>NC_080747.1:67056999-68301999 GCF_020826845.1 Diceros bicornis minor | reverse complement strand
AGCACACACACACATAACTATTAAAAAAAACTCAAAGATATGTCTTATTAACTGCTATAAGGAAGGTCAAATGAGGTTGTTTTAGAAAATATTCTATTTCTATGATATCCCATTTTTCTCACAATCTCAAATATATAGAACACAGCTAAAGAACATTATTTTTCTGCTTTTCTTGATCTGCTCTACTTGAATGTCAAAAACTCTAATTCAGTTTTGTAATTAGTTCCTTTATTATTTACAATTTTTGATTGAAACTACATAAGGACCAACATCTTTTACCTAAGAGTTTACATATAGGCCCTTATCCAGGGTGGGAGGTCCTATCTTCCCGCTCTGTTTATGGGATTTCCCCAGTTTTCTTTCTGTACCCTGGAACCACTGCCTTGACAAGTGACTTTCACCGGAGTTAGCCAAGCTGAACGGTCTAAGGCATAGTTTTTCACAAGACCACCTTTACTGCTGACACCAGCTGCAAGTTCAGGAGGGTTCCCAAAACCATGCCCAGGTTCAATAGTGTTATGGAAGGACTCACCAAACTCACTGAAAGCTATTATACTAACAGTTATGCTTTATTATAGGGAAAGGATACAAATTAAAATCAGCCAAGGGAAAAGACACGTGAGCAGAGTCTGGGAGGGCTCCAAACGTGAAGCTTCCATTGTCCTCTGGACGTATTCCTTCTTGGCATTGATGTGTGACCATATGCACAGAGTATTGCCAACCAGGAAAGCTCACTTGAGCTTTGGTGTCCAAAGCTTTAATTGGGGCTTGATTACATAGGCATTATTGATTGATTGATTGATTATCCACATGGTTGATCTCTGCCTCAAGGTCAACTGATACAAGTGACCCAAAGCCCCAACCCTAAATGATGTGATCAGCCTTTCTTGCACAGCCACCCTCACCCTAAGATTATCTGGTGTGGCCAGCCCTGCCCTAAGATCTAGTGTGACCAGCACCCACCCTAAACAATGACACTCCTATCAGGTATGACATTGATTCCCCCTAGACGCTGAGAGTAAGCCTAGACCTTTCTTTGAACAAGGCAAATTCTTTACTACACAGCCCCCAGTTAAAACTTCACATTTTTAGCTAATGCCCTTCATTATGAGGTTATTTTATTTATTTTTTTATTTTTTTTTAAAGATATGGGGTTTTTGTTTGTTTGTTTTGCCAGGGGGAGATTCACCCTACACTAACATCTGTGCCAATCTTCCTCCTTTTTCCTAACCCCCAAAGCCCCAGTACGTAGTTGTGTATAGTTGTAAGTTCTGGTTCTTCTGTGTGAACCACCGCCGCCACAGCATGGTCACTGACAGATGAGTGGTGTGGTTCCACACCCGGGAACCGAACCCAGGCGGCCGAAGCGGAGCGCGCCGAAATGACTGCTAGGCCATACGGGCTGGTTTGAGGGAATTTTAAAAGGTGATTTTGTTAACTTGTTATTTACTCTAGTGGAATTGAAAAATGGTAACACCATATCTTAACGGTATGCTACTTTTTCTTCTTTAGCTCCTATAAACTTTCTTAACAAATTCCCATTGCCACTGGGTAATAGAATAAAGGGCATTGGGAGATGCAGGTGGTGATTAAACTTGCCAGTTACACTCAGGCCCTCTGGTAAGTACTTTCCCACATGGACACTGTATTAGTCTCCCAGGGCTGCTGTAACAAATCACCACAGACTTGGTGGCTTAAAACAACAGAAATTTATTCTCTCACAGTTCTGGAGGACAGAAGTCTAAAATCAAGGTGTCTGCAGGGCCGCAGTCCCCCCAAGGCTCTAGGGGAGAGTCCTTCCTCGCCTCTTCCAGCTTCCGGTGGCTGCCAGGGTTCCCTGGCTTCCTTGCCTGCATCATTCCAGTGTCCGCCTCTGTGATCACATGGCCTCCTCCTCTTCCAGTGTCTTCTTCTCTTCTGTCTCATATGAGGACCCTTGCCATCGGATTTAGGGCTCACCCTGGTAATCCAGGATGATCTCATCTCAAGATCCTTAACGACATCTGCAAAGGCCCTTTTTCCAAATAAAGTCACATTCATGGGTTCCACGGGTTAGGATGAAGACATAGGGCCCACCACTCAACCTACTACAGACACCAGTTGATACTGAGGAACAAGCACAAGACTTGGAGTGAGAAGATCCAAGTTCAAATCTGGGTCTCCAAGTCCAGCACTCTTTCTACTGACAGCTGATCCTCATTTTTCGAGATTCCTTGGGAAATCTTTCTTTACTACATCCCGGACTGATATCTGGCTTGTGGGAGCTGGTTTGACTACACCTATTAATTAAAATTCTGAAAGATTTCTCCCTTGACTTCTCAAATGCCCTCACCACCACCTGAAGCTGACTTTCCCCCTCTTTAGGGCATGCTTTCAACCTCTCCACGATCCCAACACTAAAACTTTATTGCCTGGCACATCAAGGGGCCCCTAAGGCTCTTTCCAGCCCTCTGACCATTCATACTGATCAGTCAGTGCCCAGGCCTTACCACTGTTGAATGTTTAGAATATTACCCCTGACTATTTCCATGGCAACAAGCACTAGTCTGTAGTTCAAGGACCATAATCTTCTTGTAAATTTTATACATATTTGTAGATTTATTCATACATTATTTATTATATATTTCTACATATAATATTTATTATATTTACACGATCATACCATATTGCATATATTATATTAAACATTATTATATATCATTTGTTATACATTAATATAATTTATTGATATTTAATTTATTGAATTTATTTGTTGTAGATATAAATCTATAGATTTATAAATTTATATTTATTTATAAGGTATAAATTTCTTATAGATTTTATGAAATTGATAAATTTTAATAAATCCTTATATAGAAAAAAATTAAAAATGAAAATATCAAATGTTTCTCCAACATTAATTGAATGTCTGCTATGTTCCAAGCCCTGGGCTAAAGTCTATGAATAACATCCCTAACACAAAAGTATTCTCTTCAGCTGTATTTTAAAACCCAGAGGGACATTTCTTTTCTATGATGATTTAACCAAAGTTCAAAATAAACCTACAAAATTCTAAGATACTGCAGAAAGAGTTGTTCTGTCATAAAAGTTTCTGGATCATACAGGAAAAATTAAGTCAAGTCTATGGAACGTTGATAATAAAGGAGAAAAATCAAAGGACACACCAGAATCTTCAGATTTCAGAACTGGAAGCGAACCCACAGGCCCAGCATCCCCCGATTGTCAGAATCTGCTTTAAAGCAGCCTGACTACTGCAGCCCAGCATCATCTGCTACCTCCCAGCATCCCAGTCTTGTTATTAATGGTTTTGTAAGATGATTCTTCCACCGTTCAAGTCTAAACTGCCCTTCACACATTTTCGAAATAGATACAATCCCTCGGTTTGTCTTTTCACCAACTCAAGGGTCCCAGTTCCTTCAGTCACTTTCCACTGTCATTTTTGGCTACCACTGCATCATGCTGGCCACCTCTTCTGGACACATGGCAGCTTCTCATGTCTCTCTATAATGAGGTGCCCAGGACTTGGGTAGTAATTAAAAGAGCAAGCTTTGGAGTCAGTTCAAATCCCAGTCCTGCCATTTCATAGGTGTGCAATGTGGGAAAATTACTTAATGCCTCTCTGTACAATTTCCTCAGTCATAAAATGGAAATAATAACAGTACCTGTCCCTATTGTGAGCTATAATGTAGAAAGCCCTTAGAACAGTGTAGGGCACACTGCAAACTCAATGGTTTTAGCTACTAGTACCCAAACAAAAAGCTCCAGTACAGTGGAACTATTATCTCCTTTGACCTAAAAACACTTTTAATTATTTACAGACCTTAGATTGCGCAAGCACTTTTTAGCCACCTCACACTACTGTTGACTAGTGAGATTGTGGGCAATTAAATCCCCTACTTCTCCTTCAAATAAACCCATGTTAAGTAGCCTATACATATGTAATTGATATTTTTAATAAAAATTGTACACTTTACATTCACCTCTGCTAAATTCATCTTGTTTATTTTCGTCCATTATTCTAGATTATCAATGTCTTTTAAAATTCTGACTCGTTCATCTAGTGCAGTTACTTTTTCTTTGACTAACATATTTTAAACCAATTTGATAAGCGTATTATGAATGTCTACTCAAATGTGAAAATGTAGCCTAAATTTCTAGGTATATTCCCCTAGAGACTTCCCTTGAGACTGATACAGATTCTGCGTCAATGCTCCTTGGATCTAGATTTAAAATTGTCTACAAATCCTTCTAACCATTATAATCTAGGCCCTGCAAGGATGCTATGAGCAGCTCTGCGAAATGCCTTCCTGAAATCCAGATGTCTGTAAATGTTCCCCTCAGTCCTCATTGTCATAACACTATCCTCTCATTTCTTTTTTTTTTTTTTTTTGTGAGGAAGATCAGCCCTGAGCTAACATCCATGCCAATCCTCCTCTTTTTGCTGAGGAAGACCAGCTCTGAGCTAACATCTATTGCCAATCCTCCTCCTTTTTTTCCCCCCCAAAGCCCCAGTAGATAGTTGTATGTCATAGTTGCACATCCTTCTAGTTGCTATATGTGGGACGCGGCCTCAGCATGGCCGGAGAAGCGGTGCGTTGGTGCGCGCCTGGGAACCAAACTCGGGCCGCCAGTAGCGGAGCGCGCTCACTTAACCGCTAAGCCATGGGGCCGGCCCATATCCTTTCATTTCTTAACTCCTGTTCTCCATCAGCAATCAAAACCATTTACTTAAAACTCAAACATCGTTGGGTCCTTACTTTGTAGGTGCTGTGCAAGGTATAAGGAACAGACTGATGAACGTGACCTAGATCTGTCCACAAGGAATTTAGAGTCTATGAAGGAGAGAGAAGCAATCAGACAATTATAATGGGTATAGTCTCATGGGTGAAATAATATGAGTAAGCACAGGATGCTGTATATTTCACTTACTATGGCTACGTAGAAATAACCTAAAGCTTAGCAGTGTAAAGCCACACATTTCTTATGTGTGCATCAGGAACTGAGGGCACAATGCAGACATCTCTTCTCTGCTCCACAATGTCTGAGGCCTCAGCTGGAAAATCTGAAGACAGTTGATGCTGGGCATAATCAAGGGGCCTCAGTTCCTCTCTACATGGGCATCTCTACGTGGTATTCGACATGCGCTAGTTTGAGCTTTCTTAGAACATAGTGGCTAAGTTCCAAAGATGATCATTGTGCGGGCACACACCAGAGAGAGAACGAGTGAGCATCTGGTGGAAGCCATACCGTCTTCTAGGACCAAGCTTTGGAGTCACATAGATTTACTTCCACCACACTTTACTCAACAAGACAGGTACAAATTTCCACTCAGCTTCAAGGCGAGGGAAATAGACTCCATTTCTTGATGAGAGTGGCAAGGTTGTGATGAGCGTGTGATGGAAATATTGCTGTGGCCATTTTGAGGCAATACAATCTGCCTCACTGTGTGAACACATAGAACTGGCACAAAACCTAAATTGGGAGGCAGGGCTCAGGGAGAGAAACAAAGTGTGAATCTTGAGCCACAAGGCAAAAACTGCCCTGAAATTCAGTAAATAATTGTGAAAAACAGAAACACAATGTGCAATCTCCAAAGACATATTCCTATAAAAGATGAAATGGGTTAGATAGCAGGGGTGGAAAGCTGTCTCCAACCTCTGCCTAGACCTTGGCAGATCTTGAGCTGGTCTGACTGGTTCCCCCTTGGCCAGGGGCAGTGATCTTCATTTGCACAGTATCGCCACTCCTCCAGGTGTCCAGTGCTCCACTCTCCATCTATAGGTATCCAAGAGGAATAAAAGAGGGCATTGGGGAAATGGGGGGTGTAGTTGGAAGGTGGAGTTGCCCCCCAGAGTGGGCTGGGTGAGGGCTGAACAAGGTCATGGGGCACAGGCCAGCCTGCCGCAGAGTGCTGGCTATACGTGGTGCCCTGTCTGCACTGCCCGGCCGAGAGGACAGCTCACATGGGTCTTCAGCACAGGCAGCAGACATGACTCCCACATGGACACTGGAGAGTCTTTAGGTGCCCACTGTTCCTTTTCCTCTCACACCTCCCTCTTATTCTCTCCAGCTGAGAAATCTTTATCGTGTCTGAAGGGAGCAAAAAAAAAAGAAAGTGTGTATTCTTCTAAATTTCCTACCTTATTAGTGAACTGTGGCATTTGAATTTAAAAAGCAAATATTTAGCACCTTTGTTCTCTGGTTTCATCCATCTAGCCCAACACTGTCCAACAGAAATACGAAACAAGGCATGCGTGTAATTTTAAATTTTCTAATGGTCACATTAAAAAAGTAAAAAGAAATAGAAAGTTAACTTTAATAATATAATTTGTTTAATGAAACGTATCCAAAATATTATCATTTCGACATGTAATCAACATAAAAATGATTAATGAGATATTTTGCATCCTTTATTCACACTGGGAAATCTGGTGTGTATTTCACACCTACAATACATTTCAATTCAGATGCTACAGACTTGATCGGTTTTTAGATTTTAGATTCACATCTGACCCAAACATAATCAAAAGTGTTCCAATAACCGAATCTGGTATCAATTTTTTTAATTCAAATTAATTTAAATGAAATAAAATTTCACATTCTGTTCTTTAGTCACAATAGTCCCATGTGACTAGTGGCTCCTCTACTGGAGAGTGCAGGTCTAGATGCCCAGGCTGTGTTGGGTGGAAAAGCCTCAGAGAATAAGATGAGAGGAACTTTTAAAAATGGTTGGAGGGGCTGGGGATATGCACAGAGCAGTTAATTCTTCAAAAAATTTCTCCAGCACAGGGATATTGTACAAAATTAGTGGCTATTCAGCACCAAGTTTAAAATTCTAACATTGCCAGAAATCAAATGATCAAAAAAGCAACAGACCAAACAGAATCACCTCTTAGGAAAGTTAAAGGACTCTCCTGGAAACCCCAGCCTTGGGTCAGGATTGTAGAGCTGGGCTGGTTCAGGCTCCCTCCCCAGCTCCCAGCACAACGGCCAACTGGCATTTCTCTCATGCTTTTAACTGGGTGACTGTCCCTCCTAATCTAAGATGTGATTAAATTGAATTGCTTTCTAAATCTGTTATGTAATTTGTATGTAATTCCCTCAATATTGGGTTTGAATACAATTGCAGTAAGATACACTAATTGATTCGTTTAATTTTATTTTCCATCCTTTGAATTGAAGCCTTTGGGACTCAATATGTAAAGTAATATGCAAATTGGGACTTTGATTCAAGAAGACTTGACAGTTTTTTTAAACAGGACTCAAGCATTATTTGGAATCATTTAAGAGAGTAATTTCAGACAAAGCAACCTCTACTTGTCCTTCTGTGTGATTAAATTTTGGTATACACAGACACAGATATACAAACATGTTCAAAATCACTGAATATTAATTGCTGATATAGGTCAAAGAAAAATTATACTTCCCCCACGGTTTTTGGATCCCTAACCCTAATGTAAAATAGAATAAAGTTTTATGGTTTCACGTAACTTTCCACAGAATGGATGAAGCAAAGAATAGTTGCAAAAGAGAAATCAATCCATCAACAGCTGGTGAGCACCTTCTTTAGACTAATTATAACAGCTAACATTTATGGAGTGCTTATTATGGGACAGGCATTGTGCTCAGAATTTTACCTGGATTATTTTCCTGCTAGGGATTCACAGACACATAGATGATAAAAAACATTCCCTATATCCAAGGAGCTTAAATTTAAGTGCCAAATGTTGGTATCAACAAAAGGTGCTCTAAAAGTCAAGAGAAGAGAGAGACATCTTTTGAACCCAAAGAAATTTAGCTTTCTGTTTTCCTTATTCCCAAACTCTGTTGCTATGGATGCAAGCACGATTCTGATACTAAGAGACTGATAGCCTTAATATGCAGCTAAGATGATTTTAAAATAACTGTTCTTGGCCCTATACTTCCTCCTTCCAAATAAAGGCCATTTTTCTGGGTTCAGAGGAAATCACAAATTTCAAACCGTGACTGTAATCTCTCAGGGGTTGTCACTGTTTCCAGAGTGTGGCTCACACAATAACGGTGCTGGCAATTTCATTGCTCACCACAGTTAATATATTTCAGTATGATCAAACCATAGTTTACAGGAAATTGTTATACTATTGATGTCATGGATGAGGAAATCAGTACACAAGATAGCCAAGTCCCAGAAATCTGAGAAAATGAGAAGTTGGGGGGATGGAGCTTATTTGATTGTTGAGATAACATTAACAGTGTGAGCGCCACGGCTAAGATTTCAGTTATGGGATGACAGGTAAAGGCAGACCAACAGCCTCAACATCAAAGAGAGGCTCCCTTTAGTCTAAATGCCATTGGAGGAGTGAGGTGAGCTCTTTCCTAGAGATATGGGAACCCTCATAAGCCACGAGCAGTTGTTAAGGGGATTTTTTACAGTTTTAGAGGTGAAGATGTCTATATTAGTCTGCTTAGGCGGCCACAACAAAATACCACAGACTGCACGGCGTAACAAGAGAAACTTATTTTCTCACAGTTCTAGAAGCTGTAAAGTCCGAAATGAAGGTCCAGTAGGGTTCTGTTTTTTGTGAGAGCTCTGTTCCTGGCTTGCAGACAGCCACCTTTTTGCTGTGTTCTCCCATGGCTTTTTTTTTTTTCAGCACATGTGCATGGAAAGAGAAATCTCTCTCTTCCTCTTCTTATAAGGCTACCAATTCTTTTGGACTCGGGTCCCATCCTTAAGAGCTCATTTAACCTTAACTATCTCCTAAAAGTCCTGTCTCCAAGAATGGTCACATTGGGGGTTAGGGTTTCAACATACGAATTTGGAGGTGTTGGCAGGGGAAGGGGAGACACAATTCAGTCCACAGCAATGTCCAAAGATCAAGTCCAACTTCATCATCTTTCAGATGAAAAAACTAAAGCTACTCTTCTTATGCACTTTTTTCAGCAAGAGCCAAGAGCTGAAAGTAATACAATGGGTGCCAGGTGCCCCACCTCCTAAAATGAGAGACTAAACTATATAAGTTGGCCATGCTGAAAAACCGGGAAACTACACAAATAGAGTGTGCGGTTCCCACTTTCTAGCTACATGAGAGAAGACAAAGGTGTTGAGGATGTTGAGAGAGAGGATGTCAATGCTAGAGAATGTTGTTCTGAGCAACAACATGCCTCCTCCCCATTTCATGGGGGAGAATAATGGAGCACTTTCTCCCCAATAAAGAGAAATGCAACAAAAACTTGGCAGGTGGCCTCAGAAATTTGGTGGACACAGGGACTGGTGCCTGACTCTCAGGAGAATAAATCTAGAGTTGGAAGACTATGGTTAGATTAGACTGGAACCAAAAGGAAAGAAAAGGATCCTACAAGGAGATAGCTGAACTTCACACCGGAGAGGACTGCCATACAGCATGACGTGACCTCAACAAAGGGGTAGGACAACAGAAGCTCAGGAAACTGTAGTTGGAGGTCACCAGTGCAGGACCTCTGATGAACTCACCAAAGGGCCCCATGAGAACAAGAGCTAGTAATTGTGCACCTGCTGTGTAAAGAGCTCCCCAGTGCCAGATTCCTAGAGGACCAGCCATATGTGCTCCTCATCCCTGTTCCCTCACTCCCACACCCTCCACCCCTGAGCCTGACCCAGCAGAGACAGAAACAGCAACTGGCAGAATGGGGGAGGAGTGAATGTCAGAAAGCATAGTGAGCATTTTTTTTTTTACTTATCATGACAAAATATTTTGTTTTCAGGGTTGCCTTTAGCTGCCTGATCACAGATGCATGAGTGAGTCCTGCCAAGATCAGCCTCAAACACTATACATCACTGCTATCATGCTTGCCCAAGAAGCTCTTACAAATGTCTCTCAAAATTGTGTAGCTATATGATACCAAGAACCTTGAGTGAAAAGTAAAACTTTGAGTGAGTTAACTGAATTTTATATGTGGGTTGCTAATCATACTTAGAAATACAGAATTTCCTGATACCTTATTGACAAAACACCCAGGAATAGACAAAAGGTTGGTGAACTGGCAACCAGAGAGACCTAGTTTCTAGCCCCTAACTTGCTCCAGGGTCTTGACTAAGTCTCTCTGGGCCTCATTTTCCCCATCATTAAGAGTCAGGTGTTGGACTCAATAAGCTCCATGGTTCTATGATTTTTTATTCTCTTCTAAATCCTTCAGTATCGTGCAAGCAAAGGCATTCATTTGAAACCTCAAAATATCTTAGCCCTAGAAACAACACTTCACTTAAAATTTGAAGAATTGGTGACCCAAAGAGGGTCAGCGAGTCGTCCCACGTCACAGAGTGAATTAGTAGTAGTGCCAGAACAAGAAGCCAATTCTCTGGAATCCAAGACCAAGGATATTCCACACCCTGCTCCCTTTCTAGATGAGACGACGCGATACCTCAAAGACTGTTATAGCTGTTGATGGACAATGTCTACAGCTACTTCTGGCTATCCAAGGCTATCTCTATTACTGTAATAGATTGCAAAATTGTCACAAATTCATTCCTGTCCTGTATTCATTCCCCCCTGCTGTGTGCCTTTCACCTTCTCCCATTCTGACTCTGAGCTCAGCCAGGTGACTTGCTCTGGCCAACGGGACATTAGCAGATGTGACTCAAGCAGAAACTTGATAAGCACTTGTGCAGTGGGCTTGTCCTCTTTCTGGCTATCCTTACAACTCCGTGTCACCATGGGAATGAGCCCAGGCTAGTCTGCAAAATGATGAAGGACCTGCGGCCCAGTCATCCCTGTTGCCCCAGCCCACAGCCAGCCAACCCCAGAAAAAAATAGCATAGCTGACCAGCCCCAGCTGACTCCAGATGCCTGAGTGAACCCAGTTAGGATCAGCAGAATATTCAATCTGAGCCCAGTCCAAATTACTGAACAGCAGAATCCTGAGTTAGATAAATGGTTGCTGTTTTAAGCCACTAAATTTGGGGATTGTTTGTTACACAGCAAGAAATATCTGATATAACTCCCCAAGCAAACTCTCAAGGGGAATTCTGTATGAAGCTGAGAGCTGCAAGTAACTAGTATGATAAAGAAGATAAAATTATTTTAAAGTTCCACAGAACTTGGCAGTCAATAGCAACATGCTGTTGTGATTAGTTTTCAAATATAAGCAGGTCCTTGAGATTCGAGTATTTCTCTGAAAATCTTCAGCGCCAAATTTCACAACAGCACTTGGTTGTGTATTCATTTGTATGCTCTACTTCACATCTTCTTAAAATGCCAGTGGTTCCAGACTTTATACTCTTACTGGATTTAAATTTCAAGACTGAATCTGAGCTCTGCCAAGTCATCAATACGATATTGTAAGAAAAAAACAAAGTACAGGCTAGCTCTGCTCAAAAGACAGTTCGTAATTGAGATTTGAGTGGAAAATTCACTTGGCTTCTAAGTTTATCTATAGTAGTTTGACCGAGTTGCTAAGAAATTACTTCTGATACATGTCTGTGGGAATTATTTTGTCCGTCCAATTGAAAATATCTAAAGAGGGATAAAAATTGCAAGAGCATGTTAACTTAGTTAATATATGATCTCCTAATTTTGCAAAAATGCTAAAGCAAAAGCAATTCTATGAATTACAATAACATAGTCAGTGTTGTTTTTTGATCTTGTAGTTCTTACATTCCTTTTTCAATTGAACTTTGAACATGCTCTAACATCTCTGCCTGTGGAGAGATGGACTGAGGAACAAGCAGAATGTTAAACACCTGCTTACATGTCTCTCCAGGGAGTCTTCTGCTACTATTATACATTGCAACAACATTGCTTGAATGGTTTATTAATGGCAGCAAAACAGAGTGAATGCTACATACAATGATAATAACAATAAAGGTTATTTATACTCTGCCTAACTGCCAGATAGCTTTAGAGGCCTTACAAAGATACACTTAAACCACTAGCAATACAAAATAAAAATGGGCCAAACTGCCTTTGGATGTGAGAAAGAATCAGAATGATGTGAGAAAGAATCAAAATGATGTGAGAAAGAATCAAAATGATGTGGTCCAGTTCCAGGAAAACTGAACTGTGGACAGTTATTCAACAATTCTAAATTTATAAACATTTACATCCTCCCTTTGTTTCAGGATTTGACATGTATCTATGAGTATGCCAAGCCATCATTTCAGGTGAACAGCAAATTCTGACTTTAAAAAGAAATAATCGATGTATCCAATCTGAAACCTAGTGCATCTTGGCATTTGTGTTCTCCATAAAGAACTTCCTCCCGAACCTTAGATCCTGAAAAAGTTAGAATCGGAAGAAAGGGATAGCAGTAAAGGGAGAAACATGGAGACAGGGAATAGTAATGACTGCCCATTTCCTCACTTGGAAACTCTGTCCAGGAGGTTACACATATTATGTGGTGACTTCTTTGTCTACCACCCACCCACCACCTCTGAGGTCAAATATCTATCGGTAAAGTGTCCATCAGGTCAAGTATCTTGTAGTAAAAATACACATTCACACAGTCTTTATGGGAACACCAACTTCATAATATATATCCACCGAAAGATAAATTCCCAAATTCAAAAACATCTTCTTATTCCTAGACAATCTGCCCTAGCCCACACCTATCTAAGAATACTTTACATCCCTAATTTAAATCATCTCTATACCCAAACACATTTTTTTGGTCAGTTTTTATTAGTGACTCAAAAATTTTCTGATTTATATTCTCTCTGCTAAATTCTAAGGAAGGTAGATTTTAGTATCTGGGGTATCTTTTGTCTGTTGAATGGAGTGCTGGGTGAAGGAATACAGGTTTGGATGAGCTGGGACAGAGCTAAATTACTCTGAGTAAGAAAGATCTGGGGGTCAGGAAGCAGAATTGGGAGATATTGAGACTAAGGGGGGGAAGTGAAGACATAAAAGGAAGGCCAGCATCAGAGGGCCAAGCAGAGACTTAGATGACTAAGGAGGCTTTTTGCAGTACAGAGCTACTTGTTATGCAATGTCCTTCCTCCTCTCTCTTGCTCTCCTAAGAAAGATTTTCCTCAAGAAAATTCACATCACTCACCAATGCCTGTGGTGAGCACATTTTCATCTTGAGGGATGCAAAGAGATACTGAATCTTGCTTAGAGGGTAGTGGGTATGTGTGGCAGGCAAGGAAGAGGGTGTGTGGGGGTGGTGAAAGCAAAGGCCAGATGTGAAGGCAGACACTGTCTAGATTATACATGACACAAAAAATAAATCACCCACTTACTCATTTTTTTAAAGTATTAAATATCCAGAGGCTTCCAGGAAATTCATACACAGGCTTTATTAAGAATCTTGTGGTTGCAAGTGATGGAAACTAATGATTCAAAAGAAAAAGAGACCCTCTCTTTTCTAGCTTCTACATATCAAATCTCAAGAAAGTCTCTAATTGGCCACAGTTATTTGTCCATCCCTGAGCCAATTACTGTGTCCAAGAATGTGCAGGACTCTGAATGACCCAACAGAGAATTGCCTCTAGAAATTAATGAAAATAAACGAAATGAAAAACCGATGACTTTATCTTGTTTTATAGTCATTTTACTTGTTCGCCTCCACAGCTATACTAAAAGCGTCTTTAGGATAAAAAATTAAATATTATTAGGCTTTGAAGGCTCAGCACCTAGACTACTACACGAAATATAACAGGCACTAAAATAAATATTTGAAAATGAATTAATGAATATTCTGGAACATTTGCTTTTCCTCTTTCTGCAATGCTCGTTAGTCCATCTCATCTCCAAAAGCACCCCCCCACATACCCCTTCTTCCATCTCCCTAAGAATAAAAGATTAACTTGTAAATAACCAATCTTGTCATTTGTAAGATCTTCTCAGAAGTTGGTACAAAGAATTGGTTGGATATATTTTGTGGAAAAATTGGTATAATATACAATTTTTGGTAAATTTATGATGAAAGATCTTGGGAATATGTTCTCAGGTAGAAAGGAATAAGCGTAGAGCTGTTGCTTTTATTTCATTATTTCCATTTAGCCTCTGACTTCAAATGCTCTTTTTATAGCCAACCTAAAATTATACTTAGCTTGGACACATTTACAAATTTCAAGTTTATATCAGGCACTTGAGAATTTATTGCTGCAAAATACTCTCTTACTGTAGCTTATGATCTCATCAGAGAGTCTGATTGATTTACGCCTTGTTAACTATCCCTATCCATCATTCCACATTATACTAATGTGAAGTTTTATTGAGGTTGCCAAAAGACAATGTTGATTACAGAGACAGGAAAAAAATACAAGTTGATATATGTTGACATATTTTTAATCTAAGACATCCCCACATAAAAAACTTGATTGTTCCGGTTTGGATAGTTTATTAACTAAGATTGCGTGTGTGTGTGTGTGCGTGTGTGTGTGTATTCATATATGTGTGTGTTTATTTACTTGCGCTGTGTTTGTATTTCCATTATTACAAAAGGATTGAAAATAACAGTGGCTTAAATAAGATAGAATTTTGTTTCTTTCTCACAAAACAGTTTAGCTAGAAGATCCAAAACTGATATGATAATGCCACAACCATCAGAGACTCCGCTCCTTTCACCTTCCTCACTGCGTCGTCAACATTTCCTAGTCTAAGACGACTGCTCCGGATGACATCATGTTCACATTCCAGCCGGCAGGAGGCAGAAACACTCCCTTAGGCAGGTTTTACTTCTTTCCTTTTAGGGCACAATGTGGAAATTGCACCCATCACTTTTGCTCTTTTCCATCGGTCCGATCTTAGTTAGGTGGCCACAACTAGCTACAAAGGATGATGGGATATAATCTTTAGCTAGGTTAGCCATATGCTCAGGTAGATATCTATTATTATGTACATCTATAAGAGAGAATAAATATGGAAGGACAACCGCAGCCTCTGCTAGTGTGTTTTCCTTTGTTCCCTGGTAATAAACGGAGATTCCTGTTCCAACTAAAGATCCAAACTTCCATAAAGTCTTTGTAATCGATTCACCTGAGTAATAATAGGCTGTGTGCGCTGCAGTCCTCATGGCACTGAACACAGAAGATCAAACGGCAATGCCCATGAGGGGAAATGAACGGGAGGGGTGTTTTATTGGCATCCCATAGGAAGTGGCATGGCAGCACAATAGGGTTTTATTTTTCAACTTGGACTTGAAAGAGAAAATGACTCTGCAAAAAGCAATGCTAACTCCCCTTCCCAACAGCACTGTTCTCAGCAAAACACTGACAATGGCAGAGAGAAGAAACTACCTAAGGAAAACCAGAAGCAGAAAGATTAGAGGAGAGACAGGGAAAAAAACATCATGTATCTGTTCCTGGGGTTGACAAGTAAAGCAGGGAATGGCCACTGTTCAGATCATGTTTGAGAGAAGTAAAACTTCGTGGAGAAATAAGTTTGTAATAATTTAGTATCTAAAGACCATATTTTGAGTATGTGAATAAGCAAAGACTCACAGCTCAAATTTTCTTGATGCCAGAAGCAGACTTCTTAAAACTGCAATGAAGTGACAGAATATGTGGGACCCACAGACACCCACATCCTCTGACACAATGTGCCAAAGCCTTGAAGTAATCCATTGTGGGCCAACAGCCGTCATCAATTCTGTGGTAAGAATGACTGGAGAGTATTCCAGGCACCACTCTCGACACATTCCTTGTAAATTGCTATATATAAATATATTCAATTATCTGTATTTTTCATTGTACAGTGTTAGTTTAGTCATTCTCAACAGGCTGTTCTGCCCTCTTTATAAAGCCACGAGGTAAAGTACCCATCCTACCTGACATTCCACTCTGGGAGATTTACCCGCTAGGTATATGTCCACAAGTACACAAAGATAAACGTATAAGGGTGTTCACTGTTTATACAACAGAAGTGTACATGGTCATTAAAAAGAAAAGCAAACATATGTATAGTATGACTTCATTTATTCTCTTAAATGTTCATAAATGTATATAATCTTTCTAGAAGAATTAAGGGGGCTGGGAGAGGGACTTACACTTTTCACCTTATTACATTCTGTACTTTTTTGAGTTTTTACCATAAACTTTAATTGTTTTAATGAGCTAATAAAAAGAATTCCTTCAAGGCATTTTTACATATAAATATCTGAATTGAGGAGATCCCTCCAGGCCATGAATCAGGTGTCAAGAACTGGCAGTACCAGGTCAGCAGTATCCCCTAAAGAATACCGCCTTAACAGGATTTTTTCTGTCTGCTTCTGCCAAATGCTCCATTGGCAATAGAGATCCTTGGATTTGAGGATATTGCCTCTATCTCAGTAATCATCCTTAATGTAACATCTTTTTCTTTTCTCCATTTATAAAAAAGGAACCTGAGGCATCTCTGATGCTCCCAGGAGACAAATGTGAAGCTCATAACTACAGAAAAGTCACAGAAAATGCCATAAGAAGCAGAAGTAGGATAATAATCCAACCCTTGAACGCAGAATCATAGAGGTCTATCCTTTTTGCATGGGCTCTGGAACTGAAAAGTTCTCAGTTCTTCTGCTCTCTCTGCTACATATTAGTTGTGCAATCCTGCACAATTTATTGATTTTCTCTATGTTTAAGTTTTATCACCTGTAATATCATCACCAAAAGATTGCCTCGTTTGGATCTTGTGAGGATTAAGTTAGTGGGTGCCTGCATTTGAGACAAAATGGATGGACCTTGAGGGTATGATGCTAAGTGAAATAAGTAAGATGGCGAAAGGCAATTAAAATATGATTTCACTCATATGTGGAAGATAAACAAACACATAGATACAGAGAATAGATTCGTGGTTACGAGAGGGAAAGGGGGTGGGGTGAAGGCAAAAGAGGTAAAAGGGCACATTTGTACAGTGAGGGATGGAAACGAGACTCTTGCTGAGGAAAACAATGTAGCCTACACAGAAGGTGAAATATAATGATGTACACCTGAAATTTATACAATGTTATAAATCAATGTTACCTCAATAAAAAATAAATTTATTAAATTACATTAAAAAGATCCTTCTAGAGGGTGGAGTCTAGGGTCACGGAGAACGGAGAAGGTAACTGAATAAATAACTAAATAAAATAAAATAAAATAAAGCTGCTACTTAGTTCCTGAAAAAAAAAAGTTAATGAGCACGTGGAAAACTTTTAGCAAGTACCTGACCAAAATCCCATGATTCCAGTAGAGAATGCAGAGTATATTTGGGAAGAATGCATTCATTTGTAGGACTTCCATAATAAAATACCACAGACTGGGTGGCTTAAGCAATAGAAATTTATTTCTCACAGTTCTGGAGGCTAGAAGTTCAAGATCAAGGTGTTGGCACTTTTAGTTTCTTCTGAGGCCTCTCTCCTTGGCTTACAGGTGGTCGCCTTCTTGCTGTGTCCTCACATGGTGTGTGCACCCCTGGTGTCTCTCTGTGTGTTCAAATTTCCTCTTCTTATAAGGATACCAGCAGATTGGATTAAGGTCCCCCCAAAAGACCTTATTTTAACTTAATTACCTCTTTAAAATCTTTATCTCCAAATACAGTCACATTCTGAGGTACTGGGACATTAGGACTTCAACATATGAATTTGGGGGGGACATAATTCAACCCATAACAAATACTTGATCATATTCAAATACACCTTTGATCGTGATGTGTTATCATTTTTACATATCATTGCATTCAATTTGCTAAAATTTTGTTAAGAATTTTTGCATCAGGGCCGGCCCCATGGCTTAGCGGTTAAGTGTGTGTGCTCCGCTGCTGGTGGCCCGGGTTCGGATCCCGGCTGTGCACCGACGCACCGCTTCTCCGGCCATGCTGAGGCCGCGTCCCACGTACAGCAACTAGAAGGATGTGCAGCTATGACATACAACTATCTACTGGGGCTTTGGGGGAAAAAAATAAATAAACAAAATTATTAAAAAAAAAAAAAAAAAGAATTTTTGCATCTACTTTCCTGAAGGTATCAGTCTGTAGTTTTCTTTTGTTTATAATGTTTTGTCTGGTTTTGATATCAGAGTAATACTGGACTCATGCAATGATTTGGGAAGTATTTCCTCTTCTTTAACTTCATAACTGGCATTATTTATTTCTTAAATGCTCAGAATTATTCACCAGTAAAGCCTTCTGGGACTGGAGTTTTCTTTGGCAGAAGATTTTTTATTATAAATTTAATTTCTTTAAAAGATACAGTTATTTAGGTATTCTATTTCATCTTGAGTGAACTTGGGAAACCTGTGTCTTTCAAGGAAGTTGTCCATTTCATCTAAGTTTTTTAATCTGTTGGAAAAATTTGTTCATAATATCATGTTGTTATCCTTTTAATATCTGCATTATCTGTAGTAATATCATCTCTATCATTCCTGATCTTGGCAATTTGTGTCTTCTCTCATTGTTTTCCTTATCATTCTGGCTAGAGGTTTATCAATTTTATTTATCTTTTCAAAAAAAATCCCTTCTTTCCATTGATTGTCTCTATAATTTTTACATTTTTGTTTCATTGATTTCTACTTGGTCTTTCTGATGGTTAGGTTTTTTTGTGTCAATTTCACTGGGCTAAGATATGCCCATACAGTCAGCAAAATATGATTTCTGGGTGTATCTGTGAGGGTGTTTCTGAAAGAGATTAGCATTTGAATCAATAGATTGAGTAAAGAAGTTTTCCCTCACCAATGCAGATGGGCATCATCCAAACTGTTCAGGGCCTGAGTAGAACTCAAAGGCAGAAGAAGGGAAAATTTGCTCTCTGGTTGAGCTGGGACTTCCATCTCCTCCTTCCCTTGGACGTCTGCACTCCTAGTTCTCAGACCTTCAGACTCAGACTGGGACTAACACCATCAGCTCCCAAGATTCTCAGGCCTTTGGACACAGACTGAATTACACCACCAGCTTTGGTTCTGTTTCTCTGGAGAAACCTGTCTAATGCAGTCTTTGTTCTTTCCTTTCTTCTGCTTACTTGGAGAAATTAAACCAAATTAATGCTCTGCTTCTAGTTTCTTGAAGTGAAAATTGACATCATTGGTTTGAGACTTTTTTCTTTTCTAAGATAGGCCTTTGTTGCTATCAATTTCTAAGTACTGCTTTAGCAGCATCTCACAAATTTTGATATGCTGTGTTTTTATTTTCATTCAGTTCAAAACACTTTCTAGTTTCCTTTTTATTTATTCTTTGACCCATAAGTTATTTAGAAATGTGTTGTTTAGTTTCCAAATATTTGAAGATTTTCCAGAAATCTTTCTGTTGTTGATTTATAACATTTCTATTGTGATTAGAGAAGGTACTTTGTATGACTTGAAGCCTCTTAAATTTATTGAGATTTATTTTGTGGTCCAGACTACAGAATATCTTGATAAATGTTTTATGTGCATTTAAAAAGAATTTTCATGCTGCTGTTGTTGGATAGAACGTTCTATAAATGTCAAATAGGTCAAGTTCGCTAATAGTGTTATTCAAGCCTTCTATACGCTTACTGATTTCCTGTCTATTTGTTCTATCATTACTAAGAGAAAAGTGTTGAAATCTCTGACTATAACTATAGATTTCCATTTTTTTCTTGCAGTTCTTTTTGTTTCTGCTTCATGTAGTTTGAAGCTATTTTATTAGGCTCACAAATATTTGGGATTGTTATGTATTCTTGACTAATTAATTCCTTTATCAAATGAAATGACTCTATTTATTCCTTGTAATACTCTTTGCTATAAAGTCTACTTTCTCTGATATCAATAGCCATTCCAACCTTTTTTATTAGTGCTAACATGGTCTTTTTCTACGCTTTTACTTTTAATCAATTGTGCCTTTATATTTAAAGTGGGTTTTTTGTAGGCAGAAGAGTCTTACTCTTGTACCCAATCCGACAATCTCTGCCTTTTAATTACAGTGTTTAGACCATTTACATTTAATTTGACTGTTGATATTCTTAGGTTTAAGTCTATAATTTTGCTATTTTTTTTTGTATTTGTCCTATCTCCTCTTTGTTCCCTGTTTCTTTTCTCTGCTTTCTTTTGGATTATTTGTGTACTTTTTGTCATTCCATTCTATCATCTTTGTTCAATTATTAGCTATATTTTTTGTTGTCTTTTTTAATGCTTACTTTAGGGTTTAGAGTATACATCTTTTTTGTGTGTGTGTGAGGAAGATCAGCCCTGAGCTAACATCCGTGCTAATCCTCCTCTTTTTGCTGAGGAAGACCAGCTCTGAGCTAACATGTATTGCCAATCCTCCTCCTTTTATGTCCCCAAAGCCCCAGTAGGTAGTTGTATGTCATAGTTGCACATCCTTCTAATTGCTGCATGTGGGACGCAGCCTCAGCATGGCCGAAGAAGTGGTGTGTCAGTGCACACCCGGGATCCGAACCCGGGCTGCCAGTAGCGGAGCGCGTGCACCTAACCGCTAAGCCATGGGGCCGGCCCTCCCAAATTATATTTTTAGAAAAGTAAGAAATATAAGTTTACATATTAATTTACAACAATATTCATCTATGCAATGTGGACTATGAGCAACTCCCTGACACTCCAAACATGAATTGAGTGCTTATCATGTGCTCAACTTTGAAACACGCATTCATGTGTCTTACCTAATTTAGTCATCCCAACAACTCTATGTAGAGTAATGCTATCCCAGGTGAGGAAAGAAAGTTATAAAGATCTTTCTAAAACTTGCCCTATATTGTGCAGCTTAAATAGAAAAGTCAGGATTCAAATCTAGTTCTATATGTCTCCCAAGTCCATGTTCTTTACTTTCAACCTGCTACTTACTAGGCAACTTGTTTCAGTATTGCAGTGGTCCTCAAAGTGTGAGCCCCACTACCTCAGGCCAGCAGTATCAGCAGCATCTGGGAACTTATTAGAGATGCAAAAACTTGGCTCCTTCTCAGAAATTCTAAATCTGAGAAGTTGGAGCCCAGCAAGTAATTCTGATGCCCACTCAAGTGTGACAGTCACTGCACTATTGGAAGACCCATCGCAAGAAGGGGAAACTTTAGAAGATAGAAGAGGGTGAAGTGAGAGAGGAATGGTGGGTGTAAATTGGCCAAACTCTGATAAGAACACAGTACCATAACATCTTCCATTAGCAATCATGTCTGCAGCTTCAAGAACACACACGAAAAGGGATATGCTGAGAATCTGCTGATCAAGTTGGTGATAAAGCAGATCTCTAATACTGTAAATAACTTCTTCCAACATGATACCACAGCATAGTAAAGGGAATTCCAAAACACCAGGTGAAATATTGAGACCCAGAATCTTAGGTCAGCATTTCCCAAAGTGTATGCCTCTGACCCTTGCGTCACACATATGCACAAAAAAAAGTGGGATCCAATAAATTAGGGAACCCTATCTACCATAGTTCCCTCACAAGGCAATTTAGCATATTAAATGCTCAAGAAGCTTTACATACTTACCCAAAGACCCCTTTTTTCACGTAAATGCCTAGTTACATTCTACCGAACCAGTGCTCTTAGGGGAATAGCTCTCCAAGGCACCAGAAGTGAAGACAGAGATGTTATGTAGGGAACTTGACACTGCTTTCTCTCCCCCACCTCAAAGGAGGATGTGGCTTTGCTAATTCTGGATGGTCCAACAACTAGGAGAGCCCAATATGTTCATAAATATTCCCTTAAATTGAGTTTGTAGATAACTTGTGTAGTTCTTCTGGAATAAAAGGCAAGTAGCACAGCAAGAATTGAACTTTCCATATCAAATGAGATCTGAGCAAGCAGTGTGTCAGGCAGCAATCTTCCTCCTGTGAGCGATGTGGGGTCTGAGAGAAACCATGACAAGATGTGCCTTGTCTCCTTCTGCCCTGTGTGCCTACCTTGTTTCTAGAAAGATTTCATTTCCTTGGCTAATATAAAACAGTGTGTGGGTTAGTTAATAAAAACATGTGAAGTCCATAATTTTTTTAATGTGATGCTCATAAATAAAACAAAAATGAAAGAAGTTAAAAAAATGGCCAGCCCCATAGGCAGTGGTACACTGTCTTCAGGACCTTTAGCTTCGGAGCTCAGAGCCAAGCAAGCCTGGGAGACAGAACAGCAGCCAGGAGGGCAGCCTGGGCTTGGAGTTGGTACAGAAGAACACAGGGACGTGTGAGTCTGTCGCCTCTGGTTAGATCTTGTCCCCACATCTCCCACACTAGAGGAGCTCGCAGTGTTGCCAGCCTAGCCTAGCTGGAAGAAGCAATCAGAGAGATGGGAGAGAACGTCAAAGAGCTGGAAGCAACAAGATGCAGACTTAGGCAAAGATCTGCTCAAAATAAGAAACTAAAAGAATCTCCACCAGAAAAGCAAATTGAGTGGGTATCTCCTGACTTCCCCATCCTGGGAGACCAACACCCTTTCTTAAAAAAGATAATCAGGGCCGGCCCCGTGGCTTAGCGGTTAAGTGTGCATGCTCTGCTGCTGGAGGCCCGGGTTTGGATCCCGGGCGCGCACTGACGCATCACTTCTCCCGCCATGCTGAGGCCGCGTCCCACATACAGCAACTAGAAGGATGTGCAACTATGACATACAACTACCTACTGGGGCTTTGGGGGGAAAATAAATAAATAAATAAAATCTTAAAAAAAAAAAAAAAAGATAATCAATGATCTGGGTGTGAAAACACACTGACTACCAGCCACCAAACAGATAGTTAACATAAAGTCACTAGGATTCTAAAAATTACCACAGGCAGGCAATTAAAAATAAGTGACTGACCCTAGCCCTGCCCTAGTCTAAGCAGAAATCCTAATGGCTGGTTAGCTTGTTTGAACTTTGGCTAAATCATTTTCTATACATTGATGATCTTATTAGGCAATATTCACCAATTTATTCAGGGGAAAAAAATGTTTCTTCATGGTGGTGAGAGTACCACATAATGTAAAACTGGGATTAACCAGGTGGTACATTTTAATCTGTAATAGTTTCATGTTTGTACACTACAATATTCTACGACTGCCCTGTAGAACTAAATTTTTTATTTTAATTTAATTTAATTAAAAAATAAAACTAAAATATACCCCTCCCTTATTGGTTTTCTGAGTTATTTAAACATAACATAGATGTATTAGTGAGGGTCTTGGCACAAAACAGACGGTGTGCTCAAAAGATTTGACTTAAGAGAGCTTTCAAAGTTGTAAAGAGAGTTAAAGAAACCCACAAAAGATGGTGAAGTCCCCAGAGATTAACAACAATCGACTCCATTACCTCCCCCAAGTCTGAAAGGCAAGACGAGGGAAGAGTATTTCCAGAGCCTGGAGAAACCTGAGCCCTGAGACAAGGGTCAACTGACAAGTGTTACATACATGCTAAAGACGAGTCCAAATTTGAGACCCTCTCCTTAATATAATCAGAAGGTCACACTGTGATCAATATTAACATTATTAACAATAATAGCTAATACTAATCAAGGTATTGCTGCAAGGCATCCCCTGCTATAAGCGTCTGGCGTGTATGTTCTCATTCGATCCTCAAAAGAGCCCTATGAGGCGCATATTATTTCTATCTCCACTTTGCAGAGAGATTCAATAATGTGCCCAGTCACACAGCTTGTAAGGAGTTGAGTCCAAATGTGAACCCAGGCAGTCTGACTGCAGAGGCCACACTATTAACCACAAAAAAAGATTTGCATAATTAGAATCATATGCCAATGTAATCCTTACAGTGAATCAAAAAGCAGGGAATTTGCTCCAGACTCCTCTCTCTGATTTGGTTGGTTTCCTTTAAGCAGAGAGATTTCTTTAATTATGTAAAATCTATTTGAGGAACTGTTTTCTGATTCATCCCAAGAGGAATGAAAAATTTATCTTTGCATCTTGAAATTGTTGACTGTTTTGTCTTTTCAAAGCTGCTTGTTTTTCTGAGCTTATCTTCAGGGACTTTATACACAGCTGGACCAGAGGCAGCCAGTCTGCATTCAGTCCCCAGCTAGGTCTTTCCATCCACTACATCCTGCGTGTGTCCAGGCCATATGTTAACTCTGAAGGGGACATTCAGAAGATTGTTTCAGGAAGGACTTGTAGTATAAGATGAGGGGCCACTTCTCTTAGAAAATACTAGATTTTTTTCACTTCTAATTTCTTACCATCCCTAACTCTCATCCCCAATACCATTCTTGCTTTTAAGCATGGAAATTTGTATATTCTTCTAACTTGTATTGTTCTCTAGAAACAAATTATAATCCAGTTTTGGTAAATTCATCATCAAATACATTTTGTCAAACTATACAGCCAATATCACTTTTTAACTTTTTATGGATATATTATTTCATACAGAAAAGTGCACAAACTAAAAGTATGCAACTCAATTATCAAAAATGAATACACCAATGTAGCCACAATCCAGGTCAAGAAATTAAAGATTAGCAGCTGCTCAGAAGCCCTCTTGTGCCCTTTCCTAATCATTGCCCACCCTATCCCCAAAAGAACCCACTGCCCTAACTTCTAACAGCATGGATGAGGTTTACCTGTTTTTTGGACTTTACATAAGTGGAGTCACACAATATCTACTCTTTCATGTCTTGATCACCCATGTTGCCACATATAGCTGAAGTTCAGTTATTTTCATTACTGTATAGTATTCCATGACATGACTATACCATAATTTATGTAAATATTCTACTGTTGATAAACACTTGTAAATTGCAATACATAATTGACAAAGGGCTTGTATATGAAATATGTAGAGATATGACACATAACAAAAATACTGATAATCCAATAGAAAAAAGTCTTAAGAGACATTTTTTTTTTAAAAAAAAAAAGGGATATCTTGGGCCAGCCCCAGTGTCCTAGTGGTTAAGTTCAGCGCGCTCCACTTCAGTGGCCCGGGTTTGGTTCCCAGGCACGGACCTACACCACTCGTTGGTCAGTGGCCATGTTGTGGTGGCAACTCACATACAAAAGAAGAAGATTGGCAACAGATGTTAGGTCAGGGCGAATCTTCCCCAGGAGAAAAAAAAAAAAAGATATCCAAATAACCAAAAAACATGAAAAGATTCTCAACCTCATTAATCATCCAGAAAATGTAAATTTAAGCCATGATGAAATATCACTACACACCCACTAGAACAGCTAAAAAGAAAAGACTGCCAAGATCAAGTGTTGATAAAAATATGGCAGCCAAGTTTCCTGTTCTCCTACAAGTCTTTTCCTGTGATCTCTAGGCTATGATTCCTAAATCTTCTTATTCAGATCTCTTCTGTTAGCACCAGATTTTTACCTCTACCCACTTCCTGGGTGTTCATTTCCTCAAGCTACTATAACTCAACACATCTAAATTTAACTCCTCTTCTCCCAAACCATCCACCTCTGAGGGTGATTACAGTATCCACATAGTTTCTGCAGCTAGAAATTAGACAGTCATCTTTGAATTCTCCCTGTCTCTCATCCTCAACATCTATTTAATTACCAAATCCTGCTGGTCTTACTTCCACCTTCCCTCCATCCTCTTTTATTAGCACCTGCCTGGAATACAAAAGCAGCCTCCCAGTTGTTCCTCTGTACCTCCAGTCAACACAATTTTCAGCAGTGCCAACAAGCCTTACCCAGTGTGTAATCTGATCTATTGGCTTCCCTCTTCAAACCATTCTGTGGTTCTTCATCACCTTTAACACAGAGCACAATCTATATCATCTCAACTAATGTTATATAAGCAGAGAATAGGAGGCCGGCCCGGTGGCATAGCAGTTGGGTTCACAGGCTCCACTTCAGTGGCTCAGGGTTTGCAGGTTCAGATCCCGGTCATGGACCTATGCACTGCTTATCAAGCCATGCTGTGGCAGGCGTCCCACATATAAAATAGAGGAAGATGGGCACAGATGTTAGCTCAGGGCCAATCTTCCTCAGCAAAAAGAGGAGGACTGGCAATGGATGTTAGCTCAGGGCTAATCTTCCTCACCCAAAAAAAAAAAAAAGCAGAAAATACTCAGAAACTGGTAACAGAGGCTCCTTCTAAAAGGACAATTTGTTGACTGGGGGAATGGGATAAGAGAGAGACTTTTCACTGTAAATTCTTTTCATATTTTTTAATTTGGCACCAGAGCCAGATTCTGATACCAAATTAAAAAATATGTTTTTTGATGTATATAATAAGATTCTGCTCACTTGCAACAAGTGGGCTGCAAATTTGGTTCCAAGCATTCCAATAGCGAAAGAAACGAGGGAAACATGATCAGGATTAAGTGATGCATCCATTAAGACAAAATCAAACCAGATCCCAAAAACAAGCCCATTTTTTCCTGGTTCTAAAATAAAAAGAGACGTCTCCTTGTGAGTCCTCATGAAAAGAACACTGTATAGGAGAAATCTTCAACAGTATTCCCAAATAATTTCAACAGAGACTTTCAGGCTGCAGATCCTTAGAACATCCCTCTGGACAAGCCAAAAGCATAACCCCAAAACACAACTTGGTAAAGCAGTTCACCCAGGGGCTAACCACCTCATTTTGATAGTTTCAGATACTCCATTTAAATTGGACTCCCTCATATGGCCAGTATGTAATAACAATCTTTTCCTTTAATAGTATATATGAAAGAACTTCACACAAGTCCTAGCTGCCAGTAATGAAACAGTCTGGTTCTGAGGTAATTAGGCCACCTTCAACATCAGGAACACTGAAGAACAGATCCTTGCCTTGCAAGAAGTTTGGAGGAGAAAACTTCTGGGATCTCTTCAAATGTTAGGATTTCACGAGGTGGTACGTCCATGCGTCTTGAAATTACCTCTTTAAAGTTTCAACACATCTCTCTGCATTAGGAGTTATTACGTATTTGAATAAATTTAAGAACCGTTGCCTGCCTAGCTCATAGTGCTTCCTTGTATTTAGGAAATTCCCTGAATAGAATGAGAGGTGTTATTAGCATGGGTTTAAAGGAAGCCTAAAGCTAAATTTGTAACTAGTGAGGCATTTAAGGAGGGAACCCCGAGTCCCAGTTTCACGTCTCTCTGCTACACTCCACATTTAATAAGATTCAGTAATTCTCCAAAAACAAGCAGCACTACTCCGCTTCTTGCGCTGGATTCTCTTACATCAGAGAAAGAGAAAGTATCTGAGCCACAACAAAAATCAGAGGG
Source organism: Diceros bicornis minor (assembly GCF_020826845.1). Lineage (NCBI taxonomy): Eukaryota > Metazoa > Chordata > Mammalia > Perissodactyla > Rhinocerotidae > Diceros > Diceros bicornis. Next base: position 68,275,030 of record NC_080747.1, on the reverse strand, counting down.
CCAATCCCTCCTGTAAACACACACATACACACTTCAGAATTGAAATTTTCCTTTATTTAAAGGGAAAAGTGAAAGAAGGAAGAAAGGAAGGGAGGGAGGGAGGAAAGAGAGGGAAAAAGTAAGACAAGAACCCATGGACCTAGTTTGCAAGGGACAAGACGGGGAGGCGATGAATGCCCTTTCCATCCAGGGTGAAGCCAGGCACTGACTTTGCCCAGACTCACGGCATCTCTGCCGCCACATTCCACTGACACCTAAAAGTTAAGTACCATTCCTTCTAGCCTGTGGCTGGAGGGAAAAGGTTGAGAACCGTCTGGCTGAGAGTATATGCAAACTAAATCAAACGTATTCTTCAAAATTTACAGTGGGTCATCTCTTCTTTTTTCTTATTTCTTTTCAATATCGAATGAAGGGCTGACCAGCAAGGTCAACCTCCCCTTATTAATGAGGCATTGCTGGGGCTCTCTCTCATTAGGGCACTCAGAACTGTGCATTTACTGCAATTTGCAGCACTTAATAGAGAAAGGTCAGAGCAGGTCACGTTCAATTTCCACTTGGCAGAGGGAGGAAAAATGGAAGCAATTCATTTGCACAAATTTGAATAATTCTTCTCAGTCTCCTTTTCTTTATCTACGTATGGATAATTCCTGCATCTTACCTCACTCACAATCATTTCAGAACTGCCAGCGGCCGGATTTCTATGAAGGCTGTAATGGAGCTGACAGATTCTATGAATCCAGGTGTCAAAATAAAGCCTCTGGCTTCTTCCCCCGCCCCCCTTCTCACAACAGGGAATAGGAGCTGCCTCTAGTGAGCTCTTAAACTTATCATAAATGTATCAAGATTGCTGTGGGCCATGAAACAGCTGTAGACAATTAATCTTTCCACAATTCTTCGGCATAAGAATTGCTTTCCCCGCAAAGTAACATCTGCCGAGCCGAGGTGATTATTCACGGCCGAGGGGCGCCACCATGGTTTTATGCATAGAGCCATCAGTGGCAATGAAGCAAAATTTATAGTTTTCCCTGGTTCAGTAAAAATAACATTTCAGCTGCATTAAAACATCATCCATCAGCATTGTCCCAGAGCCCAGAGCCCCATCTCATCCAAAGAAATTAAAAAGTATTCATTTTAATGCTACCTTCTGAAGCTTGCAATGACATGACTGCCTTTTTTTGGAGGGGGTCGGGGGGAGTCATATCATGGAGGAAGATGAAGGAAAAGGTTATGTAGCACAGTGAAGCCATGTATTAAACGAGCTACTAGATGGTAATGATATCCCAATTACTGGACTGCTGGTTCTTATTTATTCATACCCCTGAATGCTTAATCAAAAATCCTTGAATCAAATTGAACAACTAAAGAGGGAAAGTTATTTCACAGAAGCAATATAACTCCTTGGCTTCAAGGGAAAGGTATAAAATGGATACCAAAGCAATAACTGCCTTTTCTCCAATGCAGTGGGCATTTTGTTTCTTTAAAACAGTTGTTTAAACATCTGTCTGAAGAGGTAAAATTTGCCTAGGGAAAAAACGGGTATTTGCTTTTGAACCTCTCTCGGCATACGTCAAGCTCAGGGCTTGCTCTTGAAAGCGAAAGGGCCTCCTGGTACTTTGGAGCTCTAGCTACAGAAAATGACCAGTTTCAGAACTGGGCGTGTGGATATTTGCATGTAATAAAATAGAGGAAGAGAAAGAGGGAGTCCTCAGGGTCATCTGGTCTACACAGCCCTTCATACACAGTGCAGGTCTCCAAATACACCAAGTGGCAAATAAAATATAAATAATATGTTAGAGTCACACTTGCACCCATTGCATGCCACTGAGCCACACTTATAACACTTATGTTTTAAAATTTTCAGATAATGAGTCCATGCAGTCATAATTTAGTTGAGCACTATGTTCAAGTCCTGTGCTCTGTGCTAAGAGTACACAGACTTGAAAAAGGGAGTGCCTGCCTTTGAGCAGCTTCCGGTTCAGAAGGAAAGCATATAAGCAAATAATTAAAATACAGGTGAGAAGTGATATGATCAAAGGATCAAGTGCTATGGCTGCATAGAAAATACAATTGCTCAGCTGGGGACAGTGGAAGAAAGATGTTGATTCAATGCAGTCCAGAGAAATAGAGGGCATTCGAATACCCACTATTTAAAGCACTAGTAAATACCATCTGGCAATTGTGTCATCATACCTAAAAACACTACTATTCAAGGTCATAAAAAAATTGACTTAGAAAGTCACCAAAAAAAAAAAAGAAGAAGAAGAAGTTGTTGAGAGGTAACGAACTGGAAGGTGAGATTTTGGCTCCAGTGCTATATCAACGGTGCTGCCTCTGAGTGAGGGTTTATAAGCTGCATTGCTCTCTATAAAGCATCTCTCAAAATCAGTGTTTGTCCTTGGCATGTTTTCATCCAAAAGCGAAAGCTAATCATTTTTTACTCATTGGAGACTCTCCTAATTTCACAGTCAATGAAACACAGATTTCCCTGCAAGCCAAAAGTTGAATTTCACAAAGGTCAAAGGGAAAGTTCAAGTTGCTGTGTCAGTGAGTCTCAAACCACAGGACAAGATATGCTGATCTGTCACAGCACGGTAACCTCAACACAGGAGTGACTCCTCGCCTGACAGGCAGCATGCAGAACACAGGTCCCCGGGACACGCTCACAGTACAGCAAGGTTCTCCAATATTTTTAAGTTGATCTTTTTTTCTTTTGTTTTCCAATTTAAAAATATTAACATTTTTGGAAATTTTGGAAGGGCTGTGTGCCTTTCCGTGAAAGAATTTTTTTAAATCTCTTCAATAAATTATGCTCAGTCAAGCTTAAAATTTACATATGTGTATATATAGAGAGAAAGACAGTTGTTTAATATAATTTTTAAAGTTTTATGTATATACAAATATATTCGTTTATATATATTTATATATAAAATATATATTCAAATATATAAATTGATGAACATTTATATATGTTATAAAACTTTAAAAATACAGTATATGCGGGGCCGGCCCCGTGGTGTAGCGGTTAAGGGTGTGTGTTCTGCTGCTGGCGGCCCAAGTTCGGATCCCAGGTGCGCACCAACGCACTGCTTGTCAAACCATGTTGTGGCGGTGTCCGACATAAAGTGGAGAAAGATGGACACAGATGTTAGTTCAGGGCCAGTCTTCCTCAGCAAAAAGAGGAGGATTGGCATGGCTGTTAGCTCAGGGCTGATCTTCCTCACAAAAAAAAAAGAAAAAAAAGTACAGTATATGCAACCATATATAAACAACTCTATAAAGATAGATAGATAACCGAATATTTCTGTTCAATTCTCATCATATGATCTTTCCATAGCACATGTCTCCTCAGCTCTTGCTGAATGTGTGAAACAGAAACTCTATGAGGGAAAATGGTTCTGGAATGATACAGGACTTTCAAACAAAAGCTGACAATATAATGAAAAATTATTCCAATGAAAAAGAAAAGTTAGCTGAATAAGGAATGTACACTAATATACTGAAGTTTAAAACTTCATGTACAAAAAATGAAAACACAAAGGGGATACATAATCTAGAAGGAATGTTTCTAAGTGCAAAAAGCTATAGGAATATTGTTTTGAAAGCTAAAATCCAGAATGGATTGAGGATTGGGAAAAATTCTGTAGACCAAATGTGCCCTTTTAAGCTGTATCTATTGTCACAAGAACAAAGAAAGCATCATGGCCAACTCACTGCGTGGAGTCAGAGCTATTCAACACCTATTTTGGTTCAGTCGTCTCTATCTGGAGCACGACCATCACTCTGGAGAGGAACGCACCAATGTGGTTTAAGAGGAATTACAGCCCAAGAAAGGTGGAAGACAGTAAGGTCATGGGCAGCAGTCTTAAATAAATTCAAGAGTCAGGACCCAAAATAATTACATTCCAGAGTATTGAAAAGACCACAGTAGTGATCTCACAACCACAATCAAAATGCTGAGAATGGGAAAGTTTCCCAAAGACTAGAGGGGAGCGAATGTCTATATTTTCAAAAGAAATGAAAAGTGGATTCAGGAAACATTTTATATTGAACCTTGGGATAATTTTAGATAGTTTGTGAGCACTGGAAAATGAAAATGGGGTTCACTTGGATAAACTGGACTAGCCTCATTTCCTCTGGGATTACTAGACTGATAAGCAGGAGGGTGCCACAGGTTTATTCTATCTTGATTTCATCAGAGTGTTTAATAAAATGTCTCAGAGCTTTGTATTCAAGATAGAGAAATGTGGGCTGAATGAACTAGAATACGCAGGATTCATAGCTGTTGAACAGTGTGAGGTAACAGCAGGAACCCTGAGGGGGCCGGTATGCTGGAGTGCAGTTACAAGAATCTGGGAGTTCAATATTACCTTCTGGAAAGAAGACAACTCACTTGAGCTGCGGGTAGCCCAGCCTGAGAAAGGGAGCTAACACTGCCCAAGCCTGCCTGCCTCGCCACCTTTAAATAAGTTGAGAGCTGGCTCATGGGCCAGAAGTAATAGGATAAAATGTATTAAAAATAAATGCAGAGCCCTATATCCACATTCAATCAGTTGCAGCCCACAAACCAACCTCAAGCTAGACAGTGACCTAATAAAAGAGGTCCCATTAAATGCACAAGTAACACAATTGTCATTTAACATTCAACAAAATTCCAGACTTAGTTCTAAACAATTTAGTAATGCATTATTAATAAACAAAAAAGTACAAAGAGAGACAAAAGATTGCTATCCAGGCTGTATGATCAGATACCCCAGAAAGTGCAAGAGAGTCAAACTATTAGATTTAGTATTAAAAGCTAGTAATAGTGGTAATACAAGATGAAGTTACAGAAATTAAATGTTTTTTTATGTGTCTAGAACAACCACTTTGAAATATAAATATTTTAAAATCTCAGGCATATTTGTGAAAAGAGATAAAATATCTAGGAAAAAACAAAAATAAATGGCAAGATCCATATAAAAAATCTAGTAAAATTTTACCAAGAGTTCTTTAAAAGGTTTGAATAAGTAAAGAAATATAAGACATTTCTCAATGTTAATGAAATTCTAATTAAAATCTCCATCAGATTTTTTTGAACTTAAAAAAAGTCTAAATTAATCTGGAAGAATAAAGAAGGAAGAAAAGCCCATTTCAAAAATAGGCACCAGGAAGGGGTAGCAGTCCCATCACATATTAAAACAAATTGTAAAGCTATAATAAATAAACTAGTGTGGTACTGACTTGAGAAACGTTAGATAGAACATTGTTAGAAAACAATAAGCTATGATATGTGATGAGGACTACTTCATCAATCAGGAACAAAAGACAGCATTTTTAATAAATGGTGCTGCTGAGAGTTTGTCAATTGTTTCAAAACATAAATCTAGATCAATTCATATTGCGCCCATAAAGAATTTCCAGGAAGAGTCAATAGTTAAACAGATCAAATCATAGTTAGAGAAAATGTAGGTACATACTTTAACTTCTTTACAAGGAAAGACTTTTCAGGAATGAAAGAAATAGAAGAAACCATAAAGAAAAAGAGAGTTGAAATTGAAAATAACATAAAACATGTTTTATGTCTTTGTAATATAAAATTAGAAAGAATTTGAATGGCAAAAAAGGAAAATTCAAAAGCAAACAAGAAACTGAAAAAAATATTTGGAGTAAATATTACAGACAATAAGCTAAAGTCCTTGAAAAATAAAAAGTTTATAACAAATTAATGAAAAATTTAAGATCATAGTAAATAAGCAAATAATAAGAAATAGATAATTCATAAAAAAAGAAATAAAATTATATAACAAATGTTTGGAAAACAAATTTTACTAATAACCAAAAAATAAAATTAAAATGCAACACCACTTTTGTCTGCTAATTTAATAATTATTTTAAAAATAATAACCTAGTATTTGTGAATGCACAATGAAATGGGTACTTTCACACACTAGTGGTGAAAGTGTAAACTGGTGCAGCATTTCTGGAAAGAAATTTGGCAATATGAATGAAGAGTCTAGAATATGTTCTTGCTCTTTCAGTAATTCCACTTTAGGAATAAATCCTATGAAAATAATCCAAATTAAAGGGGATTAATTTAATGGGTTAAAACATGAAAACATTTATGATCTAATAATTTTTAATACAATATATAAATAGTTAATAAAAGAAGAATATCAAGTACACAAGGAATGATAATTACAATGAGATTCTAAATGTGTAGGCGAATATGTGTTATTGACTCAATACCCTCCAAAACTCATATGTTGAAGCCCTAACCCCCAATACTTCAGAATATGACTATATTTGGAGATAGGGTCTGTAAGAGGCAATTAAGTTAAAATGAGGCCATTAGGTTGGGCCCTAATCCAATCTGACTGGTGTCTTTCTAAGAGGCAATTAGGAAAAACAAAGAAGGGTGCTAGGATGTGTGTGCACAGAGGGATGACCATGTGAAGCAGCAGCAAGAGGCAGCCATAAAGGGCCAAGGAGAGAGGCCTCAGGAGAGACCGACCCTGCTGGCAACTGCACCTTGGGCTTCCATCCCCTAGAACCACGAGAAAATACATTTCTGTCATTTGAGCCACCCAGTCTGCGGTATTTTGTTATGGCAGCCCTAGCAAACTGCTAAAATACACTATAATGTTAGAAGGAAAGATAGGAATATAAATTTATATATACATTAAAATCTCAACTATGTTTAAGATTTTTCTTAGACAAAAAATTGAAAGGAAATATACACAATAATGACAATGGCTGTTGCCTCTGAGTGGTAGAATTGTGAGTCAATATTTTTATTCTTCTTTATACTTTCTCTAATTTTCAAATGTTCTACAATGAACATATATTGCTTCTGAAATCAGGAAAAAGAATGGTGTTTTAACGAAAGTCAACTGTATAAATAAATAAAGGATAGGAAAACTCTGATCCGATAGAAAAATTCCACACAGAAGATATAAGGATTAATGAATCTTGAGGACATTACTCTCAGTGAAATAAGCCAGTCCCAGAAAGATAAAACTGTATCATTCCACTCATATGAGATATCTAAAGTAGCCAAACTCACAGAAACAGAAAGTAGAAAGGTGGCTACCAGGGGATGCGGCATTGGGAAATGGGGAGTAGTTGTTTAATGGGTACCAGGTTTCAGTTTTGCAAGATGAAAAGGCTCTAGAGATCTGTTGCACAAAAATGTGACTATACTTAACACAACTGAACAGTACACTTAAAAATGGGTAAGATGGTAAACTTAATATTACGTGTTTATTACAACAATTAAAAAGTAAAATAAATAAATAAATAAAAACATAAGGATTAGAGTTGACTAAAGTTCAATATGAGTCAACACTTTGACCTAATGATAAAAAATCTTATATTCTGTTTTTGATATTTGTATCAAAGGAATAAATGCACATGGTTACAATATCAAATAGAACATACGGGCTTAGGATTAAAAGTTGCCTACCCCACTCCATTCTATTCTTCATTGCACTTGTATTCTGTTTGTTATTGTAGAGTTCCTAACTTTTTTACTCTCTTGTTTTAATGTGAGCTATAGAAGGAGAAAAAATAAATGAGAGTGTACAATCTGCCATCTTGAACCAGCAGTCCAATTCCATCTTAAGTTGTACTCAAAAGTGTGATACTCAACCAAAGAGATACCAGTACTACTCTTAAGAGAATGGATTTTAATTCTAGACCAGATTTCAAGTTTTAGTTCTTGCATTCTAATAGATGCACAGGGTAATCCCCCTGATCTGAGTTTCCTTGTATGTGAGAGAGAAATTATAATCCTCTGGATTACTGTAAAAATTAAATGAGTGGATAGACAGGACCTGACATGGGGTAACCTCTCAATAATGGTTGTCCATTTTTGTTGTAATTTTTGAGGTTGTTATTCCAGAGCGGATGGACAACCTCCTGAACGTGGAGCTTATTCCTCAGGGTCACGTATTAAAGCAAACATTGACAGCCAGAAACAGCTACTAGGATTGTAAGAGGGGTCAAACTCACATTAAGAACTTGGGAATGTTTTGCCTACAAAGAAGACTTTGGTGTGTGTGCGAGCTATCATCAAATATGAGATTATTACAGAGGGTAGACCTAGACCCAGTGAGTGAAAATTACAGGGAGACAGATCAGGTTCAATATCAGGAAGAACCAATTAACAGTTGAAGCATTACAAATACGTGAGGCTAAAATCATCATGTTTGGAAATTTTGAAAGAAGGTATACTATTCAGTATTCTCTAGAGAAACAGAACCAATAGGATGTATATGTGTGTGTGTATAAAGAGATTTATTATAAGGAATTAGTTCACATGATTATGGAAGCAGGCAAGTCTCAAAATCCACAGGGTGAGATGGCAAGCTGGAAACCCAGGAGAGCAGATGATGTAGTTCTAGCCTAAGGCCAACAGGCCCAAGACCCAATAAGAGCCAATGTTTTAGTTCATGTCTAAAGGCAGAAAGAGCTGATGTCCCAGATGGAAGACAGTCATGCAGGAGAAATTCTGTTACCCCGAGGAGGGTCACCCTTTTTGCTCTATTCAGGTCTTCAACTGATTGGATGAGACCCATCCACACTGGGAGAGCAATCTGCTTTACTCAGTCTACTGATTAAAATGTTAATCTCGGAGTGACGTCAGCATCATGGCGGAGTGAGCTTTCCTGTGAACTCTTCCCCCAACAAGATACAACAAAAGGAACAGTCACAGACCAACAACAGAATCCCAGACAGTGAAAAGCTAGAGCGGAAAGATCCACACTGCCGCACATCTGAGAGCGGAAGGTGCTGGGCCCCCAGAGGAAGTGGGGAGAGGTAAGGAGAACTCCTCTCCCGCCCCATCAGATCATCGATCCCGGTCCATGTGGCTCCCAGAGAGGGGGGAGGGGCAGCCCTTGGCGGGGAAACCGTAGCTCTTCGGACTTTCTCAGCCAGTGGGAAACTCCCACACAGAGGACTCAGAAGAGCCACAGGGCTACCATCAACATCTGAGCACCCCAGAGAGCGGATAAAGAGGGGCAAACGAGAAACCTCCCACGTCAGGGACCCAGAGGGCAAAAGAGAGAGCTCCCCCCTCCCCACAAACCCGGACCCTGCAGCTCAACCGACCAGACCAGACCTAGTGATCCGCGGCAGACCTGATCAAACGACAAGACCCGTGGATCGCAGCAGGAAAAAAAAAAAAAAAAACTGCGGATCGCAGCAGAAAAACCGGGGCAGAGCGCAGGGGGCTTAGACTACACAGCCCTTTACCACCAGACAGTGGCGGCAGGTGGAAATTGCAACCAGAGATTTCCAGGATGAGGAAAAACAAAACCAACACAGGAACCACAATGCAAAAATATATGAAATCACCACACCAGAAACAAAATGACAAGCACCCAGAAATCAACCCCGAAGACACAGAAATCCATAATCTAAATGACAGAGATTTCAAAATAGCTATCATAAAAACACTCAATGAAATACGAGACAACACAGACAAACAATTCAATGAGATTAGGAGTTTCTTCACAAAAAAGATTGAAATCATAAAGAAAAACCAATCAGTGCTGATGGAGATGAAGAACAATGGAGGAGATAAAGGAGAATCTGGAATCTTTAAAGAACAGAGCTGACAATATGGAGGAAAGAATTAGCACTTTAGAGGATAGGAATACAGATATACTCCAGATGGAAAAGGAGAGAGAACTAAGACTAAAAAGAAATGAAGAAAGACTCCGAGAAATATCTGACTCTATTAGGTAGACAAACTCAGAAAAATAGTAGATCTTTACCGGAATAGGTTAGCAACCACTTAAATACTAAATTCAAAGATCAAAGGAAGAAACTCACCAAAAATAAATTTAACCTCATCACTGTAAACACACAGCCACAACACAAGATAGAATAAGGTATAACAAGAACAACTTAGAAGGGGAAGAGGAAAGTGATTGAATTGACTTAGTATAAGGAAATAGGAGGCCATCAGATAATGGACTATCTCATACACAAGATTTTTTGCCCAAACCTCAAGGTAACCACTAAACAAAAAATCAAAACAAAACCACATATGATAAACAAAGAGAAAACTAGAAGAGTCATAAGACAGAACAACCAAACTGAATTGGCAGTCCAAAACAAATGGGACAAGAAACAAAGGAAATGCAAAAGAACCAGAAAATAAGTGACAAAACAGCAACATTAAGCCCTCATATATCAATAATTACCCTAAATGTAAATGGATTGAACTCTCCAATCAAAAGATACAGAGTGGCAGGATGGATTAAAAAGCAAGACTCAACAATATGCTGCCTTCAGGAAACACATCTTAGCACTAAAGACAAGCACAGGCTCAGAGTGAAAGGATGGAAGACAATACTCCAAGCTAATGGCAAACAAAAGAAAGCAGGTGTTGCCATACTCATATCAGACAAAGTAGACTTCAAGATAAAACAGGTTAAGAAAGACAAAGAAGGGAAATATATAATGATAAAAGGGACACTCCATCAAGAAGACATATCACTTATAAATATATATGCACCCAACATAGGAGCACCAATGTACATAAAGCAACTATTAACAAACCTAAAAGGAGACATCAACAACAACACAATAATAGTAGGGGATCTTAACACCCCACTTACAACAATGGATAGATCATCCAGACAAAAAGTCAATAAAGAAATAGTAGACTTAAATGAAAAACTGGACGAGATGGACCTAGTAGACATATACAGAGCACTCCATCCAAAAACAGCTGACTACACATTCTTCTCAAGCACACATGGAACATTCTCTAGGATAGACCATATGTTGGGAAACAAAGCAAGCCTCAATAAATTTAAGAAGATTGAAATCATAACAAGCATCTTTTCAGACCATAAGGCTATGAAACTGGAAGTGAACCATGAAAAAAAAACTGGGAAAGTGACAAAAATGTGGAGATTAAACAACATGCTACTGAACAACCAATGGATCATTGATGAAATTAAAGGAGAAATCAAAAACTATCTGGAAACAAACGAAAATGATAATATGCCATATCAAACCATATGGGATGCAGCAAAAGCGGTCCTGAGAGGGAAACTCATAGCGATACAAGCCCACCTTAACAAACAAGAAAAAGCCCAAATAGGCAACCTTAAATTACACCTAACAGAACTAGAAAAAGAAGAACAAACAAAGCCCAAAGCCAGCAGAAGGAGAGAACTAATAAAAATCAGAGCAGAAATAAATTAAATTGAGACCAAAAAAACAGTAGAAAGGATTAATGAAACAAAGAGTTGGTTCTTCGAGAAGATAAAATCGACAAACCCTTAGCCAGGCTTACTAAGAAAAAAAGAGAAAAGGCTCAAGTAAATAAAATTAGAAATGAAAGAGGAGAAATTACAATGGATACCACGGAAATACAGAGGAGTATAAGAGAATACTATGAGAAATTATATGCCAACAAACTGGACAATCTAGAAGAAATGGATAAATTCTTAGACTTATACAACCTCCCAAAATTGAACCAAGAAGAAATGGAGAATCTGAATAGACCAATAACAAGTAAAGAGATTGAAATAGTAATCAAAAACCTCCCAAAAAATAAAAGTCCAGGACCAGATGGCTTCTCCAGTGAATTTTACCAAACATTCAAAGAAGATTTAATACCCATCCTTCTCAAACTATTCCAAAAAATAGAGGAAGATGGAACACTTCCTAAATCATTCTACGAGGCCAACATCACCCTGATACCAAAACCAGACAAAGACAATACAAAGAAAGAAAATTACAGGCCAATATCGCTGATGAACATTGATGCAAAAATCCTCAACAAAATATTGGCAAACCGAATACAACAATACATTAAAAAGATCATACACCATCATCAAGTGGGATTTATACCAGGGACGCAGGGATGGTTCAACATCCGCAAATCAATCAACGTGATACATCACATCAACAAAACAAAGAATAAAAACCACATGATCATCTCAATAGACGCAGAGAAGGCATTTGACAAGATACAACATCCATTTATGATAAAAACTCTCAATAAAATGGGAATAGAAGGAAAGTACCTCAACATAATAAAGGCCATATATGACAAACCCACAGCCAACATCATACTCAACGGGGAAAGACTGAAAGCCATTCCTCTGAGAAGAGGAACGAGGCAGGGCTGCCCACTCACACCACTCCTGTTCAACATAGTACTGGAGGTTTTGGCCAGAGCAATTAGGCAAGAAAAAGGAATAAAAGGAATCCAAATAGGTAACGAAGAAGTGAAACTCTCACTATTTGCAGATGACATGATTGTATATATAGAAAACTCTAAAGAATCTGTTGGAAAACTATTAGAAACAATCAACAACTACAGCAAAGTTGCAGGGTACAAAATCAATCTACAAAAATCAGTTTCATTTCTGTATGCTAATAATGAACTAACAGAAAGAGAGCTCAAAAAGATAATACCATTTACAATTGCATCAAAAGGAATAAAATACCTAGGAATAAATCTTACCAAGGAGGTGAAGGACCTATACAATAAGAACTACAAGACATTATTGAAAGAAATCCATGATGACATAAAGAAATGGAAAGATATCCCATGCATGTGGATTGGAAGAATAAACATAGTTAAAATGTCTATATTACCTAAAGCAATCTACAGATTCAATGCAATCCCAATCAGAATCCCAATGACATTCTTCACAGAAATAGAAAAAAGAATACTAAAATTTATATGGGGCAACAAAAAACCCCGAATAGCTAAAGAAATCCCAAGAAAAAAGAACAAAGCAGGAGGCATCACAACCCCTGACTTCAAAACATACTACAAAGCAATAGTAATCAAAACAGCATGGTACTGGTACAAAAACAGACACACAGATCAATGGAACAGAATTGAAAGCCCAGAAGTAAAACCACACATATACGGACAGCTAATTTTCGACAAAGGTGCTAAGAACATGCAATGGAGAAAGGAAAGTCTCTTCAATAAATGGTGTTGGGAAAACTGGACAGCCACATGCAAAAGAATGAAAGTGGACCATGTGCTATCGCCATTCACAAAAATTAACTCAAAATGGATCAAAGACCTGAGGGTGAGACCTGAAACTGTAAAACTCATAGAAGAAAATATAGGCAACACACTATTTGACATTGGTTTTAAAGGAATCTTTTTGGATGACATGCCTACCCAGACTAGGGAAACTAAAGAAAAAATAAACAAGTGGGACTTTATCAGATTAAAGAGCTTTTATAAGACAAATGAAACCAGAATCAAGATGAACAGACAACCAACCAGCTGGGAGAGAATATTTGCAAAACATACATCTGACAAGGGGTTGATCTCCATAATATATAAAGAACTCACACAACTGAACAACAAAAAAACAAACAACCCGATCAAAAAATGGGCAGAGGAAATGAAGAGACACTTCTCCAAGGAAGATATACAGATGGCCACTAGGCACATGAAAAGATGCTCAACATCACTAATCATCAGGGAAATGCAAATCAAAACAACACTAAGATACCACCTCACGCCCGTTAGAATGGCTATAATCACCAAGACAAAAAACAACAAATGTTGGAGAGGATGTGGAGAAACAGGAACCCTCATACACAGCTGGTGGGAATGCAAATTGGTGCAGCCTCTATGGAAAACGGTATGGAGATTCCTCAAAGAATTAAAAATAGAGATGCCCTATGATCCAGCCATCCCACTACTGGGAATCTATCCAACGAACCCGAAATCAACAATCCAAAGAGGCTTATTCACCCCTATGTTCATTGCAGCATTATTCACCATAGCCAAGAAGTGGAAGCAACCTAAGTGTCCCTCGACTGACGATTGGATTAAGAAAATATGGTATATATATATACAATGGAATACTACTCAGCCATAAAAAAAGACAAAATCATCCCATTTGCAACAACATGGATGGGCCTGGAGCGTATTATGTTAAGTGAAATAAGCCAGAAAGAGAAAGACAAACACTGTATGATCTCACTCATATGTGGAATATAAACCAACACATGGACAGAGAAAACTGGACTGTGGTTACCAGAGGCAGTGGGGGTGGGGGGTGGGCACAAGGGGTGAAGGGAGTCATATATATGGTGATGGACAAACAAAAATGTACAACCCAAAATTTCACAATGTTAGAAACCATTAAAACATCAATAAAAAAAAATGTTAATCTCAATACAAAAAACCCTCACAGAAATACCTAGAATAATGTTTGACCAAATATCTGGGTACCTTATGGCCCAGTCAAGTGACACATAAAATTAACCATCACAAGGGGATTCCAAAATGGGTTGAAACATTGGACTGATAACCTATACAACCCTTTTGCAATGAGACTAAGGTACTAAGCCTACCAACACATTCAGGATTCTTTCCTAGTCCCTAAGGTACCTCTGTTTCCAAGAAAATTGAGACTCATAATTAGTTTTGGTGTGTTTATATCTAAAATCATGATATCTATGATGCTTGAGAAACTAATGGAAGGGTGCAGTCACAGAGAACTGAAAAATGTTGGTGAACTTAAAAAATTAACGAATTGAAATTAGCTTTTCTGCTTGCTGCTTTTCTGGAAGTATACCTATTCTTATTTAAAACAGAAACATAGCAGCAACTAGGAACTGTTCAGAACTCCCCTTTGGCATCATATACATAGCAAAATATACCAGATTTAGAGCCATTAGATCTAAGTTCAAGTTCCTGCTCTGCCCCTAACACTGTGACTCTGAGCAAATCATTTAATCTCTCAAGACCCTCTTTTGCTTCAACTCTTTCCAAGTGTGTTTTTCAAAAAGAAGAAAGCTAAAAACATGACTCTCATACAAATATATAATGAATTCATGTCAAATATATATTTAACTCAGTAATGAGGGAACCACTGGGATGGTAAAGTTATTTCAAAGAGACAGAAAGAAAGTTTGCTGGAATAAGATTGCTAAATTAGATACCAAAGTGGAATAAGATATACAACTAGTTATGTCTTACAGGACAATAAAACTTTTGGGGTTAACTTTTATACCAGACAGAAATTCTTACTCTACCAGCTAAGAACCACTTGCATCTCTATCAGCTTTCTACAAGTTGACATCTACTCTTCTAGAGTTGTAAAAATATCCTAATCAAAAGTAAACAGTAAATCACACAAAGATACCTACCCCAGGAGGATTAGATAATCCTGTTAGACACTGTGACATTGAAAGGACATGTGGTCATCTTTTTGCCTCTGTCGGGGGAAGAGGGCTAATCTCCCTCTGCCCTTTTCCTTAAGGTTCTTCTGGCTGGCCAAATAATCAACAGACAGGTTAGCAGGAGAAAATAATACCAAGTTTAATAACATGTATACATGGGAGAAAGCAGGGACACTGCGTTTCTCAACACAATAGCAGAAATTCTCGTCTTAAATATCATTTTCAGCCAATGACAAAGGAGGATTTTGGGGGTGGGGGAGTCAGTTACAGGAGATTACCACTAAAGCACAGTAAACAAGAGTAAGGTTTATTATACAGCCCCAAGGCCTCATCTTCCACATTGATAAGTTACTAGAAATGAGCTCACCCCCCCTTTTTCTCAATACAGAGAGGGAGATACCTTTACAAATGGAGACTTCCCTTGTAAATGATTGTCTGACAACTCCTCGCAGGGCCATCCAAAGAATGTGGCCAGAGAGACAGAACTCCCGATAAGATGGGCTTGTTGGTGCCTTTTCTATTGTAACCTCTATCCTAAATTATCTTTTATAGCAGTCATGATAATAACCCCTTCCTAAAACAGATTTTGTTGGTTTTAAATTCTTTAGGCAGTTTTGGAGGGGAAACTCAAATATTTTTCCTGAGCTCTCTGAGTCCTTATTGTCTTCAGCTCGAAATAATCTGCATACCAGAGTGGTGCTTCCTGGGGCAGCTTGCCCTGAGCACCATCACCTCTCTCCAAATTTTGAAATTTTTTCTTAGCATCTGAATATTAGGAATAATAATGTCTACCTTTCAGTTCGTTATGAGGCTTATGAGAAAATGCACATGGAAGTGTTTTGCTCTGAAAATCATCCCCAAATCTAAAACATTGGTATCATTTCCAGTGGCTTTCGAGTTGACTCAGCCTCTGCTAAACACTTTCGACCTACTCACTACCTTTCCTTCTCCTCTTTCTAGTTTCCCAAACTCATCCACTAGCCACAAGCCAGTCAGCAACTTGAATATTATCTTTACTTTTCTTTCTTCCTCACCACTCCCTATGTCTTATCAACCACCAAGCCTTCACTCTTGACCTCCTAAATATCTCCCGTCTGTTCAATTATCTCCTACCGAACTTTCCGGCCTCCACTTAAATGCCACATATCAAAGGATCTCTTTCCTGATCTCCAGGAGGCAGATGCCCATCCCTTTACCTATATGATCCCAGGACAGCTTGTACTTCCCCATTCCTAGAATATCGTACTACATAACAAAATATTTAATTTTTTTTTCATCTGCATCCCCTCTTCTTTGAAGGGGTGCTTCCTTTACTGTCTTGTTCAGTATTTACAACCCAGTGCTTGGCACATCGTAGGAGCTCAATAAATATTTAATTAAATGTATAAATGAAAAGAAAATGAACCATCCAGCAGAATAAAGTGTGCATATATTTGAAAAAAAAAAATAAAAGGCCATCATGAAAGGATACAAAGGAAGGGAAATCCTAGTTTGGAAAGGAAGGGAGGTTAAGGAAAGTAAACGGAGCTGATATATAAGACAGTCATAAAATTAGAGTTGCAAAGACCTTTGAAATCATGTTGATTCCCCTACTCATTTCACACATGAAAGATCCAAAAAGTTAAAGCAATTTGCCTAAAAATCACATGAGTTAGTGACAAAGCAAGGATACCAGTCTTGGTCCCATGACTCCCTGGTACAATACCACCATGAAATGAACGTCTGGAGAAGGAAAGGGGAACAAATGGAATCTCTTCTTCACTATTAGCAAAGGTGCTGGCACTCAGTCACTTATTCTCTCTATGAGTTTCAAGGTAATAACATGAGCTAGAGAGACAATATTCTGATTCATTGTTCCCTGAGCCCGTGCACATTCCCCTTCTATCTGAGTAATAATGTCTCCCTATGAGACTGTGCTGTCATTCTCCCAGGAGTCCTTGAATACTCTCAACAGTCTTGTGGGAAACGGAGAGTTAGGGGTTGCTTTTCCACAGAAAACGCAGAGTGGTTAATTCCCTTCTCTCCTCCCCCACACACCCATTTCAAACTCATCCATCAGATCTCAGGAAAGTACAATACATGAAACAACAAGAATAAAAGCCTTTATATTAAATTCCTTGTGGGTGAACTTTGCAGATAAAGCAGAGCTATCTGATCTTAGCAAGTTAAATGGTTTGCAAATCACAACGTGCTGCACCCTTCAGATGCATCCTTATGTAAAATAAATCACCTAGTATTATCATAACAGTATTTGGGAAATTTGCAAGTGCAGTAGAGTGAGAGGGATTTGCTTCAGGAAATCTGCATACACATATATTTACATTTGTATGAATTTATACCAGAGGTCTCCGGCCATTTGGGAAAAGACAAATAATTTTTGATGTACCTAAAGCCATTATAGTTGATAGGAATATTGAGACCAGAGACAGGGGGACTAGAATGTAAAGGAAGGGAAGCGCAGAATAAAGCATGTCATCATTGACTTCCTGAGTATATACAATCAGAGACAAGGACAGAAAGGAGATGGCTTGTCACTGCTAGACCTACGCTGCTCCTTTACAGAAATCATAGTGAGCTACATAGAAAGATCATAGGATGGGACCAGGCTGTAAGATACTAGGGTTGACACTGACCTGTTAATTGCAGATCATATATATTATACATATTTTTCCACACATTATATGATTGCATGTATGTAAATATATATATGACATACACAAATGTACATAAAGTTTCTACTTGCTAAACAAACAAAAATTGTTAGCAGCTTTCTGTCGGTAGGACATCTACATTCACCTTATGCCTTGACACTACCATATATTTTCCTACCACTAGTATATGTTTGAAAATCGCTTGCCAGTGTTAGAACTTCAACTTGCATTTAAGAGATGAACACAAAGTTAACTGTACAATGATCGAATCTACAAGTTAAAGTAGCATATGGGTGTTTGTGTGTGTGTGTGCACAAACATACACACACCCCACATTGCTCCAAATAAATGAAGGCAGCAATTACTACAAAAGTTATCTGCCGAATAGCAACCTCACTACTCTATCTATGCCTAGGTAGATCAGACTCCCAAACACGAAAAATAGCATTAAGGGAGATTTGTTTTTTTAATTGTAAAGCCAATTGAAAAAAATTCTGGACTTTTAAAATTATATCATTGTAATAGTAGCTACCATTTAGTAAATGTTTCCTTCTAGGCTGGGAGCTGTGCTTTAAACAAAAAAACATAGGTCCATCACAACTCAGGCATAAGCCTTACCAAAGAAAAGTTAGTAATATTACCTTTATTTAAAAAGACAGTGTGTATATTGCCAACTTTAAAATACAATGATCACACATGAAAAATTCCCCCAGTGCTGATAAGACAGAAGTTGATTTATTTTACTTATGCATGTAACTGAAAAGTGCAGCACATTGCAATTTGCAAATCATTTAATATACCAAGTTCAGATTGCTCTACTCTTATTGCAAAGTTTAATCAGATAGTATATATTAGGAAAAAATATTCACCAGGTTTTTTATGCCATATTCTCTTAAAGTCTAGTGGGAAAAGTGAAATTTTAAAATATATATATGAGCTGAAAAATTAAGTTAATTGAGATTTCAATATTTTTTTCAGAGAAAGCACAATCCAAGATTAACAACATTCGTTCTATAAGACAGAGACTTCTAGAAGGCTGTAAGCTCTGCAGGGAGTCTGGTGGGGAGTTGGAAGTCACTGTAGGTCAGTAAGAAAGGCAGTCCAAAAGAAAACCTAGATGCAAATTGAGGGAAAGGACACACTGGAACCTGTACCTGACGCTCACCTCATTTAACCCCAAGAACGAAGGTGACTTGCAGAAGAAGCTGGTGCCATCCCCTTTGTTGCACAGGTGCCTGGCGTGGGATTCAGAGAGGCTGAAGCTGCTGACAGAGCCAGAGCTGGAGGAGCTGTGGGCCAGCTGCTGCCCCACACCAAGGAAGTCAGCCAGCGGATCAGCCATCTGCACAGCACCTGCCAGCAGAACAGCAACAAGGTGGACGACCTTCGAAGTGCAATGTCTGCTACTGGGCTTCCACCTGCCAACTCTCACCCATATCTTTCTACTGGTCAACTCTACTCCACAACCATAAAGGGAAAGAAATTATGGGAGACATGGTTCCAACCTAGCTAAGTTGACACAGTACAAAATCAACCCTAAAAATTAAGAGTGATTTTGTTTTACATCTCAGTTTTTTTCTTCCTTCCCATGACATTTTTCTGCTAATTATGAACTACATCTCTGAGCCACTGACGATATACCTTTGTGTGCAGATAAAGTCAAGGATTTGGGTTTCCAAGTTCCAAAACAGATGGAAAAAATAACATTTTGGTTTTGTTCTATGATTCCACTGGATTTTAGCCCAAAAGATATGTTTCTTAATAAAAAGATTAGCTGTGGATCATCTCACAACCTTGAAAACTCCACCAAGAGCAAATGTACTTTCATTTTGCAGTAGCAAAAGAGGAGAAATTAAGCAGTTAGGTTTAGAGCAATGAAGAAGCCAATTTAAATCTTATCCTCATTCCTACATTTAAAAAGTCCTCCTTCTTTTATATACAGTTATTTACTATAACCTAACTTCATTAGTGTAAAAGATGTTATTTAATTTTAAATGTTGAAGACTTAAATATAGAAGACTCAAAAATAGATGACAGCTTCTTTTTTCAAACACATTAAACCCTTATCTCTATTTGATTTTTCAAAATTGTGAGGCACAAATTGTCCAGAGCATAACACTGTGAGTCTCTTTTCTGGCTGGTAAAGTCAACAGTTATGGTGCTAAAGTTTAATCAATCCCATAAAGTGTTACTCAGAAAGTGACCTGGTGTTATGCCTGAAGTACATCTCATACATTAAAAAGCACTTTCAATGCAGCCAGAACAGTGTTATTAAAAGAGATAACTAATAGATACCTGGACGAGGAAGGGGAAAAGGGAGGGGGGAAGAGAAGTCAAATGGGAGAGAAGGCCACGAAAATCCCATTTTCGAGCATTTCCCTAAGGAGACGTGGTTGCATAGATGAATGCACAGGTTGCATAATAAAGATCTTTTATATTATTTCAAGCAGAGAGCTCCATGAATTTCATAGTGAAACCAGACACGGTATTTCCTTCTGGTACAAACTAGAGATGCCAACACACAAACCAGGAGGAGTGCCTGCTCAGCGGTCACTAACACAAGTGGCTATTTTGGAAATTTCAGCACTGCTCATGCCAATTATTTTTTTAATAAATAAGGTTTTCAATAGTCATTCCACATACCAGGTATATAACTCCTTCAGTTCTGAAATCATGCACACTTATTCACTCTACATGGGTACGTTTGTTCATTTGAATAGATATACATGCATAAGAACTTAAAATGTGTTAGATTTTGAAAATACAAATATAAAAAAGTAAAATTAATTCAAACTCTGCCATTTTGGAGGGGAAATACCCACAGTAAAACATGAAAGTACCTCTATTCCCTTTATCTCCAGTTCTACCTCTAAGAGGAAACCCCTGTAAACAACTAGATGTTTATACTTCCAGATGTTTTTCTATGCTTTTACAAATGGAGTCATGCACCACATAACTACGTTTTGGTCAAAGACAGACACGGTCTTTGATCGTCAAAGACATCAAAGACGACAGTGGTTCCAGAAGATTAGTACTATATAGCCTAGGTGTGTAGTAGGCTATACTATCTAGGTTTGTGTAAGTACACTCTGTGATGCTCGCACAAGAATGAAATCACCTAACGACGCATTTCTCAGAACATGTCCCCGTGGTTAAGTGACACAGGACTGATGCAACCAGTTTTTCATTCAAACTCATTCGCCTTGAGTTTTCTAGTCTCTCTTAGGTAACAGCCAATCCTATGGTCACTAACAAAAAAGGCTCAAATCTGTATTTAATATGTCAAAGCAAGGTAATAATGAAAACCTCATTCTCCACATCAAGATCAAGCTTCTCTCCTGAGGATATGTGGATGCTGCTCAGACTTGCATCAGGTGGGACACTCTTCAGAGTGTGACTGATTTCTTCTCTCTTTCACCACCTAGCATTTCCACTCATCCTTTAAACTGCACTCTCTCATCCTTCCAGGGTTATTTTGTCAGGAGAAAGGAGAAGGGCATCTCTTAATTATTTACAGTCATAAGCTGACTTTGGGCTTCCCAGGCTTTCAGGAATCTAAAGCCGGTCCCCCTTCCACCTATATTGTTGTGGCTCTCTCCTCTGTAGTTCCCTTAACATTGGTAAATTCATCTCTCTGCTGATCGAGACTTCCCTCTCAGCCCCAGGAGTCCAGCTGTCCCTGCAGCTTCCCTCTGCTGTGATCTGACTGTTCCTCCACGTGTTCTCGGGCAGGGTCTAAGAATAAGCCACACCAGTGCTCAATCTGTGTGTGTGTGTCTGTCTGTGTGTCTATCTGTCTGTCTGTCTCTCTCATGTATGGCCCACCTTCAGTTCACAGGAAACACACACGGATCTTCTGCCCATCCACTCCAGGACTGAGGGCAGCCAAAGCAGCCACCTTCCCTCTGGCTCTGTTAGCAGCTAGCTCCCACCCTTTGCATGTCTCAGATGGAGTCACACAACAGTCCACCATGCCCACGGTTGCAGGGCACACATGCCATTCTTTCCAATAGCCCCACTGAAACCCTTCTCACCAAGCTCAAGGTGAGGGCAAAGTACCCCACAACCCCCATTCTAGGGGAAAGGGAGGGTAACTTAACCCATCAACAGTTCTCCCCAAATAGCCTCTTCATAAATCTACCTTCAATTTCCACTCCCCTGAATTTTTTATATCCTCAAGGAGTAGAGGGGTTTAAGAATCATTCATCTGATTTTCAGCCTATATTCGTTAAGTCCTACAGGATAGTCGCTCTCATCAGTTACTTTATTATTTTTTTAATAAAGTTTTTTAATAGTCTCCATTCAGTTGCGTTATTTGTTGTTTCATCAGTCACCTTAATGTCTGATATCTATCAGTTTAGAGTCTTGGTTGGAACTCCTATTTTCACATCATTTTGTACATATACATGGATGTTTATGTGTATTCATGAATGTGTGTATATATCATACATATAAATTATTTGTTATATTTATACCCCAATTTTAAATAATGTAGAAAATGGGCATTTTGGTTAATCTGAAAATTCTTGTCATTTTTAACACAGTTGTTAAAATATAATATGTTGTAATTATTTAAATTATTTGATTCAAATAAGGTGACCTCTAATTTATGCTTTTGATACATCTATTTCTTTTTAAGTTGAGTGTAAACTGGGAAAATCCAATTAATTCAGAGCAGAATTAGCCAGGTTCAAGTTAATATAGGTTTTTCTCTACTCCTCTTTTTTAAACTCTTCCTCCCTCCTTTTTCTGGACATACCAAATGTCTTTTCTTTGTCACAAAAAGGTAGCAATAAACTGCAGATCAGAGACTGACCCACTCTGAAAAAAGCCTCTCCCCAACATTTGAGTTCCCTGGAATGCTATACAAGAGAGAAAAATATTTTCCCAACTTTTAAGAAACTCTATCTATTGCTGTTTTCATCATGGAAGATAATTGTGGTTCTCTCTAAATAAGGGGCCGGCCCGGTGGCGCAAGGGGTTAGGTGTGCGCGCTCCGCTGCAGCAGCCTGGGGTTCGCCAGTTTGGATTCCAGGCGTGCACTGACGCACCGCTTGTTAGGCCATGCTGTGGCAGGGTCCCATATAAAGTAGAGGAAGATGGGCATGGATGTTAGCCCAGGGCCAGTCTTCCTCAGCAAAAAAGAGGAGGATTGGCATTGGATGTTAGCTCAGGGCTGGTCCTACTCACAAAAAAAAAATAAATAAGTAAATAAATTCTGAGTTTTTCAACTTCTTACAGTGTGCTCATTCACTATTCTTAATACAAAGTACTAGCAACTTCCCTCCTATAACCCCAGGAACAGAAGGGGTAGTAAGCAGCCTACATAATATTCCGATCAAGAATGTTTTAAGACATCCTAAAGGAAACATTCTCTGACAGAGTTTGTTTTGTTATGTGTTCAATAACCATATGTTCATTTCTATGTGGATAATGTGCAGCATAATAGATACCTGCAATGATTTGAGGAGAAGGCAATTATTGACTCCAGGGGGTTTTACTGATTAGACTCTGAATGGCTCAAACATGACCAGAACTCCAATTGGGCATTATTAAAAGTTTGCTGTGATTCTTGGGTATTTGTCCTTTTGTGCATAACTAGCCTCTAGAAGCACATACCACCTCCCATGTTCAATGGGATGCTACCATTCGTTATGGTCCAAAACCACGATGTCGTTTTACATTTTGAACAAATCTTACCACACTGGCTCCCAATTGAATACTTTTCACACATGAAATTATAACTTTAATTCAAAATTAACCCTCTGAGACATTTACAGGGCAGTAAATATGAGTCTAGTGAATGGATAAATGAAATAATGAACAACGCAGCCTTACAATGCAGGTAGAGAAAAAGAATACAAAAAGTAAATGGAAAATACATTTCTGGGCAATTCTTCTGCCCCAGAGAAAAAAAGGGGAAAAAAATTTAACCAACAATAACAATCTCATCAATTGTTATATAAAATTCTAGCTTATTTGGTTCTCACAAAAGCCGGTGTAGTGGGTAGGGGTAGGGAATCATTAATCACAGATAAAGCCACAGAGGTTTAGAGAGCTTATCTTTTCCCCAAAGTCATATGAATTAAGACTCGTTCATTCAACATATATTTAAGTGCAAATAGAGAATGATGAGATAACTACTGTATATTGAGTGATCAGTGAAGGCCTCTCTAGAGTGGCGACATTTAAGCTGAGATCTAAAAGAGGGGGTCAGCCAAAGAAGATCAATAGGAAAAGCACACCAGGGGGAAGCCACAAATGCAAAGGCCCTGAGGTGGGACAGAATTGGCTGGATTAAAGAACCAAAAGAAAGCTAGTGGGCTGGAGAGACTGAGTAAGGGGTTCTGGGGTGGCAAGCCTCCAGGACGACCTCCAGTGATCCTTGTCTCGGCATTCATACCCTGTATAGTCCTCTCCTACCTTGTACCAGAGTTGGTCTGTATTACCAATAGAATACGATGATGGTATATCTTCCTGAGATTAGATTTAAAAAAATGCGCTTCCATTTTGAGTTCTCGCTCACTCTCTTTCTCTGTCTCTCTCTCTCTCTTGCTCTCTCTCTCCACTCTGGAGGAAGCCAGCTAGCTCTTATCTCATGAGATCACCCAAGCAACCTATGCAGAGGCCCATGTGGCAAGGAACTAAGGCTTCCCAACAACTATATGAGTAAGCTTAGAAGTGGACCTTTCAACCCAATTTGAGCCCAACATAATTGCAGCCCTGGCCGACATCTTGACTGCAATCTCGGAAAAGACTCTGAACTAGAACAACCCAGTTAAGCTGATCCTAGATTCCTGACTCACAGAAACTATGAGATAATAAATGTTTGTTATTTTAAGCTTCTAATTTAGGATAATTTGTTATGAAGCAATAGATAACTAATACAAGTTCTAAATCAGTGATCTTTTCACTAGCCTATGCTATTAAAAGAATCTTATTAGAGGGGCCGGCCCGGTGGCGCAGGCGGTTAAGTGCGCGCGCTCCGCTGCGGCGGCCCGGGGTTCGCTGGTTCGGATCCCGGGCGCGCACCGACGCACTGCTTGGCAAGCCATGCTGTGGCGGCGTCCCATATAAAGTGGAGGAAGATGGGCACAGATGTTAGCCCAGGGCCGTCTTCCTCAGCAAAAAAAAGAGGAGGATTGGCGGATGTTAGCACAAGGCTGATCTCCTCACAAAAAAAAAAAAAAAAAAAAAAAAAAAGAATCTTATTAGAAATTCCTCTATACTGTAAATCATTGACCCTTAATTTAACTACTCTAAGACTCGACTTTCATTATCTTGACTCATTTGGTCAGGCCCACCTCTAACATTTGCAGGGCCTGGGTCAAGAGTACAAATGAAAATCTACAGGGCCGGCGCCATGGCTTAGCGGTTAAGTGTGTGTGCTCCGATGCTGGCGGCCCGGGTTCGGATCCCAGGCTCACACCAACGCACCGCTTCTCCAGCCATGCTGAGGCCGTGTCCCACATGCAGCAACTAGAAGGATATGCAACTATGACATACAACTATCTACTGAGGCTTTGGGGGAAAAATAAATAAATAAAAATTAAAAAAAAATAAAAGAAAACCTACATATTACATGTCTAAATATTTAAAATTTCTAATCAAGCTCACTAACTATTAAATAAAGTATGGTCTATCCTCCTACATTGACAAAAACATCTTCATAAGCTCCTGGAAGACTAACTTCTCAAATTTGAAATTCCCAGACTTTTAGGAGTTCAGCATATGAATATGGTAGGCCCCAGTTCCAGCCCCTGGACCCAGGCTAGAGGCATGCCCCCGTTTTTCCTGCTCCATGCTCTGTTCTGCACCGTAATGGGTTTGTTGCACACTCAAGTGAATGCCCCAACCTGCAAGTTCAACCTCAGTTCATACCCCACCATAAACAGCAATCTTGTAGCCACTAGGGGAAGGTACACTGGCTGTGTAGTCTGCCCTCAGGAAAATGGACTGGGAAAAAGGTAACAGAGATCCTGGTAGTAGGTTAGGGACTCTTTGGGCAGGAATCCCAGTGTCTCATGTACCCAGTGCATGGCCTAGAAGATAAAGCATGGCCATGACTCTTCGTGGGCATATCTCACTGACTCTGCAAACTCTTTGCCCCAGTGAGGGGGATATAGCTGGAGGAAAGCTTTCTAAACCACGAGGCCTTCAGGAGGGGCCCCTCATGCATAGATTGAAGCACTGTAGTGCAGAATTCCTCTCAAACAAGTGAAAATGGTGATTTATCATAAGATTTCTGGGATGTCCTACGGAACTCTAAGGAAGATAAATGCACCAGGCATCAAGAAGCCTATGGAACCAGAGATTCAGCACACTCTCAGTCATTTCTCTCCATCTCTAATCTATGCGATTTGCTTTGTATTTTTTGTTTTTACCATTTGGCCTCTCTCTGGACTCATTTTTTCTGCTTTTCTGGTCAATACAGCAGAAAACAAGGCTACTAGAATAGCCAGCCACCCAAAGAGAATGCTCTGATTGGCCCATCTTGAGCTAACTTCCAACTTCTAGACTAATCAACCAAGTCGGGGGTAGAATTATATTGTACTAATATATGGCAGCAATGGCTATAATCTTGAAGACAGATGGGAAAGAATATTTTCTAAAGAAAAAGAGTCCTTCTTTTGCATGTGCCCACCATATTCATATAAAGTAGAATTTTATTCACTGAGATTATCAACAATTAAAAAGTTTAAATAGGAGCTGGCCCAGTGGTGTAGTGGTTAAGTTCATGTGTTCTGCTTCAGCAGCCTGGGGCTCATCGGTTCAGATCCTGGATGAGGACCTACTTACCTCTCATCAAGCCATGCTGTGGTGGCGTCCCACATAGAAGAACTAGAAGGACCTACAACTAGGATATACAACTATGTACTGGGGCTTTGGGGAGAAAAAAGAAAAAAAAGAGGAAGATAAGCAACAGATGTTAGCTCAGGGCCAATCTTCCTCAAAAAAAAAAAAAGTTTAAATAACTGAAAGTTTTCACAAATAAAATTAAAGCAAATGAAAAATATCCTGGAATATTGGCAAGAAGTCTTCAGGAGACTAGAGGCCCAAAGAGAGTAGAGAGGGCTGCCACATATAATTTTGCAGGTTGTGCAATGCTCAACTTCTAGGACTCACCATTCATAATGACCCTATGTGACAGCCCCAGTCAATGAAATGTTTAGGGAAGGAAATTGGCTTTCTGTGGTGGGATAGAAATCATTACATTAAAAAAAAAGTCTATATTTTCAAAATTTCTAGTTATTTATAGTCTGTATATTCTGGGTAAATGTATCAAAATGATCACTATTCAAATTATTTGCTAATTTAGATTTACATAAAGCTGCTCATACAACTTTTTCCATATCAGTGTAAAACAAGAGTACTAATTTAAATGAGCTTCTGAGAAACAACCAGAATATCTATCCCTTTGGTCTTTTTCAGAGATAAGGCAGAAGTTTTTTAGAAGGAAATGCCATTGACTCATCTTTGTAATTTGAGCTGTTGAAGGATGAAATTTATGCATTAAAACTCACCATAGAGTCAAAGCAATTCACAGAAAACATATCGACTCGCCATGAAGTTACAGGGAAAGTTTGTATATTTTCAAGAAACTTAATTGTTGAACTTGGTCTATCCTCCTGGGCAGTTCATGGTACAATCTCAAATAATTCATTGGAAATCAACTCAGCATAACCTTCAATTATTGAGACATTTCTCAATACTAAACTTTCAAGACAAACAAAAAAAAATAATCACAGGAATATAAAATGTAACAAAAATTTACTCATAAAAATAATTTTCTTTCCACTGATAATAACCTCCTATATAGCCCTCCCACGTGCACCATATTTTGAAAGATTTTGTGTTCCAAATTGTAATTATTAAATATTATTTATTTAGTCAATGATTATAGCTGT
Organism: Diceros bicornis minor; assembly: GCF_020826845.1. Taxonomy (NCBI): domain Eukaryota; kingdom Metazoa; phylum Chordata; class Mammalia; order Perissodactyla; family Rhinocerotidae; genus Diceros; species Diceros bicornis. The sequence goes on along the minus strand of NC_080747.1, from coordinate 68,247,300 downwards.
CATTCTGAGTTTCTAATTTACCATATAACAAAATTATGATCAAAAGCAGAGTCCAATACTTCAGTTAATCTGAACAACCTCATTGAGGGTTAGTATATAATGTCTGTTACATTTTTTACAGTAGTGAAAATAATTCACTAATACCCATTATTACATTTGAACCCATTAGAGTTTGAGGATCTTAGTCTAGAGACCAGAGTTTTAAAATCATCATAAATTAAGTTTACTCTCCTAAATTTACATCCATAATTATATATTTAAAAATATATATTGAAAAATTATACAATGAAAATGTTCAAGATACAGACCATAATGTAATATCTGAACCATCAAAGATTAAAATTGTTAGCCATAAAGAAAAATACATTATTTGTGATGCTCCTGCATAAGCAAGGAATATAAAAGCATAATGCATTCTTTCAGTGAGCTTGGAGGACACTGGGGGTTATAAGACATTTATTCATTCATCCAATCAGCAAATAAATAGTGGGTACCACTTGTGCCCCAGGCTTTGTTAAGTACTTGGCCGTTAAAGATAAATCCCTGCCCTCAAAGCACTCACTAACCAGTAGAGAGGGGAAAACTATAAATAAACAAGTGCTACAATAGGCGTTGATATAGAGTAGAATAGAGGTATGAGGGAAAAATAATCAGCAATATTTGGAGTTTTAGGAAATTCTTCATAAGGAGGTGATATTAACTGAGCCCACAAAAATTGGAAAGAATTAGACATACGCACTTGGAGTAGGATATTCCTAGTACTAGGAAAATGGCTAGTGAGGAAACTCAAAGACTATCACAGCCTGGCATGCTTGAGGAACTGCAAGCAGGATATCAGTAATATGATAAGCCTGGAGATTAGAGTAAGAGAAAGGGGACAGCAAGAGATAAGAATAAGAAAGTTTACAAAGTAAGGCATATACATTAAAAAATTTGATATCATGTAGAATATTTTCAAAATATTTTGAAATATTTTCAAAATTTTCAAAAGTATTAGAGAATTATTCTACTAGACAATGGAAATCCATTGTAGATTTTTTAATGAGTAACTGACATGATCACTATGCTATATTTTCTAATAAAATAAAAGTAAATTAAAAGCCTTGATACGAAAACTAGACAAAGAGAGTAAAAAAAGAAAACTACAGAACAAGATCCCTCATGAACATAGATGGAAAAATTCTAAAAAAAAAAAACCTAGTAAATTGAACCCTGCAATATATAACAAGAATCATACACCAAAACCATTTGGAGTTTATCACAGGAATGCAAAGATGGTTCAATATTTGAAAATTAATCAATGTAATCCACCATATTAACACCGAAGGAAAAGAAAACCATATGATCATAACAATTGATGCAGAAAAAGCATTTGACAAAAATCAACATCCATTTATGATAAAAATCACAGCAAATTAGGATATAGAAAAGAATATCCTCAACCTGAAAAGGGGCGTCTACCAAAAAACCTATAGCTAACATCATACTTAACGGTAAGAGACTGAATGCTTTCCCCTAAGATTGGGAGCAAGGCAAGGATGTCCAATCTCATCACTTCTATTCAACATTATATTGAAAGTTCTAGCTAGTGCAAAAAGAAAAAAATAAATAAAAGCCATACAGATTTAAAAATTCTATTTTTATGGTGTCTCTATTCATAAACACCATGATTGTCTATGTAGAAAATTCCAAGGAATATAGCAAAAAAATAACCATACAACTAAAGAATTTAGCAAGATTATAGCATACAAGGTCAACAAATAAAAATTAATCATATTTCTATATATTAGCAATTTAAAATTGGAAAATAAAATCAAAAATCAATACCACTTACAATAGCTCAAAAAAATTAAATACTTAGGTATAGATCTGACAACACATGTACAAGACCTGAGCCCTAGACCTAAAGAAAAGAAATTCTTGTGGGGACCTGGAAAAAGAAGAAAATGACTTATAGATTTTCATCAGACATTTCAACATCAAACTTTATTTTTTAAAAATTGGAGTAACACTTAGGGGGCGGAGTCAAGATGGCGGTGTAGGCAGACTCTGAACTCACCTCCTCTCGTGGACACAGCCAATTTACAACTACTCGTGGAAAAATTACCCCTGAAAGAGAACTGAAAACTGGACAAGAGGAACTCCTGCAACAACGGACAATCCTAACTGGGGTAGAAGAGGCAGAGACTCCCTTCTAGAGAGGAAAAATGCCGCCTTCACAAGCCGCCAGCTTCACAGCCGCCGGGAGCAGCTCACAGGTACGCAGTCGCCCTGGAGGCGCGGGGCCCTGAGCCGGCGAGCGCCCCCGCTGTGGGCATTTTGTGGACCCAGCACAATCGAGACCAGCGGCATAATATCTGACTTTGCCTGCTACTAAAGCATTGGGGAGCACCCCCAGAAAACCCGGTTAACAAAGAAACTAAAACTGGCTCTTAAAGGGCCCGCGCACAAACTCACCCGTTCCAGAAAACATCCTAAAATCACCAGAAAGAAAGGTGCACAGTGCTTTGGTGACAAGAGACTCACCTAATAGGCCCTGAGTGCATGTCAGTGAGGGGTGAGACCTCTCCAGGGACTGGGACATTGGCGGTGGCCATTGTTGTGGCCTGGTGTGGGCGTGCTGACACAGAGGCCATTGAAGTTCTCCCCGAGGCCTGCTAGCCCAGGGTCTGCTCCACCCACCCGCTAGAGCACCGATTTAATCCAGCTCAGCCAGGGCAGGCAGCCCACCCTAGAGACTGGCCCCACCCAACAACAAGCCCTCAGGCAACTTGTGGGCCTGCACAGATTGGTGACTGGATTCTCTGTAGCCTGGCAACTGAGCCGACTTGAGCGGGGCAGGGTGTGCACAAGGAGCGGGTGGAGAGTGTGGGGCGGTGGCGGAGTGTGTGGGGCTCCCACCGTGGAGAGACTGGGTCCGCTTGGGGAGGTCGGGGCGCTCACACGGGGCAGGACTGTGTTGACTGTGTGTGTGGACCTGTGGGCAACAGGGCTTGTCAGCTGCAGAAGACTTGTGCTTCTCAAAGACCCACATAGGAGGTTTGCCCCACCTTCCAAAGCCTGAAACAATTGGGTGCTCCTGTGCCTGAGGCCAGCCCCACCCAGCTGCAATCCTCAGAGAGCTGACAAGAGACCTAATAGGCTAGAGGTTTACAGCAATTGTAAGGCCCTGAGCCTAACAACCTGCCACGCTGGGGGCCTACTCACTTAAAAGAAATACTGCAACATAAATGTGGTATTAGAGCTTACAGCCAACTGTACTGGGGCTCCCCACACCTGACAAAGAGACTGAAGGGCCCACAACAACTACAAGCAGCTGAGCATTACAACAGCTGGCCAGGAGCATAACTCGGCCTCCCTGGGTGCCTACAGGGAGAGCAAACAGGCCACAACAGAAGGACACACGTAGCCCACATAGGGGCCACCCCTGGAACATTGAGAACTGAGGGAAGCACACTGGAAGCCTCCTAAGGCATCACTTACATAAGGTCACCTATTCAAGAGCAGGAGACATAACTGACCTACCTAATACGTAGACACAAGCACAAGGAAAGAGGCAAAATGAAGAGGCAAAAGAATACATTCCAAGTAAGGGAACAGGACAAAACCCCAGAAAAGGAACTAAGTGAAACAGAAATGAGCAACCTACCTGACAGAGAGTCTAAACTAAGAGTGTTAAGGATGCTCACTGATCTGGGGAGAAGAATAGATGAACTCAGTGAGAATGTCAACAAAGAAATGGAAGATATAAAAAAGAACCAATCAGAAATGAAGAATACAATACTGGAAATGAAAAATTCATTAGAGGGACTCAAAAGCAGAGTAGAGGATACAGAAGAACGGATCTGTGAGCTGGAAGAAAGACTAGAAGAAATTACCCAAGGTGAATAGGTAAAAGAGAAAAGAATTAAAAAGAGTGAGGACAGTCTAAGGGACCTCTGGGACAACATCAAGCGCACTAACATCCGTGTTATAGGTGTCCCGGAAGGAGAAGAGCGAGACAAGGGGGCAGAGAATGTATTTCAAGAAATAATAGATGAAAACTTCCCTAACCTAAGGAAGGAAACAGACATCCAGGTACAGGAATCACAGAGAGCCCCAAACAAGATAAACCCAAAGAGGCCCACACCAAGACACATCATAATCAAAATGTCCAGAATTAAAGATAAAGAGAGAATCCTAAAAGCCGCAAGAGAATGTCAAGTTACATACAAAGGAAACCCCATAGCGCTATCAGCTGACTTCTCAGCAGAAACCTTACAGGCTAGAAGAAATGGCACAATATATTTAAAGTGCTAAAAGGAAAAAACTTACAGCCAAGAATACTCTACCCAGCAAGGTTATCATTCAAAATGGAAGGAGAGATCAAAATTTTCCCAGATAAGCAAAAATTAAAGGAGTTTGTCACCAAGAAACCAGTGCTACAAGAAATGTTAAAGGGACTGATTTAAGGGGAAAAGAGAAGACCACAAATAGGAAAAATTATCTATTTCCATGATAAGAGGGAAATGGATACAAATGCACAAAAAAGAGGTTAGATATGATATCAAAAACATAAAAGGAGGGAGGAGGGGAGTTAAAGAGTACAGCTTTCAGACAGAGGTCAAACTAAAGTGACCATCAATTCTGTATAGAAGAAGTAAGGAACAGAGAAGGACTACTAAAACACTGAGAAAAAAAAAAAGTTAAAAAATGGCAGTAAGTACACACTTATCAATAGTTACTTTAAACGTCAATGGACTAAATGCTCCAATTAAAAGGCATAGGGTGGCTGACTGGATAAAAAAACAAGACCCATATGTATGCTGCATACAAGAGACACACTTCAGACCTAAAGACACTCACAAACTGAAAGTGAAGGGATGGAAAAAGATACTCCACGCAAATGGCAATGAAAAGAAAGCTGGGGTAGCAGTACTCATATCAGACAAAATAGACTTTAAAACAAAAACTGTAAAAAGAGACAAAGAAGGGCATTACATAATGATCAAGGGAACAATCCAACAAGAGGATATAACACTTGTAAATATCTACGCACCCAATGTAGGTGCACCTAAATATATAAAGCAATTATTAACAGACATAAAAAGAGAAATAGACAGTAACACAATAATAGTAGGGGACTTTAATACTCCACTTACACCAACGGATAGATCATCCAAACAGAAGATCAATAAGGAAACATTGGCCTTAAACGACACACTAGAACAGATGGACCTAGTAGATATATACAGAGCATTCCATCCAAAAACCGAAGAATACACGTTCTTTTCAAATACACATGGAACATTCTCCAGGATTGATCACATATTAGGCCACAAAACAAGTCTCCATAAATTTAAGAAGATTGAAATAATACCAAGCATCTTTTCTGACCACAACGGTATGAAACTAGAAATCAACTATAGGAAGAAAATCAGAAAAGCCACAAATACGTGGAGATTAAACAAAATGCTACTGAACAACGACTGGGTGAATGAAGAAATCAAAGAAGAAATCAAAAAATACCTGGAGACAAATGAAAATGAAAATACGACATGCCAGAATTTATGGGATACAGCAAAAGCAGTTCTAAGAGGGAAGTTTATAGCGATACAGGCCTATCTCAACAAACAAGAAAAATCTCAAATAAACAATCTAACAATGCACCCTAAAGGAACTGGAAAAAGAAGAACAAACCAAGCCCAAAATCAGTAGAAGAAGGGAAATAATAAAAATCAGAGCAGAAATAAATGAAATAGAGACCAAAAGAACAATAGAAAAAATTAATAAAACCAAGAGCTTGTTCTTTGAAAAGATCAACAAAATAGACAAACTCACCAAGAAAAAAAGAGAGAAGGCACAAATAAGTAAAATCAGAAATGAAAGAGGAGAGGTTACAACAGACGCCTCAGAAATACAAAAGATTATAAGAGAATATTATGAAAAGCTATATGCCAACCAATTCGACAATCTGGAAGAAATGGATAAATTCTTAGAATCATACAACCTTCTAAAACTGGATCAAGAAGAAGTAGAGAATTTGAATAGACCAATCACCAGTAAGGAGATCGAAACAGTAATCAAAAACCTCCCCAAAAATAAAAGTCCAGGACCAGACGGCTTCCCTGGTGAATTCTACCAAACATTCAAAGAAGACTTAATACCTATTCTTCTCAAACTCTTCCAAAAAATTGAGGAGGGGGGAAGCTCCCTAACTCATTCTACGAAGCTGACATTACCCTGATACCAAAACCAGACAAGGACAACACAAAAAAAAAGAAAATTACAGGCCAATATCACTGATGAACATCGATGCGAAAATCCTCAACAAAATACTAGCAAATCGCATACAACAATACGTTAAAAAGATTATACACCATGATCAAGTGGGATTTATTCCAGGTATGCAGGGATGGTTTAACATTCGCAAATCAATCAACGTAATACACCACATTAATTAAATGAAGAACAAAAATCACATGATCATCTCAATAGATGCAGAGAAAGCATTTGACAAGATACAGCATCCATTTATGATAAAAACTCTGAATAAAATGGGTATAGAAGGAAAGTACCTCAACATAATAAAGACCATATATGAGAAACCCACAGCTAATATCATCCTCAATGGTAAAAAACTGAAAGCTATCCCTCTAAGAACAGGAACCAGACAAGGATGCCCACTGTCACCACTCCTATTTAACATAGTACTGGAAGTCCTAGCCAGAGCAATCAGGCAAGCGAAAGAAATGAAAGGGATCCAAATTAGAAAGGAAGAAGTGAAACTGTCACTATTTGCAGATGACATGATTTTATATATAGAAAACCCTAAAGAATCCACCAGAAAACTTTTAGAAGTAATAAACGAATATGGTAAAGTTGCAGGATACAAAATCAACATACAAAAATCAGTTGCATTTCTGTACACTAACAACGAAGTAGCAGAAAGAGAAATTAAGACTACCATCCCATTTACAATTGCAACAAAAAGAATTAAATACCTAGGAATAAACTTAACCAAAGAGGTGAAAGATCTGTGCACCGAAAACCATAAAACATTTCTGAAAGAAATTGAAGAAGACACAAAGAAATGGAAAGATATTCCGTGCTCTTGGCTTGGAAGAATTAACATAGTTAAGATGTCCATACTTCCTAAAGCCATCTATAGATTCAATGCAATCCCTATCAAAGATCCAACAACATTTTTTACAGAAATAGAACAAAGAATCCTAAAATTTATATGGAACAACAAAAGACCCCGAATAGCTAAAGGAATCCTGAGAAAAAAGAACAAAGCTGGAGGTATCACACTCCCTGATTTCAAAATATACTACAAAGTTATAGTAACCAAAACAGCATGGTACTGGCACAAAAACAGACACACAGATCAATGGAATAGAATCGAAAACCCAGAAATAAACCCACACATCTATGGACAGCTAATTTTGACAAAGGAGCCAAGAACATACAATGGGGAAAAGAAAGTCTCTTCAACAAATGGTGTTGGGAAAACTGGATAGCCACATGCAAAAAAATGAAAGTAGACCCTTACCTTACACCATACACAAAAATTAACTCCAAATGGATTAAAGACTTGAATGTAAGACCTGAAACTATGAAACTTCTAGAAGAAAACATAGGCAGTTCGCTCTTCCACATCAGTCTTAGCAACATCTTTTCAAACACCACATCTGACCGGGCAAGAGAAACAATAGAAAAAATAAACAAATGGGACTACATCAAACTAAAAAGCTTCTGCACAGCAAAGGAAACCATCAACAAAACGAAAAGACGACCTAACAATTGGGAGAAGATATTTGCAAACCATACATCTGATAAGGGCTTAATCTCCAAAATATATAAAGAACTCATGCATCTCAACAACAAAAAAACTACCAACCCAATTAAAAAATGGGCAAAAGACCTGAACAGACATTTCTCCAAAGAAGATATACAGATGGCCAACAGACACATGAAAAGATGTTCAAAATCATTAACTATCAGGGAAATGCAAATCAAAACCACAATGAGATATCACCTCACGCCTGTCAGAATGGCTATAATTAACAAGACAGGAAACAATATGTGTTGGAGAGGATGTGGAGAGAAGGGAACTCTCATACACTGCTGGTGGGAGTGCAAACTGGTGCAGCCACTATGGAAAACAGTATGGAGATTCCTCAAAAAATCAAGGATAGAACTACCATATGATCCAGCTATTCCACTGCTGGGTATTTATCCAAAGAACTTGAAAACACCAATTTGCAAAGGTACATGCACCCCTGTGTTCATTGCAGCGTTATTCACAATAGCCAAGACTTGGAAGCAACGTAAGTGCCCATCAAGGGACGAATGGATAAAGAAGCTGTGGTATATATACACAATGGAATACTACTCAGCCATAAGAAACGATGAAATCCAGCCATTTGTGACAACATGGATGGACATTGAGGGTATAATGCAAAGTGAAATAAGTCAGAGGGAGAAGGTCAAATACCGTATGATTTCCTTCATTAAGTAGTAGATAATAACAACAATAAACAAACACACAGGGACAGAGATTGGATTGGTGGTTACCAGAGGGGAAGGGGGGAGGGAGGAGGGTGAAAGGGATAATTCGGCACATGTGTGTGGTGATGGGTTGTAATTAGTATTTTGGTGGTGAACATGATGTGGTCCATGCAGAAATAGAAGTACAATGATGTACACCTGAAATTTTTACAATGTTATAAACCAATGTTACTGCAATAAACAAAAAATTAAAAAAAAAATTGGGGTAACACTTAAAATACTTGTATTAGAATTCTCTAGAGAAACAGAACCAATAGATGTGTATATAGAGAGAGAGAGTTTATTTTAAGGAATTGGCTCATGCCATTTTGGAGGCTGTCAAGTCCAGACTCTGCAGGTAGACCAGCAGGCTGGAGACTAGAGAAGAGTTGACTGCAGTTTAAGTGCTGTCGAATTTCCTTTTGCTTGGAAGAAGTCAGTCTTTTGTTCTACTTAAGTCTTCAACTGATTGGGTGAGGTCCATCCACATTATAGAGAGCAATCTGCTTTACTTCAAAGCAGAGGTAAATATTAATCTCATCCAAAACTCACTGATGTAAATATTAATCTCATCCAAAAATACCTTCACAGAAATATACAGAATAATGTTTGACAATATATCTGAGCACCATGGCCCAGTCAAGTTGATACATAAAATTAACCGTCACAATACTTAAGGAAAGAAAATGTGAACTAAGAAGTTTATATCCAAAAAAACTGATTTTCAAGTATAAAGGGCATAGAGAAAATGTTAACAACATCAGGAAATCAGAAAACAATTATGTTCATGAGTTCATGAGTTCCTAACAAATCTATAGATAAGGAGCTTCAGAAAATAAAAATAACTAGAGAAACATTGACATAAGAGTCAGTAGAATTGAGCAGCAGTGGCTTCTAACATTACAAAAGGAAAGACAATTAAATATGATGTGCTTCCTGATGAAGGAACGCCACAACACCTGTATAATATTGCCAAAGGGATTAAACTTGAATATGATCAAACTTCTGGATCCTGCTGACCATTTACAGAAAATATAGAGGACAGAGGAAAACTAAACTGCCCCTTGGGTATACAATCAGCAAGAGCCAGACAGTGGAAAACTACAGGTCCCAGGACTCATGTTCTTCAACAGATCAACTTTAAGGTAAAGGAACGGATGAAAGAATAACCTATAGAAAAAAATTAAATCCATAACAAAATTTTTAAATGCAAGATAAAATTAGTATTTAGGGATGCACCAGTGTGATAAAACTATAAAGAAATGAAATGGCTGATTACAATAAAAATTAGGATAGTGATTAATTTTGAGGGTAAGTAAGCAGTTGTCATTAGGATGCTTCTAAGCAGGACCACAGTATGACTTTAGTGGGCATGAGATGTTTTTGCCTTCCTGGTCTCCTACCTCCATAAAAAACTTTCATAAGTTATAGCTTATGACTGTGTTTGTATAAAGATTAATATATTCATATATTAATATTATATATTAAAACATTTTTTTCCTTAAAAGAAATTAAGGCATTTTCATGAGCGCCTAAAATAAATCAAAACATTTTAAAGAAATTGAAATATTTTCATGGCCCCTAGAAGTATTGTGGGCTTTAGGCACTTTGCATACTGGGCACTATGTCGGACTAACAAATGTGTCAGCCTAGCTTCTGAGGTGACTGATGAAGTTCTATTTCTTGAACTAGTTCATAATTACAGGAGTATCTGTCTTGTTCACTAAGCTATTTTAAAAGAATACATATATAATATAAAAAGTATATATGTTATGAAAAGTATAAAGACTTATACACTGAAAATTATAAAACATTGATGAAGGAAATTAAAGAAGACACACATAAATGGAAAGACATCCCATGTGCCTGAATTGGAAGAATTAATATTGTTAAGATGCCCATACTACCCAAAGTGATGTACAGATTCCATGCAAACCCTGTCAAAACCCTGATGGCATTCTTTACAGAAACAGAAAAAACAACCCTAAATTCAAATGACTCCAAATAGCCAAAGCAGTCCTGAGCAAGAAGAACACAACTGGAGGAATTACACTTCCTGATTTCAAAATAATACAAAGCTACAGTAATCAAAACAGTATGGTACTAGGATAAAAAACAGACATACATACTGCCTTAATTTGTTCAGGCTGCTATGACAAAATACCACAGACTGGGTAATTTATAAACAACAGAAATTTATTGCTCACAGTCTGGAGGCTGGGAAGTCCAAGTTGAAGCATGGTGGCCAGCATGGTGGTTTTTTGGTGAGAGACCTGTACCTTGTTCACAGCCAGCACCTTCACATTGTGTCCTCAAATGGTAGAAGGTGCTAGGGCTCTCTCTGTAGCCTCTTTTATAAAGCACTAACCCCATTTATGAGGGATCCATCACCTTGACTTTAGCATCCTCCAAAGATGCCACCTCCTAATATCATCATCTTTGGAGGTTAGGATTTCAACATATGAATTGGGGTTGGGGATGTCGGGGATATAAACATTCAGATCATAGCATAGACCAACAGAACAGAATGGAGAGCCCAGAAATAAATCCATACCCAGAGATAAATCCTTGATCTTCAACAAGAATGCCAAAACACACAACGAGGAAATGATAGTCTCTTCAGTAAGTGGTGTTGGGAAAACTAGATATCCACATGTAGAAGAATGTAATTGTACCCTTATCTCACAACATATACAAAAATCAACTCAAAATAGATTAAAGACTTAAACGTAAGATCTGAAACAGTAAAAACTACTAGAAGACGACATAGGGGAAAATCTTCTTGAGATTGGCCTGAGCAATGATTTTTTGGATATGACCCCAAAAGCACAAGCAACAAAATCAAAAATAGACAAGTAGGATTGCATCAAACGAAAAACCTTCTTCACAGCAAAGGAAACAATCAACAGAGTAAAGAGGCAACCTATGGAATGAGAGAAAATATTTGCAAACCATATATCTAATAAGGAGTTGATATCCAAAGTATATAAGGAACTCAAACAACTCAATAGCAAATAAATAAATAAATAAACCATTTTAAAAGTGGGCAAAGGATCTAAATAACATTTCTCAAAAGAAAACATACAAAAGACCAACAGATAAATGAAAAGGCACTTAATATCATTAATCATCAGAGAAATGCAAATCAAAACCATAATAAGATATCACCTCATAGCTGTCAGAATGGCTATTATGAAAAAGACAAAAGATAATAAATGTTGGTGAGGATACGGAGAAAAGGGAATCCTTGTACATTGATGTTCGGTATGTAAATTGATACCGTGATTATGGAAAATAGTATGAAGTTTTTCAAAAAATTAAAAATAGAACTCTGCATGACCCAACAATCCCACTTCTGGGTGTATATTTAAAGGAAATGAAATCAGTATCTCAAAGAAATATATGCACCCCCATTTTCATTGTAGCATTATTCACAATAGCCAACATATGGAAATAATCTAAATGTCCATTGACAGATGAATGGATAAAGAAAATGTGGTATATATGCATATGCAGTGGAATATTATTCAGCCTTAAAAAAGAAATACTGGGGGCTGGCCCCGTGGCGTAGCAGTTAGGTGTGCACCCTCTACTGCTGGTGGCCCAGGTTCAGATCCCTGGTGCGCACTGATGCACTGCTTGTCAGGCCATGCTGTGGTGGCATCCCATACAAAGTAGAGGAAGATGGGCACGGATGTTAGCCAAGGGCCAGTCTTCCTCAGCAAAAAGAGGAGGAGTGGCATAGATGTTAGTTCTGGGCTGATATTCCTCACACACACACAAAAAAGAAATACTGTCATTTGCAACAACACATATGAACCTAGAGGACACTATGCTAAGTGAAATATCAGACGCAGAATGACAAATACTGCATGATCTTACTTACATATTAAATCTAAAATAGTCAAACTCATAGAAGCTCAGAGTAGAATAGTGGTTGCCAGGGTTTGGAAGGGGGGGAAGTGAAGCGATATTGGTCAAAGGGTACAAAGTTTCAGCTATACAAAATGAATAAGTTCTGGAGATCTAATGTACAGCATGGTAACTATATTTAACAACATTATATCGCATACTTGAAATTATTAAGAGAGTAGATCTTAAGTGTCCTCACCACACACAAAAAAATGTTGACTATGTGAGGTGATGGATATGTTAATTAGCTTTATTGTGGTAATCATTTCAAAATGTATATGTATATCAAAACATCGAGTAATACACCTTAAATATACAATTTTTATTTGTCAATTATACTTCAATAAAGCTGAAAAGAAAAGAAAATTACAGAGCCATAATTAGCCTGACAGATGTTCTCTCAATGGAAACCAGAAGGCAATGGAATAGCAGTCTCAAACTTCTGGAAGGAAATAACTTATTCTAAAATTATATATACAGAAAACATGTCCTTCAAAAATGAAAGTAAAATAAAGACATTTTCATGCAAATTAATCTATAGTAACAGAAAGAATATCAGTGGTTGGGGGCAGGACAGGGAGAGGGCGGGATTATTAAGGGGCAGGAGAAAATTTTGGGGTCAATAGATATGTCCACTATTTTTATTGTGATAGTTTTACAGCTATATACATATAACAAAGCTTATCAACTTGCATGCCTTAAATATTTGCTGGGTTTTGTATGTCAGCTATACCTCAACAAAGCTGAGTTTTTTTAAAGTAAATAAATAATAAAAACATTTTCAGACAAACAAAACTGAGAGAATTTCCCACCAGCAGACTCACCCTAAATTAAATTCAAAGGTTTGTCACTACCTGTTTTTTTTCAGATTTTTATGTCAATCTATTGAAGAGGAGCAATGCTTTGTTAAATTAAAATCTAATAGGTAAAACTGATCTTGGTATCACTATTTTTAGTAAATTAATAACTGTATAAACATGCTTGCATGTCTTAAAACGTTAGTCTCCTAAAAATCAACTTTTTGGTGATTACGTAGCACAATTGTCCTATACCTTTTAAAATTATTGCTTACATAGTGCATACTTTCATACTTTGTGAAAATCCATTAATCCCATCATGTTCCTGTTCCTACAAATAAGGAACCAGGGTTTCATTTAGGGTGGCAGGAAGTTGAGTTAGTCTTTTTTTTGGAAGGGGAAAGGGAAAGTTAGGTAGTTTGTGTTGCTATGCTTTGATTCACAATCCTGGAACCTTTGGTTCAGAGCTACGATAACACACATGCATTCAAATAATCCTTCTTTGACTATCTTTTGGGCTGGAATTGTCATTTTATTTGTCAATGATCTATGTGGTAACCTACACAAAAAATCATACAGAGCATTGTTATGTTTTCCCAATTTAAGTACTAAAAATACTTATATGCTCTGCTTGTTGTTTTTCATAGTTTTCACCACACTCTATTGGCTTACACTTGGCATTCTATGTAACAGAGATTGCAACCTTGGAAATGCCAAAAAAGGAAAAGGGGGTACAAGAAAAAGGAAAAGATGAGGGAGAGAGAGAGAAATTATAATTTCTCAACATTTACATAGTGTTAGGAGAAAGACTGTTATTTTGTTAATGTGATGTATCACATTGACTAATTTGTGGATGTTGAACCATCCCTGCGTCCCTGGAATAAATCCCAATTCATTGTGGTGTATGATCCTCATAATGTTTTGTTGTATCTGATTTGCTAATATTTTGTTGAGGATTTTCACATCTATGTTCAGCAGTGATATTGGCCTGTAATTTTCCTTTTCTGTGTTGTCCTTGTCTGGTTTTGGTATCAAGGTAATGTTGGCCTTGTAAAATGAGCTAGGAAGCATGCTGTCCTCTTCAATTTTTCAGAAGAGTTTGAGAAGACAGGTATAAAATCTTCGAACGTTTGGTGGAATTCACCAGGGAAGCCGTCTGGTCTTGGACTTTTGTTTTTTGGCAGGTTTTTGATTACTGTTTCAATCTCTTCACTTGGGATTGGTCTATTCAGATTCTCTACTTCTTCTTGATTCAGTTTTGGGAGGTTGTATGATTCTAAAAATTTATCCATTTCTTCTAGTTTATCCAAATTGTTGCCGTATAGTTTTTCATAGTACTCTCTTATAATCCTTTGTATTTTTGTGGTATCTATTGTAATTTCTCCTCCTTAATTTCTGATTTTATTTACTTGAGCCTTATTTCTTTTTTTCTTAGTGAGTCTAGCTAAGGGTTTGTCAAATTTGTTTATCTTTTCAAAGAACCAGCTCTTAGTTTTATTGATCTTTGCTCTTGTCTTTTTGGTTTCTATTTCATTTATTTCTGCTCTGATTTTTATTATTTCCTTCCTTCTACTGACTTGGAGCTTCAATTGTTCTTCTCTTTCTAAGTCTTTCCTGTGTAGTGTTAGATTGTTTATGTGAGATTTTTCTTGTTTCTTCAGGTAGGTCTGTATTGCTATATACTTCATTCTTAGTACTGCTTTTGTTGCATCCCACAGGTTTTGGTATGTTGTGTTTTCATTTTTATTTGTCTCCAGGTATTTTTTGATTTCTCCTTTGATTTCTTCATTGATCCAATAGTTGTTCAGTAGCATGTTGTTTAGTCTTCACATATTTATGACTTTTCTAGCTTTCTTCCTGTAGTTCATTTCTAGTTTCATACTGTTGTGGTCAGAAAAGATGCTTGATATAATTTCAATCTTCTTAAATTTATTGAGACTTCTTTTATTTCCCAACATATGATCTATCTTTGAGAATGTTCCATGTGCATTTGAGAAGAATGTGTATTCTGCTGCTTTTGGGTAGAATATTCTACATATATCTATTAATTCCATCTGATCTAGTGTTTCATTTAAGACCAATGTTGACTCTGTCTGAATGACCTATCCGTTGATGTTAGTGGGGTATTAAAGTCCCCTACTATTATTGTGTTGCTGTCGATTTCTCCCTTTAGGTCTGTTAATAGTTGCTTTATATACTTTGGTCCTCCTATATATATATATTAATATTAATTCATAAATGTTATGTCTTCTTCGTGTAATGTCCCCTTTATCATTGTATAATGTCCATCTTGTCTCTTATCTTTTTTGGCTTAAAGTCTGTTTTGTATGATATAAGTACGGCTATACCCTCTTTCTTTTGTTGCCATTTGCTCGGAGTATCATCTTCCGTCCCTTCACTCTGAGCCTATGTTTGTCTCTAGAGCTGAGATGTGTCTCCTGGAGGCAGCACATTGTTGGGTCTTGTTTTTTTAATCCATCCACTCTGTGTGTGTGATTATTGATATATGAGGGCTTAATACTGTCATTTTATCTCTTGTTTTCTGGTTGTTCTATATTTCCATTGTTTCTTTTTCCTTGTGTTTCTGTCTGCCATTTCAGTTTGTTGGTTTTCCATGACGTGTTTCTCAGTTTCCTCTTTTTTTACGTTTTGTGACTGCTCTGAGTGTTTGTTTTTTGGTTACCATGAGGTTTGTATAACAGATCTCATAAATAAGATAGTCCTTTTTCAGCTGATAGCATGTTATCTTCATTTGCCTAAGCAGGTTCTGTCCTTTTCCTCTTCCCCTTCTATTATTTTTTTCTGATAAATTATCCCTTTTTGTATTGTGAGTTTGTGACCAAATTGAAGTGGTTATAGTTATTTTTAATGTTTTCTTTCTCTTTAGTTTTTGTGTTATAATTATGTGTTTACTAATCTAGTCAAATGTAGAGTTGCAATTTTCTGATTCTGTCTGTCTATTTATCATCTTGCTCAAAGCTTTATATACCTTTGTTTTTTTGTTTCAAGTTGGAGGGCTCCTTTCAACATTTCTTGTAAGGCAGGTCTAGTGGTGACTAACTCTCTCAGCTTTTGTTTGTCTGGGAAAACCTTTATTTCTTCTTCATATCTGAAGGATAACTTTGCTGGATTTCTGGCTGACAGTTTTTATCTTTCAATATTTTGAATATATCATTCCATTCTCTCCTAGCCTATAGGGTTTCTGCTGAGAAATCCACTGAAAGCCTAATGGGGGTTCCTCTGTAAGGTATTGTCTTCTCTATGGCCACTCTTAATATTCTTTCTTTATCGTTGACTTTTGACAGTTTTAATATAGTGTGCCTTGGAGAAGGTCTTTTGAGATAATTAGGTGTTCTCTTAGCTTCATGGACTTGTATATCCAGTTCCTTCCCCAGGTTTGGGAATTTCTCAGCTATTATTTCTTCGAATAAGCTCTCTGCTCCTTTCTCCTTCTCTTCTCCTTCTGGGATACCCATTATCCTTATATTGCTTTTCCTAGTTGAGTTGGATATTTCTCATAGAATTTCTCCTCTTTTTTTTTTTATCTTAGTTCTCTCCTCTTCCACCTGAATCATTCTATTTTTGACCTTACTAATTCTCTCTTCCACATGGTCTGCTCTATTTTCAATGCTTTCTACTTTATTCTTCTTCTCGTTTACTATTTTCTTCAGCTCCAGAATTTCTGTTTATTTGTTTGTTTGTTTGCTGAGTTTCAATCTCTTTGGTGAAGTACTCCTTGTGTTCATTAATTTTATTACTGAGCTCATTGAACTGTCTTTCTGAGTTTTGTTGTAACCTGTTGAGTTTCTTCATGACAGCTAATTTTGAATTCTCTCAGTTAGATTGCAATCTTCTGTGACTTGAATTTTGGTTTCTGAACAGTTGTCATTCTCTTTTTATGCTACCATGTTTTTGTAGTTCTTCATGGTGTTTGACAAGTTGTTCCTTTACTGGTGCATTTGTGGTGGCAAACACCCTTGTTATTTGGGTATGGCTTTATTTACTTTGATTCTGAGCTGCTTCTGATTGTATTTGAGAGCCTGCACTTTCCACCCTCCACTGCCTCTGCCAGAGGCATTGTCAGTGCTCTCCTTGTGTTGCTTGTGCCTCCAAGGTTGCTGGTGCCTTGGTGCTTAAAATATCACTGCAGTTGTGGGTGTTGCAAGGGGGTGACTGGGCTGCAAGCACCTCTGTTGCTTCTGGGGTCACCTGGCTTGCATGTTCCCCTGCTGCAGTATGGGGGAGGGAACAAGTAGGGCAAAAGCTGGGATCACAGGCACCTCTGCCACATCTGGGTTTGTCAGGTCTGCAGGTGCCACTGCTACAGTTAGGTGGCCAAAGTTGTGGGTGCCTCTGCAGCTGGGGGGGACTGGGGTCATGGGCTCCACTGTCACTGTTACCTGGCCCTCCATGGGCTCTCCATGGGCTCATGAGCTGCTGCCACATGCACCACCTGCACTGATGCTTCCAGGTTATCTGGGGGTGCTGGCAATGCTAAGGCATTATGCCAGGGGTGCTGGGTTCATAGGTTTCACCACTGCTGGTGGGGTCCCAGGGTCTTGTATTCAGCTCCCACTGCTGGCAGGGCCTGTGTCAGGAGTGCCATCATGGGGGGCCGGGTCACGGGAACTACTGTGGTCCCTGAAGCCTCAGACCATAGATGCCATCCACCACTGCTGGGGGAGGGGAGAGCTGAGCAGGAGCCTCTGGTCTCTGGCATTGGTGTGCTTTTTGGAACCTCAGGTCATGGGCACCACCACTCCTGCTGAGGGCATCACATCTTGGATGCAGCTCCCATTGCTGGAAGGGCCGGTGTTGGAGGCACCGCTGCCAGGGGAGGTTGCTCGATTACAGGTATTGTCCTGGTTCGCAGAGTCTCCAGTCACAGGCCCACAGTGATTCCTGGAGCCTCTGGGAGCATTGGCTGCCTGGATTCCTGGGGCCTCTGGTCACAGACATGGCCACAGATCCTGGAGCCCCCAATCTTGGGAGCTACCACCACTGCTCCCCTGGTTTCACTGCCTCCAGGAGGTCCAGTTCACCCACCTTCAGATGTACAGATATATGGATCTCTCAGGCTTTCTGATGTGCTGTGCAGAGTCCTTCATTGGTCTATGGGTGTCCTACTGGTTTTAACTTAGAGAGGAGTGACGAATGGAACAACTCACTCTGCCATGATGTCGATGTCACCTCCCAAGACTGTTATTTTAACAGTTGTCACCAGAGTGCTTCTTAGGAAGAAAAGTTGCCTTTGTATAAGAAATACTGTGAAAACCTATTAACATATGAAAAATAAAACTCGAAGATTAAGGATTGGCTAAGGACAGTGAACCAATTCTCTCTGCTGGAGAAAATAGGCCGATTTGGGAGGGCTTTAGAAAAGAGAGGAAAAGCAAGGAAAGGAAAAAGGGAGAGACTAGGGAAGGCTGGGCAAACTGGCTGGAGCCTACACAGGAAGTTGATTAGCCAGTATAGCTAAAGGCCTTTAAAGAATAGGATAGTTAACATCTAGATTTATGATGTACATGCCTCTGAGCTATAAAACCCCTCCTTCATTCTAAAACCTTTAGTAAATTCTGCTATAAACACAAATTCCCTGTGAGAGTTGTTTGAAGAGAAATTCAGGAAAAGTGGCCAGGTTCCATATTTGTAACTGGTAGAAAAAAGCTGTAGAAGATGGAATTTTCAGGAACTTGAAAGCTCAGAGAGAACAGGAACTTAGTCAAAAGTGAGTATGGCAATGTAAACTTACAGAAATTTGCTGAAATTGTGACTAAGTGTTAAACTTCTCAAAGAATGTTGGGAAGTCTGTATTTTATTTAAATCTCATAGACAAGGTGACTATAGTTAACATCTGGATCACATGTCTTTGTGTGTGCGTATATATATGTATATATATATTTTACGTCTTCCTACCACCAAAAGCACTGGAAAGCGTATTTGAGAAACACAGTCTTAATTGAAGATAACAAAGCTATCCTAATGTTAGAAATGAGTACTCTCATGAAGCAAATCAATATCCAGAAACCCTTAATAAATATCTTCCAGCTATCAATATTATCTCTTTGATTCCGCTTTGACTCCAATCCCTAACACTATGCTTTGTACATAGTAGGTGCCCAAGAAACCATTGTTGAACTAAATAAATCCATAGACTAAGAGCTTGTTCTTTTTAAGATCTTTTCCTCAGTATACAATATTACTACATTACGTAGGGTTTTCATAAGAGAGTTGGTATTCATGCAAGCAGGCACAGCTAAGGTCTTTCAAACTTCTTAGAGCATAAAAATACCATTTTAGAAATTGCTTCTTCTGGGAATAATAATTTTTTAAAGAATCATCATTGAAAGCTTGAAAAAAGTATGGTATGGTATCTGGAGAAATGTACTCACTAAAGTAGAGTGTGAATGCTTCTGAATATTCACACATGTGCATAGTGAGTAGAATTCCAGAACTGGTGAATACTCCTTCTCACTAAATTAACATATTGAATGTAAATGGTATAAATGAGACGATTGAAAAGGAAAAGAGATTAAGTAGGTCACTGTATAACTGATATAAGAATAACAAAAAATACTGAAGAAAATTTTAGAAGAGAAGACAATAACTTAGAAAAAAGCTGTTTCAACCACTGCTAGAATAATTACCTTTGCGTATAAAGCTGTGTTCTGCCCCCAAATACCTGTTCATTGAAACACTTCTATTATGAAAGAGCCCAATGAAAAATATACAAACTAATCAAAAGTTTATTTCAAAAAGCAATCTCCTTATGTAGCAGGAAAAAAAAATTATAATCTCACAGCTGTATAAAAAGGAAAGATCATGTTAGTTTTAAGGCCTTCCTTCAACTGAGCTACTCTGTAGAAAAGAGAGAATTTACACCTGGGAGTGGAGACAAAAGGTCAGTATTCCGGGAAGGAAGAAATGAGAGAGAGAGAGATGGAAGGAAGAGGGAGGGAGGGAGAAATGGGCAGATGGTAAGAGGCCACGTGCTCTGCAGTGACTCCCCATCTTGTAACATCTCCTCAAATATTTAGTCAATGTTGATAAAACTTATTAGATCTCTGTTGAATGTCACCTTATGGAGAGGAGGGGAAACCTCTGAAATAGGGTGAACTTTGTGTTTGGGATATGAAAGTATTATTTTCAAAAAGTTTTTTTAAATTCTCATAAAACATATGTCAATGACTTATTCAACTTATTGATGAGGGGACCAGCAGGATGGAAAGCTGGTTCCAGGAGCATTGGGGGGATTGGATATCTATAGCCATGTGAAAGAGAATGCTAGAATAAGATTGTTAGGTTAGATACAAAACTAGTTAGTATCTTACAGGGTAGTAAAAGCATAACCTTAGAATATAAACCATTTGCATTCCAACTAGAAAGAACAAACATAAGCTAACATTAATTTCACAGTCTGGGCTTTGAATTATGACAAATAGTAAGTCGAAAAACGTACATTCTCCTTTTGGGGGGATGACAAAACGATGGTCTGTAGGCTAGCCACTTCATTTTATAAATAAAAGCTTTTTTGGAACACAGCCACACCCATTGTAGCTTTCAAGCTACAACAGCAGAGTTGAATAGTTGTGACAGAGATTGTACAGCCTGCAAGTCTAAAATATTTACTATCTGACCCTAGAAGGAAAAATTTGCCAACCTCTGCCCTAAATGATTAAATAAATTACAAAGATGGCCTACAAAAATTACTCCAATAGGATGTTGAAAGGACATGCCACTCACTCTTTACCTTGTTTCAAATTTTGAAAAATTTTTCTTAACAAGAAAATTTAAGAGAGTAAAGCATAACTTTTTGGATCAAGATCCAGACCACAAAGACTAAAAAGCCTAGAAATTAGCAGAAATCAGGAAAGAGCTTTGAACTTTCACAGACAATGGAATTGACTGGGGCCATAATCCAATTATACTTGCAATTGGCAAGATTGCTACAGATGGCATCTAGGTAATATAGTGACTATGGTAGAGTCAGCATAGATTCTGTCAAATCTTCTATGCTTTCTCCTTCTCCTTATAAAACACAACGATGATTGTTCGTAGTAATAATCTTGGGATACAACACAACCCTGAAGTCTGGCAGTGTTTCATGAAAAGTAATCTAATCTTGTTCAGCATAGTTTCAGTGATAATGAGCGTTCTCTTGGTCTGAATCTTACAGTACAAGCAATATTTAATGCGTGTCCTATGCAGTGGTTTTCGAATTGCACTCTGTAAGGCCAGGTAGAAGCAGGATAGAGGAGTCAGCAATTAAGATTCCCAATCTTCC
Source organism: Diceros bicornis minor (assembly GCF_020826845.1). NCBI lineage: Eukaryota > Metazoa > Chordata > Mammalia > Perissodactyla > Rhinocerotidae > Diceros > Diceros bicornis. Next base: position 68,225,775 of record NC_080747.1, on the reverse strand, counting down.
TCTCTTATTTTAATCCCAGCAGCTGCCTTTTACCAATTAAAAAAATCATGTCCACTTTGAATTAAGGCCTATGTGAGGAGAAAGAAAATTGTTCTAAAAACTGCCCACAGATGCTATTTGGTTGTCAAGAATATTCAATGAGAAGAGAGGGATACATAGAAATGAGACAGGGGATATCACAGCAGATCCTGCAGCCAATAAAAGTATCCCATTAAAAGTACTTTAAAAGTCATTAAAAGGACTATCAACAACTTTATTCTTATAAATTTGACAATTTGGAACAAATGGACAAATTCTTCAAAAACCACTAACTACCAAAAATCAGCCAATATGAAATAGGCAACCAGAAAAGTCCTATGATCACTAAAAAGAAGTTGGATTCAAAATTTTAAAACTGCTAAAAAATAAATCTCCAGGTCACAATGGTTCTCTTAGAATTTCATCAAAGATTAAAGAATTCACACCAGTTTAATACAATCTCTTCCAGAAAATTGAAGAGGAGAGAACACTTTCCAACTCATTTTATGAAGCCAGTATTGCCCTGATACCAAAACCAGAAGAAAATACTACAAAAAAAGAAAACTATAAACCAATATCTCCTATGAACTTGGACACCAAAATCCTAACAAAATGTTAGTAAATTAAATCCAACAATGTATGAAAAGAATAATATACTATGATCAAGTAGGATTTAGTCCAGGTGTGCAGGCTGGTTCAGTACCCAAAAATCAACCAGTATAATCCACCATGTCAATGGGCTAAAAAGGAACACTCTATGATCATATCCATTGACAGAGAAAATAGGGAGAAACTTCTATTCCATTTAGACTGAATCATGTGTCTTACCTCCAACATAAGCCATGCCTGAGGCTAGGCTCAGGGAACCAACTCTCAGCCTGTGACTATTAGTCATAAAGAGTATCTCCAAAAAGCCCACAGCTAACATCATACTTAATGGTGAAAGACTAAATGCTTTCCCTCTAAGACTGGGACTAGGACAAGGACACCCACTCTCACCAAAATATTCAATTCAAAATAGTGCTAGATGTTTCTGTCACTGCAATAAGGCAAGAAAAAGAAATAAAAGGCAAGGAAAAAGGATTAGAAAGGAAGAAATGAAACTGTCTCTATTTGCAAATGACATAACTGTCTATTAGAAAATCCCAAAGAATCTACAAAAATAACTCCTAGAACTAATAAGGGAGTTTAGTAAGGTCACAGGACACAGGATCAACACTCAGAAATCAATTGCATTTGTATATACTGACAATGAATACACAGAAACTAAAATCTAAAACTCAATACCATTCACAATTGCTCCAAAGAAAATGAAATACTTAGTATAAATCTAATGAAACATGACAGGATCTGTATGATGAAAATCATAAAATGCTGATGAAAGAAATCAAAGAAGACCTAAATAGTTGGAAAGATGAACTGTGTTCATGGGTTAGAAGATTCAACATACTAAAGATGTCACTTCTCCTTAAATTGATCTATAGATATAATGCATTTTCTACAAAAATCTCAGCAAAGTTTTTTGTAGACTTCAACAAGCTACGCTAAAATTTATATGGAAAGAGAAAGGCCCCAGAATAGCTAAAACAACTTTGAAAAAAAGAATAAAGTGGGAGGAATAATTTTTCCCAATATTAAGTCTTACTATATAGCTACAATAATCAAGACCATATAGTATTGGTGGAGGGATAGATACATAGAGCAATGGAACAGAATCATGAACCCAGAAACAATATCATGAAAAAGTACTCAATTATTTTTTAACTAAGAGGCAAAAGCGATTCAAGATAATCTTTTCAACAAATGGTGCTGGACCAGCTGAATATCCAGAGCCAAAAAAAAAAAGAAACAACCTCTACGTAAACCTCACACCTTATACAAAAATTAACTCAAATGGATCATAGTCTCAAATGCAAAACATAAAACTTCCAGAAAAAACAACTAAGAAAATCTTCAGGAGCTAGTCCTAGGCAAAGAGTTCTTAGACTTAACAAGAAAATTATGATCCGGGGCCGGCCCCCGGATCATATAAGCCGGGGCCGGCCGGCTTAGCAGTTAAGTGCACGTGCTCCACTGCTGGCGGCCCGGGTTCGGATCCGGGGCGTGCGCTTATGCACCGCTTCTCCGACCACGCTGAGGCCGCGTCCCACATACAGCAACTAGAGGGATGTGCAGCTATGACATACAACTATCTACTGGGGCTTTGGGGGGAAAAATAAATAAATAAATAAAATCTTTAAAAAAGAAAATTATGATCCATAAAAGGAAAATATTGGTGAATTTGACCTCATCAAAGTTTAAAACCTTTGCTTTGTTAAAGCCTATGTGAAGAGCATGAAAAACCAAGCTACAGACTGGGAGAAAATGTTTGCAAACCACATATCTGGCAAAGGAGTACTATCTAAAATACATAAAGATCTCACAAAATTGAACAGTAAAAATTCAAACAATCAAATTAGAAAATGGGCAAAAGGCATGAAGACATATTTAAATGAAGAAGATATACAGATGGCAAATATGCACATGAAAAGATGTTTAACATCATCAGCAATCAGGGAAAAGCAAATTAAAACCACGATGAAATATAACTGCACATCTATCAGAACGTCTAAAACTAAAAATAGTGATAACACCAAATGCTGGCAAGGATGCGCAGAAACTGGATCACTCATACATCACTGCTGGGAATGTAAAATGGTACAGCCTCTCTAGAAGACAGTTTGAGAATTTCTCAAAAAACTAAACATGCAATTACCACACAACTTAGCAATTGCACCCTTTGGTATTTATCTCAAAGAAAAGAAAACTTATGTTCACAAAAAAATCCTATACACAAATGTTCATAGCTCCTTTATCCACAATAGCCAAAAACTGGAAACCACCCAGATGTCTTTCATTAAGTGAGTGGTTAAACAAATTAAGGTACATACCATGGAAGATACACTCAGCAATAAAGAATAACAGACTATTGATACACACAAGAACTTGGATGAATCTTTAGGGAATTGTGCCGAGGGAAAAAAGCCAAATGTTACATACCATATGATTCTATTCTTATAACATGTGTGAAATAACATAATTATAAATGAAGAACAGATTAGTGGCTGCCAAGGATTAAGCATGAGGGGTTGGCTATAAAGGGATAGCAGAAGGGACCCTCACAGTGATGGTAAAGTTAAGTATCTGATTATGGTGGTGGTTCCATGAAGCTATACATGTGATAACATTGCATAGAGTTACACACACACACAGACACAAACACCCAAATGAGTACATGTGCACCTGGTGAAATTGGAATAAGCGCTGTGGGATGTACCAATGTCAGCCTCCTAGTTTCGATATTGTACTATATTATCTTACGTAAGACGTTAACACTGGGGGATGCTTGGTGAAGGGGGCACCGGACCTTCTTGACCATTTCTTTGCAACTTCCTATGTATCTACAATTATTTCAAAATAAAAAGTTAAAAAAATAAACTACCCAAAGATGACGCTTACTTGTCTAGAATATAGCAATACAGCAAATACTCAAGATGTATCCAGTGTGAAAAACAGAAACTTAAGGTGACACATCTTATTAGACAGCTATACTTGCCATTTTTCACTTAAATTTACTGTTTCCCTTATAGTTTATTTACTCTGGGATCAAATTAAAAAATCTACATGTGGGATAGAAGCATTTTACATGATAAATTTGTACTCTGTCTTCAGCCACCACCCAGACTGAACGCAGGTAGAATGCAGTGTTATAAGCAGGCCTCTGCACCTGTAGAACCAGGGTCCAAATCTCGACCATACCACTTACTACCTCTGTAATTTGGAGCAAGTCGTTCCGCTTCATTTCTGCCTCAATTCCTTACCTGTAAAACTGGTGTAATAATAGTATCTCCCTGAAAATGCGGTATGATGAAATGCGTTAGTGCATGGAAAAAGCTTTGAACAGTGGCTGGCACACTGCAAGTATCCAAGGAAAGTTGACTCTATTACTTATGTCCTTATTAACATTGCCATATGAGAATTTGCTTTCTCTCTTAATATCCTTTATCAGATGGCAAGTGCAAAATAGTGGGCCACCAGAAATTCGAAGCCATAAATAAAATCTCTCATATGATTTTCACACTGAAAATCCCTCACGTTCCATACAGTATTTCTCTACGTGGTTCTACTGAGAAGCATAAAACGTCTCCAGGAAAACAATCACTGTCAAGATTCCCAACTGAACCAGAAGTGGGAAAATCCTAACGGAGAAAATCACCTGTGAAATTGGTCTGATTTCTGCTTCAAAAGGTTTTGGATAAGACACAGACTTCTGGACAGTTATTGGACCTGAATCTCATCTCTCTGGATTTTTATTTTTTAAAAATGACTGATTTTTATAAAAGGAGGGTTGCAAACTGGAATGGATATTTTCCTTCTGAAAAAAGTTAGCAATACCTTCCTCTCCCACCTGACGTCACTTGATTCAAGCGCTCGCCATTGTGTTTTCCCAGTCAAAGCAATCAGGTGAGCATGCAAATATAGTTCCTTTGGGGGTGGAGGTGGGGGTAGGATGGGAGAGTACCACAGGGTAAAATGGTTAGCCTTATTAGAGGAAAAGTCTGTATCTCTTCCTCTTTCCTTAGTCCATTTATTAATTCATTCACAAATCTTTTACAAGTTCCTCTCTATGTCAGGCACTCTTCTGGGTGCTGAGAATATTGTATTGTAAAGATTAAGTAAAAAGACAAGGTCCCTGTGCTTGCTGAGCTCACAGCCTAATGGGGAAGGCAGACAACACAAAATTGCACATTGTGTGCTACCTTCCACGGAGGGCAACTGCAGGATGATAAAGAAGCACAGAGGAGACTCTTACCTCGGCCTGTGGGATCAGAGGACGCTTCCTGAAAGCAGGGATAGCTACGCTGCAACCAGGTACAAGTTAGGGTGTTCACTGCAAGACGCCCAGTTAGAGCACCTTTTAATTAGAAAGACTCCCACTTTTTAAAAATACGGACACGCTGAAACATTCATAGGAAGGAGCCAATGGAGAGAGACAAGTTAAAAACTCAGACGAGAAAGGGGAAAACCAACCAAGTTCCCCAAAGCAGAGGTAGGGGTAAGATGCAGAGAACATGTAGAGATTGGCCTCAGAAGAGAAAGCTGGAGGTTTTAAAGGGTCTGAGTGAGGGTGGAGAGAGAGCGGCCCAGAGGAACAAACAAGGCTTTCCCAGCAGCAGGAGCACAGCTGGGGTTGGAGACCGCGAATAACTGAGATGAGACCACCTCTCCTTTTCTGTGCCCCACGAAAAGCAAGGGGAACTTGGGTGCTGTTTGCACCTGTAATAGAGTGTTCTTAAAAACGCTTTCAGGAAGCCAATCTGAAAAGGCTATAAACTGTATGATTCCAATTATATGAGCTCTGGAAAAGGCAAAACTATGGAGACAGGGAAAAGATCACTGGTGGCCAGGGATTGGAGGGAAAGTGAAACTTTCTGTAGGATAACTTTCTGAAACTATTCTGTATGATACCATAATGATGGATACATGTCATTATACATTTGTCCAGACTCGTGGAATGTACAAGAGCAAGAATGAACCCTAAGGTAAACTATGGACTTTGGGTGATTATGATGTGTCAATGTGGGTTCATCGACTGTAACAAATGTACCACTCTGGGAGGAGGTGTTAATGGAGGAGGTTGTGCATGTGTGGGGGCAGAGGGTATATGGGAAATCTCTGTACCTTCCTTTCAATTTTGCAGTGAACCTAAAACTGCTCTAAAAAAATAAAGCATTTTAGAAAAACAAAAACAAAAATACTTTCAGGGCCTCTGTATCAATGCGTACATAATGAGGAATTCAGGAAAAAAAACCTGAATACATCCTGACACTTCTTTTAAAGAAGGAAACCACCAATAAATCATCTGACCTAAATATCATAAGACAGAACTATAAAACGTGAGACCTACGCCTATAAAAGAGGCGCTGTTTCATTCCTTCATTCTAGATACAGTTTTGAGACCTATTATTTTCCAGACACTGTCCTAGGTTTAGAAACAACAGAACGTATAAAGCAGTCCTTGACATCCAGTAGACTGCGATCTAGTAAAGACAGATCACCACACAATCTGACGAATGTTGTTTTAGTAGTGTGAATAAGGTGCTTCAGAGTAACAGCTAATGGTGTCTGGCCCAATTAAGGAAGGCTTCATGCAGGAGGTGTCCTTTGAGGGAAGTCTAGCCCTAAGGTGAAGAAGGAACAGGCGGGACGTTCCAGGCAAAGGAAACGCCATACGTAAAGGCTTGGGATTCAAATGTGCAGACCTACCAGGGCCAGTGAGAAATTCAGAGAGGACACATTACAAGGAGCCTGAAGGAGAGAAAGCTGGAAAGATGGACAGGAATGGCATTGGAGCGGTCCCAACATACTAAGTCAAGAAGTCTGAATCTTATCTTTGGAACAGGAGAGAGGGGAAACAGGTTTTTAAACAGCTGCGTGGAGTCCTGTGATTCAATCATTTTTAAGACACTAAACCTAGAAGATGATAGACTAGGCTGGGGACACGTTATTGGCAGGACATCCAATTAACAAATGGTCAAAATTGTCTAAGAAAGACTTTTCCAAATGCAGTTATCATTAAAATGCCCTGAGAAGTGTTTTTAAAATATGGAGTCTCAAGCCCCACCCAAGATCAAATGAGTCAAAATCGGCAAGGGTGGACTTGGGGAATCTGTGTATGTGTTTGTGTATATGGGTGTGGTGTGTGTGGTGTGTGTGTGTGTGGTGGGGGGGTTGTGGTATTGAGGGGGGGGTGTGTGTTACTCTCCAGCTGATTCTGAAGACAAGCCTAATTTGGGAACCACCGATCTTGAAAGAGACCCAGTAAGAGTGCAATGAAAATAGTAGCAGGGAGGATAACAAGAGGCTGGATAACGACACGATTCTAAATTAGAATTGTCAGGATTTTGTGGGGAGTATAGCTGATGCAGGGTCCTCTTGTGCGAGTCCCAGGAGATATAGGGGAGCTGCCTCTTGGGACCCAAAGTAAGACAAGAGGGCCCAGGCAGTCAACATGACATCTGTAAATTGTCACCTAACCTCTAAAGGCACATAGTCAAGATTTACATTTATATACTAGGAGAAACATTACCTGCCCTCGCTAACACTGCTTCACTCACGCTTCCATCCTTTCTCCTGCTTCTCCGCTCCAAGTCCAAATCAGTGTCCCTACTAAGGCCCAAATCTTGTCCCTGAAATATTGCCATGGCTGCTAAAACTTGGTTTTTTCAAGCTGTCAATTAAAAAAATCCAAATTGGAATGAAGGTATTATTGTCCCCAGCATACTAGCTGCTTCTATTCCCTGACCTATTTTTCCTATCACAGCCTCGTTTGATTCATTCCAAACAGACAAGTCTATTTTCCTCCTTTGGCAAGCAGATGAGGAAGGTGGGATGGAAGTTATATTAAGAAAAAAGTAAGTGCACTGTAGTGCATCCTTGAAAGCCTTTCTGCGATAAAAGGACGGAACTTCGCCCGGGAAAGTCACAGTGTCAGGCTTAAATGCTTTCTCTACCGGTGTGCTGTAGGGGAAAAAAAACACATAACCTGGAAAGCTGGTCGGGCAATTATATTACTGACAGAGAGTTTTATGAGACAATATCAGAGGGGAAGTGCAATGAGGCTATGTCAAACCACAGACTGCACAAAAAGAAAAAAACCATGGGATCGTAGAAACGGGGACAAATAAAGTTGGCAATGAAGAGGGCATTAGTTTAATTGCTTAACCTTTCCTTTCAACTGCATCTGTAAGTGGAGCAAAATGTCCCCTCCAGTCTCCTGAAGGCACCAGGTGCTTAACGGGAGAACACGGACTCAGGAGGCACCCTCAGGCAGGAGAGGGAGCTGATCCCCCAGGGAGAAGCCAGGCCTAGTCTGCAACGGGTGAGCTAAAGTGGATAACCCCTCAGATGATGTATTTCAGCCTTCCACCAAGTCTGAAATGGCAGGTGGCAAAGCTTTGACCCCAAAAGAAAACAATTTACACTGTTTGCACCGGTGGGAGAATTCACGGAAGAATGGTTACTTGTGCTTCATGCTTTGTAGGCACCATTAGAGCTCACTGGGAACAGACGCGTGGGGGAAGGAACGCTGTGTTTGGTGGGCAGCTCAGTGCAAAGGAGCCTTGGGGACCTGAGAGGTGTGAATTCTAATTCTGGCTCTGCTGTTAATTTCCCGTGGGACCCTGAAATTATGCACTTAATATCTTAGAGCTTCAATTTTCTTCCCCAGAAAGATGGACCTGAACCTTATCAATAAATGATTATGAAGTATGCATTTTATTCACACCCCCAGAGCAGCCTATCACATAGGGTTATTCCCAAGAGTAGCAAATTAAAGTGTTTCTAAGTCAAATTAAGCTATAAGAAACGAAATATTAACATGATGGTAGGTATGTTTTACTTAAATCTAATCTTAAAAGAGTGGCACTTTTTCCCCAAAACAATCAACCATCAAATGAGATAAAATGTCAAAGCTCTTTGAAGAAACATTAAGCACTATTCAAATACAAGGGTATGTCATTATTATTACTAAGCCCAAAAAACAAGAAAAAAATCAACGTGTTAAATCTTGAAGGTCCATGCTACTCCCAACCTTCAACTAAGGCTTTCATTTATTCCGCATTTTTTTATCAACTACCTTTCTTGTGCCTGGCATTAACCAGGCACTAAGAATGCAAAAGTGAACTGCAGCCAGACACAAAAGGACAAATATTGTACGATTGCACTTATAGAAAGTATCTAGAATAAGAGAATTCATAGTGACAGAAAGCAGAACAAGGTCACCAGGGGCTGAGGGGAGAGGGAATGAGGAGTTATTGCTCAATGGTTACAGAGTTTCTGTCCCGGAGGACGAAAAGTTTTGGAAATGGATTCACATTTTGTGAATGTACTTAATGCCACTAAATTGTATACTTAAAAATGGTTAAAACGCGGGCCGGCCCTGTGGCTTAGCGGTTAAGTGCTTGCGCTCTGCTGCTGGCGGCCCGGGTTTGGATCTCGGGCGTGCACCAACACACTGCTTCTCCGGCCATGCTAAGGCCGTGTCCCACATACAGCAACTAGAAGGATATGCAGCTATGACATACAACTATTCACTGGGGCTTTGGGGGGAAAATAAATAAATAAAATCCTTAAAAAAAAATAGTTAAAAAGCTAAACTTCATATTTTATCACAATTTAAAAAAAAAAAAGAGTTGAAACAAAAAAAGAAGTGAACTGAACATGTTCTTTCTTCCTCCTGACAGAGACAGGACTTTTACCTCCCAGTCAGAAAACTCTGCTGGTGTGGGCTCTGTTGCTCTCTGCTCCTCGGGAAGTTTCCCCAAGGGTCTTTATCGTCTTGCATTCTGACACTGAGAACCTACTCGATTCAAGGTTATTTCCAGAATATTGAGTATTATCAAACTTTCATTATCTTGGATGTTCACTGAAGCTCTCTTCTCACAGCTGAGTAAATATTCTTCCAACAGGAAGCCAGACAGGTGAATTGTCTTGGCCCCGAAATGTATTTTCATGTCAGAACTCAAACCAGTGTGACAGTTTCTTCTTCTAAGCTTCTCTTTTGAATAGTTAGCATGACTCAAGGCTTTACCACCTTCCCTCAGCTTCAGGAAATTCTTTTCCAAGAAATTTCCCGTTAGTGGAGACCATCTCCTCACAGGAGAGGGAGCAGCGTCCTGGCATGGAAAAGGGAGGGGGTTTAACTTGGAGAATCAAGCCAGACACTCAGGAAAGCTGAGTTCTGGTTCTGGTTCTGTTTCTAATTTAATTCACCATAAGACCAAAGCCTACCCCTCCAATTCCTCTCTGTGGAAGAGGAGAAATTGTAACACCTCCTAAAAACTTCACTGTAACTCTATGAATCAATTCCTCACGGAAAACGTTATGAAAAATATTTATACAGCAAAATCATTTTGGTACTTCAGGAATTAAATCGCTTTGGATGGGATCCAAGATTAACCCAACTTAAACTATATTCTGCTTAAAGTTATTAGTATTACAGTCAAGTTGTTGAATTCAAGGTTCATTTGGCATAGTATTGTCTGATGTGTTTGTCATGTCACTTTAAGAATATAATTCAGACTTAATTTTTATATGTCAGCCTTGTAATTCACATTAATTCACTCATCTTCACTTACTCACCAAGTTCACTAATTTGCTGTTCTTTAAATTCAGGCCTCACCCTAGACCAGAGTTGTTCAACCTCATCTCTAGTGACATTTTGAACTGGATAATTTGGATAATTCTTTTTTGTGAAGGGCTGTCCTATGTATTGTAGGATGTTTAGCATCCCTGGTCTTTACGCAGTAGATGCTAGCAGCACCGCTTCCAAAGGTTAAGACAACCAAAAATGCCTCCAGACATTACCAAATGTCCACTGGGGGCAAAATTGCCACCACCACCTGCCAACTGAGAACCACAGCCCTAAACTTTGTTTCTAGCCATATAACTAACACTGAATAACTACTTCTGACAACACCACCATTCATTCCCTTCAGAACTACTAAATGGCCTCAGCTTGTCTCACTTAAAGACACTTAAAGACAAGCCACTTTGTCTTTAAGGACACCACCCCTGCATTCTTGTCCAAAAGTCTCATCTGTGTGTATAGCCCAAGCATGAGATATTCTAAAAAGTATCTAAAAGAGACTCAGTCCCTTAAAAGCCTCATTGTTCCTGAAAATATTAAGCTAGGAAGGCTTAAACAGATTTTGAAGTAGGGCTCATAGATGAGGTATAGATAAAATTAAAACTGACTAGAAACCTTCACAACTCAAAATGGACCTTCCCAAAATCCTTTTAGAAAACTAAAAAAATAAAGTTTTTAACCTTTTCAGAAACCGTCACTCACTTCATATTGCCTTAATCTGATTTCAGTGAGAATTAAAGAGCAGAGAAATACTGCTTGTGTGTCAGATGCTATATCATAACCCTCAAGAACTTTTCTAGCAAAAGTGAATTCTTTTTATAAACCATTCCTGACTCTGCGTGGCAAACTTGTCTAATTTCAGTCTGACTGGAAATATTTTCCACAGACTTTCTCTCCCTGACCCCCACACCAGCTTCGTAAATCTCAGATGGTCCTTGAGAGACTACGATGTGATTTAAAATATTGGAAAACTTGAGATTTCAGGAAACTGATGTAAAATGTTTAATGTTTATCCCTCACTTTCAAATTTCTCAGACTGTCTAGTGAGCTTTTTAGGGTATTTCTTCCAATCGATGGCCAAGGTCAACACGGCTACATTTGAGAGAGGGAAAGAGGAGAAAGATATTTCTACAATTTTGGGTGCTTTCCACCTCTGCCACCTGATTAGGCCCCCAAATGGGGAGAAACATCCATTTTGGGGAAAATAAGATAAATCTCCCAGTTTTAAATACGATTGCTATATGGCCTGAGGAAGCACAATTTTTATTATGTAAAAAATAAATTCCATAAATTCTTTTAATTCAGTTAGTAAGTATCCACTGTGTTTTCCAAGGAAAGATGTAAGCAGCCACAAGTCCAGGAGCTAAAATTTCAATTCTTTGGTCTCAACTACCTCTCACAAAGCATTAGCGAACAGGAGCGGAAACTGTGTGCTTAAGCCCAGACGTGTATTGTTAAATGTGACATGCTCAATTTATCATTAGTTATGAAGTGAAAACGGATGAATACACATTCAATTTAGTTCAGCTGCTTTCTTCATTTATCACACTCTTTCATCATCCATCATCTTCCCCCACCCTTTTGATTTGAACAAATAACACACTTTCATAAGTTTAATCTAATTAATCATAATTGTAAGGTAATGTTCCCTTAATGAACCATACATCTGATTTTATAAAGTTTGTTGCAATTTTAATAAAATGTGCTCCAGATAGAATCTACAAATGTTCTCTTTGAAGCCCAACCACCTAATCGTTCCTCGGCCTAACTCATGTTTCTCAACTCTGTGTGGATGCGTGTGCACGCACACACGAACACACACACACAAGCACACTCTTCTCTCTAGGGTTGATGAAGATATAACAATACTGAGAGTCATTGGAGCATGTTGGTCTTCTACAGAGCAACTGTTTCAGTAAATTGGAAAGTGTTCATCGTTTTATGAGGTGAGATAGGAAGTTAAGAAAATTAATTGCAGAGTGGAAAAAAAAGTAATGAGGAATGGAAAGGAGTTCTCCTCCATTATTATTATGAATATAAAGTCAGACCTAGATGGTAATTACAAGATAGAAATATAAAGAAGAAATTGTCATTTGTGGGCAGTAAATTATGCTACAAATCCCCAAATCCCCTCTCTCTAATATGACTCCAAAGAGAATCTCGTAGGAAAGATGATAGTCTAAAAGCTGTAGTAATCACATATTATTTCCTGTATTTGAGCAGGTAGATCTGCTGCACAAGCTTTGGTTTAGGTAACAGTGTCAGATTTAAACATTTAAAGCCATAAGAAGCATTAAAGCCATTTTGCTCAAATCCCATGCTTTACAAATGACGAGACTGAAGCCACAGAGCTTGAGGGACTTGCCCAAGGTCACTGAAGTAGGTGGCGGTAGGATCAAGACTACAACAGAAACCCCCTGACCTGCAGTGCAGCATCATTTCCACCAGAGCCGGCATTCGCCTCCACGGCACCGAAAACTCGCAAGCCCCATCCCTATTTGATACCAGTTGCTTTCCATTTTGTATGAAAAAAAAGTGTGGAACATTTAAGAAAGAAAAACAGAACCTCTTTACAGCCTAGACCATACTATTAATATAAAGTAGCAACCTCATGGCACTTTATAAGCCAAATGCCACAATGATAGTATCAGAGAGGGTACAAAACTCTTTTATCGTATCTCTCTTGCCCTCTTGCAGAGGATGGGAGCACCTTATTTACGGGGGAGAGTTGCCTCCAGCCACAGCACTTTGATTTCCCGCCTGGGAAAGAGCTTCTCTTGACTGGCTAGCCGCTCTTCACAGTGCTTCTCGTGGCTCCGTGGTTGGCTTCTCCTTCACAATCTCATTAGTGACACGGGCACCATTTGCCCTAGCTCTCCCCTTGCGCTCCTGACGTTCTAGCCCAGGACATTCCTTAAATGCGCTTTCTCCATGTGACGGCAAGACCATGGCCAAACTGAAGAATCAGTTAACATAAATATAAAGAATAGGGCCTAGTAGTCCTTCCTTCACTTTATGGTTTAAGGGCTGAAACGGTCCAATAGTCCTGACATCCACCTTGGCAGAATGTTTCTCTGCCCTAACACTGATTACAAATTTCATTCATTATCTGCTTCGGAGCCGATCTCAGCGATCAATGCGCAAGAAACAGTCACACACTCACAAACAAAAACACCCAGACAAGGTTAATTTCTTTTTAAATGAAGAAAAAAGCTAATATCTGTCCTCTCTGATGAGGCTAGTGAAAGCGTAAACTGGCAGTTGTCAGGCGGAGCGAGGAGGCAACACAGTCACACTCATCAAAAGCTTTACATTTTTGCAGACCCTTTGATAGAAAAATTCAAATTCCAGTCATTTCTTCTAAGTAAATAATCAATGCATCACAGCTTGAAAGTTTGGAACATTGCTAAAGAAAATATTAGCAGCTATTTAAAATGATATTATAGAGTAATGTTAAAAGACTTAAAGAAATAGTCACAAAACATGTAAGGTAAAAAAGGCAGATTAGAAAACAGTATTGCAGGATTCTCATTTTTAAAATTTTTATGAATATATTGCTTCTATAGATGGGATAAATATACACTAAAGTGTTAGCATTAACTATCTTCATGTATAAGAATTATGGAAATTATAATTCATTAATTAACTGTGAAAGTTATAATCATCTGTTTCATTCCACTCCTCTGTGAAAGCAGATCTTGGCCTGTCTTGTTTACCGTTATCTTCCCAGTGCTTTGCATGCTTCTGCAGAGTCAGAACAGCTCAATAGACATTTTTGGAATGAATGAAAGTGATTTTTACTTTCCTGTTTATGCTCATTTACATTTTCTCAATTTTCTACAGTGAGGATGTACTCTTCTACAATGAGAAAATAAACAATAAATGTATTTTTATGGTTTCCAACGTCCGTTGTTATTCCCTCCAAAACTCTTAACTTTGGAACGCTTTCCTAAGAAACAGTCACAATGAATGTCTTAAGGAAACTAGTGAAAACTCCATTCATCCGGGAAGTCAATGGAAATTAGATAAGAAACTTACATATTTTCAAATCAGATATCAGCACTGATGAGCATGCTTTAAAGTGTCTGTCTTTCAATCAATAGTTAATTGAACAGCTACTGTGTACCAAGCATTCTGAAGTTCCTGGGCATGGAGGGAGGAGATGAATACAGTGAAGAACAGAGTAAAAAAGAACCTCCCTGCCTCCAAGGAAATTACAAATTTTACAGGAAAAACAGAGCCTATAAGCACGTAATTCCATATAAGACAGAATGAAATGCAATACAACAGAGCTGTAAATTAAATGCCATGAAAGAAGAGAAAGGAGGGATTAAATGCAGTTGGGTGGTGGGAGGTCAGGAGGCTTCAAAGAGGGGCTGACACCCTTAAAAGATCCATATTTGAATTTTGATAGATGGAGAAGAGGGAGGTCTTTCCTACATTTAACCTTGAATTAGAATAAAACTAATTCCCAATAGCCTGGCATTTAATCACTGCAGAATCAAAAGGCCAAGCAGACTCGCTAAACATTCAGGGACAGGTTTTTTCCTAACCCAGAGGGCATGCAGCAGCGACAACAAATTACAAACTTTGCCCCAGAGTAGGATGCTTGTCCAGCCCTCACCTGCCTTCAGAGGAGCAGCGACAGGTTCTGGGCATTCAATTTGCTTTATTCCGAAGCATTTATCACCACCTGATTAGCATATCTTTATATGCTTATTGTCTGCTCTCCACACTAGAATGAAAGCTCCAAAAAGGCAGGGATTTTTGTCTACTTTGCTCACTATTGTTTCTCCGGCACCTACAACAGTGCCTAAGATAGGGTAGGCAGTCATTAAATATTTGTCAAATCGATGAATACCCTGCAGTGTGGTGTGGCACATGCAGTGTATGCTGCCCTCTGGGGGAACACTATTGCCACCATCACTACCACACCCAGTTGAAGAGCCAACTAAGACCCTGAATCCGGGATGCAGGACCACTACAGGCACATGGATTTGGACCAGTAGATTCAGGACACTTTAAGGATGGGGTACTCTCAGATGTTCCCAAGTTCATTACTCTAGAAAAGACCTTAGAGGGCCTGGTTCAAATCCTTCAGAAAGCCCATCAAATTCATTCAGTTCCTCATTCATTCCTCCATGTGCTTATTTAATAAGCATTTATTGATTCTTGACCTATATGAAGTATTGTTTTAATAAAAAATTTGTCTTTTGTCCTGGGTTCCTGGGAGAGAACTCCGAAACCCTTGGAATTTCCTGAATGATAGGAGTTCCTTGTTATTCATGGTGGGTCCCTGGACCACACCTGGGTTTAAATAACTCAGGATGGGGGTTGGTCATGCCAGAAAGACCAGCCATGGGATTAAAGGGCTGGGGCTTTGAGCTAGGTGATATTGTCCCAACCTCCAGAGAGAAAAGAGGGGTTGGAGATTGAGTTCAACCACATGGCCAATACTTCAATCAATGAAACTCCACTAAAACTTTAGACACTGAAGTTTGTGTGAGCTTCCCGGTTGGTGAACACATCAATATGCTTGGAGAGCGATGAGTACTGATTCCATGTGTCAAGGACATGGAAGCTCTGTGTTTGGAACCCTCCCAGACTTCACTTTATGTGTATCCTTTATAATAAAACTGCAATCATAAGCATAGCACTTTCCTGAGTTCTTGAGTCATTCTAGAGAATTATCAAACCGAAGGGGTCATGAGAACCCCCAAATTTATAGCCAGTTGGTCAGAAGTGCAGATAGCCTGCAAACTCCAGACTTGTGGCTGCCATCTGAAGTAAACGCAGTCTTGTTAAGTACTCCCCCCTTAACCTCTAACCTCTGACCTAACTCAGACTTAAAGAGCTTAAGGTACTCTCCCTTTATCACCAGTAAAAACCCAAGATAGAAGTAGATCTTGGTGATCGATTAGTTGTATTTGAAAGTAGGAAGACTCTCTCTGGTAGAAGCATGCTTTCTCCTCCTGGCACCACCATGGCAATAGGGGGACAGGGGCACTGGGAAGCCACTCCAAGTTCACCCAAAGGCCAACAACCCATGATTTGGCTGAGGGCTGCAGCTCCCAGCATTCCCCTTGTGTGTGTGTGTGTGTGTGTGTGTGTGTGTGTGTGTGTGTCTATTTATATCTCATAAGATATAATCTCTTGCAGAAGAAGGAGGTTCTGAAGAATTGGTTATTGGAATACTAGGGGAAATTCCAGAAACTGAGGCTTTTTCAATTCTAACTGAAGTATTTCTCCCCAACAAAATTTTTAAGTACCCTCTTCTAAGTAGAAAAGACAAAATGCTCTCAGAAAATTATATCTGATGGTGATGTCAGTCCAACATATCAGACCCAGAAATTGACATTCTTATCTTAAACAATGATACATATGATGTGATAGATTGTGAGATAAGAGAACACTTCTGACATTAGTTTCCTAGATGAAACTTTAGGCAGCTTCTTAAACTTTAGGAGCTCCAGTTTTCTTGTCTGTAAAAGATGACAAGACCCATGCCCCAGATGCCTTAAAAGATGTTGTAAAGGAAGTGGAAGCTATGTGAAAAGTGTGCTCACTGTCATATGTGGGTTGTTATTATAACACATCCCAAGGAACTATTGAGCTTGAGTTGGTTATAAAAAATAGTTATTGCATACCTAATCCACTCACAAAGCCTTCCCTACTCCCTGATCAAAATTTATAACATGTATTAAAAGTCAACAGATAAGACTGGAATTGCTTTTTTTTCTTTGAGATCTCAGCAAAAAGAAAGAAAAGAAACCTGGAAGATTTAAGATAGAAACAATTGAGTGAGTCCTTAAGCAGTTGTTGCCTTTGCTAGGCTATTTTGGTAAAATTTTCAAGAAAAAGTGGAAATGTGATTAATAACAAGGATATACTTGAACAATTTAATATTAATCCTCTATACTTATATAAGTATTCTTATACTTATAAGAATAATAATCAGTGTCGAATTCTACAGTGATTACTCTCTTTTCAGCCTTCTAACAATGCTATGAGTCTTTTCAAATATGATGCTGTAGATCAGAAATGCAAATAATTTGCCCAAGGGCACTGAGCTAGCAAGTACCACCTGAAAATGCTGATCATGGACCAAAACAGCTCATATTGACTGAGTAGTCACTGAGGGTCGGACGCCACTCTATGCATTTCGCACACTTAATTCGTCTAATCTTCCCTCACACTCTATAAGGTAATACTCTTGCCTAGTTAAGGAACCTGAGAGAGAGAGAGGTGGAAACTTCTTCACAGTCACACAGCTAATAGATGACAGAACTGGGATGCAAACCCAGAAACTACTTGCTTACCCACCACCAAAATGGGAATGATAATATCCATCTTGCACGGTTATTGTAAGGATTCTAAAAGGTATATGCAGAAGTAGTGAATTCCATATCTGGCACATGACAGATCCTAAAAAATGTTAGTTGAACCTGCTCTTGTGGAGGCTAATCTGATTCCTGACCAAACTCCTTCCCTGCCACTATGCTATATCTCATCTTAAGGAGTGGATGGAGTTCTAGGGTTCCAAGAAATACTTATCAAATTGTAGGAAAATTACTAAATTAGAATGTAATGAGAACTTCTAATGAAATCTTAAACCAAACCCAGCCAAAACTATGGGGCATAAGAGCTATATGGTCTAGTGCATATTTGTACATGTATAATGAGTGGGAGTCAAACTCTTAGGGTAAAATGATGTTACCTCGTCATGTTCCTGTCGATCCAGGATACCTGAGCAACTCAGAGTTAAGAGGTGGTTAGCTTTATTAGCTTTATAATCTCCCTTCTCAATAAAATACTCCAAAGTAAAATAAGCTAGGCTTCCTATAGATCTTAGGATGAAAGAAAAAATGTTTTAAAGAGTCTAAAATTTATTTGTGAGTGTATCATTTACAACAATATCTGGAATATAGAAGATACTCAGTATGAGTTGAGTTGAAGGAATGAACGAATGATACAGACAAAATTACCATCCTTTATAACCCTCTACTGGTATTCTTCCTTATATGGAAAATGACTAAGGTTTTTTTTGAGTGGACTGATTTTTTTTTTAACTTTTAAATTCTTTGATATTAGGATATTTAACATCTAGATGAGCTCAAATACATGGCTATCTGTGCAAAATTACTATAAATATATGAACAATTCCAATATCTAAGAAAAATGTATTATCTTTATTTTTGGTCCATGCACTGATTTTCTCAGCAAGAGGCCACATTACAGAAATTAGGAGAGTTTTATATAGTATTACACCTAAATATTCTAAGTATTCTTGAGTCTGAAGTAAGTCTACAATTTTGTTTACTTCTACCTAATCTAGATATTGTTATTATATAAGTCAATAATATCTTTTTTCTGATATCTGGAAATGTAGCCATCACCAATTTTAGCAATAGTTATTTCTGGATGATGAAATTCATGGTTGTCTATTGCTTCTGTTTTGTATTTTTCTGTTTTGCTGGAATTTTATGATGAACCTTTTTATAAAAACAATAAATACATTATTTTTAATATCTTCCAAATAGGACTATCATTTCTTCAATCATTCAAAAATCCTTCCTTAAGCACCTACTATAGGCAAGGAATTTTGTTGGATACTCCCTATCTAACAAAGATGAATAAGACAAGGCCCTTGACCTTAACGTGCTTGCAGGATAGCAGAGGGGATGGAGACCTATAAGACAACAAGATCAATAAGGTGTGATAGGTGCCCAAGAGAAAAATGTACAGGGTTCAGTGGGAGGAGGGTCCAGAAGATGGAGGGTCAGTTTACCTGGGAGAGGAGGATGGGAGAAGCTTCATAGAAAAAGTGACCTTTCATCACAGAACAAAGCCTACACCTGACCACCCTCTGAATTCTCCCAATTTTTATAAATTTATCCATTCTGTGAACAGGCTAAAGTTCTTCTGAAGGATCTGTAGAATAACTTCAACCTAAGAATCAGTTAAGATTCCAAATTGGTGTGATTCTAAATTAAAGAAAGGCCATTTGGCTTATGATTGTGTTCTGGGTTCTTCACCATAACCCAAAGAAGCTAGTGGGAGGTAGACAAGACGAGGCATAGTTACCAAGAAATTGCTGTGAGAAAACAAACGAGCCCTTTTTTTTCTTTTTCATTCTCCTAAAATAATCAATTACCAAAGTCAGAAACTGAAGACGACTAAGATTTTTGTCCAGCAAGTGATGCAGAACGTGCAATGAAAAAGCAAGTCATTGGGAGAGAAGCAAAGAGAACCCAGCCCAGCTGAGATGGCGTGACTGAAGTGTCATCCTCACCATTTACAGTTATTCTGCTTATCGTTTTTATCTTCATGAAAATTTTGCAAAATTTTTCAGTGCTACCTAACAAATAGGAAACAAGCGCAGGCCCATACCAGCCTGAATCCTACTCTTTACATCATCATCTCAGGGCCAACTACAGGTTGATGTGGTGAGGGCAAAGAGAGAGAAAAGGAAAACCTAAACCCCAAGACTTCTCCCCCAACCTCGCCCAGCACAGGAGTTACAGGCTACATGCCCAGTCCCTATTCCTTGCCACACCACTCCTCAGAGTCACCGTCTTGTCCTGCTTGGAGGGACAAAGTACTTAAGAAACTTGCTGAGTCTGGATTTACCTCTGAGGTATAAATGAATCTTCAGTTTTTTCATGTATCTGAAAACTCATTGTCAGCTCCTATATTTTCTGCCTTTTCTTACTGTAAATGAGCAGTGAACGAACTGATAAGGGTTATGGTCATAAGTAAGAGGTTTTGTACCCTCCGTCTATTTCTTCTTGTTGCTGGGATTAAAAATCCTTAGAAAATTTAAATAGCTCTGTGGTGGATACAGTGGATAGGCACTTAACATTTATTCCGCCCTCCTCTTGGTGAGTCTTTCTGTACTGCAAAGCCTGAAAAGCTAAAAAAGCATGGCTGACAAACATCTGGAGTTCTAGGTGCAATTTTGGTTTGATCCATCCAATGAACTTGCTCAATATCTGGATGGCTGAAGTAGGTAGAGGCCGTGCTACTGCTTTCTTCCGCCATTTCCACTCTTTCTGCAGATGAGCACATCATGGGGGTTCAGCAAAATGCCCCATAATGTGAATATGGTATCCAAAATTTTCAATCCAAAAAATGCAGGCTGGTGTTGTGAGATTAATGTGATGACTGGAGCAAGCTCATACAGCTGGCCAGCTGAAAAGCGCTGAGGCTCTAGCTGCACAGTTAAAATTTGTTCTGTCCCAGCTCAGGTTTAGTGTCGACAGTGGCACTTGTTTCTTTAGCTTTAATATCAGTGAAAATTCTAAGACAGTGGCAGCAATTTCAGGAATTTCCCAACTAGTTAGTACCCATCTTTGTCAGCTCCATCCAGAGAGACTGGGTTGGGACGAATACTGAAGATGTAGGGACCATTCCTGCACTTCCTACCTTCTCAAGATAGGCTTGCCTGGATTTCCCTACCTGGGCTTACCCTCCCCTCATCTCCACCTGCCCCAAGAGTGAATGAAGACTTTAGCCCACTCCTATTCTCAAATACGGCTGGGTGGAGGATGACAGCCAATCACATTACAGCCATATTTGCATTATCATGAGCTGCATCATGGCTGGTGTTATTGGATTTGATTTTTCCATGGCTGCATTAGCAGAGGCCCTATCTCTAGCTTTTTGGGACTTGAGAGGTAGGGCATGGGCATCTGTTTTGCTGGTGTGAATCAAAGCAGGCACAAAGCAGTTCTGGAACTAGCGATAGTAGCAATGACGACACAATCACAGGGCTTCATCACCAGTTACACTTACAGGAGATCCTAGCCTTCCTCACTGAACCGTTTCCTCATCTGTTCCCTGTCCAATTTCTTATTCCCACTATTTCACCAGCCTTGTTAGGATCCTTGCCCTAGGAGAGCAGCAAGGCAAACTCCTATTTTAACTATCCCCCAAATGGGAACATCCATGAAGGTGTCCCTTGTTTCATTCCTAGGCTTTCAATAGGAGGAGATAGGTTTCTGGACACATTTTCCCCATGTAGTCATTACAATTCGTTGTCATTAGTCACTCTTGATTTTATACTTCAGTAAGGTACGTTGCTTTACATGTATATTAGGATGAACCATATGAAGTTGCCATTTTCATGGGGTAAAAGTGGTGAAATATTGGCAATTTCATATGATTCAGCCTAATTAATAGACTTTTGTGGTCTAGGCTATGAAACATATATAATATTGTCTATATAGTTCCAAATAACTGACTTACAAAAGGATTTCTGACAAATATTTCTATACTAACTGGTAAGATGCTTCAGAGCAGCTACAGCATTTTACTCATCTTTGTATCCCCTACAATACTTACCATAATACCTTACACATTAAGCTTCTCAAATGTCGAATGAAAGGAAAATGTGGTTATTTAGTTACATTTATACTTTGTTCCTCAAAGGACATAAGGTCTCACTTTAGAGACTAGAACTCATACTAATAAGGACTAATAATATCCAAAAATTGTATACAATAATTTCAAAAGAAATGTTTAAGAGGGAGAAATTAACATGGGACTAAACCATTTGGAAAGATTTTAATCATAATCAGTTCAAAACTCCAAGCTCCTCTATCCACACAGAATGACCTGTCAAATGCCTCTACTTGCTTAAGTGTCCCAAGCTTTGGGGCAACCAAATCAGGCTGAACTTCCCTTGTCCATTCCTCTAGGGTTGTGGCCAATCTGGACCAACTCCGAGGTCTGAGAAGTGGAAGACAAAGATGGAAGGTATCACTCACCCACACTGAATTAACTCATGGAGAACTTACAAAACATTGGAAGATGGGTGGATGGATTCAAGGATGGATGGATAGATGAAAGTATAGATAAATGGATGGTTAGGTAGAGAGAGAGGCAAATAGATGGATAATATGCTCATGTGAGGAAGATGAAGGACAGAAGGATATGATACATCTCATTCTCTACACATGTGTATACACACTGTTGTCTCCGATCTGCACAGAGATTTCTTTAAACATAATAATAAAAAGTATTATGCGTGGTATCTATTTGCCCAGCTGAAGTACCTATTTTAAAGCATCCCTGCCTTAGCAAAGCCCAATTCTGCTGAGTACGTTCTCCTGCTAAGAAACAGGCTGAACCCTGATGATTACTAAATAAGAACATAATTAATTATTTCTTCAAGTGAATAGTCCTGAATTCTACCACAAATCAATCAGTTCTTCTAGCCTAAGAAGCTCTGACTCTATTTTAGCTCAATGAAAACAAAATCAATGAAGGCCAATTATAGCCCATCTCGTTAGAGTATGCAAATGGTGTGCCACACGAATGTTCAGCCATTGCCTCCGGAGCCTCAGAGGAGGGTAGAGGTGCCAACTGTGGGCTGCTGCTGGCCCCTAGCTGTTCAGGCCGCACAGTACGGCCATAGCTGGAGTCTGTAAGTGGAAGACCAAAGGTAAACTTCCTTCCTTAATTCCTTTAACAAATATGTATTATGAGGCTGCTATGCAGAAGGTATCACGCTGGGTCATCAGGGTGCAGGGAGCA
This sequence comes from Diceros bicornis minor, assembly GCF_020826845.1. Lineage (NCBI taxonomy): Eukaryota > Metazoa > Chordata > Mammalia > Perissodactyla > Rhinocerotidae > Diceros > Diceros bicornis. Next base: position 68,203,031 of record NC_080747.1, on the reverse strand, counting down.
AGTCTAGGCAGACACCTAATGTTCAAGGGTATTGATCTATGTTCTAGTGTAACAACATTCTGCATCTGAAAGCTGGTTTCCTTACAATTCATAAGCTTGCAGCCTGATTATGTAGTGCCCCAAATTTTCGAGCAAGGATGATATATATGTCACAAAGGGCCAGCAAGCCTCAGGGACAGACACAGTGTTGATACGCACAGAACACTGAAAGGATGTAAAATAAAGCTCACCTGGTCCCCAGGATTCCCCACCACAACCCGGCCACAGGGCTGAAATTTCTACTACCCCTATCACTCTTTGGGGCTAAGGCTTTGCATCTCCAGAGAGCGCCTATTAAAATACAAAGGCATCAGATGGAACAAGTAGGTCACTAAGCTACTGTTTCCTAAACTTCAGGTATTTGCACACCAAATCTCCATTTCTTCCATTCATATTTATTTACCATATTTCATTGAATCTAAAATGCTCTGATGTTGATCTTTCTTGATTTGACCACAGGTGTCAACTGAAGGTTTGTACTGCCTGAGCTAGTCAATGAGCATCAGAAGATGACACCAATTGCATGATGCATTACGACTTCAGAGAGATTAAAATATTGGGGGAAAATGTGAATCTTCAGAATTTATTAAATAGAGTGATATTTTTTCTTTAAATCAACTCACTTTTTGTGTGTGTGTGTGAGGAAGATCAGCCCTGTGCTAACATCTACCAATCCTCCTCCTTTTTTTTTTTTTTTTTGCTGAGGAAGACTGGCCCTGGGCTAACATCCATGCCCATCTTCCTCCACTTTATATGGGATGCCGCCACAGCATGTCTTGCCAAGTGGTGCGTCGGTGCGTGCCCAGGATCCGAACCCGCGAACCCCAGGCTGCCGCAGCAGAGCGCGCACACTTAACTGCTTGCGCCACCGGGCCAGCCCCTCGACTCACTTTTTTTTACGTAATAAATTTCTTTTTAAAGGAAAACTTTTTTATCACTGCCTTAGAAAACCAAGATCACTGACATAAATAAAAGAGAACTGTGTAGATAAATGAAATGAGAATTTTTTAAATAATTTTAAATTTTAGCTAATATAATTAATCATGGTGTACATTTTTTATTTACGCCCCTTTCTGGTGTATATACTATACTTAAATACAAAAAAAAAAAGTCTGAAAAATAATTCTACCTCCCCAGGCTTTGAGCCTGAACCCTACATTTGCTTTATTAAAAAGGGAGATCAGCAATTGTTAGAGGATTAAAACCACTCTAGCACCAAAATGAAACTTTCCTTTCATCTTAATTAGAAATATTTGAGAAGAAATTGAAAAGGGAATAATTTTCACTCTACACGATTCAATGTTATGTAATGCCACGTTCATATGCCACCTAAAGTGTTCCCCTTCATACCATTAGTCCCACAGAGCCACTCGTTAAGAGACGCTGAAAAATCACCATTACCCCTTTTAGAAAGGGTTATCAGAATTAATTAACTGTCAATTTGGAAAGCCAGGTAAAGGATCCTGGATGATGGGACAGAGGAAAGGGAAGTTTTGACAAGCACGTGGGGAAGGAGAAACCCAAAACGTTAAGGGCCGTCACAGAGAAAAGAGTTCAAGGGAAAATCGAAGTGAGCTAGGAGGAGACTACTGAACTGCCAGGGAGAGGCAACATAAATGCCCTGGGCATCTGGGAAAGAGACATTCTGGAGTGTGTCCATGAAAAAAGGAGACAATTAAAGAGTGATTAGGAAGAATAAGAAACAAGTCTTGCCAATTTAGCAATTTCGGAATCCTACCAGAATTCCCATTGAAAAAGGCACCTGTTTATCGTTGACTCTTGTCAGAATGTTGCTCCTCTACTAAAGGAAGGAACAGAGGGTTCTACAACAGCACAGGAAAACAGCATGTACTTCAGGACCCTGGATTATTGTGCTAAGGATTTGAGGGGAAACGAGCCCTCCATTCTGGTATTTAATCACTGTTAGTTCAGTTCTTTTTTGATCTAACTCCCTTAATACCAATATATACCAACTCCCTCATGCTCTCCTCTGGAAAATATGAAGAACAATTAGCCAGAATGGTTTCCCCAATTATCCTTCTTATACATTAGCTGTCTCCTTTCTAAACAAAACAACCCACTTCCTTTAACCTGAGCTCTGGCTACTGAGATATCCATCATTTGAGACGCAAAGCCTGGGTGTTCCAAGTCCGTGTGATCTGGAAGTTGGTATTCTTAACCAAGATGACATAGGAGTGGAGAATTTAACCTTTTACCCCCGCCATTGGTCTTTCTCACTTATTTTTTATTCCATTCATCATTTTGCCCTACTTTCCTTTAACCCACTCATCTCTTTTAATATACAGCAACCAAAATGGTAATTGTATTCTAAATAAAGGTTGATCAATGCCAAGTGTATCCTTGCCCTTTTCATGTCATAATCCTGTTAATATATCTCTCAATCATGCTCCCTTTTTTAAATAATAGCATTACAAATTGCTGACTCATATTCAATTTATGGTCCACAATACTTCAGCCAATTCTTTTAGTACCCTTGGATGCAAATCACCAGGGCCTGCACACTTAGATACATATCTCACTTATTTAAATTATCTTCCTCCAAGTCTTCTTTTTGCCTTTTCATTTTCTTAAAGTATGCATTACCTATTTCCAGAGCCCCATTCACTTGATCATGCAGGAAGGTTTTTTAAAAAGACATTGAATGCCCTGTGGCCTTTTGATGTCATCACTGAGTCTCTTTCTTTCTTGTCTAATTAAAGGACAACACTCTGCTTTAGTCTTTTCTTGCTCCTGATAGAGTACAAAAAAAGAATGTTCTATTTCAACTTTGGAAGTTGCATCTCATTTCCTGCTTTAATAATTCTGACCTTACTTCTGTGAACCTTTCTACAGGTATTCGTCCTTGAAGCCTCAGCTTTCTCTAGAATTTCTTCTGTATCAGAAGCTTATGTAATTCTTTGATAAATCAATTAGATCTTTTTTTCTATCTTCCCAACTTTTTTAGACATAGATATGAACCTGTTCTCTCTCTTGCCCTTGACAAAGTTCTGATAATGAACTTTAAGAAATCCAATCTCATGTTTAAGTAATTAATTAAAAAAGAGATCAAAGGGGGGCCTGCCGGGTGGTGCAAGCGGTTAGGTGCGCACACTCTGCTTCGGCGGCCCGGGGTTCGCAGGTTCGGATCCCGGGCACGCACTGACGCACCACTTGGTAAGCCATGCTGTGGCGGCATCCCATATAAAGTAGAGGAAGATGGGCACGGATGTTAGCTCAGGGCCACTCTTCCTCAAGAAAAAAGGGGAGGATTGGCATCGGATGTTAGCTCAGGGCTAAAAAAAGAGAGATGAAAGGAAGGAACACAGGTAAGTAAAATGTTTCTTAAGAAAACATATCATGTTGTTGCGGGGATGTTTTTCAACACCGAAGAATACATGGTCATTTTTATCTGAAATATTTTTCTTCCTTTAAATCCTCAATACTTCTCTTTTCTAAAGTATCTCCAAGAAAGATATTCTACATTATCTTCATCTAACCAATCCAAAATTTGTCCTTGCCACTCTGTTTTCTGCTCTTAAACTAAACTTCTCTACTTGTCACCTGAGCCCATTTCCTCCTATAATGTCCTCAGCACAGTAGGAATGAAAACTAGATTGTTCCTATTTTTCATATAACCCCAAATTTTATTTAATACAGTTCTACAACCACTTCTCAAAACCCACACTGCCAGTACAATAGTCCAAACCACCCGGGTAACTGCAATAGGCCCCATTTGTTGGCCTGCTGCCACCCTCACCACCTACCATCTATTCTCCATACTGTAGCAGAGCCATCTTTTAAAATATAAATTATGTCATTAAACTTCTATTTCTGCATGGATTACATCATGTTCTCATGTTCACCACCCAAATACTAATTACAATCCATCACCACACACATGTGCCTAATTATCCCTTTCCCCCTCCTCCCTCTCCCCTTCCCCTCTGGTCACCACCAATCCAATCTCTGTCTCTATGTGTTTGTTTCTTGTTGTTATTATCTACTACTTAATGAGTGAGATCATATGGTATTTCACCTTCTCCCTCTGACTTATTTCACTTTGCATAATACCCTCAATGTCCATCCATGTTGTCACAAATGGCTGGATTTCATCGTTTCTTATGGCTGAGTAGTATTCCATTGTGTATATATAACATATGTTCTTTATCCATCCATCCCTTGATGGGCACTTAGGTTGCTTCCAAGTCTTGGCTATTGTGAATAACGCTGCAATGAACACAGAGGTACATGTATCTTTACGCATTGGTGTTTTCATGTTCTTTGGGGAAATACTCAGCAGTGGAATAGCTGGATCATATGGTAGTTCTATCCTTAATTTTTTGAGGAATCCATGCTGTTTTCCATAGTGGCTGCACCAGTTTGCACTCCCACCTGCAGTGTATGACCACAATAAACAAAAAATTAAAAAAAAGAACATTATAACAACCACCACCAAAATAAATAAATAAAAGAATAAATAAATAGAAGATTTGTTTTCAAAAAATAATAAAGAAATAAATAAAGTAAAATATAAATTACAGTATGTTGATCCTTTACTCTTAGTGCTCTGCTGGCTTCCCTTCACACCCAAAATAAAACCCAAACTCCTTATCATAGCCTACAAGGCCTTCCCTCATCTGACCCCTGACCACCCTCCTTCCTGCTCATTTTGACACGGGGAGCTTTGCACCTGCTGTCCCCTGCCTGGAACACTCTCTCCCTTCACATCATTATCTGCTTAAAGTCAGTCCTCATCACATTCATCTTGACCTGCTTTATTTTTCTTCATTCCACTGACCACAACCTGACATCCTATTTATTATACATGTGTGCATTTGTTTCATATGTCTCCTTCCTAGAATGTAAGTTCTGTGAAGGCAGGGATTTTGTCTGTTTTGTTCTCTGCTATATTTCCAGCAACTGAAATAGTGCTTGTCATACATACAGCAAGTACTCAAAAATAATTTGGGGATGGTTATTGATGAAATAATCCCTAGTGTTGATTGATTGATGAAGGACGAAAAAATCCCTAAATTTACCTAGTAATTTATCACTTTCCCTTAGGCACGTAAATTAAACACCATGATGAGTACAGATTGCTTGCAGCTCATGTCTTTGCTCCTATCAGAAGGCCCATACTAAAGAAAGGTGTTTGACTTTATCATGATAATGCGGCTTGGAAATGCTTGTTGTGGAACTCTATTCTGAGTCATTCATTGCAAGCTCACTGGGGAAAATAATTTGCAGTTTAGCTACAGAGGAAAATTTTGCTTTGCCCACAGCTCTTTGCAAAGGTCAAAAAGGACAGCATTGATCAGGGTTCAGGAGGGGTAAGAAAAGCTGAGGAAACAGTCATTCTGCGTTGAATTATGAAATCTAGGAAAGCATGAGAAGCATGCTCAGTAGGGAAAAGAAGGCTAGCATGAAGAAACCACTGGGAGAATGTGTTCCCTCTGTTGTGTCCACAGCTACATCTTCCAGGGAATGAAAAGCCCAAATTACAATCACAATGTGAATTTCAGTTAACATTGCGTCTATTCTGGAATAAACACTTGAGGAAGAAAAAGTTGTCTATGATACATATGGACTGTTTTCATAAGCATTCTTGTAAAAAAAAAAAAAAAGGCTCAATTGCGAAATCAAAAATACTTTTTTCCAAACCAGAAAATTCCTATTATGTTTTCCAATGTTTCACCACCATTAAAAATCAAGATGTGATCTATTTAGCAATTATTCATTCATACATTCCATTGTTCAATTAAGAAATTGTCAACAAATACTTGTTGCATGCTTACTCTGTCCATGGTACTGGGGAAATAGCATTAATGGCAGTGGGAGAGGGACCACAAGGGGATTGAAAGATGTGGTCCCCGGCCATTGCATTTGTCAATTAGGCTTCAAGCTCTACTGTGTATGGTGCTCTTCTTTTTTTTTTTTTTATAAAGTATTTTTTCTTTTCTTTTCTTTTATTTATTTATTTATTTTCCCCCCAAAGCCCCAGTAGATAGTTGTATGTCATAGTTGCACATCCTTCTAGTTGCTGTATGTGGGACACGGCCTCAGCGTGGCCAGAGAAGCGGTATGTCGGTGCGCGCCCGGGATCCGAACCTGGGCTGCCAGCAGCGGAGCGCACACACTTAACTGCTAAGCCACGGGGCTGGCCCTATGGTGCTCTTCTTAAAAAGAGAGTTGATTATGATCCAAGCATCCAGGAGCAGCCAAAGGGTCTAAAGAGAAATGATTTGGGCACTTGTTTGACCATTGCCACTGGAGAAGTGATGGTTTTCCAAGTATATTACAAAATAAGCAGCTCCATTAAATTCACTGTTATTAAATATGCTTGTCTGTGCGTGAGAATTTGAGTTGTTATTTATTTCTTAATGAGAATTTGAGTTGTTATTTATTTCTTAATGAGATAAAACCCTTAATGTGGGTTTTTAAAATAGTTTTAAAGGACAGAGACTGCTTTTTCCAGGGATATTTAAATCGCTTTTTCTCTCTACGTGTACCTGGTGTTAGCAAAGTGCTGAATTCCAAGTAATTCAGGTTCTGTGTTAGAGTTCACTGGAATTAGCAATATGACCGAGATAAGGCGAATGCGTGGTTTATGCCTACAAACACTCACATGCCATTCTTTCCATACACACACAAAAACAAGCTTAACAGAGAAGAGAAAACTGAAGCCTTCCCAATTTCCCATTGTGGAGGAAATAGCAGATGGGCTTGCTCAACATTCACTCCAACTTCTGTCGATTGTGCCTTCCTGCACTGCAGAAGCTGGAAAGATAAAAATTCTGCTTCCCCGCCTTGTTTGAAGGTGCACTTGGGATTCAAACCTGAGTTAATTGGGGAAGGAGATACTTATTTTGCTGGTGTAGATTTACCAGGCAAATCATGGCTTCAGAGCCTATGTTGGAGGCAGCTTCCTGATCGCTAGATTTTGTCTCAGGTGGTGTGTTTCTGAACCAACAGTGGAGGTAGTGGCTTCCCGACCCCAGACTCACAGCTAAGGTAATGTGACCCCAGAACCAATAGCAGGCCCAGTGGCCTCTTGATTCCCCAACATCCTGATTGTGCTGAAATCATGGTTCCTTTGCCAGGCCAGTTTTGGTTGCCCTTTGGTGATAGTCCCTGGAGGGCCAGCCAGGGCCTGCTCCTCCAATCCTTCCAACGTTTTGTAAACACACACATTCTTTGTGTTAAATCTCCTTCTGCTTGAAATAGCTGAAGTGGTTTCTGCTACATCCAACGAGCCCTGACTGATAGAACCCCTAACCATGAATCTGGCGAGGAGTTAACTTGGTCAAAACCAGACAGCCTCTGCTTTCCATCTGTCTATAGAAAATGTTCTCTGAGTCTTATCTAAACACTATTTTGTGTGATATTTTAAGGTTTTTTTTTTTTTTTTTTTACACTACTTTAATGACTCCTAAAAAAGAACATAAAATTCCTTTTATGTCTCCTTGTCCTCTCTCCTCCTCCATTTTTAGTCAGTCTCCATTTCCTGGGTCACGGTAAGCTCCCCGAAGTAGATCTGTTAATGCAAGGGTAATAAAAACAAGACGTGCCTTGAAAACATTGGAAGTGGGCCGGGTGGGGCAGGTAGGAATTGAGAAAGTCTATTTTTGTTTTATTAAAAATTATTTTGTTGGGGGCCGGCCTGGTGGCGTAGCAGTTAAGTGCGCACTCTGCTGCTGGCAGCTCAGGGTTCGGATCCCGGGTGCATATGCCAACACATCGCTTGTCAAGACATGCTGTGGCGGCGTCCCACATAAAGTAGAGGAAGATGGGCATGGATGTTAGCCCAGGGCCAGCCTTCCTCAGCAAAAAGAAAAGTATTGGCATTGGATATTAGCTCAAGGCTAATCTTCCTCACCAAAAAAAAAAAAAAAAAAAATTATTTTGTTAAAAAACTTTGCACCTGAGAAACATCAAAATCTAAGATTCCAGGGGCTGGCCCGGTGGCATAGTGGCTGAGTGCTCACGATCCACTTTAGCGGCCCAGGGTTCGGGGGTTCGGACCCTGGGCACCCACCAATGCACCGCTTGTCGGGCCATGCTATAGCGGCGTCCCACGTAAAGTAGAGGAAGATGGGCACAGACATTAGCCCAGGGCCAATCTTCCTCGCAAAAAGAGTAAGATTGGCATCGGGAGTTAGCTCAGGGCCGATCTTCCTCACACACACACACAAAAAAGATTCCATGCTTAGGTGTAAGACGAGACAGTAGAGATAACGTAGTCAAGCCTTTTAAAGCTGACTGAGAGAATGAGGCATTTAGTTCTTCTTTGCAATTTTTAAATGAACCACCACCTTCCAGCATATGGAGCAAAATAATAATAATAATTGTAATAGCTCCTACTTGTTAAGAGCTTATGCTGTGCAAGACTATATGCTAGTTCAAAGATTATTTCCAAACCTTGCATCACCCCTGAGACATCATTTCCTTTCTATAGATGAAAAATTTGAGGCACAGAGAGAGTAAATTGTCCAGGATTTTACTCTGTTTAACTCTAAATACAATAATCTTTCCAGTACATTCATTCAATCTATCATTGAATAAATCTTTTTTGAACAGCTTGAAAGGGCTGTGCCTCCCTGGGGGCCACGCCTTCCCTAGGCTAGGGAAGGAGATACAGCTGTGAAGAGGTTGGACACAGTTCTACAGCACTCACTTCTGCAAACAGAAGACGGCCAGTCACACCCACTGCCATTGCTCAGGAAACCACACGTGACCTGTTCTCGAGGCACCAGGGACCATCTCCTTTAAAGACCACTTCGCTTTGGTTCTGACCTTTTCATTTTTGCTTTTCATGCCTGAGTTTGCAACCCAGCACTGCGACTTATTAGCTATGTAACCCTGAGCAAGTTGTTTAAACTCTCTGAGCCTCAGTTTTCTCATCTTTAAAGTGAACATAATAAAACTGCCTCCCTCACAGAGGTTCCTGCAAGGATTCCATATAAGATTCTGAATAGTGCACTTAGAAGACTGCTGGCATGTGGTGACACTCACCACGTGTTAGTTATTCTTGTTGTCACCATTACTGCTCTTATTACCATAGCATCACACATTAGAAGTACACAGAGTATTTACTATTTACTAGAGTCTGAGAAAATCTTAGGGTATGCTCTTCTCAGAATGAGAAGGCCACAGGAACTGACTAGAGCTCATTCATTTTAATCTGACTTGGTTTAAAGCTTAAAGACATAAATCAGTTCTGATTCCCAAATCCAAGGGTTACTATACTTTGCTTTGACAGTCCACACTGATTTCCATCTCCCCAAGTCAGAAGTACTTCAGTACATTCCACTGGTCTTTCAAAAATAAGTACCCTTGTAATAGACTATGCTATACCACCCAAAGCCCAACTTCAGGACTGAGGGATGTATTCCCCCAATTGCTGGGCGTGCTGCCCTCCAACAACCCTCAGCTCTCAGCCCTTGGGAATCGCCTCCAGCTGGCTGAATGCAACCCCCTCAACTAAAGTCTTGCCCTCTTTCCAAGGTCAACACGCATTCGATAACCAGTTGATGCAGGGACATGAAAGTCCAGCCTCTGAGCCCCACCTGGGGACAATTCCAAAGAGCTATTGCAGATTCAGAGCTCCCCAAGGGGTCAGCCACATTGTAGCCCAACTCCTCCTTCTGCCCAGTCCCTCCCTAGTAAGTGTTAATCTCAAGAGTATGCTCTAATAATCCCCTTGCATGCCAACCTCTGATTTAGAGTCAACTTCCCAGGAATCCAACTCGCAACATCCATTCTGTGGATGTAAACTCTCAAGTCTGCTACATGTCAAAACTGCTCTCTTCACAGATACCATCTTAACTCAGCTCAACAGAGTGGGCACCACCCAGCTTCTGTGCCTCCCCATCATCAGTACGGTCTTATTGGGTCCTATGCCTCGGGAGTTCTAACCCTCTTACATATGATTTGTCGTTGAAGGACTTCAAAAGCAGTTTGCTTACAAACCTCGTGTAACAATTCTAGTATTGTGAGTCTGTCAGCTTCTTCTCTATAGCTTTTTTTTTCCTCCATTACTCATCCATGGACCTGAGGTAGAACGTGTTCAAATAACGTTCCTCCCAAAGCTTTGTGCTTAGGCGAGGATTGGGCTCATGAAGCCTGGTTCCTACCTTCCTTAGAGTGAGTTCTTTCCCATGAGGCTTCTCAGCATTTTATGCAAATAGACTTCTGTCAGGCCCCCGAACCCCAGCTACCAACACAGCTGATGCTCACATGGCTTGCCCAGTCCACAGGATTTACCATTAATTGCTTAATGTTGTTTTATGATAAGAGATTAGCATAAATATTTACCTTCTAAGCAGAGAATAGTCCAATTCAGCTCAGTTTGTAGCTGTAATTTTAAAAAGACCGAACAATTCGTAGTTTCCTCTGAAACCAAAGGCATCATCTTAACAGCAGAATTGGCCCATGTGAGGGTGAATTCAGCACATTTACTATCTGGCCTGTGTACAGTTTCCAGCTGCCCAATAAGGAGGACATGACATAAATTTGCTTTGCTGCCCAGGGCAGGTGCTTCAAACGTGTCTCTCTTCTCCTTGAGCACAAACCTCGCCTTAGCTGTGTCTGCTTCCTGCTCTCATCTCCGCCAGGGCACTTGAGGAGGATTAATCCTCGACACCAGGGTGACTTTCTCTTGTGCAGAAAGTCCGTGGGACTGCCGCATGGGGAGGAGAAGGGCACAGCACATTGGGCCGTGTGGGTCTGTGTGGACAAGGCTGGTTTACATCTCGGCTGTTTCCACTGTTGGTCACATGTCTGCTGTGCTGACAGCTACCCACGGTGCTTTGTCTCGAGTGCAGCGAGCAGGCCCTTCTACTTTCCATCCTGGTTCTCAGCCGAGGACAGCAGATGGCACATGAAGGAGAGGATAAACTATATCCCAGAGGAAACCCAGGCCCTCTCCCAGGAAGAAACTTATTACTTCTGAAGAAATCCTGGATCAGCCTTTTTTAACACAGGTCAAATTTCAATCCTAAGGAATTCATCATATGGATGCTTTATGCTTTAAATCTGTGTATCAGCTAGAAAATGGTTGTCATAATTACAGTACGTATCAATAAAAGGATGGTTTTAGATCAGAAGGAAAAAAACACAGGATAAACTGACAACAGAAAGAACTACCATGTGTTAATTCTTCATAGCAAATGAATGAAATGCTATCCTACTATTAATAATGATAATATTCTTAGTATTTATTGGGTACTACGTCCAGAAATCGTGCTAAATTTCTTACATTGTCTCATTTAATCCTAATGACTAAACTATAGTGAAGGAATTATGCCCCCGTCTACAAATAAAAAAGCAGAGGTTTGCAGGGATTAAGTAGATTGCCCCAGGTACACAGCTAGAAAGTAGTAGAAAATGGATTCCAATAAAGGGCTGCCTGACTCTGCCCTTAATCTCTACCCACTGGCTATTGGCTGTTTTTCACATTCATAACAAAAACCAGGATAGACATCCTGCACTTAGCCACGCTTTCTCCTTCTTCCGTTAGTAACTATAGTCTATGGCAGGGACAGCCTGTCTTGAGACTCCACCGGCGCACTACACGGCTTGATTCCCGAGGACTCCTGTCTGTAGACCCTCATCCCCCAGCCTGGCTTCTCCACAGGTAAGATGCCTACCTGGCCACATTCCCTTCCCTCACACTCAAAACCACTTCCACCCGGACACACTTCTCAGATATTACAGGCATGTTCCCTCAGGCTGCTCCTCACTCTTGATATTAAATACAGAAAGTTTTCAATATGGCCCATCAAGCTTTCAATAAAGCCCAAGACCCGTCTTGAATTGAGGACAAACCCTTTCTGACTCCAGGGCTTACCTACATATTTTTATCTTCTTAGTCACTCATTGAACACTGAGTCATTTGCATGGCATTTCTGAACTACAGGTATTTTATTTTTAATTGGAAGAGGAGTTTCTGAGTACTGATCACCTCCATTCTGAAGTGACCATTCCCTCATGTACTCTCAAGTCCTGTGTTAATGCTACTCTGGCACTTCGCTGGCGCCATCTTGACTTGCAGCTATCTGGATGGAGACTTGACTCACCAGTTACTCCGTGTAGAAAGCTAACAGGGAGCAGGAGATTTCTTTCGCTAATCTTCTGTCCTTGGAGGCCCTTTTTACATAGGACGTGCTCAAAAGACAGTTGTTGGGGCCGGCCCTGTGGCTTAGCGATTAAGTGCGCGCGCTCCGCTACTGGCGGCCTGGGTTCGGATCCCGGGCGCGCACCAACACACCGCTTCTCTAGTCATGCTGAGGCCGTGTCCCACATACAGCAACTAGAAGGATGTGCAGCTATGCCATACAACTATCTACTGGGGCTTTGGGGAGGGGGGGAGAAAGGAGGAGGATTGGCAATAGATGTTAGCTCAGAGCCAGTCTTCCTCAGCGAAAAGAGGAAGATTAGCATGGATGTTAGCTCAGGGCTGGTCTTGCTCACAAAAAAAAAAAAAAAAAAAAAAAGACAGTTGTTGAGTGGAATTTTACCTTTCTTTCATACAGAAAAAAAGTCTAGAGAAAACCTGTCCTCTAGAATAACCAGTTCATCCTGATTTGCCAGAGACTGTCCCAGTTTGGGCACTGAAAGTCTAGTGTCCTGGGAACTCCTTCAGTTTGGGGCAAACTGGGGTGGTTGGTCACTCTCTCATCCTCTCTGGTATATGCACACCTACTTAAAAGTCCATCCTCCTCAATAATCTGAAAGAATATTCCAAGAAAAAAACAAAATTATCATACACACACATTTGGTCTTTTCCAAAAAACATAAAATGGAATCTAACACGATGGGCGTAGAAACATAATTAGCTGCAAGATAAACTTAAAAAGAAAACAAGATTTTAGCCCTAAAGATATTTTTTGTGTATTTTCTTTTAAAGAACTTCATAGTTACATCATAACCATTGAAAGATACAATGGGAGGAGTAAAATGATGGCAGAAAGAAGCCAGACCCTCAACATGTACTGTCATCTATTAGAACACCAATGTAATGTGAACTAAGCTGCACTTGTGTAATTTTAGCAGCATCCTGTGCACATGTTTAAAAAGAATCAATTTTTCTTAAGAGCCAAAGGGTTAAGGAGAGGCCGCAGGCACAACTGGAAAGCCTAAAAGCCAGACATTATTTTTGAGAGACTATAATAGCCTGGTGATCAGTTCACGAAAATCACAGTCATTCAAGATGATGTCTTACATGTACTGGCTTCTCTGTAAAATGAATTTACCTTTTCATTATTATTTACTGAGTGAGCCAGTATTTCATTTGTATGGATTTTATCCAGCAACTCGGGAGAAAAAAAAACACAGAAAATCTAATAAAAAGATGAAGCTGCTGTACAATATTTTGAGTCTGTATCTGCCTTTTGAGGTCACATTTCTGTCTTTTTTATGATGTTCATTTTAGAAAATGAAAAAAATGTATACATATGGAGGTATGCATTTTACATATTTCAACTGACAGTAAATTCGACCTGACAAGTATGGAGACATACTTATCAAGAATGATAGCAATAAAATAGTGGCAAAAATAAAATCACAACCTCACAAGCAGGTTGGTCTCATGGGTTTATCATTTGAGTAATAATGTATAATCTTGTCTGCCTGGTACAGGCATTACAGTTCTGCCATTTCAAGATGGGAGGTGGGAATATAATACAGTTAGAGTTGGCACGTGGTACCATTCTCCATGCAGAAAGTTGAACCCCTGGAAAGCATGTTCATTAGAAAGTACCCTCCTCTTAAAAGGGACCTTCACTAAACCCCCAACCTTTCCATTTCTCCTCATCCACTGTTAACTCCTGGGCAGTATTGCATCGTGCTGCCATCCAGGTCAGAGTTCACTAAAAAGTCTTTAAAAATTAGAATCTTTTATGCAATGATTTTTCAACCTGTGCACCCCAAGGAGCTGCAAAGCCACTGCAAAGGGTCTATGAACCTATTTTGGATTTTCCCAATCAATAGATACTAAAAACGTAGCCACTGAAAGAAACCCAAGTGTCTATCAATGGATGAATGGATAAGCAAAATGTGGTATATACATACGATGAAATATTATTCAATCTTAAAAAGAAGGAAATTCTGACACATGCTACAACATGGATGAAACTTGAAGACGTTAGGCTGAGTGAAATAAGGCAGTTACAAAAAGACAAATACTGTATGATCTCACTTATATGAGGTACTTAGAATAGTCAAATTCATAGAGACAAAAAGTAGAATGGTGATTGCCAGTGGCTGAGAGGACAAGAGAACAGGGAGTTATTGTTTAATGAGTATAAAGTTTCAGTTTTAAAAGATGAAGAGAGTTATGTAGATGGATGTTGGTGATGGTTGCACAACATTATGAATGTATCTAATACCAGTGATCTGTGCATTTAAAAATTGTTAAGATGGTAAATTTTATGTTATGTGTATTTTACCACAATTAAAAAATTGGAAAATATGTATATATAGCTACTCTCATATAAGGGTTCTTAAACTTTTTAACACAAAAACAGAGTCCTTATATTCAAACAGGTTGGGAACCACCAGTCTAGTGGGAAAAGTATGGATGGGAAACTCACAGGAAGTCGGGTTTTTATCCTGTCTCAGACACTAACTAATTTTTAGAGCTTAAGCAAGTCCTTTGTCTTCTCTATTCCTCAATCTCTACATCAGATAAATGAGAAGAGGTGATGGAAGCTCATTGAGAAGTTTAAAAATACCCTTCAAAGGAAGTAGTTATGACTTATCCAGCTTTCTGCCCCATTGCTAATAACCATGACCCCAGATAGTAAATTAGCAATATGCATTTCTCTAGTAAGTACCAAATCCACCTGGAACCATAATTATGAACCCCAAATTCACTGATTAGGGTTATCCATTCCAGACCTATCCTTGGTTGTCAATATTTCACCACACTGTGGTTCCCTAACCCTTCAGCTTCTTTGTGAGCAGTGAAAAGTTTACCTGTCAAACGACTTTGCTTACAGCATCCAAATGTTGGCACCACTCATGTAAACAGTAATCTTTACTACACAAATTAAAGATTTTGTTCTTGTTATCTTTAAACTATATCAGGGTATAGGGTGTTGCTTGCATCTCTGATGCATATCCAGTAAAACAAAAGATTATCAGGAACTAAGACCAGATGTCTGCCCTGCTTGGAGACCAGCCCCTATATAAGTGGCTTGTAGTCTTTGTTCTGTAAGATGGGCTTTAAGGACACTAGTCCACCATCTTCCATCTTTGCTGACGAAAACAAATAAACTCTTTCTATTCCACTGACTTGCCTCCTGGCTTTTTGGCTAAGTCTTGCGGCAAGCAGAACAAGCTCGTTGCTCGGTAACACAAATACATGAAGCGATATTCACTTTTAATCAATGAACCATCTGGGTTTCTTCACCATCCAGATCTAGAGCCACGGAGGCAGCCCCAAACCTTACAGGTCCATCAGGGGATAGTCAACAGTCAGTTGGTACTCGTAGCCTGCTGGAGCAGAGGAGAAAGCTGGGCAATATGTCACTGGGGTGGGGAGGTGGGATAGGTGTGGGCTTGTTTTCCACACCAGCTATTATAAAATCTCCAGTCTCTTATACCTATTCCTGATTTCCTCTAACTTGAGAACTCAGACTAAACATGATCTTAGCTCGAACTGAAAATCAAAATTCAAGCTAAAATCAACAATAAAACCTGCAGTAATTCTGAACAATAGTGGTCTCTGAAGCAATGTAGCTTGTCCACTTTAAAGATAAGTTTCAGAAATTGAATAATAAAAACCTATTTGAAACCACAGCTCTGTGGCCCATCTTGATGGATATAAAACAACATTATTGTTTGTATGAAATAACATTAAAAAGGAAAAATGGAATATAAAATGGTATTAAGACAAAGTAGTAGATTGATTATAACTATACAGAATGCTTATATGTACATTAGTAAAGATAGATTATTTAGAATAATATAAACGGCTTAATATTTATTATTTTTGGTAAATTTGTTTAAGTTTGGAAGGAAATTAGAATGGAAGAAAGAGATGTGCAGAAAGATTCAATACAACTTAAGTGGAACCAGTTTTAAACAAGTGACCCTGTGATACTAGCCCATAAAAAGCTCCCTTAGAGACCTCTGACATCCTCAGGGTCAAATGTCCAGAATTCAGTGGCCATTTCATTAGCTAAATCCAGTGGGTACCATCCTAGTCACAAGCTCTACCACCACCTTTATTTTTGTTGTTCTGCACACTCCCCAGATTAAAAGCTGCAAGTTATTAGAGAACCACAAGTACAGCCCCACTGAAAATGGGTAAAACCCTCCAAATGTTTGGTCAATGGTATTATCTCTGAAGGCTGGAGGGACATGAAGCCAATCACAAGAGAAGAGTCCCTGCTGTATGTTAATGCTGACCTTCTCCAGAGCGACGTGCTCTTTTTAGCTTCTACACATGTCTAATCACTAGGGAGTTGTCTAGCTACACGAATTTTTCACATTTGTCAGCTAAATCAGCGCTCCAAATGCACAATGCAGCACTTAGGAACATTATGTGAATTTATTAAATTCTCTGGAGGACTTTGGGTCCATAAAGTAGTAAATTGATTACAGGGAACCGAGGCCATAATATTTTCATCAGCAACTAAAGCAGTCGTGCTCCCATATTGTCCATGGCACGTGAAGAGAAACTGTTCCTCACACCATGGAAGCCAGCAGGCTGAGAATCGTACAGCAAACAAGGGAAGGCTCTGGGATGCGCCAACGTAATCTGTCGCTTAATCGGTTCTTTTAGAATGCCAGCTTTCCAGTGCGCCAATTATAAGAAAACATGTGAGAAATAGAAATGGCTTCTTCCTACTCTGAATTTGCCTGTGAGTGCTTTCAGAATTAGCCATTGAGATCACAGCTTCTCATTAACTTTACCATGAAATTGCCTGTTGACATTGCTATCAAAATGAGGGGCAATAGTAGCAAACCAAGAGGAGATGATGGGTCGATGTTGATGACATAACTTTGATACAAAACATCCTTATATGGTGTTTGATGACCGCTAATACCCCCCTTCCAAAGAGGGAAGGGACAATCCTAACAATTTCTAGGATGCTTAAAATGCCAGGAATTATTATAAGTGCTTTCCCATATGTTATCCTATGTCAAGCATAGCAACAACCTTATGAACTAGGAATTATATTTCCTGTTTTTAAGTGAGAAAACCAAAGCTTAGAGTAGTTAAATAAATTGCCCCAAACCACAGAGCTGGTATGTAGCTCCGTTGGGATCCAAACCAGGACTACGTGTTTCCAAAGATGTCCTTGTTCTTTGACCCCACTTCAAAACATTTGCTGCTCACTTCTTCTAAAGGCTTTGACTCTTACAGAAGGTAATCAGGCATCTTTCTGCTACTGCATGGGGCAACTTTCACCATCTTGAATCTTTCTGGATAACGAAGACAGGAGAAATCTGGGGGCAATCTCGTTAGTGTCTTGGCACCAGAGGTGTCACTTTAGAGCCTTCTCCTAGAATATGACTTTGGCCATTTCACTGGGTGTTTGAACCTTCTGCAGGCATCCTGGAAAAGTGTGTGATTATAAAATTCGGGTATGACGAGTGATAATTTTTTTAAAATCTATCCACTAGATTTATTTTATTTTATTTTGTGAGGAGATCAGCCCTGTGCGAGCATCTGCCAATCCTCCTCTATTTTTGCTCAGGAAGACTGGCCCTGGGCTAACATCCATGCCCATCTTCCTCCACTTTATATGAGACGCCGCCACAGCATGGCTTGCCAAGCAGTGCGTTGGTGCGCGCCCAGGATCCAAACCGGCGAACCCCAGGCCACCACAGTGGAGCGCATGCACTTAACCGCTTGCGCCACCAGGCCGGCCCCAACCCACTAGATTTAAATAAATATCTAAAATGACCCTAGTTCTTCCCTTTGTTTGAAGGGTGGTGTACAAGTGGCATAATCAGAGAGTTGGCAATTCTTACTCCTCTGTAGCCTCCGACTACACAAGGTCTCTGTGTGAGAGGAGCAGGGAGCTTGCTACAGCAAGGACCACAGATTTAGGAGCATCAGTTCCTCTCCTTGCACAACAGGCCTTGGACCGAGACCCTTAGCTGTGATGGAGAAGCAGCAGGGTCTCCATAGGCCTGAAAACAGCTGGGTCGAAGGCTAACATGGAAGGAAGGGCTCTGTTTTATTAATTTGTGGATTCCCAGTGCTTGGCAGACTGCCTGGTACATAGTAGTCCCCCAATAAGTATTTATTAAATTCCACTGAAATATTAAGACAGCTCAGCAGTGTGTCAAGTTATATGTATCACAGTATTAAGAAGTACTTTGTGAGTTGTTTTTAAATGTAGTAATTTGCAAGCATAAATGTATTTCATACGTGGTAATTCACAAAGCTGAATCCAGCACCTCCCAGTTCATCGTAAAGCTATACATTCAAGCAACTCTGACCCTGTAGCAAAACATATCTATTACATCTGAATTTTTCCTGGCATACATGCCCATCCAAAACAATCTTTCAAAACTGGAATTATCCAGGCCACGCTAGGGCATATAACCAACTTGGAATTAGCCATCGTTTTTGTGTATTTCTTATTTCCCATACTATTGGTTGCAGTTGTATGAATTGCCAAGACTGTATCTCCTTCTGACTTTTTTGCTTACGGAGAGTCGTGGCTGATTTTTTTTTCCCCTTATTGCTCGTCTGATGCTAAAAACCCTATCAATCATTCAGAAACTAATCTAATTCATTTTGAGATTAATGTTCTGAACGCCATTTATTCAGTTGAAACCCAAAAAGCCTCAGTTGCTACATGAAACACCACCACCTACTGGCAATATTTTCCCATTACACCCTCACATTCTCAGTCCTGAAATCCACTTAAAATTGCTGAACTCGCTCCCTTTGGGAAATTTTGACAAGTAAATTCACAAATAGAACCGATTAGAAAGACTTCAAATATAATAACTTTCTTACTCTATTTTACCTTCATGGAAACTACTCCCTGCTCACAGTATTTGTTTAAAAAAGGAACCTATCTGATCTCTACCTTTTTTCTTGGACCATAAAGTTGTAAAAGATAAGTTTCCTTCAAGTCTGACACCAGTATCAAATGGATTCAAACCAAGCATTTCATGTCTTTGTGCCAAATGAGTTCAGCAGTACTATTCTATGTATAGTAAATGTTTTTTCTTATAAAACACTAAAACTAGCTTTAATAATAATCGTATAGTTGATTTTTTCACTGTGAACATTTATTTATTCCTGATCAGAACATGCATTCAACAAATATATCTACTGATGACTTAGGCTTGCGGACACCACAGTGAACAACGTGGATCTTATCCCTGCCCATATACAGCTTATAGCCCAGGAGAAAGAACAGACAAGCTGTACAACGTCATAAGCTTTATAATAGAGGAAATAGGGGGCAGTGCAACCATACAGCAAGGGCACCTAACATAGTCAAGGGGGATTCAAGGACAACCTTCTAGCAGGCACTGTTGGTACCCCATCCATATCCCCTCAACCCATGCTGAAAGTCACTTGTGGCTTCAACAGATAGTTCTAGTCACACTGAAGCTTTCCTACACCAAGTACCTGCATTGCCCTAATGGAGGACTTTTGCTAGGCACAAAATGGGACCAACCCTCAACCAGCGAGGGAGGGGAGTTGGTGGATAAATACCCCAGCTTCCTTGCCCCTCAATAGATAATTCTGAAGTGTATTCTACTCAGGCTCTTAAGAGGTCCCCAGTGGAACGTATGCAATTAGTCTGTTGACAGGACTGTTGGGATCTCAATAGGCTTCATCTGTCCTTCCAACAAATGTTGTGGGTTAAGAAATAAGACCAAAGAATAAGGCAGATAGGGGCCTGGATATCATGTTAATATTGGAGAATGTGGCTCGTATCTAGGCAAGTACATTCCACTATACTCAATCTAAGAATTAAACTACTTGTCTTCTGAGTCACAAGCACCACCAGAGCGGGGCAAGCCTCCGAGGGACAGGACCCGTCCTTGGTATATTTATGGCAAGGAAGGTCAGAGTAGAAGGCACGCTTCCTGTAGACAGGCTCAGTCCCGAGAGAAAAAGAGGACAGGCTGGGCCATACAGTCATAGTTACTCCTTCCACATTCGCCAGTCAGATAAGTGACTGCTCCTCCAGCAAGGAACAAAGCAGGGCAAGAAAGTCCAAAAGTATTATACTAGCAGAGTTCCTTTCATCTAGAACAAAACATCAACAATGGCAAGAAGTGGCCCCAACACCACCAACTAAGGCTCCATCCCCTGTCAACACACTTTAATGTAGTTTTGCTAGTCCAATGATTCCTCCATAACACTGCTCAATATAATAAATAAATAACTTAGTGGTTAAGTGAGCGGGTTTCGCTGCTGGCAGCCTGGGTTCGGATCCCAGGCCCGCACCGATCCATCACTTGTCAGGCCATGCTGTGGCGGCGTCTCATATAAAGTGGAGGAAGATGGGCACTGATGTTAGCCCAGGGCCAGTCTTCCTCAGCAAAAAGAGGAGGATTGGAAGATGTTAGCTCAGGGCTGATCTTCCTCACACACACAAAAATATATATATATATAATAAATAAAAACAAAACCTTTTAATTTCCACACTCTCAGTACTCTTTCCAAATGATATTGGCCCCCAATTAAGACCAGAGTAATCAATTATATGACTAGACAATGATCATTAAATCAATGGTCTCTAAGACATTAATAAATGGGTTTTAGCCATGTAATGCCTGTGTATAAAAGGCATTTAGGAAAAACTTTGCTTTTTTCTGATTTTTCTTTTACCATTTCTTGTACTCTTACTAGGTGCTAATACTATTATTTATTTAACCCTCACAATAACCTTATGAGGTGAGTACTGGTATTATCCCTACTACTCAGATCAGGAAACTGAGACTTAGGTTAGAAAACTTGCTGAAGGTTGCACGGCCAATGAGAGTGGAGCCAAGATTCAAACCTTGGTCAATCTTATGCCAAAACCCATGCTCTTAAGCACTACCCTATCCTTCCCCTGTAATCGTTAGACTAAATGTAGGTCTTAAAATAAGTCATTCAATTTGCTTTAAACTAGAAATGCCACCAAGACAATGAGCTCTGAAACTAATTTATGAATAATGTAAATTGATTCCAACATTGTTTCATGATTAATTAGCCCGCAAGTACACGACAAAACTCTGCTGGGAAAAAAAACTAGAAATACTAGAAAGAGGAAGAAAATGCTTCCATCTTATTAGACAAACCCTTGCCAAGTGTCTTCCAATCTGAAATTAATCCCAGTAATACTTCCAACTCTTTGAGATTCTATTTGTCCTATTCTCTATATCAATGAGACTCTCTTGTTTCAATTTTTCATAAGCATCACTTGTGAAATATATTCAATTTTGAAAAATGCTACGGGCTGGCTCCATGGCTTAGTGGTTAAGTGCGCGCGCTCCGCTGGCGGCCTGGGTTCGGATTCCGGGCGTGCACGGACGCACCGCTTCTCCGGTCATGCTGAGGCCACGTCCACATACAGCAACTAGAAGGATGTGCAACTATGACATACAACTATCTACTGGGGCTTTGGGGAAAAAACAAAGGAGGAGGATTGGCAATAGATGTTAGCTCAGAGCCGGTCTTCCTCAACAAAAAGAGGAGGATTAGCATGGATGTTAGCTCAGGGCTGATCTTCCTCACAAAAAAGAAAAAAGAAAAATGCTACAAATAGAACATATGCATAATTCATGCTGCAATTACAGCCACGTACTACTTAGTATTGTAATTATTTTTCATATCTTTAAGTTCAGAGAAGTCAGAGATATATTCCTAGTACCTAAAATGATACCTGACAGATATTAGGGGCTCAAATGAGTATTTATTTGAAGAAAGGAATGAATGCCTTCGAAGTGTTTGACTTACAGGATTTTTCTCTTTTGGAGATTTTCAAAGGTATGTTAAGTGAACACAAAATAGATCAATTCAAGTGAACCGACCTTGTGGTCGAGCTTTTTGTCACAACGGAAACGGATTGTTGGATCAAGAGTAGCCACTATATCGGGGCCTAAGCCGAATACACATTACCCAGAAATCCTAAGTTCAGTGTTGAATTCATCGACTCGATGTATCTTTGTGTGGTCTTCTCTTGAGGACAGGTGAATTTGTGTTGTTGTATTGTACTTGGGAAAGTTTAAATATTTTGGCACTTTCAGAATTGCATGCATGGGGAAAGGGTGTGGACATGTTGTGGTTTCTCTTCTGCTTTGCTCATTTGCCCAGCAAGCACTCCCACATATTCTGCCACTAAGGTAACATATTCATGTCTCTAAAGTCCCTTCTCCTGTGCCCCCCACCACAAGGGATGATCACCAGACTCAAGCTGGCTGTTCATGGTGCCCCATTCCCCATATCACATGATTGGCACAAGGCTTGGCAAGTGACCCAAATCAGGCCAGAGTCCTTCCTTGAGATCCTTCTATTTGAACCCGAGTCATAATGCAGAAATGATTCGAAATCTGGACTTCTGGGAAGAATCTTTCCCAAAGCATGAAGGAATAAAACCAAACAGAGATAAGAAACAGAGGGGGCAGGTCCTGGTGACACTGCAGCCTGGATCAAGCCTCCAAGGCCTTGGTTCCTGCAGTAACTCCAGTTCTGTGAGATAACCCCTTCTCTTGCTTAAGCTAGTTTGAAATAGGTTTCTGCCACCTGATTAACATACCAGGGCCTTGCGTAGCTGGATAATATAACCTCCCTTTATGACGTTGGTTCTGTGGGGAGATATACTCAAATCCAAACAGTCCAAAAGCCCTCATAAACTTTTTAAACACAATCTTTCTGGCAAGTTGAGGATGGGTTGAATTCAATACATTCATAATGCTGACCACAAGATGGCACCTAAAGCATTCTTTCAAAGCCAGACACCTAGCACGATTGTCAAATTCTAATGTCTTATTTATGCCCCAGATAGATCCTATCAGGATGCAAAATCATTTCATTCTAGATGATTCCATATACGTTCTGGTAGTTACGGTGTGCCTCACAGAGCGTCTTGCACTTAATGGTCTTTGGTGGATGGTGAAATCACCAAAATGTTGAACAAACGTGAAAAGGTGAAGTTTGGTCATTTCTCAGGATAACAGATTTACCTGCAATGTGTTGAGAAAATTTAGTCCTATCAACATGCTTTGTGACAGCTGAGATCACCAAACCCCTATTATGCACCCATGAAATTAGCCTGATTATCTGCCCTTTCTTCATGGCCAAACACAACTTTATATTATTTTTAAATTATTTTCCCCGTTGACAATTTAGAGTCCCTGTCTCTAAACCAGATAAGACTGTCCACTGATTGGCCCAAGAAGTCTTCTTAAGCCCTGCCTTTGATTTTCAATTACAACCTACCATATATAAGGTAACACAGAAACGTACTGCGTCTTACAGGTTCTATCTTTGAATTAGGTTTTAATGTGAGTTTATGAAAATGGAAGGACAAAGCCTCTTGGAAAAAATACAAGGGTCCTACCCCCGAAATAGAAGTTTGTGAACCTTCTTTATGGGGCAAGTCCTTTTCCGTTGCCCCTCCTTTGATAGTAAAACACCATCACATGCTATATCCTGATCACAGTCTGCAATTTTCCTTTTCAGCACTTGGCACAATTTATAGTTATATATTTTTATTTAAATATTTGCTTCATATTTTTCTCCCTCTCTCTACAGTTACTATGTCCATGAGGAAGGAACTGTACCTGTTTTTTACCACTGTGTACTTAGCACCTATAAAACTAACACTCAATAAACACTTATTGAATAAGCAAATGAGAGCATCACAATTCTAAATCAATTTCCTGAATGCAAAGAGTTACTATAAAACAGGTGCAATCATTCATCAGGATATGACCTATGTCCTGATAAATGATGGCAGGTACATAGAACAGTTCCAGAGTCCAATCCCATCCAGGTTGGGAGAAAAGCCTTACTCAGAGAGCCCAGGGTCTCTACCAGTCACTGGTATCCAATCCATATCTAGCATATACTCTCCTTTACCATGGGAAGATGCTGACTAAGAAGTTCTAGATCTATTCATGCCCCAACTAGAGGTCTCCCTAAACTCTCTTGGCCATGGATGGATCACACTTAATGTGGTCCCCAACTCTACACAGGGCTCTTGGCCGATTAACATCTTTCTAACCAACTTCTCTTTCTTGCCTTTTCTCTCCCTATACTCACTGTCTCCCGGTGGTGGCCTCAGTCAGATTTCCCAAGTTTTATTAACTGTTTAACCTGGCTCCAGCTTGTCTCCTGGCTAAAAAGGGCTTTTTTTTTCACATTTTGCATATGGACAGAAGTATCTACATAGAATATGGAGACTGCCCACAACAAAGGAATACTGAATAATGCTGTACTCCCTCTGTACCTGTTACGAATATTTCATTTTAAGCAACAAAAATTAAGCCCGGCAGACTTAAACTAGAAAGAGATGTATTAGGACATCTGGTAACTCATAGAATCAGAAGAAAAAGTGTAAAATCAGGTCTCAAGGAGGAAAACCAGCAGCTTTGAGGATGTGGGTAGCAGGAAATAATAGATTCTCTTCAAGATGCCTCCCTCAAAGCGAACCAGCTCAGTCCATGTTCAGTCCTTGTGGACATTTCACTCCAGATTCCAACTTCAGAGAGAACATCTGATTGGCCTAGAATGGATCATATGACCAACCCTTGACCAGAGATGGGTCACCTTGATTGACAGGCCCATCCAGAACCCCTTCAGAGGGGACGCTTCAGTCACTCAAAGAAAAGGAAATAGATGATGTCCAGATGTCTGTTAGAGCCTCTAAACCTAGTATAGATTCCTTTGAGTCCTAAAGTGTGCCACGTACCCTCGAGAAAAGTGAAGCATAATAGAGTATATCTTCCAAAAGAGCCTCCACAGAAATGGGCTTGAGCTCTGCCCCTAGAAGTTTTCCTCCTAGGTCATTTTGACCAGTAACAGGTAAGTAATGATGTCAAAAGGATGTCAGAAGGAAAATGGGAATCAAAATGTCCATTATCCAAATAGCCAAAGCCAGGTCCAGGCAAACTCTGAAGCAAGCCACTCTATTCCTTCGTTCATCACATCTTTATTAAGGGACTGTGCTCTGCTTTTTTTTTTTTTTTTTACCCTGTTTTTAATTGCTATTTCTCTCCCTTTCTCCCCTCACCCCAATACGCGCACACACACACGTCTCTAGGCACTGTCTTTCCTGCTTAAAACAGCAGTGGAAAGAGCTTCAATCTAGAAATCTGAGTGTCTTCTTTTTCATCTGTAACAGCCTAGCTCACATGGATCTGTTAAGACATGTATGTAAAGGTGCTTAGTAAGTTGCTACATGCATAGAAAATAAGATAGTGTGTTTATTGCTAATAAAGTGTTATTTCAAAACTGTTTCTCCCCTTTCGGGGCTCTTCTTCCCTCTCCACTTCCCCTCCCTCGAGTCCAGCAGCCTGATGACTAATTGGTTTAGAAGGGTTCTCTGACGATAGAACCAAGAGCCTGATAACCCAAATCCTGAGAGGGAGTTACAGACTGAAAATAGCTTAATATGGTAAACTTTTCTCAGGTGTTGGGAGACTAGCCTCTCAATGAGTCTCCTTGCCACTGTTGAACCTTCGAGGTGGTCCAATAAATAGCACCCCTCTCCTCTGTCTGACTCTTGAACCAAGCCAGAAGTAAGACAAATGAGTCAGCAGACAGAGAACCGAAATACCAACTTTATTCATGAAGTCTGAGTTGGAGAACAAGACCTATTGTGAGAGTCAAACGGTCTTCCTAAGCTCAAAGTCTTGATCTCAGAACCTCCTCAGAGGGAAAGTTGAGTCGCACAGTGGGCAGACTCAGGCACTGAGGTCAGGGAAGGGCAAAGTGACCAATCCCCATTCTCAGGACTTTTGGTGGGTTAGTTCCTACCAATCCAGAAGTGTGTCTATCAAACACTTGGCGTCTTTATTTTCAGTAACCTCTAACAGAATTTAGTATTTCCTTCAATTAAGAGCGTAGGCAACGAACCATGTAGTATTAGCGGTATCTGTGACTCAGTCAACAGATCCATATCACAAGTATTTTCATAACACTTAACAGTTGTTACAGATATCATGGAATATTATACAAATTCATCACTACTTCCAAATTACAGTAGTTATTAGACCAATTCACAGACCTACTGAAGCTGTACATATTACAAATTTTTAAACTATTTTAATAACTATATTTCAATTTAATTGATTTCCTTTGTGATTCTACTTATTTTATTTTATTTATTGAAAAATATTTTTCTAGGGGCCGGCCAGGTGGCACAAGCGGTTAAGTGCACATGCTCCACTGCGGAGGCCCGAGGTTCACCGGTTCGGATCCCGGGCGTGCACCGACGCACTGCTTGGCAAGCCATGCTGTGCCAGCCTCCCATATAAAGTGGAGGAAGATGGGCACAGATGTTAGCCCAGGGCCAGTCTTCCTCAGCAAAAAAAAAAAAAAAAAAAAAAAAGAGGAGGATTAGCAGATGTTAGCGCAGGGCTGATCTCCTCACCAAAAAAAGAAAAGAAAAGAAAAATATTTTTCTGAGCTTTATCAGACTAGCATATGATTACATGGCACAATAAAAGTTAAGAATCCCTGTTCCAAGGGAAGTCAATATAAGTTTTTAAGTTGAATGACATGATTAGATTTTTCTTTCATAATGAAAACTCTGTAAACCTTTATAGAACGACCTGGGGTTAGGGGAAATTAACAGGTCATACAAAGTCCTTTACAATCTGGCATTCAAGCCCCTGCCCTGCCTCTTGTCTTGCCTTTCTCCCTCAGCTATCTGGCCTTCTGGGCACCTGGTCTTCTCACTGTCGCCCCTACATTTCATGCTCTTTACTTCTCTAGGACTCTGAACATGTTGTTCCCTTTCCTCTGAATGACTGTCATTCTCTTTTCCATATCTTGAGCACCTACACATTCTTCACAACTCGGTTCACATCACTCTCTCTTTGGAGATACCGTCTGTCCTATTCCCATAGCCGTAGCACCTTGGACATAATCTAGCACAACACATAACACATGGCATTCCTGGTAATCATGTCGATCTGTCTCCCAGGCTAAGCTGTAGCATCTATTGTCCTAGTATCCACAGGAATACATTCTGCCAGCCCTTCTTGATTTGTCTCCTCTCATGCTGGTTTTGTTGCTTACATACTTCATTGCATCTTTCTTTGCTTCAAAGCCCTCTGTCCCCTCTGCATGCAGAAGTGTCTTGTGCCTCTCCCCTTCCCTTTGGCCACCATGCCCATGCAAGTCATCCTGGGTCCTCCTCATCCTCACTCCAAGGCCTTTCCAAGTTCCTAGTTGGCTCCCAGTCAATTCCATACCCTGTTGGTAACTGTTCTGTGCAACTTCACGCATGCATGTGAGTCAGCAGGGAGAGATTCTGTCTACACGTGCCATACCACCATTTCTGCTCTTCTTCAGCTGTACCATATTAGCGTGGGGGTTGGGAAAGAAGGACTTTTCAAGGCTTGCTGCCTTCAGGCTTCACCTGGGAAGTGAGTGGCAAGTCCTCTCTACCCTGACATCCTCCAAAACTTATTGAAAGTGTCTCTCCTTTCTCATCCCTTACCTCCACCACCTGGCTCAGTGTAGGAGTCCCTCTCAGGCACTTACCAGCATCAAAGCCTCAGTCACTTTTCCCTCTGAATCTTGGCTTCCCACCACTCACTTAAACTTTAATGCCCGTCAGATGGGGAACAGCTCTCACACCTTTGTGCACCCTTCTCCAGACCACAGTTAGAAAGTAAACTCAGTGCTTAGGGACTCCTTTGCTATCTCAAAAATCTGACTCTTCCAATAGGAATCCTAGTTTTCAATATAATAATGAATGCTGCGATGTGTTTTTTTAAATCATTTCAGAAACTCAATTTTCACATTTTTCAGGGCCACAGCAATGAATGTTGCCAATAGGCAGAAGTCTAAGGAGCAACAAGAAAAGTGCAGTAAGAAAAGCATTTGCAATTTTACCTACCACACTAGTTTGTGTGTTGTGTGAAGACCTGGAAATGAACAAGAAAGGCATTTGGTTTTCTAAAGTCAAATAATGAGTTAAACTAAGCCAGTGGAAGTCTTGGGAACTAAATCTAGCATTATTAAAAGTCAGAGTCCAAAAGACCTGGAGAATTCTTCTTTGTCTAACACCCTCTACAAAGTCGAGGAACTGAGGCTTTGGGAAGGGAGAAACAGGTGTAATTAAATGACTCACCCGAGGACACGGAAACCAACACTCCCTTTTTGTTTTTAATTACCATCTATTCATTTCTTGCTCCATGCCCAGCACTCTGCCATCACTACATAGTCATTGTCTCATTTACTCTTCCCAGCACCCCCTGAGAGCTAGTATGATTAGGCTCATTTTACAAAGGAGTAACAGGGGTTTACAGAGGTTAATTTACTTGCGCAATGTCATTTAGCTACTAAATGGAGGGCCAGTTTTCAATCCCATAATGTTTGACGCCAGAGCCCAGGCTCCTAACCTGGACCTACTGTGTGTCAGTCACCATGCTGGGGGCTGGGAATACAAGGAAAAATAAGATATAACACCTGGCCCTGAGTTGCTGTATCTGCTGACAATACAAGCTACTGTTAATCTGCTGCCGTAGCCTGCAGTGCTATTTCCATCAAGTTAGGAATAAGAATTTCTCCTTTGAAATCTACTCAATAGCAGCTACTCACTCATAGTCAATATCATTTAGGGCAAAGATCACAGGACTTAGGGTCTGAAGACTCTGGTTCTAACCTCGACTCTGCTACCTACTTATCATTTATGAGTCCTGTGTTGGCCTCTGTTCTCTATCTGCAAAAACGTAAAATGTCCATCTTGGTGAGCTCACAGGACTATTGTCAATTTCAAAGAAGATCATAAACTCCAAAGCCCTCAGCCAAAGGCCAAGAATTATTGTAAACACTCATCTGAAGTCACGTTGCATATCCTACCACAAAGGTTTTCAAACCATTTCATAAATAATTATAATCAGTTCGTGAAAATTTAAGAAAGTAAGGCACAGTAGTGGTTCATAGTGGGAGGGGAAGGAAGGGGAAAGAGGGGAACCACAGAACAATACAATAGCATTGGTCTTGTTCTGGCTCTTAAGTCGATCATTAGTTCCATGGGTGTTCAATTTATTAGGATGCTTCTTAACTTAGATACGTGGTACAGACATTCTTTTTTCATATATTAAATATTGAATAATAAATGTTTGATTTTTTTAACAAAGAAAGTAAGGCATTACTGGGAAAACGTTGTAATGCAAGAGCTTAGAAACATGTGGATTCTCTGAAGGGGAACTTTCGTGTTTGGGGTTCTTTTATGGAGGGAACTTAAGCTCACACAGATTTTATCAGTGAAGGGGGATAAAAGCAACATACCTAACCAACTGATTGTTTTAAACTCAGATCCCACCAAGTTTCAGCCTTAGAACAGTTTAGTGCCCACTTTACCCTTTTGAATAGTAGAAGACCATTTCCTCTTCCAAGAAAGAACGCTCATCTAGTCTAGAGATATAACACATTTGTCAGAACTATAAATTTATTTGGAAGAACAACTGGGCTTTATACAGGCCATCTGGAGAAGACAAATGTTTCATGTAAGCATGTGGGAAATTTCACTGACAACATATGTAGCTAAATGAACTGTCTTCAGCATTGCCAAAAGGAGAAAATTCCATTACACACAAGGAAGGTATTTCAACAATCACCTCAAAATAAATACACATCAATCTCTTAATCTAACTAAAACATATGTAAGGTGTAGCTATGTTTCTTTTCAACGTACTGACAACCAAATATACAGCCTCTGCAGAGAGATGCATTGGGTTCAACTCCACAGGGACAGCCTTGAATTCACCGCATTCATCTGCTCATGTTTAAAGAAATATGTCTTCCTGAAACCTCCCTTGCTTTGCACACCTTCCACTCCTCTGAACACTGGATGTGATGTCATGGAGGAGTATCAGACAGGACATCAAAAGTTCTCGTCCTGCCCCAGTCACTAATTCACAGAGTGACCTCAAACAAGACCTATCACCACTCTGCTTTAGTTTTATCTCCTTTAAAAGGAAGAAACAATTCCTTCCCTACTTACATCTTTTTTTGTGAAGATATTATTAACACCTCACGTTAGCATAATATCTTACAGTTTAATAAGTGTTTCAAATAGATGGTTTCATTCAGTCACAACTTTATCCCCATTTTATAAATAAGAAAATTGATACTGTATTAAGAAAAAGGAGCGCTACAATAAATAAACCCCAAAAAGTCAGTGGCTTAACACAATAAGGTCTATTTTCCATTCACTTAACAGCGTAATGCAGGTGTTCCCCGTCATTGAGTAGCTTTCCTGCAAGAGAGGATTGAAGAGCCCAGGCTCCTTCTGCCTGTGGCTCCACCAGGCCCCAGGACTTGAGCATCCTCAGCCGCCAGCTGGCAGACAGGCAAAGAGAGAGTGGAGAGAGCACACCCACTTCTTAGCAACCTCCTCTGGCAGTGATCCAAATGACTTCCATTCATATCTCATTGGTGAGAACCAGTTAATGGCCCCACATAGATGCAAGGAGGCACTGGGATATGTAGCCCCTGTCTGGCCAGCCACTTCTCAGTGATAACGTTATTCTGTAGAAAAGGGAACATAACTTTATGGTGAACAGTTAGTCATCTCAGCCACAAAAGAGTGGTTATGTAATTACCTCAAGGCTACACAACTAGTAGATAAGTGTACCTATCTATTTTTGCGTAACACACTACCACAAGCCCGATAGCTTAAAGCAACACATGTTTGTTTTCTCATAGTTACTCTGGGTCAGGAGTCTGGACATGAGTTAGCTGGTGTCTGTTTCACAGAGTCTCATAAGGTTGCAGTCAAGGTGTCGGCCTGGGCTGAGGTCTCATCTGGAGGCTCGACTAGGGAAGGATCCACTTTCCCATTCACGTGGTTCTTGGTAGCATTTGGTTCCTTGCAGCTGTAGATTCATGGCAGCTTTCTTCTTCAAAGCCAGCAATGAAGAGACAAAGACTCTAGAGTGAGTAAGCTAGCAAGAGAGAGTGATATAAAATGTCATGTAATCATGGGAGTAACATCTTACCACCTTTGCTATATTCTACTGGTTAGAAGCGAGTCGCAGGTGCACACATACTCGAGGGGAGGGGATTACACAAAAACATGAATACCAGGAGATGGATCATGGGGCCACCGTAAACTTCGTCCATTACAATAAGAAACTCAAACCCAGATTTTCTGACTACAAATCCAGTGTTCCTTCCATTTAATCATTTGTCTAGCTTTGAACTCCATAGTTCTTATCTGTAAAATGGGGATAATATTTGCACATGACATACTCAGTTGTTATGAGGAACAAATGAAATAGTGGATGTGAATGCACTCTATAAGCTGCAAGGTACAATGTGAATTTAATAGGGATTTATTATTATTTTATCCCCTTGCTTATGATATTTATTTACTCTTATTTCTAGCTAAATCCTACTCTTCCCTCAAGGACCATCTCAATGTTATCTCCTCCATAAAGCATGTATATTAGTTGGGATTAGGGTCAGTTTCATATAATAAGAAAACAAAATGATAACTCAAATAACGTTGAAGGTAGAGCTGATAAGATAGATCCACAGAGTCGCTGGGACCCAGATTACTTCCATATCTGGAAGCATGTGGTCTTTGTCCTCAAGGTCCAAGATGGCTACTGGAGCTCCAGCCATCACATCCCAAAACCAGGCAGCTAGAAAGAAAAAATATTTTTATAGATACCTCCCAAAAGTCCCACACAATACTTGGATTCATGTCCTTTTGACAAGAACCTGGTCCTAAGCTATATCTGGTTGCAACAGAGCCTGAGGATATAGTTTTCAGCTGGGTATGCTGATATCTTGAATAAAAGTGGGGCTCTGTTACTAAGAAGGAGGAAGAGAATGAATTTGGAAACAATAAATAGTCTCTACCATGGGATGTTTTAGAAAAATCAGGTATACACATCTACCTAGAGGAAAGAGGATAAGTAGGAATTCTAGTGGTTTAGAACCAGATTGTGGAGAGCCTAGAATGCCATGCTAAGGAGTTGGACTTCATGTGGTATCTAATAAACAACTACGACATGATGAAAGAGGTGTTTGAGAAAGCTCAGTCTAATGGTGGCTGCAGACTTGGAGCGTTTTAGTTCTAAGACTGTTGTAATCTAGCAAGAATTGAAAGGTCTGAATGCTGCTTGAATGGTGATGACAGAGAAGAAGATAAGAGAGATATTTTAAATTTTTTTATTTATTTATTTTCCCCCCAAAGCCCCAGTAGATAGTTGTACGTCATAGCCGCACATCCTTCTAGTTGCTGTATGTGGGACGCGGCCTCAGCATGGCCGGAGAAGCGGTGCGTCGGTGCGCGCCCGGGATCCAAACCCGGGCCGCCAGTAGCGGAGCGCACACTTAACCGCTAAGCCACGGGGCCGGCCCAAGAGAGATATTTTAAAGGAAGAATCCAACTATGTGTAGAAAGCCCAACACTGGGGAATAAGCAGAGCACCACAGTCTCTCTCGCCCCTAACTGAAATCAGGATTCTTGCGATGCCAACCACCATTACTAGCCGGCTACAAATCTGCCAACACAGAGGGGCCACGTGCAGCCCCTCCGTGAGGGAGACAAGGAGCCAGGGCTCAAAAACTTGACTCAGGGCCAGCCCCATGGCTTAGCGGTTATGCCCAATCAGACGGTTGTCAGGAAAGGTACTCCTTTAGTGACAACTGAATGAATGAACGGATGAATGCTCCAAAGTTTTTGTTCAGAAGGTTAGGATACAGAACAGGTGATTAATCCACAAAGTATTTTGAACTGTTACCACAAGATCTACTTTTTAAATTCCATCCATAAATAGGACATAATAACAGCAGAACAAAATCTCCCAAATTAGCATTTATTAGGAAGAGCAGAGAGAAGAAAGAAATTTAAAACCTATGGCCACGTAGCAATTTCCCACTGTAAAAAAAAGCTGCTACGATGACATTATTTACTTTCTTAGTAGAAGATGAGGTTGAACTTTTGGCCTCAGACTTTGGCTTATGTCTATGAATTTTCTTCTAATGATGTAAGCAATTATTTGATGAGACCACTGTAGAAGGAAATGAGATCAGTACCAGGAAATAAATGCTTCTTGCTCCAAAGCAAATCTCATAAGAATTCATATATCCATGTGGAAACACTTTAAAAAGTTGAACACTTCAGAAAAAAATTCTGATTTGGTCAGCATTTCAGGGATTACTATGCCTTGGTTAGCTGAATGACTTGTGCTGCCAAGACACTTGATTTTGATCCAAAACCACGTCAACAACGTGTTAAAAATAGCAAGCTAAAAATGAACCGAGCACAAGCAACAAAGCCAGATGAGCGCTGAAGGAGTCGCACCACAAAGAGAAGGAAAGAGACCATCGAGAGAAAATAAGGTCAAAGAAACAACCAAATGCTTTTGTTTAATGCAGACTAAGATTCCCAGGATGGGACACAGTGAGCAAATGGGTTATTTCTTACATGTTTTACTGAGGGCTGCCATGGTTCCCACAGTCTGAGTTTCTGAGAGTTGTTTTTCTGAAGAGCAGTGTTCTCTCGCAACAATATGGTGCGGTCACAGAAGACCCGCACAGCGACTGCTTTCTCGCGCTCCCCCAAGAGCGGGACTATGCATGATGGAATCTCCAACTCCCGGTATTAATAAAGCCCTTTGAGAGTCTGTTAAAGTATCCCTGCTATGCTCAGCTGTCAGAGTGGTGTGCTCTGTGCCAAAATTTACTGTTCTGCAGCTTTAGCCAAACACACGTGTTTAGTGTTGAACATGAGGACTTCCCTTCGACTACAGAGGGTAGAATCAAGTATAGATTAACAATGAAAGATAATTCACATGCTTTTCTTCTCCATCTTACTCCAAAACGGGGGACGGAGACTGCTGGAAAGTCTTCCTCCAGTTCCTACGAGTTTGCAATCACTCCGCCCTGCCTGAGACACCTGGCTGTCAGCTCTGGCATCAACCGGGGATTTTGTGCTCTACAGCTGCTGAAAGAATCCGTGCCTCTGCGGGCTCCCTTGTCTGGGGCGACACAGGCCCTCTGCACCAGGCAGGAAGCTTCCAAAGGCTCCTGGGCACAATTATCTGTCTCAGCTAGACTCAAGTTTAATTACATTAATATTTAACTTAGCTTAATATTTGATGCTGTCCAAAAAGCTACTTTGAAGGGGACATTTAGATTCTGTAAAGGTTCAACAAGGTTTTTTGTAGAGACTTTATATTTAAACCATTAAAATTGAGTCCTACCATTGAGGGGAGGAAATCTTTTAAAATGGCACATTCATTGCTCTAAGGCTGTGCTTCCATTTCTGCGTTGCAGCACCCTAAGGTCCATAGGGGGCCCTAGAGAGTATCGCCAGACGCAAAGGGATACCAAGGGAATCCGGCTCTGGCCTTTGGAACTCCATCCCTGATTCAATGTTATGTTTTATGCCTTATGTTTTAGAGTTCTAAGGAAAATTTCATTTGGGGAAGAAAAAGAATTCCTTAGCTAGAAAAAAGGTGCTTGTGTGTGTGTGTGTATACACATATATGAAGGTATACATACAAGTATATATACTATATATATATATGTTTATAAACCATTTGTTTAAGACTGTTTCATTTGCAATACACTATTGCTGTATACTTAATTCCCCCTAAATGCACACCCACTCTAGCTTAAGTGGGAGGGTTGGGGGGAGATTTTGTGGACTATTGTATGTGGAAAGTCAAAGGGTTTTCTGGCTTCAGGCATTGGTGAATGAAAGGTATCAAACTATGTCATCAGGATGGGTCTCTCTTTTTCTCTCTGCTTTCCTTTGCGTTGGCTTCATTCTCAGCAGGTACTTTCCACGTGGCAGCAAAGATGACCCCCAGGATCTCTAGAGCTTCATGGTTCTTTCCATGTGCAATCTCAGAAGAAATACAGACTTATCTCCCTGTGTCCCTATTGCTCAATCAAAGACTCCGCTTGACTCTCTGAGATCATGTGTCCACCCTTGGACAAGAAGAACTCCTCTAATGGCCAGCCTAGGTGTATGTGCCAGCCTGTGTGGCAGGAAAGTCACTTGCTCAATACAATAACATGGCACTAAAAAGAAAGAATGTGGGAAGGAAAAAGGTAACATTTACCCACTGCATCAGAGTAATATCAGAACTCAGTTTTCAAAATGAAACTTGAAAGCTAGGCCTAAAACATTTTAATATTCTTTGTTTAATAAAGCAAATTAGAATTCATCCAAGAAAGTGACATAGTTATTAAAAGAGACTGTCTTAAATATACTTATCTATGTGTACTTTAAAGAAACATGTAAGATTGAAGGTAAAGTTTGAAAAAAAGATATACTCTGCAACCACTAATCAAAGAAAAAAACAAACAGGAATAACTCTTCCACTTCCCTCTTCTCGTCTCCACCTCCCTTCCCTGAACAATTCAGCCCTCAAGACATAAGTGGGGCAGAGTAAGGTGGGCCTCCACACTGGTCGTGGGAAGGCCACAGGGAACCAGAGCAGGTGTCCCAGCCTGTGCAGGGTGAGAACATCCGTGAAGAAAGGTTGCCAGCCCAGGATGTCACGGCCCACCAGGGTGAGGTGACAGAGCCTGCACAGGGTGATGAGGACATCCATATCGGAAGGGGATAGCCTGGCACGGGCAGTCAAGCCTAAGGGGATGAAGGAGCATCCACGTGAGGGCGTGGCCCCACCTGAGCAGGGTAAGAAAGGCTTTCATGGAAAGGGTGGTCCAGCATGAGCCGACAGAGACTGCGTGGGAAGAGGAAGGTACCTATATGAGGGACAGTTGACAAAGGCAATGGGAGATTGGTTACAAATAAGTAAATATATCAAAAATAGGGAGCCAGGCCCTGTGGCTTAGTGCTAAGTGCACGCGCTCCGTTACTGGTGGCCTGGGTTCAGATCCTGGGCGTGCACTGACACACCGCTTGTCTGGCCGTGCTGAGGCTGCGTCCCACATACAGCAACTAGAAGGATGTGAAACTATGACATACATCTACTGAGGCTTTGGGGAGAAAAAGGGAAAAAAAAAAAAAAAAAGGAGGAGGATTGGCATAGATGTTAGCTCAGGACCGGTCTTCCTCAGCAAAAAAGGAGGAGAATTGGCATGGATGTTAGTTCAGAGCTGATCTTCCTCACACACGCACAAAAAAAACTGCTAAAAAAAAAAATAGAGGGCCGGCCCGGTGGCACAAGCGGTTAGGTGCGTGCGCTCCACTGCGGTGGCCTAGGGTTTGCCGGTTCGGATCCCGGGTGCGCACTGACACATTGCTTGTTAGGCCATGCTGTGGCAGCGTCCCATATAAAGTGGAGGAAGATGGGCACGGATGTTAGCCCAGGGCCGGTCTTCCTCAGCAAAAAAGAGGAGGATTGGCATTGGATGTTAGCTCAGGGCTGATCCTCCTCACAAAAAAAAAAAAAAAAAAAATAGGAGCCAGATTCCTCACTGTCTAAGAAGGGACTTACAAATATAGAAAGGGAGAAAACTAAAATGAATCCTGTGACATTGGATTGGAAATGGAGGTATTGGAGAGAACTCATGGTTTTTACAATAGATAAACAGATATAGATGATGAGGATGATAGATAGATAGATAGATAGATAGATAGATAGATAGATAGATAGACAGACAGACAGACAGAGATAGATAATAGACAAAAATAAACATAGATGTAAATGCATGTTGGGGGGGGTGAAGCTAGGTACCTGAGGATTACTGTAAATATTCAATAAGATTACCTTTCAATCTTGTTATGAAAAGAAGTTAATCTTGACAGTTTGCTGTTTTCTCATTTAACCTGAGGGGTAACTCAAGGGTTATAAGGATTTATGAGCTTGTTTTACAGAAGAAAGAGAATGCCTTCAAGGATCACCAGATAACCAGCCCCCAGCTGCTGTTGACACCCAGAAGTCAGATTGCCCATCGGCTTATGGGGGATGAAAGAAACACAGATTGCCCCTTTGTTTCTCCAAACTCCTCCTGCCAAGCCATTTAGCTCTCTTCTCTTCTCTCATTAAGGTGGATTTGAGAGAACCCATGCTCCTGCTTTCTCGTCTTGGCCAATTGGAATAAAACTTTCTCCATCTCCAAGCACTTACGTCTCAGTGTTTGGCTACTGCACATCGGGCACACGAACTTGAGAATTCAGAGGTTCAGTATCAGGAGGGTGTGTATATATATCTATTCCCTAGCTCTGTCCACTGGAACGTCTGGGAGCAGCAATACCTCAGGAATAATACACATACCCAGCACCCAGATCCTGGCTTCAAAATAGAGTTCTCCAGTGAAAGAAACCAGGGCTTCCTGGAGAAATTAATTTTAGGGCTGGGGCAAGGAAAGTAAAAGATGAGTCTGGAACATCTTATGCCTGTAAGCATAAGCACGGACCTAAAATGATGGGGATATGTCAGAAGGACAGAGAAGCCAGCCAGAGGGGTTTCCATGGACCAAATCTGGGACAAAGTCATCATCAAAATAAATAATGATGGTAATAGATTTTAATCCATTAAATTAAATAGGAAATAATGAGTCCCTACTGTTATAAATAAATAAATGAATAAACTGAAAGTTTGATGAGGAATGGGATACTTACATAGTTTCAAAAGTATCTCCCTCCAAATGACTCATTAACCAACAACAAAAAAAAAAGAGTAAGTTTAAGTGGAAAAGCCTAGCAGACATCATCTATTATGGGCTGAATTGTGTCCCTCAAAATTCGTATGTTGAAGTCCTAACCCCTAGTACCTCAGAATGGGACTGATTTGGAGACAGGACCTTTAAAGAGGTGATTAAAGTAAAATGAGGTAATATGGGTGGGCCCTAATCCAATATGACTGGTGTCCCTATAAGAAGAGGAGATTAGAAGAGAGGGACTACTATGAGAGGACACAGAGAGAAAATGGCCATCTGTAAGCCAAGGAGAGAGGCCTCAGAAGAACCACCCCAGCCAACACATTGATCTTGGACTTCCAGCCTCCAGAACTGTGAGAAAATAAATTTCTGTTGTTTAAGCGACCCAGTGTGTGGTATTTTGTTATGGCAGCCCTAATACAGCAACCAGTACACCACCTTAAGTACCCAAAGATCCTCAGTAAGGGGAATGTGCCCCTGACAGGATGCAATGAAAAGAGCACAGCATGTCCCTTCTCCTTATTCCTGCCAAAGACATATACCCTGGATCTAATCGTGAAAAAACATCAGAGCCATCCAAAATAAAGGACATACTGAAAAATGCCTGGCCTGTAATTTTCAAAATTGTCAAGGTCATGAAAGTCAAGCAAGGATTGAGAAATGATCACAAATCTACTCATTTATTTGGCAAATATTAGTCAAGCTTATAGTGTGGTTGGGGATGCGTAAAACAAACAAATCCACTGGGTTTGGAAATAAGTGCTAACGGGAAGAAGAAAAAAAAAAGGCAGGTTAAGGGAGAGAAGTGACAGGGGCTGCTCTGTTAGGCAGGATGGCCAGGGAAGGCCTCTGAGGAGCGGATATTTGGGCAGACAAATGAAACAAGAAAGGAGCCTCGCAAATATCTAGGAGAAAGTCATTCTAAGCCAAAGTAACAAGTGTCAAGACCCTGAGGAATATTCTGGTTGGTTTCTAAAAAAAAACAAAAAGCCCAGAGTGTTGAATAAGGTTGACCGAGGGAAGGAAGGATAGAAACCAGGCTGAAGGGGTGACCAGTGGCCAGATCGCAGGAGGCCTTGGAGGTCGGGGTAAGGATTCTGTTCTCAATGTGACGGGAAGCCACTGGTGAGTTCTGAAGGTAGAAGAGACATGAATCAATTATGATTTAAAATGATCACACTAGCTGCTCTTTACCAAATAGACTGTTGTGGAGACTAGGGTAGAGGCAGGGAGATTGGTTGGAAGGTTCTTACTGTAGCCCCGGTGAGAGAGGATGATGCCTTGGGCTCGGGTAGTAATGGTGGAGAAAGAGTAAATGGCTCCAAAAATAAGAACAGAGAACATTTCACAGGAAAATGTTCTGGGAGTACAAACAACCCTCTCCTATTTGGGTTTTTGTTTGGTTTGGGCGGAGGGAGGGAGGGGGGGCGTGGTGCATGTCCAGAACAAGGCATCCATTCACCTGCATTTTCCCTAATTTCATCAGAGAGCAGTTACTCATCCTGCACCGCTTGCTCAAATGTCCTTCCATTGCCAGCACGAATCCCTTCTCCAGACTCCCACAGCACTCTGCTCCTGGGCCAAAAAAAAGGCCTTGCCACTTCCTCGTGCGGCTCCTCGTGTTAGTGTCCACTTCCAGATTCTCAGCTCCTGCAGCGCAGACTCCTGTCGTGGCCAGCACCGAGCCTCAGGACTAACAGAGCCTGAGTCAACGTATGCATTTCACAAAATACATGTTAAATGTCTCAACAAAATCACCACTTAATGGAAGCATTTTTGACAGAAAGGTATTAAACCAAGGGATTTATTGGGTGAAAGTTTCACTCCATTGGTTAACCAAATTACTACAGAACCTACTAGACAGGACAGGG
Source organism: Diceros bicornis minor (assembly GCF_020826845.1). Taxonomy (NCBI): domain Eukaryota; kingdom Metazoa; phylum Chordata; class Mammalia; order Perissodactyla; family Rhinocerotidae; genus Diceros; species Diceros bicornis. Next base: position 68,163,365 of record NC_080747.1, on the reverse strand, counting down.
CTTCAAAGTCATTCCTCTGCCCCATCCTGAACAAAATTCTGGCTCTTCAGGAACAATTCCAGAACCTGCCTTACTAAGAACCAACACTGAAAATTCCTTCCAGTTAGGAAATTTGGAACTCTTTCCCTTACACCTGCTTTAGCAAGAAGCAGACGTCAGGGCTGCCCGTAACAAAAGAGGGTTGCCGTAATATTATAAACAGGCCTGAACCAAGGTCAAATCCTCCATTGACTCAGCAATGGGCACTGTTGTGTATATATTCCAGAGATCAGGTTCACTCCCTTCTCCCGTCACAGCTCCATTCCATTGACGCTCCACTCTAGCTGGGAGAGGGGTAAATTTTTCTGTAAACTTTTTCTAAAGAATGCTTAGGCCTTTACTATCCCAGGCTTATACGAAAAAATTAAAGGCCACTCTGAATCCCTTGGGATGGTTTTGTCAAAACATGTTTCTTGATTTTTTATTTTCCACCTACTTCAGTGGATTTCCATAAGCCCAGCAACTATGTCTTTCTTTGTCATTGCTGTCCCCAGACCCAGAACAGTGGTGGACACATAGCAGGCACCAAATATACATGTTTTACTTTATAAAGCTAGACAAACTGTAATTTGAAAACTTTCCCAACTCTAACCTGTGACTCCCAATTGACTTTTATAATAGGCATGAATGTATCTTAATGAAGTCAAGGGATACAATTTTCAAAGCTTTTCAAAAAAAAAACTAAATTCACTTATTTTTAAAAGAAATATATATCGTATTTCACCTTAAGAGGAGACTGGCTGTTTGGTCTTGCTCTCCCAGGCATCCCACTCCCTCAAAGGGATTCAAGATATTTTAGTTCCCCAAGGTAGAGCCATACATATTCTATTTTCAAAGCTATCATGGGCATCTTTTCCAAACACAGAGCCAAGAGGCCAGCAAGTAGCCAGAATCGCTATGTGCTTCTTACAACACCAGGGGACACCCATCACAGGGATTTTTGCCTCCCGTGAAGCCATCAAAGGCCCTGATGGGACCTCAGCCCAGGCTGCAACATGGGCAGTCAGAGAACTTGCCACTCACCCACCACGCAGAGAACACTATTGAACCTGTAGCTGCTTTCAGCTGCCTTCATGCTGTTAGGTTATTTTTTCTCTACAGACTCCAGAAATCTCGTAGCTTTCCCTGCGTCGGTCTGTATCTTCCAGTATATCACTTCACCTTATACAACACCCTCAGCAGAGAGTTTAATCTGCAAATTAACAGTTAATGATTCCAAACGAGTGTTTTTGCTCTTTATATTAAAAGAATGGCTCAGAAAAATTTTTTTGATGTAGAGTTGTCACTTTGTAGAACTTTTATTTCTACCAACATGTACCCACCCTCTTTCTATATGATAAAACAATTATTTTGAATGTTACTGTAAACTAGCAAGAAGGTTATGATAACTCAGGCCAAAGACTGAGGGAAGATAGGTTATCCCAGAAGAATAAACCATCAGCTTTCACCTTGAGGGCACTGGCTGAACCAAGCTAACTTGAGCCATTGTTTCCAGAGCCTCAAAGGCCTAAGAGACAATAGACAAAGCTGAAGGCCAGCCCAAGGTGGGAAGTCTAACTAGAGATCCTTCCCTTGAAGGTGGGATCTCAAAGGGCTTTTAAGTAAGGAGGAAGTTGAAATCACCCACCCCCATTCCCACCAGGTAAATTGTCTGTGTCATACCTTAGTGCTAAATGAAAGGGAAAAATAATTTCCCCTAAGGATTTAAAACCACTTGGCAATTAAAAGGAATGAACTACTTATAAACAAAACAACGTGGATGAATCTCAAAAACACTATGCAAGAATTCAAAACCACAAGATGGCCCTCATTTGGGTTTACAGGCTAAATTCTCACTATTCACATGGTTCAATAAATCTCAAGCCAGTGCTTTTATTTTAAGTGGTCCCAGACTGATAGTGCCCTAGAGAAGGGGTAGGTAAACTATTTTGGGTGAAGGGCCAAATAGTAAATATTTTAGGCTTTGTGGGCCATCCAGTCACTGTTGCAACTACTCACCTCTTCTGTTGTACAGAAGCAAACAGACAACATGTGAACAAACAGGTGTGGCTGTCTTCCAATACAATTTTATTTACAAAAACAGGCAGAGGGCAGGATTTAGCCTGTGGGCCCTAGTTTGCTCATCCCTGCTCTAGGGGCCTGAATGAAGATAAAATTCCAAAGAAGATGACAGATCATCATACAAATTCTTTAAATACATAAAAAAATAAGACTCTACTAATGAGAAGCCACAGGAAAAAAAGACTCAGACCCTCATTTGGAATTGTTGAAAAAAATATAAAATCAATAAGCATAAGATGTTTCAAAACTTATTTTGAAAAAGAATCAAATATAACTTATATACATGAGAAAAATAAAAATTGAAATTAAAAACTCAATGAAGCGGCATAATAGTAGATTAGATAGAACTGACGAGAGAGTTAGCAAAATGGTACAACTGAAGATTGTCCAGAAAGAAGTCTAGAGAGGCAAAGAAATGGAAAATACAAAAAAGAGATTAAGAGACATGTAGAATAGAATGAAAAGGTCTAATATGTGTTTAATCAGATGTCTAAAAAGACAGGAGAGGGAAAATGGGGCAAAGACATTAGCTAAAGGGATAACGAGAACTTTCAAGAATTGATGAAAAATACTAATTCACAGATGAGAAGCCAACAAGTCACAAGCAAGATAAATAACAAGAAATGCACACCTAGATACATCATAGTGAAATGGTAAAATAACAAAAACACAAAGAAGTGATCTTAAATACACTCAAAGAAATATCACCTACAAAGAAGTAATAATTAGGCTGGTAGCTGACTTCTCAATACCAACTATGGAATGATCTTTAATGTGCTTAGAGAAAAATAACTGTTGATCTGAACATAAACTTCTACATCCAGCAAAAACTTTCAAGAATGAGTACAAAATAAATATACTTTCAGAAAAACAAAAATGGAATTTACTACCAGCAGACTCTCAATAAGGAAAGTGATTCCAGATGGAAGGACTGAGATAAAAGAGGTGGTAAAAGTGTGGGTAAACATTGACTGTATAAAATAATAAGAATGATGATGACTACAACAATTTGTGCGATTACATAAGTAATTAAAATGCATAATATCATATAAATTGCAGGGGGAATGAATGACTGGAATTCAAGTTCTAGCACCATTGTATTATCCAGAAGGAGTGTAAGGATAGTGATCAGTTTCAGAGTTTGATAAGTATGCAAGTTGAAATTTATAAGGTAACCACAGAACAGATAGAAATAAGACCATTGACCTCCAATTTATGTAGAGAAAATGGAAAAAGGAAAGGTAATAAACCCAAATGAAGGCAAGAGGACAAAAATGAAGAAAGAGCACAAAATAAGATGATAAAAAATAAATCCAAATATGTTATCACTAAACAGAAATGTTGCTTTTGTATAGTGCTGATGACGCACGTAAAATGGTACAACCATTTTGGAAATAGTTTGGCTGTTTCTACACTAAAGTTGAACATGCTGATGTTGTTGTTGTTAGTGCCGTCAAGCAGATTCCAACTCCTAGCCACCCACCCATTCCAACTCCTAGCAAGCTTCTGCTCTGTACAGCAGAGCAGAACCCTGCCCCATCTTTTGCACCATCCTCTCACCTTCTGGCGCTGCATCAGACAATGCTCCACTGCTATTGTAAGGTTTTCATGGCCAATTTTTTCAGAATTGGGTGGCCAAGTCCTTCTTCCAAGTCACTCTTAGTCTGGAAGCTCCGCTGAAACCTGTCCACCAGGGCTACCCCTGCAAGTATTTGACCAGTGGCATAGCTTTCAGCCTCATAGCCACAGTTTGACAACCGACAGACAAGTGGTATGGTTCCCTGACCAGACACGAACCAGAGCCACTACAGTGAGAGTACTGAACCTTGACCACTAGACCACTAGGGCTGGCTGCCAATATCCTACCATGGAGCAATCCTAATTCCTACTAAACATACAAACTAGAGAAACCATTGTGCATAAAAACCAGGAGACATATACAAGCATGTTTACAACTAAGCTAAAAATAACCCTATGTCCATCAGCAGTAAATGGAATAACAAACTGTGATTTTTCATACCTTCCGGGATAGTCATGTTCTACTCATTGGCATGGGTAACAAGTACACAGATATTTGTTTTTATCATTGCCCTTAAAGTCTACCTGCACACTTTCATATACACATGTATGTATTCTATAATTTCACAGTAAATAAAAATAAGACAAGTGAGAATCAGAGAAGTAAATTATCAAAGGCTGCAAGGCCATTGAGTGCTAGAGCCACAATTAGAAAACGTCTTTATGACTCTTCATCTCATCATCTTAACCATTATTCCAAAAAGTAACACCAAATACTACTAGCATTAGAAACCAGTGTTAAAAAAACAAAAGCAAGGGGCCGGCCCGGTGCCGCAGCAGTTAAGTGCGCGCGCTCCGCTGCAGCGACCTAGGTTCGCAGGTTCGGATCCTGGGCGCGCACCAATGCACTGCTTGTCAGGCCATGCTGTGGCAGCGTCCCATATAAAGTAGAGGAAGATGGGCACGGATGTTAGCCCAGGGCCAATCTTCCTCAGCAAAAAAAAAAAGAGGAGGATTAGCATTGGATGTTAGCTCAGGGCTAGTCCTCCTCACACACACACACAAAAAAAACAAAAGCAAGCACATCGCTTTTGTTGAGATCCTTACTGGGGCCCCTTGTTTTCAGATCCCAGCTTCACGCCACCTCCTATCATGACCTACTCAGACCTAGCAGGGAGCCACATTTCAGAAACAAAGACTGAAAGTAACTCTGGCCAAGAGGCAGTCCTCATGACCACAGTACATTACCTGTAGTCACCAGAAACCAACAGCCCTTATCATATATTTTAAGGTGTCAAGAGAATGCCCAAAGTGCAACATAGACACTCAGAGGATGATGGCACATCACCAAGACGGAGCTGAATACACCTTGGAAAGTCTGCTTATCCAGGAAACCTTCCTCAAGACTGTTCCTTGCACCAGATTGTGATCCAGGACTCTTTCCTCTATGCTCTGAGTATATTTACGGTCTCATATGAGGCTGCTCACCCAATCCCAAGATGTGCAAGGATATTTCAGAAACCCTTGGCAAAACCCAGTGTCTGTAAATATGACTACAGTGTTGGAATAAAAAAAGGCAACGTTGAGTCTCAGTGAATGAATCTGTGCAAGGGTTAGATGAAAGGTCTTATCTAACGGTATTTTTCTACCAAATCCTGCCTCCCCTCTACAGGATATCCTATTATATTCCATTACAATTACAAAAGACTCAGAAGTTGCGAAGACCAAACTCTGGGCACAATATTTCTAGAGTGGGTATAAAATAACATTAGGGAAGGCAAATGCAAAAAAAAAGGGGTGGGGGGACAGCCCTGTGGCGCAAGCAGTTAAGTGTGCGTGCTCCGCTGCGGTTGCCAGGGGTTCACCAGTTCAGATCCCGGGTGCGCACCGATGCACCGCTTGGCAAGCCATGCTTTGGCGGCGTCCCATATAAAGTGGAGGAAGATGGGCACGGATGTTAGCCCAGGGCCAGTCTTCCTCAGTAAAAAAAGAGGAGGATTGGCAGATGTTAGCACAGGGCTGATCTTCCTCACAAAAAAAAAAAAAAAGGTGGGGGGGGTGGCGTGGTGGTATAGTGGTTAGGTTCGTGCACTCCACTTCAGTGGCCCAGGGTTCACAGGTTCAGATCCCGGGCACAGACCTGTGCATTGCTTATTAAGCCATGCTGTGGCAGGCATCCCACATATAAAGTAGAGGAAGATGGGCATGGATGTTAGCCCAGGGCCAATCTTCCTTAGCAAAAAGAGGAGGATTGGCAACAGATGTTAGCTCAGGGCTAATCTTCCTCACCAAAAAAAAAAAAAAAGGAGTTCTAGGGAGCCTAAGCTGAATCTGAGCAGTATTTACTTTCTAAAAACATGTTTTCAGTAACATGGCAATTCTTCAAATAACTTGAAAACTAGTTGTGTAAGTCAGGGACCTAGAAAAGTTCTGACTGAGACAGCATTCAATTTTCTAGTGAATACGTGACAGCGGTACTGCTTTCATAGGGACCTTGGAAAGAAACATTTTATCACTGTCCAAACAAAACAGTTGTTGAGCTGTCTTTCGGCTTTTCTGAGAACTCAGCTAATTAATAAAATGGATTTATGAGTTCAAGCTAGACTGAATATGAAAAGTAAAAGAAAAAAGAACCCTTCTTTCTGAGAAAAAAAACAAATAGGCCAAGAGTCACCCCAACATACATATTTGGATTTGCTGTTTCTCAGTCAAGATCACCCCCAGCAGAGTTTCAAGGGCAAAACTTAAATCAAGAACAAAGGAGGAAAGGATGGGAGGCGAGAACAGAAGAGCAGCTGACCATGAGGGTAACCTGTTTGCAAATTTTCCTTTGGGATCAAATCCATTGTTAAGAAGGCTATATATTGACAGTGCTATGCCCCGCATCCCTATAGTCAATTAAGAGACAGTTGTCTGAGTTTACCTGCAAAGTAACTGAAGTCTGTGACTTTGCTCAAAGTAGAGTCCACAGGGTCAGAGTCCAGATAACCAGGCTAAAAAAGAGAAAAAACAAACTCAAACCAGCGGTTCATATGCTTATTTCCCAGATGTTCCAGTCCAATAAAATCTAACCATGACATTGAAATGAAAAACAAACGATTCTTGCTCATAATAAGAAAGAATTTAACTTACTCAAAACCAGAAGAGAGCAGAGGTGCGGGAAAATAAAGCAACACACATTTAGAAATATAGAATTTATTTATATTCACTGTAAGACAGTTTCACATTCTGCACGTGGTTACCAGAAGAGACATAACACTCGCAGAGTTGAAGAAGGTATACTGCTATCAGACACTGCTTATGCTGTGCGAGTCGGGAAATACTTATTTTCCCATTTAAAAAATTTAAGGCTCAGTTTCCAAAAGGTAATTTTACCACTTATTTTTCTGTTGAAGAAACTGGGAAAGTTGTGAAATAAACCACAGAGAGGTGGAGGGTGAGGGGCTATGCACACGCTTCTCCCATTCATACTCCAGCTAAAGACACTCAGTGTGATGTTCTGTTGTTGTTAAAGGCTCCTCCTATTTTAAAATGTGTTTCGTTACAAAATCAAACAAATCAGTAGATGGGAGAGGCATTAGGTACAGATCTTTATAGCATACAAACGAGGAAAACTAAAAACCTTATCACCAGTTGCTGGCTAAAAAGTGTTGATTCGCAATCTGCCTACATATAAATGCACACACACAGTAACTCGGACTCATTTTTCTTTGGTAAAGTTCACCAAATAGTATTTCTCTTCTAACAAACACACTAGTAAAAAATATTTACATTTGCTGTGGACTTTCAGATCAAGTGGCCACAAATTCGTCCTTTCTCCTAAATACCGTCCTTCATTTTTCTTTTCAACACAACCTTCACCTTGTGTTCAGTAGAACACAGCCACGACAGTAACCTTGAACGGATCTGTGATAGGCAGTTCAAGTGACCGAAGGGAGTGGGAGGAAAGGGAGTGAGAAAGCTAATCATAAAAAAAGAGTTCGGGTTATTTTTTGAGAATTACCATGTCAACAAGTTCCAAACACAATGAGTCCCCAAAGTGTTCTAGAAGCACTTTTTCCTGAACAAATATTTCATTCAATCAACAATGACATAATCATTTTACCAAAGGCAGAATCTGTTTAAACTCAGTGAACTCCCTCACAATTCACGAGGCTAATGCTACAAGAACAACAACAAAAGCCAAAAGGGGCACTGGTGGGTTCTGCCTCTGGCTTGAAGAGGTAGAGACAATCATCCTGTAGAAAAGATTAACAATAAAAAAACAAAAACAATAAAATAAAACAACACCCTCTCCCCCTGCTTCCCCGAAAAAACCACATTCCACTTCTAAGGGCTAGTTCTGGGACGCCAGGTTTTATCTCCAGGGTGGTATTCAGTCCGATTCCGAGTTGAGAGATCCGTTGCCCACGATCATCTTGCTGTAATTCTTCTGTTGCTCCTCCCTAAAGGTGTCCTTCACCTTTGCTCTCTTCAGCCCTCCATCCCTGGGATGAGAAAGACAAATAAATAAAAGACTCCCAGCAATGATTCAAAAGGGCCACCTATCGGGCCCGGCCCCATGGCTTAGCGGTTGAGTGCGCGTGCTCCACTACTGGCAGCCCGGGTTCGGATCTCGGGCGTGCACCGACGCACCGCTTCTCCGGCCATGCTGAGGCCACGTCCCACATACAGCAACTAGAAGGATGTGCAGCTATAACATACAACTATCTACTGGGGCTTCGGGGAAAAAAAAAGGAGGAGGATTGGCAATAGATGTTAGCTCAGAGCCGGTCTTCCTCAGCAAAAAGAGGAGGATTAGCATGGATATTAGCTCAGGGCTGATCTTCCTCCAAAAAACAAAACAAAAAAAAGGGCCACCTAATACATGGTGCGTCGTGCCATGGTGCTTAAGTGGTTGGCCAGCAACGGGACAAACACTGGATTTGGAAGCAGAAAGACCCAGATTTCAGTCTCTGCTCTACCACTTATCAGATGTGTGTTACTTTGAGGAAGGAACAATCTCTCTGATGCTTGGTTAAAAAAAAAAATAATATCTCCACCAGTTTCTTTTTAGAAGTTAAGGCTGCTCTATTCAGTATCTGGACTCTATATTAAACTAGGATTTTTTATCTATCTTTTTGCCCAAGGAAAGCAAAATACTGGTTTTTTTCATCCAATCGACCTGTCTTACCAAATGGAAAACTAAATACACATACAAGAAATGGTGAGGGTACTGCACATGTGTGGGTAAATTCTTTAAAGATAAATGAGTTAATCATTATTCGAATCTAATCCTACATCCAACCAAGTGTATTTTCATTCAAAGCACTATATATTTCAAGTATTTATAATCTTCTGTATTCCAAAACAGACTCAGAATAAAACAAACAACAAAATCAAAAATTGCATTCCACCGGCAGCTGCAGCCTATGGAAGCAGCATTCCTTCGTTCAGAGCCTGTGAATCTCTGAACTCTCTCCAGGGTGGTGAAACCACAGACCTGCCTGGGTTATAAGGACTCCCTCCGCATGCCTTTCCTTCTTCGGACTTCACAAGAAAAAGCAAACTGGAGCAGCTGGGAGGAGACTGGACTATCAGGGGCCACTGTTTCTCTCCTAATCTAATGTTTTTTATTTTAACTCCCAGGAGAGCATGGACTGAGAACTTGCTTACTTTATACAGTGCCTGTTTAGTTTCAACCCAGTTACCCACAAATGTTTACCAAGTGCTCTCTGATGATAATGAATGGATCATCGTTTAGCCAGTGAACTCGATGCCATGAGGACAGAACTTGACCTACAAACACACCTGCCTGAGCCCACTGCAATGTTCTGGCCTCTGGAGTCAAATCTAAGACACAGCCCACCAGTAAGTCCTCAACCGAAAAACAGATTTTGGTCCACAAATCTTCCAGGGGGTCAACTGTAGAAAATTTCCATGAAACGAGGTTATAAATTGTTGTTAGGTCTCCAGAATTGTCCACAAAAGCCTCCCTTATCCAAATGAGCTGTGTCTAACTATTCGTAGCATTTACATGAATTCTGATTAGCAAGAACTAAGGAAGGGAGGGAGAGACAGGAGAAAGGCCATTCCTCCTTTCCCCAGGTCCAGGCCAAAACTGGCCAAAAGTCGAAGTTAGCAACATTGCCTTTCAGCATCCTGACATTATTTTTATACAACTCTCCTTCCCAAGCCCCCAGTAAACCTCACACTGCTCTAAGCACCCCAACTGTGACTTGCTACCCCTAGAGACTTCAAAGTTTTACCCATTTCCCCTGTGCAATGGCAGCAGATCTCAGTTCTTAAGGAGGGCAGCAGTCATATATAAAAGCCAGTTAATTTACTTATTTTTTGTGTGTGTGAGGAAGATCAGCCCTGAGCTAACATCCATGCCAATCTTCCTCTTTTTGCTGAGGAAGACTGGCCCTGAGCTAACATCCCTGCCCATCTCCCTCCACTTTATCTCCCTCCCACGCTGCCACAGCACAGCCTGACAAGCGGTGTGTCGGTGCGCGCCCGGAATCCGAACCCGGGCCGCCAGCAGTGGAGCGTGCGCACTTAACTGCTACGCCACGGGGCCAGCCCCTAAAAGCCAGTTTAAAATAATGCAATTAAGGTCTCATTTAATCTAGGAAAAAACCAATCTAGACATGTTAATTTATACCCAATGAGTGAATGACAAATACATCCAGAAAGGCAGTGAGTCTATTTTCTTTTTAAAGAAGAGGTTAGGTAATTAAAAATAATCATTTATTATAAAATTGCAAATGGCCTTGATAAAAGGAAACTGAAAAATTCTGAGGATCATTTGGGACAGATTTCCTGTAAGCCAGTCTGTGGGAGTCTGCCCTGCAGCTGACTTTCTTCTGTTTTATCTCTCAAGGCTTTCTTCCTTTCCTAGTGCCTGAGGCTATGGAGCCAAAGCTCCCAGCTTTTCCTAACGGTCCAGGGCAGGAGCAGGGCTGGGATGTTAGGTAAGAGGCTGGTAAGGAATAGAAAACAATCAAGCCAGTTACACAAATGAACATGATCACTGGGGCATCTCCAAACAAAGGCACTGTAAACTAGGACATCGGTCAGCCTGTCGTTTCATGATGTTACGGCATCTGTAATTTAGTTTCACATATTCCAGCTTAGATAGTGAAACATAAAGGTTAGTCTTAAACCTATCTGAACACTAGTCTTGACCTTAGGGCCAGTCAGTTGCCCTAAAACAAGAACTCATACTCCAGGGCTGGTCAGCCAGGCATCTAATCGGAAAGCCACCCTCTGAAGGTGGCACTACAAGGCTTCAGCTGTCTTTATCTCCCATCAACTTCCCAAGCTTTGTCAATTAGCATAATGAATTTTAGAAATGGATTTTCACTATAGAAATCAGTGGCTTGTTAATTAGCAGAATGGATGCCAGAAACAGGATTTCCTGGGTGAAATTAATTGTATCCAAGATAGGAAAATGGATAAAATATGTTAGAGACATTCCCCACCCTTGCACTAAAGTGTATAAGAATCCAGTGAGCCCTTCTTCCAAGACGCTTAATCTCTCAACAGTCCCAAGTCCCTCTGAAGGTTCAGAAGGTCTTGGCGGTCTGGCTGACAGCCTGACTCAGTTAGCCAAATCCTGCTCCTAGAACATTGCTACAATTGCCTCCAATGAACTCGTTTTCAAAACACCAAAAAAGACAGACAGCAGGGACTTTATTACACTTATAGGACTTTAAGTATGGGCTGTTTTGTGCCAGCTTGCTAAAATAATGTCTGTGTGTAAGAATTTAATCTCCCATTATAATGTAGGTATAGTTAACCCTCACTGATACAGACTAAATGTTTGTGTCACAAAATTCATACACTGAAGCCCTGCCCCCCAATATGATGGTATTTGGAGATGTGGCCTTTGGGAGGTAATTAGGTTTAGATGAGGTCATGAGGGTGGGGCCCTCCAGATGGGATTAATGCCTTTATCAGAAGACACACCGGAGAGCTTGTGTGCTTGCTCACACTTGCTCCGTGAGCTAGCTCTCTCTCTCTCTCTCTGTCTCTCTATCTCTCTCTCTCCGCTCCCATGCTCGCATTAAGAAGAGATCACACAGCAAGAAGGAGACATTTGCAAGCCAAAAGGGAGAGAGAGCTCTCACCAGAAACCCACCATGCTGGCACCCTGATTTCAGACTTCCAGCCTTCAGAACTGTGAGAAACTAAATTTCTGCTGTTTAAGCCACCCAGTCTATGGTAGTTTGTTATGGCAGCCCGAGCCAATTAATACACTCACCTACATTCAATCTTTCTCAAACAAATAAACAAAAAAAACTAAAACCATAGTTATCTATAATTAAAATATTTCATTTATTTCAAGTTTTTAAGTTTTCTTTAATATAGTTATAGCTAGACTTAAATATGAACAACCTATAAGTTGCCCCTTGCCTCCCAGGGTCCATTCCCTACCCCCAAATCCATTCTCACTTTCTTCTTCAGTAAAAGAACCCTAAATTTTAGCTACACACATGGCACCCAGAAGAACCACTACATTCTCCAGCGTCCTTTGCAGCTAAGCGTTATCACGTGACTTGAGTTCTAGCCAATGGATACAAGTGGAAGTAGCTTGTCCAACTTCTAGCCTGTGTTCTTAAAGAGATGGGTATGTTTTAATCCCTCCCAGCTAGTCATTTGCTGAACACACTGGGTAGAGTTGGAGCAGCCAGCTTGGACCATCAAGTAGAAGCACATTGAGGACAGTAGAACAATACAGAATGAGCTGGGTTGTTTTTTTTTTGTGTGAGGAAGATCAGCCCTGTGCTAACATCTGCCAATCCTCCTCTTTTTTTTGGTGAGGAAGACTGGCCCTGGGCTAACATCCGTGCCCATCCTCCTTCACCTCACATGGGAGGCCGCCACAGCATGGCCTGCCAAGCAGTGCATCGGTGCACACCCAGGATCCGAACCGGCAAACCCCGGGCCGCCGCAGCGGAGCGCGCGCACTTAACCGCTTGCGCCACCAGGCCGGCCCCAACAACGAGCTGTTATACCAGCCTGGGCTGCCTATGTTTAAGTGAGAGGGATAAACTTCTATCTTATTTAAGCCATTGTTATTTTGTATAAACCATTGTCACTTTCAGCTAAACCTCCAGCTAACTAGCATAATAAATGACATTATTAAAAGTGATTTTTTTTCTTAACTAAAAAAAGTGATAGTACCTCTGAAAAATTTCTTACCAAGGAAGCTCAGTCAATCCTCCTTGTACAGCAATAGCAGACCTAACCCTATTAGCAAACTGGACTGCATCTTCTCCTTCCTGGGGAAAAAAAAATTACAAGTACATCTTGGGGAAAGAATTTTCAAATAATGCCTTAAAACATCTCATAATCATTTAGATTTGTTTTAAAATATAAGATTCACATTTTAGCTCAAATATGTTGTATTCTCAGTCAATCATAGCAAATATCATTTGTTCTATCAAGAAAATGCAGTGCCGTCTTGTTTAATACTTTTTATCATGTGTATATACTTATTATGCTCTTTATTAGTCTCATCCAAGATATAACATTCCACAATATCTGTAGGTTCAATAAACCAACAGCAATTGTAAAAACTATTATGGAAAAGAGTCTTTGAATATAAAATGATTTGAAGAAAGCTAAATACATTTTTTAAAAATGACTCATTTGCTGAGAAAGTAGAAAGTTAAGTCCAGCTCTAGCTGATGTGAAGAAGGGAGACAGCCAGGTTTTCAGGTGAAGGTTCTCTGGCCTTTATCTGATTAGATAAAGCACCAAAGACCAACCATCATGGAAGGATACCTCTCTGGTCATGGGGGGCATGTACCAGACGTCACAGACGATGGCCCAGCTGGTCATTATTCGAAGCAGGTAGCTCACCATGTTGTATTTACTACTGTTCCAAAATGCATCACCAAACTGAGGGTTATACTGAGAAAAAAGAACAAAAACACATCCCAGTTATGAACTAAGTGGTGGCTTCTCTTATCCTGCCAATGTTTTCAAGGTGGCAGGCCAAACAACTCTATCAGATTCCAAGAAAAAGATAAGCTACTTTACTTCACAGAAATAACAAAAAAGTAAACGAGCCAGCTAACTCCTCTGACTAGAGCCCCAGAGCACTGCAACAGAGGGCTATTTATGCAACTCTTAAATATCTGTCTCCCACTTAACTGGAAAGTGGGTGGAAGTAGAGACGGTATCGGTTTTGCCTTTGACTGTGCCCTCAGCACTCAGGCACTGGCCTGGCACACAGTCACCTAGTACATATCTATACATATTATCAATAGAGAGAGAGAGACAGAATGATCAAGTAAGTGGGGCAAAATGTAAATAACTGGTGAATCTGAGAAAAGAGAATACAAGTGCTCCTTATTCTTGCAAATTTTAAGTGTGACGTTATATCAAAATAAAGTTGCCAAGTCACTGTCCTCTTTTTGGACAGGGGGCAGATATCTGTTTTACCTTAATTGCAACTGGATGTATGGTTCCTCCAATTTCAAAGCTTCCCTTTTTAAACATCATGACTGAAGTGTTGTTGATGCAAGTTCCTGCAGGGGAATAGGAGTGGGGGGTGGGGGTGGGGTGAATATTTTTAAAAGTAGTCATTTTTTAAACAAATTTTTTGTGTGTGTGTGTGAGGAATATCAGCCCTGAGCTAACATCCATGCCAATCCTCCTCTTTTTGCTGAGGAAGACTGGCCCTGGGCTAACATCTGTGCCCATCTTCCTCCACTTTATGTGGGACGCCGCCTCAGCATGGCCTGACAAGCGGCGCGTCGGTGCACACCTGGGATCCGAACTCGGGCCACCAGCAGCAGAGCGCGCGCACTTAACTGCTATGCCATGGGGCTGGCCCCTAAACAAATTTTTAAAAGGAATTATTTTTATATAAAATAATCTTAAATATTCAAATCATATCAAAATGACAGACATTTTACTACCATTTCACTGCTTAAGTACTACTTCAACAGTTTCAAGCAGGTTTAATAACAAATTTTTACTTTATTATTGAATACTCTACAGATACACCTTCTTCGCAACAGACAACAATTTCAATACATTTAAAATAAGGACCTTTAAAAAGTTACAGACAATATCTTTCTAAGTTCATTACACAGAAATAATTTTTAAGATCGAAAAGGTACCATGACTTCCATCAACTCTCAAAAGAAAGCAGGGTATTACTAGCTCAGAAAAGCCCATCCCATTCTTATAGGACAGCAGAGATCTAGACTAAGAATGCTAATTCTAGAACAATCCAATTCCTCACACACTTTGGGTGCTTGTTGTTATCAACTATAGTTTAGGAGGCAGTCTCCCTTCTTACCTTCAGGAAAGATTAATATGGGTAATTTTTTCCTATCAGCAATGTGTTCTTTTAATCTGTGAAGAAAAACAAAGGCTCAAAATTCCACCTTTAGAAAGAGAGAGGTGGGAATCCTCTTTGGTATTCTTTACGCTTTACTAGCACGAAGATATTGTAAAGCAATAAGGAGAACAGAAATAAGATATAAGTAAAGGAAATAAACTCAAATTGGTCCCTTTCTAAAAAAGTGTAAGGATATCTGCACTACTTCAACTTCTCTCATCTCAAAGTGAGTGATGTTTCAGTGCCTTCTGCCTACTCTGAAAAACAAATGCTAGGCAGTCATGCGACCCAAGCTCTGGAGCCCCATGTCATGAGCTCTATGCTCTTCTCCATGTACTTATATTTCCTCATCTGAAAAATGGGAATATTGATTGCTGGACCCGTCTGCCTTATGGCCAGTAAGTATAAGAAGACTCCTTAAGTGAGTCAGGCTGAACTTGCCTATGAAACATGCACCATAAAGCTGAGAACGACAGTTCTTCCAGACTCAGGTCCTGTCCTCCCTGCAGCCAGCCCTATATTCCCAACTGCTTCACCGGAGGCTGGTATGGCTGAGAGAGAGAGATCACAGCTGCCAGAGCATCCCACTGCTAAATAATCTCAAGACAGGGAACAGTTTTTCTAACCTTAAAGAGATTTCAACACATACTTTTCATTTTATTCTGAAGAGCATGGCCCACCTTCACGTTTACAGAAGCAATGACCAGAGTGCCTTCAGTTAACGGCCTCAGGCAAAAAGCTGTTTCCCAGCAAAGGTTTCTAGTAGCTTATCTCTATCCCAAGCCCCAGAGGTTCCCTCTCCTGTTCCATAAAGATCATCAGCTCTGTCTGTCTCTAGATAGATTTATGTGATAACGGTCATGCAGCAAACACTTAATCACCATCTATTTATTCAGCAAACACTTGCCAATTATTTAACTTCCGAGGCCCTAATTTTTAACTTTGAAAATTCAGTGGCTGGACTATACCTAAGTTACAGCAATATAAACTTGTGTGCCTTCTAACCTTATTATATGTCCCACTATGACCACAGAATTAAAATTTTTAAAAATCTAGCTAAGGCAAGTGATTCACCAGAAAAAGCCAACCTGAGCTAACATCTGCCAATCCTCTTCTTTTTGCTGAGGAAAACTGGCCCTGGGCTAACATCCATGCCCATCTTCCTACACTTTATATGAGACGCTGCCACAACATGGCTTGACAAGCAGTGCGTCGGTGCACACCCGGGATCCAAACCGGTGAACCCCGGGCGGCCGCAGCGGAGCGCGCGCACTTAACCGCTTGCGCCACCGTGCCAGCCCCTCTATGTTTTAGTTTTAATCCTTGGTACTGCTCTGCCCTCTCTGGCAGGAAGGCCAAGATTTATCAGATTTCATGCTACCCCAAGGAACACTGAGTAATGTCACTGCTTACCTCTTAGTAACCAGGTGCCGATCCTTCATTTCTGAGCGTTCAAACCAGACATGTGGACAAGCCTTGACCATAGCTCTCTGAATAATTCCCATCAATCCTCCATGAACCTGACCAACCTGGAAGGACCATGAGGAAAAGAGAAAAAAAGAGAAAAATGTAAAGGCACAGATGTCCAAAGAAAGCCTTTTTTTTTTTAGTACCAGTAACTTCCTATTCCCCACTCAGAGAAAGGATTGGCATTCTTGTACTGACTGAAGTTCTTAGTCTATTCAAAGGATATGAATAGCCAAATATAAGCAAAAAGCGTTCTCTGGCACTTTTGAATTTTAGGCTGTGTTGTTACGCTAGCTATCCTCTACCTTTAAAAAATAGAGTTCTTTCAACCTATTCAAGAGCAGAGAAATGCACATTAAAACTACACTGAAATACCATTTCTCACCCATCAGACTGACAAAGATTCAAAAGCTTGACAATGCCCTCTGAGCCAAAGCTATGGGAAAAGGGCATTCTCAGACATTGCTTGGGATGGGCAAGATTCTAACAGCCATGGAAGGAAATCGGGCAATATCTACTAAATGTATATCTACATATACATTTATGCTTCAACTCAATAATTCCACTTCTGGGAATTTACCCCAAAGATATACCTCCAACAAAATGAAAATACATATACACAAGGATTTAATTGCAGCATTATTTGTAATTGTGAGATATTGGAAACTATCTAAATGTCCAAACACAAGAAATTAAATGAATAAACTATGGTACATACACACAATAGAGTACTATGCAGCTGGGAAAAGAACAAGGTTGATTTCTATGACTGATAAGGAGTGATTTCTAGGAGATATTGTTAAGTGAAAAAAGCAAATTGCAGAAGAACAAATATAATATGCCACCTTTTGAGTAAGACAGAAAGGGAAATAGAGGCATATATTTGTTTATCACTACAAAAAGAAAGGATAACCAAAACCAAAATGAAGCTGGAAACTTGCAAGGGTAGGAGGCAATGGGGTAGAAGGGACATGGGAGAAAGGGATAGTTCTATGAGTATACATTTTTTGTTTAGTTTTAACATTTGGAAGCATGCTAATGTCCTACATATTCAAAAAATAAATCAACAAGAATGGGACTGGCAAACTGAAACAAATGAACCCAACTGTATTTCAAACAAATAAAAGAACACCACTGAAAGAAGTGGAAAAAATCCAAGAAATTTACCAAGACAGTATTTGACCACACACCCTCCATCTCTGGGTGAGGTACCAAGAAGAACTATAAAATATCCTGAATTCTTTTTACAACATTTGTTTTTTGTAGTGAAACAGGTGAAGCAATTCTGAAACAATTTCAGACATATTGTAGGATGGAGAAAATGAATAAATATGTTGATATTGTTGGAAAACGGAGTTTTCATTGTGAAAAAAGGAGATACAAATATGGATTGGGGGAAAGCAAGAAAGAACTTGATGAATGGATATAGACTCAGATTTCCAAGATTATATTAATATTATAAATAAATATTAAATATAAATATATTAAAAATATAAATATTTTACACACATTTTTACATAGAAAGAGAGGGAGAAAGTCAGTGCATGAGGATGCGAATGATAAAGTGAACGGGGCAAAATGTTATCAACAGGTAAATATGGATAATGGGCATACGGATATTCTATGTAACATTCTTATTACTACAACTTCTCTGTAAGTTGTAAAATATTTCTAAACCGAAAAAAAAAGTAGAAGTCTTTGTGTAGGAGGAAAAAGAGGCTTTAAAAAGTCACTGAGAAGAGATCTTGAATGTTTTCAGCTATTTAGTTTATGTTTAGCAAAAAGAGGCCAAATGTGACCTCTGGAGGTTAGCAGTACAGTTTCCTCCCACTTCTGCCCTACTGCCTCTGACTTAAATCCAGTTGGCTTTAGGTTTGTGATCTCTCAACCCACTGGAAAGTTCACAGGTACTATGCTTTTCTAAACCTTGGTTAATATTGTAACTGCAGTCATACACAATCAAAAAGCATGGCAAATGCCGACAAAATTCTGATGCTCTCAATCACAAATGAATTATACTCAACTCTTTGTTGACCAAGACACAGAATGACTATGGTCTCAGAAACATAAAATCGTGATTAGGCAAGCTGGTTAAAATGCCTGAACCTCTGCTTTCTCATCTACAACAAAATCTCGGCCCTCAACCTCAGTGGATTACAGAGAAGGTCAAATATAATGGATGTGAAAGTGCTTGTCCACATAAATGCAAGAAATTATTATGATACACCCAGAACCGTGCTGTGCATCTACCAAGAATTGTTAAAGTGGGGCCAGCCCGGTGGCATAGTGGTTAAGTTTGCGCGCTCTGCTTCGGCGGCCCAGGGTTCACAGGTTCGGATCCTAGGTGTGGACATACACCACTCGTCAGCCATGCTGTGGTGGTGACCCACATACAAAATAGAGGAAGACTGGCACAGATGTTAGCTCAGGGCTACTCTTCCTCAAGCAAAAAAAGAGGAAGATTGGCAACAGATGTTAGCTTAGGGCCAATCTTCCTCACCAAAAAAAAAAAAAAAAAGAATTGTTAATGTGAGCGTCCTTGGATTAGCTTTCCAGGGACCCATAAACATCTTGAAATTATACACAAAATTGTATGATGCACATGTATGTTGTTGTTGTTGTTGTTTTCTAAAACAACGGTACATAACTGTTAATTGATTTCTAACCAAAAGAAAGTTAAGAACTACCAATTCTCATAAGGCTTTTCAGAGAGGTGGTTAAAGTTTCCTTAGATTCAGAAAGAGCTCCACAGCTTAGAAAAATTTAATAATGTGTTAAAATGCAGTTGCCCAAGAGTTATATATCTGAACTTGTATTTTAGACAGATTAAATATCTGGCAATAAGTTAGTTTTTACAAAGGCCTTCAAAGCCCTCTCAATGATGGTATAACCCACGGATAGTCCAATACTGGCACATGTGCCAGCACCCCTCACTCTCCTACCTGTAGCAGACACTTAATCAATAATGGATCCCTTCAAATGTCTTCCCAGAAAAGCACACCCAACCAGGACTATCAGTCACCAGAGCTGACAAGTGGAATAAAATCCATCTACTCTTTCTGAAACCCAAGCCACCACCATGAGATATGAAAAGAAGATTCCCCAGGAGCCCTCTCCCATCATTCTATTCCGCACACAAGCTTAGGTCATATTTAACACCATGTAGGAAAAGACATCTTTAGCTATCCTCCAAAATCTACCTGACACATACATAAAAGAGAGGAAAGAAATCTTGACAAGTTCTTAGGGGCAATGGAAAACAAAGATTTAAAATATGTCAGAATGTGGTTCATCCCACCAAAAGATCTTTTGAGGTGTCTGATTTTATTGTGGGTTTTGTGGTTTGTTGTTGGGTTTTTTCATTTCTTTTCTTTTCTTTTCCTTTCTTTTGGGGCTGTAGGCAAAAACCAAGAAAGGCAATGTGGTATAAATATTTGCCTTTCTTGCTTGATCTTCATTAAAAAGATAAATTTTTTTTTAATTGCATATGACTCCTTGAAGGAAGACAGAACTAACTGCCTGGGAAAGGCTTTGTACAGCTCTAAGGAGGAAGACTTGAATGTCTCAGTGTTATTAAACATTGCAGGGATTTTAGAAGCAAGATGAAATCAACTTTATAAAGTCCTATCAAGCTCAAATATGTCTACATCTCAGTAAGCTAATTTTTTACTACCCTAAATATAACGGCTATTGCCTTTCTTTTTCTTGCACTATCTATTCCTTATGTAAATACATTACATAACTTATATAGCTACAGTAGTATAACCCAGTCACTTTCTAATATAAAATTCACTTCATAATTTGTGCCAAAATAAATTAAGAGTTTGCACAATCCAGAAAACATGCAACAACTTGAAATCTCAATGAGCTGCTCTTACCATAGCATAGCATCCATCCGTTGTCAAGATCAAAACATCTATTGGGGAGGTATGGTTGGCAACACAAATGCCTCCCCTCTGGGGTCTATACTGCCTGCAATTACAAACAATGGTAAATGCTAAACCTTGAAAAATGCCCACGACTTTGCAGAACAGCATGTAGAGATTCATCCTATTTTGTTTTAGAAAGTACGTTAAAAAAATAGTTTCAAAGTATATGGCCCATCTTGAAAAGCTTAACTCTAGGCAGTATGATGGGAGTGGGGTAAGAGCACAGGAGAAAGGACCCACGACTTTCCCCTTACATATATTTATGTTGCATTTTTGTAATGATCATATTTTCCTTTTATATGAAAAAATAATTTTAAAACATTAGACTGAATTACAAAGATTCCATAACTTGAATAAATTTTGTGATACGTAAATTCCACTTATTTTATCATAAGTATTTTCATATTATTTCAATCTTCATAAGCATCACTTTTAATGGCTTCATTGTGAGCCACAGAGTAAATGTACTATAGTTTCTTCCCTCCTATCCCCCTAAAGCAGAGGTTGGCAAGTTTTTCCAACCACAGACCAGATAGTAAATACTTGAGGCTTTGCAAGCCAGCCAATCCTTGTCAAAACTATTGGACTCTGCTGTTTTGGTACAAAGGCAGCCACACACAATATGTAAATGAATGAACATGGCTGTGTTCCAATGAAACTCTAATTACAAAAAACAGACGGCAGGACACACTTGGCCTCCAGGCCCATAGTCTAGTTTGCCGACCTCTGTCCTAGAGGTTCAACCAGTATTTGACACTAAGGAAGCAAAGCAGTTTTCTTTGGGCCAATCTAGAGAAGAAAGAGAATCAAATGCATCACAACTTTAGCATATTTTCCTTACAATTGGAGCAATTCTATAAGAAGTTATGAACTTCTCTCTATGTAACTAAAGCACCTTTTCTGTAGAAGATCTCTCCTCTGATCACACTTCTACCAAAATATTCTCTTCTACTCCTCATGCCAAAACTCATAGCCCAATCACAAAACATTAGAAATTTAAGGGGCCTTTTATGTTAACACATGGTAAAGCCAAATGACAAAATGTTTCCCTTCTACAAATGAGCCAGGAAGATCCATTCAGGAAAAAAGAGAGGCTTGTCCTAGAGCTCTTAAAATAATGATGTTATATGTAAAAAAACCAAAATTGAGTTAAAAGAAAAGTAATTCAAAAACAATGAAAATTCCCTTCACTCAGCTAATAAGTTCACTCAGCTACCTTTATCCTCTGTGACTAGGGGTGAGGGAAGCAGAATGTCGTGCTCTGTTTTAAGGCTCACTTATGGAATTTTAGAAGCGGCACGACTGAGACTAGAAAGACTAGAAACCAGCCTCCAGACTCCAAGTCTATCCTCCTTCCACCACCCTAAAGGCCTGTCAACTTCACTATTTTTTAAATCAGACAGACCCAGTTCAAACCTGACTCTGCCACTTCCTAGCTGTATGACCCGAGACAACCAGTCCCAGCGTTTCCACTGCTTTACCTGTAAAATGGGATAACAGCACCCACCTCAGAGGGATGACCTATGAGAAGCACAGGCCTGGCCTGTGCACCACAAACGCCCAATGATGAGTGTCATTACAGATTTATTATCATGTTCCTTCTGCAAATGGATTGCTTTTTTAAAGTGTTTCTGGGCATTGTTACATCTGTGACACTCTAAGCAGCGGGGATGAACACACTGGAAGTACTCTTACTTCAACTGCTTCCTCCCACCCACTTTCAAGGCTCTCCTGTCAATCACACGCTGGATTTACCTAGAGAAAGGCAGGCACACACAAGCCAGCAGACACTCACTTGTTATGATAATGAATGGTACCAGAGAGGGCTCGCACACAGATCCGGCAGCAAGTCAGGTGGACCAGTTCACTCAGCCAGTTTTTGAGGCTGAAGAAAAGACAAAACATTTTATTCTGCAGTTCTGGGCACTCCTAAGAAAAAATACAACAAAAGCTTCAATGTGCTCCTTCACAGCAGCACTCTGTGTTCTGAAACACAAGCACAGGTCAAGTCTTATAGTCTCATTGAGGCATTTAGGACAAAACTTTGGTGGAAAATAGCTCCCATCATATTAGACTATCATGATACATTCCTGACCAAGATAAGCTGAAGTTTCTTTGGTCTCGGCCTTACGAGCTTGACAACTACTCTCTTGCCCTCCTTGAGTTCCTCTGTCCATTGCTTTCTTCTCTTCTTTTCCTCCTTGAAAAACAACTTCTTAAGATTTATATGAAAGTATGATGGAAAATCAAATAAAGACTATGAATATGAAGTCAGCAGGATTTTAATAAGTGTGCTGAGGCCATAAATTGGTGCAATACATAGGAATCAAATAAATATTCTCTTTGTGGACTCAGCTAAGAAAAGGGACAATCCTATCTATGGCTGGGTGGAAGGAAACATCTTACCTGCTGTCTGGCAGCTGCCCCACCAGTGTAGTTCCCATAACCAACAGAGTGATCCCAATGAAAGCCAAGGTAACCCTGAAAAAGCAAAGAAAACATCATGCACAAGTTAGTTAAACAGTAGAGGAAAAGGGAAAGAACCTAAAAGTTCATAAATAATGAACTTGTAAATACGGTATGGAGCATCCATGCTATGGAATATAACGCAGTCATTTAAAAAAATGGGTAAATCTATAGATTCTGACATGGAAGATGGTCCTTGGTACATTTTGAGAGGAAAAAAGCAAACTAAGTTTCAAAATAATATATAGAGTATGATACCATTTTCACAATAATAGTAAGCACATAACTCATCTATAGACGCACAGAGAAGGCCTGGAAATCTGTTCACAAAACTGCCAAGTTCAATCTACGTAATGATCAAAGGGTTAAGCGGGCTCGTGAAGGGAATAAATTAAAAGTCTTGCCCTTCTGCTTTTCTGAATTACTTTAGTTTTTATTTAAATACACACATACTACCTTCTTGTATAATATAAGAAAAAAGCTTCGTGTTGTATAAAGGAGTCATTTCAGGTTGAAAGTACTTATTTTGTTCAAGATGCTTTGGTGTGGTGTGGTATGGTTGTAAAAGGAAATATCTTGCAAAGGTCTGAAATTGACTTGTTTTTCTGTGTTTTTTAATGATGGGAGTGCAAAAGGGTATAATTCAAATTTTTCTCAAAGGAATTTAAAATTTATAGCAAATGGCAAAAGAGTTATACTTAAAGGCTCTTTCATAATAAGAACACGAAATCATCTCTCCAGGTAGGAATCCTTTAATGCAAATCTAACTGTTGTCCCCTTGTAGGTTCAAGGTAACTCAGAAGTTAGCAAACAAGGTATCTGACAATACCTCTAATCTCCGCATACACACTTCCTCATTTTTGAAAAGTGCTTTTAATATACATTCTAATCACTTCAAAAAGAAAATAGTCATTTTTAGAAATGTAAACAGAATTACTCAAAAAGAAAAGGCTGAGATTTAAAATCTTTCAAAATAAATAGGGCTTCCTTTTTATAAATACCTTGGTAAGGTGTTAAACCTTCTTCAAGTTTTGGTTTAACACTTCTAACAGCAATTTGAAGGTCAGATTCAGTTTTCTTTAGATGTCATATTTTCACGTCTCTGATGCAATAACTAAATCACTGTTTAATCTCATCCATCAACTCTGCAAAAGTTTTAAAATAATGTTTTGCCCTCTTGCCCTAATGAGAATCACTTGTTCTTACACATTAAATCAGAAGGGGTTACATTTTACTGTGTTTAACATTTGGGTTCAAAACTATGGAAAGTTTTTATTTGCTAGATTAAGAGATCAGAAAATTCTGTTTCCCAGTTTAAGTGAGCCAACATGAGAATTCTCACGGATGATCAAGTTTTCAGCCACAATCTGTTTTTTTAAGAGTTTTACTGAGATGTAATTCACATATCATACAATTCACCCATTTAAAGTATACAATTCAACAGCTTTTGGCATATACACAGAGTTGGGCAACCATCAACACAATCAATTTTAGCACAATCTGTTTTTTAAATGTTCATTTTGTAGCAAATGCTTCTTTTAAAAAGCATTGACAAAGCAAGCCTTTCACACTGAAGGGTATGAACTAAGAGTAGGAGTCTCAATTCTGCAATTTTCTTCTTATTGTTGGGTACTTCCATTACTGGATTATCTTAAATCTGTTGTTTCTTTGCAAGAATCTTTTATGTCACTTATCTATTTTGTGACTGTTAGCTTAAACTAGATAATATAGTCATAACACCATCTGCTGGGCAACCAAAGCAGGTGAAAGCTAACCAACAAATGAGGGCATCTCAAGTACTCTGTGTTGTAAAATTCTCACTCTTCTATCAGGTTGCCTTGGATACAGTGCCTGACCCATGGACCAAGTGAAGATGCAAGAGCTAATCTACATATTCAACTTTACTAAAGTTTCATTTCTTTTTAAGAATAAAAACAGAATAAATGGAAGCTCTAATTATAAATTGACTAGAAACTTGTAAAAAATAAAAGTTCAAATATTTTCTTCCTGCACAACAATGGATGGATAGTCTTGTGCATCCCCAGAGTACATGAACCCTACTTTGGGAACACTGGCTTAAGGTTCAAGCAAAAGTTATGTGAAACCCTGAATTTCACTTTGTTATCACAACTGAAATGATCCCAGATGACATTCCATGCCCCAACGTCTAGACACTGGCAACATGAGCACAAGAAAACAGAAAGAGCTTCTTAGAAATCTGCCTTTGCCTATATTTGAGCAATCTCTTCCCTTACAATAAATCTGAATGAGGCAAGTATAGACCACCCTAGGGATGGTAAAGAGGTTTCAAAGCACACGCCAATTTTAGTTGGCTGGTAGCAACTGCCTAGAAAGCTCTACTGAGAGGATGCAAAGGCCATGACCAGGGAAATGAAGTAAGACAATCAACAGCAATGCTATGGCTGGTACACATGCCTACTCCCCACCATCACCATGTTAAACACACCTTGGCCACTCACACTTCGTCCAACTGCCCAGTGCCACCTCTTTTACTCTTATGTTCCACACTGTGGTTCCAGTAAACTGAGCTTTACTGGGTACCTCCTCATCAGGCAGCACTCAAACAGAACCAGAAGGGGGCCCGGGTGGGGAACTCTTAATAAGAAAAGTGAGTGATCATAATGGAATTGGATGGAACAAACTCCCTCTTTCGAATGGCTCTCTCCCATGGGGGTAACCACTCTCAGGAATTTTTCCTCTCCTGTGCAGTAGCTACGAACTGCTACAGACCAGCAAAGAGAGGCAGCTATAGTTTGGTTGACACACAGGTGAATATGAAACTGTAAATCCTCTTTATTCTTTTTTCTAACTTCCTTTTTCTATCCATCCTCAAATTATCTATGACTGAAAGAGCAATGTGGATCCACATTGATATCTATTGGATTCTGAATACACACCTTCATTTGGGAAAAAATGTGAGAACAGATATTAATATGTTCCTGTAGGGTTCACATTTGGTGGTGTTTTCTAAGTGGGAAAGGATAGGATTAGCTCCATAGTACTCTCATGTGGCCATTACATACATGATTAAAAAAAGAAAGTCGAACCAATGATCCCATCAAATTACAGGGCAGGAGACGTACCTCAGAGGTAGGAGGACACAGTAGCGTACTATGACGCCCAGCCCCCACACCATGGTGAGCCGCAGACTGATGTAGTGGAAATTTACATTGGTCCTTGTGAGGAGATTCCATGACACTAGCTCCTCTGAGGAGAACCTCTGGGTCACTTCATCTTCCACAATGGCTTCCAATCCCTTCTTGGAGAAATAAAACACGTCAGACAGCTCAAAGTCCCTTCCTCGAAGACCAGACAGCCCTTTCTCCATGGGTGACTCATCTCTCTGGATAATACCTTAAAAGAAAGCATCAGGACATGAGAAAACACCATAGGACAGAACAACAACTGAGCAATGGGGCAACTTTGTGCAGAAGACAAGTAAATAAATTTAATTGGCAACATGGAGCAGATTTCAGAAATAAAAGACAAGCAATTGCAACGGGAAAAGAGGTGGCATCACTAAGTCTGCATGAAATGGCCTCCACCCAATGATTTCAATTCATTTCGAAGGAATTTAGCTCCTTAATAACCCTCTTTTTGCATTTCCTCCCAACACACCATTAGCAAAGGAATTCACAGAAACAAACTCTTCCCAAATATAGATCTAGACTATATAAAAATAAAGACTTCTGTTTTACCCTCATAAAAACCATAATGTCAAAAAGCAAGCAAAATGACAGAAGATATTTACCACAAATGGCAAAAGGTAGATGTTTTTAATATATAAAAATTAGTTAATATTGAAAACACAGGCTCCTACAGAAAAGTAAGCGAAGTTCATGAACTGAACTTATAGAAGCAACATAAATAGTTAATGAATATATCAATACCTCTTTACTAGTAACTAAGGAAATGTGAATTAGACAAAGATTGGTCTATTTACATGATCAAATCAGCAACATTTTTGTTTAATGATAGACTTCAGTGACAGAAATGATAAAGGTACTCTCAGACTCAACTTGCGTGAGTGTAGAACTAGCAGCAACTTTGTCAAAATAGGTTTGGCATGAAGAGACTAAAAATAGTTTTGCTGATGATTCAAGAATTCCAATTCTAGGAATCTGTCATAAGAAAATAATCAGAAATGTAGGAAAGTGTTCACTGTAGCATTTTCCATTATAATCAATCCAGATAATGAGATATAATGCATCCATTAATAAATATTGTAATGTTAAGTGAAAAAATGCAGGATCTAAAACTATAGCTTAATCCAACTCTATGAAATACATATACATAGGAAAAATGTCAAGAAGAAACATTAAGTGGTTATCTCTGGGCAACAGGATTAGATTTTCCTCTTTATACTGTTATTGTACTTTACATAAAGAAAATAATTCAAAGATTTTTAAAGTAGAATAAATTTTTATAAATTGAAAAATGACTACTGCCACCCAGTTCTAACTACTAAAAAAGAATAATAAATGAGAAGATCTTAACAGGAATAAAGAGTGGCTATATACATAGTGATAGGACTATTCTTTTGTCCTTCTGGGGTGTATCACAACGGAATTTACTTCCTACAGTGGAAAAGGCTTTTCTTTTGAGATGGAAATTAAGATGTTAAATTCCCTGAAAGAAGCTGTCTGATTTTCTCACTTTCCAGTTTACTAGGAAATCAATAAGGAAAGTGGAGAGTGCTATATTATCTATCCTCTGAAGACCTTGTATGTACATCTGCAGCAGGAGCTATAACCTGTCAGTTCTTTGGAGGAATGTCAGCATAAAGCACAGAGTAGAAAGTGAAGAGCACCTGGAGTCCCAAGTCAAGTTCTGTTTAGGACAACCTCTAGCTCTATGACTGTGGGTAGTAGAGAAGTCACCTAACTTGGTGTCCTCCTTTATAAAATGGGGCGGAGGAGGGACATAGTCTTTTTAGTTTCCTTACAAGGCTGAAGTTGTATGATTTCAGTTTTGGGGCGGGGTTGGTATTGTTTGTTTGTTTGTTCTCACATGAGAAGCTAATACCAAATCACCTTAAGAATTAGAGCAATAAAGTTCTTGAATGATCATAA
The DNA here is from genome assembly GCF_020826845.1 of Diceros bicornis minor. Taxonomy (NCBI): domain Eukaryota; kingdom Metazoa; phylum Chordata; class Mammalia; order Perissodactyla; family Rhinocerotidae; genus Diceros; species Diceros bicornis. Next base: position 68,135,448 of record NC_080747.1, on the reverse strand, counting down.
GATTATGTTTTTCAGTAGTCAAGTATAAATGGTTTCACCTTTCTTCACCATCTCTGTAGAGGGTTTAATTAGCAGTAGAGGATGAACCAAGATAGTGCCCCTACTGAATTACCCACTTGCTCTGTAGGGACTGTAACGCCACTCAGAGCAGATTACTCAATCCAAGCACTGGCCACTAATCTAGCAGTGCAAGAGTTTCATTACTTAGCAAGATACAGATTTTTTTTTTAAGTCTAGAAGAGGAGGAAAGAACAAGTTATTCAGCAAATCTTTGAATGAAACACAATGGAGACAGTGGACAGCCCTTCTAAAAATAACCGTTTTCAGAGGGCCCAAAGATAAGAAAGCAAGTTCAAACTGCCTCATATTATTTAACTTAGCCAGGAGAGAAAAGACGTGTAAACAGAAGCCAGCCCCCCAGCCCCTACACACTTGATGTGCAAGTTTCTCTGCCTCCTGACCTATTTTATTCTGTGTAACCCAAGTAATATATAACTCAATTTATATTTTTAAGCCTCTTTCAAAAGTATGTGGGTAACTGCAATGCATCTAATTGATAAAGGATTAATCTCCAGAATATATTAAGACATACAAAAAATTAATAAGAAAAAGTCAAAGAACCCAGTAAAAAATTTGGCTAAGAATATGGCAAGCAATTCATAAAAAGAGTAAGCCTTAATGACTAAACATTTAAAAGATGTTCACCTTCACTATAATCAGAAAAATGCAAACTAAAACCACAATGAGATACTATTTCATAGCCACGAAGACTGATAAAAATCTTAAATTAAATAATATCAATTGTTGGTGAAGATTTGGGACAATGGGAATGTAATCATTACAACCACACTGGAAAAAATTTGGCACCATCTAGTAAATTTAAACATAGTCATAACCCAAGACCTAGCAATTCCACTCCCAGGTATACTTTAGGAAGATTTTTAACATTTTCAAATATACAGAAAAGAGGCAACAATGATTCACTTCACCCAGATTTACTAATTGCCAACATTTTGACACATTTGCTTTATTGTTCTATGTCTATATGTATAAAAAGATATTTTTTGAGCCACTTGAGAATAAATTGCAAATGTCATACTCTTTACCCCCAAATATTTCAGCATAGATTTCCTTAGGACGTGGAGCTTCACTTAATTAACCACAGAACAATTATCAAAATCAGGAAAATGTCAGTAATTGACATTACTGCAACACTTGTATCTAATCTACAGACCTTATTCAAATTTTGACAATTATCCCAATAATATCCTTCATAGCGTTTATTTCTGGTCCCTGGATCAAACCAGGATCATACATTACATTTACATGTCAAGTCTCTTTAGTCTCCCTTAATATGGAAAGCTTCCTCAGCCTTTCTTTGTTTTTCAAGATATCGACATTTTTTAAGAGTACAAGCCACTTGTTTTGTAGGATGTCTCTTAATTTGGGTTAATCTGATGTCTTTTCATGACTAGATGCAGGTTGTACACTTTTGGCAGGAATTCTACGTAAACGATGTTGTATCCTTCTCAGCGCATCATATCAGGAGGCACGTGATATCAACTAGTCCCATGATTGATGATGTTTAACTCTGATCATTTGGTTTAAGGTAGTTAGTACTTACCAGGTTTCTCCACTGGAAAGTTTTTCTCTTTTTGATTAATAAGTAGATAATTGTTGCTTATAAGTATCTTTTTTTTTTTATTTTTTTGTGAGGAAGACTAGCCCTGAGCTAACATCTGTGCCCATCTTCTTCTACTTTATATGGGATGCCGCCACAGCACGGTTTGACAAGCGGTGCATTGGTGCGCACCTGGGATCCAAACCTTCAAACACCAGGCCGCCGAAGTGGCACTCTTGAACTTAACCCCTATGCCACCAGGCTGGCCCCTACAGGTGTCTCTAAAGAAGAGATCCTTTGAGACTACGGAAATATCCTGCTTCTCAAACTTTCACCCAATGGTATTACCATGTATTGATAATTCTTGCCTGAATAAACTGGTACTATGTGTCTTTTAAAATAGTATTTTCTCACTCCTTCCTTCCACATTTATTATTTGGCATTCCACTTTAAGGAAGAGCTTTTCCCCTATACTCTAGAGAGATTCTTATAAAACTGTGCACAAGTAGACATATATAAGAACATTTTGCCACATTGTTTGCAATAGCAAAAAAATTATTTGCAGTAGTGGAATCAATCTAAAGGTTTATTAAATACACAGATAAATAGCAATATATACAAATATCGAATCATTATGTTGTATACCTAAAACTAATATAATGTTATATGTCAATTATACCTCAATAAAAAGTTAATTAATAAATAATAAAACGCAGCTCATGTTTTTTTAAAAAGATGGATATATACAGTGTGTACTACACAAGAGTTAAAATAAATTAAGTAGAACACTTACCAACTTATACAATTCACAAACATCAGAATGAACAAAAAACTCAGAATGATATATGGAAGGTGATGTTTTTATAGAGTTGAATAACACAAAAACAATAAATACTATGTATTGTTTAAGGATACACACATGTATATGGGAAGTATGAAAATATGCATAAAAATAATAAACATCAAAATCAGAGTAGTAGTTTCAGGGGTTGGCAGGGTGATGGAATCAGGGAGGGATACACAGAAGAATTTGATTGTCTCCATAAAGGTTTTTTTATTAACCTAGGAGTGGTGGCTACACATGTGATATAAGCAAAAAAAAAAAAGTGACATGGCACTGACAGTTGTTCCTACGATGAAGATGTCTACTGTAAGAGAGCAGGTGTCAGCTTAAGAGCTCTTTAATAAGGCACACAGAGTCTGAAAAGGGGTATTATTATAAATTAGATGTCAAAAGAAGCACTACTGAATATATAATGTTACTTCCTTCCTGAAATATATTGACTATTGAGGGTCAGAATTACTGATTCAATTCACCTTAAATATAAACTTCTAACAGAAAAAAATATCCAATTCAATCAACATAGAGGGGACACTCACTATGTATCAGGCATCAAAGCACAGGTTAGAAAGAAAAAGAGGAAATATTTATTTTGGCACCAAGAAACGTTCTTAAGTAGACCAAAAGTCTTCAAAATATAGATATAAATACATATTAGATTTAACAAGCACAGACACAATTTTTATACTGGTTTTTATTGTCATTAAGGAAATCCAATTATTATTAATAAATCAATCCTGATCCTTCAGAGCAAGCAACAGTTCTCAAACTGGTAAAATCCTGAGTCTACGAAATATTTCCTTTTGTTTCATAAGTCAGCTTTAAAAAATTAAAGCCATAGGGGCCGGCCCGGTGGCGCAAGCGGTTAAGTGCGCGCGCTCCGCTGCGGCGGCCCGGGGTTCGCTGGTTCGGATCCCGGGCGTGCACCGACGCACTGCTTGGTAAGCCATGCTGTGGTGGCGTCCCATATAAAGTGGAGGAAGATAGGCACAGATGTTAGCCCAGGGCCGTCTTCCTCAGCAAAAAAAAGAGGAGGATTGGCGGATGTTAGCTCAGGGCTGATCTCCTCACAAAAAAAAAAAAAAAAAAAAAAAAAAAAAATTAAAGCCATAAACATTCGAACTTTATCCTTATACTAAATGCTTGGCCAACCTGACAAGGTCTACACTTGGATCAAAATAAAATTAGAACAACTATCTCTTTCTAATGCAAGAGATTTATCACACAAGCTGCCCTGTGCCCCTGAGCCTTTAGCAAGTCACTGGTACATAAATAATACCAGCTATGAAAGGCCTGTTAAAAGAAATGGAGGCTGAAGTTAAAACCATCTCAAATATAATTAACTCTAAATTAGCTGAGTGGACTCTTGGAATAACGGCCCATTTATAAATCAAACTAGTTTTTCCATCCTCCATTTATAAAGCATGCTTTCTAGGTCAGCAATTAGAGGAAAATCAGGGTCCTCTACAGACCAAAAGTGGATATAATGGGCTTATAGACAGAAGTTGATCCTTAACCTACCAATGGGCTATATTCCAAAAGTCAGAAGCTCAGAATTCAAAACACCCTCTCTCATGGAAACTTTGTTTGAATTAGTCTGAGTTAGAATCTTATCCAATCCGAAGCCTAATTAACCCCAAAACATAGGTGATCATATAGCAGCAGTACCATGAAATAGAAATCTCCTTTAGCACTATTTCTATAGGGAATTTTTTTTTTTTTTGTGAGGAAGATCAGCCCTGAACTAACATCCACGCTAATCCTCCTCTTTTTGCTGAGGAAGACCGGCTCTGAGCTAACATCTATTGCCAATTCTCCTCCTTTTTTTTCCCCCCACAAAGCCCCAGTAGATAGTTGTATGTCATAGCTGCACACCCTTCTAGTTGCTGTATGTGGGACGCGGCCTCAGTATGGCGGGAGAAGCGGTGGGTCCGTGTGCGCCCGGGATCGGAACCCGGGCCGCCAGTAGCGAAGCGTGTGCACTTAACCGCTAAGCCACGGGGCCGGCCCTCTATAGGGAATTTTTAAATTAAATCGAGTTTGGAATTAACAAAAATATATTCCCTCGTCCTGCAGTGACTTAGAGGGGGCATTAGGGGAATTTTCTGCAGTCCTGGTCTCATCCATTTCTTGATCTAGATGAGAGGTACATGAGTAAGTTCACTATGGGAAATTCATCAAGTTGTACATTTATAATTTTACACTCCTGTCTATACATGTTATGCTTCAATTTTTTAAAAATTCTACTTGGGATCTGCTGTACAATATTTCCTATAGTTAACGATATTGTATTGTACACTTAAAAATTTGTTAAGAGGTTAGATCTCTGTTAAGTGTTCTTACCATAATTTTTTAAGAAAAGAATTGAAGCAGGCAATACCTGTGAATCTCCTATTTCAGGGATTTACCCTTTACAGGATTCAATAAATACTACTTCCCTTTAAAAAAAAAAAGAGTTTATATCACCCTACCCAATTATTAAGCAACTGGCCATGGAGGAGTCTACCTGTCCCAGACCTACTGTCAGTAGTGAGGTCCTTTTTCCACCATGAGGAGCACCTCCGAGGGGCCTGGGTCCTTGGCAAGGCAGCCAGGCCTACATTCTTCCCTCCTATGCCCCAATTTCTTTCCTGATCCATAAATGTGATCGGCCTGATTAAAGAAGAGACCAAGGTAAAGTAGCTGTAAAGATAAATTGTATGTGGTTGGCATTAGGGAGTGGGGCAGACCAGTGCTGCTGGGATTAAGGAAGAACAGAAATACTCAGTGCCCAACTCCAAAGAGACAAGACCCATATTTCAGCAATCACTTAGATGTAGTTAAAGATGGAAAGGTCTTTATACAATTCTACAAGCCAGGGCCAACGATGGATCCCTGAAACATACCACTGATCTCTGTCCTCATTCCCCAATCCATTAATCACCACACATATTTATACATTAATCAGTGCATCAATTACATAGTTACCTACCGCACAGGTTTCCAGTACACTTTTTTTCCCACAATAATTTAGCTGTAACACTGCAAGGCTAAGCTCTAAATATACCATGTTCCAAAAATGCCCTGGGCCATTAGTCAAGTTACAATTTCCAGCACATAAATTAGGCGATTTGACTATGCTCCCATCACGGTAAATCCTTCGTGTTCCTGATTACCACTGCTTTCCTTTCTAAGTCCTTTTTAAAAATCCACTTTACTGTTATTAACTTAGTTAAGTGTAATAATGGTAACAAGGTTAAGTTTTAAAAAATTCAGTTTTTTGAGATGCATACTCAAGTACTTAAAGGTAAAATGACATAAAATCTAGGATTAGTTTTAAGATACTTTCATAAAAGGACATTCAGTAAGGTGAGAATATGCTGTTTCTAATTGCTTACCTGTATTCTATAACTTTCTACTTTGCTCACATACTGTAATTAAAATTTTAATTAAAAAAATACTTCCACAAAGGAAAAACTGAAAAAAGTATACATGAAGCAAATTCTTGTTGAATTTGGGTGATGGGGATAAGGGGATTAATTGTACTATTCTCTTTACTTTTTAATAATGAATGCTATGTTTTTAAAACTCCTTTTAAGAAATTCATTTGAAAAGTTAATTTAGCTGAGAATCCGTTTCCTCATCTAAATCAAAAGCATTCATTCAGTCAGTCAGTCAGTCACTATAGTCATTCATTCATTCAGTCACCAAACACTAAAACATAAGGGAGAGGGAAAAAAAGGAGTTGAACCAACTCAGTAGTTCTCAAGCATGGCTGCATATCAGAATATCTATAGAATCTATAAAAATACAGATGTCAGGGCCCAACTCCAGATCTACTAAATTAAAATATCAACTACATTTTTTAAATATACACAAATGGGGAAAAAAACTATAAGGAAATACATCAAAATATTAGGTCTTTTCTGGGTAATAGGATTTCATATGAGTGGTTTTTAATTTTCTTATTTATACTTCTACAATATCTAACTTTTCAATAAGGTATATGAATTATTTTATATAGTAAGAAAAAAGTACTTAAATGCTATTTTTAACATCAAATTGAGATACTACTACACACCCACCAGAACAACTAAAATTAAAAAGGTCAAAAATACCAAGTGTTGAAAAGCCTATGGAGCAAGTGGATGGAACTCTCATCTGTTGCTCTGAGAGTGTACAACCATGCTGGAATACCAGTTAGCAGTTTCTAATAAACTTAAACATACTGGCTTATGCTATGACCTGGCCATTCCACTATAAGGTAAGTACCCAAGAAAAACAAGTAAGCAGGTTCACAAAAATCTGTTCAACAATGGTCCTAGCAGCTTTACTCCTAATAGCTAAAAACTGAAAATAACGCAAATGTCAATCAACATAATAATGGATAAACAAATTACTACATAATTGTAAAAGGAATACTCCACAGTAATTTTTAAAAATCCACTGATTCATGCAACAACATGGAGAAATCTCATAAAAATTATATTGAGTGAAAAACCCAGATACAAAAGAGCACACACTGCATGAGTCCACTTATGTGAATTTCAAAAACAGGAAAAACTGATGATGACAGAAATCAGAAGAGAAGTTACAACAGGGACCAAGAGATGCGTGATATTCACTGGGCAGGGGCTGAGAGAACTTTGAGGTCATGGGTATGTTCTTTAGCTGGATCTGGGTGGTAGTCATATAGGTCTATAAATATGAAAAAATTCATCTAGTTGAATACTTGATATTTGTGCATTTTAATGTATGTAAACTACACCTCAATTGTTTAGAAATCAGAAAAATGTTGCTTTTAAGAGTCTCCCTGGGGCCAGCCCCGTGGCCTAGCGGTTAAGTGCTCACACTCTGCTGCTGGCCGCCCAGGCTCAGATCCCAGTCGCGCATCATTTGTCAGGCCATGCTGTGGCAGCGGCCCACATAAAGTGGAGGAAGATGGGCATGGATGTTAGCTCAGGGCCAGTCTTCCTCAGCAAAAAGAGGAGGATTGGCATGCATGTTAGCTCAGGGCTGATCTTCCTCACAAAAAAAAAAAAAAAGAGTCTCCCCAATTTGTAACTATAATCCCAATTAGAGACTGTAGCCAATCATATCTCTCCTTCTCATGAATATTTTAAAATCTTCTTTCCTCAACTAGAAGGCAACTGACATTTATTGAATGTTTCCTGATGCCAGACTGGGTGCTAAGCCCTTGATGTATACACGTATGTAACCCATAATCCTATGAGGTATTATCTATCATCCCCACTTTACAGATGAGGAAACTAAGATTCAGAGGGGTTGAGTAACTTGCCTGGGGCCACAAAGAGCATAAACAACAGAGCCAAGTCTGTGACTCCAAAACTAAATGCTTCCTCACACCCTAAATTCCACATCACTCTGCCCAACCCTTGCTCTTTGACAAACCCCAAATGCATAAGATCTTTCCCATCAACTCCACATCAGCCCCAGTTCTTCCTTGCTAAATAGAAAGCCCTGTGTAGCAGTTCTTTCTAGTATTTCTCCTACCTTTGAGGGAAGAAATGGAACTCTAACTGATACAGGAAAACCTATATGTGGCCTTCATCCATCATTAATCTGAATATGCACTTATCACTAATTGACTTAGACTTGATCATCCTTCCCAGAAAATTGCAACTCAAGACATCATTATTATTTTTTTTTTTTTACTGGGGCAGGAATCTTTTTTTTCCAGTTTATTGAGATATAACACTGCATTAGTGTTAGGTGTACAACATCATGATTTGGTATGTGTATATATTGCCAAATGATTACCACAGTAAGTTTAGTTAATATACATCACCTCACATAGTTAACTATTTTTTTTTCTTGGGGTAAGAACTTTTAAGATCTACTCTCTTAGCAACATCCAAATATACAATACAATATTGTTAACTATAGGCACCATGCAGTACGTTACATATCCCGGACTCATTAATCTTACAACTGGAAGTTTGTACCTTTTGACCTTTACCCATTTCTCCCACCCCCATCCCCTGCCTCTGGCAACCACCAATCTATTCTCTTTTTCTATGAGTTTGGCTTTTTTTAGATTCCACATATAAGTGACATCATACAATATTTGTCGTTCTCTGACATATTTCACTTAGCATAATGTGGGGCAGGAATCTTTTATAGCCTGGAACACATCTGATTTCCATTTGGTTAAGTCTCGGGGCCTTCCTACTATAAGCCCAAGAAAAACCTGTCCCTGGGCAGTGGTCCACTCAGTGCTCCCCGAGTTCTGTAGTTCAGCCAAATCCAAGTTGTCCAAGGGGGCTGTTCTGTCCAATTCATGACTCTATAACATTAGCATACAGATGACCTGCCAGTATCCTTACTGTTCAAGTCCTCTCCGAGGCAGAAGCAGCTTCCCCATGCATCTTGCAGGTTAGTCAAGGTTTAGAAAGGAGAATCACCTTTAACTTTTTTGTTGTTGTCGCTCTTAACATATATTCTAAAACCTTCCACCTCTTTTTCATATTCATTAACCTGGATGGTCACCCAGCCAAGATTTGTAGACAACAGTCTCTATAAAACAGCCTCTGGACCCAACTGTCGAGTAACCCTGTTATAACCTCAGCCCTGACTCCAGGTTTGAGTTCAAGGTCTCTGAGCAAAAGACAGACTGACTGTGAAGCCAACAAGGTTAAGCTTCAGGTTCTCACCTGCATGGCCCCTTCCAAGGTCTCGCACCTAAGTGTGTGTGCTCTTTTTCTTAAAGAGGGCCTCAAATTGCATAAACTTCAGGCTCCAACAAAACCTAGATTTATCCCCACCTCTGAATCACATTAACATTTTGTTGCTACAAGTAACAGATCTATGTTAAACCATCCACCTTACAAATTAAAACTATTTAGAAGAAGATATACTTAGGATGAGAGAACCAAGCTATTACCAATAAGTATTATAACATTCGGAGTTCACAGACACCGTTAACATCTTTCTGCTTAATTTCACCTATTAATAAGATTTTATCTATTTGATGGTCAAATTAGCAATGTACTCATAAGAGGGGTTGCTGATGGTTAGGTTGTTCTGTTGTTGTTGTTTTAGCGTTTGAAGTTTCTCTAGTCTTAGAAGTGAAGAGATTGGAAAGCATGAAAACAGAAAATGTGAATACAATGTAAAATGAAAAAAACTCCCTAAATAAAAGTTTCACAAGTGTCCCTGTAGCAGCTAAACTGCTTTAGAAGACTCGATTATTATATACCATATGCAGGTCCACAAAAAGAAAATGGGGCAAAATCAGCACAAGTGTCCCCACCTGTCATATACATGAAATGTGCACAAAATAAATGCTGACTTAGCATCTCCTTTGGTTTCCTAAGGGCTGCTTAATCATGATTGCCTAGTTTTTAAAAAGCATTAGAGGGGCCAGCCCCGTGGTATAAGTGGTTAGGTGCACGCGCGCCGCTGCTGGCGGCCCAGGTTGGGATCCCGGGCGAGCACCGAAGCACCGCTTGTCGGGCCATGCTGTGGTGGTGTCCCATATAAAGTAGCGGAAGATGGCCACCGATGTTAGCCCAGGGCCAGTCTTCCTCAGCAAAAACAGGAGGATTGGCATGGATGTTAGCTCAGGGCTGATCTTCCTCACACACAGAAAAAAAAAGCATTAGAGTTATGAAACTACTCATGCTCCCTCCAGTAATGTTTCCCCAGTTGGCACATTTGAGAGCTACATTCAACTTTTTAATTTTATTTTATTTTTTTTACAATAGGATAAAGTTTACTTTAAACACCTATATACTCCACTACTTAATCCAATTAAGAAAAATAAAATAAGGGCAGGAGAGGAAGTCCACATATAATACAAAATAAGAATTTACAAAAGCAAAATAACATAAACAGAAAGTCATAAGAAATAACTTTACACAAAGTCCTATGCAAATGAATTCAATAAAAATCTAGACAAAAGGGACAGTTTTCTAATAAAAAAACTTTAATACTGACACCAAGAGATGAACACTCTAAAGAGAACCATTTGCACAAATGAAATGTTATAGGGAGCAAAAAAACTTTACCTGCTCCCAATAAGCACCAGACTCAGACTGTTTTAGAAGGAACTCTACCAAACCCTTAAATCCGAGAAGAAAGGGAGAAAGGGAAGGGGGGAAAGTGAGAAGAAAGTGAGTAGGTAGGTAATACACTAATCTCAAGTATAAGGATCAATTGTAAAAATCCTAACTCCAATTTTGGCAGACAGTTTCCAGCACTGTATTATGACCACGCAACGTTTAGTCCATTAATGCAAAGATGACTCAAATATTAAGCTATTAATGTAATTTACCATAATATGCCTAAGGGGGGCATATATATTCATCACCAAAGATGCTGAAAAAGCATGAAAAATTCAACATTCATTCTTGATTTAAAATAACAAAACAAGAATCAACAAGTACTTAACATAAGATGGAGAGCCGGATCGAAGCCAACACGATGCTTACTGGGAAGCCTCTGAAGGCACTACAGCCTCCCTCTACAGGAATGACAACTAGCATCACTGCTATTTCACACTGTACTGGAGCAGCAGCCAGCACCACTAGACAGTGAAAGAAATGAAGTACAAACTGGCAAAGAAATAAAATATAAACAAAAGCTGAATAAGATGTGGTAAAACTATCAATATTTGAAGATAAAATAATTGCATACCTGAAAAAAAGACAACAAGGAAATCTGAAAATCTACGGACAGTATGAGAATTCCTACTTTTAAATCCTTTATATCTTATATCCTTCTACATTACAAAAATCAAAGCTTTGCTACATACACACAGCAATCAGTTAGATGTGATGAAGGAAGACATCCCATGGACAACAGCAAGCGGAGACACAAACTTAAGAGGAAATGTACAAAACCTGAGGAAAACTTTAAAACATCTCTGCAGGATACAAAAGAACATCTAAACAAACAGAAAGATATAATGTCCTTGGAGAGTAAGACTCAACATAGATAATGTCAAGCTGCCATCAGTAAATTTATAAATTTAATACAACTCCAATAAAAATAGATAGTTGTATTTCCTCTGGATCAAAGACAAACTGAATCTCAAGATCATATGGAAAAACAAGCAAGCAAGAATAAACAGGAAAATTATGTGAAGGAAAAGCAATGAGAACAACAATACCTACCAGATACTAAAACAATCTATTAACATCAGTAATTAAAACAATATGATACTGATACCGGCTCAAGACAAGGTTGACATAAGGGAAGCCATATTGTAGAAAAGAAACCCTATTGTAACTTTGCATGACCTCTGACAAACTAACCCAGCTGGATATGCATCCTCCAGGAGATCTAATTGCTTTGTAGGTTTTACCACCCGTGTTTGTGCATGTACCTCCCAGCTGCACTAAGATGATAACTTTGGGGGCCGGCCTGGTGGTGCAAGCAGTTAAGTGCGCGCACTCCGCTGTGGCGGCCCAGGGTTCACCAGTTCAGATCCCAGGCACGCACCAACACACCGCTTGGCAAGCCATGCTGTGGCGGCGTCCCATATCAAGTGGAGGAAGATGGGCATGGATGTTAGCCCAGGGCCAGTCTTCCTCAGCAAAAGAAGGAGGATTGGCAGATGTTAGCTCAGGGCCGATCCTCCTCACAAAAAAAAAGAGATCATAACTTTGTTCTTTCGAGTTCCTTAGGAATGTGATGACCCCCGAACAGAGAGTCTATGCTGATAGCCATCATCAATGAAAACTGAAAGATCTGGTGCGGCACTCTCAGTCGGTAACACCAGAAGGTCAACATTCCTAACCCCCTCTCTTATAAACTACCAGCCTATATAACTGCTGTAAGATTTTGTGCCCCCTGAAGATGGTTCTTTGAGACATTAGTCGGCCATCTTCCCCCTTGCTAGCAAGCTGTAATAAACTGCCCTTTCTTTTCCACCATCTTGCCTCTTGACGAGTGGCTTTTGTCTCACGGCAAGCAGATCGTGCCCTTTGTGTAGTAAGAGAAATCTGGCAACTCTGGTGGGACATTAAGTCCTGCTTGTGGCCAGCCAACCTTGGACAGGCAACCTGTCAGGTAAGTCCCTAGCAGCTGCCGAGGCTCTCTTTGTCTCGAGGATGTGCCCTACCTGCTCTCCTGTGGTGACACCGGCTGCCTCCCAATGCTCCCTATGGTGGAAAGAGAAATGGCTACTTCTAGAGGGTCAACAGGCTCACATCTGGAGTAGGGTAAGTCACCTTGGTGGTGCGCCATGGAGAACTTTCCTTCTCCTCCATCTGGAGTCCTCTCTTCAAGAGCAGGGACCATCTGGTTAACAGGGTGCCCTGCCAGAGTGGGAAGAGGTATAAGACTTCACCCGGAATCTAGGAACCGGTTCAGTGGTGTCTCTGTCTGTGTCTGTGTCTGTAAGAGCTCCAGGATCAGACATCTTTTGGGTTTGGGTGAGTGACCTCGTTGAAATGTGCCTGTGCTTAATTGTCTAATATCTCATCAGGATAGTGGGTTAGAGGCCCCACTGGTGATATTTGGTTGCTGGATTAAAGTCCCAAGGCTAGGATTGTGGGAGACAATATAAAGGTTACACCCACTGGGGCACTCAAGAGGATTGGCTTAGAGTCTCGAGCTCTGGGTTAGAGTCCCAGAGTATTGGATTTTGGAGTCTGTTCATGTTTGTCTATGTCTGACTGTCTTATTTGTTAAAATTGGCTGTTTGGAGACTGAGTTTCTTGGTGATCATAACAAACTCTCTTTAGAAATTACCTTGTGTATTGCAGCCACCTTGGGAAAAGCCCCCTAAAATGGGGATAACTGTAAACAGCTGGCAAGATAACCTGGGATAATTTAAAATTACATTTTGGGCTCTTTTTGAGCCTCCAAACCAAGGAACAAGGAAAAAATCTTTTATCTTTAAAGAGTCAAGGGCTCCACCTTTCAACCAAAAGTTTCTAGAAGATGTAAATGTTTACAGAGAACAGCAGAATCTTGCCAAGCTTGTTTTGTGTCCTGAGGGCTTCGCTTGATAATTGTCAGGTTGTGGGGGGATCCCAAAATACAGCTGGACAAAAATATGGTTGTCCTTCATTCTGTGGTCAGAGATGGTCGGACAGAAATGAAGGTTGCACTCCTGTTTGTGGCTAAGAGTCTACCAAACCACCGTCAGCCTCAGGGGAATTACATTGGCCATTAGAAGAAAGCCTCAGCTTGGACCTTCATTGTAAGGGTCCTGATTTTAGGGATGCTTGAAATTTTCACGATCTAATTCTAGCTGCAGCATAAATATACTTTTGACCAGCAATGTCTAAATTCTGAAACAATGAGAAACGTTAATTCGATCCCCACCTGAAACCCCTTAGGCTGCATTCTGAACTGGGCGACTTTCAGCCACAAGTAAGCAGTACAAGCTACTGAATACTCATTGGTTTATTGATCCTTCTCCTCCCAGAGACAGTTGCTATTTTTCCTTGTTTCTGTTTTTTGTGTCATTTGTCATAAAGGAAAACCCCTAGAGCAAGATGCAGGCATCTCCAGAAGCCTGTTGTCTGGGCGGGCCCACAGTAGACTTTGCCGTAGGGCCTACCTATGGAGTATACACATAACGTGGAAGCTATTGCTAACAGGGCCTCCTGGAGGCCAAAAGAGCCGAAATATTGGTGGGCGCAAGTCGAGCAGTTAAGAGCCATTAGGCTGCTCGCCACCTCAAGAAGTCTCCTGTGAAAGGATCAGTTGGTCATGGAACGGGGTAGATGACACAGGTCCCCCACGAACTTTACAAAAATGTCCATGCAACAACGAGGTACTCTGGAAAGCACACACAATCCCCAACCCTGCAGCCCCTCCCCCCTAGGTATTAGTCTGGCTCTGAGAGACCCAAAGCATAGGTAAAGCTGTTAATGTGCATATAAGATGAAGTGTTTTTTTTCTTTTTGTCTTGTTCTATGTCTGGAGAGCTTGGCTTTGTGACCTCTTTGGTCATGAGGGGTCCCAGTCCATCAAGGGCCTTTGTCATCTCAACCTTTGTTGTTTGTTAGTGCACTCCCACCTGTGCAGTGGAAGCCTTTGCTTTCTTGGGCTATTTTTCTTTTTTTTGAGTGAACTTTCTGAATCTTGTGAGGGCACTCCTTTTGCCCTCTCTTTTAGGGATGCCTCTTGCATCCATAGTTAAGCCATAATGCTTGTAGATATTGGGACGTTAAAAACTGACAAGGCAAATATCCCCCAGGAACTCCATCTTGGAGAAAACTTGAGTGGTTTCTCTGTGCCTTTGTGATGTAGTTGGACAGGCAGATCAACCTATAATGTCATTTCAGTTACAACCCAATTTCTGAGAAATTAAGAGCAATTGTCCTAAAAAAAAAATACTTGCAAGACTGGAAATGCAGCTCTGCAGGCCCGCGGTAGACTTTGCCATGGAATTTTCAAATTCCACCCAGTTCCTTTATCTCAAAAAGGATTATCATCTCACTTCTCTGTGAACTGTTATCTGGCCCATCACTAATTCCTAGGACTGAAGGAAAAAAAAGTAAAAAGGCCATAAAAACGGCCATAAGAGCAACTTTGCCAAAAATCTAGCATCTTGAGCGTCTTCTCCACAAATATTAGTAAAAAGGCTTAAAACAAAAATTTGGATTCATAATTAGGGAGCCTTCTACCTGATTCATGGCAGTAATAGCTGTGCAGTTTCTATGTATGTCTATATGTGCATTACATATGTGTGATATTTTACCTCCGGATGCAATGGTCAAAATTAAGAGCTCTATTCAATTAGCTTAAAGTAAGTGCTTATAAAAATTATTTCTAAATGCAGTTAACCCAAATGTCTTTCAAGTTAACATGATATAAATTAATCTTTGGTAAATGAAAGCTGGTTTAAGTTTGTTGGTTTGACTGACAATTGTTGGAAACAAATGATTTAGATAGATGAAAATAAGTAAGAGGTTTTAGGTACAATAATTATGATTTATGGTCTGAATACTTGAAAAAACAGCTTCCAAACTCCTTTTGGTAACTTAAAACTTTAGAGTTTTGCTAAATTAAGTTAATGATTAAAGTCTGTCGAGTATCTGGGTCATTTTCAAATAAGATAAAATACTGAAACATTATTGCTAAACATAGCTAAGTTTACCTACTTTTGGCTTAGCACAGAAAAACTAAAAGGTGTTTTGGGTCTATTAGTAAACACGTCTTGTGTTTTATTAAAAGATTGTACTATAAAGTAACAGGTTTCCAGAAATTATGAAAAGTGTTTATAAATTTATAAATTTAAATGTTTATAAATCAAGCCACAGAATGCTAATGTATAACAAAGTTTATAATTGCTTACTTAGTTTTTACTTAGAAGTCAAAGTCTATAAGGGTTAAAAATTCTAATTAATATATGTGATTAAAGTTACTAAAAATTAATAAGGAAAACAGCTCTGTATACAAGGAAAGTAAGATGTATATTTTCAGTAATGAACGTACAAATAATGGAAATATTTTGTTTGCTTGGTTGGGAAAGATAAATTTGTCCCAAAGTACTAGGAGGAAAAAGCAAGGCATAGAACAAATTCTGAATGTAAAAAGAAAGTTATAAAAGGAATTCTGGAAAAAGAGTTTTATGCATGGTCAAGTTGGCTAAGATTAAAATGAATTTAATTAAGTAAATAAGGTTTAATATCAAAAGTAAGCTGGTGCAAAATTAAAATCTGGTCTTCTTTCTCTTCAAAGGATAATTTTCTTGAACTTGATAAAGAGGTTATAAAAAGTTTTTCTTTACCTTTGCGTAAGTCTACCTAAAAGACAGAAAGACTATGTTAAAATAATTTCCTACGTTCAAAAGGACTGAGGTCTCTCTATTAAGGTTTTTTTGACTATTTTAACTCTGTTTGCCCTTGACTGTTTCTGTTGTCACTTTGATTGAATGGATAACTGAGCATTGTTTTGCAGTGAGCATTGTTTCCTATTTGATCAAACGATTCAAAACCTTTTGATATTTCTGACAAGCTCCCCGACCCCCAAAATATTCAAATCCTGAATGAATTCTTTCTTTTGACCTGGAAGAAGGAAAAACAATTTTTTTTTTCTCTGAGAGGTTTCAGAGGGCCCCTGGGACTTCTCAAAGAAATTTTCTCTCTCTTCCTATAAGAAATATTTGGTGTGTTAAATTACATGGGAAGCATTCTTAAATAAGTGGTAGTAAACCTTCTTAGGTGGTATTATGTGGGTAAATCTTATTGATATGTTTTAAAAATTATATAACATTCCTAAAATTCTGATCTCTCCTGGTTGTCAGCCATAATTCTAGTTATTATCTTGAAGTGTTGTATGTCACAGAAATAGCCAAGTTTCTTTGTCAATTGCCCTTTTTTCAGTCTTTTGTTATTTGCAGACAGTTGTTTTACTCTGATGCTTTTGCAAAATATATTTCATCTTCAGAGAAATTCCTGGAAAGGACTCTGGCACTTCCTCTAGAATACAGGCTTCTGATAAACCTTCAGATCATAAAACTTAACTGGGTAAGAAATAACAGAAATCTAACAGAAAAACTGCTGGCTTCATGAAACTGCTAACAGAAGATTAAGATCAAGAATTGATTACACTGGACTGAATGAACTGATGAGGATGATTATAATTTTTATGACTTTTGTTTGAAATATTGCTGATTTTTTTTAATGTTTTGTCTTCAAATTTAAGGAAAACTTTTTCTCTTTTCTCTCAAGCTAACTGTGGCTTATAGCAATTTGGTAAATTATAACTTTGTAAGCAGAATTGAAACATTTATCTTTTTCACCCTACCTGATCCCTCCAGGATTTGGAAACTCTTAGTGAGTGAGTATTGTTATTTTCATAGCAATATAGTTATTTGCATAAGTTCAATAAGAATCTGTTCTCTTTATGACAGGAAACATTGGTTATATTACAAAGGCTTTGACTGGAACATCATATTTGAGAAAAACATACAGACTCAGATATAACAAGACAGCTTTTGAGAGACAAAGATTGGACTTTATGGAATAAAGCCACGTGGAAATATTGGCCTGGTACCTTATGTTCAGCATTCCAAGCAGCACTTACTAGATAAGGAAGGAAGGTCACTTATCTGGCAGGTGCAAGGAACCTCAAAATATTTTGGGGAACCTCGAAAAGAGAGGAATTCACCCAAATCTGTAAGTATTGCAGGTGAAGTCTGATGACAAAATCCTTGGATTGGCTTTCCCGGCCTCGAGAGGCCTGTGAAGTTCAATCTGAGATTCCTTATAAAGAGTTCCAGCAAAGCAGATTTAAAAGAGCCTATTTGATCAGTTGCTATTCTTGCTGCACTTATGTAAAATAATTGAATCAAGTTTTATTGAAACTACACTTACTTTGCAAACCAGTTAGTCTTAATTTGGCTACCTTTGGAAAAATGAGGGTGATTTTAGAGGGAAAAACGTATGTTTCAGTAGAAACTATAGTAGACATTCATGGATATTAGGTTCTAGTTCTGATAACTGTCTTTGAGGTTTCTGTTTTATATCTGTTAACTGGACTGGATCCTGAATTCTTCTCCTTAAATATCTGGCTACAAATCTCCAAACTAATATTTTCAATATTTTTCCATCATTTTCATTTGGAATCATTGAGAACTGAACATGCCCTTTTTTTTCCTGAAGCCTTACAAACTGAAGCTGGTGGACTTGATATAAACTTAAGAAAGATTCATGTGTGTTGCTGTGTAAACCACTTAGAAAGGTACCTGAACGCCTGATGACATCATCAGAGACATTTCAAACTGCAAAAGATGCTTTGACTCTGACATCTAGAAATATTTTTGACTGGCTGCCCCCTGGACTCAGAACCTGGTTTATAATTTGCTCCCACCATTAACTTTGTTTTTCTTTTTGTCTTATTAATTACTCGGTTACTTGCTTCCACAATATAGGCCTAACTTTGGGAGCCCACCTGTATCACCATCTTACTAAGAGACTGGTTCAATAAGACAAAACAACAGGATATCTCTCAAGATTGAGGGATTAAACAGCAAAAGGGGGGAACTGATACCGGCTCAAGAAAAGGTTGACATAAGGGAAGCCATATTGTAGAAGAGAAACCCTATTGTAACTTTGAATGACCTTTGACAAACTAACCCAGCTGGCTATGCACCCTCCAAGAGATCTAACTGCTCTGTAGATTGTATGATCCCTGCTTGTACATGTACCTCCCAGCTGCGATAAGATGATAACTTTGTTCCTTTGAGTTCCTTAGGAATGTGATGACCCCCGAACAGGGAGTCTATGCTGATAGCCATCATCAATGAAAACTGAAAGATATGGTGTGGCGACTCCCAGTCTGTAACACCCAAGGGTCAACATTCCTAACCCCCTCCCCTATAACCCACCAGCCTATATAACTGCTGTAAGATTTTGTGCCCCCTTAAGGTGGTTCTTTGAGACATTCCATCTTCCCCCTTGCTAGCAAGCTGTAATAAACTGCCCTTTCTTTTCCACCATCTTGCCTCTTGACGAGTGGCTTTTGTCTCACGGCGAGCAGATCGTGCCCTTTGTGTGGTAACAATACCAGTGCATGAGAAGACAAGTAAAAACGGAACAGAACAGAAAGTTCAGAAACAGATCCAAACATATACTGGAATTCAGGAAATTATTAAGTATGCATCGTAAATCAGTTGGGTAGAGATGGACTTTTTAATAGAGAGTGTTGCAACAACTGAATAGCCATCTGGACAAATACACCACAATAAATGAATCAAAGATTTAAATTTTTTTTTAAAAACATGAAAGTAAAGAAAATACTGGAGAATTTTCTTAAAACTTGGTAGAAGGAAAATCTCTCTACTAAAAACTCAAAATCGAGAAGCTATGAAAAGAAAATATTGATAAATTTGACTACATAAAAATGAAAAGTATCTCCATAGAAAGAAGCATGATAAGCAAAGGAAAAAATACAAATTACAAACTGAAAGAAATATTTGTATCTCAGCACAGACAAAACTAATCACTTCAATATATGAGAAGGTCCTAGAAATCAAAGCAAAACAGAAATCAAACGGAAATAGAAAAACAGCCAAAAGACGTGAGTAGACAGTTCCCATAAAAAGAAATACAAGTAGCCCTTAAACGTGAAACGTGTACAAAATCACACTCTTTATAAGAGAAATGGAAATTAAGACTAAACTGACTTTCTACTTCTCACTTATCAGTCTGGCACAAATCCAAAAGCTTGACACATATTTACACCACTGGTGAAGCTGTGGGGAAACAGGCACTTGCGTACCTACACTCCTAGGGGAAGTATAAATAGTACAACCATTAACAAAGGGCAATTTGGCAATATCGATCAAAATCAAAAATGCTCTTTGACGGAGCAATCCCATTCACGTCACAGATTCATGTTACATGTAATTCATATTACAGATATATGTAGTGCAGCATTTTTTTTTACAGCAAAATGTCGAGAACTACAGGTAAAAAGAACGATTTGCATTCTTATAATGAAATTTCTTGAAGCTATTTAAAAAGAAGAAACTTGATAAGTAATAATATGGAAAGGACTATAGGATGTAAGTGAAAAACACAAGGCTCAGAATAATGTTTATTCTAAGTCATCTTCAGTGTTAGCAAGTCAAGAAAATAAATATTTGCATTACAATAGCATGTCTGTAGTAGCATAAAGAAACACTGGGATGATCCATAAGAAACTAACATGGCATAGATGTAGACTGTAACGGTGGGGAAGCTACACTTATCAAAACATATGTTTTTAAATTGTTATGATTTTGGAACCATATGAATATATTACTTATGCAAAAAATAAATATTTTTTTAAAAGATGTGTAAACCCAATTTCAAATGTTTACACAAGAACCTGCACACACATAATCCTTTGTGTGTTCATCTGCTAGCTCTCCCAGAATCACATCAGTCTGATGGCTCAGCATGTCCGCAGAATTGTAAAGAGGGAACAAAGTGAAACTGTATTAGATCACTTTCCACATAACCAATGTCATGCTTACATTTCAAATCTTACCAAAAATACTTAATTTCTGGGTTAGCTTTAGAAGTCCCTAATAATCCCCCACCTCATATTGTATACACTCACAGGAAAGCACAATTTACAGATAAGACATTCAATGTTTTTATTTCTAAAAGATGTTGATAACATCTATTAGTCTTGGAAGAAAAATATAGCACAAAAGAGTTATCAGTGGGCAGAGAAATGAGGAGAAAGAGAAAATATAAAGTTAGAAATCTCTCTTCTCTTAGTTTCCATTCCGTCTGCTCTTATGCTCTTTTCTGGTTGATCCTTGTCTGGTTCATTTATCTCCTCCTGCCCTTTCCTATTATTTTTTTCTCTAGCCTTTGTAAATGTCTTCAACTCTCTGTGAGTTCATTAAATCCACCATTTCAACTTTCACCCTCTGCAAATAACTCCCAAATGTGCATCTGTAGTCCTGACTTCCTCCCCAAGGCTCACATTTTTATATGGCTGCCTAGACCTTCCAACTCTCCACCAAACCCACTGCTCTGGTTCAAGGCCCCATTACGTTCCAGAATGGCTTCCCATCTACCAATCCTCCTTTCTCCACTTCCCCCATCCTCTTCCTGTCTAATCCTACTTCCACAAAGCTACTAGATTTGTCTTCCCAAAACTTGGAGATCCCCTCATCTAAGGAAGCAACTTCTTAACCTGGCATTCAAGACCTTTTAGGATTTGACTTAAGCCTAAATATCCAATCGCAACTTCTTCCACCTCCACCCATCTTTACTCATCCTAGCTCCAGCCAAACTAAATCAGTTCTTGGGCCCTTAATATCGCCTAGGCTCCCCTACCCTCCTGCTTTTGCTTACAATTTCTTCCATCTGATACCCCTTTACCTAAAATCATTCAAAATTTTTCACATCAGCAGAACTCTATTTCCCACTTGTTTGTTTTCCGTGAGCCCATGAACCACCAACTCCATTCATTATATGATGCTGGGGTTGTCATAACTGATTATAAGCAAAGATCAAAAAAAGAGCACGTTACATCAAACTTATGAAATATCATTTCTAAGTTTCTAAAATTAAGTCAGGCTTGTACTAAAGGACACAATGGGTGACTTGTCCTATGGGAGTAAGGGTGAAATGTCAGGGCAATGCCCTCCCTTAAAAAAAAAGGATGTTAGTTCTTTTTGTTGATTACAAAATGCCTGTTTTTCTCTCCTTCTTGCACACATATCCTGAAGGCACATGGTACACGTGCTTCTCTATCAGTTATCAATCATGGGCACGTGCTCATTGTATAGAATGCCAGATGAGCATCTGAGGGGGACACCACAGTCACATACTGGGATTTCACAATGCCAGCTGGCACCACACACTTGTGGAAGGGTCATGTGGGTTGGCCACTGACTAGCAAGTAAACTCACTGTTTTGAACACAAGTCACTGAAAATGAGGATGTTCATTTATTTGAGCAATTTGTGCCAATGTCATTGCAGAGGCAGGAGGAGGAAGGAAGATGCATGGTACACTAACAGATACCAACTTAAACAAAAACCTTACCAAGTTTGGAAAAATAGGAACAGACACGTACCTTTTGCAAAGACTTTAAGTACTTTACATAGTCTATCAAGCAGGTGAACGTTATTAATGACACATAGCCAAAGTCTGTACTCTCTGTCTGGTCTTTTTTTTTTTTTAATTTTTTTATTTATTGCAGTAACATTGGTTTATAACATTGTATAAATTTCAGGTGTACATCATTATACTTCTATTTCTGCATAGATTACATCATGTTCACCACCCAAGTACTAATTACAACCCAGCACCACACACATGTGCCGAATTATCCCTTTCGCCCTCCCCCTTCCCCCCTTCCCCCCTTCCCCTCTGGTAACCACCAATCCAATCTCTGTCTCTATGTGTTTATTGTTGTTATTATCTACTACTTAATGAAGGAAATCATACGGTATTTGACCTTCTCCCTCTGACTTATTTTGCTTTGCATAATACCCGAAATGTCCATCCATGTTGTCACGAATGGCTGGATTTCATCGTTTCTTATGGCTGAGTAGTATTCCATTGTGTATATATACCACATCTTCTTCTATCTTGGTTTTTCTGTGTGTTTTTTTTTAAAGGGATGGTCTCCGGAATTCATTATCGATTTCCTCTCTGCTTAAACCAAGAGAATGCCAATGGCTGCAAAGGGATACCAGAAATCACTGCCCATAATGCTGTTTTCTCTTTAATGTGAAGAAGGATGTCATTTGCTATGTATAGGCACTGTCCCCAAAGTACTTTAACTCTTCATAAAGGCCTGAAACCAATGTTCCTCCAATTTGCTGTCTTCTGCAGACACAGTACATTTTTCCAAATATTCAAAGGTAAAAGGGTCAAATGATCTCACCCACAAAGTTTGTCCACAGCATCTCCTGCATCCTTGGGCTTCGGGGTCCACTCATTTCCCAGGTGAAATGAGCAGGTGTGGGCTGCCCAGCACTCAACACCAGAGAAGCACGGAGGCAAGGCTGATCAATTCCAGAGAGAAACATCGAGGCCAGACAGGGTGAAGGCTCCAAGGCCCTAACAGAAAAGCAGGCCACGTCCCTTTCTTTCCTGTAATTCACCAGGTGTCCACAGGAGATATAAGGGGTCCCCTAGTTCTGCTCCCTGAGGAGCCTTCAGAAAATGGAATAGGACTCCAGGGAATTTAAGTTCTTCTCTAGCCAGCCGAAGCTTTGGAGGAAACAGAGCTTTGAGGAAGAAAAGCAGGGAAAACAGGCACCTGACCTAGAAACGTTAGTGAGGGTGTACAGAGTAGAGCTTTCATCACACTGTTCTGGGGTTGGCACAGAAAAGGGAAGGTCCCTGCCCTCAGGACATCCAAACGTCACTGGCTTCTTCCCACCCTAATCCAAGAAAAAGACTGTCTAATCACAAGTCCAATGGGTTCTCTCCTTTCCCTGAGCCCCAAGAGCCTATTCTCACCAAACACAAAACCACCACTGTCTGCTCTCCATCTCCTCAGCCTCCTGTGTACAAAGCACGCTTTGGCGCCCTGGCCCCTCACCTTCTTGTTCGTTCAAGAACTTATGCTGCCCTGAGAGCTTCAACAAGAAAACGGAGAAATTGGGAAATGGCATTATAAAACCTCCAGGGAAAGGAGAAAAGGTTAAGAGGGCTTGAAGGGTTGTTGCTACTTGCTGTCAGAATAAAAGAACTGATGAAGAGCTTTCTTGTTTTCTCTGCCTAGAGAGCCAGTGACCCACAAACAGATACCAATGTTACAGAGACAAACACGACATAAAGACAGATGAAAAACCGAAATACTTAGAATTTTTATAGGGAATTTATTACAACCAAGATGACAAGGCACTGCTAAAAAATAAAAAGAGCTTTGTTATGTAATTCACACCTCTCCCAAAATTCCCAACTGTCTATCCTATTTGTAAAAAATCTCTATATAATCTACCTAGTAGCCTGGTCCAGTTTTCTGATCATTTTTGCTATCATAAAGTTCTTTCATAAATATAACAATTCTTTTACCTCAATTTAAGCCCATCTTTTTGTTCCATCTTTTATGGATATGAAGGAAAGTGGGATGGCTTCCTCCTTCTAATAATCAACTGTGATATGAGGCATCCCTTGTTTTTTTTTTCTAAATTCAATAATCCACCTTCACAGATCTCATTTGTCACTATATCAACCTTTCATACGGGCTGCAGAATTTTCTCTTTACCACCCTTAATATAAACAGTAAACCTGGGCTTATCTATGCTTTTATATCACATCTAAACTGCTTTGCTTTTGAAGCCTTTCATAACCTAATCTTACCCTCTTAGCCAACCTTATTTCTATGTTTTGTCCCTTCTATAAACTAAGCTCACTCCCAATGCTATTTAAGCTATTCCCTCATCCCCCCAGTTTAGAAAGCCCTGTCACCTGGGTTAATCCCGATCCACCTCCACATGGCCCGTTCAACACTAACACGCCCACAAAAAACCCTCTCTGATGTCTCCCATCCAAAATCACCTCCTTTCATGAGGCACTTCTGAATTTTCTTCCTCAAATTAATTGTATTTATAAGTTTGTGGAATTCAATAACATCAACACTGCCTGGTTCTCAATTGCCACATAGATACATGCATGACTTGGTGATGTCTCCTTAACTAGGCCAGGAGTTGCTTGAGGACATAGTTCAGCATATAACTTAGGCACACAGAAGACACTCAGTAAGTTACCCAAGGCAGAGACCAGGGTTAGGGTTTCAAAGCAGCTCATCACCGTGTAGCTGAACATGCTGGATCTGTTAAGCACTACAGCATTTTAGGTTCTGTGTTTTGCCTTGCTTTCCACTGCCTGGTTGTCTAAAACTCTGCCTCTGACCTTCTGGGCAAGTTTTTCCTACCACATAACCAAGTCTGGTTTTCCTATCCCATTTCAGAGCATCCTCCTTGGGTAAATGATCTTGAATGTCATCCCTCTCTCTGACGGCTCATTCATCAAAACCGTCAAGATTACTTTAAATTCTATTCCTGTTACCTAGGTTGTTTAAAACTCTGACTAATTTAAGAGTATTCAATCAACTATATTGCACTTTCAATTTGTCAAAGTCATCAATACAACCTCAAACAATAAAACCCTCCTTTTCAGTTAGTGATTCTGGTACACAGTGTGAGAACCCCTTTCTATGCTTCAGATCAGGAATAGTGACAAGGTTTCATCAGGAAGCCCAACCCCAAATCAGTTGGTAGTGAGACGCTGTCTGCAGGCTTGTGTTAAGGAGGACTTCTGAGGCCACATCTCTGTTCAGTGACAAAGACGTCATCAACTAGTGATGTCTGCCAGGGTCATGAGAGGGGTAACAGGTAGAATGGATTTGTTGACCCTGTTATTTGGCATTACGATAGAATCAAAATCTTTACGGAAATAAAGGTACCTTCTATTTTCCTATTTTCTACATAGTCTGTATACCTGTAATAGAATAACTTACCCTCTTTTTATTTTGAGCAATTTTCTCTTAGTGTCTCTCAGTTATCAAGACCAAAAGTACTAAGCTAGAAGGACTGGAGATGTACTTTTATTCTCTTGAGAAAGGCAGATGACAAAGTGACTCCCTTTTTCATCATTATATACCTCAGTAGTTCTCCAGAACTTACAAAATAATCAATGCTGATTACAAAATGGGAATATTTTAACCCCAGATATAAATACTAATCATGGAATTAACCATGTGTTTATACCTATTTGAAGCATAAATGGGGTGGAAGTATGACATTGTAATCGGTTGTCAGTCAACACTGCAGAGCAATCAACAGACATTTAGAATAATAGGCAGAGTTTCACTGTTAACAACTAACATTTTAACATCCCATTCAACATACTGTTGACTCATATCTTGGCTGACAGCCCACATTAACTTTGTTGACTTGGACAGAACTAATTTGATTAAAGAAATCCCACAACACAACAGCCTCCGTAAAACTTCATCATCAAATGTGCAATCAATTCAATTAAAATGTCAACCTTATGGTTTGGTATTTATGAATGGTATCTTTGATTATAATGCTAAATATTCTTAATAGATACATTTCTTTAAAAATTTTGTTGATGATTTGAGATTGAAATGTTATGGGTTTCCTAGTATGTGACAAAGCCAACATTCACCAGAGGAGTTTCCATTTGTGGAAGAGTTACCTCAACCTTCAAGGGGAGAATCATAAGGCATTGACTAGGGGCCAGCCTGGGGGCGTAGTGGTTAAGTGCACGCACTCCACTGTGGCGGCCCCGGCGGCCCAGGTTCGGATCCCGGTGTGCACCGATGCATCGCTTGTCAAGCCATGATGTGGCGGCATCCCATATAAAGTAGAGGAAGATGGGCATGGATGTTAGCCCAGGGCCAGTCTTCCTCAGAAAAAAGAGGATTGGTTAACAGATGTTAGCTCAGGGCTAATCTTCCTCACAAAAAATAATTAATTAATTAATTTAAAAAATTTTAATAATAAAAAATGAAAACAATTTAAAAAAAAAGAAGGCATTGACCAGAGGAGCTGGTAAGGAAGGTATGGTTTAGGGTAGGGAGTGGTGGCAAGGGATTTTGTGTAAGAAAGACAAATTGGGATTCCTTTTCAGTCTGCCTCTGACTAGCGATGTGATCTGAAGCAAGTTACCTGACCTTCACGTGTAGTTTCCCCATCAGTAAAATGAGAATTAATAAGATCTTAGTTATGTAAATAATTTTGCACAGTGGAGTCAGTGTTCAACAAACGGTGGTGGTTATTATTATTATTATTGGTAGATTCTTGTCTATAAGGTAGAAACAAAATAGACAAGCTTTGGAGTTTTGATTGGGGTTTTCTCTAGGGGGTAGAGTGGCCAGAAGAGGTGTGGTGGGTGGGGAGGTTGGTTTTGGGAATACTTCTAAAATAACAAACTGGTTTTTGAATTTGATGGGTGCCTGATGAGATGTCTGTTCCTCCCAATGTTAAAGAGAACTTTTCTAAATAGATAGGAGATGTATTCTTGAGTTGACCATCCTACCATCTGATCCTATTATCTACTCACTCTCAAAGAATCTTTGAGTCTCCATTCTCACCCAGGTTCAAATCTCCACAATTCTGAGATGCAGGTACCCTCTTCTAAACTGCTGAGGGGTTTGGAACTAAGAGAGCTAAATCACCAACAAGATCTTCAACAGCTAGTTAGTGCTGGGGATGGAAAGGTTTAGAAGCTGCTTTTATTAGTTATGTTTTAAAAAAAGGAAACTAATTTCACAGAAAATGGGGATAGGGCACAGGGTATGGCATCCACTTTGTTACTGCTATATGAAAAGAAAAATAATCTGAAAAATAATATAGAGTATATTTTATGAACTTCATCAAAGCAGGGTACCAGGGTTACTGTAAACATTCAATAAAATTACCTTTTGACCTTGTCATAAAAAGAAGTTAATCTTGTCCATTTGCTGTTTTCTTGTTTAACCTGAGGGGTGACTCAAGGATCACAAGGATTTATGAGCTTGTTTTACAGAAAAAAAGAATCACCAGATAACCAGCCCCCAGCTGCTCTTGACACCCAAAAGTCAGATTGCCCAGGGGCTTATCCGAAGTGACCCAAAAACTCCTTCTGCCAAGCCCCTTAGCTCTAAAAAACCCCCTGGTTTCTCCTCTTGTTAAGGTGGGTTTGAGAGAACCTATCCTCCCACCCTCTCATTTTGGCCAATTCAAATAAACCTTTCTCCATCTCCAATCACCAATGTCTCAGTGATCAGCTTACTGCACACCAGGCACACTAACTTGAGATGAAGAGGTTCAGTATCATCCTAACTGGTTTCTTAGGATGAGAGCCTTCCTTTCTGTGATTTAGGGCCTAAATTACTCTCTTCCCACCCATCACTTCACAATGCAGTCAAGACCATTCGTCTGATCTGACCTCTACCTTCTCCTTCCCCGCCAGAACCACTCCATCCTGCTTACTCATTGTTGGCCAGAATTAAATGCTAAATCAACTACTTTCAGAGGTTAGAGCTCATAGTTATATGCAAGTCTCTAATCTACTCTAAAGTAAGGGTCCCTTCAAAACAGACTATATTTTCATTGAATTATGAGGCAAAGTTTGAAGGAAGATTCCATTCTCGCCTCTACCTTTCCTTTAAGGAACATGCCTCCTCTCTCACCATTCAGTGTTCTCTGCTAACCCTGTTGTTCACATGCCTTACCTTGCATTTCAACCTTCCCCAAACCAGCCAACTAAAACTACAGAAATCAAGTTCTGCTCCTCCAAGGGCCTACTGTTAGAAAACTAAAATAAATTATGCTAATGATAGTGGATACCAATAATGCAATTAGTGCATTATTCTATAAGAGCAGTGGTACACAAAGGAGTGGAAGGAAGGATGGGAGAGAAGAGAGGAGGATTTTGCCCCACAAAAGACGTTCAGCAATGTCTGGAGACACCGTTGGTTGTCACATTAGGAATGTGCTATTGTCATCTAGTGGGTAGAGGCTAAGCACACTGCTAAACGTCTTACAATGCATAGAACTGCTCCCCATGACAAAAAATTATGCAGCCCAAAATGTCAGTAGCACTGAGGTTGAGAAACTCAGCTCTAAGAGATAATATATTTCAGTTAACGACTCCTCTGTTCCGTAGGTTTAAGTTTAAATTCCAGGCTGAACGGAGACAGGTTTTGAAGTACGTAACTATCAACCACACTCCTGAGACAGCTACTTATTTTCTATTCATATAAAATTAGTTCCATTTGTCAAACTAAAGACTCTTGCTGAATGATTATTGATTTTATTTGGTTGGGTTTTTTGTTTTTGGTTTTGTGAGGAAGATCAGCCCTGAGCTAACATCCATTGCCAATCCTCCTCTTTTTGCGGAGGAAGACTGGCCCTGGGCTAACGTCCACACCCATCTTCCTCTACGTTACACCGCCACAGCATGGCCTGACAAGCAGTGCATGGGTCCACGCCCAGGGTCCCAACCTGCAAACCTCGGGCCACCGAAGCAGAGCGTGCGAACTTAACTGCTATGCCACTGGGCTGGCCCCTGGTAGGGTTTTTTTAATTTTTATGTTTAAAATATAATATAAGTTTAATAAAAAATATGAGTTTAACAAAGAAAAAAGATACCCATTGTCATATTTGCTTCAGATATTTTCTAAAGAAAAAAATGATAGATACAGTTAGAGCCACCCTCCCCACTTCTCCTCCCTTCAAGAAGATGCGACTATCCTGTAGTATACAGCATTTCCACATATATTTTGTCCTTATCTACATATATCTACATAAATCTATAGTATCTGTTTACGGCACTAAATAGTAAATAAATACTATCAAACTATTCATTTTCTTTTCTCTCGTTTGAGATTTGTCTACTTTGTTCTCTCCATGTAAATCCAGTTGATTCATTTTGACTGCTATATAGTATAAATAAACCAGCTTACATATTAATTTTCCTCCTAAAGGGTGACTAGGTTGTCTTTACATTTTCACTACTTGTAACATGTCTCCTAACACACACATGCTGCGAGTCTGGGTAGGTCGATGTTTTAGCAGAAGTGAAATTGTAGGATGATAGTGTAATAGGTCTTCAACTTTGCTACAAATTGCCAAAATGCTCTCCAAAGTGGTTAAACTAAAGTTTTCATTCTGTTGCACTTAGAAATACAGATGACTCATCTTAACGGTTTTCAAACAAACAAATAAGCAAAAGAAACAAACCTTTGCCTTCTACAGGGCTATATTAAGATGTGAGGATAAACACGTACAGTATGTTAGTGAATTTTTTCAGAATCACCTGTGATGAAGTAATTTTTGTTCTAAGAACAAAAATGTGTACGCCAGCCCCCACAAAAACTTCCATATGTCCAATAAAGCAGTGTCCAAAAATAAATAAACATACTTGCGGACCGTGACTGAATCTCAATTCAAACAAATCAACTGTAAAAACATCTTGAAACTATTAGGAAAATTTAAATATGGACTGTATATTAGATGATATTGACAAGAGATTCTCACATATTGAGGTATATGGGGTAACTATTCCGGTTCAAAACTGATTTGGCTTGAACTAAAAAGCCTGACTTATGGCCTATCAAACATACACTGTACATACATTTAACCATTAAAGCAAAGAATGCACTCTCTTAAGATAAGAATGCATACTTCCCCTCCTAAGCCCTATTGCAAATGCCCTATTGGTAAGGCCCGATTAGTCCCTCTCCTGACATCAGGGTCATGTTGACCTGCTAATTTGCAACAGAGTACCTCTTTGAAATTTTGATGAAAGTGTATCCTGGGTGTGTTTAACGTATGTTCTTTGTTCTAAAAAGATATAAAACTGTACTGAAAACCATGCTTCTCTGGAACGCTTTCTAAGGCCTTCCCGGGTTATAATCCTCACTCTCTCAAGTAAACTGACCTTATTTCTCTTATCCATAGAATAGTTATTGGTTGTTTTGCGTCAATAACATTAAGAAATCATTAAAGGGATAATAGTATTGCGGTTATTTTTAAAAAGTCCTTTTTAAAAAATGCAGGAAAAGATATGAAATCTTTTTTGACTGAAATATAATTAACAAGACATAAAATCTTGTACCTGTTTTAAATACTTCAGCAAAAAATGAGGAGTGATAGATGAATCAAGTGTGGCAAAATCTTGACAAGTGTTGAACCTGGCTATATGGGGCTCGTTATATTATGTCTCTACTTTTGTGAACGTTTGAAAATTGCTGTCATCGTCATCATCATCACCGTCAGGCACAATACTTACCAAGAGGAGTAGACTAATAAAAGCAGGTAGACATTTGGCTGTGATAGAGAAAATCTCAACCTATAATCCTTCCATATCCCATTTCTCTCTGCAAGTAGCTAGATAAGTTCCAGTATTTATCATAAGATAACCCCATTAAATGCCTTATACTCCATATCTTTGAGGACAGCAGATTCCGATATGTATGCAAAGAGTTTACACCAAGACAACAGTACTAAATCAACGCAGCTGATTTAAACAGACTATCAAGAACAGCCTGCCCAAGACAAAAATGAGCATAGAAGAACAATATCCCTCAAATTTCTGTGACAAAATATTATCCCACATTTTCTGTGAATTCAAGAGATTTGATTAATGTTGATATAGCCAATGCTGTACAAGTATCAACATAGTTAGTCAAGTCTCACAGACAGAATTTCAAAAGTAAAATTAGAGAGAAATGTTTGGCAGCCTGAATTCTCTCTGAACAGGTATAACATCAGAAGCTTCACCACAGTATTTTGGCCTTTGTGTGTGTTTGGGTGGGGCAAGGGGCTGAGGGGCAAGAGATAGGGGGCAGAAGGGAAATTTAGCACACGGGCTTAATTAACAGTAGGCCACATGACCCAAAATCTTTCTTTGTGGTGCTGCTGGAGTAGAGCAATGTGGAGGCCCTGAGGAGGTGCAGGAATTTCCCACTGCCGACAATGCTGAGTCAGTCCAGCAAACACTCCAGGGAACGCTGCCAAAATGACGGAGCCATAGCCTCTGTTTATTTGTATTGTTTGTGACTCACTCCTCAGGCAAGGGCAAATTTGGCCTTTGATCCTGCCTGTTGACTTTTGGTTGGTAATCATTCAAAATGTCCTGGTATCATAAAGCAATGGCAGTGGAATTCATCTTGAGTCATGAAAATGACAATTAATTACATTCATTATAATTACAATCAACATTACTAACTGATTCAAGTCTGATAGCACAGTAAGTGCTGGAAATCAGTCAGGTACCCAAAGAGTTAGGCTGGTGGTTCTTAACAGTCAAATGGTCCCTTGCACTATTCACAACAGAGTAAAGTAAAAGTTGCTAAATTCTCAATCAGACCACATCCCAGGGTCCAAGGAGATGCATTTGTCCTGTGGCTGGAGATGCGAAAGCACAGCAGACGCAAAGAAGCAAAGGAGCCAGTACCCTTCTTCTT
Organism: Diceros bicornis minor; assembly: GCF_020826845.1. NCBI lineage: Eukaryota > Metazoa > Chordata > Mammalia > Perissodactyla > Rhinocerotidae > Diceros > Diceros bicornis. The sequence continues at coordinate 68,103,635 of NC_080747.1, read as the reverse complement.
TCTTGTTTTAGCTTTCCAGCACATCAGCTCTCAGGAAACAAAAACTAGGGCAGAGGGTAACTCTATACTCTCCATTGAAATTGAATGTTCAGTATAACACAGTTACTTAAGCAGGGGAAAAAGATTTTTCTTCCTCATTGTTAATACAATGAGGAAAAGTCCTTAAACCTAGAAGAGTAAAGTGCAGTAACAGAGCTTCTTTTTTTTTTTTTTTTTGGTGAGGAAGATAGGCCCTGAGCTAACATCTGTGCCCATCCTCCTCTATTTTGTATGTGGGATGCCGCCACAGCATGGCTTGATGAGTGGTGCATAGGTCCACGCCCGGGATCTGAACCTGCCAACTCTGGGCTGCAGAAGCGGAGAGCGTGAACTTAACCAGTACGCCACTGGGCCAGCCCCCTAGAGCTTCTTTTTTTTGTGTGTGAGGAAGATCAGCCCTGAGCTAACATCCATGCTAATCCTCCTCTTTTTGCTGAGGCTCTGAGCTAACACCTAGAGCTTCTTAAAGAGATCTTACTCATGGTCATATCTGAAGCTCAATAAATTAGACATTTTAGTAGAAGACACAATAGAATATGGCTAAAGACAGAAGAGAACTATTTAACCACAAAGATAATATTTCCCTAGGTTCAGCTTGCAGTTGGCTTATTCGGTAAAAGCACAGAAGAATTATAATCAAGAGGGGTTTATAATCAAGTGGAGGGGGAGACTTAAAAACTGTTTCAAAAAACGTGTTTCACTAAATAAAAGCACAGCAGAAGGAATTTATTGGTGCAGAAAATAAATGTAACTCTTTTCCCTGTTTAGCTAATCTCTCCCTCTCCATTTCCCAAACCTATCATCAGCACTGTATCAGTCAGACATCTCAAAATCACACCCACTCTCCTGGGTCCCTTGGCCTGCCTGTGACCCTTGCCTAAACACTGACCAGTTCAACACTGTCTTGTGCTACATCATTGGCAGCAGTACAGAGACATGATGCTCCGAAGGCAGAAGATTGCACCAGCCCAGCACACAAGTGCTCACTGTGTTTCATCACCCTCTGCCAGTCTGTCTAGGATTGAGACACTGTCTCCCTGCTGACTCCAAACAGCACACACCCTGGAACAGGGCTACCCGAGCAACATACGTCAGGATGGGCGTGGAGGTGCAAATTACGCACAGCTGTGAGATTAACAGAGCTGAAAGCAGCAAATATCAGAGCCTAAATTAGATCTCACATTGTCCTTTCCTTATGCACCTATTTTAGCATTCATCACAGTGGCGTGTCGGATGCCTGTCTCCCCAAGAAACCACGTCTTTACCATCTTTGGATCCCCTGTCAACCATACGGGTAGCAAATGTTCAAAACTGCAATAGTCAGTTCCCAATTTCACAGGCTAAAAGGAAGGGTAGCCATTCCGAATGAAATATGACAAATTTTAGGCACCAGCCTTACTCTAAACCATTATGATTTATATTTTCTCCTCCTGTTCACTTCCAGTATTTCCTGGAGGTGCCATGGAAGACAAAGACCAAAAATAGAAAAGACGATGCACAACAAAAAAAAAAGATCAAAGAAGTGAAAATATTCACTTCCATACAGGCTAAAAAAACTACACCAAGACTCCTGAACACCCTCCCCTAGTGACTTTTTAATCCTCTTAACCTACCAAATTGAAACACCTTGTGCCCTTTTAAATTTCTGGACCAACACATGCACCACCATGACCCCAATCCATAGGGCCCTGTAGACTCTCACTCAAGATCAATGACAGCCCAAAGTCTCAAGTACAACAGAAAACCAGCAATTAAGTTTGTTCTCTCCTTAAATCATAAAGACACACGTTAAAAAACGTACCTGGAAAAATAAAAAATTAGTAGATCTGCTATAGCTGAGAGAAATCTGGCAATAACAAGAGGAGAGGATCAAGTATAGCCAGAAATATCCAATCTGTAAAAATGTTATCAGTGATAACACTTTGGTGTTTGAGTAGACACCATGAAGCTCGACCAGTTGCTTCAATCATTTGAACATAATAATCCAGTTACACAAAAACACACGTTTTCACTCCAATATGCTATTTCCAAAACGTGATACAGTATACAATTTCTACAATTCCTCTTAGACAAGCCCCCAGAAGATAAATTCCTTCTAGTGAAGTGTTCAACATTTTGATCTTATTTAATCTCAAATTAGATGGGCATAAAATTGTTTCAACAACTATTTTTGAAAAACACATAAAGGCTTAGTCTTTTCATTAAATCTAGTGATTTATTTCTTCCTAATTTCATAGTCATCACTCCCATAAAATTCTACTCCCCTATAAACCCAGTGTCTTAATTCTTAAAATTTTTACCCCAAGTGAAAGGGTTTATTGAGATAAAGACAAAGTACACAAATAGAAGCAGGGACTGGTTAGCTCCGTTGATTTGTTAACTCACTTCTAACAAAACTTAAACAAGTTCTTTACACAGGACTTTTCTGAGCCTTTGTTACTAGGCAATATTACTCTCCAAAAGGAAGGTGTAGTATGTGGTGACTCCCAAGTTTGTTTCATGGGGAAGTTATTTTTTTATTTTTTTATTTTTTTTGAGGAGATCAACGCTGAGCTAACATCCATGCCAATCCTCCTCTTTTTGCTGAGGAAGATTGGCCCTGGGCTAACATCTGTGCCCATCTTCCTTCACTTTATATGGGACACCGCCACAGCATGGCATGACAAGCGGTGCGTCGGTGCACGCCCAGGATCCGAACCCGGGTCACCAGCAGCAGAGGGCGAGCACTTAGCCGCTAAGCCACGGGGCTGGCCCCGGAAGCTATTTTTTATTTCATATATTACCAATTAGCCTTTAGCAGGAAAAAGTATTCTAAGGAACATTATTTGAGAACCACAAATTACAATAAAATGCTAATGAAACCTCAAAAATAAGTTTAACTCCCAGGTAATCCAGTTGACCCCCTTTTCTTTAACCATTGACTACATCTTTAAAACCATGGTCAATCACCTTTAAATGCATGTCTTTAGAAATACCCTGTAAGAACACACAGAGGAACAGCACATATTACCTCCTTTACAGCAAAACTCATTCAAAACTCAGGCAGCTACTATTTTGCATATAGGACAGAATTATGAACAATCCAAGGCCCACAGAATGCTCTACTCTCTGCATATTTGAAGGTCACATTGGGTAGATATAAATCTACCCAATTTGGATATTTTAACCATCATAATGAAAAGGAAGACTTACCAACAGGAGCTGAGTTTTTAAGAACAGACTCCTTTGGGACTCCTTTTTCAATTCGTATTGTGGCCCACTGTTGAAAAAGTAGAAGTGTTAATTTAAACTGTTCCACAGACACAACACAGAATACCTAAACTATGCTTATATGGAAGTGAAATTAAACATTAAGCCCTGACACTCCCTGAATTAGAGAAATACCCCAGTGAATGTCTGATGTAGCAGTATGCCAAATCCCAGGCATACTTATATTATATCTCTTATATTAGTTACTGATAATGCCCTAATAAAATGAGGAAAAGATTGTGTTGACTCTATTTAAACCACTCACACACATCTGGTACCCTCCAAAAACTACTCCTTGAAAAGGTTGTGAAACATGTCAGGCACAGGTTATGGCATCAAGACTATCTGGGTTTAAAGTTACTTAATCCCTCTAGGCCTCAGTTTCCTCACCTGTAAAATGAGGATAACAGTTTCTATCCCATAGGGTTGCTAAAAGGATTAAACAAGATTAACACACATAGAAACCTAAACTCGAGGCCCAAAGAATCACTATTATTTTCATAACAAATCAGGCATTTGAGGGTGAGACACTCAAAGAGGCCTAATTGCCTGCATCAGAGAGAAGCCTGCAGAAGGAGGCAGCGGGAGACGTGGAAAGCTGGAAAGGAATCAGTGAAATCACTAACTCAAGAGATCACATGCCCACCTGGTCACTTACCTTTGAAGATACAGACGGAAAATGTTATGATTATGTGGAAAAATCAACCCCCATTTGTTCTGACTGCACATAGGAGTGTAAAGAAATATACCGAGATGTGATTTGTTATTTTCTTCTTTATGCTTTTTTATGTATTTCCAAAATTATCTACCATAACATCAAAAATGGTAAGTGAACTTTGCTGACAGCATTCCAGAAAATCTCAATGGCTACTTTTCTAGTTTAGAAAAGGAGTAATTCAAATATTATTTAGATGCTTACAATTCCAGAAGCTAACAACGTCTAAATTGACTGATTGGGTAGGGGGATGAATAAGAGGTATAAGGCATTGTAATAATTATAATTAGAACTTAAGCACCCTTGGAGGGGTAAAAAGACAAAATTTATTAAATATATCAAGGCAAAAACCTCAGTTATTGCTAGACTCGGAGGGATTAAACAGAGAGGTAAAAAAAGAATTTCAAATAAATAAAAAAATAACTGTTAGAGAATAAATAACCTAAAACACAGACATGAAAGTCAAGGAGTAAGGCATGATCTGACTACATCAGGACTCCTGTACAACATCGCAAAGAGAAAAAGCGGAAACATGCCATTTGCATGTAGAGCATGCCCTATAAATAGCGGCCTAATCTTCTGGGCTTCAAGTGGCCAAGTCACAAATGATAATAAGACTCGTCTTAATCTGCTTGCGTCCTTTTCTCTTCCTTGCTGATTTAGTGCAGGAGTTCTCCAGCTCTAGACTTACACCTCCCATCTTTTCTCAATAGAGGGAAAGGTTTATTTCCATAATTTTTCACTTTAAAGCTTTGGTACTTATTTGTAAGTAGACCGAAGATATGATTAAAATAAAATATTGTAAACAATCAATCATTGTTAACCTTGGAGCTCAGTTTCTTTATTGCAGGCATGTGATTTTATATTTTATATAAATAGTAATTACCTTAGACCAGGACAATTATTCCATGCTCATATTATGGAAAATATTGATATTTTATGGCTGTTATGGGCTGAACTGGGTCCCCCCAAAAAATCACGTTGAAGCCCTAACCCCAGTACATCAGAATGTAATTGTATTTGGAGATATGACCCTTAAAAAGGTGACTAAGTTAAAATGAGATCTTTAGGGTGGGCCCTAATCCAATCAGCCTGGTGTTCTTATAAGAAGAAATTTGGACACAGAAAGAGACACCAGGGGAGCCGGCCCGGTGGCATAGTGGTTAAGTCTGCAAATTCTGCTTTGGCAGCCCGGGGTTCACAGGTTTGGATCCCAGGCGTGGACCTAGACACCACTCATCAAGCCATGCTGTGGCAGCGTCCCACATATAAAATAGAGGAAGATGGGCACGGATGTTAGCTCAGGGCAAATCTTCCTCAGCAAAAAGAGGAAGATTGGCAATGGATGTTAGCTCATGGCCAATTTTCCCCACCAAAAAACCAAAAACAAATAAAAAAAAACCCAAAGAGACACCAGGGATGTGCACACACAAAGGAAAGGCCACAGCAAGAAGGCAGCCATCTGCAAGTCAAGGAGAGAGGCCTCAGAAAAAAAACAAACCTGCCAACACCTTGATCTTGGAATTCTAGCCTCCAGAACTGTATGAAAATAGATTTCTGTTATTTAAGCCCCCCAGTCGCGGTACTTTGTTATGGCAGCTTGAGCAAACTAATGCAGGAGCATTCCTCAAATAGCATGATGTGCTAGACACAGCTCCATATTCCGTGACCAGAGAAGTCTCAGAATGCATAACCTCTCCTGAAATGATGACTCCAAAGGTCTGTCCTACGAAATGCAGTTACAGTGTTCAAGACTAGAACATTCTAAGGTTGGAGAAGTCATTTAATGCCAAAGGGAAGCTGTACCGGAAAACCATTTTCTTCTTCAGGCTTACTCTCCAGTGAAAGCGAAAAAGTGCCCATGCTTTGCAGCCAGCTATACACACGAACTACACTTCTGCCACTTCCCTGCTGTAATCATCTCAGACAGAAGACCTGAATCTCTTGGGGCCTCAGTTTCATCATCTCTAAACCAGAGAAAGTATAAAGGGTTGTTGTAAAAATTAAAGGAGATAATCTATCCAATGTGGCAGTAGGCCACAAAGTAGAAAAATGTTGGCTTCTTCCTCCTGCCCCACACCCCACACTTCAGGTACCAAAATGATCAATTTTTTCTGGACCATCAGTGCATCTCCCAATAAATAGCTATTTCTTTTTTACCGTGCCAGCTTCTCTAGCTGATCAGGTAGGCCCAAATACAAAGGTAAAATACCACTTTAGAGGTTCTTAATCTCTTCCAGAGGCATCTCAGAATACATCCGCCTCAAGGCACCACGAAAGATACAGCTGTGTCTGCAAGATGGCCCTGAAGCACAATAGTGTCTTCTAACAATCCCTGTTCTACTCCCCATCTCACTCTCCCTACCAAGGAAAGTTGAAAGACACTTTCAATCAGGTTCTCACTCCACTTAATTTCAAAATCCTCTTGGATGGAAAAAAGTAGCTGTCTACAAGTCATCAAAAAGAAAGGGTTAAATCTGATTTTTCAAGTTTAGGCCAAAAGCTTGCAAAAATGTGACACTGTCACCTAGACTATTCACTCTTCAGTTTTTACACTAAAAACACATTTAAGAATTGACTAAGGAGAGGGAATGAAATGAGGAAAAATGCACAAAATTATATATAAATTCAAAATATTAGGCTTACTCAAATAATAGCTGGCCAACATCTGTAGCAAAATAAAAGTTTCTTGGCAGAGGCTGTCATCTTGGCGGAGTAAGAACTCAGGCTCTAGATTCAAACTAAAATTCTGCTTCTACCACTGACAGCTCTATGCCCCTGCCCAGATAATTACCTCTCTGAACCTTCATTCCCCAATCTATCAATGAGAATAATAATAGACCCTATCTCAGAGTTGTTGTGGAATTAAGTTAAAAGAAAAGTACATTGCTTTGGTAGCTTTTCTTTATTATTACTTTTCGTCATACTTTCTGTATTTCCAACACTAAGGATAATACGTAAGTATTATAATAACAGAGGTGTTACAACCATCTGCGAATTATTGACGTGCCTTTTAAAAAAGATGGAAAACTAACTGGTGGATGGAGGAGAGGGTAAAAGGAAAGAATAATAATAAAAATAAAAGGCAGGAGCAGTCTGCTCTGAGTATGGGTGCTGACAGCAAAGATCTGAAGGTAGGTTAAATCTTAGCCACATAGGAGCAGAAAAACAAAAAAACAAGACCAAAATTGTTCCAATTCAAACTCCACTAAGACCCGAGCACCTATTATGTATCCAGTGCTTTCATTTACTTCTCCTCATTTAATCTGCACAATAACTCCATGGGGCATATTCCTATACACACACATAGAAACTAAGGCTGAGATGTTAAGTGACCTGCCCAAAGTTACATAAGCAGAAATTTGGAGGAAGCTGTTCATGCTTCCAGCTTCTTCTCAAAAGTTGGGGGCGGTGGGGGGTGGCCAACCCTGATGGCCTAGTGGTTAAGTTCGGCACACTCTACTTCAATGGCCCCAGTTTGGTTCCCAGGCACGGACCTACACCACTCGTGGCCATGATGTGGTGGCGACCCACAAACAAAATAGAGGAAGATTAGCAACAAATGTTGGCTCAAGGTGAATCTTACTCAGCAAAAAAGAGGAAGACTTGCAATAGATGTTAGCTCAGGGAGAATCTTCCTAAGCAAAAAAAAAAAGTTTAGGGCAAACTTAGTCCACTGACATTTATTATCTGTCCATTACCTGTATTATCTGGCTAGATAAGATCACTTACACAGCATTCCCCTACCTTCTTCACCATCAATCCTACATTCTCTTCCCACTCTTGATTTCCCTCTAATCATGAACCTTAGGCCAACAAATAGCAATCCTTCACCACCCTTATCCCCATCATTAACCTTATAATTAACTTTCACGGTTGAGAACCGTGAAAGTTCATATTTCAATCTCTAATCCATGCTCCTGTTTGATAAACATAAAAACTTCACACATACCCTCCCAGAGATTCAGATACATACACCCTACCATCTAGATGGACTACCCTCTACACATCCCCTCAGCCAGTAGTTTTACTTTTCATAGTTTGTATTTCTAAAACAATTTTCCCCACTATATAGTTATAATGTTGACATATATACTCCTAAGAAATTATTATATACCCCTGAAAATCACTGGTTTAGAGACTCACTAAACTTACTCTAAGCTAAGAATTCAAGCCTTGTTCTCAAGTAGCTTGCCATATCACGGACTTATGAACACATCTAGAGATATTCAGCAATGCATAGGGTGGCATGCAGTAGGTGCTCAATAAATAACTATTACCTGAACTGGTGAGCTAAGCAGGAGTAAAAGACGAGCATAGAGCTGAGTGAGTTACTTGACAATCTGCAATTACCACAGTCAGCTATTCAGAAGGTACCCCACACACATTTCAACCTCCAGAATTTGAGTTTTTGGTTATGAAAAAGCCACCCATTGTCAACAAAACTTATCAAACTAATCACATAATGTACAAAACTAAATGACCTTTTTTTTTTTTCCGGTGAGGAAGAGTGGCCCTGAGCTAACATCTGTTGCCAACCTTCCTCTTTTTTCACTTGAGGAAGATTAGCCCTGAGCTAACATCTCTACCAATCTTCCTCTATTTCATATGTGGGACACTACCACAACATGGCTTGATGAGTGATGTGTAGGTCCGTGCCCAGGATCCGAACACACAAACCCCAGGCAACCAAAGCAGAGCATGAGAACTTAACCACTATGCCACCAGGCAGGCCCCTAAGTGACCTTTTAAAATGGTATGTAAAAACAACAACAAACAAACACATAGAGACAGAGATTGGATTGGTGGTTACCAGAGGGCAAGGCGGGAGGGAGGAGGGCGAAAGGGATGATTAGGCACATATGTGTGGTGATGGATTGTAATTAGTATTTGGGTGGTGAACATGAGAACACGATGTAATCTATGCAGAAATAGAAGTATAATGATGTACATTGAAATTTATGCAATGTTATAAACCAATGTTACTGCAATAAAAATATTTAAAAAAACAAATAAAAATAAAAAATAAAAATAAACTAAAATGGTATGTAAACTGGGGGCCAGCCCCATGGCGTAGGGTTAAGTGCACACACTCTGCTGCTGGCGGCCCGGGTTCAGATCCTGGGCGAGCACCGACACACTGCTTGTCAGGCCATGCTATAGCAGCGTCCCACATAAAGTGGAGGAAGATGGGCACGGATGTTAGCCCAGGCCCAGTCTTCCTCAGCAAAAGGAAAAGAGGAGGATTGGCATGGATGTTAGCTCAGGGCTGATCTTCCTCACAAAAAAAAAAATAAAAACAAACAAACAAACAAAAAAATAGATGTAAATTGTAACCAAGGAGACCTGAGAAATATCCAATTCCAATCAAAGAGCCCAAAGAACATTCTTGGGACTGGAATGCAAAAGAAAGAAAGAAACAACCAAATCAGTTGAGAATGTATAAGGAATAACAAGTAACAGAAGGGCTAGGCCTTGAATGGAATCTACAAAAAGATAGGGTATTCATTTAGAACTAAAGATGTTCCGGGGCCGGCCCGGTGGCGCAAGCGGTTAGGTGCGCACACTCCGCTGTGGCAGCCGGGGGTTCGCCGGTTCGGATACTGGGCGTGCACCAACGCACTGGCTGGCAAGCCATGCTGTGGCGGCGTCCCATGTAAAGTGGAGGAAGATGGGCATGGATGTTAGGCCAGGGCCAGTCCTCCTCAGCAAAAAAAAAAAAAAAAAGAAAGAAAGAAAAGAGGAGGGTTGGCAGATGCTAGCACAGGGCTGATCTCCTCACAAAAAAAAAAAAATGTTCTAACACTAAACAATCAGCACAATTTTTAAGAGAATTATACCTACAATAGGAAAAAACAATCCACAGTACTCCTAACAACCCCCTCCCCCAGAGAAATGTCTTTGAAACATCTAACGCTCTTCTAGTTGAAAGATGAAAAGCCCTGGATTGCCATTTTGCTCTCCTGTGCCTAAAGCAGGTATCACTGTGGGATCACAGCTCCTTCCTGATGAGCCCAACTGCTCCCAAACACAGGCGCTCCAGGCAGCTACCACACCTAGAGTTGGCTCACAAAATGAATCCCCATACTAATTCCATATATGCCAAGCAGCTCTCTGACCTAACAACACAGTCTTAGCAAAGAGGCTGGTTCCTTATGCTGCCGTCTACCTGGTTTCCAAGCTAAATGGTGTATCTCCCACTACAATTAGAAAATTGGCATTTTTGAGAGTCTAATTAACAAGGAGTGTATCTCTGAAAGCCTCTTCAAATCTAGATGGACAAAAATTAAAACAAGAGACCCAGCCAAACTGAGGGCCAGATCCTGGACTGGAGATATCCCATCAAAGCATAGTAGGTACTTGCCAGGCTGACAGCAAGTAGCTGGCCTCTCTCTACATCTCTTTAGCTGAAACTTGAATTACTAAAGCAAGAATACGGGAGTCAGCATCTGGGAGCCAGTGGGTGCGATCTACCTTCACTCCATTCTCACTTGGGGTATAAATTCCAAAAGACATTGCTGTATGGGAGAACAGCTGAATCATTTCAGAATTCCCCCAAGCTACAGGAAGAGTATTCTGAAAAAGAGCTAACAGTAAGAAGCAGCTAAGAAATTCACAGCATAGTGTGACCAAGTTCAGAGTGTGAAGTCAATAAGAGAGGTTCAAAACTGTGAAATATCTCCCAAGTAGAAACAACAGAACTCTTAAAATATGAGGGCTGAGGATGAAGAATCAAACATAACTTCAAAGACTAGACAGAAAAATAGCCACCAAGAGAAAGTGCAACAAAAATCTGGTAAACCAGAGATTAGCAGGTAGAAGAGATTTGCAGGAGATGAGTAGGTGGGAGATTGGCCAGTTAGAGGTGTATATCTGAGAGCCACCCTACTAGCTGTGGGAGAAGAACTGATAAAGCCAAGTTCTGGGGGCCCACAGAAAATAAGGGCAGAAAAATGAGAACCCATATTACAAGTTAGTGTAGAAGTTAGAGAAATAGGATGCTAGAATCTAAATAATAATATTATTCTTTTAATAGCAGCAAACACTTAACGTCATACCTAACATATATAGGCACCCTTCTAAGATGCTTGACATGTTTTTAACTCACTTAAACGACCCTACGGAAATAGCTGTTATTGTTATTTCTATTTTATAGATGAGGAAAATGAGGCACAAGAAGTAGGTGACTTCCCTAAAGTCACATATTGAGAAGCAGAGCTGGGATTTTGGTACCAAATCTAAGCAAATCTGTACCCAGAGTCTGTACTCCTAACCACTAGGCTACAGGCCCTCTCCTCAGTTAAGACTTTTGTCTCCACCACTTAATTCAAGCAAACCACTGAACCTCTCTGAGTCTCAGTTTCCTTACCCGTAAAAGGGGGATACACTTGCCCTCCCCACCTTCCAAGGCTTTGGGGAGCATCTGAGGAGAGAGTAAGCGGGAAAGCCCTCTGTAATTTCATCAAGCCCTGTCTAAGGGGAAGCTGCAGTTGCTCCCACCAGACTCACTTCCATCTAACACTGTTCTTCGCAGAATTTGGAAAGAAGAGTGTAGGGAGAGCTGAGGTCAAAGAATATACATTTTCAACGACATCTGAAGTGCCATGGATTAGATAAAATCTCCATGACTCCGTTAAATATAATCAGATTTCTTTCTACCATCCAGCAATTGCCTTCTTATCTTGAGCATAAACTAGAACATGATGCCTTTCTGGACAGGATGACTTAGGACAGGAAAGGACCTCTGAAACTCAGGGCTGATAAGACTAAAGAAGGTCAAGTGATGTCTGCACTGCATCATGGATATAAGGAAACGGATATAAAAAGTGGTCGCACTGTTATTGTAATCGGTAAAAATAATAATAATAGTAACAGAACAGGGGTTGGGGTGGTTCTGTCTTCAATGAGAGGAACAAAAGCGTGGCCCAGTGGTCTCAGCTGGGATCCCTCCAGCTCTACGGGAGAAGCTGGGATGGTGTCTTCGCGCTACTGCGGAGGAGAGCACACCCCTGCGGACCGCTGACCTTCCCAACTGGTCCCCTCGAGTCAACTCGGCTCTCACAACTCTATCCTCGGCCCCCACTACCCCTGGTTCTCCCTGAAGCCCTCCGAGGTGCGGGGGCGCCCTATCCCTCCAGGCACTCACCTCTAAGATTTTCACCAGGATCTTCATGTAGATCTCGGAGATGCCCAAAGACACGCCGAAGGCCGAAGGCAGGAGGATGAGTCCGAGCACCAGCGTCAGCCATGTGGAAAGAATCTTCCCGGCCAGCTCTGCGCCCTCCATGGCTCGGGGCACCTTCTCAGAAGGGGTCTACGGAGGAGGCTCGAGCGCGACAGTTGTCCCTGTCCCCAGTCAGGCGGCAGCTCCGGGAGCAGAGGCGCGGAGCCAGGCTCCGGAGAGTCAGCGCCGCCGCCTCCCGGCACTCACCTCTGCAGGGAAAAGAACAGAGGAAGGAAAAAACTTTCAGAACGACAGCAATTTCCTTCCTTCCTCTTCGGGCTCCTCCTCGTCCCGGCCGGTTAACTCTTTCTCCGCTGGAGGCCCAGGACCGCGCGGAAGCCCCCGCAGCGGGCGCAGACCTGGGAGCGCCGGCCGCAGGACGGGAGCGCGGGACGAGCGCAGGGACACCGCGACGCGGGCGGGGCGCGCGAGCGCAGCCGGGAACGCGCCTCACCCTGTGCCTGCGTTCCTCTGGGTGGCGATTGCGACACTCAGCGGGTGACTCACCAAGGCCCTCCCGGAGCGAGGATCCCTGCGGGCTCACCGCACCACAGCACACGGGCCGCCGGCGGAACTGGCCCCAGGCCGAGGACTGGCTGGTGGCTGGCTGCGCTCGGGCGCCCGGCGCCCTATTTCTGCACCCTGCCCTCGCCCCACTTCCTCCGCCACCCAGCGGGGAGCTTCCAGGCGGGAAGTGCACCGAGAGCGCCGCAGCCTCCTGGGCGGCCGCCCGTCTTCCCCGCGCCCCGCCTCCCCCGGCCATCTCAGCAAGGGTCTTTTAGGGAGCAGAGTTTTCATCTGTAAATGTTAGCATTTTCTTCACCCCCAAAATGAACTATTGACGTGTCCGGGACGCTTGAGAAGGTCTTGTTTGTGTGGGTGTAAAACGACCTCTCGGAAGGGCTTTCAAGGAGAAGGAAATTTCTGGCTGCTGAGCCGCTTCCACGTCTCCCACACCTCCTACCCCTCCGTCCCCTACGGAGCTCTGGGACTCTATCTTGCTTATCCGGAGAGTACAAAGCTCTCTCCACGAGTCGCCTACTTCTCTCAGCTGCCATCTCCCTGGCACAGAAATCCTTCAGCTGAGGGTCGCTTACTTGCTGGGAGAAGATTCCAGCCACAGCTTCCCTTACCACTCACCCCACACTCTCAGCGCACGGAAGCTGCGGGAAACGCCAGACCGGCTCAAGCCTTCGCCAAGCTGACGCGCGCCTCCTGGTATTCAGTCCCGGCACTGCTGCGGTGCCAGCCCTTACTAGAACAATGAAGGGCAAACCCTATATGGGTATTGACTTCACTGCAGTTCATGTCCCTTAGAGACTTGATTCGTTTTTAAGAATGAGCATAAAAAAGGATGTTGAGACTGTAGTAAAGAAAATCAGGCTGCCCAGGGTTTCCAGATCATCACTGAATGAGACCCAAATCTCGTACAGGTCTCTTTTGGGTATTATTTCAAGCTGGAAAAACTGGGAGGGCCAGCGAACTGAATTGAAACAGTGTTGATAGTAAATACTGCAAAGAAAGCTGCCCCTGCCCAGGGTGTGAGGAAGTGGAGAGCTAAAGGGAGGAGAGCAGCCCCCCGCAAAGAATGTAAATATTTGTCCTCTGCACATCTTGCCAGGTAAATATCAAAACTCCCCTCTCCCACCAAGAGGGGAAAATAATTATAACTTGGTCATAAAAACTAACTTATGAACGAAGAAGTTTCAGGCACTTGGCTTTAAAAAATTAAACCTATGAAGAGTCTGCCAGTTTACAAAAACAAGGAAAACACAATTGCCAAAATCTGTCCAAAGTCTTTGCTGAAAACAAACATATTGAGCACAAAACCTCAAAGATTATATTGACTCATTTAACACTATACATTCAGGCAAAACTCTTAGCCTCCTTTTATTTCCTCAAAGAAAGATGACTAAGGAATGCTGAATGACTGTCCCAAAGTTTACCCAACCAAGTCCCAGTGCAGGCAACTTCATGTCAAGATGGCATCTTTCTGCCCATTCAGACTCAGGTGCTGAGTGCCCACAATCTGCAATGATTTCTGTTGCTCATAACCAAACTCCATGAACTGGTTTTGGTTTTTTAGTTTTTTTCACTATCATGGAAGAATTATTGTCCCACAAGAGAATGGTGGAATGGAATTTGGAGTCTTAGATTGACTCCAGCAGACACTTAGAAGCGTGAGCAATTCCTATAGTCCTGCGCTGCAGCTTTCTCATCAGTAAAATGAATTCTTTTTAGGGTCGAATGTGATTAGAGTATAAAACTGCTTTGTAAACGACAAAGCTCTATACAGAGATCAGAAGGCAGCCTGGTGCGAGTATGAAAGCTCCCCATCTTTTTCTCAGGTAAAACACAGGAGAGCCAAGATAGGCTCATCTTTGCCCCGATGAGGGAGAGAGAGGGTAGAGAAGAAATGGTGGGTGGTCCTAGTGCTCCCTTTTACTCACCTCACTCTACCCCTTGAGGCTCTTTCAATTAAACCTAGGTAGGACCCTCCTCCCTTCCTGTAGTTAGGACACCCTTCACTTACTGTATTAGCTTTCTAGGACTGCCTTAACAAATTACCACAAATGTAATGACTTAAAACAACAGAAATTTATTCTGTGGGTTCTGGAGGCCAGAAGTCTGAAATCAAGGTGTCTGCAGGGCCAAGCTCCCTCCAAAGCCTCTAGGGAAGAATCTTTCCTTGCTTCTTCCAGCTTCTGGTGGCTCCCAGCATTTGTTGGCTTGTAGCAGCATACCTCCACTCACTGTCTCAGTCTTCACGTGGCCTTCTTCCTAACTCTCGTCTTCCTTTCTCTTCTCTTATCAAGACATTTATCATCCTGGACTAAGGACCCACCCTGATCCAGGATGGTCTCATCTCGAGATCCTTTACTTAATTATACTTAATCTGCAAAGAACTTTTTTCCAAATAAGGTCACATTCACAGGTTAGGATTCGGGCATATCTTTGGGAAGGCTACAGTTCAACCCGCTACGATTATCATCTCTGTAAACTGGGGATAATAACACCTACCTGGAGAGCTTGTTATTGGGATTTGAGATTATATATTTTGTTGAGCTAAAGAAATAAAACAGCTAGTTATTTTACCAGCAAAATGGGTATATTCGGGAATAGCAATTCGGGACGAACAAGCTATAGCAAAAGCCATAAGCAAGTCCAGCAAGCAAAGGAGAGGAATTTTATAGATAAAAAGGAGGAAATTGGGAGAAGTTGTTTTGAACAAAAGTCCATTGGTGGAAAGCAAGTTCAGGTTGGTGACGGTTTCTGATTGGCTGAGTTGCTAGAGTAGTGGATCTCTTGTTGGGATTGATACATAAATGGCAAGCAATAGGATATACTGGAGCATATGAGGAAGCCATTTGGGGTAAAACTAATTCGGCCTGAGTTTGTTTTTCCAACAGGGTCTGTCGCCTTTAAACATGCATTGTGTATCTGCTTTACCATGTCCCAAGGAGAAGAGTAAATGCCCTTAAGATAATGATGCAACTTCCCCCACACTGGCATTTCCTTAAGGATAAGCATTTCTCCCTGGGCTAGGATTTGATTGCTGCACTCATCCTGTGACCACCCAGCTCGAGACAGCAGACCTGCTCCCCACTGTGTCCATCAGTAGCTATTCTGGTAGAGCAATCTGGCAGGGCGATCTTGTGGCTATTGTAAAAGGGATATTGCAATCGTATGTGATACATACTCTTTGACGGTATATAACCGCTCTGTACACCCCACTTCTTTGGTGCCCTTCCTTCCTTGGGGAAGGAAGCCCCCGGGCTATGGTCCTCAAAAGTTAGCTCATAATAAACTCACCCCAATTTTGATTTGTAGATTGATTCTGGATTATTTACGTCAACAGGATGGAATGTACCTCTCTTCCTATTGGGGTCTGTAATTGACTATTTTTCCTGTTGAGGACTTCTTTACTGTTGGGGTCTGTAATTGAGGAGTCTTCCTGTAATTGACCTGGAGTGGTAGCACGTGATAGCTCCCCCTTCTGACCTCCTGACTCAGTTTAAATGAGGTTTCCTTTATTCAGTTTCACAATTTAAAATTTAGATGATAGTAAATGCTCAATAATGAGGTTGTTCAAGACAATCTTGTTTTTCACTTCTTGTCTGGGTATATATTTTAATAACGCTTCCTTTCACTCTCAAAAATGTCCTGGTTTGAGTGATAAATCACATGGTTCCCTTATGCTTCCATAATTTCTAAGATCCCTTCCAGTCCTAAAATATTAGATTCTTTGACGAAACTCAGTGTCAAGTGCATGCATTGCTCCTTCTCAACTTCTGAGGCCAAATAAAGTTGTATTGGAGAATGAAGGGATTAGCGTTTAGTCCAGAGCTTCTCAAATTTAATATGGGTAGGAATCCTTGGCTCTCTTGTTAAAATGCAGATTCTTAGTCAGTAGGGCTGGGATGAGGCCTGAGATTCTGCATTTCAACGAGTTCCCAGGTGCTGCTGATGTTTTTGGCCTACAGACTATGCCTTGAGTAGCAAGCCCTTAGAGTATGGACAAAGAGGGGTGTTTTACATTTGACTGATAATAAAAGGCCATCAGGGTCCTGGTAAGTCTCTGGGAGCCAACACCAAAAGAACTGATTCTGAAGAGCTCACTCTACCTGAGGACTCACTGTATTATTTGTATCTCTTCATACCCCTGCTTTGACAGCAATTGTGGGCAATGTGAAGAGAGGGGTTTAGGCGAAAAAGCTTTGAGCAAATGTCGATACTGTCATGAATAGATGCTTATGGCAAAAAAGATGCCATAGTTGGAGCCAAATGACGAATATTGATTTAATTTAAGAAGTAGGGAAGAACTGAGAAATCTGGGGGTGAAGCAGATTGCTGACGCATTTTATTAAATGGACAAGTTTTGCATTTCTCATCTGCAGTCTCTCTATGAGACCTCTCTTTTCTCAGATTTCACCCTTTCTTGGGTCTTCATCATAT
The DNA here is from genome assembly GCF_020826845.1 of Diceros bicornis minor. Classification (NCBI taxonomy): domain Eukaryota; kingdom Metazoa; phylum Chordata; class Mammalia; order Perissodactyla; family Rhinocerotidae; genus Diceros; species Diceros bicornis. The sequence continues at coordinate 68,086,452 of NC_080747.1, read as the reverse complement.
CTTGCCTTGATTTGTGTATTTGCTTCATCATCCCACTATAAACTGCTTAATATCAAGAACAGCATCATTCATCCGTAACTCCCTGCCCATCATTATTCTACCCCTTCTCCACCTGCACAAAATTTTACTTCATGCCACACTACTGTTCAAAGCCAGCAGTGACTCCCTAATGGTCACAAATTAAAGTCCAAATATCAAACATCTTAGGCTAGATCTTGAAGCACTCCAACTTTAACTTCCATAACATTCCAACAAAACCTTTCTCACCTTCACCTGGTTTCTGCAGGATTTCCTCTTCTCTGGGTCTTTGATCACATCACAATGCCCCCCCACCCTCACCCCTCCCTGCCCCACCCCCACACACCCATCCTGATCTCTCATCCAAATCCCTCACTCCACAGTTTAAGGATACAACATAGGTATCCTTCCAGTTGCTGAGTATGTCTATTCCAATTATGCATTCCAGAACTGAGGAAATGACCACAGGATGGATTCAGGGACTCACTGGGCCCACTGTTAGATGGACCTGAGCTAAAACTCCATTTTTTCACCTGACATCCGTAAGTTCCTATTTCCACTGATAGACCAGAGTGACATTTGGGGTCTCTAGGTGTTAGTATCAATTCAGAAACAGTGTCCAGTAGTCCCTGAAAAGTCTGATTATTTCCCTTTCTTCAATGCACACTCTGGTAAATGGTTATAGGCCCCTTTAGGGAAGACTGGGAGACAGGTTAACAGTATAGAACTTTGGCAGTCCTCAAGGGGACCCAGCCTCCCTGTCTTTCAAGTGGTTCTGGGTGTGTAAACTGGCTCAAGTTTGGGAATTAATTGAGAGACTACGACTATATGTTGTGATTCAAATTGGACTTCTGTTTACTAAACCTAGATCTCTTCCACTTGCACAGACTACAACTGAGAATTTAGTAGACTGCCCATCTATTTCTTTTGATCAACTAGTCAACACCACAGGTTTCTTCAAGTCCGACTATTCTGATTACTACTTTGACTCTGCTGTCCATTACAGTTATCATACTCACCTTGTTTTTGGCAATTAAGTGCAGCCACTTGGCCCTGCCTTCCTAAGTCCCATTCTCCCCACTGGATTTAGAGATCCCAGTTCAATGGTAGCAGTTCCCCCTGTAAATTCTGACCTACAGAGAAGAGCAACCATAGAGTTCTTCAAGGATTCTGGGGCTCCCCTCACAAATTTATTTCTCACAGTTGAGGTACAAGGTGTATCTTTGGACCTTCTCAATATGAGTCATCAGGTCTTACATGATAAATCCACTCTAACATTCCAATCTTCCTAAGCCTTTGAATACTTTCCTCTACAGTATACCTGTTACGCCACAAAATTGAGGTTCTCTGCCTGATGTGCATAAACAAGCCAATTCATTATGGCATCAGCCTTTGGGGGAGAAATCAGCTTTTATTCTGTGAGATCATTCTGTAGGGAGACAGGGGGCATGTGCCCTCAGATCTTCTCCTCGGTTCAGGATTTGGGGCAAAATTTACGAGGTTAGGGAGAACAGGCTGGCCCATGGAAATGCTGGTGGGATAGTTTTTGATTGGTGGGCTTATGGCAAGGTTTTAAACGTTTATGACAGGGTTCTAAACTCTTATGATGGGGTTCTAAACATTTTTGCATGAGGTGAGGAAGGAATTTTAACACCGGATCTTCCTGAATGGGGGACCCCTTGCTTCTGATAAGAGTGCAAGTTTCAAGTTCCAGTCATGTCCCGGTCCTTGGGTTCCGGGGGGGGGGGTCTTTAGTTCCAAGGTCATTTCAGGTCATGATTTTTTCTTGTGCACATTCCCTGGCTTCCTGACTTTGCATTTTTTCTTTTTTTTTTTTTGTGAGGAGGACCAGCCTTGAGCTAACATCCAATGCCAATCCTCCTCTCTTTTTTTTTTTTTGCTGAGGAAGACTGGCCCTGGGCTAACATCCCTGCCCATCTTCCTCTACTTTATATGGGACGCTGCCACAGCATGGCTTAACACACGGTGCGTCGGTGTGCGCCCGGGATCCAAACCAGCGAACCCCAGGCCACCACAGCAGAGTTCAGGCACTTAACCGCTTGCGCCACCGGAGTGGCCCCTGCAGTTTTTCTGTAAGACAATCCTTAATCACTCTGTTGATAAGAGATGGGATCAGTTGAACTGGTTCTTTTTTTTTTTTTTTTTAATTTTTTGTTTATTGCAGTAACATTGGTTTATAACATTGTATAAATTTCTGGTGTACATCATTATACTTCTATTTCTGCATAGATTACATCATGTTCACCACCCAAATACTAATTACAACCCATCACCACACACGTGCTGAATTATCCCTTTCGCCCTCCTCCCTCCCCCCTTCCTCTCTGGTAACCACCAATCCAATCTCTGTCTCTATGTGTTTGTTTGTTGTTGTTATTATCTACTACTTAATGAGGGTGAACTGGTTCTAAATGGGCCTGTGGTTACATACCAAGTATACCACACCCTTAATATCCACTGCCACACATATTCCCCAGATTTCTGCCGGTATAAAATGGAAAAAATCATGCAGTTCTTTTGGAGCATAACACACCTCCTTATAGGTCACACTTTGTACCTCACCTTTCAGAGCCTGCTGGGACTTGAGTTTAGTTACAGGTCTAGAAGCAAAGAGTGGTGGAGGCAGGTCCTGAAAAGAATCAGCAGTATCTTGCCAGGCAAGTACCTCAGGGGAGGCCATTACAGGTTCTTCAGGCAAAGGAGGGCTAACTTCTTCAGGCAGAGGTAGAAAAGCTGCTTCTACTGGCAAAGATGACTCAGCAGAATTTAGGGACTCAATGCTCCCCACTTCATCAAAATCTGCCCATATGTTCCCATGCCAATTTTCAGGATCCTGTTCCTTACCGATCAATGATCTCACTTCTGTGTTGTAATTCAGCCACTCACAGGATGAGACTCTAGGTTTGGTTTTCAGAAATCTTGGCCCATGCCTATAGGAGATAATAGTTTCTTTCAGGGCAGATATAGAAGATTTCAGGTCGTTTATGTAGATCTCCATCTGAAAATTTGAAGCCCTGAGCTCACCCTTTTCTTTATTCCTGGAGTGCAGTTAGAAGTAACCAGCCAATCTCATTGTATTCCTTATTCTGACTAAAATGTTGTAAAATAGCAAATACATGGTGACCCAGAACCTTGCCTTCTATTGACATCGATTAGGAGTATCCAGTGGCCATATTTTGCATATCTCTTACCATAGCATGACATGGGCTACCAGTTACCACGGAAGATAGAGGCATTAGTGCCTTTAAATCTAATCAGATTAGAAAAACAACTCCAGAAAACTCATCCTTAAGATTTTGTTCCTCTACAGCCACTTCTGCTACCAAAATCTCTGTCAGGGTTAAACCAGAGAAGCAGAACAGTGGGAGATGTATCTTAAGAGATTTACCTCAAGGAATCACTTATGCTGTTGTAGGGGCTGGCTAGGCAAGTCTGAAATCCATAGGACAGGCTATCAGGAAGGGCAGGCCGAAACTCGCAGGCACAACAAGCTGCAGACCACAGGTGGGATTTCTTCCTCTTCAGAGAAGTCTCAGCTCTGCTTTTAAGGCTTTTGGACTGACTGACTCAGACTCACCCAGATTATCTAGGATAATCTCCCTTACTTAAAGTCAACTGTCTATGTACTTTTATCACATATACGAAGTAACTTCACAGCAACACCTAGGTTAGTGTTTGATTAAGTAACTGAGGACTATAGCCTTTCCTGGTGCACACATCAAAAAGACTATCAATCACACATGTGACAGAATGAAGGCAAAAAAGGAAAATAACATCTTAGTATTAGTTGTGATTCATGCAACCCCTGAAATGGTTTCAGGGACCTCCAGGAGTTCCTGGGCTGTACTTTGAGAACTACTGATCTACAAAAAGTATTTCTCCAACAAAAAAATAATAATGCGTGGAGGCACATTATTTATGGTGGAGATGCCTAATGCCTCATCTTCATGCCTCATTTAACTTATGTGAATTAAATTCATATTCAAATCATATTCATTCAAAATCATATTAAATCATATGATTGAAAAAATGAAAAGAGTAAAAATGAAATAGTGGACATTCCACTCAGGTAGCATTTTGAGATGGGAACATAAATCTGCTTTTCCTTCAAGTGGTCTCAGTTTCTGGGGTCTCTCAAAGTGTGAACATTTCCCTTCACCCCACCCCCAAGTGTGATTCTAGTATTTAAAGCTAGAGTGCATATTTTCAAACTGCTCAGCCATAAAAGCCAAGCAACTACTTCATCTGTGCTCAGTCCAAGAAGCAATGAATCTATTCTAATATTGGAGGGAAAACTGACATGGTGGGAGGTAGTCTATTGATCTCCACGATAGAACATTCCTAGGGAACTTTTCAAGGATGATTTTGATATACCCAACTTATTCTTTATGGATGGGCTTAGAACCTTACTCTTGGATCTAGGATGTGAACCCACAGATTCTAATCTACAGTCTGATTTAGACCACTGTCTTAGGACCTGCTATCGGAACCTGCTATATCCAGTCTCTAAGGTAGTAGTGAGAACTAGCGGTGAGAACTTTTCATCTCAGGGCAAACTGTTACAATACAGTGACATACTCAGTGCACACTTGCTGAATTAAACAGAATGTCCCCAAAGGGCAAGAATACAGCTTCAAAGAGAGTGCACACTGGGCCGGCCCCATAGCTTATCGGTTAAGTGTGCGCACTCCGTTGCTGGCGGCCCGGGTTCGGATCCCGGGCGCGCACCCACGCACAGCTTCTCCGGCCATGCTGAGGCGGCGTCCCACATACAGCAACTAGAAGGATGTGCAGCTATGACATACAACTATCTACTGGGGCTTTGGGGGAAAAAATAAATAAATAAATAAAATTACAGAGAGAGTGCACACAGGGGAAAGGGAAGCCTCTGACCAGAAAGCCCAGGCTCTCCTCTTCCCATTTCATTTATTCACTGATTATTTGTAAATCCGCAGTCAGAAACTAGAGGGCCTTCACAAGGACCCATACAATGTTTTTTTAGAAAATTTGAATTGATTGCCCACACATTAAAATTTTTACACTAAAATTAAAATCTCTGGATTCTCTTATAATCAGGCAATGCTGAGCTTGCATTCCTATAGGACATAACCTCTCCAGGGTACTCTATCTCCATTCCTCTCGTGGTCTTTTGTCATCACCACGGCATTGATGCATTTCTTATAGAAGAGGAAAATAGCATGTACTTTGTACCTAAGCACTTATCAAAATTTTTCTTGGGACTGGCCTGGTGGCATAGTGGTTAAGTTCACGCACTCTGCTTTGGCAGCGCAGGGTTTGCAGGTTTGGATCCTGGATGCGGACCGACACACTGCTTGTCAAGCCATGCTGTGGCAGCGTCCCATACAAAGTAGAGGAAGATGGGCACAGATGTTAGCCCAGGGCCAGTCTTCCTCAGCAAAAAGAAGAGGATTGGCAACAGATGTTAGCTCAGGGCTAATCTTCCTCACCAAAAAAAAAAAAATCTTAATCCCAGCTACTTCCTCATTTTCATTACCTGCCCAGCCTCTTTCAGTAGGTATTTGAATTTCAATTTGAATGCAGGAAAAAACTCACCTGGACCCAGTTAGAATTTCTTCCACAGGGAATTCTATTACCCCATCACTACCAAAACTTTAGATTTTCAGTGTTCCTTAGGAGCTGGATCTCATGAATAAGTAAGTTCTTTTTCTCTTTTCTTTCTTTCTTCCTTCCTTTCTTCCTTTCTTTTTGGTTAGAAAAAGGAGAGAATGAGTTTGATGGCCGAGTGCCCTGTGTCCCCAGGACAATATTAAGACAGAAGACCCCACCTTGGAGTTTGGCACCTTTGGGGAAGGGAAGAGAGATGACAAAGGGGAATAAAATTGGAGAATAATAAAAATGTTCGCAAAGTTTCCGTTAAGAAACCACTCACAGGGGTGGCCCTGTGGCATAGCGGTTAAGTGCGCGCGATCCGCTGCTGGTGGCCGGGGTTCGGATCCCAGGTGCACACCGACACATCACTTGTCAAGCCATGCTGTGGCGGCGTCCCATATAAAGTAGAGGAAGATGGACACGGATGTTAGCCCAGGGCCAGTCTTCCTCAGCAAAAAGGGGAGGATTGGCAGATGTTAGCTGAGGGTTGATCTTCCTCACACACAAAAAATATATATACAGTGAATATCAAAATGTTGGGTACTTAATAAGTGCTCAATCAACAATAGATATAATAATATTATTATTCCTAGCTCTTTATTTCAACAGGCTCGAGTCTTTCCCCATTGGCTACCACCCTCTCTCTCTCTTCCCCTTCAAAAAAAAAAAGAAACAACTCACTTAGGGAGGGTCTTCTTCCTCAGGTAGCTGTAATCACTTTATCCCCAGTAATATCCACTTTTACATAACTTACCAGTGTCCCCAAAATATTTCTCCAATTTTGGAAGAATCATTGCATTATTACAATAACCACTAAAACTTTTAACAGATTTTTAAAATTGACTTTACATTTGAATTTTCTGAATAATAGCAAGATTTGCTCAGATACTGATACTATATCTAGCCTTCTGACCTTATCTGAGAGTGGGTAAAGTCTTCATCTCTCTGGTGAAAATGTTGCCCCATATCTACACGCATGCACACACACATATGTGCATGTACATAGGTCTTGTTGGTTTGGTGATTCCAGGCATGATTTCATGATTTGTAATTCTCTAATGGTGTAATCAATCACACACTGAAATTCATTCATGGTTGGAAAACATGTCATAGAGATTGATTTTCTGTCTTCTGTCCTTAAAGTATTCACATTTCAGGGAAGATAAAAAATTTTAAATTTAATCTACTTTAAAAATAAAAATTTTAAAAGACCAAATGCAGCTCTGAATTATATAGTTGGACAAGTGGTAATAAATGGAAACTGGTATTTTAAATATTATTTAGGGGCATACCTTTCCTTCGCTAAAGCAGAATAAAAATAAGTAGGATTAATAGTTAAAGAGAACAGCCAGATTTATCCCAGAATTAGTCTTGGAGTCTTCCATTCTGCCTGCAAGTTCGTAAGTTAAAAACCTTTTCAAATCATGAGAGTTGCTTTTAATTAATGGATTACTGTCACCATCCTGTAATATATAGTGCTAAAGTTCACCTCTGCATTTTGAGCAGAGAGCAACTAGCTGACAACAACAATTAAAAAGAAAACAATCTGCTCGCTAATTAGTAGCTTCACTGTACTCTGGACTCTGTTAAAAATAAAATCTCTTCAGTTACTATGGCGACTGTTATAACGCACTCCTATTATTTATAATGCTTCACCCATTACTCTTCATTTGTCCCTTCCTGGTATCTCCTCCCTGGAGTCCTGAGGAGAAACACTCCCCTCATCACACCAGAGTTTAGTTGAGCAGAGCTTGAAATAGGTAGTGGTGCCAAGCCCTTCCCAGCTGATTTCTGTGCTTCAATCATTCCCACTATTCTTATTGTTATTTTAACAAACATAAACTTTTTTGTTGTACTTACGTTTAAGTCCATCAGGTATTCTCGCTAGAAGACTAACATTTTGGGCAGGACCTCAACATAAATGTAAAGAAAACTGGTAACCCAACCTTGTCTGTGAGGACACAGTCAGGTGAAGACAGTGTTCTCCCCAGTGCTTCTCAAAATGGAGTCCCTGGGACCCACGGGGGACACAGACATATTCTCGGGGGTCTGTAAGTCCTCTGTGAGTAAGTAGTGGCCATCTACTCTTTAATTCAATATTTCTTAAATTACAGTATGCAAACATCTTAGAGATCTGAAAATTCTCTGGTTTAAGCATCCCAGGAAGATGGTGATATGGTTCTGAATCTGATGAACTTGAAGCCAGAGGAAGTGTTCTTTGGAACCAGGGAAAGCCCAGCCTATGATTTTGTCATTAAAGACCTTAAAAAGCAGACGGTTCACCTACACAAGTATTTTAAATGAATTAAGAAGCACATCAGCTTACTTACTCTTGACTGAAATCTCAGCCTCTTAGATTTTGCTATTGACCTGCCTTTATAAAAGTGCATCTGGGGAGCATTTTTTTCATGACTCCTACCTGGAAAATACCATGACCAGTATCCCCAGCACTCGTAAAGCCAAAAGCCATGCAAATGACTCTGCAGCAGAGATTCCGCAAGACTGTCTAGGAATGAGCCACTCTGATGAGGCAGGTTCCTGCTATAGGATTCCTATGGGGTTAGAGAGGGTGAGACAGGGGCCCACCACTACCTTAGTGTGATAACCTCCATTTGGGATAGCTAAAATAGCCCTTGGTTTTAAGATCAAAAACTTTATTTGGGGGCGGGCCTGGTGGCAGAGCAGTTAGGTGCGTGCACTCTGCTTCCGCAGCCTGGGGTTCACAGGTTCGGATCCCACTCATGCACCAATGCACCACTTGTCAAGCCATGCTGTGGCAGCATCCCACATAAAGTAGAGGAAGATGGGCACGGATGTTAGCCCAGGGCCAACCTTCCTCAGCAAAAAAGAGGAAGATTGGCATCGGATGTTAGCTCAGGGCTGATCTTCCTCACACACACACAAAAAACACAAAATTTGATTTGGTCAAGCTTTTGTGGCCAGTTCATAATAATTGAATTCACAGGAGACTGAGCTATGAATCAGAATGCCAAGTGCCATGTACAGTGCTAGATATATTTTTCTAGTGACCAGAACATCTTCAAACCATGGTGCCTTGTCTTTCATTGTGTCAAAGGGATGCGTAAGGGAAAAAAAATTTTCCCTCTACCCTTCTAGATTCTTGACTGAGAACCACCTCCATAAAAAAAAAAAAAAAAAAAAAAACAGATTAACAGGAGAAAAACAAATTTAATTTTGTACGTGTATACGGGAACCCCACAAAGATATGAGACTCAAAGAGGTGACCAAAGCAGGAAGCTTTTATACCTTTTAGATAAGGAAACAATAAATTTGTGAAAAATTGGCAAGACAAACATGTTTGGGCTTGGGTTAGTAAAATGGGGAAGAAGTAACAAGTTTTGTTTATACAGCCTTCTTGGCCCTAAATTCCCTATCTCTGTTGATAAGGATGTCTTCTACCCTCCTGATACAGGGAGGGTACCTTTCCCATGGGATATTTATCTGCTGCTTCAGGGGGACAAAAGAGGGTCCAAGTGTCCTTCTCACCAGCTGTTTCCCAAATATCTTTAATTCAAAATAATCAATATGCCAAAGTGGCATATTTTGAGGTGACATATTCTGAACCCCCTACAGATGGAAGGGCAAATTCACAATCAAAAGAAAAGAGAGCAAAAGTGCTGTATGGTATGGAGGGCTCTTTTGTCCAAGGCCAGGAGAAACCTGGAGCAGGATCACTGCTGTGTGGCTAAAAGATGGGTGACCACCATCCTCGCCTCTCCTGGTCAAACTACATAACCACTCAAGTCAGCCTCTCTGGTTTCTCTCTTTTTCCTGATTCCACTTGCACTCATGTCTTCCTTCTTGAAGAGATTTCTCAATAGTCCATGAGGTCACAAGTTCCTTTCATGTTAGTCATATTCTGATCATTTTTCTGGGAAATCTACTCTAGTCACCTTCATGGGTGTTCGTCACATATCTTCAGCAACACATTTACCATTTTTTTTCTGATCAGGGTTTATCACTACAAATGACTCATCATGCATAGTTTCATTCATCCTCTTAAATCATCTTTGGAAAAAGATGAGAATAAGTAATCAATAAAAGAAATGGTGAGCAAAGAAATAAATATATACATTATTTTCAATCTCAAAGGATGTTCTGTTTCCAAATTCTGGTGATCCAAGGATGTCTTACTCCATACTCTATATAATGACTTTTTTAGTAATCTCCTAATGAAAAAGTCCATTTATTCCATAAGCAAATATGGAGGGCATACTATGTATATGCCAGATACTATGATAAATCTTGGAGGTTTAAAGAAGAATAAAATGGTCCAGTGCATGCAAAGAAATTAACTAAGGAGATCCATAAGTATAGAAGAATCTAGAATAAATCCACTTTTTCCCCATTTTTCACTCTGCTACTGAAGCAGTCATTTTGAAAGCCAGCATCAGCATGTTTTGGCTAATTCAGTCTTACAGTCACGTGTAAGATATCAACAATCCAGCATAGATTGGGTTGTGCCAAGCTCAGTCCCGTTCCTCATTACTGTCTCTTCTAGCAGGACATGATGACTCTGGGTCCTTGGCTCTGGGGCAAGAGCTCTGGATCTCCTGCAAGTAATTCTTGAATCAGCGCTCCCCACCTCCCCAAGGGTAAACCTCCTTTGCTGTACCATGAACTCTAGGAATAAATAGAGTCAAGAAACATTTCTCAACACAGAAGAAAATGAGTCTTAGTGTGTAGCAATGATTCAACTATATACAACTATTTAGAGTCCAAACACAGCATTCATTAAGACTTGTGTCTAAAGCATCTACATTCTTGTTTGTCTTTTAGTTTTCTCCTAAAAACAAAAGGTAAGTAGTTGCTCTACATTGGTGTAATTAAAGGATCCATTCGGGTGATTTCCCAGAACAAAGAAAGAAACAGTGCACAGTTGACTCAAAATAAGATTCCAAAATATACTTTGAGTTTTCTCTTTCAGATCAGATAACCTTTCCCCACGCTTTGGTCAGGGCTTCCACACAGGATGCTCCTTTGGTTGGCACTTGTGCTTTCCCCACCTCTTTTCATCCAAAGCACTTATGTCCTTGAGAAGGCTTTCCCTGATCCCAACGCTAGGGGGTAGGTACCTTAGTTATCCTTGCTTCTAGCTTTCTGTATTTTTTCCTACTAAATGTTTATCAGAATTGTAATTACATCATCATATAACAGATTATGTCTTTAATGTTTCTGTCTCCAACTAGATTATAAATTCCATTAGGGCAGACACTATATCTATTTTGTTATTCAACATACCTACAGTGGCTAGCGTGGTACCTGATTTAAAGCAGATATTCAATAATTGTGAATTCATGAATACAAGGAAAGTATAAGGCAGGATTCCTGCCCTCCAAAAACTTAGAATCTTATGGAGGAAAGAAAAAAAATCCAAGAAACACCTAACTATGCCCAGCAGTCAATAATTAAGAACTAAAATGTCTTCATTCCACAAATATTTATTGAGTGTCAACTTTGATCTAGGCACTATTCCAGGGACTGAAAATAAAGTGAGAGTAGGGGGACAGATAAATAATCTCTACTCATATGAAGCTCCCATTCTAGCAAAATGGTTGATATTGATAAAAACGATTCCATAGGAGTGAAAGTAACTTTCTACAATGGAGAATTCAAGGAGAAACTGGAACTCCAATAGGTGGGATGTGGATTTGTAGAAAAGAGAGAAGACATGAAAGGGTTGCTATGGTCTGAATGTTTTTGTCCCCACCAAAATTCATACTTTGAAGTCTTAACCCCCAGGTGATGCTATTAAGAGATGGGGCCTTTGGGAGCTGATTAAGTCATGAAAGCAGAGCCCTCAAGATTGGAACTAGTGCCCTTATAAAAGAGACCCCAGGAAACCAGCTCATCCCTCATGCCATGTGAGGTTACAGGGAGAAGTCTTTATCAAACACCAAATTTGCGGACACAAAGATCTTGGACTTCTCCGCCTCCAGAACTGTGAGGAATAAATGTTTGTTGTTAATAAGCCACTTCATTTATGGTGTTCTGTTATAGCAGCCCGAACAGACTAAGACAGGAATATAAGTAAATAAAGTTCCGTAGAGAAAGAGCATGACCTTGGCAGGCAGTGGAGAAAAGACTGTGGTTCAGGGCAGTGAAAGATTAGATGGATTAGACAGTGAGGCTTTTAAGCAGCAAAGTAATCTGCTATTTTAGGAAGTGTATTAATTTGCTAGGGCTGCATTAACAAAGTGAAATAAATTGGGTGCCTTAAACAAGAGAAATTGATTGTGTCACAGTTCTGGAGGCTGGAAGTTCGAACTCAGCAGGGCAGGGCTGGTTTCTCCTGAGGGCGAGGAGGGAGAACTGTTCCGTGCTGCTTTCCCAGCTTCTGATGGTTTGCTGCAATCTGGCCTTGCTTGGCTTGTAGACACATCACTCCATCTCTGCCTTCTTGTTCACATGGCGTTCTCACTGTGTGCGTATCTGTCTCTTTACACGGCATTCTTTCTATAAGAACATAATTCATACTAGAGCAGGGGCCCCTCCTATGAGGTAACTTCAGTTTCCTCATCTTTAAAATTTGGATAATAAAAGCACTTATCTTATAATCTCCTGTAAAGCAGTGGTTTACAAATGTGAAGACTATCAGAACAACTTTTTTAAAAAAATGCCAATGCCTGGGCCTCATCTCTGATGATTCCTATTCATTAGCTCTGACTTGGGGCCTAGGAAGCAATTTTTAAAAGCTTCTGAAGGGGTGCTGGGGGCCTAGGGGATAGAAGTGGTAGGGAGACATACCACTGCACACCTACTTGGTAAACTTTGTATCATATGGTGGTATACATTATTTTACAAGAGTAAACAAAATCTAAATAAGATAAAATAAATATAACTCTTAGATGATTCCTAAGATTGTGGTTTGGGAACCACTAATGAGGGAACCTCTTAGTAGTATGCCTCACATGGTAAATGCTTGAAAACATTTTCTCTAATTATGAATTACATATTGTATTTATTTAATTCATGTTTATGAAAGCAAAGATTTGCATTTGTTTTCTTCTTTCTTCATTTACTCATCAGTTCTGATATTTTCATAGTGTGAAACGGGTTTCCAGGAATGGAACTCCAATTTGTGACATTGCATCTATAGGAAATAAGGATTTGGTTGACTAAAACCTTTGAGAACTGCAAAAACTCTCAGCATGAACACTCCATTCAAATCCCTGCAGTAGGAAACTTAACCAAACTTTAGTATAGCTTCTAGCAGCACTAGGTCACACTCCCTGTGGCAATCCAGAAGAGCTCAGGGCTGCCAAAAGAATTTACTATTTGTTCTAGCAACACCTGATGATAGGCCCCTGACCTCCCTTTCTTACAGCATTTATTAAAAAGGGTTTATCATTATAAATTCTTCCTCTGTCCCTTTGAGATGTATTTGTATCTCCTACAACCCAAGAATGTCTTTCTCAAGGACCTGAAAACCATTCCTTTGAAATGTAATCATCAGAAAGAATAGGGTCTCTGTCTCCCAGTCTCTTTGTGAGGGTGGAAGCCTAATTTCCAGAAAAGCTAGTTAGCAGACAAAAATGGTCTACTCCCATTTACACTGACCAACCTCTTACCCCTTTTGGTAACTTTTCACTTCCCTGACTCTGCTCAAGCCCCAGCTCGCTTTCCCTCCCTACTCCCGCATTCTCCCTTGAAAACGCCCAGTCACCTCTGCACAAACTGGAGCGGAGCTCAGCTCTTTCCCCTATGGCAGTAGTTAGGAAATAAAATCTGTTTTTATCACTTTAACTAATATCCAACTTGGTTTATCTTTGACAATACCAATGCCATCTTGATACATAGAATGTTTGGAGAAAACTTTCTAATTCTGGAAGACACCTGCTTATGGAGACCATTTAATGAGCCTCAGGATCAGGTCTCTAGTGGAACTAGATATCTGGGATCCTAAACACAACAGGTTGGTGGTATAGCCTGAATTGTGTCGTCCGCCGCAAAACACTTACGTTGAAGCCCTAACCAACAGTACTGTGACTATATTTGAAGGTATGGTCTTTAAAGAGGTAAGCTAAAATGAGATCATTAGAGTGGGCCATGATCCAAATGACTGGTGTCCTTGTAAGAAGAGGAAATTTGGATACACAAAAAGACACCAGGAATGCTTATGCACAGAGGAAAGACCATATGAAGACAAAAGAAGGCAGCCATCTGCAAGCCAAGCACAGAGGCCTCAGGAAAAAAACAGTCCTGCTGACACCTTATTCTTAGACATCCAGACTCCACAACTGTGAGAAATAAATTTCTGTTGTTTCAGCCACCCAGTCTGTGGTATTTTGGTATGGTAGCCCTAGCAAACTAATATAGCTGGGAAGCATATTCCCACAAGAGTATGCATTACAGCTTAGGAAATGTATTTATGATCTGAAATGTTCCTTTCTAGTATGCTCTAAGGCTGACTTCTGTTGGTGACTCTTCAAAGAAGAGTATGTCTGGTAATGTTCCTTTTGGAAATGTATCTCGTACCTGTTGGACATACACTATGAAAATGATATTTTGAAAATACTTGGCAACATTGGAATGTACCATGGAGGAATCTGTCATAGTAGGAGTTAAGCCAAGTTTCATGAGGCATCCTATAAAAATTTCATACGGTGAGAGTTTATGGGGATTTTGAGGTAGAGATTATATTATCATTATGCTGGGGTAAAACTTTAGGTGAAGAGAGATTATGCTTTTTAGAAATTTTCAATTGTTCTGATTTTATAATAGATTATCTCATTTTACCTTCTGAGAGTTTGAGGAATGATATGGACAATGACATTTCTGATTCATGAGAGTATCTTGCATAGCTCCTTAAGTATTTCACCTGTAAAATGAGGATTTTTAAAACTATTAAAAGGAATTTTTATTTTATATTTTTAATTTATATTAAAAGGAATTCCCCAGGTCGGAAAAATAAAATCCATGGGTTTTTTTTAACAAAATTTAGAGAACAACAGGGACAGTTTAAATCTGACCAGAAAATTTATAAACTATTATTCAAACATACTTAAAGCTTTGCAATTTGAGTCACTGGAGGAAATCTATTTGTAAATTTTTTTTTTTTTTTTTTTGGTGAGGAAGATTAGCCCTGAGGTAACATCCATGCCAATCCTCCTCTTCTTGCTGAGGAAGACCGGCCCTGAGCCAACAGCTATTGCCAATCCCCCCCCCATTTTCCCCCCTTCCCCCCAAAGCCCCAGCAGATAGCCGTATGTCACAGTTGCACATCCTTCCAGCTGCTGCACGTGGGACACCGCCTCAGCATGGCCAGACAAGCAGTGCATCGGCGCGCGCCCAGGATCCAAACCCGGGCCTCCAGCAGCGGAGCGCGTGCACTCAACCACCAAGCCACGGGGCCAGCCCTATTTGTAAATTTTTAAAACAGGTCTTGAAGTGGAGATGCCAGAGTTGCTCTATTTTTCAGGTTTTCCTGAGTTATCACATGCCTATGATAAGGCAAAGTAAAATCAGAAAAAATTCTTTTCACCTATACTTCAATATTGTTTGAACTGATTTGTCCCTGTCATTGTGGGTTAGTCCTTGCAGTGTTTAGTTGTCCTGTTTTGTTTTCTTTAATTCAGAACAGTTTTTTTTTGCTTGAGGAAGATTGTCCCTGAGCTAACATCTTTGCCAATCTTCCTCTATTTTGTATATGGGATGCCGCCACAGCATGGCTTGATGAGCAGTATGTGGGTCTGCACCTGAGATCCAAACCCACGAACCCCCCAGGCTGCCAAAGCAGAGCACACGAAGTTAACCACTATGCCACCGGGCTGGCCCCTAATTCAGAACAGTTTCTTAGTCTTTGTGTTTCATGCCAATGACATTCATGGAGTGTACAGGTCAGTTATTTTATAAAATGTCCTTCAATTTGAGTTTGACTGAGTCTTCCTCATGAGAAAATTCTGGTTTTGTGCTTTTAGCAAGAATGTCACAGAACCAATGTTGTCTTCTCAGAGCATCATATCAGGAGGCATCTGACATTGATTTGCCTCTTTACTGGTGATATTAACTTTCATTCTTTGGTTAAGATGGTGTTTGTAAAACTATTTTTCCTTCTGTCATTCATAAATATCTTTGGGGGAGTTACTTGGAGACTATATAAATAGCCTGTTACTCAAAGTTTACCCACTAGTTTTAGTATCTGTTGACTAAATCAATTATGATGATGATGATGATAGTTGCCAAAGAGGATTTTCTAATTTCATGGTTCCTTCTATATTTGTTAGTCGGTATTCTACTGTAAGGAAGAGCTTTCTTCTGCCTCATTCATTCAGTCAGTCATTCATTTATATCAGTGTGGACTCAAAGATTCTTATTTTATTCAATGAGACATAATCCATTACTATCATTATCTATTTTGATTCTTAAATTGCCTCAGATTTGGTCAGTATCAGCCCTTCCCACCTGACTTCTATGTCAGATTGACATATTTACATCATTCTTTGAGCCAATCTCCACTGCAAGAGCGATGCCTGCACAGATGGTCTGAGAGGTGTCCAAGAGCTACCTTTGCTTCATTTTAATGTTGAGATCTCCTCCCCAAGAGGAGCTTAGGCATTATTACCATAACATGTGATACGTGTGGAAGTGTGTTTTCAAACTGCGCCTGCACGAGTGAATACCCACCTCTACAAGTGATGACAAAACTTCCCTTTTGAATATTCATTCCCCATCTGAAATAAAAGGTACCTGTTTTCCCTTGCTTGGGAGCCACAGCTTTGGAAGTGATTCACCATGGTTTCCCTTATTTGCTGCAAATACATTTTACTTTGTGTGACAACTACTTCTGGTGAAGGCTTTGATTTCAATTCACCAAGGAGCAAACCCACTTTGGTTTGGTAACAGCTCCATGAACAAGTGAAGAAGTACCGATTACACAATTGAAACTACCTAAGAGAAAAATTTTGACCCATAATATTGGCAAAGATTCCATTTAATGATATTTCATTTTTTCAAGACACTCATTTCTTATGGAATTGTAAATTAGAACAACTTTACTATAGGACAATTTGATAATATAAATTAAAAGCCTTAGCAGGTTTTGGTTTTATAGTTCTAGGTAGGGGAAGTGTTCTCCTTCAGATACAATATCTATTTCCACAAAACGGGTAATATAAAGGTATTATACCTTTATATATAAAGGTATAATAGGAGGTACAAAAGGTATAAAAGGAGGACACAACCTCCTCACATAAAGCCAGTTTAAATGTAAAAATTTTTATTCAAACTTCCCGTTAATCCCATTATCAGCTCTTACATTTCTGTGTTCTCTCGTTCTAATTGTAGCCCATGTTAGGGCTTCGCCAACAGGAGGTGGTTCCACAGTGCATAAGGCTCCTGTGTCAGGGAATCTCAGAAACTTCTCTTCTTTATTTCCTGACCATTTGACCCACTCCCGGGTGTTAGGATTTGGGTCCCCGGCCAAGGGACCCTGGCCCTTTTGTCAATCTTTATCTTGATTAATCTGCCTATTGCCCCAGGCCATTCCAGATCAGGTTTCTCACCGTATTCTTTGCCTTCCCATCTTTTAAATTCCTCCAAACTAGGATAAATAGAGCAGGACTTATTTGGGGCATTTTAATGTTGAGGGGCTAGCAGGGGGTCCATTTTGTCCCACCCAAGCTTTGATAGAGCTGTATTAAGACTTTTTTTCAACCCCATCAATATCTGTTCTATTTATCCCATTTTGTAATAACCATCTAAAGATTTCCACCTTCCTGGAAGAGTCCCTTGACTATCCTCTCAGCCTTTCTCCATTTTCTTGATAACTAATTTAATGTTTTTATTAGCCTATATAAGACCCGTGAGGTGAAGCAGAGAAAGCAAATTTGATAAGGTTTCTCAGAGAATTGCTTGATTTTGCTTGAAGAACCACGTCCTGTAGGGGCTTGTTTTTTTTTTAATTTTTTTTTTTTTTCTGAGGAAGATCAGCCCTGAGCTAACATCTGCCAATCCTCCTCGTTTTGCAGAGGAAGACTGGCCCTAGGCTAACATCTGTGCCCATCTTCCTTCACTTTATATGGGACGCTGCCACAGCATGGCGTGGCAAGCAGTGTGTCAGTGCATGCCCGGGATCCGAACACCAGGCCGCTGCAGCGGAGCATGTGCACTTAACCGCTATGCCACTGGGCGGGCCCCTCCTTTAGGGGTTTTAATGCAGGTTTCATTATTTAGGCATGATTGATTAAGTCACTGGATATTGGTGATTGAACTCAATCTCCAGCCTCTCTCACCTAAGAGATCAGGAGTGGGGCTGAAAGTTCCAATCCTCTAATCAAGGCTTTGGTCTTTCTGACAACCAGCTCCCATCCTTAAGCTATCTAGCTCTCCCTATCCCCACCCCCAGACCCCCTCAAGTCACCATTAGCATACAAAAGAAACTTTTGTGACTCAGGAGACTCCAAGGGTTTTAGGAGCTTTGTTCCTGGATGCCAGACAAAGACCAAATATATTTTTTATTGTACCACTGCCATTCTAATAGGTGTGATGTGGTTTTTCATTGTGGTTTTGATTTGCCTTTCCCTAATGATTAGTGATGTTAAATATGTTTTCATGTGCTTAATGGCCATTTGTATAACTTCTTTGGAGAAATGTCTATTCAAATCCTTTGCACACTTTTTAATTGGTTTGGCTTTTTTGTGTTGTTAAGTTGTAGTTCTTTATATATATTCTGGATGTTAATCTCTTATCAGATATATGGTTTGCAAATATTTCTCCCATTCCGTGGGTTGTGTTTTCACTCTCTCGATAGTCTTCTTTGACAGACAAAAGTTTTTAATTTGATGAAGTACAATTTGTCTATTTTTTCCTTTGCTGTGTAGGGAAGCAGAATTTGCCAGCCCAAAATGTATCTCTTCGGCTTGATTATTTTTAAGAACAAAAGACTCAGGAAGAAACCTTGACCTTCCCCCTAACTGCCTAAAAGAATTTAGGATAGAAGGTCTGTACCAAGAAGGAGCTATCTCCATAGATAACTATAGTATAATATGAATAGGTGTTGTAGACAGGGAGGAACCTAGAAAGGCCCTTTTGATCAAAGTCCTCTCCATGTCCCAGTGTGCCTGCAAGGCATGGCAAACATTTGTTTACCAAATGTTTGCTTTTCCAGATCCATGTGAGTTGCCTTCATCCCCTTTGAAGTTACAAACCGCTACCCCCAACATCCTCTTTTGTCTTTAGCTGAAGATGGCATTTAAGACAGTGGCTTTAGCTATTTTGGTGAGTTACTCAGTTTTCCTGGGTTTCTCCCATGCATACATGTTATTAAACTTTATTTGATTTTCTCCTGTTATCCTGTTTCATGTCAATTTAGTTTTTAGACCAGCCAGAAAACCTAGAAGGGTAGAGGGAAATTTCTTCCTCTCCTACAGTTGGCAAAGAGGGTGGGACAAAACTTAACTGGCTGGATGCTGCTTGCTCCAGGACTACTACAGCTGAGAGACCCTGGACCTCTTACAAGAGCTGGCAGGAGATAAGAGTTCTTACCACATCAGTCTCCTGGATCTCCTCCTGCAGGGTGCACTGAAAGTGAGAGTGGTAAATTTTTTCCTTTTCTAAGTTTAGATTAGCAGCAGAAAAGATTTGTGAAATTAGTTTCTAGGACTTAGCGACACTGGGAAGTTTGGCAGAATACTCTTTGGTTTTTATTGATCCTTCTCTTTCCAGAGATGGTCACTGTTTTTCGTTGTCTCTGTCTTGTGTCATTTGTCACAAAAATGGAAAACCATAGTGCAGGACACAGGCATAGGCCCTATAAGCCAGTTGTTTGGGCTGGCCCCGCAGTCTGGTGACAAATTTTGCTGTGGGTTAATATGCACATGAGGTAAAAGCTGTTGCTAGGGGACACCTTGGAAGCCAAAGTCACAAAAGCAGTGAGCACGGGTTGAGCATTTAAGAGCCATTAAGGTGCTCACCACCTCAAGAAGGCTCCAATGATAGGATAAGTTGGTCACAGAGCAGATTAGATTGACAGTAGGTCACCTGCCAACCTCAAGAAAATTTCTGTGTAATGAGGTACTCTGTAAAACACACACTCCCCAACCCCACAGCACATCCTTTTTAGGAACTGCTTTGGCTTCAAGAGACCCAAGGCTTAGCTAAAGCTCCTAATGTGCATTTTAAAAAAAAGGATGAGGTTTTTCCTTTTGTCTTGTTCTATGTCTTGAGAGCTTGGATTTTCGACCAGTGAGAATATTCTCCTTGGTCTCCACCATCCAGAAGGTGCATTTATCCAAGTGCACCTTGGTGGCCAGTCAAATAGACTGGAGTTCTGAGACACTCTTTTTCTGGCTGTGTCACCTCTCGGGGGAGTTTGTCAAAAGAGGTTCCAGTCCATAAAGGGCTTTTGTCATCTCGACATTCATTGCTTGTTAGTGCTAGCAAAATCCCATTCCAGTAGCACCTGCCAGGTATCACAGATTAGGAAGTTTGTGACTGGAAGTGTCCCACATTCCTCTGAAAGACCAGAGACACCATTTTCACTGCACCATCCTTACTGCCTGTGCA
This sequence comes from Diceros bicornis minor, assembly GCF_020826845.1. NCBI lineage: Eukaryota > Metazoa > Chordata > Mammalia > Perissodactyla > Rhinocerotidae > Diceros > Diceros bicornis. Next base: position 68,066,256 of record NC_080747.1, on the reverse strand, counting down.
TCAAAGGCCTTTGATTTCTTAGACTGTTTTTTGGAGTGAACTTTCTGGATCTTGTGAGGGCTACTTCTTTTGCACTCTTTTCTTGGGGACACCTCTTATGTCCATGGCTAAGCCATAAAGGCTTATTGGTTTGAGTTGCTTTTAAGATTCTACTCATCAATAGCCAGATTATGGCTTCTTTAAATTGGAGAGACTTCTAAATTGGAAAAATTTTTAGTGAGCTCTTATCATAAACAGCTGTTTTATTGGTACATTTAGAAAGACCAAATTAAAAAAAAACAAGAGGGCCGGCTCCGTGGCTTAGCAATTAAGTGCGCACGCTCCGCTGCTTGTGGCCCAGGTTGGAATCCCAGGCACGCACCGACGCACCGCTTGTCCGGCCATGCTGAGGCCGCGTCCCACATACAGCAACTAGAAGGATGTGCAGCTATGACAGACAACTATCTACTGGGGCTTTGGGGGGAAAAAATAAAATAAATTTTAAAAAAATTAAAAAAAAAACGCACCAAGATACTTATATTTATATTTATAATATAAATTATATATTTATAAATGTAAATTTTTATTTATATTCACATGACTAGCCTTAAGAACTTAATCAAATTTGGGGTCCCAGCTTTCCCTCATGCTCTTACAGATGCTAATGAAAATGTTAAGTTAATTAAGAAAAGAATGGGAAGAAGCCAAGGGGAGAGTCAAAGGACTCTTCCCAACAAGGTGGAAATATTTTAAAGGGTTATTAGGAAATAAGATAAATAAAGCAAATATTGAAAGGGGGAGAACAGAGAAATCCGAAAGGGAAGAGTCACAGGACTCATCCGAACAGGGTGGAAATCTTTAAATGGTTATTAAAAAATGGGATGAATAAAATGGACATTGATTGGGGTTAAAACAAATAATAATCACTATCTAAGATTGGGTGGGCCAAAGGGTCCTCCTACCAATTCCCCTCAAATTAAAGGGCCCCAAACAAGTCTACTCTATTTACCACAGTTTGGAGAAGTTTAAAAAACTAGAAGGCAGAGATCACAATGAAAAACCTGACCAACAATTGCTTGGGGCAAGAGTTAGACTGATTAATCCAGTTAAAGGTTGACAAAAGGGCCAGGGACCTTGGCTTGCCCTCTCACTGGGGTCTCAAAGACTTGTGCACAGGAATGTGTAAAATGACCGGGAGATGGAGAGGAAAATTTCCAAGACTCCTTGGTGCAGGAAACCCACAAGCTGTGGTACCAAAACCCATTGGTAGGACCCTGACTCAAGCTACAATTAGGTTAAGAAAACGTACAAGTGTAAGCGTTGATAGGATTATGAAGGTTGGAATGTTTGAGCTAGTATTATATGAAGAGGTTATGTCCACTTTGATTGAGTGTTTTATGGGAATGGATATTATGTCTGGCCAGGAACACATTCCCTACCCAGTATTATAAGACTGAGACTTTTGATGGGGTCCAGATGAAAGTTTGTAGAAGAATTGATGTATTGAATTGGCTTTTTTTGTGTGTGTGTGTGAGAAAGATCAGCCCTGTGCTAACATCTGCCAATGCTCCTCTTTTTTTGCTGAGGAAGACGGGCCCTGGACTAACATCCATGCCCATCTTCCTCCACTTGGCATGGCTCGCCAAGCGGTGCGTCGGTGCACGCCGGGGATCCGAACCAGCGAACCTGGGACTGCCGAAGTGGAGCGCGTGCACTTAACCACTTGTGCCACTGGGCCGGCCCCTAAATGGCTTTATGTGAAGTGATTGCATCTATTTTGCCTGATTGTATTATGGGGATGAACATTGTGTCTCACTGGGGAATATTTCCCCTGCCTGATTGTAAAACATGGGGCATATAAATTCACCCTTCAGGCAATGTTAATCAACCATGCTAAAGGCAGTCAATAGGGTTGCCTGAGCCCATAGAGTGTGAGATGAAAACTAGAGGCTGATATTCAAGGGCTAATAGAAAGGATAAAGGAAGCTCCCCCACCCCCCACCAAGGTGAATTGGTCTAGGGTTGAATTGTACACTTGGAAAGAGGGCCTTTGTTAAACACTTTGTGCAGACTTTTTGAAGATGTGGTACATTGTCCTAAAGTTCTAGAACATAAAAATCTTTTGATTTATGTCTTAGTTAAAAATTTCACTAATATAAAGAAGCAAATACAAGAAAGTATAGTTGGATGAGCCAATCAGCCTTTTGATATCACTCAGGCTACAACCCAAGTATTTGAGAAAATAAAAGGAACTATTTTTGTCTTGCAAATGTCTACAAAATCCAAAATGTAAACAGAGCCCACAATCATCTGAGACTGAACCCTGTTAGCTCAGTCGGTAGAACTTAAAAAAAAAAAGAGGGAGAAGAGGAGGAAATATTTGGAAATTTGGCAAATAAAAAAATCTTAAATGTCCTCTCCACAAATATTAATAAAAAGATTTATCTGGAGAACTTAACCGTTTCCAACTGCTTAAACAAAATTCGGACCCAACTATTCTTTTATAAACTAGTGAGTTTTGTATTGTACCTGATTCATAGCAAAAATTTAATTCATAGCAAAAATTTAGTGGAAGCTATAGGGTTTCTGTCTGTGTCTGTCTGTGTGTTCATGTATGTACATCTATATAAAAATATGTCATAAATGTGAGATATTTTTCTACCTCCAGATGGTATAGCCAAAATTAAGAGCTCTATTTAATTGGTTTAAAGTAAGCACTTATATAAATTATGTCTATATGTAATAGAAACTAACCCAAATGCTTTTCAAGTTAACATGATACAAAATAATCTTTGATAAATAAAAGCTAGTTTAGTGCCGGCCCCGTGGCGTAGCGGTTAAGTGCATGCACTCTGCTGCTGGTGGCCCAGGTTCGGATCCCAGGCGCCCAGCGAGGCACCACTTGTCAGGCCATGCTGTGGGGGTGTCCCATATAAAGGAGAGGAAGATAGGCACAGATGTTGGCCCAGGGCCAGTCTTCCTCAGCAAAAAGAGGAAGGATTGGCATGGATGTTAGCTCAGGGCTGACCTTCCTCACAAAAAAAAATAATAATAATAAAAAAAAATAAAGGCTAGTTTAAATTTGTTGATTTACTTAAAAATAGACATATCTTTAAAGTTATCAACATTGAACATAATGCAGATAAACAACTTTTATTCTACCTGAGTTTATTAGTCAAATAAGCTCATGTTATTTCTTTTATAAAATTTGTCAGCAAAAATAATAACTTAGAATGATAGCTAATTCTGTCTAATGTCTTATGAAGTTTTCATGGGTAGTCTAAACATAATTGTTGGGAGCAAGTGATTTAGATAGACGTTAAGTGAGATAAGAGTTTATAGATAAACTTTTTAGCAGTAATTATATTTTATGGTATGTGTACTTAAAAATAGCTTCCAAAATCTCTTTGGTAACTTGAAACCTTCAAGTTTTGCTAAGTTAAATTAAATGATGGAAAATTCATTGAATATCTAGATTATTTTCAAAAGAGATAAAATACTGAAACATTAATTGCTAAACAAGTCGAAGTTTACCCACATTTATCTTCTTATTACAGAGAAACTAAAGATGTTTAGGTCTATTAGTAAACATGTCTTATACCTTGTTGAAAGATTGTACTATGAAGCAGCATATTTCTGGAAGTTATAAAAAATATTTATAAATTTCCCATGCCACGGAATGCTAATGTAAAAAAGAGTTCTTTTTTTTTTTTAAGATTTTACTTATTTATCTTTTTTCCCCCCAAAGCCCCAGTAGATAGTTGTATGTCATAGCTGCACAGCCTTCTAGTTGCTGTATGTGGGACGTGGCCCCAGCATGGCTGGAGAAGCGGTGCGTCGGTGCGCGCCCGGGATCCGAACCCGGGCCACCAGCAGTGGAGCGCGCACACTTAACCGCTAAGCCACGGGGCTGGCCCTAAAAGAGAGTTCTTAATTGTTTATTTCTCTATTTTTCACTAGAAATTAAGGTGTTTAGAAGTTAAAAATTCAAATATGAAGATACACTTTGTTAAGGGAAATGAGAGTAATTTGTCTAAACTAGAACTTCTGGTTATGAGGGACAAAACTAAACATATACAAAAGGTTAAAGAGAGAGAGAAAGAGAAATTTACTTTGTGTAATCAAGTTGGCTAAAAAGTGAATTTTTATAAGAAGAGTTTTAAAATTAAGCTTTAGTATAACTAGTGTACTTATGTAAGACTAGAACTTAATTTTATTTCATCTGCTAAAATGAAAGTTTCCTTACCTTTTTAAATGATCTGCCTAGAAGATGAAGAGTCTATGTTTTATCAAAATAATTTCCTGTGTTTGCTGTCTTTATCAGAGCCCCAATTACTTAGGAAAGATGAATCTTAATATTAAAAGAGCTAAATTTTGCTAACAGCCATGTGATCTTCTGTATTTGCTTTTAATCTTTTACAGTCACTTTGGTTAAATAGATAATTAAGTACTATTTCATATTCATCTGTGATCCTATTTAATCGAGTGTCCAAACCTTTGATAGCTTTAGCAAACTTCTCAAAATCAAATTCTAAAAATGAAGTCTTTTTGATCGGGAATAAACTTTGGGATTTTTCCAGAAGGCCCCTGGAACATTCCAAAGTATTATTGAACTAATTTGGCTTGTTTGGTATGTTAAATTACATGGGAAGAATTGTCAAATAAGTGATGCTAAACCTCCTTTATGGATATCCTTGTATTCATATGTTGTTAATATAAATGCTCTAGGGGCCAGCCCTGTGGCTTAGCGGTTAAGTGTGTGTGCTCCGCTACTGGTGGCCTGGGTTCGGATCCCGGGCACACACTGATGCACCACTTGTCCAGCCATGCTGAGGCGGCGTCCCACATATAGCAACTAGAAGGATGTGCAACTATGACATACAACCAGCTACTGGAGCTTTGGGGAGAAACAGGGAAAAAAAGGAGGAGGACTGGCAATAGATGTTAGCTCAGGGCCAGTCTTCCTCAGCAATAAAAGGAGGATTGGCATGGATGTTAGCTCAGGGCTGATCTTCCTCACAAAAATAAATAAATAAATAAATAAATAAATAAATAAATAAACAAATGCTCTAGAAATTGTATGACCTTTTCTCTGCTATGTCTTGGTATAATGTTATCAGTCATAATTCTAACCACTACATTAAAATGTGTGTTACAGAAATAACCAAATTTCTTAGTCATTTGCATTGTAATCAAATCTTTAACCATGCCATTTTAAATCTTTTGTCATTTTCAGACATTTATTGTTTTACTCTGATGCTTTTGCAAATGTATTTCATCTTCAGAGAGATTCATAGAAAGGATTCTGACACTTACTCTAGAATACAGGTTTCTGATAAACTTTCAGATCATAAAACTGAACTGGGTAAGAAATTACAGAATACCATAAGAAATTACAGAACTCTAACAGAGAAACTGATGGCTTCATAAAACTGCTAACAAAAGATGAAGGATTACGTGGGACTGAATGAACTGATGAGGATTATCATAATTTTTATGACTTTTTGTTTGAAATATTGCTGTTTTTTTTAATGTTTTGTTTTTCCAGATTTAAGGAAACTTTTTTCTCTTAAGCTAACTGTGACTTATAGCAATTTGGTAAGTTATACTTTTGTAAGCAGAATTGAAACATTTATCTTTTTCTCGCTAGCTGATCCCTCCAGAATTTGGAAACTCCAAGTGGATATTCTTATTTTTATGGCAATATAGTTATTTATATAAGTTCAATAAGAATCTGTTCTCCTTATAACAGGACACAATTGGAAACATTGGTTACATTACCAGGACTTTGCCTGGAATGTCATATTGGAGAGAGACATACATAGACTCAGATATGACCAAACAGCTTTAAGGAACAAAGATTGACTTTATGGAACAAAATAAAGCCCCTAGGAAATATTGGCCTAGTACCTTGCTTACAGGGTTCCCAGCAACCTTACCAGGTGAATAAAGAAAGTCATTTCCTGGCAGATACAAGAACCTCAGGATATTTGGGGGATCTTAAGAAGAGAGGAATTCACCCAAATCTATACATATTGCAGGGAGAGTCTGATGGCAAATCGTTGGCTTGGCTGTTCTGGCCTCAAGAAGCCTTTAAAAGGTCGATCTGAGCTTCTGTATGAAAAGTTCCAGTAAAACAGATTTAAAAGAGCCTCTATGATCAGTTACTATTCTCCCTGTACTTATGTAAATAAACAGGCCAAGTTTATTGAAACTAGACTTAGTATACAAACAAATCAGTCATAATTTGACTATCTTTGGTAGAAATGAGGGTGATTTTAGAGAGAAAAATTATGTTTCAGTAGCACACCTTTGGATATTAGATTCTAGTTCTATTAATTGTCTTTGAGGTTTTATTTTCTGCCTATAAGCTGAATCCTAAATTCTTCTAGTTTCCTCAAATATCTGGCTACAAATCTCCAAACTAATGTTTTCAATTTTTTCCCATCCTTTTAATTTGGAATCATTGAGAACTGAAACCACCCTTTTTCCTGAAGCCCTGCACACAGAAGCTGAAAAAATTGATATAAACTTTAGAGAGATCACTACAGTAGTCCATGTTTAGACAATCTTCATGCCTGTTGCTGTGTAAGCCACTCAGAAAGATACTTGAACACCTGATGACATCATCAGAGAAATTTTAAACTGCAGAGAATGCTTCGACCCTGACATCTAGAAATCTTCTTGACTGGCTGTCACCTGGGCTTAGAAATTGGTATATAATTTCCACCAACCATTAACCTTTGTTTTTCTTTTGTTTCCATAGAAATGCCTGTTATTAAATACCTGATTGCTTGCTTACACATTATAGGCCTAACTTTGGGAGCCCACCTGCATCACTGCCCCATGAAATAAATTTAACTGGATTGACCTGTTGTCAGGACTAGGAGACTGGTTCACTGAGATGGAACAATCTACCAACTCAGCTTCTGGACAGTGAAACTTCTTGGAGAAGTTTCAAAGGTGGGACTGTAGGGAAACAGAATTTGCCACCTCAAAATATCTCTCTTTGGCTTGATTATTTTTATTTATTTTTTTGAGGAAGATCAGCCCTGAGCTAACATCCATACCAATCCTCCTCTTTTTGCCAAGGAAGGCTGGCTCTGAGCTAACATCCATGCCCATCTTCCTCCACTTTATGTGGGACACCACCACAGCACGGCTTGACAAGCAGTGTGTCAGTGTGCGCACGGGATCCGAACCCGGGCTGCCAGCAGCAGAGCACGCGCACTTAACTGCTACGCCACGGGGCGGGCCCCAGGCTTGATTATTTTTAAGAACAAAAGCCTCAGGAAGAAACTTTGATTTTCCCCCTAACAGCCTAAAAGAATTTAAGATAGAAAGTCTGTCCTAAGAAGGAGCTATCACCATAGATAACTATAGTATAATATGAACCAGGTGTGGTAAAAAGAGAGGAACCTAGCAAAGCCCTTTTTTTTTTTTTTAAAGATTTTATTTATTTATTTTTCCCCCAACGCCCCAGTAGATAGTTGTCTGTCATAGCTGCACATCCTTCTAGTTGCTGTATGTGGGACGCGGCCTCAGCATGGCCGGAGAAGCGGCGCGTCGGTGCGATCCCGGGATCCGAACCCGGGCCACCAGCAGCGGAGCGCGCGCACTCAACCGCTAAGACACGGGGCCAGCCCGCAAAGCCCTTTTGATCAAAGTCCCCTCCATGTCCCACAGTCTCTGCAAGGCATGGCAAACATTTGTTTACCAAACATTTTCTGTTCCATCTCCATGTGAATTTCCTTCCTCCCCTTTAAAGTCCCAAACCACTACCCGCAACATCCTCTTTTGTCTTTAGCTGAAGATGACATTTAAGGTTGTGGCTTCAGCCATTTTGGCGAGTTACTCAGTTTTCCTGGGTTTCTCCTGTGTATACATGTTATTAAACTTTGTTTGATTTTCTCCTGTTGTCCTGCTTCATGTGAATTTAATTTTTAGACCAGCCATAAGAACCTAGAAGGGTAGAGAAAAATTTCTTCCTCCCCTACAGTTGTCTGTGCCTTTGGTGTCATATCCAAGAAATCATTGCCAAATTCAATGTTGTGAAGCTTTCGCCCTATGTTATCTTCTAAGAGTTTTATAGTTTCGAGTCTTTTGTTTAGGTCTTTGATCCATTTTAAGCTAATTGTGGTATATGGTATAACGTAAGGGTCTAACTTCATTCTTATTGCAGTTGTTGAAAAGACTGTCCTTTCCCCAATGAGCAGCCTTGGCAACCTTGTTGAAAATCATTTGACTATATAGGCAAGGATGTATTTCTAGTCTCTTGGAATACTGTTACATTTTATTTTTTAACCCTTTAGATCATTACTGTCTATAAACCACAAATTATGTGAAAATCTTTTCCTATCAACAGTGACTGTGGTGAAATGAAAGCAAGAAACTTAATTTTAGGGAATAAACACAGAACTATTAATTCTATACAGATCTTCAAGGCATTACTCAGCCAAAAATGGCTTCCACACAACAAAACTCAGAAATGTGCACTACTAATTCAATTCAGTAGTCTGATATTTTCCTGAATTTCAATCATTTAAAAACCATAGCTTTACATATTGTGCGTGTGTGTGGTGGGGGGGATTGTGGGGGGGGGGGGTTGGGGGGATTGTCAAGCCTGGGTCTTTTGGTTCCCCTTACCATTTATACCAAATGACCCAACACACTATGGTTATACCTATCATTAAACTATCAGAACAATGTTAAAAATCTATGTATTTTTAAAATTAATCTGAGTTCTTAATTTTCTAAAAGCAAGCAAAGAAACCCAATTCCTTTTCTGTCCCTCCCCCCACACGGATGGAACATCGCTGGAAAGATCTAGAAGAGACAATCCCTGAAACGGGCATTAGTGTTCCAGAAGTTTCAGTGGGGAAAAGGCAGCATCATGCACTTTAAAAACCATAAACGTGGCACATCCATTGTGACATAAAAATGTCACTCAGCAATGCTTTTATTCTATCAGCAGTGTTCCTTTTTAATAGTTTTGCACATATGCCACGGGTCCCTCAGCAGCAGCTGCCCACCCAAACGCGCTCCGTGGTTTCCTGCAGGGGTGCCCAACACCAAGCGGCGTTTAGGCAGAAGGGGTCAGCGGAAGCCAGGGGACGATCCCTAAGCATGAGCACAACGCACGCCACGCTCCCCAGCAGAGGGCACGCGCGCCTCCCACGGCCCGCCCCCTCGGCGGAGCGCGCCGCGGCCTGTGAGCAGGCGCAGGCGCCGGCGAAGGCCCCGCCCCCCGCTCGGCCCCGCCCCCCTCCCCCCCCCGCTCGGCCCCGCCCCCCTCCCCCCCGCTCGGCCCCGCCTCGCCGCCTCAGGATCGGCCGGCCCCTACCCGCGCCCCCTCGAGCGGCACGGCGGCGGAAGCATGGAGGGCGAGAGTACGTCGGCGGTGCTCTCGGGCTTTGTGCTCGGCGCGCTGGCCTTCCAGCACCTCAACACCGACTCGGACACGGTGAGCCAAGGGGCGGGGCGGAACCCGCGTCGCCTGAGAAGAGGCCCGGCGCGCGGACGCCCTCCCCGCCGTCGTGGCCCGGGTGCCCGCCCGCGAGCTCCCCGACGCGGCAGCGCGGGGCTCTGCCCTCGGGGCCCTGCCGCCGCCGCTGCCGGGCCGTCCCGGGTGTGCCTCCCGCCGCTAGGGCTGCTCCAGGATTAGCCCGCCCTCCTCTGGCCGGTGTGTCCGCGCCCCGAGCCGAGGGCCCCACGCCCCACCGCCCTCGCAGCACTCCCTCTTCTCTGGCTACACCTGGTTGCGAGGGCAGCCTCCACAGCGGTCTCGGCTGCTGCTGGGGACGGCGCCGCTTACGTGCGCGTCTCCCGGCTGCCGACAGTCGCTTTCAGCGAGAACGGAGTGTTGCATGCAGAGCAGCTGCTGTGCTCGTTTGTTGACATGGCAGCTGGGAAGGGGTAGTAGGTGTTGCATCCAGGGGCTGTTTTTTGGGAAATGTTAGTGGATGAAAAAGCTTAATTGGGTATACCGGATATCTGACTTTTGTTTGCATTAGTATCAAATATATTGAAGTGTAAGCCCTCAGCTAGTTCCTTTTCTATGCTTTCAGTTATAATTTAAACATTTAAGTTTATCCTCAAATATTAGATATTTAAATGCTTACTTCATACCTTTTCTTAGGTTCAAAACCTCTGGATGAGATTAAATAGTGAAGGTTTAAAATACAGTGCCTATTTTTTTAAACGTTTATTTTTATGAAATTAAAAAAACACTGTAAAACATTGAGCCCGGAAAGTACTGTAGTGTCTTAGAGTAAGTGTTGAGTAACTTGCTAATACAGGTTAGAGAATACCGTACTGAACAAAGCCTAGTAATTTCTGCTAAATTTTGTACCCTTTGTTTTATAATATAAGGTCTTTTTTTTGTTTTTGGAGGAAGATCAGCCCTGAGCCAACATCCGTGCTAATCCTCCTCTTTTTGCTGAGGAAGACCGGCTCTGAGCTAACATCTATTGCCAATCCTCCTCCTTTTTTTCTTCCCCAAAGCCCCAGTAGATAGTTGTATGTCATAGTTGCACATCCTATAAGGTCTGTCTTATGCAAAATAGTTTTTGGCACAGTCCTAATAGGGTTGGAATTGGTATCTTTCATGTATACAGTTTTAAATAACCTTGTAGATGAACACCTACCAAAGAGCAAATATATGACAATTTAAAATGTATGTGGCTGTGGAAATTATTTTGGAATGTCTTAGTGTAAATATAAACAGAGTGGGTCCTTAAGTTCTCTGTACCTTAAAGGATTAGCCCTTGAAAAGTGCTATAGTGTTAGAGAGGCTCTTGTTTCTTAGATCTTTCTCCTAAAGTCTTTAAAAGGTGGTTTTCTGGATAGTTGTACTTGCATTGCCCCTGCTTCCTTTCCCAGGATTTGCCTGGAACACTTGAGCATAGAGTTCTGGATTGGTCCCCCTTGATTCCAGAGAAGACTCACAGTGTGGAAACATTCCTTTTGTGCTCTTCTTTTAATGAAATGAAAAAAAAAAAAAATTCTTAACTAATTATAAGGAAGATAAAATCCTCATTGTCAAGGACATTGGGTCTTTAAATGTGCCAAGAGAAATAATTGAATTCTCTGGAATTCAAAAAAATCACTACTGTTGTGGCAAAATGTGTTTTTAAAAGAAGGGTCACAGCTCCCCTTTGAGAAAGCAGACTCTGATATTGAATCCCAAATCTTTAATATTTTGCACAATTTTTAATCTAAAAATACTGATCATTGCGTCATTTCATAGCTGGGAAGCCTCCACTGGCTGCTAGAAGCACGTCCCATTAATCCAGAGTCCTTGGCTAATCATTTGGGATGTTCCATTATTGGTGCTATTCCTGTCTGTCTTTGATTTCCTTAGTCATAGTGGAGCCTTCTGTTCCAAGGCAAACTGCTCTGCTCCTCGTTGCTCAAACATAGTGTGCTCATTTCTGGCTTTAAGCCTTTTGTGCTTCCAAGTGTGCTGGCAATCACAGTGGTATTTACAATCTCTTCTACTCACTCATTTAACTCTTCATGTTTCCCAACTAAACTGGAAGTGCACCTGGTCTTTCTTTTGTGTGCCCCCTAGTTAGTAGCACACACTTGGACACTGTAAAATACTTGGGGAATAGTGGTTAGTTAAGTGACTGAATGGTAATTCTGTCAGTGTATTCAATATACTGCTGCTAATTTTTGTCCTCATAGGAGGGTCTTCTCCTTGGGGAAGTGAAAGGTGAAGCCAAGAACAGCATTACTGATTCCCAAATGGAGGATGTTGAAGTTATTTATACAATTGGTGAGTCACTTATTTTTGTGTCTCCTATTTTTGATAGTTTATGCTGAAAGAGATCAACATAAATTACTTTTTAAATTGTTAAAAAATAGATACACATTTTTAAAAGCAGATTTTAAAAGAATATATTACACTCTTTTCTGAATTAAAATTATGGCCATGGCCTAGTCTAGAGCAAGAAACAGTATGGCATATAGGAAGCAGATAAGATTACTGTGGGGAAACAAGGATGAAATAGCTCCTGCATATATTTAAGTGGCAGGAAGATGGCCCAGCAAAAAGAGGAGGAACCAATGAGCAAGACTAAGAAAAAAGATAAAACAATTCAGACAAAAATGTTAAGTGCTGCAGAAAAGTCAGAAGATGAGAACTGAAAAAACTCAGTGATTAGCTAATTGAAAACCTTAAGTAATTTCTGGAGTGTAATGGGGGAAGGATCAGACTGCAGAGGGTTCAAGGAGTGGGTGGTGAGGCAGCTGCACCGGGGGCAGCTGTTCTCTCAGGGAAAAGAGAAAAGGGGGCTTTAAAATACATAGGGAGTTTTCTGATTAGATAACATATACAGTTTTTTCTAAGCACATTTTTTTAAACAAAATTGGTGGTGTACTTTATAAAAAATTTGGCATCATGACATCATAGTGTATCATGACCATTTTGCCATGTTAAATAATCCTCTAAATATGATTTTTTATAACTGCATTGTATTCTCTATGGCCTTACTTTTATAGCTATATGTGATTTCAGCAGTCCTTTAAATAAATAAATTATAATGAGTTATTTCCAATTTTTCATTATCATAAATTATACTACAGTGAACATCCTTACATATAAATATTTTTCTACATCTCTTATAGATAGATTCCTGGGAATGGTATTACAACGTCAAAGAGTATGAATATTTTTAAGGTTCTTGAACTGTAGTAGCAAATTGCTTTCTAGAAAGATTACATCAGTCTATATTCATACTTTGTCATTTTTTGTTTGCCACTTTAACAGGTTAAAAATGGAAGTATATATATGTATATAAATTTATATACATATAAAAATGTAGTATATATGTGTAAAGTAAATATATAAAGTAGATTTAAACTCACTCTCATTAGAGTCTTCTCTGGCAACAACTGTTAGTTTTATGAGTATTTTGTTTTACTCATTAACAGCACACATAATACACACGTATATAAATGTGTATATATTTTTATTTACACAAACAGGGTCATACTACACATATATGAATATCTCTAAGATATCATTACTGCAGAATAGTATCAATGTTTATAGTTTTTCATTCTTTCTAATGGCTTCAAATGCCCATTATATGGCCACACCATAACTTATTTAACCAGCTATGAATGACTTTCTGTTTTTTTGTTAATACGAAACAGTATAATAATGAACATTTTATAGTGCATATATCTTTGTGCCTTTGAGTATATATGGAAGTCAGAGTCCTAGAGGTAGACCATTGCCTTTTGGAAAAGTCATGCCATCTTCAACTCTTCCACGGTATGCAGAAGTGCCTCGGTGCCCACACTCTTGCCATTGCTAGGGATTATCAGATCTTTTAATCTTTGCCAAGTTGATAAGTGAAAAAAAATATCACTTTAATGGGCATTTCTTAATTACAAATGAGGTTAAGTGTTTATGTATTTGACTTTTTTGGGGGGCCTTTTTCTTTGAAAAGAACAGGCCTGTTCCATGCTTTGCCTGTATTTCTACTGGGCTACTTTGCTTTTTCTTACTGATTTGTAATACCATATTATAACCTAAGGATATTGGCCTTTTGTCATGTGTTAGACATGTTTATGCAGTTTGTAACTTTACTTTGTTAATGGTGTTTTTTGTCTGCTCAGCCGGAGCTTTAAAATCAAGCCCTTAGGGCATTTTTTTTTTCCTAATTGTAATTAGCATGCTGCCAAAAGTATGTAACATGTTTTGAGGAGTTTAATTAAGCAACCATTTTTTGAGCAACTCCCTTGTGCTTGGAGCAATGCTAAGCTTTAAGGTATCAGGCAAGTGCTGTTTGAACACTTAAGTATTTGCTCAAATTATTTTAAAATGTTGGATTACTTTAAAACAGATGGCTAACAAGTACAATTCAAGATCTACAAATTAGTACATTGCTTTGGTTAATGAGATTTTCATCACTTTTTTTTTTTTAGTGAGGAAGATTGACCCTGAGCTAACATCCATTGCCAATCTTCCTCTTTTTGCTGAGAAATATTAGCCCTGAGCTAACATCTGTGCCCATCCTCCTCCACTTTTTTTGTACGTGGGACGCTGCCACAGCATGGCTTGATGAGCAGCACATAGGTCCATGCCCAGGATCCAAACCTGCGAACCTGGAGCCGCTGAAACGGAGCATGTGAACTTAACTGCCACGCTACTGGTCTGGCCCCTAGATTTTCATCACTTTTATACTTTCCCTTATGTACACTAGAGTATGCTTGGCCGGTTAGCAGTTACAAAGACTATTTCTGTTTAGTGTTTTTTCAGAGGGATTTATGAAAATGTCTAAAAGAAAATGTGTAAAGAGAATGATCACTTTTCCTATTTAGATGTATTTCTATTGACAAGAGAATAAAACTCACCACTTAAAAGATGTTACCTCTGCCTGTTAATGTCATCTTTAAGATGGAAGGAATGATAACATAGGTTTGTTGTAAGGATCAAATGACATAATAGTAAAGTACTTCCTGGCATGAAATGTTCAATATATGTTGTTCAAATGATAATTAATGTAATCATAACTAAAAATTCTTTTTTTCCAGACATACAGAAATATATTCCATGCTATCAGCTTTTTAGGTGAGTAGTAACAGCAAGTAAATGATCCATTGTGAAAATTATTCTCCACAAGTGAAGTAATTTTTAAAACTAACAAAGTATCTTAGTTACCAGTTATACGTGGTGGTATTGATTAAAACGAAAAGACTGTTTTTTAAATACCTGAAAATTCACTTGTTATTTCAGCTTGGTCTAATAGTTCCTTCTCTGTACTGATATGCTTGCTTTAGCTGGCTCCACTGCCTCTCCCAGGTACCAGTGTACCTGAGAGTTGCTTTTCCTTCTCATACCAGTCACCTCATTGCATAAACCCAGTGACACATTCTCATACATCAGCCGCAGCCTTTTTTCTACCCTTTTATTCCAGTTTATCATCTGTTTCCTCACTATCATTTTTTTTTTGATGAGGAAATTAGCCCTGAGCTAATATCCATTGCCAATCCTCCTCTTTTTGCTGAGGAAGATTGGCCGTGAGCTAACATCTGTGCCCATCTGCCTCTATTTTATATGTGGGATGCCTGCCACAGCATGGCTTGATA
The DNA here is from genome assembly GCF_020826845.1 of Diceros bicornis minor. Lineage (NCBI taxonomy): Eukaryota > Metazoa > Chordata > Mammalia > Perissodactyla > Rhinocerotidae > Diceros > Diceros bicornis. The sequence continues at coordinate 68,051,175 of NC_080747.1, read as the reverse complement.
AGCAGTGCGTAGGTCCACACCTGGGATCTGAACCTGCAAACCCTGGGCTGCTGAAGCAGAGCGTGCAAACTTAACCACTATGCCACTGAGGTGGCCCCACTATCGTACTTTTTTTTTTGGTGAGGAAGATTGGCCCTGAGCTAACTTACGATGCCAATCCTCCTCTTTTTTTTGGCTGAGAAAGATTGGCCCTGGGCTAACATCCATGCCCATCTTCCTCTACTTTCTATGGGACGCCACCGCAGCATGGCTTGACAAGCGGTGCATTGGTGCACGCCTGGGATCCGAACCTGTGAACGCAGGGCCGCCGAAGCGGAGTGCATGCACTTAACCGCTACACTACCAGGCCAGACCCCCACTATCATATTTTTTAATGTTATCTTTTGTCTGTTAACTGGTTAGGTTCTTTATTTAACTTGCTTCCTATTGCTCTTCTAGGGTGAAAACTTAATGCTCTTAGTCCTATAGATAGTAGTAGTACTGTTAGCCCTAATAGGCTATGATATCTTTAAAAACTTTTTATTGAGGTATAACATACATGTAGAAAAGTACACAAATAAATGAATTTTCATAAAGCAAACACCTGTAACCACAACATGGTGTAATTTTAATGAAATAGCTTTGTGATTTACATAAACTGTACATGAAAAGTCAGCATTGCTATCTTAGAGTCACACTGTATGTACACATCTCTACAGTTATGTAAGAGTTACAGTGGAGCATATGGTTGGTGGTAGATGACAGAAATAAAGGCTTTGTGTGCTCTTAAACTGCTGTACCAGAAAGCCACCTCCCATAGTGCCTTTTATACAATGGACATACAAAAATATTTGTTGAATGACTGAGGGATTCTTTGTGGAGACTCATAAGTTCTTCCTTGAGGGACTCTGGACCAGCAAAGGATTAAGAAGGGAGAGTGAAAAAAAAAAAGTGATTCAATATCTTCTGGCAACTACCTTAAATAGAGCAACTTAATAGAGTCTTAGAGCTAAAGAAACCATCTGATCAAATGATGAGAAACCCATGCCTCAGCCTTTTAGCTTTACAAGATCAAGGGGTGGGAGTTGGGGTAAAAGGAGAACCACCTGAAATGGCTCTCATTCAGAAAAGTTTACTACACACTTCGTGTTTCCTTAACAACAAAATAATAGGCATAAAAAGTTTATGATATAACCAATGCCACAGAACTGGTCAGGGGTAGGGCAAAAACTAGAAGAAGCAGTATTTCTTGAGTTAATCCAACAGCACACCAGGCTGTTTCTTCCCTGTTTTAAATAATATAGGTGAACACGTTAAAAACAAAGTCTTCTGATACCATCCTTCTTGGAGTCCGAATGGAATAAGCTTTAATACCTAGTTTTATGTTCTAATACAGAGGGTGGCAAAGTATGGCCCCATTGCCTGTTATTATATTGCCCTCTATGAATAGTTAATATATTTTTTAAGGGTTGTAAAAAAAAAGAACAACGCAGGAATATGCAACAGAGACTATGTGTCCAGCAAAACCTGAAATATTTCCTGTCTAGCCCTTTACAGAAAAAGTTTGCCAACCCCTCTCTAATACATTGCTTCTCAAAGTTTTCCACTGAAATAACACTGATATGCTTACCTCAGAAATCCCTGGGAAATACCTGGAAAACAGCCCATTGAAGCCTAAAACTTAAAGTTATTTTTAAAAAAAATATGCAGTTTAACATAATTCTACTGCACAATATATCTATTTCTACGTAAAAATGACCCCCTTCCCAGAAACTTCATATAAAATCAGTGTTGCACAGATGATATACACTGTTCCCTATTGTTTCTTATACACCCTGGTGTATTGCCTTATGCCCCAGTTTGAGAAGCTCGGAAGTGGACCATCTAGAGAAATACAGGAATAAACTCTATACTGAGAGTTTTCATGTTGGAATAATAAATAGGTGAAATGGAGAGATCTGTTTGATCAGCTGAATATCCCCCTTTGGTAGGTAGAACACTTTATTGTGTCTATTTTCCCATTAAAATTTTTTTTTTTTTTTTTTTTTTTTGGTGAGGAAGATCAGCCCTGAGCTAACATCCATGCCAATCCTCCTCTTTTTGCTGAGGAATACTGGCCCTGACTAACATCTGTGCCTATCTTCCTCCACTTTATACGGGACGCCGCCACAGCATGGCCTGACAAGTGGTGCCTCGGTGTGCGCCCGGGATCCGAACCCGGGCTGCCAGCAGCAGAGCGCGCGCACTTAACCGCTACGCCACAGGGCTGGCCCCCCCCATTAAAATTTTTTAATTGAAGATTTTTAATGTAAGTCTTTGTAAGTTAAAAAATATATATATTGCCTATTAGGATATATTTTTTCAGTTTGCTGTAGCTAAATTTTTTCAGTGTACAGATTAGAATTACCAGTAAAAGCCTATTAATAGTGAATATTATTTGTAAAGGATTTTGCATAACAGATATTTCACCATCATAGAAAAGAATATTGTTGATCTCAATGAATTTTAAAAGGAGGAAAATATTATTTGCAATCCCTGTTATTAGAAGGGAAAGAAAGCTGGAAGTAAATGCTTTAGAATCTTTTAGAATTATCTCTCAATTCTCCCTACATCTTTGACATTCCAACTATAGAACAAAGACCACTAAACTAAACCAACACCTATTCCCCGCCACCCCAAAAAAACAACCAACTTCTAAAGCATTTCTCTTGATTTGATATAAGTAGAGCTTTTGACATTAGCAGTGAATAAATTGTCATGTTATTGTGCTTCACACTCATGTGACACATTCTTTTGTATGTATCAATACTGAAAAAAAGAAGTTTTAATAAGCAAATTGTGAACTGGCTGTGTGAACTTAGAAACACCTGTACTTAAAGGATAGTTTGTTTTGTTTTAGGTTAAAAAAAAATGTAATGCCCAAATTTATCTTTTGAAGTTTCTCCACTCCTTTTCCTTTTTCATTACTTATGGACCTCATATGTCTACCACTTTAAATCTGTTAATTTGAGAACTTTCCCTATTTATTTTAGAACTTCATCTGTTAGGCAACTAGGAGTACAGATTTTGGTTGGGTAGTTGGGTTTGGAATAACTAAAATTAAAAGTGTTAATAAAATCATTCATATTTTTAGCTTATTTGAAATGCCTTTAATTTTGGCTTTTACAGCTTTTATAATTCTTCTGGTGAAATAAATGAGCAAGCACTGAAGAAAATATTATCAGGTGTCAAAAAGGTATTCCCTGATTTAGCTTTTCTTTTTTGGTATTATTTGTATTATTTTCGGCTCCTAAAAACGTGTAATACTTTGAAAGAACTTTTAACAGCATTTGTCTTCACAATGTCTTATAAAGCAGGTGAGGAAAGGCTTGTTCTTTCCAGAATTTCAAAGCAAAACTAGTCATTAAAAGTATTAATCTTGTTTGCATCCTTCCCTTGACTATTCTAACTAACATGATCTCTTCCTCTTCTACATTTCCCACCATACCCCTTCCCATTACCATTTATTCTAGAACTTCATCTGTTACTGTTATTTTACGTAGCTGCAGTTACTATCTTTTATGGTGCAGGGACAATTTCCTATACAGCACCTAATGTGAATCCTCCACAGCATACTTGGTGTTCAGTTAAAACTTGTTGAATGATCAAAATAGAATTTTTTTCCAAACAAAATTTTTTCTGTGTACTTTTTTCCCCTTAAAACTTTTTGATCTCTGAGTTCAGAATAAAAATAGATTCCGTAAAAGAAGTTTCTTTTAAAAATACATCCTTTATTGAAAGTGCTTGGGCTTTTCCCCTAATTATAATGGATATTTAAAAATGTACCAGTAAAAATGTTTTAGTTTTAAAAAGAGAGAAGTAATTTTAATTTCCTCAATTTAAATGTACAAATATAAAACTTAGTTACTGAAACTATCACAGACAGATCTCTAAGCGAACTGGTTGTTTTTCCCTTTGTTATAATTACTAAGTTTTCAGTAAATGAGATTTATTTTTCCAGTTTAAAAAAAAAAAAGGTTTAGGGCCAGCCCCGTGGCTTAGCTGTTGAGTGTGCACATTCAGCTACTGGCGGCCCGGGTTCGGATCCTGGGCGCGCACCGACACGCTGCTTCTCCGGCCATGCTGAGGTGGCGTCCCACATACAGCAACTAGAAGGATGTGCAACTATGACATACAACTATCTACTGGGGCTTTGGGGAAAAAAAGGAGGAGGATTGGTAATAGATGTTAGCTCAGAGCCGGTCTTCCTCAGCAAAAAGAGGAGGATTAGCATGGATGTTAGCTCAGGGCTGATCTTCCTCACAAAAAAAAAAAAAGGTTTAGTAATACTAACAACACATTTGTTGAGCATGTTACAGTTTAGAAAATCCTTTCACATTTTATTCAATTTTGAAACCAACTCTGTGGGCTAGGTGGTATCATTCTCATATAAATTTCAGTTAAAAGCTATTGGGTTCAGCTTACTTATTTAGCAAACCAAGTATCCATACAGGAAGTTAACTTGTTTTCATTGACATTTGAATTTTGACTAAAGATTAAGATTTTGAGATAGCAAATGCCATAAGACATTAGAGGAAGTTAAGAATTTTTTTGTCTAATTTTTATTGAATAAAATTGTAGCCCTGTAACTGAATGGAAAGTAATTTAACTGCAAGTCAGTTTGCATACTTTACAAAAGTAAAGTATATACTTAAGTGTATGCTTTGTTTATATATGCTCAAAATCTTGCTAAATATTAAGAAAGCCGTTCTTAAGGCTTTCAGTTTTATTGCTTAATTATGACAGCAAGACACATAAAAATTGTAACCATTAAGGTATACACCTGATATCTTTTCTCTGTTTCTTTCAGGATGTTGTGGTTGGTTGGTACAAATTCCGACGTCATTCAGACCAGATCATGACATTTAGAGAGCGACTGCTTCACAGAAACTTACAGCAGCATCTTTCAAGCCGGGAACTTGTTTTTCTGCTGTTAACGCCAAGTATAATAACAGAAAGCTGCTCTACTCATCGGCTGGAGCATGCCTTATATAAGCCTCAGAAAGGGTAAATGTTGGCCAGTCACTGGCTATCTTCAGCTAATAGAAAAGTACACCCAATATTTTTATTGTACTTTTTGCAGCTTACCAAGTATTTTCATATATTGTTGCATTCGATTGTCACAATAGCCCTCTGAAGTCGGTCTTACCATCTCTTCTTTACCAATGGGAAAATGGAGGTGAGATAAAGAAATCAGAAGCCCAGTATGGAATGATGACTTGTGTTTTGGGCACTGAGAATTTGCTATTATTTATCATAAAGTGGAAAAAATATGTGTACTTTAGAAATTGGTTGCCAAAAGATAGAATGTAGAACTGAAGCCTAGGTGCTTGAGCAGCTTTTTGTAACCTCTGCAAGGAAGCAAGGTAGTGCTTGATGATCCACGAAAATGAGTTAACATGGATTCCCCATGGGTTGTGTAAACCACATTTTCATGGAATATGAGAATTAAGTTTAAAACAGTACCAACTAAGATTAATTTTATTATTCATGAAAGATAGGACAAATCTCAACAATACTGCCTTATTTTTACATGTGCTAATCAGTTAAAATAGCCATTAAAGTATTTTTCACACAATTATCTTACACTATGCACATTTTACAACTTTTAAAAGCCCTTTGCCTCAAGTCAGTAAATTCTGTCTTTGACAGGTAGTAAGGAATGGAGTTTTTTGTTTGTTTTTTAATCTTGTAGGGGAAAGGTAGTCTGTACTAATAGGTAGATGCTAATCTTTCACTTTATTCTGTTTATATTTTAAAATTTTATTTCTTCAGACTTTTTCATAGGATACCTTTAGTGGTGGCCAATCTGGGCATGTCTGAACAACTGGGTTATAAAACTGTATCAGGTTCCTGTACATCCGCTGGTTTTAGCCGAGCTGTAAAAACACACAGGTGAGACTCCTCAGTTGCTTCCCCACTAAACTTACTCCTATTTATTTTTTTTTAATTTAATTAATTAATTTTTTGTGAGGAAGATCAGCCCTGAGCTAACATCCATGCCAGTCCTCCTCTTTTTTGCTGAGGAAGACTGGCCCTGGGCTAACATCTGTGCCTATCTTCCTCCGCTTTATATGGGACGCCGCCACAGCATGGCCTGACAAGTGGTACATCGGTGCGCACCCAGGATCCGAACCCGGGCCGCCAGCAGTGGAGCGCACGCACTTAGCTGCTATGTCACAGGGCCAGCCCCCTCCTGTCCATTTTTTGAAATTAATTTTTTCATTGCACAACACCAGAATAAAATGAAAGGAAAACTGACTAATGACCATATTACTCAAGTAAACCAGACTGCTTTTACTTTTTACTTTGTGCATGTGTCCTTCTAGCACTTGTCCATTTATAAAGTATTAAAAAATGGGGGGTTGTTGCATATCCTGCATATGTTAATGTATTTATTCTAAGAAAAAGTGGCTAGCCTCAAAATAATTTTCTAAGGCAGCAGTGCAGATTAAAGGCATGAAATTAGACTAGATAGTAAATAAAGACAAAAAATGAGGCTCACTCATAGTATAGCTGAGGTATAACTTTTTTAATAAACAATTCGTAAGTTTTGAATTGTGTGCCATTCTGAGTAGCGTGTTGAAATCTCACACTGACTTGCTTGGTCCCGTGCGGATCGTGAGTCATCCCTTTGTCCAGCGTACTGGATATGCTACCCGCCTCTTAGTCAGTTAGTAGCCAACTCGATTATCAGATCAACTGTCAAGGTATCGCAGTTCAAGGAACCCTTATTTTATTTAATGGCCCCAAAGCACAAGAGTAGTGATGATGGTGATTTGGATATGCCCAAGAAAAGCCATAAGGTGCTTCCTTTAAGTGAAAAGGTGCAAGTTCTCGACTTAATAGGAAAGAAAAAAAATCATAGGCTGAGATTGCTAAGATCTATGGTAACAGTAAATTTTATTACAGTATATTGTTATAATTGTTCTATTTTATTATTGTTAATCTCTTACTGTGCCTAATTTATAAATTAAACTTTATCATTGGTATGTATATATAGGAAAAAACATAGCATATATAGGGTTCAGTACTATATGTGGTTTCAGGCATCCACTGGGGGTCTTGGAACGTATCCCCCAAATATAAAGGAGAACTACTATACCACATTTCATTGATTATAAAACGCACAGTTTTACATTTATCTCAAATTGGGATCCTTTACAAACCATGCCTTAGTGTTGTTTTTCTTTCTTCATGTTATATAAAATAATGTTGCCTCTTTCAATCAATGATGACTTAAATTCAATAAAATATTTTAAAAATTGACTAGTTCCCATTGCCAAGAAAGAAACGTTTTTTCTCCCTCCACTCTTCTATCTTTATCTGTTTTTACTTAACCTCTTTTTTGAGTCCTGGCAATAGTCTTTAGGATGCTAAAAAGTTTGCTAATGTGAAGATAGACGAACTAGGTTTTCTGGTTGGTTATATATAAGTAGGTTGACAAAATTATGGTCGCTACAAAGCCATTAAAAAGAATCTTCGTTGCTCCTCAACTACAAAGAAGTTTTTCATTATATCATTAAAATGAGTTCTGTACATTTGCCTGAGAAAATGGTAATTTTTTACAGCTCTGAATTTTTTGAAGAAGATGGATCTTTAAAGGAGGTACATAAGATAAATGAAATGTATGTTTCTGTACAAGAGGAATTAAAGGTAAGTTAACATATCAAATATCAAACACTTAAAGACCACTTCTAGATTTCATATGAAATTGATCACTGAAATTTTTTAGGGATAACCTGACATTTTATTAGATTTCTTTTTCTGTGTTAGTTTAGCTTCAGTAACAAAGACCTCATTGTCAGTGGCCTACAGAAACAAAAGTTTAGTCTCACTCACATTATATCTTGGCTACAGCTCTGCTCCTGTTATAAATGTCATCTTCATTCTAGGATCCAGACTGAAGGAGCAGCCCTTATGTGGGACTCACTCTTCTCATGACAAAGGGAAAAGAGCAAGAAAGTTGATGGAAATTCACAACAGCTCTTAAAACTTCTGCTCAGAGCTGGCATGTCACTTCTGCTCACATTTCATTGGCCAGAAGGTGTCACATGGCAATAGGCAGGGATATATAATCCTTTTACAGGATAAAAAGGGAAGCAAATATTTGGGAACAAACAATCTACCACAGTACCAAGTTCTATCTCATTGTGGCAGTTCAGGTCCTTTGAGAAGAGACATCAAGATGGGATTAGACATGCAAGAGATTTATTGGGAGCAAGAGCAGGCAGGGAGACTTGCAACACAAGTCTGACACCTGAGAAAGGAGGTGGGAGAAAGGGAGGATACTTGAGTAGGAAGAGCTTTTAGACTGCAGGGCCAGAAAAGTTTCAGCCAGGCTTATGGGGAGGCTTTGAATTTGAACAAAGCTGTCCTACAGGAATGGATTTGTACTAATACCCACTCTGTGCTCAGTGGTTGGCTAAGAGCAGCCTTGGGGAAGCACAGCCTAAGCACAGACACAGTAGTGGACCCAAACGGATGGCCGCTGGGGCTGTCAGTCAACTATGCTTCCTCCAAATGGAGATCTGAGTACTATATTTCCATGGCCACGATACTCATCAGTATAGCACACTAAGAGAAATGGGGTGAATACATTTTACACACTACTAATATTCGACTCTATTTTTAATATGAATGATAATACAGGAATTTTAGAAAATAGAGAAATATCCAGAATCCCAACATTTTAACATAACTATTTTCACTTTGCCATATTCTCCAGTTTTTCCCTAATGTGGACATGCTTTTATGCAGTTGACAGTAATGGGGACCTATAAATTTGCACCATGATTTTTATTTATTTGATGCATCATTAAACATTTTTCATGTTGCTACTTATTCTTTAGTTCTTTTTGATGGCAATATATTTCATAGAGCAGTATATTAGAATTCTTAATGTTAAAAGTGCCAACTTGCAGGGCTGGCCCCATGGTGTAGCGGTTAAGTGCACGCACTCTGCTGCTGGTGGCCCGGGTTCAGATCCTGGGTGCACAGCGACGCACCGCTTGTCAGGCCATGGGCATCCCATATAAAGTGGAAGATCGGTAAGGATGTTAGCTCAGGGCCAGTCTTCCTCAGCAAAAAGAGGAGGATTGGCATGGATGTTAGCTCAGGGCTGATCTTCCTCACACACACAAAAAAAAGTACCAACTTGGGCTAAAATAAGGAGAGTAGGTATGTTACAGGAACTGTAGGCAGAAAGCAGCTGAGCTTCAGGAAGGAATTGGATCCAGGAGCTGGAATGCCATCAGAACTTTCTCTTTCTTTGTGTCTGCACGTTGGTTTCCTCCATAGTATCTACAGATCTGTTTATTCATCCACTGGCCGAACAGAGCACGGCCATCCCACAGCTCCTGCATTTAGATCTCTTCTATTCAAGAGATTAGAATTCGCCAGTTGGCTATGTAATATCTCTGCTTGGGTCAGCTAGGATGAAAGTTGATTAAAGGGGTTACTGGTGAACTTTTATGGCAGGGTATACAAGTTCATGAGAAATAGGCTGGGCAGACATCCTAAAAACTATCCACTAAAACTCGCTATAACAACCTATTACCCTGTGATTGGAAATTAGTTACTTTTCATTTGATATTATATTAGGAAACATAATTTTATATAAATTTGTTATTTATATAAGATGTATTCCAAAAATGAAATCACTGAGTCAGAGGGTATTAGTACTTAAAACTGATGACACATAAGTCCAGTCTGCTTTTCAAAAGTAGTTTCTTTTACAGGAATTAAAATCTTTTATAAAGGCAAATGTTTGATATTATGGACCATGAAGGATTTTATATTATTTGTGAACCTAGACTGTAGTACACAACTTGGAATTCCCCCCCCCCACCCCAAGCCCCAGTAGATAGTTGTATGTCATAGTTGCACATCCTTCTAGTTGCTGTATGTGGGACACGGCCTCAGCATGGCCAGAGAAGCAGTGCCTCAGTGCGTGCCCGGGATCCAAACCCCGGGCTGCCAGCAGCGGAATGCGCACACTTAACCGCTAAGCCACAGGGCCGGCCCTACAACTTGGAATTTTATCTATGCCCTTTTTTTATTTTGCAGACTATATGCAAAAAAGTAGAACACAGTGAGAGAGCAGTAGAAAAACTACTAAAGGATGTAAATAGATTAAAACGAGAAATTAAAAAAAGAAAACAAGCACAGATTCAAGCAACACGTAAGTAAAAAGTTCACACATTACTACTTTCTGTGCTTTTAAAAAAAATTCTTACTGATTTGAATTATGGATGAGCCAGCTACACTAACTGATGAATTTGTCCACCTTAGGATTAAAATTGTTTTATTAATACTCTTAAATCCCACTGAAGAAAGAAATGGTACTATTGTAGCTATACTATATTGTTGATATTAAAGAATATAACTTTAATTTTCTCTTAGAGTATTGTGGCAGATAAATTGATTTGGGATTATGCATGTCATTTTTCTTACTTGAGATATTTTCATAAAATTGTTTAGTTTAAGTCTTTTTGACTCAACTTTACTAACAAATAGATGGTTATAAAAGCTTTGTAGAACAAATATTGTATGTTGAACTGTATTTTATTTTGTTTAGGAGAGAAGAATGTCCAAAAAGACCCTCAGGAGAACATTTTTCTTTGTCAAGCTTTACAGACTTTTTTTCCAGATTGTGAATTTCTTCATTCATGTGTTATCTCCTTGAAAAACAGGCATATTTCTCCAAGTAGCTGTAATACCAACCACCATCTCAATGTGGTAGACAACCTGACCTTAATGGTAGAATACACTGACATTCCCGAAGCTAGTCCAGCTAGTAGTGCACTGCAGATGATTAAGCGTAAAGCTTTAGATACAGATGATGGATGGCCATTCAAGAAGTCACGGCTGTTAGAGATACAAGACAGACGATCTAAAGCAGATACTGATAGTAGTAACCCAGAAAAAGCATCGACAACGACCAGCCCAGAGACGGATGAAGAGATTGAGAAAATGAAGGGTTCTGGTGAATATCCACAGTCTCCTACATTTTGATCCTTTTAGGCCAAAAGATTTCTGGTTGGCTGAAGGGTAAAGCCAAACATTTCTATTGTTTTTACTATGTTCAACTATTTGCAGGAATACACAGATAAGTTCTAATGCATTTATTTTATAAAGTACTTTAAAAAATATCAGATGCTTTTATTTTAAAACCAAAACCTTTTTGGCCCCTTTTACAAAACCTTTTTTGCCCCTTTTCTTGAGGGAAAAGTTTAAATAGATATTCTTTTAAACTTATACAGCATTCTTGAGAATTGGAAAAGAGAGACTAGCTAGCCTTTCTTTCACAATAGAAAGAAGTCTAAAGTTAATATGAAAATTTACTTCATTTTTATCTAAGTCATTAAAATTCTTACTTCTTAAGTTGTGATAAATAGTACATTATGGCTAAGGTTGCCAGATAAAATGCTGGACACCACGCAATATTAGGGACATACTTATATTAAAAAATTATTTGTTTATCTGAAATTCAAATTTAATTGCATGTCCTGTATTTTTATTTGCTAAATCTAGCAGTTCTAATTATGGCACAACTATAAAGCAGTACAAATAGTAGTCTCTCCCTAGTCTAGAGTCCTCTACACAAAATTGAGTGAATTCAGAATTTGAGTGCAGAGCAAGCCTGGTAATGCAATGTATTTGAGATCAGCAATTGGTTGATTAGCTGAAAAGGTCAGTTAACGTGGGACTGAGAAATGATATATACATATATTCATACACAGGATGTCTATCACAGAGATTTCATTTTAACATAAAGCAGGAGTATACATTCATCAACCTTTTGTTGTAGGGTCCCAAACTTTTCTGCAAGTCTAAGTCCAGTGCTTGGAGTCCCTGTGTAAATCACACCCATTACTTAACCTTTATAATTCCCAGTTTTAGTTTCGTTAAAGTGAAAAATTGAAAGAAACTTGCAAAGCAACTTAAGTACAAAATGCTTCTAGGTTTTTTCATTTCGCAGCATCCTCCTACTCCCAATCTTACTCAATTGTCCTAACCTATTGAGGTTATAGACCTCATTTGACAACTGTTTCTTTTAAAGCTATCAAGTATTTCCAAAGCATTTAATTAGTTTTCATTGCAACAGTAACTTTCTTTTTAATGCTCATATTTCATCAATGCAAAAACAAATACAACTGAACAGGTCTGGGAACAAAATAGCTGATTCTTGGTAATGCAGATTAAGGAAGATTGTAAATCCCCAGTTTCATCCAGTGAGTTGGTTAAGTGGAGCTTGGCTAAGAGAGCCATTACTGTGTCTTTTTCTATTTGTATTTTCCACAAGTGTGAGAATTTTACATGAGGCGTACACATCACGTGAAGCCTTCATGTCTCACTCACTGGATGACGTGTGAACACACACTTTGACCATTGCTCTTCCCTCTGTTACTCCCTAAGTGACAGAGCAAATGCACAGCTAGTATCAAAAACCATCATCTTTTATCTGTGTGTTAAAATGCATTAGCTACCATGGGGTGCTTATGAAGCCCACGGGATAGCAGGCATGATTTGTGCAGATAATGAGTTTCTGCTGGGACTGTTTTACTGGTTATGTAAGAAGCCTTGTGGTGTTGCACAGGGCAAGAGGGGAAATAGGCTGTCAATCTGAACCCTAATTTAAAAATAACCACAACCATCACCAGAGCATATAGAATTTAGCACACAACATAGATAATGACTAAATGCAAACAACAAATGAACAAAACTGGATGTACATGCTAGACTAAGAACAAAGAAGCAACAAGCAGCCAACATATGCAAATGTCTTCTCAAGACAATAGCTTGAGATTTTAAAGACTGCTTACGTACTTGTTCAAACTGAAGTCTAATCAGGCCTTCATACAAAGTTCAATTTGCTAAAATGCTAGAGAGGTACAAAAGCATTTAGCTCATACTTTTGCACAGTGATCCATCTCCTTTGAAGAAAGCAATGCTAAAATTTCAATCATAGAGAAGCTTGCTGAGGTCATTAGTACACAGCTGACCTTCCATTATTGAGTTTCATGACCTAACATTCAGGGTATTCAGTGAAAAGGAGAAAGAGTCCTTATGAGACTTTCTTCCCCATTTACTCCATCTTTTGGCAGTTTTTATCACTGGAGTTAGGATAAGATGACATAATAGACTGCCTATGGATCAGTTTATTTAAAGGACACTACCAGTTTCAGGATAGTCTGGTCCAGGAATAAATATTAGGTCCTGTGATAGCACTGATATCCCTCCCCATGTTACATCTCTACAAAGGGAAGGCCCACTGTCTTAGCCAGGCATGCTTATATTTGATAGTTACAAAATCTTCCTGAGGAATTTCAAATCCACACCCTGTCACATAGGATTTCTGCATTACACAAGCATTTCACTTCCCTGTACCCATATCCCTAAAATTCCATTTACAAGACAGAATCTGAGCCTAAATTAGCCATCCCTTCTATATTTAATATCCCAACATCAGTGGTATATTACTGTATGAGCTATTTGTGGACCAGATATGAGACAATCCTACAGTACCAATTCTTATGTATGTAAAATGTAGTAAGTATTAACATTTTAAATAATCTTTTTTTTTTTTTTTTTTTTGTGAGGAGATCAGCCCTGAGCTAACATCCGCCAATCCTCCTCTTTTTTTTTTTTTTTTTTTTTTTTTGCTGAGGAAGACGGCCCTGGGCTAACATCGGTGCCCATCTTCCTCCACTTTATATGGGACGCCGCCACAGCATGGCTTACCAAGCAGTGCGTCGGTGCGCGCCCGGGATCCGAACCAGCGAACCCCGGGCCACCGCAGCGGAGCGCGTGCACTTAACCGCTTGCGCCACCGGGCCGGCCCCTAAATAATCTTTTTTTTAAATGAACATTCACTGGTATGGAGAGGGAGCTTCACTCCTGAAACACTTTTTCCTCATGAGATTTCAATTTATTAAGTTAATTTGTAGTTTGGTTTAGCCTATTAATTTTCTGTCCAAAGGCTATTAAACCTTATAGTTTGAATCAGTATTAGCATCACACAACCATTTACTGTTAAAATAAGTTTATTGATGATAACCTTATATAATTTACTCCCGATATCTGATGTTACAAACTTTAGGGTCTTTAAGATATGCAGGATCCTTGTATGTAACTGGCATAAACCCTGTAAAGAAATAATTGAAGTTCTTCATAAAAGATATTGAGCAAAATTTTAATTAGCCCAAATCATTTTTTAAGATGCTCTTACCCATTATTTGAGCTCTCTTAATTGCTTTTGTGATTTCTTTTTGTTTCTTCCCACAAAGACCTATAAAAGAAAATGCTTTCTTATTCATAAAAAATGCCAATACTCAAAATGCATAACAATTGTCTAAGTCAAGGAAGGGTTAGACAATCTGTAAAGAGCCAGATAGTAATATCTTAGGGTTTGCAGGCTTTGCGGGCCATACGGTCTCGGTCATAACTTCTCAGCTCTCCTGTTGTAGCTCACAAAGCAGTCACAGGCACTATGCAAAATAAGCTATTTACAAAAAGTGGCGGATCCAATTTGCCCTATGGGCAAGAGGCCCCTGGTTTACTGGTTTAAAGAATAGTCCAGGAAGGATTATAGTGTACTCCAAAACATCAACACAATTTTTTTTTTAACTGTGAAATTTTTGTTGTACATTATTGTTTGTCAGTCACCATATAAGAACACAGTTTTTTAGGCCCAAGTTTTCTACATGTTGTCAGCCTCTCTAGTTAACTCTGAGCATAAGACGACATGCAAAATAATCTTTTGGCCTAAGAAGGGCCTTTCTTAAGTACCTCTAGTATCTGGTCTAATAGTGATTTATAGCACTACTTGAAAATTTGCCAGTTTTCTTAAATAACAGAAGTAGATTTATATAATTATCTACATTTAAGTTGCTATAATAGAAAACAAAATACCTGTTATGTGCCTTCCATAAATGCATCCAGTAAATGGAGAAATAAACTGGGACAAAAGCTGTTTGGAGTTTTATTTGGAAAGAAAAAATATTAATACATTTGTTATTCAACCTTGTTTGTGTAAATTTCAAAAACCAAACCTATTTTATGTTACCTTCAAGTTATATAAAGGTTTATTAATAAATTTCAGAAAACTTCATAAAATATGAATAAAAATGTTGAACTATGCTCATCCTATTAATAGGTCATCTTTTTAAATAACTAAAGTAACTACGAAAGTTGACATCTCTTATCCACTGTGCAAAAAAAGTCTATATAACAGATTAACGAGCATATTCTTTCAGTACTAAAGCTGTTCACTTGACTTTTCCACAGATACTTTTCTAAGATACTGCTGCTTACAAAAAGGTACTAAACATTTCATCTCTCATGATAAGCTATCACACAGTATCAGACTACAGTGAGGTCTTCAAGAAGTACAGGTACATTGGGCCATTTGCTGTAATTTATGTTTTACTAATTTACATTGTTTAGCACTTTCCAAGTGCCAGGCACTGTTCTTGGCACTGTGCATAATCTTAATATGTTGCATTTTAAAATTTCTTGGTTTTTCTCCCTCTAAGGCAGCTATCACTATACTGTCGTCAGTATACTTAGCTCCAGCACTATTCTCTCCACCAAATTTGCCACTTTTAATTTGCTGAGTGATGGACAACAGATAAAATTATATTTGAAGCAGGGTTATCGGTGGTGAGATGGAGATCAACTTCACCAGAGGAGCTTTTTCCAAACTACTCAACTCCACCAACTGAGAATCACTGCCATACTGAGCTATTATTAAGACATTTGAGGGAGAGAAAAGAGAAGAAGAAACGCTGAGCTGAAATAATGGTAAATGAGGGAGAGCTAAGGGGCTCTTTATTTGAATAAAATAGGCCTTATATACATGGAAGTATAACCGGATTGAAATGATGAATTGCTAAAACAGTTGCCTCTACACAAAGCTTGTTATAAAACTGACTTGAGTCTCTTTAGTTGGGACTAATAAAGAAGCAAAATCCTAAAATCAAGTATCATAGTGAAGTAAAACCAGATCTTACCTGTACATTCTTATAATCTACACGTTTCCCACACAAGACACATTTTTTAAGAGGCTCCTTATAAGGATTTTCCATTGGAACGGGCTAGGACAAAGGAAAAAAAAATCTGATAATATAGTTTGATGTGTTAATTTTGAATTAAAAAAATTAAATATTAAGGTTCCCACATTTAAATCTATCCAAAGGATTAGTTGTACCTTTCTTACTATGAAAAAGAATAAATACAACAGTTTGGCTTGTAAAAAAATCAAGTACTTCTGAAAAGGATTCACCATTTTAAAGATTTCAGTGTGCTTGTCCATATTTTGTAGAAGTATTTTGTTTTAGTTTGGCTAAGGAGAAATTAAGTCATGGAGGACTCAGGGATAAAATGTAATCTGGAGAAAAAAGGGTTTATGGGAGGAAAAAAATTGAAATCTGTGATAAGTGATTCTCTCCTCAAATGTTTTGCCCATATTGTAGGTGACTAAAAATTCTTGGATTTAAATTAAGAAAAACTTATAGCACAACATAAAATATGCAATGCTTAAAATAGTATACTCCCTAAATCCATCCCCATATTTCTCTATCAGATGTTTTATCACTACTTTTTTTTTTTTGTGAGGAAGATCAGCCCTGAGCTAACATCCATGCTAATCCTCCTCTTTTTGCTGAAGAACACCAGCTCTGAGCTAACATCTATTGCCAATCCTCCTCCTTTTTTTCCCCAAAGCCCCAGTAGATAGTTGTATGTCATAGTTGCACATCCTTCTAGTTGCTGTACGTGGGAC
The DNA here is from genome assembly GCF_020826845.1 of Diceros bicornis minor. NCBI lineage: Eukaryota > Metazoa > Chordata > Mammalia > Perissodactyla > Rhinocerotidae > Diceros > Diceros bicornis. The sequence goes on along the minus strand of NC_080747.1, from coordinate 68,034,371 downwards.
GTGGCCCCAGCATGGCCGGAGAAGCGGTGCGCCAGTGCGCGCCCGGGATCCGAACCCGGGCCGCCAGCAGCGGAGCACGCGCACTTAACTGCTAAGCCACCGGGCCGGCTGCTTTATTGCTAGTTTTATGTTATAAGAAGACAGTGCCCCATGGTTTACTGTAACATAAGGTTCTCTGACCAATTTTATGGCCCCAGACTACTTTACAAATTTGTCAGCCTTTTTGTTTTTTCTTTCTTCACTACTGCCTCTAATACTTCTGTCACAATACCTCCCTCCTACAATCAGTACAGGTGTCCCCAGTCTAGAGATTCTTAATCTAGAAATGGCTAAGAAGTCCTTGAACCCCTCCCTATAGTTTTATGTAAATTTCCAAATGAATGGGACTGTGTGCCTTTTTCTGAGATCCCATAGCTTTCATTAGAGTCTCAATGGGGCTTATGACCTAAAAAGGAGCTCTAATTTCCTTTACTCTCTTGAACTATGGTGTGAATTAGATGACCCAAGATGGATGCTCAGAGGGACTAAAGGAGTTCCTTTTGTTTTTTCCAACTCCTCAAACTTAAACCAACTTATACTCAGCTCACATGTAATGACTGACTATATTTCTTCTCTACACTGTGCTAAGTCCTTTGTATGGTCTGATTAGTGTCAAATTATCTTTGCATGTAGCAAGAAAATCTATATCACCTGAGTCCAATGCTAGTACTTGAAACCCATAAAAATACATTTATAGCTTAGAAGAAATTATATTTGATGTCCTGGTATAAAATTAATTTTGATCCCTCATACATTAAGACAGCCTCCCCAAAAGTGATGAATGGGACAAAGATAGAATTGAATTTGAAATGGGAAAGAGAGCCAACCTATAGGTAAGCTTTGTACAGTCCCTTTGGATTATCTCCAATTATTCCATCCACCAAAACTACGTTTTTTAATTCCCAAACATGCATATCCTTAAATTTAAGATCTAGGAAGAAAAATATGGTATTACAGAAACCGTGCTTCTTTTTAGAATTCTAGGAATTCTCTTGCTTCAAAACTCAAGTGACTACTCGTCAATGAATTATAATTTTCGAACTCAGGCTAATGATTATTGTTTTGTCCTCCAGCTGAACTCTATTCAAATAGCTAAAATACAGGAATTTGGTCTTATTTGCAAATGCCTTATAAAAAAGGAAGGAAAAAAGTTCTTACCAGGTCCTCATTGCTGGTTACCTCTTTATATTGTGAACAACTTCTCCAAAGCACTGCAATTAAATAGAAAGAGCAACAAACCAATTCTTTTTGTTAGCTGAGTAGCTAAAGAAAAATTTTTGTTTTTCTGGAGGCAAGTTGCATCAAGGGACACAAGATAAAAGAAAGGTTTTATACTCATTATACTCACAATGACTGGATAAAAACCTTTATATTTGAGACAGATTAGGACTTAAGATGGATGTGTTTTCCAGGGCTTTGGGGAAAGGGCATATATTTCCCCACCCATAACAACCTCTCACCTACTTTCTTCCTGAAATTTATTTTTCCTTCTCTCCACGGTTAGAGGCAGATTTTAATGCAAATTCTTATGGAGAAGCAACAGAAAGGCATTGTCATACCAAAGGGAAAATAACAGATCTACAAAGAGTAGTTATTGATAGAGAAGCACAGAAAAGATAAAAGGGCGGAAATGATCGATTGGAGGGCCTGTGTCACCATTTCGCCCTGATCTTGGACTTCAGACATTCGGCATTTGTGCTGGATGACTCTGGAAATGTCCTTCCTTACCAAGTTTACCCGGAGATCTTAGGCACGTCTCTGCCTCTTTTTGATAATCATATCACTCTCCTCGTATTTTTTTTTTTTAAGAGTGTACTGGACATCTCACGCCCCCTTCAGCTTTAAAATACCAGTCCTCGGCCATTACAGATTCCCGCCTGTCTTGGAGAAACTCTTAATCGCCTAGAAGCCGGCGTCGTTTAGCTAACAGGGACGACTCCCCCGACCTAACCAGGGCTGAGGGAAGGGCTGCAAAGCTACAGTGGAGCGTAGGACATGGAGACTTTACCCGCGGGAGTTCCGGGATCTGTCAGGCAGGCAGCAGCCTTTACGAAGTGGGTCAACTTCTTCCTCCCCAGACCACCGCAAACAGCAACCATAGCTGCCATGGTTCCTCGTCCCTCCCCTTCCTTTTCTCTTTCGAAATCGTCCTGACAAGTCCCTTCCGGTGCTCTGTCCCTGTTGCCCCGACTGCTCCATTCAAGGGTTCCGCGGGCGAACGCTGGGACACGAGAAGAGTAGGAGGTCTTTCCAATGCGCCTGCGCAGCATCTCTGCGTTGTCACCCCCACCGCACCGCAAGCCCGGGACACTTATGATTGGACGAGACGAAGGCGGGCTCCGACGCTTGCGCCTCCGCTTCCGGTCTGAGAGCCCTGACAAGTAATTGGTCGCCTTTCCCAAAAGTGGATGGCCAGGCGCGCGAAGTTTCGCGCTGTTGCTGCCTGGCCTCGGTTTCCACTCACTCCTCCGCTGGGGTTTGGCGGCTCGGTCACGGGGGACGACGTTTGGGCAGGGCCCTCGGCGCCTGCCATGGATGAAGGTGGTTCCCGCATCCGCCGGCGGGTGTCTGTCCGCAAAAGGAACCGTCCTATCCTAGGGAGCTTTCTTGACGCCCCCACCGCGGCCGAACTCAAGCCGGGCGAGGAGGAGGAGGACGACGAGGAGGAGGAGGAGATGGTGGCTGGGAGCCGGCGGCGGAAAACCGTGGGCGTGCAACCGGTCGAGGTACACCCCCTCAGCTCTCAAATTACCCCGAGTTCCTCGTCCCCTGTCCCACTTTTGGGGCGATGATACAAACCCAGGTTTCCTACCGCGCCTACCCTCTGAAAGAGTGGGAGAGCAGCTATAGAAGCCATGGAACTTGAAACTCGACAGTTTTGGCCATTCCCTTCTCAGGTGCAAACAAGTGACCAAATATCTACCAGCCTTCGTTTGCGCACCTTTGTTATCGCTGTTAAAGCCTCACTTGTGAGGTATTGCCTTGTTGTCCCCGTTTTTATGTAGGTATGAAACGTAGACCCCGAGACATACAAGTTGTACACGCAGCAAATAAGTGGCATGACTGAGACGCAAGGCTAGACTTCGAAGTTCCGCTGCTCCTACTGTACTAATAAAATCTACCGGTTATTGCAGACCCATTATGTGCTGGGTGCTTTGATAAACTGTTTATATTACCTAGATTTTAAAACCGAAATCAGGCCTTGAGAAGTTAAAAAACTACACTTATAAGTCCAAATCCTGTGTTTTTAATCACTGCAGTATATTACTGCCTCCAAATTTACATCTCTTCTGTTCAGCAGACGACCCTAAGTCAGCGTGGGATCTCTGCCTCTCAATTCCAAATACCTAGGAACAATCTCCTTGGAGTGTCCAGTAGGAAAAGCATGGGGGTACTGTAGTATTCAGAAACTTCTAGTGACATGACACATCCCAATAAATGTCTACCAGTCTTGCTACCACTTTAAGGATTTAGCACTGTCTTAAAAATTAGGATCCCAGCATCACCATACACTAGGAGTGCAGTTTAGACAAGTCACGTTACATCTCTGGGCCTCCATTTCTTCATCTGTAAAATGGGCATGATAATATCTATTTCATAGAGTTGATTTACATTTAGGTCTATGATCCATTTGTGACCATATATTTATATACCTGGTATAGCCCTGGGCTGAAACTTTTATTTTTTTATTTATGTTTTTTTTTTTGGTGAGGAAGATCAGCCCTGAGCTAACATCTGATGCCAATCCTCCTCTTTTGGCTGAGGAAGACTGGCCCTGGGCTAACATCCGTGCCCATCTTCCTCTACTTTATGTGGGATGCCGCCACAGCATGGCTTGACAAGTGGTGTGTTGGTCCGCGCCAGCATCCGAACCTGCGAACCCTGGGACATCAAAGTGGAGCATGCAAACTTAACCGCTGCACCACTGGGCTGGCCCCTGAAACTTTTATTTTTAATGAAGCTAGAGTTGACCACAAATCTTTTTGTTTTCTTTTCAGATTATTGACAGTGAAGAGGACATGTTCAGTGAATATGATAGCTTTGCTGAAAACTCTTTTTTAGCTCAAGTTGATGACTTGGAACAAAAATATATGCAACTTCCTCAACATAGGAAACATGCAACAGACCTTGCTGCTGAAGATCTTTGTTCAGAAAGCATCAAACATCACAAACTCAGCACTACTACTGTAGGCAACTTTACTGAATTAAAACCGGATGGGTACACAAAGTACCAGAGCGGGCATGAGGATATCTCTATTGAACCTGGAGCTGATCTTTTGTATGATGTACCTTCTTCACAGGTTTTATACTTTGAAAATTTGCAGAACTCTTCAAATGATTTGGGCAATCAGTCTACTAAAGAGAGGAATTGGAACTCATCCTCTCACAAGACTGTGAAGGAGGAATTGCCCTGTAATAGCATGGAGCAACCCCAGCAAATTATAGATGAATCCTCTTCTACAGTCAGAACTAGTTCAGATATGAATAGGAGAAAAAGTCTTAAAGATCATCTAAAAAGTACCATGACTGGAAATGCCAAGGCCCAAACACCAGTATTTTCTAGAACTAAGCAGCTCAAAGAGACGCTCCTATCTGAAGAAATTAATGTTGCTAAGAAAACAATTGAGTCCTCATCAGATGACCTTGGTCCTTTTTATTCATTACCCAGCAAAGTGAGAGACCTTTATGTTCAATTCAAGGGAATTGAAAAATTATATGGTAATGCTTTTTGCTGGAATTAAAAAAAATTTACTATCATTACCATAATATTAGTGCAAATCAACAGAAAGCAGATGCTTCCATGGTCATATTTCTCATCTTAAAAACAAATCAAAATATCAATTCTCTCTCAGCCTTCTCTTCCTATCCTGCTGCTACTAAACCTCTTTCCTTCGCTTCGTGGTCATACTTCTCAAACCTGTTATCCTTGCTGTCTCCCTTTCCTCACCTCCATAATTCTCAGCCCACTCCAACTCTGGGTTCTGTGCTCTCACTTAAGATATAATGACTGTGGGGTCTAAACCCAATGATACTTTTAGTTCTTACTTTACCTGACTTCTCAGTAGCTTATCTGACACAACTACCCAAGCCTCCTTGAAACATTCATTTCTTGAGTGAAAGAAATTAGTGATTAAAACTAAACATCTTTAAAGACAGCTGGAGTTAAGTGCAAAGAGGTAATATTAATAACAATGTATCTTATAATGTTTTTCAAAAATCCTGGGTCCTTGCGTATATTTCAAATATCTGTCATTTTAGACAAAGGAGGGACAGCTGCTGCCATCCTGGAAGATGAGCCTACCAACCAATCACTTCATAAATATTTCTGAAACTCCTATGTTAGTGTCTTATGAACCATATGGAAACATGGGTTCTCATCTCAGGGAGAAGACAATCAGGTTGGAGAAGTAGGACTACAGGAAACAAAGTCTAATATAAGACTCTACAAGAGTCTAGTAAATTCTAAATTGTGAGGTTTGCAGATTAAAAACTAAAGGTGTGTATTGCCCATGAAGTAGACGTTAACTTTTTTACCTTTGCTTTTCTCCCAGCACCTTGTTTTTTGTTTAATCTGCATCTCCCGCCAGAATGAGTATGTGAGGACAGGGCTCTATCTAACTCATCTTTTTCTTACATAACTAGCATGGTGCCTGGTACACTATGGTGTACACTCTCAACTGCTGGAGGTTGTCAGCCTACTTATGAATTCTGTCCCTGTCACTTAAACACGAGTTTTGCACTCTGAGCCATAGTTCCTGATCTATTAAAGAGGAATAGCAACAGCAATAATAGTAATAGTCGTTTTGCAAGTTATGTTCTGTGTCAAGGACATGCCAAATTAGGCCTTGGGAATGACGGTCAGTAATTATATTGGTAGCTTGAAAGAACTTCAGTAAATAATAACTTTTGGGCCGGCCCCGTGGCTTAGCGGTTAAGTGCGCGCGCTCCGCTGCTGGGGGCCTGGGTTCAGATCCTGGGCGCACACCGATGTACCGCTTCTCCGGCCATGCTGAGGCCGTGTCCCACGTACAGTAACTAGAAGGATGTGCAGCTGTGACATACAACTATCTACTGGGGTTTTAGGGGAAAAAAAATAAAAGTATAAAAAAATAATAACTTTTTTTTTTAGGAAGATTGGACCTGAGCTAACGTCTGTTACCAGTCTTCCTGCTTTTTACCTTTTTTCTCCCCAAAGCCCCAGTAGATAGTTGTATGTCATAGCTGTACATCCTAGTTGCTTTGTGTGGGATGCCGCTTCAGCATGGCTTGATGAGTGATGAGGAGGTCCGCACCCAGGATCTGAATCAGCAAACCGCAGGGCTGCCAAAGTGGAGCGCACGAACTTAACTGCTAAGCCACCAGGCTGGCCCCAATAATAACTTTTTAAATGTCTTTTTAGTTGTAAATCTGGCTTAATGACATGACCAATTTAAATCATAAATAGGTGTACTACGTTTCGTTGAGCTAAAGCAGTAATTCTCAAAGTGCAGTTTCTGGACCACAGGATCAGCGTCACCTGGAAACTTGAAATGCACATTCTCAGGCTCCACCTCAGACCTGCTGGATCAGAACCTCTGGGGGGTGGGACCTGGCAGTCTGCTTTAACAAGCACTGCAGGGGATTCTGAGTACCAAAAGTTTGAGAATCACTGAGTTAGAGAATCTCAACCTTATACTGTTTTTGCCTTTTTATCATAGAATTACATGCTTAATGTATTTTCTATAAATGTTGAGAACTAGGTTAATATAATTAATTTTTTTAATATAAGTATTTAAGTATTTTTGAAATTTTTTTAAAGTAAGAAAAATACATAGCATTTGCATATATTTGGGCATCACCAAAAAGCACAATAAATTAAAGTCACTTGACTGTCATTCACATGTAACTATTTTTAATACCTTTGTAATATATCCTGTGAGTCATTTTTATTTATTATTTTTTTTGCTGAGGAAGATTCGCTCTGAACTAACATCTCTTGCCACTCTTCCTCTTTTTTTTTTTTTTTTTTTTGGTGAGGAAGATTAGCCCCGAGCTAACATCTGATGCCAATCCTCCTCTTTTTGTTGAGGAAGATCGGCCCTGGGCTAACGTCCGTGCCCATCTTCCTCTACTTTATATGGGATGCTGCCACAGCATGGCTTCACAAGTGGTGCATTGGTGCGCGCCTGGGATCCGAACCTGCGAACCCCGGGCTGCCAAAGTGGAGCGTGCGCACTTAACCACTATGCCACTGGGCTGGCCCCGCCACTCTTCCTCTGTTTGCTTGAGGAAGATTCACCCTGAGCTAGCATCCGTGCCGATCCTCCTCTATTTTTTATGTGGGTCACCGCCTCAGCATGGCTGCCAATGAGTGGTGTAGGCCCACATCTGGGAACCGAACTCAGGTCACTGAAGCAGAACACGATGAACTTAACCACTAGGCCACAGGGCCAGCCCTGAGTCATTTTTAAAATTTAATTATTTTGGAAGACAAATATATATTCAAGCCCAACTTTTCTTCTTGTGTGTGTGTGTGTGAGGAAGATCAGCCTTGAGCTAACATCCATGCCAGTCCTCCTCTTTTTGCTGAGGAAGAGTGGCCCTGAGCTAACATCCGTGCCCATCTTCCTCTACTTTATATAGGATGCTGCCACGGCATGGCCTGACAAGCAGTGCCTCGGTGCGTGCCCGGGGTCCAAACCTGGGCCACCAGCAGCAGAGCACGCGCACTTAACCGCTGCGCCGTGGGGCTGGCTCCTCAACCCAACTTTTCTATGCATATATTCTTTCTAATATCTGTGCATAATTGGGTCCATGCTAACCAACACACATTTACAATCTTTTTTCTCCTAACTGCATATTGAGCGTATATAAATCAATCTACCCTCCATTTTCAAGCTGCAAAGAGTTGCATCGTATGATTGTGCAACAATTCATTCCACCTTCACCCCCTTGATGTTTGTTACACATAAACAATGCTATGATGAACATCTTCACATAATGTTTACATGCCCTTGCTTTTATTTCTATAGGTCTAGAGTCCTATAGAGGTAATACTGCTAGCTCAAAGACGATGTGTGGTTTTATTTTTGATATTGCTAAATTGCTTTCCAAAAAGAGTGTAGCAGTTTGTGTTCTCATCAGCCATACACAAGAATGCCTGTTTGTCCCCACTCTAGTCAGCTCTGGGTTTTACGTGTGTGGGGTTTTTTGTTTTTTTTTTTTTGGTAGTTATTAGTGGGGTTTTTTGTTTATTTATTTTGCCAACCCAATAGGTAACAGTTGAGCATCTTTTCATGTATTTATTAGCCATTTGCATTTCTCCCTGCTGTGAAATGTCTTATCATATCTTCTGCCTGTTATTCTAGTGGTAAAATACTGATACACATTTTGAAGACTTTTGATGATCCACATTGTCAAATTATCCTGCAGAATAGTTATACTAGTTTTCACACCATGTTTTGGATCTGATGCAATCCTTTTCATGAATTTAATCTTGCTAAGTTGTGAAAACCCTAGACGTGCCAGTTAATAATCCTAGTCTTTTATGATTTATACAGTCTTACCAGTTTAAAATGGTATTCAAGCCATTCAAAATTCAGCTCCCCGTAAGAGCTAGTTCAATATTCTTTCTTAGTTTGTACAAAACCTCACAGACATTTTTTCCTCCTCCCCCTGTTTCTCTCTGAGATGGTGTTTGGGTGAATGAGGAAGGGAAGCTTACACAATCTCCTTGTAGAACTTATGAGGAAGGCCTTAGAATTCACACAGATCCTTGTACCCTTCTTTAGCTCCTCTGATGTCCCGGATGATGCCTCTTGTCCAGCAGGCTGAAATCTTAGACCTAACTCTGCAGCTGGCGAATAGGTGGGCTAGTTGCCCACCCTGCTGACCAGGCCTGAATTAGAATTAGACTCTCACTGGCTGTGCGCATCACACATTGGGGGGTTTTTGACACTTACCAATGATGTATAATTACGTTTATCATTATGAAAAGATTGCTACAGAGAGTAGGATTTGATTTTTCCTTCTTAGAAAACTTTCTTGAGATTGTAGAAGGGAAAATAACGCTTTTTTTTTTTTTTTATTCCGCAGAATGGCAACATACTTGCCTAACGTTGAAGTCTGTACAAGAAAGAAAAAATTTAATATATTCCTTGCCAACGAGTGGTGGAAAAACCCTCGTGGCTGAGATTTTAATGCTGCAAGAACTGCTTTGCCGGCGGAAAGATGTTTTAATGATCCTACCATATGTAGCAATTGTCCAAGAAAAGGTATGATTTTTTTTAACAAGTGATATTTGCTAATATTATTTTGACATTAAGATATAAAAACTAGCATAAATGTAACAACTTTTTATTGACTAAGAAGGGGGTACCTCTGTTAGTGATGGAGAATTAATATTTTTAGGATGTGCAAAAGCAGTATGGAGGACTTAATGAAAATCTCTTCTAACACTAATTACCTGTTGCAAAAATAGTTTTATTTTTTTCTAAACTGGTGGATTAAACTCCATTTTAAATGTTCTATTGATATTTAGGCTGCTTTTTCAAGCAGAAACTAACCAATTATTTTATCAAAATAAATGAATTATTCTGATCTTTTTTACATCAGAGGAGACAGTTGAAATTGATTTTCACATTTATTATGTAGTTTAAAAGTTGCATTCATTTATTATGTAGTAAAAAAGATCAACACATTAATTATGACATTTCTTAGGCATATATGTCTTATCTGTGACCCTGTTCCCATTGATTGGTTTTAAACACTATTTTAGATTTTTTAAATCCCTCTGAGCACTTATTAGAGTTCTTATTTATCTGGGTTTTTTTTGTTTGTTTATTTTAACTAATATTCTAGATTTCTGGTTTGTCAAGCTTTGGTATAGAACTGGGTTTCTTTGTTGAAGAATATGCTGGAAGCAAAGGAAAATTTCCCCCAATTAAAAGAAGGGAAAAGAAATCACTCTACATTGCCACTATTGAAAAAGGACATAGTCTGGTGAACTCCTTGATTGAAACTGGACGGATTAGCAGTCTGGGTCTGGTTGTTGTAGATGAGGTTGGTTACTACTTTGTAATTGATCAACACTTTTATTATACTATTGTATTTATTATTCTGTGGATCTGCCTAGTACCTCTATGAGAATAAGTAATTTATTTTTATACATAGTCAATATAGATGAAGACATTTCATGCCTGGTAAATCTTAAATTCAGTTTTGTGAAGTGTTTGTTGAAGAGAGAATATGTGTGTGTGTATATTCAATTTTATAACAGTACTTAGGAGTTCCAGATGTGTCAGGATGTTGGCCCCAAACCTCATTAATTTAAAACACTGGTGAAATGATGCATTTGTACTCTAATTCCTATATCCAAAATGCTTAAGAGTTATAAAGCAATGATTCTTTCTTCATTTCATATAAATATTTGCATATTTTATAGAGGCACTATGCAGATTTACTTTTATCCCTTTTTTTTTAAATCTCAAAGTTGCACATGATTGGTGAAGGAAGCCGTGGGGCCATCCTGGAAATGACCCTAGCAAAAATCCTCTACACTAGCAGTAAGTATTTTTTCAAATGTGGTCACTATTATCAGGAGACCTAGAAAAGACTTAATTCTATCACTAGCTAGACTGTGTAACCTGGAGTAAGATACTTAAGCTTTCTACCTTAGTTTTTTTATTTCTAAAGTAGGCTTATAAATTTTTGTTGGAAGAATGGATGAATGAGTAGAATTGTCAGGATAAATGAAATTAACATTTGAAGACATCCCCTATCATCATCCTCAACTTATTGGCTTTATGTGCTTAGGCACCTGACTCAACCTCTCTGTTTCTTCATCTGTAAAAGGAGGATAATAATGGTACCGACCTGATGGGATTGTTGGGATGATTATATGAGTTAACACGTGTAAAGCATTAGCAATGCCTAGCACATAGAACTCAATAAGAGTTTGCTGCTGCCGCCACCGTCAGTATCATCATCATCATCACAACAAAGCAGTATATTTCAGTAGTGAGTTTAAGGAGCTATTTTACATCAGATAGTCTTCAAATGTATATGAAGTATTTATTCTAAATGTCTTCGCTGCTATTTATCGATATGCTATTACAATAACTTATTAGTTATGTATTGCAATAGCTTATATATGGAAAAATTATTAATTATAAAGGTCAAATCTTAAGAAATATTTTAAAAATTTTGATAGCAATGGTATTTAGGAGGGTTGTAGCACTTTATAGTCATTCATTCAAAAAATATTTATTGAGGGGGCCGGCCCCCGTGGCTTGGCGGTTGAGTGCGCATGCTCTGCTACTGGCGGCCCGGGTTTGGATCCCAGGCGCGCACCGGCGCACCACTTGTCGGGCCATGCTGAGGTGGCGTCCCACATACAGCAACTAGAAGGATGTGCAACTGTGACATACAACTATCTACTGGGGCTTTGGGGATAAAAAGGGAAAAAAAAGGCGGAGGATTGGCAATAGATGTTACCTCAGGGCCGATCTTCCTCAGCAAAAAGAGGAGGATTGGCATGGATGTTAGCTCAGGGCTGATCTTCCTCACAAAATATATATATATATTGAGTACCTACCGTGTTCCAGGCACTATTTTAAGTGCCAGGGATACAGCAGTGAATAAAACAAAGTCCTTGCCTTCATCAAACCTATATTTTAGTGCAAGTGAACAGACAATAAGCAGACAAACAGGTAGACATATGGTGTGTCAGATGGTGATGAGTTCTATGGAAAAATATAAAACAGAGGAAGAGAGGAGAATGATCACCTACTTGTCAAATCCAGCATACACTGACTGTCCTTGTCATAGTTTTTCTTCAGCATTTGACTGTTTATCATTTTTTTTTCCTTTGATTGCTGAAACATCATTCTCTCTGGTTTCCCTACTCTCTCTGTAAGACGGCTCATGCGTTAGCATTGAGAGCTGGCACAGCGTGATGGCTGAGGACAGACTCTGGAGCTGGATTCAGATCCTGGCTCACTTTTAACCCATAGGTGACCTTGGACAAGTTGTAGTAATTGTCCCTCTGTTTCCTTATGCATCACTTGGATGATAGTAATAGAACCTTCCTCACTGAATTGCTGTGAAGATGGCATGAGTTAATCTTTGTAAAGCATCTAGCATAGTACCTGCACATAGTGGACATGTGTTTGCTATTGCTGTATACTTATTTGTCTTTCTATCACCAGTGCCTTACACTTAATAGATATTCAAATGAAATGAGACTCTTTAGTGTCTCCCTCTTGTTCTCCTTTGTAACACCTCTTTCTAAGTGTGTTCATTATGTACATTGGTGTTACCATGGATTCATCTTAGTGTCTTCTATTGTTTCCTACTTTATATAGTTTCTACTAACTCTCATCCATACTCATGATTTCAAGTGCTTCCTGTGTGCTGATGGGTCCTGATCTGTGTTTCCAGCTTACACTTCTCTTCTGAGTAGTCTCATCTGCCAACTGGGCACTTCTACTTGAATATCCTGTGAATAGCTCAGATTCACCATGTCCCAGTCTAACTCATTTCCTTCAGACCCATTCTTCAGACTGAATTCCCTGCCACCGCTTGCCAGTCAGCCACCCAACCAAGCCAGAATCTTTTTTTTTTTTTTTTGGATGAGCAAGACTGGCTCTGAGCTAACATCTATTGCCAATCCTCCTCCTTTCCCCCCCACCCCAAAGCCCCAGTAGATAGTTGTATGTCATAGTTGCACATCCTTCTAGTTGCTGTATGTGGGACGCGGCCTCAGCATGGCCGGAGAAGCGGTGCATCAGTGTGCGGCCGGGATCCGAACCCGAGCCGCCAGTAGCGGAGCACGCACACTTAACCGCTAAGCCACGGGGCCAGCCCAAGCCAGAATCTTATAGTCTTTACTCTTGTACCTTCTGTCAGCAGCCAAATCCTGGTTTACCTCATAAATATATTTTTAAATTGTCTCCCTCCTGTCGCTTTTTACTACTAAATCTTCAGTTCAGCGCTTCATCCTTTCTTACCTAGATTACCACAGAAATCATCTAGCTCTTTTGCCTGCCTTCAGTCTTGATCCCTGCCCTCTCCCCCACCAAATCCATCTTCTCTGTGCAGTTAGAATGATCTTTCCAAATGCAAATCCAGTTAGTTTATTTTACTATTTACAATCCTTTAATACCTTCCCTTTGTTTCTGCATAAATCGCAGATTTCTCAGTGCAGCTCTTCTTGATTTGGCTGCATGCTCACCTCTTCAGCCTCATAGTCCACCTCCGTGGAGTGGGAAGGGACAACACGTATTCCTCTTTCAGATAACATCTTAAATGATAATTTCAAGACAAAAGGCAGCAGCAATGAAGAAGCATTTGCGAAGAAAGCTTCTTCGGTTTTTAATTCAATTGCTGAGTCTATGGAAAGCAGCCATTTTGTACTGGCCGGGAAGTCGTGCAGCTTCATGAGTTTCCACCTTTATTTAAAAAAAGAGAAAAGTTAACAACCTGATAGCAAGATCCTGTAAAGGACTTTTCCTGTGGCAAGCACCCATCCAGCCCTGCATCCTACACTGTACATCCACCTGTAGCCGTACGCATGGAACATGTCGTAACTCTTCATAATGAGGGTCCAGATAGTCAGCAACAAGCATATTTATACTCATTGTTGTCTGGAAGTCTTAATAAAGGTCGTACTTCTTGCCAAGTTTGAAATTTTATATAATTCTAAAAAGTGACTTTCAGAATACCTGATATGTTTTATTCTTTGATTGCTAGATTAGTACCCCAGTAATGTATTTGTTGTTGTTAGTGCTGTCGAGTACCGATGGCATAGCTTTCAGCATCATAGCAACACACAGCCACCCCAGTATGACAACTGACAGAAGGGTGGTGTGGTTCCCTGACCCCTGGCCACGGCGATGAGAGCATCAAATCTTAACCACTAGAACACCAGGATTCTCACCGCTGTGGCCTGGGTCTGTTTCCCCATCAGGGAACCACACCACCGGTCTGTCGGTTGTCATACTGTGGCGGCTGCATGTTCCTGTGATGCTGAAAGCTATGCCACCGGTATTTCAAATACCACTAGGGTCACCCAGGGTGGACAGGTTTCAGCAGAGCTCCAGACTATGACAAACTAGGAAGAAAGATCTGGTCATTCCAAAATAATTGGCCATGAAAACCCCATGAGTAGCAGTAGAGCATTTTCTGATATAGCGCCAGAAGGTGAGAGCATGGCGCAAAAAAAAACTGGGCAGGGTTCCACTCTGCTGTACACAGGGTCACTAGGGGTTGGAATCAGCATGGACTCCATAGCACTAAAGACAAAATGTATTTGTATTTTTCTTGCCTCTCCTCTCTCCCATCCTCCCACGCACCGCCTCTCCCAAATCACTCAGGAAGACTTCAGAATACAAAAAGGTTGCTAACATTACTATTATGATGTACTGAAAAACAAATTTTCCTCAGTACTTTGGATTTTTTTTTTTTTTAGAAACAACTCAAATTATTGGTATGAGTGCAACGTTGAACAATGTTGAAGACTTGCAAGAGTTCCTTCAAGCAGAATATTACACCAGTCAGTTTAGACCAGTACGTACCTAAGGTTTGCACTGTATTGATTTGTTTTGTATCTAATCTTACTTAGAGAAGTAGCAAACGTACTGTATGAAAAAATTCTGCAGAGTAGTGAAGGGGCAGAATTCCACTCACCATGGCTGTATACGAAGAAGAGTTTGTGTTTAGAGAATGTAAACTGTGCAGTCAGGGATCTTGGCTTGGGTCACTAATGTATCTGTAGCATCTGGAACAGTGCCTGGCCCATAGGCCTTCAATGAATGTTTATTTAAATGTAGTCTTCCAGACCCATTCCATTTTTCCACTTCTTATTCTCTAAGGTAAATTTTCTCATTTGGTCAAAATTTAGTGATTCATGTTTTGAATTACTGGCACATAAAAAAATTTATCTTAAGAGTTAAAATATTTTCAAATATTTATGCTTTGGTAGTTATAATGCTTTTTTAATACGTTAAGACTTCATATGGATTTAAATTTAAACTGCCCAATAGTATTAAAACTCCCAAAAGGCATGAAGAAAGTAAATAACTGTAATTCATAGTTACTTGAAAATAGTGGTACATATACTCTGTCTGCAGTACTAGTGTGCATATTCTGTGTCTAAATAGGTTTTCAGAAAATAATTTTAATTTGAAATTTGATGTTTTTACATTTGCACCAAATATGCAAATTTTCAAGAGATATTTTCTAACCTTAATTGTCAAGTTAGATGCTATTCTTTTAAAAATGCATTGAGCTATATTTATAAACTTTTTTTGTCTACAAATACTTAAATTAAAAATAATATGGTAGTACTTAGAATGAAAACTGATGATTAATAAAACAGAAAGTTTTAGATCTTGAGGAATAACATAAATAACTCCTTAATAAAAGATAAAGAATGTGAACACTTAACTTATTTATACTTCTTGTAACAAATACACAAGTGCCTGGTTTCCTTTTAAAGATGTGGCAATTCAGTTCAAAAGTATTTCTTCAAGGATATTATCCCCTGTTTTGGAAAGGGAAAAAGAAACTTTCAAAAAAGAAATGATAAAGGTAATACATTAAGTTAAAGCATGTTTTACTTAGAAAAAGCAGGTTTTATCTTAGAAAAGCTGAAATCTTTATATAGCTGTCCTTTTTTACAGCATATTTTACAAAATTCAAAACTCTGGAAAGAGGAATTTTTATGTGGTATTAATTGCAAATGTCTTTTTAATTCAAGGTTGAATTAAAAGAATATCTGAAAATAAACGATAAAATATATGAGGTTGACAGCAAAGCTGAGAATGGCATGACTTTTTCACGTGTCCTCAATTATAAGGTAACGTTAATAACCCTTGAACCCGAGGTTCCCAGACTTTGTGCCCAGACGCTCTGGGACACCACAGAAGGTTCACGTGGGTACCGTGGGATATTTGGATATATGAGAGAAACAGCTTATGCTTGACATCTGTTGGACACTATTCAAACTACCGGTTCAAGGTAGTCAGTTTCCAATTTCAACATTAGAGCACAAAACTTTCCTTTCTATGTCATCGTGTCGATGTGAAGTTGGTTATTTTGCAGTTACTGTAAGCAAATACCATGTGAAAATCAGTATGGGACAGGAAATGAGAGTGCAATGTCCAATCTAATTCCAAGGTTTAAAAGACTGTGCAGTGCCCAGTTGTGCACACATCCCGTTAGTGGGCCATTGTGGTCATTTAAAAATGAAATAAAAATATTTTTTCATTCAATTGATGCGTATTACTTACTCAAACAGCTACTGAGTTGTGAGGAAATACATACTTATTAAGTTGTTTGGACCTAAGTACCTAATAAACAAAACTGTTAGATGGGTTTTTTGGCTATGGAGCTCCATGAACTAAGAAAATTTGGAGACCTCTCCCTTAAATGTTTATCCCTTCAGCAACAACAACAAAAAGAAATGCGTGGGCTGTGTAGTTCAGGTATTGGTGTATGAAAATGTTAATGTCTGCTATGTTAATGTTCTGTGACTTACATGAAGGATATTAAAAAAAGGAAAAGAGTTTTACAACAGTTTTAGAATTCTTTGAAGTATATTATTCTAAATCTGTATCTTAATTAGTTTTCAGTAAAGTCAAAGGAAATGAGGAGATTTTAAATAACTTTACATTTTTCTTCATGTTCTTTGAGTTCCTTGTATCTGCTTGATAAATATATTTTTTATTTCTGAAAATATGTCCTATGGAACAATTGAATCTATGTTTTGAAAACTGTTAGTAATAGTAAAGGTATATCTTATTTATGCCGTCCTTTGACCGTTATTAGGGTCAATCTGTGTTTCTCTCTGAGGATTCTTTTGTTCTGCTTTGGTGAAGATGAGCATGCAGTGGGGTTATTAATAACATTAACTAATTTCACTTCTTTAATTTAAAACTAAATATACCTAACGAAATCCTAATAACCTAAGAGAAAAGTAGGACTTAAAATTTTGATGTTTTATATAGGTTTCATCTTTCCTTTTAAATGATCAGCTTTATTAAATGAGAACTTCAGAATTAGAGATGGTTTGCTCTCCTTTCAAAGCACACTGGTAAGACAGCAGGCTTTCATGGTTGCTGACTGCCTTGTTTCTGCATTTTGTCGTGCAGTATTCTGATACCCTGAAAAAGATGGATCCTGATCACTTGGTAGCACTGGTGACGGAAGTTATTCCCGATTATTCCTGCTTAGTTTTTTGTCCCACTAAGAAGAACTGTGAAAACGTGGCACAAATGATATGCAAAATTTTAAGCAAGTATGTTAATCTTTTAAAAATATTCTGTTCTATTTTTATCATGATTTACATGCTGTGTATTCTGTTTATTCAAGAGGCACTAATTATTTCTTGCAGAACATTATATTAAGTTGATATACTAGATTCTAAAGCCTTGACCTTGGAGAAAGTTTAACTATGAAATTCACATATGTGAAATAGCCAGAGAAAAATACTAAGGCTGCGTGTAAGAGAATGCTGACTAATATAACGGCTTAGGTCAATGATTCTCCTCCTGGCTGCACAGTGAATCAGATTGGGGTCTTTTAAAAATCCTAATGCCCAGGCTACATCCTAGACAATTCAGAATCTTGGAGAGTGGGACCCAGGCATCTTTATTCCGTAAAGCTCCCCAGACAAGTCCAACATTCAGCCAAGGTCAGCCACTGGTTTAGATGGTCAAAGGACTCATCACTGTAATCCCTGTAATGATGAATCATAGCTTCAGCTTAATTTTCTGTTTAATTAGATACTGTTGCCTTTGTTTTCTTAGTACACTTCACACTTAAGTTATGTGGACGTTTGAATTGAATTTCCTAAGTAATTAAGATATTTATTGGGGCCGGCCCCGTGGCTTAGCGGTTAAGCGCACACACTCCACTACTGGTGGCCAAGGTTTGGATCCTAGGCGCGCACCAACGCACCGCTTCTCCGGCCATGCTGAGGCCGCATCCCACATACAGCAACTAGAAGGATGTGCAACTATGACATACAACTATCTACTGGGGCTTTGGGGGGACAAAAAAAGGAGGATTGGCAATAGATGTTAGCTCAGAGCCGGTCTTCCTCAGCAAAAAGAGGAGGATTAGCATAGATGTTAGCTCAGGGCTGATCTTCCTCACAAAAAAAAAAAGAAATTTATTGGTTTGTAATTTTATAGTATTTTAATATTGGCTCTGTTATACTCATAGAGATAAGTATAAAGTGACTTTAAGTATAAACGGTTCAGTTTTTTCTGCACCTGTTTGTCCCATGTGTAGTTTTATCATTTTTTTCAGACTTCTTTTTGGCCCCTCAGCAAGTGCTATATCACTATTCATAGACCAGTACCCAGGATTCTAATCTAGTCATCCTCCACCACCCTTCCCAATCTTGCTGTCATGGGTTAGTTTAAAACAGAGTTAAATTTGTTGAATAGCACAAAGATACAGATGTTTGGGATAATGTCAAGGAGTTTCCCATTTCAGTAACTGAAAGTCTGCCTTTACAATGATGTTGATTATAAGAGCCTAAGGAAGTTAAATTGTCATTGAGGTATTCTCAGCAAATCACTCATTTTCTTAGAATAATTTAAGGTAGTGTGGCTCTGGCTAAGTGATGTGGAAATTCAGAGCCTAACAATTGACCGGGAGACATAAGGTTTATTACTTATAGCCTTGACTTATTTTGCTTTTTGATGGTAATAGTTGATTTGGGTCATAAATGTTTATGTTTAATACTGAAGCACTTAAATATATGGTTCCCAGAACAGTTAGTTATGAATTGTAATGGATACTTGAGACTTTCTTAAAGAGATAGGAGTTAACACTTCCTTCCTGAAGGAAAACTTCCTCTAAAATATACTTTCCCTATTACTTGCTGCTTCATAAGCTGAATGTTCTGGGTATAGTTTAGCCCCTTGTTTGTGGCTGTTGACTAAAATGTTGAGTTATATTTGGAGCATACTTTTTTATATTATTCTGTAATTTAGATGTATATGAAGTGAAATCTAGGGCTAAATGGTTCTGATCTCAGTGGTGGCTTTAAAACCAATTTCTTGAGATTCCTGGGCTATCAGCTTTTATCTTAATTATTTGCTTCCTTAACATAAATTTTCTGGGAAGCAGGTGCAGTCGAATCACCTGAGCAGTAGAATATGGCTGTATGTTTTTTTGTGTGTGTGAGGAAGATCAGCCCTGAGCTAACATCCAATGCCAATCCTCCTCTTTTTTTGCTGAGGAAGACCAGTCCTGGGCTCACATCTGTGCCCATCTTCCTCTACTTTATATGGGACGCCACCACAGCATGGCTTGACAAGTGGTATGTTGGTGCGCGCCCGGGATCCAAACCCGCGAACTCTGGGCCGCCGAAGTGGAGCATGCACACTTAACCTCTGTGCCACCGGGCTGGCCCCAGCTGTATGTTTATTTAAATGCAAAGACTAAAGCAGATTTTTCCCAAGTGATTGTCTCAATCTCAAGGAAAATTACCATCTTTTTTGTAGCTGTTACTGCTTTTGACTTCTAAGTCAAGAAGTCTTTTAAACATTATTTGCTGACAACTGCCAAAGCTCAGGTTGTATAAGTTTCCCTAAAAATCTTCCTAAAAATGATACCTCAGTGCTACTTAGCCTAGAATTCAGGCTCAGATCCGACTCAACTTACTTTTCCATCCTTATTTCTGCTACTCTTCACTCACCCTGCGATTCATCCAAACTGAACTACTTCTCTTCGTTGTTTATGCCATGAACTTCTCATTTGCATGCGTTTGATGTGCTTTACCCTCTGCCAAGCATGCTGTTCCCTGTCCCTTAATTGCCACCTCTCTAACACCTGCTCTTCAAGACCAGCTCAGATGTCAATTTCTCCCACAAAACCCTTCCCCTTATAACCATATCTTGTCTGGTCAGTTATAGGTGATGTCTCCTTTCTCTAAAATTATATGGTGATTATCTATATTCTCACCCTATATAGGACTTAATTCCTTGAGAAATGTTTACCCTGTATGTCCCTTCAGGACCTTGCACGCTGGCTGGAAAATAGTAACAGAAAGTCTGCTGCTCCCTACTCAGCTGTCACTTCTAATTCTTGCGCTGGTGACTCTTGCCCACTTTCTTCCCAATTCTTTATTGTTCTTTTGTCTCCTTGCCTCTCATTTCTCAACTTGTTACGTTGGCCTTCTGCAGTTAATGCCAGCCACAGCTCTCAATTCTTTCCATGAAGCACACTAAAACAACACAGGTCTATGTGTATTATATTTGTATCTTAGACTATATTTGTTTGCTACTGGTCTTCAGAAGTTGTTGCTTTACAGTCGATTAGTAGTTAGTTGTACTTAGTCTATTTTTCCTTTCTTTCTTTTCTAAAAGGAATTTAAAATAATAGGTACTTGTAGATATGGAGACATTGTAGGATATTATTGAGGCTTCTAAAATGCTAATGTTTAGACAGTGTTTTACATATAGTACATATGAATTAATAATATATATTTCCATCTTCAGAGAAGAAGATTTATGGCTTAAAATAAAACAAATCATCTTCAATAAAGATGTATGTTCTAGTGAAAAAATAATCATAACATCCAGAGCAAGGGTCTAAACCTGGCGTCCAGGGATTCGTAGGAAGTACAGGAATGAACTTCAAGAAGTCCATGAACCCTCTGAAATGATATGCAAAGTGTTGTGTTTGTGTGAATATTTGTTATTTTCCTTAGCTTTCATCAGATTTTCACAGAGCTCTGTGATCCACAAAAAGGTTGAGAGAGACTGCCTACATAGTTTAATGAAATGAGAATCAAAATTCTAAGAACATTTTATATACTTATATCAATAAAAGTAATACGTTTTTTAAAAAAAGAACGTTTACATGGCATCTACTAAAATTAAAATGATAGGCACTTAGTCACTCTAAGATCAAGTGTTCAT
Organism: Diceros bicornis minor; assembly: GCF_020826845.1. Lineage (NCBI taxonomy): Eukaryota > Metazoa > Chordata > Mammalia > Perissodactyla > Rhinocerotidae > Diceros > Diceros bicornis. The sequence continues at coordinate 68,013,414 of NC_080747.1, read as the reverse complement.
ATTTCTAACAAATCTTTTTCCTAGGGACTATCTGAAACACAGGGAGGAAGAAAAGCAGGGGGTGATTAAGAACTTGAAGAATATCAGCAGTGGCAACCTGTGTCCCGTGTTAAAGCGCACCATCCCGTTTGGAGTCGCCTATCATCACAGTGGTTTAACGAGCGATGAAAGGAAGCTCTTGGAGGAGGCCTACTCCACAGGGGTGCTCTGCCTTTTTACCTGCACATCTACCCTGGCGGCTGGTGTTAACCTACCAGCTCGAAGGTAAGATATAAGTAACTGTTGACCAGACCCCAAACTTTACAATTCCTAGCTTACCAGGAGTTTTGTTGTTGTTTTACTCCATCTCAGTACTGGGTGAGAACTTATCAAATGTTTTTTCAGCATTTGCTGAGTTGATTGTTTGGTTTATTTCCTTTAATATTTTAATGAAAAATAGCATTAGTAGATTTCCTGGTATTAGAATTCCTTCTTTCTTGTGTGCTCTCCCTATCTGATTTTGATGTTAGAGTTTGTTATCCTAGTTCTGTAGAAACAGTTGGCAAGCTTTCTACCATTTTTTATGATCTGAAAGAGTTTATTTAACATGGAGATTTCCTTGAAACCTTAGAGAATTCATCCATAGACTTTTGAGTCTAGTATCTTTTTTTAGAGTAGATCCTTGATTACCTTTTCAGTTATTACCAAAGTTATGGGCCTGTATAATTGATTTCTACTCTTTATAATTTGTGACTTTGAAATTTGTGACTTTTTTTCAAATAAATGGTCAATTTTTATAATTTGTCCATGAGTGTTAAAAAAATATGTATTTTCTGTTGGGTATACAGTTTTATATATCTCAATGAGATCACAGTTATTGTATTATCAGCTCCTCTATTTTCTTACTGTTTGCAATTCCTTGATCTGTCAATTTCAGAGACGTGCATTAGTCTCCCACTGTAATTAATGGGTTGTTAGTTTCTCCTTTTTGCATTTCTAGAAGTTTTTGCTGTGTATTTCAAAACTATTTAGGTATACAAAGGTTTACTCCAAATGTCTTATTTCTGAATTATACCTTTTATCAATATAATAGGTCCTTGTTTTTCTCATTTAGTAATTTTACTTTGACTACTAGGACTACTTTTTTTTTTTTTTTTTTTGCGGGGAAAGATTGGCTCTGAGCTAACATCTGTTGCCAATCTTACTCTTTTTTTCCCCCTCCCCAAAGCCCCAGTACATGGTTGTATATCCTAGTTGTAAGTCCTTCTAGTTCTTCTTTGTGAGCTGCTGCCACAGCATGGCTACTGACAGACAGGTGGTGTGGTTCTGTGCCCAGGAATTGAACCTGGGCCACCGAAGCAGTGAGTGCTGAACTTTAACCACTAGGCCATCAGGGCTGGCTCTACATTTTTTTTTTTTTGCCAAGTATATCTTCATCCATTCTTTTATTTTTGACTTCTGTCACTGATTAAGTTTTCCATTTTTCAGATAATTAAAAGGAAAAAAAGGAAGTTATATATCCTACTTCTCTTATTCCAATTGTTACTTTTAAAATTTTAACAGTTATAATCAAACATGTTTTTCTGTCATTTTAGAATTGATCAATAACTATATCCTCTCCTGAACATAACAAGAATCTAAGCATTTATATGTTCTCCTGCACTGCCTCATGTATGTTGCAATTACCTAGAATTTTAGTTCTAGATTTTTAACTTTCTTTCATCTTCTAATCAATAATATTTAAACTTACCTGTAAATTCTACTTGTTTTTTTTTGCCTACCACTGCTTCTTGTATCCCATGTTTTCCTTTTATGATTCATTTTTTATTTTGCCATCCTTGAGTAATTATTTTTTAAATGCTGCATTGGAGGTAAAAGTTTTCGAGTTTTTGCGATGTCTTTATTTTAGCCTCTTGCTTTAACACCTTGCTAGGAAAAGAATTCTAGGTTCAATTTTTTTCCTTTGGGGGCTTTATAGTATTTTTACATGTCTTTTAGGAACCAGTGTTGCTTATTTTTGTTTTTGCCTAGATTTGCTGTTTTCTCCTCTCCAGAGGCTTTTAGACTTTTCTGTTTAACCTTAAAATTTTGTCATAGTATATAATAATAGTTACAGCTATTACACTCCATCCCCCATATCATATCAGCTTTACATGCACTGACTTACTAGATCTTCACAACACCTCTGTGAGGAAGCTCTTATTTTATTGTCCACATTTTATAGAAGGGAAAACTGAGGCATTGAACAATTAAATAACTTACCCAACTTCGTGCCCAGCAAATGAGTTTCAAAGCCAAGGTTTGAACCCGAGAAATCTAATTCTACAATCCCAAATATCCCAATTGAGCTACTTTCCCATCATAGGGCTTAGCACTTGGGTATATGCTTTCAATCTAAAATTTGATGCCTCTCTTCATCTTAGAGTAATTTTTTTTAGTTATTTCTTTCATTATTTCTTTCCTTCTGTTATCTCTGTTCTCTGCTTTTGTAACTTCAGTTAGACAGGGTTGAGCTTTCACATCTCTTAACTTTTCTTAGACATTTTTCAATCAATATGAGCTATGTGATTTCTTCAACTTTGCCTTCTGTCTAACAAAATACTTTTCTTGTTGTTATTTGTTTTTTTCTGTTTTTGCAGGGGAAGATTCGCCCTAAGCTAACATCTGTTGCCAATCTTCCTTCTTTTTTCTTCCTTTTTTTTCCCTCTCAAAGCCCCAGTACATAGTTGTGTATAGTCGTAAGTTCTTCTGGTTCTTCTATGTGAGCCGCTGCCACAGCATAGCTACTGACAGATGAGTGGTGTGGTTCTGTGCCTGGGAACCAAACCCCACGCCACCAAAGCAGAGCACGCCAAGTTTTAATCACTAGGCCATCAGGGCTGGCTCCAAAATCCATTTTTAGCTCTATCCCATTAACAATGTTCATTCATTACTCAGTTCTTCTATTGAATTTTTAAATGAATTTAAATTTTTTTCTTAATTTCCAAGAACAGTCTTCTTTTGTTGCTCTTTCTTTATAATAGTCTGCTCCCATACTGTGAATACAATACCCTCTAGGTTAAGTTCTGCACACTCCACTTTGGCGGTCCAGGTTCACGGGTTTGGATCTTGGGGGCAGACCTACACTACTTGTCAGGAGGAAGATTGGCACAGATGTTAGTTCAGGGCTAATCTTCCTCAGCCGAAAAAAAAAAAAAAGAAGAAGAAGAATTTTTAAAAGTTTTTTCTGTTCTCTGTATTATCTGCTTCTGTCAGACATTTATTCTTTATGTTCTTATTGTTTTTCTTTTATGTTGTTAGTTTTCTTCAAGTGTTTGGTAATCTTGGCTTTCCATTGAGATTTATAAATAAAGAGTAAGTTGGTTAGTATAGGCAAATGACATAGGTTTTCTCTCACATTCAAACAGGAACTGCCTACAGACTTCTATATATGTGAGCAGGATTGAAATCATTTCTGTAGCTCAAAAACGGTTGAAATGTGCAATTTTATATACTTGACAACAATATAAATTCATAAATAAATGTGCATGTGTTGGTGGTGCATGGTCAGATTTTTCATTTGCGGAATATAAAATCAAAAATCTTTGGAGACTGTTGCTATAGTGGATTGATCATAAGCTTTGCAGCTGGGCAGCCTTAAGTTCAAATCATGGTTCTGGTAATTACTAATTTTGTGAATTGAGGTAAGCCACTTAACTTGTCTGTGCTTCAGTTAGCCCCTTTGTAAAAAAAATAAAAAGAATATTATTACCAAGAATTTTTTAAGAATTACGGATAATGTACATAAAGAACCTAAGACATCATAGATTCTTGGTAAATATTAGTTATTTATTATTTTGAATTAATATGTCATTAAATAATATCACTTAGATATAATGAAATTAAGAGTTTAAAAAATAGGTGGTAATGTTATAGATGGAGCATGACTTTTAATTAATTTTATTAATTCCATAGAGTTATTTTAAGAGCCCCCTATGTTGCTAAGGAATTTTTAAAAAGGAATCAATATAAACAGATGATTGGCAGAGCCGGCCGTGCTGGACTAGATTCCGTTGGGGAGAGTATCCTTATATTGCAAGAAAAAGACAAGCAAAAGGTAATACTCAGTCTGCTTGTTGTTGGGTTGTTTTGTCTTTTTTTCTTGGTCTTTGTTCTAGTCCTTTTATGAGATCATCTTTTAAAAATTAATTATTAATAGTCCTTTAAATAATGTTTCCTTAATCTCTATGATTAAGGCTTATAAAGAGTAGTTTGAATACTTTTATATTTCAGGCAAATAATGAAAAGTATTTTCTGTATTTATCTTTCTTCCATTTTTATGAGAACACACCAAATTCTAATTTTTTTCTTTGTGTTTTTTATCTCTGCCTGCCTCCACAAGATATATGCAAAATATAAAATTTTATATGGAACATGATTTATTTTTTATAATAATGCCAAACATGGTATTGCTTTAACTTTTGTAGGTACTGGAGTTAATAAGCAAACCGCTGGAAAACTGTTATAGCCATCTTGTTCAAGAATTCACCAAGGGAATCCAAACTTTGTTTCTCTCTTTGATTGGTTTGAAGGTATTTTTAAATATTTTTAAATCTTATTAATATTACCTCAGATAATAGAGGTTAAAAAGTTATGAAAACTGTCAAGTATGAAAAAAAATGTTAACTTGTAATCTAATGTGGAAAAGAACAGTCTTTGACATGATAAATCTGAATCTGGATTTATATGTGCATTTTTAATCCTTTGAGTTGTAAGGAATATGAAAAATTGACAAAACATAACTGGGCATCCGTTACAAGTGAGAGACTTTGGTGGATACTATCGGGAATACAAGGAGCTGTAAAGCACTGGGTCCTGATGCGGGATAATCCAGCATCTCTGCTCTTGTTAAGAATAAGGTTCACCTGTAGTCCTGTGACCATTCTAGGATATTATAAACATTTGTGTGATCAGTATAACCCTTATCAGGCAAAAAAATCAAAAAAGGAAAAAGGGCACAATAGGAAAACTCTTTTTCCTAAGATTAGAAATTAGCTCTCTTTTTTTAGAGTTACTCTTGACTTGAGTTAAACCTCTTTTTTAGGATTATTCTTAAGTAAATTTTAACTTTGTGCCCAGGGTCACTTGACTACTACGTGGCAAAGCCAGGGTTTGAATTCAGCTTTGTCTAGCTACAAAACCAGTGCTCTTAACCCATCATGCAGTCTATCTTCATTAACCTGAATAGTTTAAGTGAAAACAAAAAGGTAATTAATAAATAAAAGATACCATGAGACAAGCTTTGAGTACATTGCAGATGAATGGCGTAATATTATAATATCCCCTGGTGGTTTAGAAGAGTGAAAGTCTACAAGGAAGAAAAGGAATTAGTGCTGGGTATTGAAGGAGAGAGGTTTTAGATAAGCAGTGGGAAGGGGTAAGCCATTCCAGGTACTTAAAACAGAATGAAAGATGAGAAAGCTTAAGATGATGTGGGGCAACAGTCAGTCAACTTGATATTGTACCTGTAGAGGAGGGCTGAAGATCCTGAAGAGTAGGAGTTGGGTGGAAAAAGTTGGGCCAGACTGTGTGCTGTAGATTAGGGAATATGGGAGAGTGTGCTTAAATACCAGATTAAAGAGTTGTGACATGGTCACTCTTCAGTGGAGAATTAGTAAAAGTGTTCTTTGGTTGTTTAGAGCAAGGGCTCCAATATCACACAGACCTGTGTCCTGGTCCCAACTCTGTCTCATATTACCCTGGGCAAGTTACTAGCTCTCTCTTGAACCTCACTCAGTTCCCTCATCTATAAAATGGGGGTAGTAGTATGCAGAAGTATTGCAAGACTAGTTTGAAATTTATTTTTTTTTTCCCCCAAAGCCCCAGTAGACAGTTGTATGTCATAGTTGTACATCCTTCCAGCTGCTGTATGTGGGACGCAGCCTCAGCATGGCCAGAGAAGCGGTACGTCAGTGCGCGCCCGGCATCCGAACCAGGGTCGCCAGTAGCGGAGCGCGTGCACTTAACCACTAAGCCACGGGGCCGGCCCGAAGACTAGTTTGGAAGCTTTTGTAGTAATCCATGTATAATGTAATAAAGACCTCCAATAGGAGGATTGTGAAGGAATTAATAAAGGAGGGAGAGAGATCTTGAAGATCCTCAAGGCTTATTACATTTATATGTTAGATAAGGTAACAGACTCAGAGAATTAGTGATTAGTTTAAGGTCATTCGATGAGTTATGGTTTAGATAGGACTATAATCAGGTTCCTGCCTTGCTGGCCTGTGTTCTTTCCCGTGTGCCAGTGTGTATGTGGAACGCTCACCACGTGCACATGAAACATTCACCAAGATAGACCACATTCTGGGCCATAAAACAAGTCTCAATCAATTTAAAAGGATTGAAATCATATACAGTATGGTATCTAATGACAACAGAATTATAGTATACATCAATAATAGATATTAGAGAAATACCCAAACATTTGGAAATTAAATAGCATACTTTGACCTGTAGTCAAAGTAGAAATCACAAAGGAAATTAGAAAATATTTTGAATGGAATGAAAATGAAAACAAACATATTGAAATTAGTAGCATACAGCTAAAGAAGTGCTGAAGAAGAAGAAGCTTTAAATGCTTATTGGAAGAAAGATCCAGAATCAGTGACCTAAGTTTCACCTTAGGAAGCTAAAAAAAAACACACACCAAAAAACCCCACAAAGTAAGTAGAAGGAAGGAAATAATACGGATAAAAGCAGAAATCAATGAAATAAAAAATAAACAAACAGGAGAAAAAATTAATGAAACCACAAACTAGTTCTTTGAAAAGATCAGTAAGATTATTGATTGAATTGATGAGGAGGAAAAGAGAGAACACATAAATTACCAATATCAGGAATGAAAGGAGGGTCATCACTAAAGATCCTGACGATACTAAAAGGGTAGTAAGGGGTTATCCTTGAATAACTATCCTTGAATACTGAAAAATGAATTCAACAACTTAGATGAAATGGAGAAAATTCTTGAAAGATACAATTCCCAAAATCAACCATTTAGAAAATCTAAACAGACCTATATCTATTGAAGAAATTAAATTTATAATTTAAAACCTTCCCACAAAGAAAATTCCAGGCCCAACCAATTTCACTGGTGAATTCTATCAAACATTTAAGGAAGGAACAATACCATTCATTCACATATTCTTCCAGAAATTAGAGGACGAGGGAACACTAGTCATCTCATCTTATGAGACCACCGTTACTCTGATACCAAAACCAGACAAAGATAATACAAGAAGACAAAACCACAGGCCAATATCTCTTGTAGACATAGACATAAAAATCCTTATCAAAGTATTAGTAATCCAGCAATACATTTTAAGAGCAATATACCATGATCAATCTGAGTTTATTCCAGTAATGCAAAGTTGGTTTAACATTCAAAATTCAATCAGTGTAATTATCCATTTGACAGAATTCAACACCCATTCATGATAAAAACTCAGCAACCTAGGAGTAAAAAAGAACTTCTTCAACCTGCTAAAGGGTGTTTATTAAAAAAAACTACAGGTAGCATCACGCTTAATAGTGAAAGACTAAATGTTTTTCTTCCTAAGATCAGGAAAATAAAAGATGTCTGCTCTCACACTACTATTCAGCATATATCAGAAGTTGTAGCTAGTAAAATAAGACAGGAAGAAAAATAAAGGCATACAGATTGGGAAGGAGGAAGTAAAACTATCTTATTTTGATGACATTGAGTTTGAGAAAAATCCAAACGAATGTACAAAAAAAAAATGGGGGGAGTTAGCAGTGTCACAGGATACAGGGTCAATGTACAAAACTCAATTGTGTTTCTGTATACTCACTACAAATGATTGGAAGAACAATTCCATTTACAATAGCATCAAAAAACCTGAAATACTTAGGGGTAAATTTAACTAATATGTATCACACTTAGACACTGAAAACTCTAAAGCGCTGCTCGGAGAAATTAAGGAAGACCTCAATAAATGGAGAGAGATACCATGTTCATGAATTGAAACACTCAGTTTTATTTATATGTTACTTCTTCCCGAATTGATCTGTAAATTCACTGCGATCCCAATTAAAATCTCAACACTCTTTTTGGGGAAATTGCAGGCTGATACTAGAATTTATTTGGAAATCCAGAGAAGTAAAATAGCCAAAAATAATTCTCTTAAAGAATAACAAAGTTACATGATTCATACTATTTGACTCCAAGACCTACTGTAAAGCTTTGGTATTCAGGGGCAAAGATAGACATATAGACCAATAGAATAGTGAGTCCAGAAGTAGACCCATGCATATATGATCAACAAAGGTGCCAAGATATTTAAATGGAGAAAGGATAGTTTTTTCAATGAATGGTACTAGAACAACTAGATATCCATATGGAACAATAAAAAATTAACCTGTTCAGAAAAATTAACTCAAAATGGATCATAGACCTAAACTTAAAAGCTAAAATAAAACTTCTAGAAAAAAATATGAGAAAATTTGTTGTTACTTTGGGTTAGGCAAAAATTTCTTACATGGGAAACAAATCATGAAAGAAAAATCAATCAAATTGATTTCATCATAATTAAAAAATTCTCTGCAAAAGACTGCTAAAAAAAAGAAAAGGCGGGGGGAAATAATCATCATATGTACATCTGACGAATGTATATGTCATGAGTTAAGACTCAACAAAAGGCAATGGAGTTGGGAGGGAGTTGGAGCTTCCCTTGAGACCAGGGCATTCAGGTAGCAGGGAGACTGGGGGAACCGTCTTGGCGACAAGAATGTGGTTTTACGGGCCTGGCGATGCAAAATCCGCAGGGCATAACCGTTGCGTTTAAATTCTGTTGTAACGATTGGAGCACAGCAGCAAGAAGTCCAGGCAGCAGTGGGTTCAGATTAGCAGGTAGGGGGCTATTGTTCCAAGCCTGCCCACAGGAGGTAGAACTCAAGCTATTGGGCCCAGTCCTGAGGATAGGCCATCAGGGTTCCTCCTGCTCCTTGGGGTAGGGGTTCACAACACAGCTCTAGTTGTGGAAGGAGGCTGGAATTCTACAGGGTGCAGAACCCGGAAAATCTTGTGAGTTAGAATTGAAGCAGAAGTCAAGTCCTCTGGACTGGAACAACCATGTGGGATAGGGATGAGAAGCAAGAAGGGCTGGAATGTGAGGTCAGGAGGCAGGAGGGTAGAAGTGACCATCCATGGAGAGACTAGGTCCATATTGGGTGGAAGAGAAGGAAAGTCCAGGAGAGCATAACAGTTGTTGGGCCATAGGATCCAGGGAGCCTCCCATTATTGTTTATTTATCACAAGCATGTTTCAGACACCCCACTAGACACTTCAGGTGTTTTATCTCTGATTCTTGCATACGTTTGAATTAATTAATATAACTCCCCTTTTACTAGAAGAGAATCCGAGGCAAAGAGAGGTAGGTTGTGTAGGCTGCTTCCAACCACATCCCCGCACTTGCACACTCTGGTCCGTGCTGCCGCAGTCTCTTGCCTGGATCACTGTGATTGTCTCCTAACTGGTCTCCTTGCATCCACTCTGCCCTGCCTTCCCACATCCTCTCCAAATAATTCTTCACATAGATTGATCCTCTCAAAATGTAAAATCCGAATGTGTAACCCCCTCTGCTTAAAATTTGTCAGTGGGTGTTTCCCTTTGCTTTTGGGATTAAGCCCAAATTCCTTTTCATGGTCTGCCACTGTGGATTTTGCCTCTGGCCATCTCTGCATCCTCGTCTCTCACTAGCCTTCTCACACTCTGCGCTTTAGTCATACTGACCTTCTGTTTTCATGTCTCAAACACACTATATTCTCTCCTACTCCAGTGCTCCCTAAGCCTGGGTCTCACCCATCTCACCTCCCATCTCCAGTTTCAATCCCCCCCAATCCTTTGTCTGGTGGACTCCCACTTAACCTTCAGATTTTCACTTGACCGTTGCTCTCTCAGGGAAGCCTCCCTCTGCCTCTGAGTCCAGGCAGTCTGTTGTTGTATGCCTTATAGAACCACGTTCCTTTCCTGTAGTAGCACCTATCAGTGTGTAATTGTATTCTTGTTAGTGCAATTATGTGGCTGATAACTTTACCCCACTGGAATGTAAGCCCTGTGACACAGGGACCACATTTATTTTCATTTATCACTGAATCCGAGTGCCCAGCACAGGGCCTGGCATGTGGTTGGCACCTGGTAAATACTTGAATTAATGAATGAATTGACTTTGGAGTTGTGCATGGGTGAACTTGCAGGTTGGGGCAGCAGTGGAGAATCCAGCTCTGAAAAGCTGAGAGGCAGAGGCTGGCCCAGTGGATTTAAATCACTATGTCTAAAAGTTTTTCTCAGAGGTGTAGAAAGATAGCATGTTGGTAGCTAGAAGGATCAAGTAAAGGGTTTTTAGGCGTTTTTTTTACCCCCAGTGTTAACTGTAATCAACCAAGTAGAAAAAAATACAGAAACTAACTACGTTGATAATCTACAAACTGAGTATCAGTTCTTGAATATCTTAAAAGTGCAATTTTAGCCTAATTGAATACTATATTAAAAATGATTTTTATTAAAAGGAGGAGAAGCAATAGGAAATGTCTATGCTCTGTAATATTTTTTGTTACTCCTTATATCGGTTTAATATGAACTAATTATTTAAGTTTTCCAGTTAAAATATCATCAGAATGGTGAGAGAAATATGCTTATTGATTGACTATATTTTAGTATAATGTGCTGATTTCATTGAAATTGGCTAATATAAAATTATTCTAATTCAAAGTCAACTCTACATCTGAATACCAAATGGAGGGTTAAGTATTACTTACACATGCCATTGTTAAGTTTTAAATAGTGAATAAAAGGGGGAGAGAAAAAGGCAGCAAAAGAACAGGAAAAGGAGGGACCAGCCCGGTGGTGTAGTGATTAAGTTCACGTGCTCGGCTTTGGCAGCCTGGGGTTCTCAGGTTCAAATCCCAGGCATGGACATACGCACTGCTCATCAAGCCACGTGTGGGGCGCCCCACAAATAAAATAGAAGAATATGGGCACGGATGTTAGCTCAGGGCAAATCTTCCTCAGCAAAAAGAGGAGAATTGGGAATAGATATTAGCTCAGAGCCAATCTTCCTCACCAAAAAAGGAAACAGGAAAAGGAGATGGGAATGAGAGACAAAAAGAGGTAGAAAACTGCTATTTATTTTTAGGTAATATGTCAGAGAAGGTATTGCCTGATCTTGTTTTAGTGGAGACTTTCAGTTGTGTTTTCCATGTGTGTTTTTTTTTTTTAAATAATTTTTAGAGCTAAAGAATGCTTTCACAGGTGTCTGGAAAGGGATACAGGGATGACTTCTGAAGAAGGCTGAGCAAGAATTAGTGATAATTGGTTGGGGAGTAAACAGAGAACTCAGCTCTGGAGATATTGTGAAAAATCATTCAAAAACCTAGGGAGGTGGTTTTTTTTTTTTTTTTTTTTTGGTGAGGAAGATTGGCCCTGAGCTAACATCTGTTGCCAATCTTCCTCTTTTTGCTTGAGGAAGATTGTCGCTGAGCTAACATCTGTGCCGATCTTCCTCCACTTTGTATGTGGGATGCCACCACAGCATGGCTTGATGAGGGATGTGTAGGTCCACGCCTGGGATCCAAACCCATGAACCCCAGGTTACCGAAGTGGAGCGTGCAAACTTAACGACTATGCCACCAGGCCAGCCCCAACCTAGGGAGTTTTTGAATGAAAAATGTTTGGATGTTTTCATAAAAAGTATGATTATGGTAACTACCTTCTCTCTTTAATTGTTTCTTCTTCTTAATTTAAAAATGCCATTGTAAAATTTACTTTCATTTATGCAACTATGTAGATTTTATACTAATTTTTATTAGCTTTGAGGTATGGAAATAAATTATCATCTTGATGTGCATTCAGAATGGTGTCTTGAATTAAGGAAAATGCTCCAGTGATGTCCCAAATTGTTTCAGATTGCAACAAATCTTGGTGACATATATCGCTTTATGAGTGGTACGTTTTTGGGTGTTCAGCAAAAGATTTTGTTGAAAGAAAAAAGTCTCCAGGAAATAACTGTTGAATCACTTAGATACCTGACAGAAAAAGGACTTCTACAAAAAGACACTATTTCTAAGTCTGAAGAAGAGTTCCAACATAGTTTTCATATTACAAAGTTGGGACGAGCTTCTTTTAAAGGTAAGAATTTATCTAAATCTCATTCTTAATCTGAGGAAACGCATTGTAAAAATGGAAATTAAATTATTCTGTTACTTTAAATTGGATTTGTAATTTCATATTAATAACATTAATCTTATAAGTTGTTAAACTACTTCAACTTTAAAAAGTTGAAAAAGATTTTGAATTATACGTAATTTAGAATACTGCAGAAGTATATAGAGAAGAAGATGGTCATCCCCCCCACACTCCCCTCCCCCAGCAATCACATGAATTTTAATATGCTACCAAGAATAACAATTTGTTGTATATCTTTCCATTTTTGGTACATTTCATTTCATTTCAATGCCTAATACATACATATATACAGGTTTAAGATTTTTTTAAGCTTTTGTTTTTAAATAAACAATCATTTGTATTATTCCAGAACTACCTTTTTTGCTTAATATAATATTTTAGAGATTGTTTCATGACAGTGAATTGTTTCTTTCTTAATGACTACATCATAATTTACTTAATGAGAAATAATACATATCTATTGTTTAAAAAATCCTTCAGGGGGCCGGCCCGGTGGTGCAGGCAGTTAAGTGTGCGCGCTCCGCTGCGGTGGCCTGGGGTTCGCTGGTTCAGATCCCAGGCGCGTACCGATGCACCGCTTGTCAGGCCATGCTGTGGCAGCGTGCCATATAAAGTGGAGGAAGATGGGCATGGATGTTAGCCCAGGGCCAGTCTTCCTCAGCAAAAAAAGAGGAAGATTGGCAGATGTTGGCTCAGGGCTGATCTTCCTCACAAAAAAAAAAAAAAAATCCTTAGAACTCAGAGTTATGTAAAGGAAAATCCCATACTCCTGTCCCATTTCCACTCTCCCAGGGGCAACCACTGTTAACAATTTGGTGTATATCCTTGCCAATATTTTTATGTATATGTATATATTTATGTCTGTATGTATATGTGTGTATGTGTATACATATATACACACACATGTGCATACACACATAGTTTATTTTTTTAAATGGAATCATAGTGTAAGTGTTTTTTGGTAGGTTGCTTTTCTCACTGATAAAATTTCATGAGCATCCTAACTTGTCAATCCAAATCTACCTCATTTTCCTTTTAAAACTACAGTCATCCATAGTATGGATACCATAATTTATTTAACCATTCCCCTACTGATGGACATTTGCACTGTTTCTGATTTTTCTCAGTTATAAACAAGGCTGCATGCATCCAAAAATAGCTTATTTGTGTATTTTTGGATATGTGTGGAAATGTTTCTCTGGGTTAAAATCCCAAAAATAGAGTAGTTGGGTCAGAAAGTATATACTTATTAAATGTTGATGGATACTATCAAAATGACCTGAAAATAGTTGTGCTAAATTACATAATAAGAGTCTTTGAAGACTTTTTGCTTTATTTAGGTAATTTCTAAACAAGACTTTCTTTAAAATCACTTCTTTCCCCCTTTGGTAATTATGAACAATGAATTATTTGTGTCTTTTAGGAACTATAGATTTAGCTTATTGTGACATTCTCTACAGAGACTTGAAGACAGGTCTTGAAGGACTTGTCCTTGAAAGCCTTCTCCATCTGATTTACCTCACAACTCCCTATGACCTGGCTTCTCAGTGTGACCCTGATTGGATGATATACTTCAGGCAGGTGAGAATATAAGATTCTTTAATATAGGCTGCTTAGTTCATTAATGGTGATGTGATTTTTGTCAAGTGATTATTCACTTTTTTCTCTATTAAAATATATTTAGAATTGGGCCTTTTGTCTTTCAGTTTTTAAGATAGTAATATGGCAATATCATATTTGGTTTGTTTAACTTAAATATTACTTTTCTGTTAAATATAAACATGTTCATTATCGAAAAAATAAAGATGCAGAAAAGAAAAAAGGATCATCCTGGTCCCATTCCCCCAAAGATAGTTACTGTTATGATTTGGTGACTACTACGTTTTATAATGTGTAGAATGTAAAGAAGCCCGTGAAAGCCGTCTCTGATGATTGAGAGTTTAATTACATGAAAGCTCTGTCAGAGCCAAGCATGATGATACACCAAACCCAGTGATGTTAATACCTGAGAAGGAATATCAATTTTATTGCCAGTAGCAAGATGGAACTGGCCGTACCTGTTACAAAACCAAATGGTAGAGTACAGTCTATTATGATTTTACTGTGAACAGGGTAGATGGATGAAAACGTATTAGGCAGCAGTGGTATGCAGCTTTCAATTGCAGGAAATTAACTTTCTTTTTAATGTCATATTTTTAAATTGTTATTGTAAGTTTTTTTAAGTGGTATATATAATAATGTTGCTTTCAAAAGCTTTCCCTCTTCTCCCTCCCCCTAGACATCTCCAATATTAAACATAACCACGTAAGTCCATGAAAACCATAGCCCATGGTCACAGTACTTATGACCATTCTTTAAATGATTCTACTAAAGTATGTTATGTTTTAATAATTTTTAAGCTTGCAATATTTGTAAATAAAATTTGTGTTATTTTTTCATATCCTTTAAAATCATGAAAATGTGATATCGCAGGAAATAGTGGATTTGGTTCAAATGGCAGATTTTTAAATTACAATGTGATTTTTCTGTATATTTACTCTTTTTCTATGTAGTTTAGCCAGCTCAGTCCAGCAGAAGAAAAAGTAGCTGCTCTTGCTGGAGTCTCTGAAAACTTTATTTGGAAGAAAGCATCAGGTCAAGCTATCAAGAAGGTACCATAGTCTTTTTTTCCTTCCTAAATAACTAAGTTCATTTAACAAAATTAATGCTGTAGTATCATCTCCTTTGTTGACTTAGTCTTTTCGTTTCACATTTTTTTCTTTAAGATAATATAATTCCCCTGTTACTTTTTAAAACATCTGAGGGCCAGAAATTTAAGCATTTTTTTAAAACAGTCTTTATTTCTGGGTAGTGTGATGGCCTTTTTTTGGTACCTTTGTATTTCTGAAATATTCTGTCATGCACATGTAAGACTTTTATCGTAGGACAAGGTAAACCTTATTAATCTATTTTTCATAGGCTACTTATGGTTTACATTATAAAAATTGTAAAATATTTATAAAATGTTTTCACAATATTATATAATCCTGAAAAAAATTTAATTCAAGGGAGAAAATATATTTTCTAGAAACTTTTTATTAGGCATTCTACTTGGTATCAGAGATTCTAAGATAGGATAGGTTTGGGGTTTTTGTTGTTGTTGCTGTTTTTTGTTGTCCCCAGAGAACTCCCAGTTTAGTATTTGAAGTACATAAAGCATTTTAGAAGGTTCAAGCAGATAAGCTAATATTCTTTTGTGTTATATCTTATATTTCGGTGTTTTAAAATTCAGTAAACAAGCATGAAGCATGTGTCTAGTGCATACACTGACTAGAAGAGAAGTGGAAATAATTCTTTGGCAAACATGCCTTCAAATTCCTTAAGTTAATATCATTTTCCCCCTCATGATACACTATTTTCATTTTCTTTCTTTCTTTCTTTTTTTTTTTTGAGGAAGATTGGTCCTGAGCTAATATCTGCCAATCCTCCTCTTTTTTGCTGAGGAAGACTGGCCCTGGGTTAACATCCATGCCCATCTTCCTCTACTTTATATGGGATGCTGCCACAGCATGGCTTGACAAGCGGTGCGTCGGTGTGCACCTGGGATCCAAACTGGCGAACCCTGGGCCGCCGCAGCGGAGCACGCACCCTTAACGGCTTGTGCCACCGGGCCGGCCCCTATTTTTCATTTTTAATTTTCTTTGGTAATCCCAATCTTCATTGAAACCTAATTATTTTACCTACCATTTCCCTCCAGTATCTTTTAAATTTTAACAAATAGTACTGATTTCATTTTGAAAAATGGAAGATGGTGTTGACTTACATTTGAATTGAATGGTGCAACTGTCCCACATATTGCTGTATCATAAAATTATAAATATCCATTTAGTACTTCAGCATTCATGTTATCACAATATTTACATTGGGGCTTTCCCCTCAGAAATGGCTACATTGTTTAGACCTTCAAAATGTTGAATTAAAATATTTCTTAAAACAAACCTTTTATATCAAACTCTAAAACATAAAACAAAAACAAAATCATACTAATTTGAAACTCATTACCAAATAATAAGCGTTTACAGAATCTTATTAGAATAATACATCTTTTTAAACTTGAATCAGAATTTATTTTTGTTAAATTTTATGAAATACAATCAATAAATGTTTGTTCAATTGATAATTAAATATTTAAAATAGTATGGGCATGAATTTATCTTAATTACAAGTGGCTTAGCTATTCGTTTAATGTTTTGAAAGTTTCTTTTTCTTAAATTCTGGAGAACATAATATTTACTTAAAATCTAATTGATTTCTCCACATTGAAAAAGACTCTCCCTTTTTTAAAACGTTTCTTATAAAAGATCTTGAAATTGGCATAAAGCATCTTATCTTGCCGCATAATATAATTATATCATTTTTCTTGGCTTAGAAAATACATTCTAAGCGAAATCTACATTGACTCAATTTATAGTTAATAATGCAGGTGTACTAAAATTGGGAAATTTAAAAG
This sequence comes from Diceros bicornis minor, assembly GCF_020826845.1. Lineage (NCBI taxonomy): Eukaryota > Metazoa > Chordata > Mammalia > Perissodactyla > Rhinocerotidae > Diceros > Diceros bicornis. The sequence continues at coordinate 67,996,708 of NC_080747.1, read as the reverse complement.
CAATCTTTTCCTACTTTCTATTCAAATTATGCTTTTTCAGCTTAATGCTTTTAAAGAGAGTGGTCTAGTATCAACATGCAGAATCTGTAATTTGTACATCCTTTGATATGTCACCCTAAGTTCTCATTGCAAACATTCTTTTACTATAATAGACAATATAATTTCATATTTTATACCTACTTTTTCTCTTTCAAGTTCATCCTTGTTTTCCTCTGATTTTAAGTGTGAGTTACTCAGTTTCTAAGTTAGCTTGATATTAGCTATGAAATACTTTACACAAAAAGTCACTAGACACCAGAGGCAAAAGCAGATAACCAGAATAGAAGCTGTCAACTACAGGAAGCATTTTTCTCTTTCACTGTTTTAACTTTGGAAACATTAATTATTTATCATGACCATGTGAAAATCATAGAATCTAATATTTACTCATAGTTCACAATATAGACAGCTTATTAACATATTTATCTAAATAAATGCATTTGTCTAACTTACAATCACACACATATACAATCTATAAATACCATAGTAAATGTAAAGGTCTCCCCAACTCCTTCCCTCCCTATATTCTTTTCCTAGGGCTACAGTAACAAATTAGCACAAACTGAGTATCTTAAAACCACAGAAATTTATTCTCTCACAGTTCAGGAGGCCAGAAGTCTGAAATCAAGATGCTGTCGAGGTCAGTTCCTTCTGGAGGCTCTGAGGAAGAAACCATCTTGCCTCTCCCCTAGTTTCTGGTGGTTGCCAGCTCTCCTGGGTGTTCCTTGGCTTGTAGACTCATCCCTCCAATGTCTGCCTCCATCTTCACATCACTTCTTCTGTGTCACTCTGTGTCCTCTCTTATCAGGACTCCAGTCATTGAATAAAGAGCCCTAAATGGCCCACTGTACATCCAATATGATTTCATCTCAAGATCCTTAACTAATCACATCTGTAAAAGATCCTGTTTCCGAATAAGGTCACATTCACAGGTACCAGGGGTTAGGACTTGAACATGTCTTTTTTGGGGGAAACACACAGTTCAACCCACTACATTCCCTATAGAAGGAAGTTTAATTCAAATTGGAAACAATTTGGCATAGCTCTCTTTTTATATTTGGAAAAATGATAATCAATTTGAATTAATCTAAAGTACAAGTGTTAGAAATTGGTTTTATTTCTATGGAATCATTCTATCCTTGCTCTCCTGTAGTACAATTTCATTCACTTTACCTTTTGTCCAATTTGAGTATAATGTACATTTTTAGCAGGCCCAGTACATAACTTTATTTAATTGTGTCTTTCTAGAAGGTGGACAAGGGCATTGTCAACAGACTATACCTGTCTTTTGTCCTTTATTCCTTGCTCAAAGAGACCAACATTTGGAGTGTGTCTGAAAAATTTAATATGCCTCGAGGATATGTACAAAATCTTCTCACTGGAGCTGCCTCATTCTCATCTTGTGTGTTACATTTCTGTGAGGTAATTCCCTTAAATTCCATACTTTGTGCATCTTCTTGTTTTAACTGTTAATAAACTCATAAACCAGTTAGTATTTTCTGACTGTTGACTTATTCTGTCATTACAAAGCACTCAAAATTTATTTAAAATATATCTTTGCTTTTATCTGCTTACAAAAATACTATATACATACTTATGGTAAAGATACAAAAATGACAGGATCAACTAAAATATATAATGAACAAGTAGAAATCATCAAGTTATCCCTACTCTTAGAAGCACCATTAATATTTTCAAATATTTGGAATCAACTCTTAGAAATGACGTTTCCCCATTGATGGATGTTCTGTGTGAGTGTCTTTCTCATGAGTGATAACTGTGTCAAGTATTTGATTACCAATATCCAACAGCTACCTTGTGACTGCCTGGTACCATGTTCTCTTGATTGCCACAGAAACTTGCCATTTTTGCTTCTAATGTCAGGCAGCTACTTTAGATTTCTACATCAAATGTTTAGTTTATAAAATAACTCAAGAAGAAAATGTTATTTTGGCCATCTGCCTTTGGGATGGATTTGTTAAAGACTACTAAAAGAAGCTTTCAGAATTTCCTTAAATGACACAACAAAGCTTACCAGACTTTTCTAACCAGATAATTTTTTGATGAATTTATAATATAAGCCATTTTTGGTGCATTTAAATTTCTTCTTTGTGGGTGGCATAATAATTCTTTCCATATTTGTTTCTACACTTAATTTTTTTTAACTTTTTTTCCCTATGAATTTACTTTTAAACTTAAAATCTACTTTATTTGCTCTATCTTAAACCTCTACATTCTGTGTATGTATATGGCAATTAATTATCATACCTGCTAATGGAGTAAATAATTCAAAAATACTTCACTTTGGATTGAATGATAATTATTTTAGCAAATTTACCTTTCTAAATATCTTTTATCTATGCTGATTTTTTTAATATTAGCTTACGCTCCCTAATTACACACTGACTAAGCAGTAGACAAAAATTGTAGGGGCCAGCCCAGTGGCGTAGTGGTTAAGTTTGCACGCTCTGCTTCGGCAGCATGGGATTCGCAGGTTCGGGTCACGGGTGCAGACCTGCACATCGCTCATCAAGCCATGCTGTGGCAGCATCCCATATACAAAATAGAGAAAGATTGGCACAGATGCTAGCTCAGCAACAATCTTCCTCAAGCAAAAGAGGAGGACTGGCAATGGATGTTAGCTCATGGCCAATCTTCCTCACCAAAAAAAAATTGTAGATAATAAGGAGAAGCTAGCCTTTAAAATGTATTTTCTATGTTTGTGGGTCTTTATATTTATAGATGCTTTTGCTAATAGTCTGTCCCTTTGTTTTACTTAGGACTATAAGGACTTGAGCCTTATAGAATTGTTCAAGTAAAAGAATCTATGTGTTGACCTTGAAAACCAACTCTAATTTGATGGTTGATCCTAGGATCAATCTACATGACAACTTGTGTTCTCAAGAATGTATTTTCAATAATTTAAAGTGTTTTTTTCTTTTTAAAAATTATGTAAGTGGTATAAAATAGTATACCAATCATATTAGTTAAGATACTTTTAACTACAAGTAACAGAAAAACCCCTTAGAAGTTTAAACAATAAGGAAAAGTGATTATCTTATGCAACAGGAAAGCCAGAGCTAAGATAGTTCCAGAGTTGATCAATTCAATAGTTCTAGTCAAGGTTTTGTTTTCTTTTTTTTTTACTCTGCCATCTTTAGTGCATTGACTGCTTTCCTAGTGGTCACAAAATGGCCAGCCTAATGCTGTTCCATGTATCATACACTCTCACAATGATACCCAAATGTTAGAAAGGAAACTTAAAAAAAGATAAACTACTCTTATAGAAAATTTTGAACATATATATAAAAGAAGACAAAGTAGTATAATGAATACCCATTTACCCACCAGCTTTAATGATTATCAACTCATGGCTTCCAATTTTTATTATTTGAAATATTTCTGCACTGAGCATCATGTTGCATATCAATCCTTCTATATTTAATATTTTGGCTTCAGGATAAATTTCCAAAGGGAGGAATTGTTTTCAGTCATTTGGGAAAGAAAAACTATTGATTCACTTCCTGATGTTTTGATAAAGATGAATAGAGCTCTTCTTGTTGACCTGTTTTTCCATTTTCAATCTTTTTCCTCATCCCAAAACCAGTTCATCAAATTCGTCAGAGTCTCTGCCATGTTTCCTCATAAGAATTTTGCTTGGGATCATTGTTCATCTCTGGCTTAATACGAGTTCCAGAACTTACATAAGGGAACATCCCCAACCATACAAATTCAACTTTGAAATAACTTGCCAGCTTTAAATTTTGTATATTTCTTTGTGTTCTGCAGGAACTTGAGGAGTTTTGGGTTTATAGAGCCCTTTTGGTAGAACTTACCAAGAAGCTAACCTACTGTGTGAAGGCAGAGCTGATCCCTCTCATGGAAGTGACTGGAGTTTTAGAGGTTAGTAGCTTCCCAGTTTCCCAATCGAGATGATTTCAACTAACAGAAACATTATACTTTTTTAGTAAATTGCTGCCATGGCCTGCCAGAAATCCCTTGTTAATCTGAACGTAGTCCTGATGAAAAATCACATTTGTGAAAAAAACAACAGTAGGTTTAGGGGCGACTCTCTTCAGATATGTGTGTGCTACCACTTGTCCGTAGCATCTCTTCCTTCCTCCATTCCAACGAAGAATTACCTCTGTTAGTTTAGACTCAGTGCTTCTTTATGGTAGTAGTGATCACATGGTAACAAGGCTTATTTACATTTCCTAAGAGAGTGAGATGAGAGTATCCTCAGCTGTTTTTCAGCTTTCTGTTTTTGGCCAACCCTTGATTTTAGTTTATTCTCTGTTATTCAGTTCTTGAATCAGAGGACTTCTTCTGCTTGGGAAGACACACACACACAAATACACCAGGAGTCCCCTGAGTAAATAATCAGAACGTTTTTAGGATACTGGACCAGAACATTTTATTTGAGGGTCTGAAATAATAAACGTTTTGTTTGTGTCCATCCCAGGACCTGGCAGATGTGGCTGCTCAATAAATATTTGTTGAAAGATAAATAATAATAATAATGAAATAATGCCCCCAGCCTAAGTGCCTTATTGGGTTTCTCATTCCTGATTGCAGCACACATCAGTTGACTAAAGCTACACAGAAAGCTATCTTTTTTTTTTTTTATAATTTGATTTATTTATTTTTTACCCCAAAGCCCCAGTAGATAGTTGTATGTCATAGTTGCACATCCTTCTAGTTGCTGTATGTGGGACGAGGCCTCAGCATGGCCGGACAAGCGGCACGTCGGTGCACGCCCGGGATCCGAACCCCAGGCCACCAACAGCGGAGCGCACGCACTTAACCGCTAAGCCACAGGCCGGCCCTCACAGAAAGCTATCTTGCTGTCTGATTGGAACCACCCAAAGGCGTCTTTTTAAATTCCTCAGGATTCTGATATCTCTCTTCTTATCTACTTTATTATCTTAGTTTATTCCTGTCTCTTGCATGTGAATTTTTTCCCTTCAATAGGACACTTAATTTTTTTTTCCTAATCTCAATTTCTGATCCCACTGGTTTTTGTAATACTTTTCAGGGTCGAGCAAAACAATTATACAATGCAGGTTATAAAAGTCTAATACATTTAGCTAATGCAAATCCCGAAGTGCTAATAAGGACAATTGATCATTTATCAAGACGCCAGGCGAAGCAAATTGTTTCATCAGCAAAGGTAAGCAAACAAACCATTTTTTAACCTTTATGATATTTTGCAGTGTTATCTCCTTATGCTTTAGACATAAAAACAAAAACATTTAACTATAGACACGAAAGTGTATATTTACAATATGTGGATAAAAATAGTGCATCTGTAATTATACAAGGCTTGCTAACAAAAGAAAGAGGACCTTCTGAAAAATGAAGACAATTTCAAGAGTTCATCAAAGTTCAGGGAACTCTGGAGCTCACTGAGTTCTGCCTCCTCACACCCTTTTCACGGAAGTCCTTTCCTCAGCATCCCCAACATCTGCTCTTCCCACCTTTGAACACCTTCCTTGACAAGGAGCTTACAACCTCAAAAATTAGGTAGTTCTATTTCTGGACACTTTGAGTGTTACAAAAAGCATCCGAATATAATGAGGCTCAATTTTGCCTTCTTAAAATGTCCACCACTGCATCGTAATACTGCCCTCTGGAGCTAGTCTATTCCTTTGTTCCTAGGGTAGTTTTTCACACATTTGAAAACAGCTCTCTTTGCCCCCAGGATTTCCCTTTTCTGTTTCTTTTATCCGCATCAAATAATCTAGTTGTGGGCCATTCACCATACCAGTTACCCTTTTGCTAGATGCAGTCCGGTTTGTTTGTCGTTACCCTTCTGCTCCATGGGGGTAAAGCCATTACACAGCAGCTTGAGATTATTTCCTTCTTGATCTCAACTATAGTTCTACACTTGTAGCCTGAAATTACTTAGCTTTTTTTTAAACTTCATTGTTACACTGTTGTCGTATATAGATCAGAATTAGCTAACAAGTAAATTTTCATCTTACTTTTTTGAATAGTGCACACGTTATTTATATTGCCTAAATTGATCTTTACAACAGTCCTATGAGGTGAGCAGAGTTGGTGTTATCCTCAATTTACAGATAGGGATGCTAAAACTGACCTTGTTCCATTAGATTAGAAGTTCTTAGTGTTGGTGGAGAAGAAGTTATAGTCATTACCATTGCAATAGCACCTAGCACAGTACTCAGCCTGTAACAGGTGTTTAACAAATATGTGAGTGAATAAATAAATGAGATTTAAAGAAATTAAGTGATTTACCCCCAGACACAGAGCTAGTCAGTAAGTAGTAGAGCCAGTACTATGGCGTTAGACTAGTGCACACTAGTGGAGTCCATAAGGATGACCAAAATAAGTGACTTTGAATTTTAAAAGTTTATTAGACAAGTTCAGGCATAAGCAGTTCACAGCTGATATGGAAATCAGTAGTGTATCCAGGGACCCATGCTCCTTCTGTCTCATTGCGCAGCCATTCTCCATACACGGCTTCCATCTTATGAACTAAGATACATGCTCTGGTTCTCACAACCCCTTCTGCTTTTCAGCCAGCTTGAAAGAATAAAATGGATATTTCTCACAGGATAGTTAGTAGAGGAGTAAGTTAGAGGTTGCAAATAGGGGAGAGAGAATGGAAATAAGGAAACCAGTTAGGATTATATTGAGGTTATACAGTTTTTTTGCATAAATGCCACAAAAATGATATGTGTCCTTCCTAGTACATCGTATCAGGAGCCACCAGATGTCAGTTTGTCCCATGACTGATATTAACTTTGATCATTTTGTTAAGGAAGTGTCATCTGGCAAGTTTCTCCAGTGTAAAGTTACTGTTTTTCCCCTTGTAATTAGTATTTTGGGAGTGGACACTTTGAGGCTAGGTAGATATCCTATTCTTCATCAAACTTGCACACACTTGTTTTAGCATCCACCGATGATTTTTGCCTGACTCATTTGTTTCTATGATGTTTGTCAATGTGATTTTCTAACCCTGTTATTCCTTCTACATTTATTTATTGGTACTTTAGTATGAGGAAAAGCTTTTCATTCTTCATTTATTTATTCATTCATATGTTTATATCAGAATGAACCATGGTTCATACTTATTCAATTACTGTCATTACTTTTTTTGGTGCTCAAATGGGCTCCGATTTCGCCAGCAGAAGCCCCTGAAAGCCGGTTCCTTTGTCTTTTTGACCTGTCCCCATCATGACTGGAGCACTGGTCTAATCATTAGGAACAGAAACCACACAGTAATGGGTGGAATGGGAAAGTTTAATATAAAGAATTAGTAACTAGTAACAGAGGTTACTATTTGGCTTCCAAGAGGTAAACAGAACTTTAAAGAATGCAGGAAGAAATCATGAGAGAGGGTCCACCCCCACCCCACATCACCCCCTATGGATGGGGTTCAGCCTTCACTGGAGAAGGTGTGGCTGTGGCCCACTAGACAGCAGTTCATTGCAGTGTTACAGCCAAGTCTGGCAAGCAGGAAACTGCCCACTAAGATGCCCGCAAAACTGCCAGGAAGCTCTCTGAGTGTGCTGTTGAGCTTGCTTGGAAGCTAACTTAAGTGCTCATGGAACTCCCCGAGAAGCTATCTGCCAGGGTACTGTTGAAACTCACTGTAATGAGTGCCACCGGATGTTCAGCATACTAGACAAGCACTGCAGGAGCCATAAGAAAAAGGAGGGAAGCAAAAGAGGGAAGAAACTCCTTCCTCTTATAGTCTCTCCAGTGCCCTCTATTGACAAAGCTTAACATTATACCAGCTGGCAAAGGAGAAACATTTACAGGATCCAGCTCTAGTATCTTCAGCAGGACAGTGAGGGATGGATTTGGAGCTGAGAAGCAATAAAATTAATAACCAGCACTCTGGCACAACAAGGTGTTCCAGATTCAGCTTGTATTTCCCTTGCCGTAGCCATGGAATCACCCATTTTTCCAAAGAGCCCTGGTTCCTTTTAGTGAAGAGGGGTCTTTAGAAACCCAAGTTTTAGGGGCTAAGTATGCTCGTTACCAGACAGATATGTCATTGCTTCTAGGTTCTCTCAGAAGACAGAGGCCACATATGTCTATATATTTTTCTATACTTTTTGTGTATGTGTGAGAGGAAGATCAGCCCTGAGCTAACATCCGATGCCAATCCTCCTCTTTTTTTTATTTTTATTTTTTGTTTTGGCTGAGGAAGACTGGCCCTGAGCTAACATCCATGCCCATCTTCCTCCACTTTATATGGGATGCCGCCACAGCATGGCTTGACAAGCAGTGCATTGGTGTGCACACGGGAGCTGAATCACGAACCCTGGGCCGCCGAAGTGGAGGGCGCGCACTTAACCACTTGTGCCACCGGGCCACCCCCAATATGTATTTTTCTATACTTATATATAAATTATGAAAGGCTGTGAGCTCATACTGATAATTCTGATTCTAATTTTTCCAGATACGTGCTGCTGCATAACAAAGTTTTACCCCAAAAACTTAGTGGCTTAAAACAGCTATTTTATTCTGCTCATGTTTTTGTGTATTAGGAATTCTGGAAGGGTTCAGCTGGGTGATTCTCACTTGGAGTCTCATGCAGTTACAGTCAGATTATGACTGGAGCTGTAGTCCTCTGAGGGCTTGACTGAACTGCATATCCAATATTCCATGTACGTGGCTGGCAGTTGAAAATTGGCTGTCATCTGGGGCTTTCAACTGGAGGAACTACATATGGCCTTTCCATGGGGCTTGGGTCTCTCATAGCATGGCAACTAGGTTTTGAGAGGAAATGTTCAGAGAGTGAGCATTTCAGGAGATCAAGGCAGAAAATGAACTAACCTAACCTCAGAAGTTGTGCAGTTTCACTTCTGCCACATACTGATGGTTACTAGAGGGCCATTAAGATCAGCCCAGATTGCAAGGAAGGGGAATTAGACCCCCACCTCTACATACGGGGAGTGTCAAATAATTTTCAGTCACCTTTAATGTCTGCCTTCTAGTCACAAATTATTTACATTTCTCCCACATGCAAAATATACTCACCCCCAAAAGATTTACTCCTTTATGGCATCAGACTCAGGCTCAAGGTCCAGTATTTCTTCTAAAGCAGGTCCAGGTGCAGGTGATGCTCCTTGAGTACAATTTCACAAGTATAGTTTCTGTCAATCTAAAGACCTGTGAACTAAAGAGATACCACATACAATGGTGAAACAAAGATAGGATAACCACTGTACACTTCCCTTCAAAAATAGGGAAAATGGGTGGTACACAGCAGCAAATCTGAATTCCAGCCAGGTATGCGTTGCCATTTCCTTGATTAGGACCCAGTTCTGCTCCCTGGGAATGATTCTTCCTGGCCCATATTTGCAGCCAGGTAGCTTTCTTAGTCTGCTTCCTGTCTGTAGAAGTTGTAGGGTTCAAAGGTTCTTTTTATTTTGTACCATCTCTCTGTCTCTTTTTATTCAATCTAGTTTAATTTCTTTTAAAACATTGTGGGTTTCTTATTTATCTATTTATAATCCCATGTAGCTTGGGTTTCTTACAGCATGTTTGCTGGGATCTGAGATGGAGCATTCAAGAGACCTTGGAAAGGTCTCATTCCAAGAAACCAAGGCAGAAACTACAAGACTTCTTTTGACTGAGCCCTGGAAATCATGCAGCATCGTTTCCACTGCGTTCTATTAGTTACAAGTGAATCACCAAGGCCAGCACAGGTTCAAGAGGAGAATTGGATCCCATCTCCCCATGGAGGTGTCAAAGAATTTCCAGTCATCTTTAATCCACCACACTAATCCTGCACTGCAGGACTCATTATAGTCTTTCCCCTTCTCTTTCTTTTTTGGTGAGGAAGATTGTCCCTGAGCTAACATCTGTTACCAATCTTCCTCTTTTTGCTTGAGGAAGATTGTCCCTGAGCTAACATCTGTGCCAATCTTCCTCTACTTTGTATGTGGGATGCCTCCACAGCATGGCTGGATGAGCAGTGCATAGATCCGTACCTGGGATCCAAACCAGCGAATCCTGGGCTGCTGAAGCAGAGCGCACGAACTTAACCACTACGCCACCAGGCCAGCCCCTCCTTCTCATATTTTTAGTTCCTTTCTCCAACAGTAAGAAATCTAGCTCCTATTTTCATCAATATATTTATCTGTTTTGCTCAATCCTAGAATGCACTGAAAATAATTTCAAAATTGTTAAAGCATACCATTGCAAAAAGCAAACTTACTAACTTGAGTTCCGTATTTTATTTACAGATCTTTTTGTCCTTAGTCTGAGAATATATAATTGAAACAATGTGTTTAAGTGTTGCTTTTTTTTAATTTGCTTCAGTTGTGGTTATGTTACTCATTTCAAATACTGTTAGATTCTGTTTGTATTCCATTTTAGTCCCCGACCCTCCCAGTCCTTATGAATTTTTTTTGAGTTTATAAAACATTTATGTATTTTCTTTATCTTTAAATTGAAATAGTTTTACAAGGATAATATCTTTATTTTCTTTTATTTCTGGAAGTTTTCCTAGGTTGCAGTTTTAAATATTAACTCTAATCCATTTTTTAATTTTTCTTCTTTAGCAATTCCAATTATATGTATGTTGGGTCTTCTTTGCCCATTTCAGTCTCTCTGACCCTTTTTACTTCTTTCTTTATCTCATTTTCATTTTCTTGATTGTTTTCCTGCTTTTTTTCTAATCACCATAATTAGGTTTTTAGTCAAATTTGTTCTTCCTTAGGTACCTCATTACTTAGTTCTTATTTCTGTTATGATTTTGCCTTTTTCCTCTATTGCTTTCCTGAGCTTACTCAATTTTTGTTTCATTTCTTTTTGTTTCTGGTCCATTTCTGTTCTTAGTTCTTGGACTTCTTATTCAGGGTATATTTTTCTCCCCATATCTCCAAATGTTTATTTGAGAATATTTAATTCAGTTTGAAGTGTCGCATTACAGTTTTTCTTCTTCGTGATTTGCTTTCAGGAAAGGAAATTTTTATGAGCTGAAGTGCTTTGAGTCTCTCTTTTTTTAAAAAACATATATAGTAGTTTTGTATAGATGAGAACTGCTTCTCTATTTCTTGGACAGGGATAGCCATCTGGAGTGGTTTATGAGAATCCTAGTTTATGAATAGATTTATAAGTGTCTCTTCTGTCAGTGTAGCAAAGTACAGTTTCTTTAATGGATGGCTTCGGATGGGAGAGGAGTGCAAAGAGATGTTGTATTCTTTGATTTTTTAATTTCCTTTTTGTCCTACAGGATCCTTAATTTTTCCCTCTTATTTCTTTTTCCCCTCACTGCTCATCTTCCAAAGAGCACCTCTCCCTTTTTATCCATTCTCTCCCTCAGAAGTGTTGCCTTTCCAAGACTGCCTTCTAGAGTTCTACACACTTTAAATCCCTTCTTATAAACAATGGTTTAATCTACCTAGATTCTTTTCTCAGTAATTTTGTACTTGGTAGCCTTTCTCTCTCTGGAGGTGACTTTATTTAATCTTAGACCCTCTGTTCCCCTCTTCTCTTTTCCATGTAGTTTTTTCTCAACCCCACCTTCATCTCTGCAAACACTTGGAGTGGGAGCCTGACAAATGGCTCTGCTGGAAGTGGTGGGTTTCTTCAACTACAAGTAATTTGAGGTTGATGGTGGTCTCTGTGTTCTAGTAATGCTGACACATGAGTTTTATGTGGTTTACTTGTTGTTCTTGTTGATCTGTATAGTTTTTAGAGGATGTGTTGGGACATTCATTTTACATGGTCACCATTACCTCAGCTATTGGAAAACTTACCTAATTACATTTTAATCTCTTTTATGTATAATGCTGTGTAATGCTGTGTTTTATATCAAATTGGTAGAAAGTGGTTTTTTTCACTTGCACTTTGTGTCATATGATGTTTTTTTCTCTGTTATTTTGCTAAACTTTTTATTATACAAATTTTGTAACAGAATTAATGAAAATACTTCACCCCAAAATACACAAAACCCAGCTGTAACAAATACCAACATTTTATTTCTGATTTTTAAAAGAAAGGGGAAAAAATTATTGTTCAGCAGCTATTCATTGACATCTACTATGTGCCATGTTTAGAAATACTTTCTTTGCTCATTTTGAAATGACCATGTTAATTTTAGGACTTGAATAAAACTTTTCTCTGAAACACTGATGGGTTTTTAAAAGATAGCATACTAAATTTTGAGAAATAATAAAATGTGTATAAAAAGGATAATATTTTCAAGAGCTAATTAAATTTTTGCAAAATTGTCTTAGATTTTATAGATTAAAAGTTAATTTTTAAGTGGCTGAGTCTTCAATAAAACGAATCTTCGAGAGTATTACAGCTCCTTTATTTTTGATATACTAAATGCAGTGATCAGCTAAAGTGGCTCTAACTAAATGCCTCAGCTTCATTTAATAGAATCACTTGTTCTTAAGTGGCCATTTTTCAATTTCATTTTTAGTTTTAATGTGTAGATTGCTGATATGTAAGGATTCAGGTATCTAATAGACGGTGGTAAAAATGTTAGCAATTCTCTAGCAATGAATATTTGACCTCATCTCTTAATTTTTTTTCTCGTAGATGCTGTTGCATGAAAAAGCAGAGGCTTTGCAAGAAGAAGCTGAAGCGTTACTGAGATTGCCTCCTGATGTCCCTGGTATTGTGGCCTCTTCCGTTGAAAAGGCATGAAGCTATCCAATGAGCATTTTCAAATATGAATTATTTATTGTACATATGTTTTATTAAAGATTTCCTATAATTTATAAATGAAAAAATATATTTTAATTAGACATTAAGAATTATGGATGATGTTTGAATTACCTCTCACCCGTAATTGCAGTAACCTTCCCACTAGTAATCCCTCTTCTTCAGTACTTACACATTATTCCTTTGCTCAAAAATCTGTAGTGTCCACTGCAAAATGAAATCTAACTTCCTCAACATCTCTCCAGCCTACCTTTGTAGCCAGATCCTTCATTATTCTCTTATCCATTTCTTTCATCAAACTGCACTATTTGAAATCCCCATAATTTTCCCTGGGATTTCCAAACCTTCCATTTCTTAACTGCTTTACACTATTCCCAATGCATGGAAAATTATCTTTGAAATGTCCTCTGTACTTCAAATGTCAACTAAAAATGCTCAAATACTGTCTCCTCTGTAAAATAGTCCAAGTTCATCCTCATCCCCACCCCATATGTGGGATGCTCTTTCCCTCCTGTAAGTATTGTGAGCCCATCATTTAGACCTGTATCTTTTTTGATGCTACTAGTTTGTAATCCCCTGGAAGGCCGAGATCTTTTTTATCGTCTTTGTGTGCCACACAGCACATACCACAGTTCACTGGACAAAGTAGGGACCTCTGTGAAGAATGAATACTACCCAAATCAACGATTTGAAGATGCTCTTTAAACACTTTAAATATTCCCTTTCCCTCTCCATTTTTAGATTTACAACTCAAATGACTGGTCATCTACGGGAAAAAAGGTAGTAACTAGCAATATGTATGAGTACTGAACTGGTTTGGTTAAAGTTCTACTCATCCATTGGAAACTTTGCAGATAGATCCACAGTCTAAGTTCTTTGTGCCTTAACATTTTAGACCTTTACAATATAGTAGTCATTTACCTAGTAATTTCTATGTGCCAGGCACTGTTGTAAGTGCTTTATGTGATTAATCCTTACAACAACCCTATAAGGCAGGAACTGTTATTATCCCCATATTACAGATGAGTCAACTGAGACACAGAGACACTAAAGTAACTTGCCTGAGGTCGTGTTCTAGTTATTGCAGAGCAGGTATTCAGACCCAGGCAGTTCCAATCTAAAGTCTGTGCACTTAACTGTTAGACAATATTGTCTTGCTAGAATTTGCCCATTTTATCCCTTCCTAAGTGTTCCTTTCATCTGGCCTTCATTTTATCTCCAGCATTACATCCCATCATTCACTTCAACCCTATCCCTACATCTCTTTACATGAGTCAAAGTGTGACATCTTAATGTCTTAGTAGAACCTTGGGCTTCATTGCACATATTCTGTTTATTGCAGCTAAAAAGATTATAAAAGAGCAGCTGGCTTGCCTGCTGGCTCCTTGGGCCCAGCCACTGAGATGTGCTCACAGTGGTCCATAGTCTAGTCTTCCGTTTTTTTTTTAATGTGGAAACCCCAGTTTTATTAGTTTGCCTAAGAAAGTAAGGCTATAAGTGAGCCCTGATTCTTGCTAAGCAATTTATGAGACTGATTAATAATCCCAACTTAATTTATTAATTTAAGATTGGAGATGGCAGGGTTGGAGGGGCACCTTTACAGAAACCTGTAACTGCAGTCCAGGACAGTCTCCCCCCACCACAATCAGTGCCTCTCCATGTCAGTCTACTGAAGGGCTGTATGAAGTGTAATGATTGGTGATCAGCCCTAACAGATCCTAAGATGCAAAGAAATTGAAACAGCTCAGCTCTAGAGAAGAAAAGTAGGAACAGAGTGGAGAATGAAAATAGATTCAAATATATTTAAGAATTTAATACATAATAAACATAGTTTCTCAGTTTCAAGTGATAGAAACCCAAGTATATCTAGTTTAAACAAAAAGGAATATTTAGCAGCCACATTCTCAAACCACGGCAGCGATAGAACTTGCTCTGAGGCCAAACCCTCAGCAGATTACCAAGCAGAACAGGGATCCTCAGATACGGGGTTGTACAGACAACCAAGAATCACCAAATATAATTATGAGTAAAGTCAAAACCATAAAAGACAGCAATTCAGTGAAGAATCAATATCTAAGGAGACAATGGATAGAGCAACAGATCAAGGTTTTAGAAAAAGCATAATTACTATCTTGGGGCAGATGCTAGATTGAAGATGAAAATAAGATCAAGAATATTTTGATCAAGGCCAGCCCAGTGGCTTAGCGGTTAAGTGCTTGAGCTCCGCTGCTGGCGGCCCGGGTTCGGATCCCGGGCACGCACCGACGCACCGCTTCTCCGGCCATGCTGAGGCCACGTCTCACAAACAGCAACTAGAGGGATGTGCAGCTATGACATACAACAATCTACTGGGGCTTTGGGGAAAAAGAGGAGGATTGGCAATAGATGTTAGCTCAGAGCTGGTCTTCCTCAGTAAAAAGAGGAGGACTAGCATGGATGTTAGCGCAGGGCTGATCTTCCTCACAAAAAACAAACAACCAAAAAAAAATATTTTGATCAAAATGAAAAACTTAGTAGATGGGTGGACTAGCAGGAAGAGCCAACTAGTAATTTCCAGTTTGAGCTGAAGAATTCTCCCGAGATGCATAACCAAAGAACAAAAAATTGCAAACTATGAAAGAAAACAACCAAAGGCATAGAGGAGAGATCCGGACACTGGAGTGTCTGTCTCATAGGCATACCAGAGGGAGAGAACTGAGAGTCTGACCCGGAGAAAACAATACTAGATATAACTTCCCTGAAGCTGATGAACAACTTAGAAAGGACCCACCAGTTGCTGACCCATACCTAGACACATTGTCATGAAAAATCAGAACACACAGCAGAAAGCTTCCAGAGGAGAAAAAAGAAAAAAGATTACAATTCAAAGTAAGAATTATATTAACATCTGTTTATCAGCTGCACTGAAAGACAATAGAGCCATATCTTCAGAGTTGTGGAAAATAATCTATGCTCCTCAGTCTAGCGATAAAAGAAACATTTTGAAACATGCAAGGACTTAGAAATCCTCTCTGAGACTCCAGACTAAAATATCAGAGAAAATAAACAAACTTTTTAAAGCCATTTTGTTTGGGGGGTATTTTTAGCACAGCAGTTTATCCTTTTCCCTAAGGATATGACTTATTGGGACCTTGTGCCTGTTCTTCATTGACTGTAGATATCACCATATCTATCATAAAATAGAAGCTATTTTAGCACAATACAGAAAGATCAGCTTCAAAGGAAAATAATTTATGACTTCACCTTCCATACCTAACCTGGAATAAGAATATGTCCATTTCCAAGAACAGTTCTGATGTTAGCTTTGTATCTATGAGGCAGTCTCCACTGTCTAGTAATAATAGTGATATAAATAAGGTAGAAAATGTCCAGAATGAAGAAAGGCTAGGAGCCAAATCACTATTTCTCTGCTATTTTTAAAACATGTTCCCAGGTATGAAGATCACAAGAGATGCCAATATTGACAAGCAATGGCTTTTCAATGTTCCTGTTGTAAAAATGTAGAGTCTATCAGGTTTAGACAATGGATTCACTCAGAAGTTCCTGAAAGGCATTAACACATGTGAGAAAAGACGGAGGGTTGAAGCTGACTGAATTGTACCAGACTACATGAAATGAATGCTTAGTTTTCTGAGAGCCGTACTCTCCAGACAGCTGGCATGATCACAGCAAAACACTGGATGACTGTTTTCTGCTATTCACTGCACACCAGCAAGGGGCCCAACACCACCTGTGGAGATGTATGAGGTGCCTTGCCCACTGAGTGGGGGACACTGAGCTCTCTTTCGTCCCTTATGATTGTGTTTAGAATGTTCCAAAACAAACTGAGTGTGATGAATTAGCGTGCTTCATTTCCTTCATTTTTCATAGTTAAAATGGTCTTTTGATCCTTTTCTTCAGTAAGTAGTTACCCAAATGATATGTGGCCATTTGGAGTACTTCTTGGAGATGTGGTAATTGTCTTTCAGGAGAACGTCTGTATGTAACATATAAAAATTCTGCTATTTAAGTTATTACTATCCCTCTAGAGGAAATGAGTGGTTTTGCTCTAGCTGAACCAAACGTATTAGATGATTAAACCTCCCCAAAATGAGATGTATGCACAGAGCTGGCAGTAGGAGCTTTAGTGTCAGGTCTGCACTGAAACAAATGAACCTGGCAGTGCAAGTTAATATACTTGTAGCATCTGGTGGTTAAAATTTGGTACATTATACATTTGAGTATGTGTTTCATTTCTTCTGAGTATTTTAAATAATTAACCTATTTTTGTTGTTTTAAGAATTTTAACTCAAAGACAAATACTGTATGTTCTCACTTATATGTGGAATCTAAAAAAGCAACTCATAGAAACAGAGTAAACTGGTGGTTGCCAGGGGCTGGGGAAATGGGGAGATGTTGGTCAGAGGGTACAAACTTTCAGTTATAGGATGAATAAGTTCTGGGGATCTAATGTACAGCTTGGTGACTATAATTAACAGCACTGTATTGTATACTTGAAAGTTGGCAAGAGAGTAGATCTTAAATATTGTTACCACACACATACACAAAAGGGTAGTTATAAGAGGGGATGGAGGTGTTAACTAACCTTATTGTGGTAATCATTTCACAATATATACATGTATCAAATTATCACATTGGACACCTTAAACTTACATATGTTATATGTCAATAATATCTCAATAAAGCTGGACAAAAAAGAATTTTAACTCAAATGTGCATGATACCTGGTGTGGTAGGCAGAATACTTAGCCACCCCCCTCACAGAGATCCACCTCCTAATCCCCAGAAACTATAAATATGTCATGTTACCTGGCAAGGGGGAATTAGGGTTGTAATGGAATTAAGGTTGCTAATCAGCTGACCTTGAGATGGAGAGATTATGCTGAATTATCTGGGTGGGCCTGATGTAGTCACAAAGCTCCTTGTGAGGGAAAGAGGGAGACAGGAGAGTCAGGGTCAGATATGATGCGACAGACTCAGCCAGTCACTGCTGGCTTTGAAGATGGAAGGGGCCTCAAGTCGAGGAATGCAGGCAGCCTCTGGAAGCAGGAGAAGGCAAGGAAGCGGATTCTCTCCTTGAGCCTCCAGGGAGGAACTCAGCTCTGCCAGCACCTGTTGTTAGCCCACTGAGACCTTTTTCAGACTTCTGTCCTCCAGAACTGTAGGATAATAAATTTGTGTTGTTTTAAGCCACTAAATTTGTGGTAATTTGTTATAGCAGCAACAGGCGTGAATACATCTGAAAATAGCATGGCAGCCTGGGGTGCTATGGAACATGACTGGAAAACCGCCATTCTGGAGAACTCTTCCTGGATCTTAGCACATAATGATCTAAGTTAAATGTGTTGTGCCCCCTGAAAGGATTATTTTGCATTCCTGAAAACTATCTGTGTAGAAGTCAACTGTGATAGATGCCTACCATTTTTATTAGCTGCACTTTTCTCCAGTGAAAAGATTTCTTTTGACTTATCCTGTTAACAACAGCTTAAGTAAAATGTAAAAGACCCGTCCCTAGTTGATTAAAACAAAACTACAGAAAAGATCCAGTTACCACAAAGATTAGAAGTTTGATTCCCTAACTAGAGGCATCTAGTCTATGAAAATTTCCCAAACCTTTTTTTCTCTCTGTAAATGGGCATAAAATGTTTATCATAATAAAGAGATATGCATAAAGCTGTGAAAATGTAGGCTAACAGCAATGTGAGTATAAAGAACTAGCTATTATAATGCTATATGCTAAATTATTTTCCTTTGTGGTAAAATATAATATTACTGTATGATCACACATAAAATTGGAAAAAATCCACAGGCAACAGACTCCTCACTCTGTACAAAGTACAGTGACACTAGTTTGATTATAAATTTGTAAACACTTGGAGAGTTATAACAACACAGTCTATGCTCATCCTAGAAATGATGAAGGAATTCAACATCATTTTGCTGATACTTGTCAAAGCCATTTCAAAGCTCAATGAAAATATTTAAATGTATTTTACTGAATAGTTTCAAAATGCTTAGTCTGATGCTAAATACTGGTAGAACACAGAGGTGGCATATTTGGTTCTTATTTCTTTTAGGAGTAATAAAGCATAAATACATGAACCACGAGCCACTGATGATAACAAGACAAAACACAGTGTACAAAAGATAAATGCTGACAGGCACGAAAGGGAGAAGTGGGAGGGGGAATCTTTGAGAAAGAACTCGTGGAAGAGGGAGACCATGAAACAGATGCTAAAAGGAAAGGAGAATAGGGAATGTCCAAGACGAAGAAAGAAGGGCGTCTGTGGGGGCGGGGAGACACAACGGTGCTCTTCTAGCTGAGGTATGCAAAGTGCAGGCTGTAAGCCACACCATCTGTATATCTGAGCTCTTAAAGCAGTGATGAGAAACGAAAAAAACAGCAGCAAATGTCTGTGCTGAGCCACCACTGCTTTCTCATCTGGTGTCCCTTGTGATCAGTGACAGGCACTTGTGAAACACCTGACAGACATGTCACATGTGACCACAATATGGACAGAGCCATCTGGGGATCAAGTAAGTTCATGACCTTAGCCTTGTTAGCACTGTGATCTGTCCGTCTAAACTAACTTGCTAAACTAAACTTGCTCCCTAGGGCAGATGTAAAATGTAGATCCGGCCTTTGTCAAAGCTAAGCTGGACACCAGTTAAAGTGGTGAGGACAGACTATTCAGTAATAACCACTGCAGTGGGCAAGAGAGTCCAGTGTGAACTGAGCTCAACTTTGATCAGTGCAGAGGTGATGGGCGTCTTAAAGGGAGAATGAGGGAGTAGGGAGGGGACCAAGTGGGACTCCAGCAGAGACTCGGTTTATTAATTGGTGCCTCTGGAGAGAAGCAAACTCCTAGTATCTTTATGACAGGAGGTAGTGGTGCTAGTTAGGGCAAGCTTCCCAAATAGACTGCTCTCAGGTTCTTGAGAAGATAGTTCTGGGGGGTGGAAGATCTACATCTCAAAGCCAGGGAGAAAGGATTTACAACTGCAAGCTTTCTAAAGTAACTGTTCAAAGTGGGGGTGGGGATGGGGTTCAGGGGCCCATCTGTCTATGACCAGGTTTTGGCTGGAACGAACAGTGATTCTGGAGTTTTCTCAGGCAGACACTTTCACAGGGGCTAGGGTCATCCTAGGGGTGTGACCCTGAGCTGTTAGCAACTATGTTAGTATTTGTTCAAGTCTTTTAGTGGGCGTTTTGGGGATCGGGCGGCAGATGAAATCATTTGTGCTGAAAGCCTGCAGTTTTCATAGGCCAAAGTTAAGGCCTGGTCAAAATGAGGGCTCAGAGGAAGCTGTCTAAAGTTCAATCAAGAAGGGACTCTTGGTCACTTTCCAGTGTTTGTTCAAAACGCACTACTTAGTTCGCTTTAAAAAATGCCATCACTAAGATTGATACTTGGTTTCCTTCAATCTATATTATATAACCTGGGTCTTGGTCTTTACTTTTAGTTCTTGGTTCTTTTTCTCAGCATGATCACAGGGGAGTAGGAAGAGAGTTTTGCATAAGTTATTCTAGCTCTTCACATAGCTCTTAAGTTCATCGTTCAAGACTCCTGCAGCAGGAGAAAGCCTTCAGAAACTGAACGACCTTGAAAACCTTCCTCTACCCATCGCTTGGGCCTGAGCAGGTGCAGTTCAAAATGACCTCAAGGGGCCTTGAACTTTTATAGACAACAGGCTGCACTTTAGTTGTTCCAGCCTGTGCAGACGTGCTAAATCAAAATTAAATGTTAATGTTGGTGGTGTCTGTGCCCCTCTGCTGGGGAAACTAAAATGCAGAGAAACGAGGCTCTAACAGCTGTCAGTAATTGGGTCACTGCCTTCCCCTGTGCCCTGCTTCCTAGATTTACGCCAGCACCTACTGTCATTAATGGCGCTGCTGCTGAAAAGACGTCTTTGCCAAGATGTCGGGCTGGAGGAACACGTGTTCTTGCAAGAGAAGCTGAAAGTCCTTGAAAGCCCAAAAGTAGGACATGAATCCACAAATTGGAAAAGGTAGGAATGGTCTGAAGCCTCACTAAAAAGTATGACACATGGAAGCAGCTTGGAGTTGCTGCGTCTGCCATTCTGTTACTGGGGCAGTGCCTACTTCAGGTGGAGGCTGACTTAGGCTGTGACCTTTTGGGTTATCTTTTCCTGCAAAATGAGCAGATTCTAGCAGATGCTGCCAAAACTTCTTCCTTGTCAATTCAGCAGAGAGAAAGAGTCTTTCCTATCATTTATTCCAAAAGCATAATTGGCATGTTACTGGTTCATGACAGCTAATGGTTTTATTCATAAATAGTGATCGATTGGCTTCCTACGTCTGATACAGGCCACTAAGCAGGCTAAGACCAAAGAATCCCACTCTGGATTTCCGCTCTTCTGTGGTGAACTTCAGTGATCTCTGTTGAATGAGAGCTTGAATTCCACTCTTAGTAACAGATTCCCTGGCTGGTCTCAGCTAGAATTGTAGGGAAATTGTTCTGTAGCTAACTCAAACGGCTTGAAGAAGATGTGCTCTACTCCATCTCTCTGGGAACACTTGTCACATCTATATTGTGAATTAAGCTTCCAAGTATTATTCGGATATTTTACTTAAGCACTTCAGTTTGGTGTTGCATATAAACCAACATAAATTAGTAGTTTTCATGCATGTGACTGTTGGGGGCACGGCAGAAGTCTCTCAAATACAAAGCTCTTCTTGCCGTTTAGGCAGTACCATCAAGTTAGCAATTTTTTCATTATTTTATTTTATTTTTTTTTGCTAAGGAAGATTGGCCCTGAGCTAACATCTGTTGCCAATCTTCTTCTTTTTGCTTAAGGAAGATTGTCTCTGAGCTAACATCTGTGCCAATCTTCTTCTACTTTGTATGTGGGATGCTGCCACAGTGTGGCTTGATGAGCAGTGTGTAAGTCTGTGCCCAGGATCTGAACCTGCAAACCCCAGACTGCCAAAGCAGAACACGCGAACTTAACCACTATGCCACCGGGCCAGCCCCCTAATTCTGTCTTTTCTTTTGTTAATCTGTCTTTTGTCAGTTAACTTCGCAGGCCCCCAGCTACTGAACCTAAGAGGGTAGAAGAAAAGTTTTTCTTCTCCAGTGAGCCAATGAGAGACACTGGCAGGAGATTGGATAGCATCTCTGGCTGCGTCTTCTCCAAGCTTCCAGCTTCTGCAAGACAGCCCCTCTGCGGTCAGGTCCTCCAGCAGCCTCCAGTGTGGTTAGTCCCCAGGGAAGGTGGTAGTCCTGCCTCCGGGACTCCTAATACCACCTTCTCCCTTGACCTCTCTAGCTCTAGGGGTCATAATAGCTTTCTGATGTTGCCAATATATGGCTTGCCTCCGTGTCTTTTGTTTGACTTTTTGACTGTTTCAACACTTTTATAATTAGTTCCCTATATCATCTTTTCTCAACTGAATTATCTGATTCCCATTTGTTTCCCAAACTGTACCCTCTCTGATGAAATAGATTGCCACATCTTGGCCCTCCTTAGCACCATCAGGGCCTTTCCATTGCCAGCCATCCTTAAACTCTTTACAGGAAGAGAGAATCTATTGGTGCTTTGAGGACAGTAGGAACTCAAGAAACATTGACTGGCTGGCAAAGGAGGGGACAACTGAGCTGTTTGGCCATGGCGTGTTTCCATAACTATGAGCAAGGAATAACACAGAGAAAGAAAAGATGGAGTCCAGAGAGTGAAGGGGAAATAAATGGGCCCAGCTTCCAGAATCTGAACACTGCTGAAAATCTTCCTCTAATCTTACTGTGGAAACCAGAAGGGCATCAATTTAAGACACATGTAGATCACAGAGTTTGGAACCTGTTGAAGTTGCCTCATGCAACCCATATTTTCGATTGAGGGCCTGCTGTGTGCTGCGGAGGATACAAAGGTGACTCTGACAGAATCTGGTTCTTAAAATACATGTAGCTTAGCAGCACAGAGAAGGCATCCTCATAAATAACTATAACAAAAGTGATAAGGAGAGGAACTTCAGAGCAGATGTAGAAGCACAGCATGAGGGAGATTAGAAGATGATGTAAGTAGCTTGTGCTTCTACCTTCACCTCCCGGATTCATTTGGAGAGAAAGGAAAGCATGGAGAGTCTGTGAGTGCTGTGTGCTCGATGTATGCTAAATTCCCAGCCATGGCTTTGATGACTTACATTAACAAACAATTCAGAAGTAATGGCTTCATGCCTGGCTAGATCCAGGGCTCAAAATTTGTCCCCCGGACACTGTCTCCTTTTTTTTTTTTTTTTTTGGTGAGGAAGATTGGCCCTGAGCTAACACCTGCTGCCAGTCCTCCTCTTTTTGCTTGAGAAAGATTGGCCCTGAGCTAACATCTGTGCCACTCTTCCTCTATTTTGTATGTGGGTCGCCACCACAGCATGGCTTTGAGGAGTGGGGGTCTGTGCCCGGGATCCAAACCAGGGAACCCTGGGCTGCCAAAGTGGAGCACACCGAACTTAACCACTACACCACCGGGCCACACCGACACTGTCTCCTTTTATCTTAATTCTGCTTCCCCCTGAATTGCTTCCATTCCCCACTCAGGATCCCCCAGGACGGTGGCCAGATGGCTGCCAGCAGACTCAGACCCTCACAGCTAAGCAAAACCATCCAAAAGAACAATCCCTCTTTCATCATTTTCATGATGGCTGGAAGGATGTATTATGGTGATTGACAAGGCCTTGGATACAAGACAATCCCTAGAACCACAATGGTTTGGGTTATAACACCCCTCCCCACATCACAAAGACTGTGAAAGATAATCAAGATGTTACCATAAAACAAAAAAGGAAACCGGCTGCTGGTACAGACAGAGATGGCCTCCTCTAAGAGGACTGTGAGTTCCTCTGAGAATAGCAGTGTTCAGCCCATGCATCACCAAACATTACTGCAGCATGCATCAGACAGGTGTGGCTCATGTAGTGAGAGCAGCCCAGCCCAGTCTAGGCTCAGCTCTCTGTTTGGGCTGCGTGTTTTGATAATTTGTGCAAGCCAGTGCTTTCCAACAGAGGGTGACTCCCACCCCTACACCACACGGCACATTTGAGCATATCTGGAGACATTTTTAGTTGTTGCATGTTGGAGTGGGAGTGTGCTCCTGGCATCTAGTGGGTGGAGGCCAAGGATGCTGCTAAACTTCCTACAATGCTCAGGACAGCCCCCGCCACAAAGAATCATCTGACACAAAAAATTGGTAATAGTGCTGAGAGGGAGCAGAATACGTGACCCCAAAATGTGCTGCTTTGGCATGTGGATTATTTTGAGCTGAAGCAATCAAGGCCCAACAGACTCAGGAAGTTTTTTTTTTACCTCTCCCTTAACAAAATTTAGACAAGGAACTTGTACCAAGAAAAGAGCTATTATTAGAAACAATTTTTTACACCAGAAAGATTTATCTGCACAGCATGGCAAACATTTACCAGACATTTGCTTTTCCCATCTTCCTATGAATTATCCTCTTTGAAGTCCCAGACACCTACCCTCTTCTCCTTAGCTCAGGATGGTGTATGAGCCTCAACTGCCTGGCTGTCTGGGAGTCTCATATCTTTGGGGTTCCTATACATATGAAATTAAATCGGGTTTTTTCTCCTGTTAATCTGTCTTATGTCAATTTAATTATTAGACCAGCCAAAGAACCTAGAAGTGAAGAAGGGAAACGTTTTTCTCCTCTACAGTGCCATGGTTAAAAACCCTGGTCTAGGCAATTAGGAAAAAGAGTATGTTTCTGCTGTTTTACCAAAAAGGAAAAACTGTATACTTGACATTTGCTGAATTTTTTTTTTTTTTTTGCTCATTATCTGGCACAGATTGAGTGAATTGATAGGTTACCCCACAGTATGTGTAAGGGCAAATAAGAGGCTTAATTTTTCTTGTTGGAAAAAGGGAAAAGACTCTCCCTTTTCCATTTCTTTCAGAATTTTTCTCTGTCCTTTTCGAAGTATGTAAATCTCTTTAATGGCTAAACAAGCCTCGTGCCAATCTCATGACTCAGGAATGCTTCCCTAAGGACCTGGGAGTCATGTCTATGAAATGTAATTATCAAGGAAGATGGCACCCTGTCTCCCAGTTTCCCAGGAGGAGACGGGCCTAACTTCACTAGCGCCTCACTTCAAAATTGCAAATCCTACCTAATGTCCTCTCACTCAACTCTAAGTGAGTGAGATTTCTGTCTTTGCCATCTCTCTTTTTTTTTTTTTTTTGTGAGGAGATCAGCCCTATGCTAACATTTCAGATCCTCCTCTTTTTTTTTTTTTTTTTTTTGGCTGAGGAAGACTGGCCCTGGGCTAACATCCGTGCCCATCTTCCTCCACTTTATATGGGACGCCGCCACAGCATGGCTTGCCAAGCAGTGCGTTGGTGGGGGCCCAGGATCTGAACCGGCAAACCCCGGGCTACCGTAACAGAGCGCGCGCACTTAATCGCTTGTGCCACCGGGCTGGCCCTGTCTTTGCCATCTCTTTAGCAGATTGCCCGAGATGCATACCACATTCTACTTTAACGCTTATTCAATAATAAAACTATTTTCTTTCTTTTCTTTGGAGAGAGGTTTTCTGAGTAGTGAAGAGATTTTTGTCTTTAATTATATTGCCCCAACAAATGCCAAAGTGGTTAAAGTGCAAAATCTGTCAGAGGTGTGGACACACACATGTCTTTGTGGTTTCCTAATAAGGCTATTTGACACCAATTTATTCTTATGTTCTTTTCATCTTGATTCAATTCAATATTAAGTTCTCTGTTGTTTAAATGTTCTTATAACCTGTCCTTAACCAAATTATAATAAACGTTAGTGTTGTTATCAAATAACCTGTAGGGGATCTTAAAGTCACTGTTTCCGGGCTAACCCAGTGGCGAAAGTGGTTAAGTACATGCGCTCCGCTTTGGTGGCCCGGGGTTTGCCGACGCACGGCTTGTCAAGCTATGCTGTGGCGGCGTCCCATATGAAAGGGAGGAAGATGGGCACAGATGTTAGCTCATGGTCCATCTTCCTCAGCTAACAAAAAAAGGCGGGGGAGGATTGGCATCAGATGTTAGCTCAGGGCTGATCTTCCTCACACACACAAAAAAAATTACTCTTTCATATTCCTTTCCAAGAAATCATTCTATTCATTTCTTTTTAAAATTTTTTTAAATTTCTCCCTTCCTTTATTAATAGAATCTACACTTAATAAAAATAATTTCCATAGCTTAGTGATTAGCTGGGGTATTTTTTGCCAAAAAAATTAAAATAAAATGAGCTATGGTTTCAGGTTTGGGAGGCAAATGTTGAACCCCTGCATAGACTGCAAGATCCCAGAGGAAATGATGTTACCTTCTGCTACCTATGCAACCATCCAAAGAGCAAGGAGTGCTGAATATGCAGTCAATGCTTAAAAAGCAATGTCAAATCTGGACTAAAGGTAAAAAAGAAAACAAAACAAAAAACAGCAAACAAGAGTGATCTAGAGGATATTGCCTATCTTGTTATTTTTAATTACTTTTGTTTTTTAAATAATATTTATCGTGGAGGAAATAGCATTTTTATTATAAAACTAATATTCACTGCTGAACATTTAGAAAATAAGGAAAAGCCCAAAAAAAGGAAATGTTAAAATGTCCCCATCCTGAGCCAGCCCTGATGGCCTAGTGGTTAAAGTACAGCACTCACTGCTTCGGCGGCCCGGGGTTCGCTTCCTGGTCGCAGACCCACACCATACGTCTGTCAGTAGCTATGCTGTGGTGGCGGCTCACAAAGAAGAACTAGAAGGACTTATAACCAGGATATACAACCATGCACTGGGGCTTTGGGGAGAGAAAAAAAAGAGGAAGATTGGCAACAGATGTTAGCTCAGGGTGAATCTTTCCTTGCAAAAAGGAAAAAAATTGTCCCCATCCAGAAATAACTCATGCTAACACCTTGGTGTGTATTCTTTCCTTCTCACCTTGCAAACACATATATTTTAACACTGTAATTGGGTGTGCTGCCTGTTAGTCCTGTGTAAGGGATACAGGGGTCACTGTGAACATCTGTGGTTCAGACAGTTCAGCAGTTGCTAAAAGCTGATAAGAGCAATAATGAGCGCACCTTTTTTGACAGAATCATGCATCCTTGTTAACATAATGTTCCAGGATGTTTGTGTTTGTATATAGGCAAGTCAAACAGCTACAATTGAAAAAATAACTCTTTTCCAAAGCCTTTGTAGAGGAGGAAAAACTTTTTCCTCTACCCTCTTAGGTTTATTGCCTGAGGCCTATGAATTAAACTGACAAAAGACAGATTAACAGGAGAAAAAGGTTTCTTAGTACACACAGAAGCCAATAAAAGAAGCAGCGGGCTAGTTAAATGGTTAAAGTTAAACGCTTATATGTCTAACAGCTTCTATGGGGAGAACAAATAGATTTCTTTAGGAAAAACAAATGGATTTTTAGGAAAACAAATGAGAGATAAGAAAGTTTGTGCTAATGTATGTTTATGCAGATACAAGTGGTCTTTCCGTCTTCTTCATGGCCATGAAACACCCGTGGAGAGGGAATATATGGTAGGTTTACTCTTAGTTTCTCTTCTGGGAGTAGAAACTGGGGTAGAAACTACCCCAAAGGAAATTTATGGCAGCCTCATTTCTCGGAACTTCCTGCTTTAAGTCAGATAAAGGAAGTTCCATGAAGGCTTTTTTCTACATCTGTTGAATCTCAAATGTCTTCAGCTTAAAATAATCTTTATGCCAACTCTAGAGGTTCTGAGTGGGTCCCCACACCTTCAAAGAGGGAAAAGCAACAAAAGGGTTGGAAGCTAACACTTTCTGAATCATGGCACTGGGCTGGGTCCTTTACTCACAGCAGTTCCGTGGGGTTGGTTTTCATTAATCCCACTTTACCAATAGCAAACTAGAGGCTCAGACATTAGGTAATGGACCCAATAACCTGAGCCATATTGTATTTGAGCATCTAGAACCATTCTATTTTATTCAACAAACATTTAGTGAGTGAATCCCATGTGGCACTGAGGATGCCAAATAATAAGTTGTTCCTGCCCTCAAGGCACTGCAGTCTGAGGGGGATCAAAGCAGAGTGAGGATTACTGTACAACGTAACAGGTGCTATGACAGAGCTGGGGACTCTGCACAAAGGTGGGGCAGGTGCTGTAGAAACACAGAGGGGAACACCTGCAGCAGCCAGCTGATAGCCCTCTGGCTGAATCTGGCCCTCACAGGGATCTTATTTGACCTCTACAGTGTTATGGGTTGAATTATGTCCTCCAAAAAGATATGTTGAAGTCCTAACCCCAGTACCTTAGAAGGTGACCTTATCTGGAAATAGGTCATTGCAGAAGTGATTAGTTAAGATGAGGTCGGAGTGGAGTGGGGTGGGCTCTAAGTCCAATGTGAAGACACAGGGGGAGAATGCCATGACGGAGGCAGAGATTGAAGGATGTGTCTACAAGCCAAGGATGGCCCTGCTGACACCTTGATTTCAGGCTTCTAGCCTCCAGAATTGTGAGAGAATACATTTCTGTTGGTTTAAGCCACCCAGTCTTTGGTACTTTGTTACTAATACAACAGTGTAACACTTAAAAAATAATAACTTGATGACATTGGTGGTGATGCTTCCTTCCCACTCCTGGTCTTCTCTTCCATGTGGATGGAGGGAGCTCTGCAGTTCAAACACTCCTGAACACTCCTTCACTCAATCTTCTTGTCAGCTCCAAGAGGCAATTCAACTCCTGTTGACCCTGTGTACAGCAGGCAGAACCCTGCTCTGCCTTTTTGCATCATCCTCTCACCTTCTGGTGCTGTATCAGACAATGCTCTGCTCTTATTCATAAGGTTTTCCTGGAAGTGGGTGGGCAGGTCCTTCTTCCTAGTCTTCATCTGGAAGCTCCAATGAAACCTGTCCACCACGGGTGACCCTGCTGCTATTTAAAATCCCAGTGACATAGCTTTCAGCATCCCAGCAACACATAGCTGCCACAGCATGACAACTAACAGACAGGTGGTGTGGTTCCCTGCCCAGGAAATGAACCCAGGAAAGCAGCACCAAATCTGAATGACTAGACCACCAGCGCTGGTCTTCCCCAGCAGAGGGGGAGTGACTTGTGATTGCCAGTCTCAGATATGGAACAGGGCTGGTATCCCAGGTCTGTCTTCTGTTAGAATGATCCTGCCGTCGGAAAGCCTCTCTTCTGTTCAGCCCTTCCATGCTATGGATTTTACCAGGGCTGACCTCCCTTTGTGGGTGGGCCTTTGCTTGGTTTCCCCAGAAATAGAACCTGAGAAGCACATTCATGCTCGACTGCTTTATTGGGGGAGCGCTCTCCAGAGAAGCAGAAGGACGGAAGCAGGATCGGGGAATAACGTGAAGCGAGCACGTGCGCTCCGCGACGATCCCACCGAGAAGCTGGGAGCACACACGGCAGCGCATTGGTCGCGCTGAGGCTGCTCGTACCTCCCGCACCAGTCATTGGACGGTGACGGACTGAGGGGCGGGCGAGAGGGGCGGAGCCCCCTGGGCGGGGAGGGCAATTCTGCAGCCAGGCAGCAACGGTGGGATGTTCTCAGCCCCGCTCACAGCAGCTGGGGGGTGGGCGCACCCGCTGGCAAAGGGGATTTGGGTCCCGCCGACACCAGCCACCTCCACCACGGGAAGCCTGCTGTGGCCCGGTGCTGCCTCCGCCGGGGTGCGCAAATGTGTCTAAGCCGGGGAAATAAAAAGGAAGAACCGGAACCGGAAGGAGAAGCCCCTTCCTCCTGCAGCGTCCTTCCGGCGCCTCCTGTTGACCAGGCCTAACCAGTCGCTGCGGATGAGAAGCGCGTGAAGCGTCTAGCCCGTCGTCCCAGAGCAGATAATCGAGAGTAGATTTTGAGCTGACTGAGCGGCAATAAATTGATAACTGGCACGCCCACTAAGATCACATTTAGACGCTAACCTTTCCTTTTCTTATCCTCATTTTCTTCCTTCTTTTTGAGTGTTTATCTGTTCACTAAAGAAGTTAGCAAAAGAGTCTGCGCTGCCTCGCTCCCGCCTGCAGTGCTAGCAGGATGGGCAAGTGTCGCCACTTGGGAAGCTCTGAGCCACCGATGGGACCAGAAGTGGCATGATAAACAGTACAAGAAACCCCATTTGGCACAGCTCTGAGTGCCAACTCCTTTGGAGGTGCTGGAAAAAGCAGGCGGGAAGCCAAACAGCCAGATTCCGCCATGCCTCTGTTCAAGCAGTGATGGCTACTCCAACTTCATGGTGGAAAACGATGCTGTTGACGACATTCCTGGAGTCTGCTTTAAGGTTGTCAAAGTAGCCAGTGTCTCTCTGGTGGCCTTATACAAAGGCCAAAGATCATAAGTTTTGATGATGCAAACACGGTAGTAATACATTTTCATTAAAATATATTTATATTTAATATTAAAATATATTTGAAAACAAATTTCAAAAAAAATAGCAAAAGAAAATAGAATAACATTGTATTTTCCAAACAATGTCTTTTTCATTGTCATAAAGACAACATATTGTCATTATTAGTCCCAGAAGATAGAGAGAAGACTGTGCCAAGCACCGTATAAGGTTTTTTCACATTCTCTTCTCTGTGCTGATTGACCTCCAAAGTCCATTTCAAATACTGCGCTCAGCCTAAACTTACAACCTCAGAGCTGAGTGAACCTGTCAGACACAGAGCTCGTTTATAGTCCTCAACCTTGCAAAAAAATCCGAACTGCTCACCAGTATTACACACTTCCTATCCCTGTATATTAGGAAATAGCTTTACGTTACTTGTATTGCTGGATTTTTTTTAAATTTTTTTTTAGTGTTTTACGTGTAGTACCCTTACATGTATCAGAGAAGCTGTTCATTTTTTCCAGTGAGCAATAGAAAAATGTACTAAAAATTGGCAAATGCCTTCATCTTTGTGGGGTGACTTTAGAAATTATTATTATTATGTTCTTCCATTTCTGGGAACATTACCATTTAGAGGATTAATGGTAATTAGTGAAAACCGTAATACAGTATATTTAATGAAAGATGTCACTGATGTTA
The DNA here is from genome assembly GCF_020826845.1 of Diceros bicornis minor. Taxonomy (NCBI): domain Eukaryota; kingdom Metazoa; phylum Chordata; class Mammalia; order Perissodactyla; family Rhinocerotidae; genus Diceros; species Diceros bicornis. Next base: position 67,965,998 of record NC_080747.1, on the reverse strand, counting down.
TTCTATTTGTTTATGTCTACTTTTGTGAATGAAACAAATGCTTTAAAATATTTGTCAATTTGATGATATAGACAAGTCTGGTGAGTAGATTGGGGAACATTGTGGAGTCTGTGAATACTAGTGACTTTGTTGTAGCCACATCCAATGGCCTGTTCTCAGTCCTCATTCTGTTTGAGCTCTTTGAAATGCCTAATTCTGTCACTCAATCCTATGCTTTTATTTATTCTCAGGTGTTGTAGAGACACTGATTCCCTTCTCTCTGCACTACTCCACACCCTCTGTTTGCCCCTTTCCCCTCTGAGCTGGTGTGCACCACAGTCCTCACTCTCCTCCTCTTGGTATCATCATAGGATTAAAATGCACCTTGCTGGTCATGAGTTCCAAATTCCTGCCCCCAAATTACCTTTCCTCAAAGGTTTCCATGAACACCCAATGAAACTCTCATGTCCGTCTACAAGCTCCCAGCCAGGGCTCTAGGAGAGCAGCACCACGGTTCAGAAAACCTGGACTTATATCCCAGATTCACTCCCTCCTTGTGTGACTAAAGGGTGTCACCCTGCCTCTCCAAATCTCAGTTTCCAAAGCTGTAAAATGGGGACCTCTGCCCTGCCTTGTGTGAAGGTCACATGAGATTATATATGTGAAAGCACTTTTTAAAAGAATAACTCTTCTTTATCAAGATCTTACAAAAATGCAAGTGTTATTGAGGATATTTTACACTTATTGTTTCATTTGATTCTAAAAACTCTGTAAGATATATATGTGTTCTTATTCTTATTTTACAAAATGAGAGAAATCAGGGCTTAGAATGCTAAAGTATCTTGCTCAAGGCCACAAATCTAGTACCAGGCCTAAGATTAAAACCTGTGCTTAGGGGGCTGGCCCGGTGGCGCAAGCAGTTAAGTGCGCACGCTCGGCTACGGCGGCCCAGGGTTTGCTGGTTTGGATCCCGGGCGTGCACGGAGGCACTGCTTGGCAAGCCATGCTGTGGTGGTGTCCCATATAAAGTGGAGGAAGATGGGCACAGATGTTAGCCCAGGGCCAGTCTTGCTCAGGAAAAAAAAAAAAAAAAAGAGGAAGATTGGCAGATGTTAGCACAGGGCTGATCTCCTCACAAAAAAAAAAAAAACCTGTGCTTAGTTCCAAAGCCCACCCCCAAGACCAGTCAGGGTTCTTGGTTGCAGGTGACAGAAACTACACTGACAATTATAACGGAAGGATAGTCAAGGTTTGCAGTATTGGCCTGAGGCCAGAGGACCAGACTTGGAAAATTAGCTGGAACCAAGGCTGCTCCAGGGAACAAAAAAGGAAATATATGAAGTCATCTTTTAGCCATGACAGTTAGGAAGGACACTGTGACATCTCAACAGAACATCACTGCAGTTGGCAAGAACAGCTGCTTGTTCCAGATTCAAAGTCCCAGGTGAGCATCAGATCGCAGGAGCCTGGAACATATGACCTGATTTTGAAGGGGTGGGAGAGAGGTGTCCTCTCACTTCCTCTTCTACAATAAGAGGGATGGCACTGTGACATGTCAGGCAGGGACTGTTTTAGTTTCTGCACACACCCCCTCCCCAACACACACACACACGCACACACACACACACACACACACACACATTCCCTTTCTTTTCCTCCCTCCTCAGAGGGTCAAGTGTTTTCTCTCTTGTCGAAGGCTAATCTTTTCATCTCTTTTTGAAGCAGATATCATCCTACTTTCTCCATCTCCTGATTTCAACTTCTCCACCCTACTTGTTTTCAACCCCCATACAAAGGAATTCAAATCTCTCCAGTTCCCTACCGAAAAGACTCACACGATGGAGTTGCTGGGTTCCACCATAAATTCGTGATCACCAATCTCAAATGGGTCTCAGCCCTGCCCAGAAATCACACTACATTTCTCTGATAAACTTTCTTTTCCACTCAACAGAAAGGCTATTTCAAACTTCCACACCATCAGATCTCTGAAGGATGTAAGCATAGAGAGAAGCATCTATCTTACCTGTCTCTCATGCAAAGGTCGAATAATTTCACAAGCCTCAGCTGCTAGGAGTGGAGCAAAATGGAATCTGAACCCTGGGTCACAGCAGAGAAGACCAGAGCAAGGAGGGAAGTAGATGTGCAAATGACCATCCTAAGCTGCCTCCAGACAGACTGAGGGATGACCCAGCTGAAAACATAAAGAAATATTTTGCTGCTCTTTCTGGTAATGGTCTGAACCCATATATAGGTCTTGAGGGCAAAGCAACAGAGTTATATAAAGATACAACTTTATAAAAGAGACATCATAACATATCAAATGAAGAAAAGAAGGCATATTCAGATAGTGATGTTAGAATAATTAGTTAAAAATTTAGAGAAATAAAAACTATTTGGGTTCTCACTTTAATAATAGCAAAATAGGGCCGGTCCCGTGGCTTAGCAGTTAAGTGCGCACACTCCACTACTGGCAGCCCGGGGTCGGATCCCGGCGCGCACCGACGCACTGCTTCTCCAGCCATGCTGACGCCGCGTCCCACATACAGTAACTGGAAGGATGTGCAGCTATGACATACAACTATCTACTGGGGCTTTGGGGGAAAAATAAATAAACAAATAAAAAAAATAATAATACCAAAATAAACTCAAGAAACTTTAAACTTACATAAATAAATAGAACAAAAAAATAAAAAACTATAATTGAAGAATTGAATGAAAGATGGGTATATTTGATTACATAAGAGATTTTAACTTCTGATGGGAACCCTCATTCACTGCTGGTGGGAATGCAAACTGGCACAGCCTCTATGGAAAACAGTATGGAGATTCCTCAAAAAATTAAAAATAGAAATACCTTATGATCCAGCTATCCCACTACTGGGAATCTATCCAATGAACCTGAAATCAACAATCCAAAGAGGCTTATTCACCCCTTTGTTCATCGCAGCATTATTCACTATAGCCAAGACGTGGAAGCAACCCAAGTGTCCCTCGACTGATGATTGGATCAAGATGTGGTATATATATACAATAGAATACTACTTAGCCATAAAAAAAAAGACAAAATCGTCCCATTTGCAACAACATGGATGTACCTGGAGGGTATTATGTTAAGTGAGATAAGCCGGAAAGAGAAAGACAAACACAGCATGATTTCACTCATATGTGGAAGATAAACCAACACACAGACAGAGAGAACTGTTTGGTGGTTACCAGGGGCAAGGGGGGTGGGGGGTGGGCACAAGGGGTGAAGGGATGCACTTATATGGTGACTGACAAACAATAATGTACAACAAGAATCTCACAATAAAAAAAATAAAAATATAAAAAAAAGAAAAGAAGAGTCAATTGACCATAAATACAAGGATTTATTGCTGGACTCTCAACTCTGTTCATTGATCTATATGTCCAACTTTACTCCAGTACCACACTGTCTTGATAACTGCAGCTTTTTAGTAAATTTTGAAATTGGGGGGAAAATATTTAACTTCTGTATGTAAAAATAAAACTAGATTTGGAAAAAAAAATGTATTTAGTATAAAAAATGTTGAGAGCACAATAGTTTAGTTGGCAGAGGACATTGTTATGAGCTGAATTGTGTCCCCCCAAATTCGTATGTTAAAGCCTTAAGCCCTCTGTACCTAAGAATGTGACTGTATTTGGAGATGGGGAATTTAAAGAGGTAATTAAGTTGAAATGGGGTCTTTAGGGTGGGCCGTAATCTGATATGACTAGTGTCCTTACAAGAAGAGGAGGTTAGGACACAGACACACACAGAGGGAAGACCATGTGAATTCACAGGGAGAAGACAGCTGTCTACAAGCCAAGGACAGAGGCCTCAATAGAAACCAACACTATCAACACCTTGATTTCAGACGTCTAGCCTCCAGAATAGTCAGAAAATAAATTTCCGTTGTTTAAGCCAGCAAGTCTGTGGTACTTTGTTATGGCAGCCCGAGATAACTAATACAGACATGTACAAATCTTTTACAGAAGAGAATATAATTAATAAACAAAAGCACTCAAAGCCAGAAGGGAAATCCTCACAAAAAAGATGACTTTTGAGTTTGGTCCTGGAAAATGAAGGGGAAATTGTTGACATCCAATGAGCTAGTAATCATTATTTGCAGTTGGTTTGCTTGTTTTTAAAGAAAAACACTTCATATCTTGCCAAAAATGAGTAAATTTGAAACACCAAACTTAAGTTTATAATTTCATATCAATGAAATAAACACAAGCAACACACTAATTTAAGCCTTGTTCAAGCAGGAACGTGCGTCAGATACAATCTAGAAGCTGTCTGTACTGCTTTGACAGGGTTTGGGGCTGAGCTAATCTTGGGTAACAGATGAGAAATAGATTAGGTGCATAGAATCTATATGCACTGAATCACTGTAGCTGTGGCATTTTTGCCATGGTAAGCCCGGGTCTGCAGCTGCCTCGTGGGGATGGATCTGGTGGACAGCCACGTACCACCATCCTGACTTCCTTCTAGTGTGCCCTCGCAAGCTGCAGAGGTGGAAAAACCAAAAACCTCACTTTGTGTCCCAGAATTCCTTGTGGCTAGGGTTCTAGACATGAAATAGATTGCACCAATAAGATGCTGCTTACCACCTGTGTGATCTGGATATGCTTACTCTCCCTTCAGAGTCCTCGTCTGTCAAATGGAGATAATAACAGCATCTACCTCATAGGGTTGTTATGAGAACTAAGTGAGTTCAATCATATAAATTGCTTAGCCAGGCACATAGTTAGTATCAGTGAGTGTTAGCTTTATTATAATCGTTGTTGTTGTTATTTTGAATGTGGCAGTGAGGTGGAGGCCATCTTCCTGATGCAGCTGTCTTCCCCTGGCAAATACTGTCCTGGGATTTTCTTTTCTTTTTTTCTTTTTCTTTTTATTATTTTACTGAGGTCATATTAGCTTACAACATTGTGTAAATTTCAGGTGTACATTATTATATTTCAGTTTCTGTATAGACTGCATGGTGCTCACCACCAATAGTCCAATTTTTATCCATCACCATATGTATGTACCCCTTTACCCTTTTCACCCTCCCCTGATCCCCTTCCCCTCTGGTAACCACTGATCTGTTCTCCCCCTGTGTCTGTTTGTTTATCTTCCACATGAGTGAAATCATACAGTATTCGTCTTTCTCTGTCTGACTTATTTCACTTAGCATGATACCCTCAAGTTCATCCATGTTGTCACAAACGGCACAATTGTGTTTTTTTTCCCCTCCCCAAAGCCCCAGTACATAGTTGTATATTCTAGTTATAAGTCCTTCTAGTTTTTCTATGTGAGCTGCCACCACAGCATGGCTGCTGACAGACGAGTGGTGAGGTTTCATGCCCAGGAACCGAACCCAGGCTGCCAAAGCAGAGCGTGCTGAACTTTAACTGCTAGGCCGTCAGGGCTGGCTCGTGACTGTCTTTTTTATGGCTGAGTAGTATTCCATTGTATATACATAACACAGCTTCTTTATCCATTCATCTGTTGATGGGCACTGGGGCTGCTTCTATATCTTGGCTATTGCGAATAATGCTGTGATGAACATAAGGGTACATATATCTTTTTTAATTATTGATTTCATGTTTTTTGGATAAATACTCTCCCGGTGTTTTCTATAGCGGGATTCCGGTACCCATCATTAGCTTCACGGGTGTCCAGAGGCAAGTGGTCCTAGATCAAGGCCACAGAAGCGTGTCTTTGAAGTCAACAGTCCTGCTTCAGCCTGATTCCCTGGTGGCCCAGTTCCACAATACGTTCTTGAGAATCATCCCACAGGCCCAGCCTAGAGCTCTCTCTGCCAGCCCCTGCAGCAATTTTGTAAATGCTTAATGACTTTTTTAAAAATCCCCTTCTGCATAAAACATGGAGTGGCATCTGTTTCCTGCAACTGAATCCTGAGTGACCTCCCATGTGAGCCCCTTTCTCAGTTTCCCTTTGCCCTGTTTACAGTTGTGAAAATAAACAGAGAAAACTGGCTTAGGGAAAGGCTTCACAGAGCTGTGTTAGCGTTGACAAAAGCCCGGCCTGGAACCCACGTTTCCTATTCAATGCTTTTCTGCTAGATCAGACTCCAGGGAGAGTGGCCTGTCTAGACCAGCTAGCTGATCCTGGGTCACGCCCCATCTCCCCATAGAGCCCCGACAGCAGCGAAAAGGAGGAAGGGAACTTACATTTATTGACATTCTCTCTCTATGTGTTGGGCACTCCTCTGGAGGCAAGAGAACAATCTTATTCATCTTACATCCCCGATATTGGCACAATCTATTGTATGTTTATTTAATGTCCATTAAAAGATCTGAACTGACCTGTTGAACAGGGTATATTACAGAATTTACAAATCTCCACTGGAAAGTAAACATTTCTGAGGAAATCAAGGGAAATGACAATGTGCTTATTTCTATGCCTGCTCACTTTGGTATTTTAGGTTGAACTTACTGTGCACTTTATTTGCTTGGAGCTGGGAATGGAAATCCTAACACAGTAGGACCTAATGAAACTGTTTAGACCATGATCCTTCTTTCATTTAAAATTGCATTACTTTTCTCCTAAATAAGCTAATTTTTTTTTAAGATTCAGATTCTGTGACTACTATTTAGTAAATGGTCTTTATTTCTTCGTCAAAGTTCTTTGGGTTACAAGTAAGAGAAACCCTAGCAAAGTAACCTAGGATGAATGGAAGGATTTATTACGAAATGCAGGGTCACTTTGCAGAATCCAGGGACAGGATGTGCACTCAGGTTCACAAAGGCCTGTAACTAGGAACCAGAAGGCTCTCAGAAGGCAGCTGCTCTGTCTCTCTCCCGTGCTGCCTAGCCCTTATCCGCGTTCGCTTTGCTCGGGCATCTGCTTCTTTCTCTCTCTCTCTCTGCAGACTGGCTCCTTGGCCTCCACAGACGTGCGGTGCAGGATGGCTGCCCCACAGCAGTAGCTTCAGAACCCTGTTCACACGGCCTCCCATTTGCACACAAGTGGACACTCTCCCCGATCTCTAAGTCTCAATTTCCTGAAAAGGAATGACCAAGTTTAGACTGCATTCCTATCCTTGGTCAATCAGCTGTGGCAGGAAACAGTGGTCATCACATAGTCCAAATTTACTGCACAGAATCTGCCCTGTGGACGGGTGGGAGGAGCAGTTCTTAGAAGCGTGAAGAGTAGGCAAACACACCATTGTGTGTGCAAGACAATATCCCAGGGAACAAAGACTTTATAACTTTAGTGTGAAATTAGTATAACAGTTAAATGGCCTGCTTATAGGAATATCAGGATCTTCACATTTAAAAAATGATGCTCTTTGCATAGGAATATCTTTTCTCATATAGCAACTTAAAATAACCCACATTAGCTCAGTGGCTTTAGAATTTCCCTTATCCAAGCAATATGATATGCCTATTCTGAGAATAGTTATCCAAGCAACCAGCAAGTTAACTAATGAGATAAATAAAAATAGAATTCTAGATGTTGCTGGGTGGCTAAATCATGCTCAAGATGTAAGTTAGGCAATCTGAAAGGGGCATCCATTTATTCAGGCCACCAAGGCACCATTTAAGGAATTATTATTCAGGTAAATGAGGGTAAATATGACCCTAGTGACCGAAAATTTGAGGCTTCTTTCAAAAGCTCTAATTTGCCCCCAGGGAGTACAAAGAAGAATCTGAGTGGATAAAGAGCCAGATAAATAATGCAAAAGCAGAGAGTTTGGGCCAACGTGGATGCCATATTTGAGAGATCAGATACCAATGGAAAGATTTAAAGCAACGTTTTGTAGGAAGGTGCCCATAGAAAATTGATTGACACAGGGCTTTGACACTGGGGAGTCAGTATCTAGGGCATATGCTATGTGACTTCACAGATGCATGTTTGGGGCTGGGTGTACATGTGAGATTTGGGTAAGAGGAGCAGGCTCCTGTCCTCCTGGCTCCTGGTAGCTCTGCTTTACACAGGGTGGCCTCCTCACCGCTCATCTGAAGCAAGTCTCCTCTATTGTGGCAATATATGCTGTCAATGCAATTGTTTTTATGTCCTCATGGGTGGTTTTTGTCCACAGAAAGTTATTTTCATTTTAAAATTAGTATTCAGATTATTTAAAACCTAATTTTTTCTTAAGCTTTCAGGAAGTAAGCCACAGTTTTAAAAATATATAATTCATTTATAAATCTAGACAATTTTAACACTCACCTTAAAGAAGAATTTTTAAAGTGAGGAGATTCCCTTAAATATTTCCAACTATATTTATGCATTTAACGTATTTGATTTTCCTTTCAAGTACTGCTTAAACAAGGAAAACCATCCCATGTTCTTAGATAAGTTAAAATCTAATAAATTAAACTTGTAACACCTTAACTTAAAATCATGAGCTAAATCAATTGCTCAATTTCATATTTAATTGGGAATTATAAAGCTAAAATATTACTCTAAAAGGCCAAATTTTCTTAAACACTTAAATACTACATATGTACAGAGTTTTTAACCCAAAAATACTCATGCATAGGTGTGATTTTCCTAAACACTCCTATACTTAATGCTGTCTGGGGTTGAGAGATGCTTACCCACCAAGGAAAAGCTTATGTCATTCCACATTCTCTGGGAATTACCTTCTCAGATGCTTGAGAGGTTGCAGAACAACCAGAAGTTTCAGCCTGGACGTTAGGCCTGGACTACGGACTTCCAGGCCAGCTTGTCTCACAACCCTGAGCTAGGTTGAGTTCCTTTTTATAATGACTGTAGGTTTTTTTGCCATAATTTAAGGAGAGGGTGGTTGGTAAGAGAGCTGAGTTATCCATTAGACAGAGTGGCACAGTGTCTAAGACTTACAACACTTTCTGGTGCCCACAAATATATTTCAATTTTAATTTCTTTCAAAATCAGAAGAAAATATTAATATAATGATAATGAATATATAATACCAAATCAAGCTTGGATTATATTCATCTTTATACCAATCAGTCATAAAACACAATTTTTAATATTTTTTCCCACAAAGGCAAAAGTGCCTAGGGCCTGTGAAAGTCATCCTGTGACCTTGGTCACTTAGCCCACATCCCTGGGTGTGGTTCTATCAGGCCCTAATTCTTAAATCAGTTTACAGAACTCTGACCCCCCACCTAGACTGGCCTATCATGCCAATGCATTTTGCATTTCCTTGGCTCTTTAGATATTAAATATCTGAATTCATATAATTCTTCATTCTTTTTTTATTTTTGCTATCTTGAAGGGCATACAACCCTTACATATGCTAAAATGCTATACAATTAACAAAAATTTGGACAATAATTTCATAAAGGAAGCTATTCAAATGGCAAATAAGCACATAAAAACATCATTGTCATCAGAGAACTGAAAACTAAAACCACAATGAGACAGGATTATACCCTATATTATAATGGGCACAATTTTCAAAACTGACAACACTAAATGTTGGTGAGGACGTGAAACAACCAGAACTCTCATACATTGTTCATGGGTGTGCGAAATGGTTCAATCACTCAGGAAAAAGTTTTGGCAGTTGTATAACAACCCTATGACCCAACAATTCCACTCCTGGCTATTTACGCTAGAGAAATGAAAGTATATGTCCTCAAAAAGACTAAGATAAGAATGTTCTTAGCAGCTTTACTCATAATAGCCCCAAATTGGCAACAACCTCAAATGCCCATAGGAAAGTGGATAAGCAAGCTCGGGGATATTCATACAATGGAAACTACTTAGAAAAAAAAAAAAGCAAAGAACTCTGATACATGCAACAAACTGAATTGATTTCAAAAACATTAGGCTGAGTGAAAGGAGCGTTACACAAAAGGATGTAATGTGTGATTCTTTTTTTTTTTTTTTTTTCAGTTCTAGAGTAGGCTAAACTAATATGTGACGAATAAAATCAATGATTGCCTCTGGGGATGGGAGCAGGGATTTACTGGGAAAGGGTTTCAAGGAACTTTCTGGAGTGATAGAGGTTTGAGTTCATGCATTTGTCCAAACTCATCCAATGCTACACTTAAGATCTGTGCATTTCACTTGTTAAAAAACAAAATTCAACTGAGTAAATTTTAAAGATCTATTGGCTTTCTTCAATGATTCATGAATCAGGGGCATTCCAGCCTAACAGATAGAAGGGGCTCCAAGCAGCTGTACACAATGAAAGACATTTTTATAGGCAGAAGGGGGCAGGAATAAAGATTTATACTAGGCAAAAAAGTGGATTGGTTGTGGCAAGGTCACTTTCCTTTAGGGGAGGGCAGGGGTCTGTCAGGCAGATGACCTCACTAGTGCTGATCAGGGGATTTCTGCTTGACTGGTTTAAGATTCCATTCCTTGGAGAGCGAAAACTGTAATTAAGTTAGGGTCTCAGTTTGGTGACATGGAGCTTAGCATAAGCGACTCAATTTTGAGCCTGTTGTCTTGTTTTTTAATATATCGTACATAAATTTTACCTAAAAACAAAAAGAAACAAAGAAATATTGAACTCCACATAATAATATGCATGTTGAAGTCTTTAAGACTAAAAGTATACTGTCTGCAGCTCACATTGCAATATCAAAAAATTAAGATGATAGGCAAAGGATTTAAATAGACAGTTCTCCGAAGAAAATATACACATAGCCAATAAGAACATGAAAAGATGTTCAGCAACGTCTGTTATTAGGGATGTGCAAATCAAAACCACAATAAGATATCACTTCGCATCTACTAGGATGGCTATAATCAAAAAGACAGGCAGTAACAAGTGTTCACAAGGATGTGGAAAAATTGGAACCCTCATATATTGCTGGCGGGAATGTATATGGTACAGTCACTGTGGAAAACAGTTTGGCAATTCTTCAAAATATTAAACATAGAGTTATCATATGACTCAGCGATTCCACTCTTATGGTATATACCCAAGAGAATTGAAAACATATGCCCACACAAAAACTTCTGCATGAATGTTCACAGGAGCATTATACATAATAGGTAAAAGGTGGAAACAACACAAATGTCTGTCAACCAATAAATGGATGAATACATGTGGTATATCCATACAGTGGAATATCATTCAGCCACAAGAAGGAATACAGTACTGATTCATGCTACAACATGGATGAACTTTGAAAACATTCTTCTAAGTGAAAAAAGCCAGACATAAAATGCTACATATTGTATGATTCCTTTTGTATGAAATGTCCAGAATAGGCAAATCCGTAGAGACAAAGTAGATGGCAATGGAGAGTGACTGCTTAATAGGTATAGGATTTCTTTTCGGGATGTTGAAAATGTTCTGGAATTAGTAGTGATGGTTGCATAATCTTGTGAATATACTAAGAACCACTTAATTGTACACTTTAAAAGGATGAATTTATGACTTGAGAATTATATCTCAATTAAAAAGTAAGATAGATTGATGGATAGAATAGTGGGATGATAAGATGGAGCGACACAGGATAGAACAAACATAGCAAAATGTTAATTGTAGGATTTAGGTGGTGGTTATATGGGTGTTCACAGTATAATTCTTTCAACTTTTCTGTATATTTACAACTTTTATAATAAAATAATAGAAAATGCTAGGTCAAAACTCTTTTCATAATAATACTAAGATGCTGTTTGCTCTTTTCATTTTCATTCTCTCATGAGAGTACAATATAGTTTTCCAGAAACTACATGACATGTAAAGTCATAACAGATTGACTACAGAAGTTGATGTAAAAATTTTATCTTCTATTAAGCCAGACGTGAAAGAGATTTGCAGAAATGTAAAACAAGGTCCTTCTCACTAATTTTGTTTTAGAAAATACAGTTATTTTTCATAAAAATGTTATTTATATTAATATGAAATGTGTTTATTATAGTTATTTTTAAATGAATAAATTAATATTTTTAAACTTCTCAGTGTTAATATCTGGCACATCCAATATCACAGATATAACTCACATAAAAAATTGTTTGGGATCCCAATAATTTTTAATAGTGTAAAGGGGTCCTGAGACAAAGAACTTAGAGAACTACTACCAAGATTTTATTCTACCATGCATCTGATATGGAGGAAAATTTTGCAGCCATCAAAATGGAGCATGAAAACATATTTATTGAATGAAAAGATATCCTTTTTATTGTTAAGTAGGTATGGTGTGATCCCACATTTAATTAAAATAAATGTGCATGTGTGTGTCTATCCATAGAGAAAATGTATGGAAAGATACATATCAATTAATGCTAATTACTTCTAGACTATGAGATTATGGAGATACTTATTTTCTTTATTTCTTTTCTATAATTTTTCTTTTCTACTAATTTTTTTTAAATGTTATCATGGTAGAAAACATATAACATAAAATTCACCATCTCAACCATCTTCAAGTGTACAGCGCAGTAGTGTTAAGTATATTCACATTGTTGTGAACCAGATCTCCAGAACTTTTCATCTTGCAAATCTGAAACTCTGTACTCATTAAACAACAACTTCTCATTCTCCCCTCCCCCAGCTCCTGGCAACCACCATTCTACTTCCTGTCTCTATGAATTTGACTAATCTAGGAACCTCATTTAAGTGAAATCATACAGTATTGTGGGATTTTTTTGTGCCTGGTTTATTTCACTTAGCATAACACCCTCGAGGTTCATCCATGTTGTAGCATGTGACAGGATTTCCTTCCTTTTTAAGGCTCAATAATGTTCCATTGAATGGATATACACATTTTTTTGTATATTGATCTGACAGTGGACATTTGAGCTGCTTCTAGATATACTAATTGTTTAGAAAGAACATGAATTCACTTTATAAACAAAAGTAAAATAAAGCTATTTCCAATTCCCTCACAAAGCACAGGTAACAAAGAGAAGGAAAGGGAAGTACAAAGGTCTTTAACTTAGTAGATCAGCCTGCTGTCCAGGACTCCTGCGAAGTTAATCAACTGTGATGGAAAAAGAAAAGATTGTCCCTAATCCCAACAACCATGAAGAAGAAATAAGGGTTTGGGCTGCTTCTCTGCACATAAAATCTAGAAATCTATGTGGGAGCTGCAATGTATTCTAATTTGACCCTTTCACTCAAAATATTGGAGTCCTCCCACCGGCTGTCTCACCATACTGTCTCCTCTCCAATTCAACACAAGAACGCTCGTCTAGACCGTCGCTGACTGTCACACATGCTGCATGTTTATGAGCAAGGAGTCTGCAAGTTTACCATACTGTAAGGGGGATTCTGTCCTCGGAGAGCTAAAACCATTGTAAAATCCCTAAGTGAATCTTGCCTTTCGGACAGTCTGATGGTATATTTCTAACTTTCTGTTTTAATGGCCACACAAACCTTTTAAAAACTTTTTATTGTGGACAATTTTCAAATATATACAAAGGTAGATAGAATAGCATAACGCACCTCTGTTTCATTTATCTTTTGCTGTGTAACAAACTTTGGCTGGTGTGACTCGAATCACCATGGCTGGACTCATCTGCAGGTTGCTTCATTCATTTGTCTGGTTCCTGGCCTGGGATAACTGGAAGGCTGAGTTTAGCTGGGACTGTCGACTGGATCATCTACACACGGCCTCTCCATTTGACTTGGGCTTCTCATAATACAGCAGCTGGGTTCCCAGAGGGAGCATCCTGAGAGGAAGAGTCTAGAGAGCAAGCGCACCAAGAGAATCAGGTGGGAGTGAGTAGCCTTTTCTGACCGAGCCTCAGAAGTCGCACTGTGTCATTTCTGTTATACCATATTGATTAAAGCAGTTATAGGCCTGCCTAATATTCAAAGGGAAGGGATATATATCCCTAACTTTCTATGGGAGGATGGAAAGGTAAAATTATAGAACACGTGAGATGGAAAATATTGTCACCATCATATTTAGAAAATAAAATCTGTCGCAACTGTGGCATCCCATCGCCCAGCTTCAATAATTGTTCACTCAGGGTCCATCTTGTTTCACCCATACCTGTACCCACTGCCCTCCTTCTGCTGAGTTTACTTTGAAGCAAATCGCAAACATATCAGTATACCCATAAACACGTAGGCATATGTCTCTAAAAGATAAGGATTCTTAAAAATAGCCACAATGCCATTATCCCACTGTAAAAAATTTAACACTAACTTGTTTAATGTCATGAAATATCCAGTCCATGTTTCCCTGATTGCCCTATAAACGTTTTTTAATAAAGTTTATTTGTTTGAGTTGGGATTAAAATAAGGTTATTTCTAGCGTTTCTTAATAGGTTCTTTAATACAGGTTTTTCCTTCAGAAGTGAATGCACATTTGGCTGCTCACATCTGAAGAGCCTCAGATTGAGGATAAAGATTTGTCTCTGCCAGCACACCTAACAATTTCCAACCTACTTGCAAATGAAGTAAGTTAACGAGACCCACGTTACTCATCAATAGTATTTTCCATTTCTATTCATTTTATGAAATAATGACAAAGTCTAATGCAATATTCAAATAATTGCACAATCAGGCCTGAATCAACTACTCAATAAAAGTTGTAGAAGCAACTACCCAGCTCGTTGACCCCTCCAACATGCACTTCAAACAGTAGCCATTACAAGGCCTCAGTCACCAGCACTAAATGGGTTCCACCACAAGGACTGTTTCCTACACAGGCCACCGTCCTTATTACCTCCTTCTCTGGAGTCAACAAGGCAGGACATACTTTCGTCCCACTTCATGGCACTTATATCTTGAGAGAGGCCATAGTACCTGACGCCTGGCCAAAAGTCAAAAACACAGTAGAGATATAATATTATACATCTCATACATATAATATCAGGATAGGATACCTCCTCCCTATCTCTCCAACCCAACCACTTCCCTATTTCCAGTGCATTTTCTGGAACTCTCCCTTCTCTGCCCCGTGTTTGTATTGTTTACACTGTTTATAGAGCCTGGGGCTAACAATAAATAATATCCCACTTAATTCACCTTATTGTGCTTTTGTGGCATGAGTATAATTAACAAGGTCTCTTAGGCCCTTCATCATCTCAGAGACAGGTGGCCAAAATTGGATAGTGATAGCTCTCCTCTGGGGACTTTTGAATAATCCTTCAGTCTATACCATAATAACCTATATGATTATTGTGTGTGACTGCTGGGACTTGTGAGGCCTTATTCTAGGGACACTTCCTGCTTTCTGTGACACCCTCTGGCTCACTTACTGGCTCCAAGTACCCACTTTCCTATAGACACAGAGAGAAATACATATTTATAGCATATATCTAGAAATAAGCTTAATAGAAGAAAATTAGAAACCCTGTCCATATCTATAGATAAATGCATATCCATGTTCTATAAACAGACATGTACACAAGAGAGGAAACAGAACATCTACAGTTTGCCCTTTAAAAATATAAATCTAAGAGCCGGCCTGGTGGCGCAAGCGGTTAAGTGCACGCGCTCCGCTGCGGTGGCCTGGGGTTCGCTGGTTCGAATCCCGGGCGCGCACCAACGCACCACTTGTCAGGCCGTGCTGTGGCGGCATCCCATATAAAGTGGAGGAAGATGGGCATGGATGTTAGCCCAGGGCCAGTCTTCCTCAGCAAAAAGAGGAGGATTGGCAGATGTTAGCTCAGAGCTGATCTTCCTCACACACACACATACACACACACACACACACACACACAATACATATATATATAAATCTGATCATATCACATGCCCCATCCCAGGCTTGAAGCCTTTTCAACAGCTTCCCATTGCTCCAAGGATACCGCAAGGCCCTGCAATGTCCGTCTCTATGTCCCCAGCTGCCCCTTGCTCTCCTAATCCAGCTACAGCCCAGGACGTTTGCACATGCCATCTTCTTAGCCTTGAATGATTCCTCCCCGCCCCTTTTTTAATACTATCTGCCTCCCCAGTAAGCCTGGAAGCTCCAGAGGGCAGGGACCATTCCTGCTTGCTGCTTACTGCTGCCTAGCTCATCGCTTGGCACATGGCAGGCACCCAGTAAATATTTGAATGACTAGATGAATAAACAAATATGGAAAAGCACCTTGAAGAACAGCATGCACTTGAAACATATTAACTTCCTTCTTTCCAGCCCCTACCACATTTTTGCTTTTACTTTCTCCTTGTTTTAAAGTATAGTTTGATCACTGAAAAATTAAAACTAAAACTTAACTTTAAGTGTTAACCCAATAACTCAAAACAACATAGTGTATGTATACTATTTACACAGCCTGGAGGGAACCCAAATGCCTAACAGGCTTCCCTGTACATTAGGAAAATCTTAATTTTCTAGATAGACAAGTGAAAGATTCTTATTTTCTGAAGACACTCTGAAATCAGCCTGTTGTCTTACAACTGTTTGTAGCTGTTGACCAAGTAAACCTTGTGTGAGTCCCTAAAAGCCCAGTGCCACCACTGAAATCAATCCAAAGGCCATGTGGAAATGATACCACTTTATAGTTATTAAATGATTCACATGAACTGTCCTGGTGCATTTGAAGATTTTTATTTCTAAATCATTATCGTCACATAATTTGCGAGTCGCCACATCTGGGTGATGTAGTGGAAAAATCTCTGGACTTGGAATCAGAAGCTCAGTCTAAATCTACTTTACAAGTTATTGTGAAGATTAAATGAACTAATAACCGTAATAAAAATTCATCTGTTGAACACCTACTTCATATTCTATATGGCGCTAGATGTGTTATATATATTAAATCAATTAATTCTCAAAAAAAGCACTGTGCAACATGCATTATTACCCCCACTTTACAGATGAGGACATTGAGGCTCTGGGAGGTTGAAAAACTGGCCCAAGATCCCATAAAGTGTCTCTGAAATGACAATTTCTATCAATTTTACCACATGTTCCTCTCTCCTGTGTGCCATATGTTCCTCCTATCCGGCTCAATGGATCAAACCAGCTTAAATCCAGGAGCCAGAAACTCATCTGCTCTCAACCAGCAGATCATCATGTGTGCAAATCGCTTTTCTTCACTTCCTCATTTGTGTTTTCCCAATTTCTATATTAGTAACTCACATGTAGACCACACGGGCCAGCATCTCAGGGTGTCACGAGGATACACTGTTTAGAAAACTCGCAGTGATCCATTTTTCAAATCACCCAAATACTCCAAAGAAACTGGTGTGACTTTTGCCCCACGACAACAGGGGCACGGGGTGGGATGTAGCATCGATGTCAAGACAAAGGTAGGAGAAGAGCCGAGGCTTCTGCTTTTCCACCTCGGTGTCTGCCTCCTTGTGATCTCCTGGGGGCTTGGTTTTTATATATGAATATTTTTTCTGATGTATAATTGTAGGACATAAACCTGATTCAGGTTGCAAAATAGTAACTGATACACACAAAATCTCCAAACTGTAACTCAATTAACTATTTATTTAACTTTTAAGTTGCTTAAGAATAGACAGATCTATGCAAATTAGATATAAATTTCAAAACAATCCATTTTTATTTATTGTTTTATCAGTGGTGCAATTGAAGTGGAAAACTCTAAGAGTTTTTGTGTCATTTGCTTACTCAACAAATATTTATTGGATGCCTACGAAGTGCCAATCACGGTGCCGCAAGCCTCGGTGAGTGCAGTGGACAAGATAAACCCCATCTCTGCTTTCACAGAGTTTATAATCCAGCGGAAGAGGCCAGTGTGGAGCAACATTCACAATACTAACAATCGTGGTAAGTTCTAGCAAGTTCAGGATGCTGTGAGAGTGTGTCATGGGAGACTTCAGTTGCCTGGAGAGTCAGGCAAACCTTCTTTGAGGAAGTTACATTTCAGCTGAGACAGGCTGCCATCTGCTCGGGGTTGTGTAACTGCCTTCACATCCCAATTCTGACACCTGGACATAACTTCTCAGAGCGTGGGTCCTCATGTGCAAAATGAGGATAATACGCACTTGGCAGAGTTGTGAATAAGAGAATACAGATAAAGCACCTCTTATGGTATGAGGCATATGGTAAGCCCTAAGTGCATGGTGCTTGTTATAATTATATATCAATGTAGGCATCAAAGGAAAACTGGAGAAGAGTTTGGTCAACAGCTAAAGATAAACGTACAGAGGGGAAATTTGGCAAAGGCTCCAAATTCAAAGGTTAGTCACTACCCCACACTTGTACGGAGGCTTCCTGTCTGAGTTTCGGATGTTGGACCACCTAGTACTTTAAGGCCCTGCTAAGTTCTGTTTTCCCGAGAAGTTAATAAGGAATTTTTGGAGGTTGATCTCTTTCTAGCTGTAGGTTAGCCAATGCCCAGGTCAGGTTTTTCAGGCGAAAGTAACATGCCTGGGAAACAGGTCTTTGGCCAGAGGACACACCGTTAATCCAATTTTGGCAGGCTCAAGCGACAAGTAGGTGTTTATAAAACAGATGGGGAGGGGGAGTGGAGGGAAGCGACGAATGCTCAGCTGGAGGCTTTAGTTGAGGGTCAAAAGACCTGGCGCCCCCCGGATGGGACCTGGAAGAGGGAAACGCTGGTGTTCGCACCAGCGCGCACAGGACCTTGTGCTTCGGGAAGCCGGGTCCGGGACGCCCAGCGCTCCTCCGCGGGCGCTCCTTCCCTAGGCTTCCTGGGCGCTTGCATCCTGGCCATGTCCGCACCCTTCAAATGGGTGTGGGTGATTTCGTAAGTGGACATGACCGCCACCAAAGCGAAGCGCCCAAGGAAGGAGGAGTGCAGGGGGGTGGCGGGGCGGGGAGAAGAGGGAGCAGTGGGAGGGATGCAAGGCAGGAGTGGGAGGGGTGAGGAGGAGCGACAGCGAGGAGGAGAGGAGAAAAGGGCGCTGCGGTGCGGCGGGAGGAAGCGCGCGAGGTCGCCGCGCCGCCGCTCGCGGCGGAGGCAGCCAGGTGAGCCCGAGATGCCGCTGCCGCCGCCCCTGCTGCTGCTGCTGCTGGGACCGCTCGGTCCCTTCTCCCCGCGCGCCCTGGCGGGACCCGCGCAGGCTGACACCGTGGAGCTGGACTTCTCCACCGAGCGGCCGGTGCACCTGGTGAGCCCCGCCTTCCTGTCCTTCACCATCGACGCCAACCTGGCCACGGACCCGCGGTTCCTCACCTTCCTGGGGTAAGCGCCGGTATCCGGGTCCCTCTCCCGTCTCCTGGCCTCCTGACACCCACGTCCGCCCCGCCACCACTCTCTTCTCTTTTGCCTTTCTAAGCAGCCACCCCCAAACCACTCTTTCCCGCCGTCATTCATTCACCAAGTGTTGCCCGAGCGCCGACTAAGGGCCGGGTTTTAGGGGGAAATTTGGAAAAGAAACTTGAATTTGCTGCATAGTGTAGGACAAGTAAGATCGTGGACCAGGCTTCTGTCTCTGAAGCTCATATATTTATATAATTTATAGATACTTTTAAATAAACTTTTAAAGAGCAGTTTTAGGTTTACAGCAAAGATGAGCACAAAGTACAGAGATTTCCCATGTTACATTCTTTTTATTAAAAAATCTATAAATATTTACTAAATGAAACCTGGAAGACTATTGCAGTGACTTACAGAGCCTTAATAAAGAGACACCTCTCCAAAATGAGGCTGCAAAATGTGGCACTGCTTTATCAGCTGGAATTTTTTTATCACCTGAGAAAGACTGAACCTGGTGCCCGTTCCCGGCGGCCTGCCCCTTGGGTGCAGGCTGATCTCAAGACAGAGAGCTGCAGGGACAGTCCCAGGTCATCTAGGCCACTCATCCAGGTCATGAGAGCCTCCAGAGAGGCCACATCTCAACCAGCCCGGACAGCTGGGAATCTCCCATTGCCCAACACCTCCAAGCTGTCCTTCCTCCGCCCACACCGTCAGCAGCCATTGCTCATTTCAGTCATTTATTCTGCAAATAAGAGCAGGCAGCCTAATGGTTACGAGATTGGCAGTCAGACCGCCCTGGCTTGATCCTCAACCCTGCCAAAGCTGGCTGGCTTGGTTTTTACAGGTTGCTTGGCAACTCCAAGCCTCAATTTCCTCACCAGTAGAATGGAACTTCTAAAACCTCCCTGTAGGATTGTTACAAGGATTTGATAAGATAATTAAGTGAATACTTAGCACAGTGTTTGACTTAGAGTGTTCAAAATTTAAGCTAATTGCTTCTTCCTGGAAAATGGTGAGTATTTGCTAACCATTCACCAATTCTCTGTGTGTCTCTTTTGATCATAATTAACCCCCATCTTTCCCCCTGTGGCAGGAGAGGGAGAATTTCCTGATGGCGGGGAGGCCCCACTTTTCCTTCTTTCCCTTAGGGGTAGGAAGCTGATACTAGGCAGCAGCTGGTTGGGAGACAGAAAGATTACTCTGGAGAAATGCTGTACTACAGGGCTTCATATCTGAGGACCCCAGGCCCAGCTTGGGAGGCGGGGCAGGGAGGATGATAGGGGAAGAGAGGGTGGGAGGTGACTTACTGAAAACCAAGGGATTAAGGAAATGACCACTTACTGAAATGCAGGAACTCAAGTCTTCTGCTGGTGCTGCAGCTAGCATATGTGTCAAGGAAGAGCATTCGGGGATTCCTTGGAGAAACAGTACCAAAAGAACAAACCTACAGCATGACTTTTGGGCTCCAGGCCTGATCACCGTGCAGTCAAGCTAATTAATTGACTAGCACCACCCCCCCAAAACACACACAGACGTCCCAGTCTGCAGTTCAGTGAGGGTATCCCTTTGCCTCTTCTTAAACACGTCTCTATTCCCCATAGCGCTCTTTCTTCTCCTCTGGCCCCTACCTTTTTATTAAAGGCTAGAGGATTATGAAAACCAAAAGAGCACAGCATGCCATAGATAAAACTGTTTTTTTGTTGTTGTTTACAAAACACAGGGTATTCCCATTCATGCAGTTTTCTCTCCAGGGCTAGCTCCTGACCACTCCAGGGCCCTTCCCTGAGCAGAGGCTGTCTTCCTTGCCTACTCCGGAGAAGCACCTGCAAGCACATCCACACTAGCCCTAGCTGTGTCCTCAAAGACTGCAGCTCAAAGAGGCAGGAGCTCACTCTCCGTCTCATCTAAGACCTGGCTTCTGAATTAGGGTCTGAGGGTCCATCTCCCCAGGATGGTTAGCACGGTGCCCAGAGCGGCCTGGCCATCTCAGGAGACAAAACATTTAGCTTCTGTATCAGAAGACAACACTTAGCTTAATATCTGTCCACAAAAGCAGAGGGTGAGATGGGCATTGCTTTATTACAGTTCCTCAAAAGTGAGGATGCTGGGCCGGCCCATGGCTTAGCAGTTAAGTGCACGCGCTCCACTACTGGTGGCCTGGGTCCGGATCCCAGGCGCGCACCAACGCACCACCTCCCCGGCCATGCTGAGGCCGCGTCCCACATATAGCAACTAGAAGGATGTGCAACTATGACATACAACTATCTACTGGGGCTTTGGGGGGGGGGCGGGAAAAAGATGTTGGCGATAGATGTTAGCTCAGAGCCGCTCTTCCTCAGCAAAAAGAGGAGGATTAGCATGGATGTTAGCTCAGGGCTGATCTTCCTCACCAAAAAAAAAAACAAGTGAGGATGCTTGGGCGAAGATGGCAAGAGCTGAGCAGGTGACAGCTGAAGTAGTAAGGAGGAAAGGACAATAAAAATAGCTGACACTATTGAGCCCTTGTCATATGCCAGGCCCTGTTGTAAGCACCTCCTAGGTATTAATTCATTTAGTCCTTGCTACAAAACGATGAGGTGAGTACTATTATTATCCTCATTTTAAAAATGAAGAAATTGAGGTTCAGGGAGATTCAATCACTTGCCCATGGTCAGCCGGCTATTACATGAAGGAGCAGAGTCTGAACCCAGACGCTAATTGCAGAGACAACAGTACACAAAAAGGAAGCAAAGCAGTTCACATTTTTTAAAGGAAACAGGGTAGGGTGTGGTAGAAGTAGATTGTCTGGAAACAAATTGAGAAGATTGATATCCTAATGAAATAAGCAGTGATGTAAGAGGGGAAGAATCAGGTACTTCAGGTCCTTCAGACGCCTGAGGAAATTCAGTCAGATGGCATGGGGCTGGTTTCCCAGGATGGCAAACACGTGTGTTTTCACATTTGCAGTTAGGGAACGTAGAATACCCAGAAGCCAATGATAGAACAATCTAGAATTGGAAAAGAATGTCTTTTCAGTTTGTCCTCTTCCCAGAGGTAACTAAGCAACCACCCAGTCAAAAACTTTCTAAGCCCAAGTACGCGGGCCCTCAAAGATGGGAGGGTTGAGGCCAGCGCTGCTCAACAGAAATATGTGAGCCTCACGGGCAAGCTACATATGTAATTTTAAATTTTCTAGTAGCATGTTAAAAAAGGTAAAAAGAAACAGGTGAAATTAATTTTAATAATATATTTTAACACAGGATATCCAAAGTGTTATCATTTCAACATGTAATCAAATAAAAATATTAATGAGATATTTTACATTCCTTTTCGAACAAGTCTTCAAAATCTGGTGTATATTTTATACTCGCAGCACATCTCAACTCGGATTAGCTACGTTTCGAGTGCTCAACAGCCACATGTGGCTACTGGTTACCATCTTGGACATTGTAGTCCACGTTCCCGTCCAGCACGGTTCACTAAGACAGGGGAAAAGAGCGGAGCGCTGAGTCAGGGGCAGAGGTTGTCAGTACTGGGGAGCAGAAACGTGGCGCCCAACAGCAATAGCAGTAACAATGCGGTTGTGCTTGCTTTTCATCAAGATTTGCTTGTCTTCAGCAAAGTTCATCTCTTTTTACCAATTCGATAAATATTTATTAATAAGAACTTTGAATAGTTAGATTCCTGCATCTTCATTGAGAAAGTTGCTTTTCATACTTGGAAAAGCACTCATTATCAATGCCAAGTCCGCCAATGTTGGAAAGAACCACAGGCCCCCTGTGTGCCTGTTGCTGACAGCAGTAACCACGGCCCAAGAGAAGCAGCGAGCAGAACGATCACAAGCTGTAGACTCGCATTTTCTGACTCCTGAGAAGTGCCCTCCCCCTGACTGAGAGCTCATTGTTCCCTCCCCTCCCAAACCTTCCACTGTGCTCCCTGGAGCCCTTTGATGGTAACCCTGGCCCATCCTCCTCATAGAATATTCCTGACACCTCCTTGCCCTAGCTAAAACTTGGTTCTTCTCTGAAGACCCAAGGAGAGAGGGAGAAGCTGCGCATTATCCCACACTGCAGCCCTTTCCCTGGTCCCAGTGCAGCTTCTGGACCATTGTCCACTAGTTTGCCCACTAGTTTGAACTCTGGACTGCTGTAGCTCGAATTCCTTTTGGCTTGTTACCTTGGGAGAATTACTTAGCCTCCTTTTGTTCATGTTCCTTGTCTGTAAAATGAGGATAATAATGACAACTACCTCACTGGGTTGTTTTGGGATTAAATGAAATAATCTCTGCAAAGGGCCTAAAACACTCAATTTGGACTAGCCTGATGCATGTTAGAGGCGATGGTCACGACTCCAGTGTGGTGTTCACTGCCTCCACATCTGGCTCTCACCCTATGCTCCTTGTCACTGCGCTCTGCTCCCCTCTTACTCCTCCTTACTGATTGAAGACTGACACTGGAAAAAAAAAAAAAAAGGAAGGAAAGGGGCCGGCCCCTTGGCTTAGCAGTTGGGTGCACGCGCTCCGCTACTGGCGGCCCGGGTTCGGATCCCAGGCGCGCACCGGCGCACCACTTGTCCGGCCATGCTGAGGCCGTGTCCCACATACAGCAACTAGAAGGATGGGCAACTGTGACATACAACTATCTACTGGGGCTTTGGGGAGAAAAAAGGAAACAAAAAAAAAAAAAAGGAAGACTGGCACTGATCTCACCGTTTCCTCTACACTCCTACGTCCCACCATCATCCTAGATGACTTCAAGTCCACTTGAATAAATTGTCTCCCGATTTCTTCACACCCACATTTTTAAATAATCTTCACTCAGTGCTTTACTGAAACTAGCTTGCACCAACTTGGAAATGTGCCTCTCACCCCAACTCTGCATTCAGTGACATCAACACTGGTATCTTGAAATCAGCCTTGATGGGAATATTTACACCATGGAAACTAGTAAACACTAAAAACAGGGCACTTTTTTTTAGGGAGCCAGCTTACTAGCACACACTGCTTCACTGCATTTCAGCCCCCTAATGCCTTTGCCATGGCTTGACTCTTGTCATCACTAAGAACCTTTCAGCATCTGAAATCTTAAATTAAAACCTCCCATTCTTGTACGACACTCCTTACCCTCTTAGCTCTTTCATTCTGTGGATCCCACCACAACCATTTTAAGTACCTCCACTGAGCAGCGTCCTCCTCTCTTTACTTCTTCCTTTTCAGATTTGGGCTTCTCGATTCATCACACGAATCATTCTTGTGATAATATCCCCAAACTCCTGCTCCATTGTTCTTCCTGCTAAAACCCAAACCTAACTTAGTCCTATATTTTCCCTCTTCCAAATCTGTATAGTGGCCATAAAGTCCAGAAATATTGTATCTAATCCTGAGTTGTAATGCATATTAATAAACCACTTTTATGTATTTGCCTCTGCTTCTAGTCTTAGTGGCCACCCTGTATAGCTGGGCTATTAAGTTCTCAGAGGCGGAGAGGAATCTTCCAGCCACATGGATTGGTGTTGCCCTATAAATTCTTGGCCTCCAGACTTGGACCTTAGTGCTACCACTTAACTCTTCACTTCCCTGCCTCTCTCATCCTCCACTTTCTTCAAAACTCTGATCCTCCACCTCATCACTGTTAGCCTATGACCGCATTTCTGTTCCCCAAAGAAAATGCAGTCACTAGACAGGAACTTGCTTTTCTTCCTGCGTCAGACCTGCAGACACACCATGACTATGTCCACCTTTCTTCCTTTCTCTCTTCTCAGGCCAGTTCTTCTAGTTCTGCTCTGGAGCCTGCCTCTCCTGCCTCCTCAAGAACTTTGCTCTAATAACCATCTCTTCTCTTTCCTGTATCTGTAACCTCTCCCTTTTTATTGGCTCCTTCCTCCCGGCATATACACATCCTCTAGTCTTTCCCACCTCAAACACCTCCCTGCACGTGTGAGAAACACTGCCCTGTTTCTCTCCTCCCCTTTGCAGCCTTCCTTACTGCCCATTCCTTCCTCGTGTCACTAAAATCAATCTCTCCAACGTCATCAATGACCTTCTTGTATTGCAAAATCCAATGAACACCGTTCCATCCTTATTTGTTCTCTGTTACGGGTTGAATCTCTGAGTGTGCCCATAAAATCCATATTTTGAAGTCCTAATCCCTAATACCTCAGAGTAGGAGCTTATTTGGAAATAGGGTCATTTTAGATGTAATTAGTAAAGATTAGATCACACCGGAATGGAAAGGGCTCTAATCCAATATGACTGCTGTTCTTGTAAAAAGGGGAAATTTGGAGACAGACATGACACAGAGAGGATGCCATGTGAAAATTAAAGTTATGCTGCTACAAGGAACCACTAGAAGTTAGGAGAGAGGCCTGGAACAGATCCTTCACTAGTACCTTCAGAGGGAGCACGGGCTTGCCAACACCTGATTTCAGATTTCTAGCCTCCAGAACTGTCAGACAATAAATTTCTGTTGGTTAAGCCAACCAGTTTGTGGTACTTTGTGACTGCAGCCCTGGGAAACTAATACAGTCTTCTGGAAGCATTTGGCAAGGTTGACAATCGAAATACTTTCTCATTTCTTCAGTTCTGCATCACCTCTGTTTCTGGGGGTTTATTCTACCTCTCTGACAGTTCTTCTCCATCTCTTTCTCTAGCTTGTCTTAAATGTTGATGTTCCTCAGACTTCCGAGCCAGGCCTTCTTTTCGCTTCACCTAATCTCCTGAGCGGTCTCACCCACTTCCGTGGCTTGCTCATGCAGTGGTGTGCTGGGAAATGTTTCACAACTGGCTCTCTGGGAGGAGGGGAGGCTGATTTATGTTTTCTTTCTGATTTCTGTGGTATAAATAACCCCACCACGGCTGATTTCAAACTGCCAAAGTTTAACAACTGGTTCTCAAGATTTAACAGCTGGCTCCCACGAGCTGGCACGAGCCGGTACAAGCTGGCCCCCACACACCTCTGCTTTTGTGTCAGAGATAAGCAGCTTATTTTTACACATAAGGTAAA
This sequence comes from Diceros bicornis minor, assembly GCF_020826845.1. Taxonomy (NCBI): domain Eukaryota; kingdom Metazoa; phylum Chordata; class Mammalia; order Perissodactyla; family Rhinocerotidae; genus Diceros; species Diceros bicornis. The sequence goes on along the minus strand of NC_080747.1, from coordinate 67,940,033 downwards.
ATAAAAATACCTGCGGACTTTTCTTCCTCCTAACAAACTGCTCCGGAAATGGAATATCTGCGACTGCTCTTCTGTGGCTTTTGCTATTTCCGTGTCGCCGTGGTGGTATGGTAGATTTTTTTCCCTTTCTCTTTCCTGCATTTGATACAGAGCCTGTATCTTTGATCAATTTTTGTTTATGACATGTTTTGCAGCTGTTTTAAATCTGGCTTTTGTCGGAAGTCAGCAATATTGTACTCTCAAAACAAGAAACTATTCCGTTGCAAAGGAGACAAACAAAAAGGTCCTTAATACCAATACTTTGAAGCATGTGATTCCTTCTGCTTGGCAGGAGCCATAGCATTGGGTTTTAATTTTTTGGGGGGGCGGGTGGAGATTGGCCCTGAGCTAACCTCCGTTGCCAGTCTCCCTCTTTTTGCTGAGGAAGATTAGCCCTGAGCTAACATCTGTGCCCATCTTCCTCCATTTTTCTTTTTTTTAATAATTTTATTTATTTATTTATTTTTCCCCCAAAGCCCCAGTAGATAGTTGTATGTCATAGCTGCACATCCTTCTAGTTGCTGTATGTGGGACACGGCCTCAGCATGGCTGGAGAAGCGGTGCGTCCGTGTGCGCCCGGGATCTGAACCGGGCCGCCAGTAGCTGAGTGCGCGCACTTAACGGCTAAGCCACTGGCCGGCCCCTTTCCTCCATTTTGTATGTAGGATGCCTCCACAGCATGGCCTGATAAGCGGTGCATAGGCCCGAGCCTGGGATCCAAACCCAGGGACCCCAATGGGAAGCGGGGCAGGTGACTTTACCCACTACACCACTGGGCCGGCCCCCGCATTGGGTTTTAATTTTGTTCAGAAAACAGTCTTTGTTTGGCCCCACTTGCCGTTTCATCAGGCTGGACTCGACTTTTCCTTCACTTAACAGATATTTATTAAGCACCAGCTATGGGGGGTACTTACCTAGATGCTTATCTAGGCACTGAGGCGATTCTGATGAGCCGGACAGATGAGGTCCCTGCTCTCACAGTGCTTATAAGCATCAGGAGCCGGCGCTGGGATAGACAGGAAACCAAGGGAACAAATGAGGAAACTAATTTCAGAGTGGTGAATGCCATGAAGAAAAAACAGGCAGGGTAATGTGAGCGAGAGTGACCCAAGGTGGTATAGTCACTACCTCTAGGAACCAGGCTCTTGTTCTCGGGCATCTGACCTAGACCGTGCGCAGATGCACATCTCGCGATACCACAGCTCCTTCTGCCTGGTACTAGTTTTCCCTCCATTTCCTGGACAGCACCCATTTCTCACCCATTGCAGTTGCTTACAAATACCAGCTACACAAATCTAAATGAGCTTCTTCTATCATCAAACAATCAAAATGCCAAGGACCAGAGTCAGTGCCTGGCCAAAGGCAGTGGAACAGGGCCAGTCTGGAGTGAGTCTGAGGAAGTTCCTTCTGTCAGTTTTGGGGCTGTCTCTCCACACCATGGGCTAGGAGTTCCTAGTCACTGACTTTTAGACTCTCCACTCTATACCTTGCCTGGATGTGTCTCCTGAGCTTCAAACACACATGGCCAATGGCCTGATGGAAACATGTTTCTTGGTATTCCATTGGCATCTTAAATTCTACAGAACTGAGCCTTTCCTCCACCTTCATCCCCATCTCCAATCTATCACCTCTTCTTCATCTCAGCAAATGATATTACCATCTTCCAAGATGCTTCCCAGGAATAATCCTTGACTCTTTTCCAACATTCAGTTAAACACCAAATCTAGCATTTCTACCTCCACATGTGTCTTGAATTTATCCATCTCTGTTCACCCCCACTGCTGTTACCTTACCTCAGCCCATCACTTTCTGTCTACATTAACATGACCACAGTCTTCGTCCTTCTATTCAGTTATTTACACTGCAGCCTGAGATTCTTTTCTAAAGTGAAAGTCTGGTGAGGTCACTCCACTGCTTTGAATCATTCCATGGCTCCTCATTGCCCTCATGTAAAGTTGGAACTCCCGGACATGATGGCTTACAGGCCCTCCACGATATTGTTCTGCTTACCTCTCCAGTCTGTCCTCTCCCAGCAACTGTCTGCCCTCAGTCTCTAGGCTCTAGCCACACTCATCAGCTCTTCAGTGGTGCCATATTCTCATCTACCTCTAGTCTTTGCCCAGACTTTTCCCTACACCTGGAACACTCCCTTCAATCCCACCCCACTATCTTGGGTCTGGATAAGATTTATTCCTTTTTTTTTTTTATAATTATTTTTTTATTATAATTTTTTTTAAATTTTATTTATTTATTTATTTTCCCCAAAGTCCCAGTAGATAGTTGTACATCATAGTTACACATCCTTCTAGTTGCTGTATGTGGGACGCGGCCTCAGCATGGCCAGAGAAACGGCGCATCAGTGCGCGCCCGGGATCCGAACCTGGGCCGCCAGCAGTGGAGCGCGCGCACTTAACCGCTAAACCACGGGGCCGGCCCAGATTTATTCCTTTTGAATGTCTAATGGTGAAGCCGCTTCCCCTGGAAAACCTCTAACCACTCCCTACCCCCAGCCCAGAGTCTGAGTTAGGACCCCCTTTGTGTGTTCTCATAGCATTGTTTTGGAATTGCCTGTTTACTTGTTCGTATATATCACTAACTATTAATTATATGGGAACAGCAGCTGTCTCTGTCTGCTTGCCGTTATATCCCCAGCAACCAGCATACTGCCTGGCACGAGTGGGCCTGCACTGAATATTTATTGAATAAATTAATGAATGGCTATGTCTCCTTTAAGTAAATCTTGGTTTCTTCACCTATTCTTAAAAAACAGAAACACACACATATAAAACCACCTTGTACAAATTAAAATATCATGTGCTTATTTATGGAAAACTTGTAAAATACAGAAAAGCAATAGAAAAGAGTCTACCATGCACCTTAGCACATAATAATGACCACTGTTATCTGCTTTTATATATATTATTTTCATTGTTGAAATCACACTATGATGTCTACAGTTTGTTCATTTTATTGTGACAAAATATACCAAACATAATATTTACCATTTTGACCATTTTAAAGTGTGTCGTTCACTGGCATTAAGGACATTCACATTGTTGTTCAACCATCACCACCATCCATCTTAGAACTTTTTCGTCTTCCCAAACCAAAACTCTGTACCCATTAAACAATAACACTCTATCCCCCTCCCAGCAGTTTATTTTTATTTGGGTTTGTAGCAAAGTAGAAATGGCTTTCTTCTGAATCCTTACTTAGTCCAAGTTAGTATTTCCATTTGTTTTCCAGTGGTTTTGAGGATCCCGCAGCAGATGCCATCCTTCCTAGGGTCCCTTGGTGCTCAGGTATCTCAGTCAGGGTGGGCTCCAGGTTGGTACCTTTCTGAGGTCTCACTTTGTGCTGCATTTCCTCGTGCCAGGACCCACAATACATTTAGGGCCTCACAAAAATATTTTAAGTTCTTTTAAGATCCAAAGAAAATGAACTTTTAGGTCAAAATGTTTTAATATATAATATTAACATATTTGTCTTTGTATAAATTTCATCATAAAATATAATTAAAAAAATTTTTTTTATAAAGGAAGAGGTTCATGAAGCCAAAAGTGCCTAGGAACTACAGTAAGAAACTCTCAAGTTACAAACAAACAAACAAAAAATGGTGAGGAGAGGGCCGGCCCGTGGCTTAGCAGTTGGGTGCGCGCGCTCCGCTGCTGGCGGCCGGGGTTTGGATCCCGGGCACGCGCCGTCGCACCGCTTCTCTGGCCGTGCTGAGGCCGCGTCCCACGTCCAGCAACTAGAAGGATGTGAAACTATGATGTACAACTACCTACTGGGGCTTTGGGGGAAAATAAATAAATAAATAAAAATTATAAAAAAAAAAGAAAAAAAATGGTGAGGAGGAATTGCTGAAGTTTTTAATGCAGGAGACTTGTCCTTTGGTCAATTTCCATCTTTTAATTTCTCTCTCCTACGCAGAAATAAAGAAATCTTTCAAAAATTTTACACAGCACTATACAGAGTTAAGCAGGAGCACATCTTAAAATTTTAAATTTTAGGTCAGACCTTTAATTCCTGAGATGTTAAGAAGTATTGGCAATAGATGTTTAGAACTATTGGCAATAGTCCTCCTGGAATGATTTTCCTATTTGAAATAAACCACATGTCAACTAATTAATTGAGCCATTCCAAGAATGATACGGCATTGGTTTTGTGTTTTAAAAGCATTCCAGGGAGCCGTGTGGCCAGGGTCACATGTGTGAGGCTTCAGAAATGTGTGACAGGTGTCCCTTCACCGGGGTCTTCTGTTTTCTTAGTTTTATTTACTTAAATACTCATGGCGTCTTCATGTTTCGGAGAGAAGGGATTGTAAATCATTTTAATTCCGTCCTATACTATTTGGTACCATTCCGAGCACATAATAGGCCCCAATGAGGAGCATTTCTGGCTTAAGGATATATACATTTAGAATTGCTCACATTGGAAGTGTCAGTGATAGAAATTAGAATCTTAGATAATTCTAAGTCATTTGACTTAAATATGAAAGGATAGTTTTCATTGCGAGAGGAGCTTAGGGAGAAGAGGAGGAATCCTAAGTCATTTTGAACTTCTCTGGGAACATAAATTTTTGAAGACAATCTATTTTTCAAAGAAACACAAAGTCATCTTTCCTGTAGTTTCCACTCTCCTGTCTGTTTTCCTCCATCAATCATAAAAGGTTATGAGTTTTTTAAAAGTACTCAATACTATCCTACTTGTCAAACTGAAATATCAGCTTTTGCCTGAGTTAGAGCTCCAAGTTGCCTTCAGGTGCCTAGAAGAGCAACCTTACAATTATAGAAAGATTAAGATTGAGACAATTCCCCCCATTATAGCACTATCACTGATCCCTCCAAGGCCTGTACAGCTAGATAGTAAGAAATAGGTCCACCAGGAGAGAATGGAGTAAACATGTTTGGCTGGATTTTCTTGGAAAAAATAATTTTAATTTCTTGCTTGTCTTCCTAACAGTTCTCCAAAGCTTCGTACTTTGGCCAGGGGCCTGTCTCCTGCGTACCTGAGATTTGGTGGCACCAAGACGGACTTTCTAATTTTTGATCCCAAGAAGGAACCAACCTTTGAAGAGAGAAGTTACTGGCAATCTCAAGTCAACCAGGGTGAAATTTTTAAAGATTAACCGTATATTTTAATTAACTTGAGTCAGTCACAAGCCTTCTCCAAGAAGTGTTATTGCTCACATCTAACAATTAATAAGAGATTAAGGGCTCCCAACTGATCCGTGGAGACACCTACACAAAAGGAGGATGCAGTGGGCAGGTTTCCTCCCCGTGATGTTTTCATAAATCTGAGACGTCACAACAAAAGGTGTGCTGGGCATAACTGAGAGTTAATTGTGCTGTAACTAGAACAATGATTGTAGCTGAAAAACAGAGCTGTTAGAGGGAGCATGTGGGTAGAAATGCATCAAACTGAAGAGAGTATTTCCAGCTGAAGACACAACAATGGATTGAAGACCATTTATTCCAGAAATAGAATGTGGATAAAAGGTATAACAAGGGGACATGGAGATGTGCTCCGCTTTTAAGAATGGATTTTAAGACAATTTATCGGGCAGTGGTTCTCAAACTTTATTGACTATATACATAGTCACCTAGGGTGAGTTTGAAGATTTGGATTCCTGGGCTCCAACTTTCAATTATGAGTTTAGCAAGCTCATCAGGTGATTCTGATATTGGAAATCTGTGGGCTTCCCCTGAGAGACCTGCCCTAGGAGCCACGAGGATTTGCCCTGTCTTTCATAAGCACTATACAGACATCAAATGGAAGTTAAATCATTACCTTAACAATTATTAAAAATATCGGATACATCATTGAATTATAAAAATATATGTATAATGTATATATTAAGGAATAATATTTCATATATTACATATTTTCCTTCTGTTTATTTTCTTCAGTTAGGAAGTGTTTAGAAGAATTAATCAGTAATTGGGCCAAAATTGATAGAATAATAATTGGAAAAAAGGGAAAAAAAACAGGAGAGTTCTCTTGCAAGATCACATTGGAATAGTTTATGTTTAGACTTGGCCCTTTCCCACCAGCCATATGTGTTCAAAAGGTCTCAAAAGTTTAGGCAGGAAACTCTCCTTTGCTCATTAATTTGTTTCATCCTGTTGGGGAAGGGGGAAGGCCACTGGGGTTATCCAAGTGCCTCTCAAACATCCTGTGTGGGCACAGAGATGGATGAGGCTCCAGCTGCCAGAAAGCCAGGATGTACAGCTTGCCAGAAAGGAAGTCACTGGCGGGTCAGGCAGCCCTGGCAACAAGCACCCAGCAGCCCTGCTGCCTTGTGATAGAGAAGCACAGTCTGCCTGACAGGATAGTGGATTTTTCCAAGTGCACATGCTGTGGCCTCAGAAGCTTTGATGATACCAAATTTGGAGGGAAAAAAGTCAACGTTTCCTGTCCTACCATTATGACAAGAGGAAATCACCACAAAGCAGATATAGACCATGTAAAACAAATTTTTATGTATTTTGAAAGTGAACCGTAAGAGAATTGAGCTATGTTTTCTTCAGTGAGGTTCTCTAGTAATTTCAGGTTTCTGAGAAACCTTCTGAAATGTTAAATAACTTGAAGCTATGTCCAGTTTGTCTGTATCCAGTGAATGTCCAATGTTTCTTAGGAAACCTGCCCTTTGGTTGTTTTTTTGTGGTGAATGGTTAGCCAGCAAATTTGACATGTGTAGCAGAATATATCTTTCTCTGATGTCATACCTAATAACCAGAAACTTAGTTATTCTGCTTTAGTCCCGTAAATAGCTAACTAAATAAATGTATGAAAAGAGATTCTCTAAGTTATTTCTTCCATTTGCAGATGTTTGCAAGTCTGGATCCATCCCTTCTGATGTGGAGAAGAGCTTACGGTTGGAATGGCCCTTCCAGGAGCAATTTCTCCTCAGAAACCAGTATCAGAAAAAGTGGAAGGACAGCACCTACTCAAGTAAGAAATGAACGGCACCATGCAGGTGTCCCGGCCCCAGAATATCTGGATAGCTTGAACTTGGGCTTGAGTCTAATTAGCCCTTCAACAGTTGTATAAAGCTGCATAATACTCAAATGTTATCAAGAGTTAATGGGAAATCTTGAACCCAAAACTTCTGTTTTTTCTTTTTTTCACCTGACTTTGCCTACTAGCCACGGAGTGAAATACAGAAATCATTCATTCATGAGCTAATAATGACCTTTACTGCTCTGAAGTACTGGGAAGTCAAGGAAGACATGGATACATGCCTGGTGTAAAAGTAAAATGCAAAAGTATAGAGAGTAAAATGTGAAAACCATCCACACCTCGTTGTCCATTCAGTTTCCCCTCCCAGAAATAAGCCCTATTCTGAGTTGGTGGATCATTAGGCAGGGGAATCCTGGGTCGTACCAGACAGTCTAGGCCATCAAGCAACTTTCTCTTTTTCTTTCCTTTGTGGCTTTGCAAACATAGGACTAGCTCAACTAACCAGGAATTTATTTGCATTCACTGAAACACTTTTTCAGCCTTCAAAATGGGATGATGCTGTCATGCATGTCTTTAAAACAACTGAAACAAGCAATCTTTACTTAACTAAGAAATATATTTTTATCTGAAACTTGGGCATTTTATACTCAGCTAAGGGATGATGTTGCTCCAGATCTCAGTTAAGGAAATAACCTGCTCAGACAGTCTACGACTGTCTTCTTTTGACTTTTGAAAAATAAATTATCTTGAAGTTAATTTGGGTTTGTCTTTTTTTTTTTTTTTTTTTTTTTGGTGAGGAAGATCAGCCCTGAGCTAACATCCATGCTAATCCTCCTCTTTTTGCTGAGGAAGACCAGCTCTGAGCTAACATCTATTGCTCATCCTCCTCCTTTTTTTTTCCCTTTTTCTCCCCAAAGCCCCAGTAGATAGTTGTATGGCATAGTTGCACATCCTTCTGGTTGCTGTATGTGGGACACGGCCTCAGCATGGCCAGAGAAGCGGTGCGTCGGTGCGCGACCGGGATCTGAACCTGGGCCGCCAGTAGCAGAGCGCGCACACTTAACCGCTAAGCCACGGGGCCGGCCCCTGTCTATGTTTTTAAAGGAAATGTCCTTTAAGGAATAAAGGAATCTGCTGTGTTTAGTCTGGGCACCTACTCATTATAGTAACCAGCATCTCAGAAGCAGAGAGGTGTTTCTGGACATTGTTCTACATCCATGGCTGAGGTTAGGAATGTCAGAGTAACTTGTGGTGGCATTATATAATGGAAGAGATAGCAAAAATCTGTTATAGCAAGGACACATTAATTGCTTAGTTAGTGACCTGCACCCTTAAAACAGATGTCCTAGAAGATAGAGTTAAGTTTTCTAAGGACAGAACCCATGGAATGGTGTGTTTCACTTCAGTAGAAGATGACAAAACCATTTGTCATGAGACTATAAACTCACACTGTAAACCTGTTTGGGCAGGAAGAGGAAGCAATGTTACAGGTGTAATTCTGGGTGTGACTGCAGAAAGGACTCCCTTATTAGCATAATCATATTTAATGAGCTAACTCTTTGCTCTCCTTCCCCACCTTTCTTCCTCATCACCCTGGTCCTCCACTGCCAACACCCACTCCCACGCTGAATGCTGAACACACTAACATAAACATACACAGTTTAATGCCAGGGAGAGTCAGCGCCAGCTTTTAATGTCGTTTAGTTTATCTTTATCCCAGGGATCTTTCTACTCTCCCATACAGTAAGAGATAAGAAATTGGATAATGATTGGGAATTGGATAATTAGCTGTGAGTTTTCTTGTTGTTCTTATTTTGAGAAGCGAGTAGGCTGGATAAGTTTTTTTTAAAAAGTGGATTTGAACTCAGAAATATACAGCCCTTATTCTAGGAGGTGTTACTGATTATATTATAGGGAGTGTATAATAGAATTTCAAGCTACATAAATTCCAAGTGCATTTGGAAAAATGAAGAAACAGAGGAAGAGTTGAATAAATACTTGAATGCAAACATTCCATGTTTTTTGAAATGCCTTTGTAAAGGGGCCAGGCAATAACGGTGCTTTATATCTGTAAGGGTTTTTCATGGTTTATAAAGGGTTTTCATGTGTCGTTTCAACCTCTATCTTGTGAGGTAGGAGCATGATGGTGCTAGTTCCAGGATTGAAGATCTGTAGCTGAGACTCATAAGGGGTACAGGGGTCACCTTGATTTGTAAGTGGGAGAGTGGGATCTGGAGCTCAGGTCTCATGATTCCTGATCCAGCACACTTTGTACAATACAATTTTGCAATATGTAAGCCTAAAATACAGTCGTGACTAAGGCAGTCAAGTCACCCCTTTATAACAGGCCCTAGTAATGCCACTGCCATCCGACGACTATGTGATGTTGGGCAGAGCACTTCATTTCTTTGGGTGTCAGTTTCTTCCTAGAAAAATGAGGGTGGAGGTTTGGGGAGGACTCAGTAATCTCAAAGGCTCTGTGCTGTCCACACTGTGGCTCAAGACCCAGTGGAATGCTGGGCCGAGGACTCCGGAGCTTTTCAAACCCTAATGTCTGTAGCTTCTTGATGATCGGCAGTAGCTTTGTGGACATGGGTGACACTACAACAGCTTGCTAGAGTCGTTTCTGCTCCCCCAGCCTTGGTTGGCAGTATTAAATCTGGGATTTCACTGCTGTAGTGATCCAGGCAATTCAGGGTGAAGACTTAGAAACAAAACAAAAACAAAGCCACTTTGAAGGAGAAAGGGTATAAGTTTGCCAGATAGATAGATAGAGGTTTATTTTACACTAGGAGAGTTTCAGAGTGAATTTCTGTTTAACAAAAGACTCAAAATATACATGAAAATCAAAAAGACTTATGCATATGATAACTGATTTAAAGATGACACTCAGGGGCCAGCCTCATGGCGTAGCGGTTAAGTGCTCGTGCTCCGCTGCTGGTGGCCCGGGTTCGGATCCCGGGGGCACACCAATGCACCGCTTGTCAGGCCATGCTGTGGTGGCGTCCCATATAAAGTGGAGGAAGATGGGCACAGATGTTAGCCCAGGGCCAGTCTTCCTCAGCAAAAAGAAGAGGATTGGCATGGATGTTAGCTCAGGGCTGATTTTCCTCACAAAAAACAAAAAAAAAGATGACACTCAAAATTATATTGTTGCCACTCTCAAAAAGTGATTATAGACTAGCTAATGGTTTAAAGAGCTTAGTTCAAAAGTTCCCAAACTTTTATGGCACTTTAGTAGACTCAGTAATTTTTTTCACAGCATACCTAGCCCAAAAAAATACCTAAGAGTTTCAATTACTAAGTTGCTATTAGGTTATTAGGTTATTAGGTCCAAACAACCTGAGAGTAATAGTCTCGTCGTGTCCCACAGATATTGATGTGTTTCCCTTGCAAATTTAAAAGATCCTGCACTGCCACTGTCAGCAGGGCTGCCCAGTTAAATTTGAATTTCAGATAAACGACTTTTTTTGTTTATAATATTGCATAGGACATACACTAAAAATTATTCATTATTTATCTGAAGTTCAAATTTAACTAGATGTCATGTATTTTTATTTACTGAATGTGACAACCGTGTCAGTGAATTCACTGTGTCTCTCCGCGGTGTCTTGGCCCGTAATTTCAAAACCACAACCCTGTAGCCCTAGGCCAATTTTTTAACGTAAAATTCTACTTATTTTAAATTAATAAATCACATACATGAATTTTCAAAAATTTGTTTTAAATATGATTAATTTACCAAAATATTTTGTGCCTGAGTTTGTGAGTAGAGACATTTAGATTATGAAGAATGTGGGTTATGCTGACTAACGACGGTCTGGCCTGTACATGTTGAGCACTGAACCATACAGTGTAGTTTCCCCAATTCACCTGAAGTCACTTGGACAAAATCTGAGTGCCAGACCAAAGCTTCTGGTACCTTCCACGGGACTTGATTCAACAGCTGAAGCAAATGAAGTCACATTGATTTTTTTTTAATTTGTCAGTACAATTTTTTGTCTCATTCATAATTATAGCCACTCATTAGGACTGGAATTCCTTTTATTTAATAACAGAAATAGTAATTCATTATGAAGAGCAAATCTGGAGGCTTCCATCACCATGGTGCCAACCTAACCATTAAATTGCAACATTTTTCCTTTAGGAAGCTCAGTAGATATGCTCTATACCTTTGCAAATTGCTCCGGACTGGACTTGATCTTTGGTCTAAATGCATTACTGCGAACAGCAGATTTGCGGTGGAACAGTTCTAATGCTCAGCTGCTCCTGGACTACTGCTCTTCCAAGAGTTATAACATTTCTTGGGAACTAGGCAATGGTAAGTGCACCTGGGAACATTTCATTAATAAGGAGATTCCCCTTTGGCATAGTTTGTTCCTATTTATGACATTCTTTTTAGTATTAGCAAATAGACTTCTGTCTCTGCACGTTTGTGCCAGTGCTCAACAATGCAACTTTTGGAATTGCTTATGGCAGAAAACTCCTTTATATATCCCAGAACCTATTGCTAATCCTAGATTATGTTACATTTGAGCTGAGAACAACTAGTTGGAACCAGTGACTTCCACAGCTCCCAGGCAAGTTCCCTTGAGATTTTCAGGGTCACTTAAACCTATTATGGTTGGCAGGCTCCACTCAGCAAAACTGTAAAGCGGGCAGTTTGCTTTTACCCTTCCATTCCTTTCTCTATTTCTCAACTTGTCAGTTAATCTCAGTACCCCCATCCCAACCCCCATGATACGCTCAAGCTAGAAGTCCCTGCTATAGAATCCTACCGAGGTCAATTTCCTGATTGTCTCCTTCTTTACTCTTTTTTTGCAAGGAATTTATAAATTCTAACTAAAGTACTAATGATTAGCCACATTCACTCACATTTACACTCACATTCTCACTCACATTTACACATAGCTGGATGCTGAACAACTTTCTACAGCAACCATGTGAATAATAGGTCATCTGAACCCATCCTTACCCATTTCTATACATCCCTCCTTCCCTATTTCTCTGCCTTACCCCTCCCCAGCTCCTTCCACTCCTCAGAGTAAGATAAACCAGTGATGTCAGCATGTTTCCTTCTTCCTTGGGCCCCAATTTGCAAAGAGGTCTGGTTTCCAGGGTGAAGGAGAAGGGAGCAGGGAAGAGCCTGTGCGAGGTGTATTTGGGAGGTGGATTGGACGCTTTCTGTGCCTCCCTCCCATCTCTTCAGCTTTGCTACTTCCAGGCTCATCTACTCAGATAATTTGTGAGTAAACATTCTAAATAAAGCTTTTCATGGTGTTGTAGAAATTAGTTTTTAAAAGTCTTCCCTCCATCCAACTTTTTTCTTTTTGTTTAAAGTAAATAAGGGGCCGACCCCGTGGCTTGGTGGTTAAGTGCGCGCGCTCCGATGCTGGTGGCCCGGGTTCGGATCCCGGGCGCGCACCGAGGCACCACTTCTCCGTCCATCCTGGGGCCGAGTCCCACATGCAGCAACTAGAAGGATGTGCAGCTATGACATGCAACTATCTACTGGGGCTTTGGGGGGAAAAAAATAAATAAAATAAAAATCTTAAAGCAAATTAGGTTATCAAATACTGGATATAGCCTATTTCCCAAATCCATTCATTTAATATCCCTCTTATGAACTTCAAATTGTTTTAATACCCCCTCATACCTCAGTTATATAATTTAAATTTTTGTTTCTCTGGAATATATTCTTTATAACTAGGAGTTTTATTTTTCTTGACTTTAGATTCTGGGTTTTTATAATTTGGAAATGTTTTGTGGCTTTCATATGCTGCTGTTATGTTTGCCTTTAAATAAAAAATTTCTAGGCAAATGATTATTTTGAGAATTGCTGTTTTGCAGAACCTAACAGTTTCTGGAAGAAGGCTGGTATTTTCATCGATGGATTACAGTTAGGAGAAGATTTTATTGAGTTGCATAAACTTCTAGGAAAATTCACTTTCAAAAATGCAAAACTCTATGGTCCTGATGTTGGCCAGCCTCGAGGAAAGACAGTTAAGATGCTGAGGAGGTAAGAGCTGGAAGAAGCAGAACCACTCTTCTTAAAAATAAATTTCTCTCTAGGGGAGAATCCTCAACAGTCCACATGTTATTAAAACAATTTGCTGCCTGACCGGATGGTTTACCAAAAGAGGAAACATTGACTGGCTCAGAATACCAAAGATTTTGGGACAAATGGCACCTATGATAAACTTGTATCAGAATTAGAAAGTTTTGTGTTTGCCTGATCCTAACGTAGTAACCAGCCCATTTCTAGGGAATATATTGTACATATGAGGATTATGATAACATAATAGACTTTTTTTTCCAGCTTCCTGAAGGCTGGGGGAGAAGTGATTGATTCAGTTACATGGCATCAGTAAGTATGTTTCCCGCTCTTAATACTAAGAAAATAATGCTAGCTTTACTTATTACTTACTTTTCAAAACATTATTTCCATTTAACTGCTAATTGACTTCATAGTTTGAATAAGAAACAAATAATGTCTCAAGCAGCACTGTTCTAGAATTTTAATATTAATAAAACAAAGATTTAAACTTATTTTAAATAATGTGGTGGTTCCTACAAGATCAAGGCACACTATCATTTAACCCATGGAACAGACGAGTAGCTAAAACCCACATGCTTGCCAAAGAATGAGTAACCCACAGTACCTGCACTTGTGACTATATCTTCTCAAGACAGAGTAACTGATCCCCTTCCATCCTGGTCTCTCCTTAGTAGGACTGCTGCCTTTTTTAATAATAGGGGAGTGGGAAGAGGTAGAAAGGAGAGCAAGTTTGGCCAATTAACTTAAAAGCAGAAAGTAAAGGTTCATATTTTTTTCTGAATATTTTCTGAATAATTTAGCTACTACTTGAATGGACGAATTGCTACCAAAGAAGATTTTCTAAACCCTGATGTGTTGGACACTTTCATTTTGTCCGTGCAAAAAATTTTCCAGGTAATGGTCTTTTTTTCTTCTTAATGTAAAACCAGAGTCCTTATTTTGTAGTCTAGCTAGTGTGTGTATGTATATACACAGATTTATGTGTTTTTCTACTTTTAGAGAACAGCCACTAGGTCTTATTCACTTTCATTCCCCGTTTAGTGTTGGGTCACGTATGTTGGTTAAAAATTAAAAATACTTTCGGGCTGGCCCAGTGGCGCAAGTGGTTCACTGCGCACGCTCCGCTGCGGCGGCCCGGGTTTCGCCGGTTTGGATCCCGGGCGCGCGCACCGCTGCACCGCTTGGAAAGCCATGCTGTGGTGGTGTCCCATATAAAGTGGAAGAAGATGGGCATGGATGTTAGCCCAAGGCCAGTCTTCCTCAGCAAAAAAAGAGGAGGATTGGCAGATGTTAGGGCTGATCTTCCTCACAAAAAAAAAAAAAAATTAAAACTACTTTCAATAGCCTTTTGGTAGCATTAACTCTGATAGTCCATAAGAATGGGGTTATTTATATTCCTTCCACACCTAGTATTCCAATAAAAGTAAATTGCCCAACACCTAAATGACTGTAAACATATTTTGTAATTATATTGGATGGATGGGTCTGGAAATACAAGGTTTTGAATGTTGTTAATCTTCAGCACCATAATTGGTCAGCTTGTTTGCCATTACCATGGAGACTTTCCTGTTCCGTAGGTTGTTGAGGAGACCAGACCCCACAAGAAGGTTTGGTTAGGAGAAACAAGCTCTGCGTACGGGGGTGGAGCGCCCTTGCTGTCCAACTCCTTTGCGGCTGGCTTTATGTGAGTGAAGTAGCACTCGCCTCAGGGACCGGATGGCAGCATTCTCCTATCCTTCCATTCAGTTGAAATAGCTCGTCAGCCAAAAATTTGATCAAAGATAGTTTCTGTGGCTGAGCCCCAAAATTCGTGCCAGATTTTGCAAGAAAATGGTTTACTAGAGCTTGTTGGACATCTTTAACGCATGTTCCAAATTAATCATTGTGTGAAGGAATTGCTTTAGAAGTTTTGTTCCTTGATAACGGCCCATAAATATGCCAAGGATCCCTTCCTATAAAGAAGTACATTGTAAAAGAGTGCATCTAGAGCCTTGACTCTGAGAAGGACACTTAGTATATGGAGCTCTATTTATATTCCCAAGACGTGTAGAGCCTGAAGTATGAGGTTACACCAGAGGGCCTCCAATGAATTTGAAGATTTACTAAATTACCTCATTATTCAACCACCACAAACTTGATTACTCTAAACAACTGATTTACTTACATTCCGTAGCTCCATTAACACTTTTAATCTATAGTTAGGTATCCTCAGATCAAGACTTATTCTCTTTCCTCTCCTACCCTCATTCTTATAAGTCCAGAATAAAACACAAGTCCTTTATGCTCATGGGGGCATGAGGAGTAGAAAAAGAATGGAGATATTTGTTCTGCAATTCACTAAAGATAGGAAGGGGGAGGTGTTTAGGTGTGATTCTACTTGTTCACAATTTACTACTGCTGACTACAAGCAATGTTTTCTTCAGATCTTACATGGAGCTGGGGCTGGTGGGGGGGGAGTATCTTACAGGATGGAGAATAATTGTCTATAGGAGTGGGCATTTGTCTGCTCTCCTTTGTAGAAGTGGTCTTAGCCTGAAAGGGACTCCTATAGCATATTAATAGTCTTTTAGGATTTGTTATCATGCTGAAGTATGGGAAAAGGTGAAGGGAAGGATAGTCTCCATTCCATTTGAATGACTTATTTATACTTAATACCACTTTTCTGGTTTCCTGTCAATTCCTCCCACATAGATGAATAAATCAGAAAAGTGTATAATTAGAGTTGAGGTATTTTGTTTTCCGAAGCTGAAGGAAGCTGGGCCTCACTGTGTTCCAGGTGGCTGGATAAATTGGGCCTGTCGGCTAGAATGGGCATAGAAGTGGTGATGAGGCAAGTGTTGTTCGGAGCCGGGAACTACCACTTGGTGGATGAAAACTTCGAACCTTTACCTGTAAGTGACCATTATTTTCCTATTTCTGTGAGTAGATTAGAATGTACTGAGGGCCCCTGTATTAACCTCCTATGAACAGTCACTCCTCTCAATAAATTCAATGCTCTCAGTAAATAGCCAAACCACGGAATGGTGAATTGGAAGACACCTTAGAGATCATCCATTCTAACATTTTTGTGTCTCAAGAAAAGAAATTGAGACCCAGGAATAACTTTTTTGGTGCCATTTGGGGCATGATGTGGGATTTTTTTTTTTAAAGGGGTAATTTGAAATTTTATGATTCAAGTTTACAAGATAAACTTGGATCAAAAAGTGTTTTGTGGGCTGGCCCCACAGCCTAGTGGTTAAGTTTGGCGCACTCCACTTCCACAACAGGTTCAGTTCCTGGCGCGGACCTACACCCTTTGCTGGCGGCCACGCTGTGGCAGCGACCTACATACGAAATAGAGGAAGACTGGCACAGATGTTAGCTCAGGGTGACTCTTCCTCAGCAAAAAAAAAAAATGTTTCGCAAAGTAAATCAAAGTTAAAATTGCCTACAGTATCCAAAGCTTCAAAACTTTTTTATGTCATGAAATCATACTTTATTTAACTTGAAGATAAGCCAGTACCGTATATTTGTTGAAAAATCTCACTCTAGGGCTGGCCTGGTGGCATAGTGATTAAGTTCAAGTGCTCCGCTTCGGCTGCCTAAAGTTCGCAGGTTTGAATCCTGGGTGAGGACTTATGCACTTCTTATCAAGCCATGCTGTGGTGGCATCCCACATACAAAATAGAGGAGGATGGGCACAGATGTTAGCTCAGGACCAATCTTCCTCAGCCAAAAAAAAAAAAATCTCACTCTAAGAATTTGCTATTTTGTTAATACTCTATAAGATGTTTATGAATAAAATCTTATTTCCACCCTACCTCCAACTGCATCTGGTGCCAAATCAGGAAATTTAACCTTTCTATCCAAAAAGCTACCTGGAAGCTATATATGTCTAAAAATTGGGATAGTATTGTTATAGCCCTGACAAGTATGACCTTGATTTTTATGGTCTAAAATGGCATTTGAGGATATCCATTTTCTAAGAATAAGTCCTAAGGGAATTATTTGAATATTGTAGGAAAGCTAAGAAAGTTTGCAAAAAGCACATGCCAAAATATGCTAGGCTTTTGTGGTCTGAAGGTAGATTTCCCAACAAAATTGCTTTTAATCTACAGTGGTCCAAGCTCATGGAGTACACTGTTCATAACTGCTAGAAAATTCTTAGAAAAATGACTTTGCACAAAATGGAATCTATCTTCTTCAAGTATATTATGAGTCATCTATAGAGTTAAACCAAACATGATAATTTCACTAAACAAATAGCCAAAATCTACTGCTGGCCCTTTCTTAAATGGACCTCGAGCAAGGGAGGTAAATAAATAGCTTCTACAAAATTCACTTTGAGTACAATGTCTAGAAATTAGCCAGCTTATCCTGTCACTCTCCATAAATAGTACCAGCTATTTATTGTGTTATCTAAATCTTCTCAATGCCCAAACATAAACCTTTGACTTAAGAACCCTTTGTATACGCACTAAATATACTTTTTCCTGAAGGTCACAGTCAGCTAGAAAAACTTGAAAGAGTGAATGGTACCCTTGAAGCCTGCAGGATCCAGGGGAACAGGCCTTAAACCCATGTACATGTCTGTTTTCTTATTTGATTTGCATAACAATCCTGGAAGGTGGCAAGGCAGGTATCTTAGATCCATTTTTCAGATGAGAAAGTTCAAATTGAGACGAGGTTGCATGATTTGCTGGAGGTTACACATTTGTCCCACATTACTCTAAAGAATCCCATACAAATCCCGGCTCTGAGGCCTGACTGCTTTCTACCCTCCCAGTTACTGAACCATGATAAAGTCACTTCTCCTCTGAAAACATTTAATTGGTTCTGCTCTTGTGTCCAGTGAAAAAGTTGAATTTAAGCAGAGAAGCAAAAGCTGTTTCCCTGTGAAGTCTACCTTACCTCTGCTCAAAAAGGAAGAGTTGGAGTAGGTATTGAGTGGGTTTAAAAAAAACAAACAACTTTTTATTATGGAAAATTTCAAAGTAGAGAGAAAAGTATATGAATCTCCAATCTTGTTTAATCCATAATCCTACCCACTCCTCACCTCCCCACTACTGGATTACTTTGAAGCAAATCTCAGATATATCACTTTATCTGTAAGTACTTTAGTATGTATCTCCTTTGTAAAAGCATAACAAAATATGATTATCATACTTTAAAATATTAACAGGGCCAGCCTCGGTGGCCTAGTGGTTAAGTTCAGTGTGCTCCGCTTCGGCAACCCAGGTTCAGTTCTCAGGCGCAGACCTACACCACTCGTCTGTCAGTGGCCATGCTGTGGCAGCAGCTCACATACAAAAAGAGGAAGATTGGCAGCAGATCTTAGCTCAGGGCAAATCTTCCTCAGCAAAAATAATAATAATAATAATAATTTCTCAATATCATCAAATATTTAGTCAGTGTTTCACATTTTCCTTATTTAATAGTTGGTATATTCACATCAGAATCCAAACAAGGCCCATATATTGCATTTGATATATCTCTTAAGGCTGTTCATCTTTAAGTTCCCCCTCTCTCTCTTTTTTTGTCTTTTGAAATTTATTAATTAAAGAATCCAAGTAATTTGTTCCATAGTGTTTCCCACCTTCTGGATGTTGCTAAATTCATTCCTGTGGTATCATTTAGCATGTTCCTCTGTCCCTGTATTTTCTGTAAACTGGTAGTTAGGCTTAGAGGCTTGAGCTTATTTAGACTTTTGGTTTTTGTTTTGTTTCGCAGGAATTCTTTATAGATGATGTTGTGTGCTTCCATCAAGAGACACATAATGACTGGTCGTCTCTCTTTTTCTGACCTTGACAGCTAGCAATGATGGCTGCCTAATCTGTTACTTTACCGAGGTGGAGGGTGGGGGGGCGGTGTAAGGTTTTAAAGGAAATTGTTTTAGTCTCTTAAACAAACAAAAGGTTTTTGTTTTTTGCAATTTTTTTTTTGAGGAAGATTGGCCCTGTGCAAACATCTATTGCCAATCTTCCTCTTCGTTCTATTTTTTCTCCCCAAAGCCCCAGTACGTAGTTGTGTATCATAGTTGTAGAGTTGTAGCTTTTCTGTATGGGATACCACCTCAGCAGGGCTTGATGAGCGGTGAGGAGGTCCGCACCCAGGATCTGAACCAGTGAACCCCGGGCCGCCAAAGTGGAATGTGCAAACTTAACCACCACACCATCATGCCAGCCCCAAAAGTTTTATTTTTAAAACTTGTCTGTGTGTTTGTATCTAAAAGTTTTGCTTTGAGCTTCACTTTGAATTCTTGGAGATAGACAACAAATATTTACACTCTCTCTGAGCAATGAGTTACATTCTTGAGACAAATCTCCCAGCAGGCATGGCCCTCTGAATTATGGAAACTAAGTCCTCCAATGATAAAAAGCAGCAAATGAGATATTACCTTCAGATTCATGGTGGTGACACAGACCAAAAGATGAATCCTCTTTAAATACCACTAGGATAACAGTCACACTCTTTGTAGATAGCTGTTTGCTTGACACAGTTTTTGTTAAATAAAAAAACAAGTAAAGATCTATTTTTGTCCCTTCTTTCCTCAACCACCACAACTAGGATTATTGGCTCTCTCTTCTGTTCAAGAAACTGGTGGGCACCAATGTTTTAATGGCAAGAGTGAAAAGTCCAGAGAGAAACAAACTTCGAGTATACCTTCATTGCACAAACATCAACCAGTAAGTGTGTAACACACCCTTTACCAATCAACAACTTTTACTTAGTAAGCACATAACATCCTATTCTAACACCCTGTTGTCCTCTCTCTATGGTAGGTCTAAGGTGTGGCATTGTTCTATATTTTTTTTGTATTCATAGTGATATGGTACCAGAGTCTAGCTAAAAAAATAGCTTAAATATAGGCATTTGCAGTCCAGCAAAGATTTGTACAATGATTTTACTTGTCATAATCCATAATGGAAAAATATGCAAATTTAAATAAATAAAGAATAGTATAAATGTAAGAACATAACTATTTTTAAATGAATGGTTAATTCATTGAATGACTATGAGTAAATATAAAAATGAATATAAATTCAGATTAATGAATAATTATTTGAATATACCTATCCCCTTGTATCATATCTGATAAATTTAATAAGGAAGAAAAAGAATTAAAAGAAGGACAGCAATAACAACAACAATCTTCTTTTCAAAAGTTTCAACCCAATTTCTGGAGTTGAGAGGTCATAGAGATTTTTGTAGTCCAGTACTCTGGCCTTAGGTGGCAAAAAATGTTCCTAAATCTCAGAGATTTTTCTCTTCTTCTCAGTTTCAATGTGTCCTTCCTCATAGGATGATACTAAAATACTAATTTTAGCCAGGAAAGCCACCCATCACTTCCAATTTCTAGTGAGTGGGATCCTATGGATAGTGAGGATCCTATGGATCCTCACTGGGAAGAAGTGGGGGCCTGGTTTGGATGCATAAATTCTGAAAAGTGTCAATAGATTTAATTTTCTTCTTTATCTCAGTCTTTCATAAGGCTAGAAAAAGCCCCTGTTTATATGGTTTATAATTTTAGTTCACATGAACCCACAACATTTACGTGTTACCATTTAGCCTTCCTGTGTTTAAATATGGATGGGCCAACTGGCTTCCTAACAACTCAGCTGGCAAAGCAGCAAAGATCTCAGAATGCTCCAGCGTAGAAAATGGTAGCGTGAAGAGCAATATTTTTAATTGTTTTCAAAATAGGACCACATCAGTGGTCTAACATTTTCACAAAAGGAAGGGTACAAAGAGGGCCTGTCGTCATTCTAGACACTAATACTTAGTATCCATGAGTATATTTGTAATCAAGTTTTTAATTGCTTAAATTGGATAGATATTTTTATTGATTTAATCTATTTGCCTTTAGCCCAAGGTATAAAGAAGGAGACTTAACTCTGTATGCCTTAAACCTCCATAATGTCACCAAGTACTTGCAGTTACCACATCATTTATTTCGCAAGCAAGTGGACAAATACCTCATAAAACCTTCAGGACCTGAGGGGTTACTTTCCAAGTGAGTAATTTTTCTTGTTCATTTCAAACTTTCACCAAATTTATTGGTGTTTATTAGAATAGAGAGTGTTGATAGGGAGCAAAAAAAAGTCAACTATTTCAAGTTCTAACTATTCTTAATATTCAGGAAGTTTATATATGAATACAAGTTAATACAAGTATAATACTCTGAGAGTCCAAAGCAGAAGGATAGGAACAGAAAGTAGCAATTATCTCAGGGAAGAGTTTACATTTCAAAACAAACAGCCTAATATATCCAGATCTACTCAATGCATTCAGATTATTTGTTCTAAAAATACATAATTCTTGGTAACACAGTCACTAAAGCAAAGCATATGTGATTGCCATATAAAGGCATAGCAGTTGGTGTAAAATCTCATACCACGTGAGCTGGGTGTGATCCTCTTACAGCATTACTTTTTTTATTGGTTAGAGTAAGCAAAAAAACTAGCCAGAAATGTACCTTTTAGGTGAATTATCTGAAGTTGGTTCTAATACATTTTGATTTAAAAGCCAGTCATTGAATGTGTCTTATGAAAGACCATATTCCACAAAATACCCAAGAATGCCTACGAGCCTTGCAGAGTTAGACACACAAATATTGTACGATTTCTGTCCAATGTGTGTTGGAAGGAGCTCTTTTCATCATGACCATTCTTACATTGGAGGATAAAAAATGAGGAGTTTACAAAATTCTCACCATTTCTTGCCATCTTGGCAAATGCTATATGAGTGCTGTTTTCAGTAACAATTAGCATCAGAACCTGAAAAAGCACAGTAAGTGTGCTTTCTCAAAAGTCCTATCCCCCATTGACAGCATTATTAACGCTAGGCACCATGCCTTTATTTTTACCCTCTGCTTTATTTTACTATGACTATAATCATACAACCTCTGATGGGAAAAAGGGAGGGGGAATCCACAAGTTTTCCCAGTATCTTTCAATACACCGCCTTTGTAGATATTTTTAATGAGCTGAATGTTTTATAGAATACCTCGATTTACTTACCCATTTTCCTACTGTTTAAACCTTTTTTTCCTGTTGTAAATAATGT
Source organism: Diceros bicornis minor (assembly GCF_020826845.1). NCBI lineage: Eukaryota > Metazoa > Chordata > Mammalia > Perissodactyla > Rhinocerotidae > Diceros > Diceros bicornis. Next base: position 67,917,925 of record NC_080747.1, on the reverse strand, counting down.
ATATTTGGGTAACAGATACTTTATCTGTGTTCTGACCCTTTTTGAAGTGGGTATTTTTAGCATGTTTGTATCTGATGCTGATAAGAGAAAAGCTTTTCTGAAGTAATTGAATAATAGTTGTAGAGTTGGACATGCCTTAAGAGATCATTTTAGTCCAACCTTAGATGGGTATCTAAGGCCATTCGGCTGTTTGACTCCTCCTCTGCTAGAACTTGCAGCCTCTCCTGGCGACTGTTCTCTCTGGCAGGATAGAGTGAGCTTCTCTGTGCCTTTCATCGGCTGCTCTTAGATCTGTTCTCTAGAGCAGAGGCTGGAAATTACACCTCACGCCTGTTGACATGTGGGTTTAGAGGATTTTTTTTCTCTTTTTCTGGTAGGCGAGGTTGGCATGCACTCTGGGTTAATTTTTTGTTTTAATTATTTGTTAACACTTAAAAATTGACAACTACTAAAATATCTGCATTTCTAGCTTTTCTTTAAAAATGGATACCCAGGCTTGTTTTCCCAATTAGATGGAGTTGAACTGGGGTTGTTTACTTTAGACGAGTCATCAGCTTTTTAGAACACCTTAGTCCCCATGAGACCCTGTTGTCCTATGCCTGTCTCCCTGCACTTACATATGTATCTTTCTTGGCCTTTGTGGGCATTTATTTGCTCCCTTAGTCTGGAGCAATGCTGAATACCTCACTTCTCCGGAAAGACACTCAAATACTTAAAGGACAATTGGATTGTCTTCTTTCCAGGCTAAATACACCCAATTTCTTCAACAATCTTCTCTTAGTTGTATTTATCAGCTGTTACATTCTGATCACACATTTCATACTTTCTAATTGGAAAAGTGGTGAAACTATAGATAATGTTTTACTACCCTAATTTCTCTTTGATGAGTATATATTAATTATACTTTTCTCTCTTTAAAATGTTGCAAAGTATCCCAGGTAAGTTTGATGAGTGCACAGTCTGCACACTTGCTCATGTTAATGACCTCTTGGTTAAACAATGATCCCCTTGTGAAAATTATTTTTTACTTGAACAACTTGTGTAGTGCCTGTAGAAGGTCCTGCATAGTAAGTACTTAATAAATATTTGAGCGAATATCTTTAATATGAAAGCAGTATTTTATATTTATGCCAGATAAATTTTGCCCAGCATCCCCAATTCTACCCAATCTGTTGCTTGCTAATTCCTTCTGGCTCCATTTCATCTGAAACTTGACAAGCGTGTCTTCTCTTTCCTGTCATGATGTTACTGACTTCAAAATGTGAAACAAGATACTACCCTCACATAAAGCACTATCCCCCTTGCCCAGCCTGCTGCGGAAATAATCAGCATGCTCTAAGCTTACACTTAATGCATTGACAGCATCCTTTAGCTATATTTATAGCTGATTAAACCATACAGCCAGATGATAGTAGGTATTATCTTGCGCATGTTCATCATCTTAACTCACAGCAGCATTAATTTATAATGATCACATTAACTTTTAAACTGTGTGGCATTTCCTAAAGCATTTCTGAATTTTTTGTGTGTACCCTTGTAAATGGTTCTCAATTTCATGCAGAACAGCTCTTACCGCTGTCATTTAGAGACGTTTTCAAGGCTTCTCTTTGTCTGTGGTTTCCTGGTGATGGTCATGGCATTTCCTCCCCACACCACCTAAAAACTGATGTGATGTAGGCGCTAAAACAAACCTCAAGTGCGTGTGGACTGTGTGTAACTGCAGTGTGGGCTTGTTAGCCTGCAGCTCCATCAGGGTTATCTCATTAAGTCTTTAGGTACAGAGCCCAGAGTTGGGCATCTAACCAAGGTTAAATGGAAACCAGTTTTTATGTTGACTGATTCTTAGCGAGGACAGAGTGGGAGAGATCTTTAAAAATGAAAACTTTATAATAATGCTAAATTGGAAACAACCAAATGTCTAACATTGGACAATTAAGTAAATAAACTAATATGCTCTCACAATGGAATTCTTTGCGGCCATTAAAATGATGTAGTGGATGAATGTTTAATGGTGTGAGCAAAGGTTAGGCTGTGTTACGGGACAAAAATTAAGTTTTAAGAGACTGTGTACTGTATGCTCACTTTTGTTTAAATGAAAATAGGTGTATATATACATACATAGAAAAGAGATGAATATACATCAAAATGTTAAAAATCGTTATGATGAGTTACATTACTTTTGTTATATTTATTTATCTGAATAATAATGATGATGAGATAATACTTTTACATGCTTACTATATGCAAGGCACTGTTTTAAGTGTTCTACATATATGACATACATACAACTGATATTAACTAATCTAAATTTTCAACAATAAAAAACTTGTTCATAATATAAAAAGCATTTGAGAAAAAACAGTAGAGATATAAGCATCGTTTGGAATTATGAAAGTAACTATCAGTAGAACTAAAAGCAGACTAAAGCTTTTCTTTATAAGCTCTTGTTTATATTGGATTTGTTGCTGTGAGCATGTATTAATGTGACTTAAATAATAATAAATATGCATATGAAATAATACTTGTCCTTAAATTTTTTTTTCCATTTTTGATTCAAATTTGAATTAGAATTCCAACAGTAAAATGCAAAGAAAATATAAATTTTTTAGAATCTGTGGTTTAGCCAAACAAAATCATTTCTATTTCACCACAGCAGTATACATGCTACCAAAATATCTTAACGATATAGGAAAATGAGTGCATCATCCCCCCTTCTGGGGGAATGGGCATTAGAGGGTTTATGGGCACAGTTACAAGTGGGAAATTTCACTGACTGTCATTTTTTAAGTTAAATTTGTGAAATTTACATTCCATTCTATATATCTATTTGCTTTATATAAAAATATTTTTAACTATTTACCATCAAATAAAATTCCAGAAGATATGTCATGTTTACCCTTTTTATCCCTCCATCATGTTGCCTAGTATAGGATACGTGTGTTCCATTTTCTGTAAAGGGACCTATAGTAAATATTTCAGGTTTTGCAGGCCATGTGGTCTCTGTCACAACTACTCAACTCTGCCAGTGTAGCTCAAAAATCATCTATGTCAAATACCTAACTGATTATAGTGTTGAAATACAAGTTATATAATATAAGCTGCCACAAAAAATTTTTTTGGTCTTAAAAAGGTCTCCCAACTTTTGTAGAGTGGATGGAGCATGCACAACTTGGCTAACTTGGATGTATCTTTCCTCTTTGCAGATCTGTCCAACTCAACGGTCAAACTCTGAAAATGGTGGATGACCAAACCCTGCCAGCTTTGACAGAGAAGCCTCTCCGCCCAGGAAGTTCACTGGGCTTGCCAGCTTTCTCATACGGGTTTTTTGTGATCAGAAATGCCAAAGTTACTGCTTGCATCTGAAAATGAAAAGCATACACTAGCCCTGAGATTGCATTTTTCAAGTGTACCGACAAGAGGAAAGCAAAACTCAAGCTATAGGAAACCAAGCAGATACATTACGGATCAACCAGTGGGAGCTTTAGGGACCCTGGGACACTCAGTGCCAGATTCAGCACGGGAGAGTAGAGCACTGCTGATAACAATACCTTGTGCCAAACACTGTGCTTAGTTCTTTGCATGTACTGGTTTTATTTAAGGTTATGAAAAATGTATATGAATGCTTCTGATACAGCCAGGAGGCAAGTAAGTGAAGGATATATTATTAGTTGTAAAAAGGTGCTTAGTTGTTTTTATTTTTAAAAGCAGTTATTAGAAGATTATTGGATTCTTACTCTATACGCTATTTCTACGGGCTCCCATCAGAAAAAGTTTACTGCCACCACCTTCAAATTGTCTGTGAAAGAGAGACGATCCCTTTGCACCTTAACAGAGAGCTAGATTCAGCTGCTGCTTCTGTTCTATCTGTTCTGTTTGTCTTTGTCAGCAATACTGTGTAGAGGACAGATGGTTAGATGTGCAAGTATAAAAAAAGATTAATGACAATTCAGAGGGAAGGGATTACGTAAACTTTAAATGAAATAATAAAATGACAGTAAGTAAAATTGATTTACCAAGAGGAGAAAGTTTAATTCAATACATTATAGCCATCTGTAAATGTTTGCTTTTAATCTACCTTTAGCTCTTGTTTTAGTTGGGAAGCTTTTGGCTGCAAGTAAGAGAAAACCTTGATTCAAATGGCTTAAACAATAAGAACATTTATAATCTCACATGACAAGAAGGTAAAGTGGGCGGGGTCCACAACTCAGTATGTCACCAAGGAACCAGGTTCTTTCCATCTCTCTGCTCTGTCACCTTTAGTGTTGGCTTCATTCTTAACCTGGTGCCACGATGGCTGTAGGTATTCCATGGACCCATTCAGACCTGGCAGCAGCCAAAGAAAGAAGATGAGTAACTTTTTCTTCATAGACTTGAAGAACCCTTTCTCAGAGGTTCTCTCAGCAAACCTGTCCTCATGTCTCCTCATGTCTTATGGTCAGGAATGGGTCATGTGGCCATTCTCCCCAACTACTGCCAACAACAGTGAGATTCCTCTAATGGTCTCCTACCAATCTTTTGGAACAGAGAGGGTGTTGGGAAGTCCATGGCGCTGACCACTACAGTTCTGTGCTTTTTATCAATGACAGAATATATTATTTTCTCCCGTATCTTAATTTTTAGAAATATAATCCTCTTTATATTTATGCCCACTATGAATATTGTCTCAATTAAATTTAAGTCCATTTATAAGGAGCTAAAGCTGGAACTTAAAGTTTGGATGCTTCAATACCCTTAAATTTTATATGTAAGTGGTTTTTGTATTTTCACACTTAAAATAAATCAGTTTTTATAACTTCAGTACAGCATGATTTTTTTAATAAGGCTTAAACCTGCAGATCCCTACATTTGCAAGCCTTGCTTTCCTTCACTGCTTTGTTTATACCTCCTGCCTTTATTTGTTCTTTTAGTCTCTCCAATACCAGAAGAGTTGACTCTGAAGAAAAGAGATCATCAGGCACAAATATGATTTCTTACCTCATCATGTAGATTCAATCAAGATCAAAGTCCTGTCCTGTCTATTTTTCTTTTCCGTGTCCCCTCTGCCACTTAATAAATTCAAGGCCTAATTTCTAACTTGTATAATAATAATAATCTCCTAATTGTTCTCCCTGACTTTGTTTAAAATTCATAAATGGATCCCCATTTCTTTTATATATATGACTTCTATTAAGGAATTGGCTCATGTGGTTATGCGGGCTGGCAAGTCCAAAATCTGCAGAGTAGGCCAGCAGGCTGGAGACCTAGGAAAGAGCCAATGTTGCAGTTCAAGTCTTAAGGCCATTTGCTGGCGGAATTCCTTCTTGCTTGAGGGAGTTCAGTCTTCTGTTCTATTCAGGACTTCAACTGATTGGATGAGGCCCACCTACATTATAGAGGGCAATTTGCTTTACTCAAAGTCCACCAATTTAAGTGTTAATCTCATCCAAAAACATCTTCACAGAAACACCCAGAGCAATGATTGACCAAATATCTGGGCATCATAGCCCAGCCAAAGTGACACATAAAATTAACCATCTCAGTTCGTATGGATAATAAGGTTAAAAAAGCGAACAGAGGCCCTTCTCCCAGGGACTCATGATCCAGAGTGAGGAATCAGAGCCTTGAAGGTCCTTTTAGAGATAATCCAGTCTCTGCTTTTTCTAAAGAGTTTACAACAGATGAGCACCTTGCCCAAGAGCGTACAGTGCCTGGCAATAGAGTCTAGAGGGGACGCCTGAAAGTTGGGGCTTCACTATATGACTGTTCTATTGTACTATAAATTAACAGAGTGACATTTGAGTACTCCTCTCAGTCTCCTGCACATTTTAATTGGCCCACTTTTCTTGGGATCACATTGCCTCTGGGCAGGGCCAACATCATGGGTGTGACATGTGCAGTCACTCAGGACCCCATGCTCAGAAGGACCTCATACTTGGTTTAATGTCTTGCTATTGCCATTTGGAAATTCTTAATAATTTTTGAATAAGGTGCTCCATATTCTCCTTTTGCATTGGGCCCCACAAGTAATGGAGCTAGTCCAGTCTCTGGGTACTGGATCAAGGATGTCACTGAACATTCAAATCTGAAGTTCATATCCACCCAGTCCTCCCAGTGATGCTGAACCTCTTCATCTCAAGTTCCTGTGCCTGATGCACACTAAGCCAATCACTGAGACATTGGTGCTTGGGATGGAGAAGTGTTGATTGAAATTGGCCAAAATGAGAAGGTGGGAGGAAAGGTTCTCTCAAATCCACCTTAATAAGAGAAGAAACCAGGGGGTTTTAGAGAGCTAAGGGGCTGGGCAGGAGGAGTTTTGGAGAAACAAAGGGACAATCTGTGTTTCTTTCACTCCTGATAAGCCCCTGGGCAATCTGACTTCTGGGTGTCAACAGCAACTGGGGGCTGGTTATCTGGTGATCCTTGAAGGCATTCTCTTTCTTCTGTAAAACAAGCTCATAATTCCTTGTGACCATTGGGTCACCCCTCAGGTTAAACAAGAAAACAGCAAATTGACAGGATTAACTTCTTTTCATAACAAAGTCGAAAGATAATCTTGGTGAATATTTACAGTAATCCTCGGGTACCTGCTTCACCAGCATCTAAATTCTCTGCAAGATTTACTTCTGATCTCACTCTCAACAAATTTTTAAAACACTTATCTTCATGTCTTTCTCATGCCATTTTGAACTCTTCTGCCAAAGCACTGTGGCTTATAGCATTCTTATGGTTTTTATGAAAATCAGCTATATAACTGAATAAAAACAGAGATACAGAATGCTATTCCTAAAATAGCCCAAGGAAATAGTGCAGCTGAAAAATTACCTGCAAGAATAATTTGGGGGAAAGTTATCACAGCAGTGAAAAACTAAAAACCACCTAAATGCCCAAGAGAATGGTTAAGCAAGAGAATGGCTAAATTAATCATGGCACATTGAAATGAGGGATTATTTTGCAGTCCTTAACAGCCATTTGTGGAACAATATGTAATGACAGGGAAGATGCTCATAATACTTCGAGTGAGGAAAGCTAAGAAGGATTTCTATATAAAGGCTACACTCAGAAGTCATGGAAAAGATTTAAATTCCTAAAATATGAAATATATTATGTGTTTAACAATAGTGTCAGTAACCATTAAAATTCATATCTTCATACTTCCAGTCTTGTTCTGTATACTTCAGTTCAACAAATGTATCAATTTCTACCATATAAAAGACACTGTACCGGCTTCCGTCAGAGATTCAAATGTCAATATGTCCCATGGATATTTTTCAGTTCTTATCTTCTCAGAAGCAATTGACACTGTTGACCACTTTCCCTTCTTGAAATAATCTCTTTTGGCTTCCACGACACCATTTCTCCTGCTTTCCACTTATGTCTCTGGCTGTCCCTTCTCTGTATCTTTCTTGGGTTTCTGTTCTTCTCCCTGTCCTCATATGATGAAGTTTCTTGTGAGTCATCCCAACCCTTGAAAGCGAGGATGATGAGGTTAAAAAATCTTCCCTGAGCTGGAAGAAGAGAGCAAAAACTTTGAGCTAAGCTTTGCTAACTGCAGCTGTACATATTCAGCATAATCAACTGTTGTTTAAAACTAACCAGGTCTTTCTGTACCTCCTCAGGATATGAGTGAGCTGTCTTTTCCAGGAAGTCAAGGTCCAGACATCAAGAGTCAGCCTCACAGGCCAAACACAGGCTGAAGATGAAAACTAACTAGAAAAGTCCAGACAGTCAAGGGAAAAGAAATTATCTTTAAGGCTAAACACAGGCTGGTGGGAAGGTGCCAACGAGCATGGCCACATGCTCCCCCTCCCCTACCTAAAACCCCAGATAAAAACCCCTACCCTTTTCCCTTCCAAGAGGTAGATCTGAGTTCTAACTCCCATCTCCTCAGCTGACTGCCTTTCCATAATAGTAAACCTCTTTCCTTGCCACAAGCCTGGTGTTTCAGTTTTTTCTTTATGGGCCCTACTATGTGGTGGGTAAACCAACCTGTGTTTGGGTTTGGTAACAATTTGGTGGGCCAGCCAGGAGGCTCTTTGCCCGTGGCTCCACGGCCCTGGGCCAGCTGGGATTTCCAGGGAAGCAGTCCAGCAGCTGCCTAGGTGATTTTCCCCAGGAACTGTCCCCAGTACTTTCCGTCTGACCCAGCACCACTGACCCTAGGCACATTTTTCTTGTGGCGAGGAAACAGGCTCTGGATTTGTTTGTTTGTCTGTTTGTTTTGGCTTCTGGTTTGGAACGGATGCCCTTTTGGTGAGTTTCTTTGTTAAAATTGATGGAGTCCTACTTTTCCTTTCTTTGTTTGCCTCTGTTTCAGAGCTTTTGTTCCAGGTTACTGGAGTTCGTTCAAAGGCCTCTGATTTTGTTGAAAGGACTAGGAAGCTCACTCAGGAGAAAACTCTGGGCCCCATTTGGTTTGGTTGGGTTGCCTCATTAAACTGACTCAGTCTTATTTTTCCTTTCATTTGTTTGCCTCTGCTTCAGGGGTTTTGTTCCAGGTTGCTGGAGTTTGGTCAGGCGGCTCTGACTTTGTTGAAAGGACGAGAGAGCTCACTCAGAGAGGACTAACTCTGAGCCTCATTTGTTTTGATGCTTGTGTGTGTGTGTTTGGGTGTGTACGTGAATGTGTAGTTTGTTTGCCTCTATTTCGGGGGTTTTGTTCTTAGTTACTGGAGTTTGTTTGGGGGAACTCCGATTTGTTGAAAGGACTAATTCTTGGTTCCATCTGTTTTGATTCTTGTGTGGATATGTGTGAGTGTGTATAATGTGTGTGTGTGAGTTTTGCTGTAATGGGAAACTCAGATTCTATTCCCAGTGGCAGCCCTCTGCGTTATGTATTGCAAAATTGGGATGTTTTCAGTTATCAACCTATGAAAAAGAAAAAGATGAAACAATCAAATTTGGGGTCAGCTTCCTCTCATGGTCTTAACAGATGCTAATGAAAACAAGTTAACAAAAGAATAAATAGAAGCTGAGAAGAAAAAAATAAAGGGACTCTTCTCAACAAGGTAGAAATTTTTGTAAAGGGTTTTTTTTAAAAAACAAAGAAAGAAAATAAGGCAAATAAGACAAATATTAAAAGGGGGAAAAATATGGGCCAGCCCCGTGGCTTAGCAGTTAAGTGCACGCGCTCCGCTACTGGCGGCCGGGGTTCGGATCCTGGGCGCACACCGACGCACCAGTTCTCCGGCCATGCTGAGGCCGTGTCCCACATACAGCAACTACAAGGATGTGCAACTATGACATACAACTATCTACTGGGGCTTTGGGGGGGAAAAGAGGAGGAGGATTGGTAATAGATGTTAGCCCAGAGCCAGATTTCCTCAGCAAAAAGAGGAGGATTAGCATGGATGTTAGCTCAGGGCGGATCTTCCTCACAAAAAAAATTAAAAAAGAAAGAAAATATTGGCCTGGTGTCTTGCTTACAGGGTTTCTAGCAACCTTACCAGATGAGTAAGGAAGGTCACTGCTGTGGCAGGTGCAGAGAACTCCAGGATATTTTGGGGACCTCAAGAAAAGAGGAATTCACTGCAAATCTGTAGGTATTGCAGACAGAGTCTAATAATAAGTCCTTGGCTTGGCTTTCCTGGCCACGAAAGGCCTATAAAGTTCAGTCTGAGATTCCTTATAAAAAGTTCCAGCAAAGCAGATTTAAAAGACCCTATATGATCGATTGCTATTCTTACTGAGCTTATGTAAATAATTTGGCCAAGTTTATTAAAACTAGATTTATTTTGCATACCAATGAGTCTTAATTTGACTATCTTTGGTAAAAATGAGTGTGATTTTAGAGAGAAAAATTATGTTTCAATAGAGACTATAATATACATTTGTGGATATTAGATTCTGGTTCTGTTAATTATATTTGAGGTTTTCGTTTTCTATCTATAAACTGGACTAGATCCTGAATTCTTCTAGTCTCCTGAAATATCTGGCTACAAATCTCCAAACTAACATTTTCAATTTTTTTTCTGTTCTTTTCATTTGGAATCATTGAGAACTAAAACCATTCTTTTTCCTGAAGCCCTGCAAACTAAAGCTGGACAACTTGATGTAAACCTAAGAGAGAGCATCATAATAGCCCATGTTTGGACAATCTTCATGCATGTTGCTGTGTAAGCCACTCAAAATGTTCACCTGAATGCCTGATAAGATCACTGGAGACATTTCAAACTGCATGGGATGGTTCAACTCTGACATCTAGAGATCTTCTTGACTGACAATCCCCTGGCCTCAGAAACGGGTTTATAATTTGCTCCAACCATTAACCTTGTTTTTCTTTTTGTTTCTCTAGAAATTCTTATTAAATATCTGGTTACTTGCTTATACAATGTAGGCCTAACTTTGGGAGATGCTTTCTATGTTCTAGAGATGATCCAAAAGACGTGGAGGGAACTCAAATTAAGGAGCTAAACAGTGCCAGATGTTTCCTTGCATGCACCATCTTTGTTGTAGAGACTGGGTCCTATTGAAATCCTGGGCTTCATCCCTGCTGGGTGGGACCATATGTGAAACACCACAGGGCACGGGAACCATGCCATAAAAGTACATCACAACTGGGATCACCCAAACCTTGGAAGGTTTCATATTCTAGACAATGACTTCTCTGAATGGTTAAGTGAACCCCTGACAGACTGCAAGTTGCTATTCAGAAAACAGTCTCCTAAAGATAAATAATAAATAACTCCCAGGCTCTTATCTTACTTGTTGAACTATTAGATAGCAGACTACTTGGCAACACCAGATTTCACTTGGGATTCTAGGCGCTAATCTTGACTGGTTTACAGGCCTCTTTTCCCAGATTCCCCAAGGATTTAGGTCCATTATGGAGGGGATACTAAAATTTGGGCTGTCTACTTTGCTAATATGTGTGGTCATCTACGTAATTATAAAATGTGAATTTAAGTGTTGTTCCAAAGCCATTGATCAGAGTACTAAAATATTAGTCATGCAAAGCATATCTTGCTCTCCCCACCAGGTACACAAAAATATTTTAAAATAAAGGTAAAACAGTTTCATTCCTCTGATCCTAATCTTCACCCTTTCACAGCAAGAAGTAGCTAGAGCGGTCTTCAGGCCCATTCCCCAGGATTGAGGAATGATCTAAGACAGTGGGGGTTGAAACTGAGGATGAAGAGGTTAAAAAAGTCTTCCCTGAGCTGGAAGAAGAGAGCAAAAACTCGGACATAAGCTTTGCTAACTGCAACTCTGCATATTCAGCATAATCAACTGTTGCTTAAAACTAACCAGGTCTTTCTGTACCTCCTCAGGATATGAGTGAGCTGTCTTTCCCTGGAAGTCAAGGTCCAGACATCAAGATTCAGCCTCACAAGGCCAAACACAGGCTGAAGATGCAAACTAACTAGAAAAGTCCAGACAGTCAAGGGAAAAGACATTGTCTTCAAGGCCAAACACGGGCTGGTGGGAAAACGCCAACCAGCACAGCCACATGCTTCCCATCCCTTACCTAAAACCCCATTTAAAAACCCCTACTTTTTCCCTTTGAGGAGGTGGATCTGAGTTCTAACTCGTATCTCCTCGACTGGCTGTCTTTTGATAATAGTAAACCTCTTTCCTTACCACAAACCTGGTGTTTCAGTTTTTTCCTTATTGGCCCTACTATGCGGCAGGTAAATGAACCTGTGTTTGGGTTTGGTAACACCCTCTTGTCTTGTTTCTCAACACATTCTTCCTGGGTGAATCAAGTACAATCATACCACAGTTACAGGAATGGGTCACGGTCTCTTTTGCTCTTTGTTGAATTTTTAATATTCATCTTTATTAATTTTATCCTGAGTGTGAACCCATGGTGTTTAGATCAGAGACAAATTATCATTATTCATTTAAAAAGAAAATGCTGATTTTGTGGTTCCCCACACCCCAATTCTTACTCCCAGAGTGACACAATCAAAGCCAGGTCAAATGTCCTAAGCATACAAACCTCAGTCTGTATCACAAGTGAGGAATAGGGGAAAATGGATTTTCTCTGCTTAAATACAGGAGAAAGAAGCAGCTGCCTCCCCCACTGCTCATGAAAAGAGGAAGAAAAATTTTTGCTCATTGGGGATAGAATGGAAAAGATTCTGGGCTCTCACGATAACTTTTTGGAATGTAAATAAAATCTTGCCAGGGCCAGATAGCCCTCATGTTTCTGCAGGTTTTATGATCTAGAGGTATCTCCGAGCTTCCAGGTCTCATTTTTCTTTGAAATGTCAACACCCAGAAAGACAATGTTCCAGTCTTTCTGGCACCTTGGGAACCTGTGGTATAATTAAAAAATATATATTTGGTCTTTGCCCCTGGTTCCTGGCATAAAGCCTCAGAAGCCCTTGGAATTTCCTGAGTGATGAGTGTCTTTTGTTATTCACGAGGAGGCCCTTTCTACCATACCTGAGTTTACGCTAATGAGATGACTCAAGGTGGGCCCTCAGACAGTTTCAAGGAAGGGGCTGGCCACCCAAGAGAACTTTTAGTCCCACCTCCTAATCTCAGGAGAGAGGAGGGATGCTGGAGATTGAGTTCAATCACCAATGGCCAATGATTTAATCAATCATGCCTGTATAATGAAGCCTCAATAAAAACACTTGAACAACAAGATCGAGAGAGCTTCCTGGCTGTGGAACATGTTGATGTGCCAGGAGGGGGTACACTGTGACTCCATGGGGACAGAAGTTCCTGTGCTTGCCCTATGTAGCTCTTCACCTGGTTGTTCATTTGTATCTTTTATAATAAACTGTGATCATAATTGTAGTGCTTTCTTGAGTTCTGTGAATCATTCTAGAGAATTATCAAACCTAAAGGAGGGTCATGGGAACCCCTAATTTTGTAATCAGTCAGGCAGACGTGCAGTTAACCTGAAGACTTCATTTGTGGCTAGCGTCTGAAGTAGGGGCAGTCTTGTGGAACTGAGTCCTTAACTTATGAGGTCTGCACTAACTCTGGCCAGTTAGTGTCAGAATTGAATTGAATTGTAGGACACCCAGCTGGTATCAGAGAATCGGAAAATTGGGAATTGCTGTTGGAAAAACAACACAGAGTTTAACCTAGGAGCCTAGTTTGGGCTGTAACCATTTGTCTCTCTCAGGGAGATAAGAGAAATTTTATTATCCTTTTGGATCAGAGCAATTCATTGACAAATGGCTACAGATCTGATCCTCATGGTATGTGAAAAGTAAAATATTTCTAGGAGAAGTGAAGCAAACATTCTCTATCTTTGTACCATATATATCTCTGTATCCCAGGAGGCCAGGGCTTTTTATAGAAGCATTGAGAAATCTGGGAAGATTTATTTCCCTGCACCTCAGAACTTTGGATGTACTCTTAAACTAGCACTTCCTGCCTCCATCCCCTGTCCTCCTCCTATCCCACCTTGGCTTGGTTAATTCGGACCTGCACTTCAGATCTCAGACTGCATATCACTTTTGAAGGCTTTCTGCACCCCCACTCCACGCTCGCCAAGATGCTCCTCCTGAGTGCTCCCACAGTACACTGGGCCTAGGGCACAGCACTGTCACCTGGCATCAAATACTGTCTGTTTTCCTCTCTAGTCTGTGTGGTCCTTGGGAACAAGACTTTTTTCTCCTTGGTATACCCTGTGCTAAGCACAGTGCTTTCATAAAATAAGAATTCAATAAATACTGTGTTAAATTATTTTCACTCTCTGACTTCAAAGAGTTTACAATCAAATGAGAAAAACATACAAATTTTTGTAACACAAAGGAAAATTACTTAAACTCCATAAAAGAGATAAAGCAAAGTTCTATTTGTGTTTAAGGAGAAGAAAAATCTTATATAGTTGAAGGACTATGTCCACAATTTCAAATGCCATGGCAGTAGTGATAGGAAGAGCTACTCTCTCATTTAAGTTTCAGTGGTGGAGAGTGTGGTCAAATAAAATAGTAAATTCAGGAACACAGCTTTCACCCTCAGCCCCCCAAAAATCCAGCTCTAAGGCTCTTTCTCCTACCAAACACAGACATTGCTCTGATGACAAATCTAATGATCGCTCTAAAGTAATGAGCCCACCAAGGAAGCTAGAGGAGACCTATCTCCAGATAAGGAACTCCCATCAATGGTGAAAATTGCAGGAGCAGGTTTGGAGCTAGCACTTGTCGGGGGAGAGGGAGAATCTCCCTCTGCCCTTTCCCTTAAGGTTCTTCTGGCTGGCCAAATAATCAACAAGACAGGTTAGCAGGAGAAAATAATACCAAGTTTAATAATATGTATACACGGGAGAAAGCAGGGATACTGCGTTTCTCAACACAATAGCAGAAATTCTCGTCTTAAATATCTTTTTCAGCCAATGACAAAGGAGGATTTTGGCGGTGGGGGGAGTCAGTTACAGGAGATTACCACTAAAGCACAGTAAACAAGAGTAAGGTTTATTATGTAGCTCAAGGCCTCACCTTCCACATTGACAAGTCACTAGAGATGAGCTCATCCCCCTCTCTTCTCCAAACAGAGAGGGAGATACCTTTACAAATGGAGATTTCCCTTATAAATGTAAATGATTGTCTGGCAACTCTTTGCAGGGTCATCTAGAGAATGTGGCCAGAGAGACAGAACTTCCGATAAGAGGGGCTTGTTGGTGCCTTTCCTGTTGTAACATTTACCCTAAGTTATCTTTACAGCCATCATGATAGATCTGTTCCAGGAAGGAGCCACCATGTCAAATTCTTTAGGCAGTTAGTGGGGGAGGTCAAATGTCCTCAGAGAAAACAACCAAGGTAAAGAGATAGATTTCAGGGTGGCCAAATCTTGATCTCCCACACACTCTTGTATCAAGCTGCAAGGGAAGGTCTGGCCGCTCTAGAAGTTCCAATTTTCTCTATATCTCCTCTGAATTCTTTTTATGAGAGAGAGCACAACATACAGCATTCTTGTTACTGCGCAAAGGGCACGGTCTGCTTGCTGCAAGACAAAAGCCAAACATCAAGAGGCAAGACAGTGACAGAGATAAGGCATTTATTAACCAATAAGCTAGCAAATTGGAAGATGGGAGGACTAGTATCCTAAAGAACCATCTTAAGAGGGGCACAGAATCTTGAAGCAGTTATATAGGCCAGTGGGTTATAGAGCGGGGGGTTAAGAATGTTGGCTCTCTGGTGTTATAGACTAGAAGTCGCCACACCAGATCTTTCAGTTGTCATTGATGATGGTTATCAGCAAAGACTCTCTGTCTGGGGGTCATCACATTCCTAAGGAATTCAGAAGTACAATGTTATCGACCTATTGCAGCTAGGAGGTATTTACACACGCAGGGGCCATAAAATCTACAGAGCATGTATATTTCCTAGAGGTGAAGGATGTAAATTATGTTAAAAATTTAATATGTTAACACCTTAAGGGGCAGTTGGGGCGAGTCTTCTATGAATAGAGTCTATCGATCCCAACTGACTCTGTTCGCGGAAGACTCACCCTAAACTGTTCAGAGAAAATTGAGAACAAGGGAGTGCTACAGAGGGATAAGTTTGGGAGGGTCGGGGTGGAGGGGGGCCAGGTGGGGACATGTGTGTGCACCTTGATAGCTGTTTCGCGCCGTAGCAATTCGCGCCATAAAATGTAACTGTCTGAATGTTTTGAATTAACCAATCATGTAAAACCGCGCCAACCTTTTCCCGCTTTATGCTCCCAAATCCTATAAAAGAACTTGCCCCCTAAGGCTCGGGGTCGACCCCTCTGTCTCCTGCGAGGGACACGAGTCGACCCGGAGCTCCGCTCAATAAACCTCTTGCGTTTGCATCAAGTTCGGTCTTCTGTGTCTGTGGGCCCGCGTCATCCCGAGACCTGGTGAGTTGGGATTTCCCTCCCCTTCCCCTTGGGAATCCAACAGAGGGTTCCAGAGGTCATTCAAAGTTACAATACAGTTTCTTTTCTACAATATGGCTTCCCTTATGTCAATCTTATGTTGAGCAGTATCATTCTCACTCCAAATTTAAATCTCCTAAAAATGATGAAAAGGAAAGAAAAAGATGGGATCTTTCCATCAAAGGTGAAGTCTTTCCCTCAAACCTACACACTGAGAGGCTTCTAAGAAGTAGAACTAAGAATTACATCACATAGATATTTTCCACTTTGGGGACATTCTAAGCGCTTGATATGCCTATTTATGTTTCCAAAGACCAAGGCAATGTCTTTGTTGAGTTTGAGAATCCAGAAGAAAAAGATATTGAAACTGTTAAAAAATGAACTGAGGCATATTAAAACTTTTAAGAGGTTATTTGAGCATTTATCAGATTGAATTGAGCGGCACCAAAATGGAAGTGGTTAGGAGCACTCCACTGACAGGAGCTGGGAGACAGATTTATATAAAGTGCAGAAGCAAAGAAAGGAAATCATTTGACTGGCTATAGCTTAAAGCCTAGTTGGCTGTTTGTGATTGGTGGTCATTAGCATTTTGATTTTGTAACCTCAAGGCATTTACTGGCTTAGATTTTGGTTTGCTTACTTATGTAGGCCACCACAGCATAACAGCCACACCAGTCTAATGGCCTGTTTGTTTAATTAACTTAACAAAACACGGATGAGGATGGCTGGATGGCCAAGAGGCCCCCGCCAGGAATGCTGGCCCTTGGCCTAAACATCTTACCTGTTACCCTATTACGGTACCAGGTCCGTTTTTGCCCATCACCCAGAAAGCCAAACACCGAGATGACGAGATTGCAGGGAGAGAGAGGGGTTATTAATCACAAGGCAGCCAAGTGGGGAAACGGGAGAATGAATCTCAAATCTGCTTCCCTGAAAATAGGGACTCAGGGATATTTATGGGGTAGGGGGCAAGGTGATCTGAAATGATTAGAGGTGAGGAGGGATGAGGTAATTGATGATCTGCGCAAGCATAGTCAGGCTTCGTGCCTCTTCATAGGACGCATGTTCACAGAATGGCAGCATTAGCATGCCCTGAGGGTGCTAATGCTAACTAAGAGAGTTCCAACCTCTTGACGTCCAAAGGTCACTTATCGGACACGTGTCTGCGTGAGCCCAGTTGATGGGTTTGTGGTCTCAATCCAGCCTGAAGCGGACAAGGGGTTCAATTCCTGAAAAAAAAAATGGCTCCAACATCCATTACCATGGGGACCCAGGTTCCAGGGAGATGTTCTCTATAGGAACCTAGTAGGAATCAGATAGCATATTGCCTAAACAGCACAATTAACAATGGGCAAATTTATCATACAGATTTAGTCCTCGCCTTCTGTCCTGATAAGTTTCTAGGTAAGGCTATCCCCCCCTTCTTCCTGATACAGGGAATAAGATACCTTTACAAATGGAGATTTCCTTTACAAATGTAAATGTCTCTTATAAAGGGTAACCAGAACTGAGAATGGGTTTAGCAAGAACCCTCCCAGATACCCAGAGATGTCTATGGTAATAGCCTGTTCTGGGGGCGGGCCTCCCCTCCCAAATTCCTTTGGTTAGTTAGTGGGGGTGGGGGCCAAAGTGTCTTTCAGGCAGAGAAATATTTTGAGGTGGCCAATTCCGATCCCCCATAGCTACTAGCTGCTTAATCATCAATGGTTAACTGTTTGCCAGTTTCACCCCAACCACACAAGACACCTTATGAAGACCCAGACCTCCAAGAGTACCCTTATCCCAGGGCCAATGCAGCCTCAGAAGCTCTCCATTGTCCTCCAATAAAACAGGGTTGCGAGAACTCCTGTTCCTCCATAGCAAATCCCATCCAGCAAAATACTGGAACTTTTATAACTGGGGGAACATAGGTAGGATAAGTCCAGGCCAGATGGCTGGGTCAGCAAAAGCTGCCATTTTATAACTTCCTCATCCCCAAAGGCAGGCCTACATGTCATTAATCGAAGTGCTCTATCTATCTACATAGACATCAGTCTATTTATTTTGGTTGCAGAAGAGTGGCAGTCTCTGGGTTACTGCTTATTAATGCCCTCCAGTTATCCGTCCTTACAAGTAAGCTCATCTGTTTCCAACTTCTGAAAGAGTAAGTAGCAAAGCCAGCTAGAACAAGTAAACTTCAAGATGCCACATCCCTGGAGCATGTCTTTTCTTTCAATTCTAGTGACTTGATTGCAAATGTTTTTGCCTTTTAGTCTGTCTGGTACTTTAAGGAAGGAAGAAGAGAGTTTTTGCAGGTAAAGTTTCTGTTAGGACTAGAATTGCTATACCTTTAAGTCCTTTTCTGACTTCGATATATATATTGAAGATATATGTATATGAAATATAATATTTATATATATAGAATATATTGAGTATTCATATATTGATATAATATTGTGGTACAAGAAATACATTTGGTCTTCGACTCCAGCTCCTGGCACAAAGTTCCTAAAAGCCTTGGAATTTCCGGATTGATAAGAGTGTCTTTTGTCATTCATAAGGAGCCCCTTTCAAGCACACCTGAGTTTATGTTAATGAGGGAACTTTTGGAAAGTCTTGAAGGATGGGGATTGGTTGCCAGAGGTATCAATCATGTGATTAGAAGGTTGGCACTTTCAGCTCCCCTCCCCCCACCCCGAGACCTCAGGGGAGCGGAGAGGAGGCTGGAGATTGAGTTCAATCACCAATGGCCCATGAGTTAATCAATCGTGCCTCTGTAATGAAGCCTCCATGAAAACCCAGAAGGACAGGGTTCAGCAAGCTTCAGGGTTGGTGAACATTTGGAGGTGCAGGGAGAGTGGTGCATGCCTAGAGAGGGCATGGAAGCTCCAGGCCCCTTCCCACACACCTTCCCACCAATTTCTCTCTTCCACTGGGCTGTTCTTCAGTTATGTCCTTTTATAATAAACCAGTAATCTAGTAAGTAAAATGTTTTCCTAAATTCTGTGAGCTGCTCTAGCAAATTAATCGAACCAAGGAAGGGGTCTTGGGAACCTCCCATCTATAGCTGATCTCTAGCTGGCAGGTCATGATATCAAACCTGAAGTGAGTTCGCTCACTCATGCAGCAAGCAAATCTCTGACACGGCGAGGGGGGGGGGGAGTGGAAGAAAGTAGGGATTTTTTTTTTTTTAAGATTTTATTTATTTATTTTTCCCCCCAAAGCCCTAGTAGATAGTTGTATGTCATAGTTGCACATCCTTCTAGTTGCTGTGTGTGGGACGCGACCTCAGCATGGCCGGAGAAGCGGTGCTCGCCCGGGATCTGAACCCGGGCTGCTAGCAGCGGAGCGCGCGCACTTAACCGCTAAGCCACAGGGCCGGCCCAAAAGTAGGGATTTTATCGCACATCGCTGAGCAAGGAGAACTGGCAGCTCATGCTGTAATCCCGAACTCCCGGAAAAGCTACAAGCAAGGGTTTTTATTTGGGGTTTTATGTAGGGGAGGGGGATCATGTGGCCTTCGGGCTGAAGTTCTGAGTCCTCTGCACAGGTGTGACTGTTTTATGTGTTGCACATGGTGGATTTTTAATCTTCGAAGTCTAAAGTTTACAGTCAGTCATTTTAGTTTCTCAATCTTCCTGCAAGATGCTTAGTCAGGCAGGGGCTGTCAGGAAGTTTCTCAGCCGTCCTCCTGCTGTCCTGCAAGGCAAGCTCAGAAACTTTGGTTATTTTGTTTCCCACATTAACCTTGTGAGTACAAGACCCAGTTTCACCCTAATACAGGGAAATTTAACTCCTTCATCCTCAGTTTCAGTCAGAAGCTCATGTAACAACCTGGATTTAGCAATAGGTTTTTGAAGTGAGGGAGGGGCAGTCTTGTGGGACTGAGCATTTAACCAGTGAGATCTGACACTGCCTCCAGATAAATGCTGCCAGAATTGAGTTCAATTATAGGACACCCAGGTGGTGTTGCAGAATTGCTTGATGTGTGGAAAACCCTCACATCTGGTGTCAGAAGTGAAGTAGGGCTGTAGTAGAGTATTGAGAGTAGAGAAAATGCATACAGGAGGAACTGTGTTCTTTCCTTTATAAACACATAAAATTCCTAGTGCCTTGATCTCTCTGTCTATAATTGGTGAACAAGTTATGAGCTAGTCTTGTAGAATTATGAAGGACCGCCCCCTCACCACCAACACTGGAGACTCAATATATCACAGCATCACTGTTCTAAGCGATTTTGTAAAGGAAAGGAGCATAAAGACTAACCCAATTCCCCCAGAATACTACAAAGCAGATGAGTGACTTGCTCCTGGTCACTCAGTAAGTGGTTAAATGGGATAGTACATGTAAAGTGCCTGGCACACAGTGCTACCCAAGAGTTGGCTATGATAGAGCGCCGACCACCTGTCCTAGCTGCAGGCTCTCAGCATCCCACACGCTCGCCGCCTCTCAATTATTCGAACTCCTTTAACTGTCTGTCAAATTTAAGGTTTTCACTTGGGTAATGAACGTCCCTCAACTCTAAGTACGGTTTTAATTTACATTCTTGGATTTGGCTGCTTGGTGCCCTTTTAGCTTTAAAAAGCAAACAGCTGCCTGCAAATCAATATTCTGGGGTTGAGCAGGTTTTTCACTTTTTCCTTTGTACAACTGTTCTGTATGAGTAAACACTCTTTTCATTTATGGAGAAAGCTGATAACAGGAATTCACTTCACGCTAAGTATCTCGAGGACGCCGTTACAGGGTAAAGCGACCACGACAATCCCTACTTCAAGCTCCTGAAAGGCTTTGACCACACCTCCGCCGGACCTGGTGGACGGGAACAGCCATCCCGCTGACGTCACTGCACACGCCCCCCAGGACCGACGCCCGGGGAATGACGTCAGGCCCGCGCGGGGACACGCCCTGCGGGCGCCATGCTGGGCGCGGGTGGTGCGGGGCTCGCGCGGGGCGTGCGGGCCGCGTCGCAGGCGTGGCTGCGGGGCTGGCGCGGCCACTCCCTGGCCCTGGCGCGCGCAGCGGGGCCGCCCCGCGCTGGGGACTGGCGGCCCTCGGTGGTGCCTGGGCCGCGCGGGCGTGCGCTCAGCCTGTCGGCCGCGGCCATCGTGAACTCGGCGCCCCGCCATGTGCAGCCCTACCTGCGCCTCATGCGGCTGGACAAGCCCATTGGTGAGTGCGGGGCGCGCGGCGCGGGCGGTCCGGGACTGCGGGCGGGCTGGAGACGAAAGCCCGACAGTCAGGGCTCGCCTGCGAGGCCCCGGGACCCTCGAGACGCCGGACGGGGCATCTCCGAAGTGACCCTGCGTTTTTCATACCCCTCTGAATCCTGAGCGCCCGCGGCGGGCCCCACATTCCCTCATTCCACAGTCCCGGTTTAGATAGTGAATCGAGCGGAAATTCCGTGCTCCTGTCCCTGCGCTGGCACAGATTTACAGTATTGAAGCACTTCCACATTCATTATGTTTGATCCTTCCCATAATTCTGCAAAGCTCCCAAAGCAAATAATTAAGACCATAAAGACGCCGAGGACACTAAGGTTCCTCGGCGGAGCCAGACCAGATGAACCTAGCGTTTTGATGGTGAGTTCTAGCTCTTTGCCCTGCACCACCCCTACCACGAAGATTTAATTCGGTTGAATGTATGATGCAGCACGTATGGACTGCCTCTCTGCTCACGATCGCCTCCTGAGGGCGAGTTCCCTGACCTTCCTCGTTTAAAATAATACCAATCACCTCACTGTCTCTTTATGTTCAATTTTTTTCCATTGCACTCCCCACTAACTGACCTTATGCGTTTATTGGTTGACTGACTACTTCTCCAATACAAGCTCCACATATATGGGACTTTCTGTCTAGTGCCTATAACAGCCTAGCAGTAGTAGTGAATGAATTCATTAATTCCTATAACATCGCCTAGCCTTAGGGATAGACAGAACTATGGAAACTCCCTGCTTTCAAGGTACTCCCTGTCTAGTTGAAAAAGACAGACTATTGGGTAAGCTGGGAAAGTATGGGGCCAAATATAAGTGCTTCAGGTGGCAAGTGCTGCAGGAAAAAGAGTAATTGCTGTGGATCTACATTGCTAGAAAATTTCAAGAACAAGTTGGACCTCAGAGGACAAGTAGATTTTGGAGAGGAGGGAAGAGATCTTGATTGGTGGGGGAAATAGTTTTTTGTGTGTGTGTGTGAAGAGATCAGCCCTGTGCTAACATCTGCCAGTCCTCCTCTTTTTTTGCTGAGGAAGACTGGCCCTGGGCTAACATCCATGCCCATCTTCCTCCACTTTATATGGGACGCCGCCACAGCATGGCTTGCCAAGCGGTGTGTCAGTGTGCACCCAGGATCTGAACCGGCGAACCCTGGGCCGCCACAGCAGAGCACGCACACTTAACCCCTTGCGCCACCGGGCTGGCCCCGGGGAAATAGTTTTGCAAAGACCAAAGGGTGGAGTGTTGGAACATTAAGGATATAAGCTGGTCTGGAACTCTAGGTGGGTGTAGAAAATAGTCAAGGCTGGATAAGAGCTGGACTGAAGAAGAGCAGACAATGGGGAGGGAGGAGTAGAGACTGAACTCCAGGTAATCTAGATCATGACATTTGCCATGGCAGTGCATGGCAGTACATTCAAATGCCGAGATACGTTCCCTCCGTCTTTGCCCAGCAAGACCCCAAATTAGGCCTTGTTTTTGGTATTCTAGGTTTATGCACTACCTATTCGGGATCAGAGCACTGGGAGATATAACAAACAGCAATTAAGGTATAAAAGCAAATTAAATGATAGGCACAGTCCTGCCATCATGACCCCTTGCATTTTGGGGCCGGATACAAGTTGATAGGCATAAGTTTCCAAGCCCAGTTCTAGGCTGAAGGCTAACTGTAATTCTGTTCTTGGGGTCTGTGTCATGGAGCTGCAGCGTAGGCTTACAGGCATCTAAGACAGATCAGTAGCTGCTGTTATTCCCGTTTCCATAAACCTCTGGCTTCTACCTTAGTGGCTAGACCACCCCACTACTTACTAAGAGGCTACTAAGGGGTTATGAGTAAAGCTCTGGGGCCAGACCTCTTGAGTTGAATACTCACTCTGCCCATTTGAGGGACCTTGGCTAAGTTACTTGACTTCTCTGGGCCTTCATTTCTCATCTATAAAATGAAGATACTAATAATACTGACTTTAGAAGGTTGTCATGAGAATTCATTAATATATGTCAAGTCCTTAGAACAGTGCCTGACATAGTAAGTGCTCAAGAATGTTAGCTATTATTACTTCAGAAGTGGGAATTGGAGAAGATGGGGTTAATAGTTACGTATGTTAAGAAGATACCAGCCCGAAAGCTTTGGTTCTAAATAGGTGATGATTGCAGGGTTTTTCAGACAACTTATAAATAGCACTGTGTTATAGTTCATTCAACAACAAACATTTTTTTTGTGTGTGTGAGGAAGATCACCTGAGCTAACATCCATGCCAATCCTCTTTTTGCTGAGGAAGACTGGCCCTGGGCCAACATCTGTGCCCATCTTCCTCCACTTTATACGGGACACCGCCACAGCATGGCCTGACAAGCAGTGCATCAGTGTGCGCCTGGGATCCGAACCCAGGCCGCCAGCAGCAGAGCGCGCGCACCCAACCACTACGCCACGGGGCCGGCCCCTCAACAAACATTTTTTTGAGCCCCTACTGTATGCCAGGAACAATAAATTGACAGTAGTAGAATTCCAGGTTTGAGATTTATTTATTTAAATTCTTCTTTTGTGGGGTAATTTTATGTTCATAGTTTTATTTTGTTGAAATTTGATCTAGTTACCTTCATAAACCAACATGGGTTTGGTTGTTTTTCAGAATGGATTACAAGTTCCTTCAACCAGGTCATTGTCAAACTACTGCGTTATTTCAGGAAGTTTCAGCAGGTGGCACTCTTTCCACTAAATTGGTGGTATAATTTTTTGTGTGTGTGTGTGTGTGTGAGGAAGACGAGTCCTGAGCTAACATCCAATGCCAATCCTCATCTTTTTGCTTAGGAAGATTGGCCCTGGGCTAACATCTGTGCCCATCTTCCTCCACTTTATACGGGACACCGCCACAGCATGGCTTGACAAGTAGTTTGTGGGTGTGACCGGGATCCGAACCTGGGAAGCCCGGGCCACGGAAGCGGATCGCAAGCACGTAACTGCTGCGCCACCCGGTCGGCCCAGTGGTGTAATTTTTGTTTTACTGCATTGACGGGTGATTCTGTTGTCTTAAAAATAACGTGTAATTAGTGAGTGACTCTTAGACTCAGTTTACACAGTCTCTTTGGTCTGCCCATCACCTCTCAGAACTTGCTCATTTTATTTCATCTCCCAGAAAGTTCTTCCTTGTTCTACAATAAACATTTTTCTTTCTTTCTTTCTTTCTTTCTTTGTGAGAAAGATCAGCCCTGAGCTAACATCCATGCTAATCCTCCTCTTTTTGCAGAGGAAGACTGGCTCTGAGCTAACATCTATTCTCAATCCTCCTCCTTTTTTTTTTTCCCCCACAAAGCCCCAGTAGATAGTTGTATGTCATAGTTGCACATCCTTCCAGTTGCTGTATGTGGGACACGGCCTCAGTATGGACGGAGAAGAGGTGCGTGGGTGCGCGCCCACATCCGAACCTGGCAGCCAGTAGCGGAGCACATGCACTTAACCGCTAAGCCATGGGCCGGCCCCCAACATTTCTTTCTGAAACCGATTTGCGTTCTTACCACCTCTGTGTCTTTCTTCACAGAAGATAACATAATGAAAGTGTCATAGGGAAGATGGAGAAAAAAAGTAGCTGAGAATCGGGAGGGCGAAAGAACCATCAGAACTTAAGCGTCTGTAGAGATTTAGGTATGCAGAGTGATAGCGTAAGCCTTAGGACAGGACTGGACCAGACCGCCTCGGTTTGAATTGCAGCTCCGAGGCTTTTTGCCTATGTGGCCTTGGGCAAATTACTTCTCTGTGCTTCACTTTCTGTATTTGCTAAATGGGTATACTAAAAATAGTGCCTATCTCATAGATTTGTTGTGAGAATCAAAAACACTTAGCAAGCACTGTGTATTCATTATTATTGTTATTGTTTTCATTATCACCGTCATCTTTAATCATAACAACTCTGAGAGGTAGATATCTCTCCATTTAGAGATGAAGAAGACTGGGTGTTAAAGTTTAATATTCTTTAGTGTCTAGCATCACTCCACGAGTGGCAGACATCAAACCGGAAGTCTGACTTTCCCCTTCACTACAGGAACCCTCTCCATCTGTAGAGGCGCCCTACAGATTCCTATCTGTAAGTGAGTGCGGTACCTATAATATAGACTTATGGCCAAGGAAATTCTGTTAACGACGTCTTTCTCTCTAGAATTCTTTTTTAAATGGAGTCTTCAGTTCTAATTGCACCAGGAAAATAATGCCTGTGAAGTGGTGTTTTCTTTCAGGGCGGGACCAACTACTTCTCTGTCCCTCTGAGCTATGCTTGTAAGTTCAGGGAAAATGAAGTAGTAAACCCATCATGTTTTACTTAGCCTCTCCGTGCATCTGTTTCCTCATGTGTAGAATAGGAACAATAATAGTGCGTTGTTGAGGATTAAATAAGTTTATACATAAGAAGCATTTGGAACACTGCCTGACATGTCATGAGCATTCAGTAAATATTAGCCATTGTCATTACTGTTTTTAGATGGGACACGGTGAATATGAGTCTGTCCAGGACAACCTGTATTCAGGGCTGGGCTGCCCATTTCTCGTTTTCAGCCTCTCCTTGCCTTTTCTGCTATGTGGGTTAAGCCCCTTTTGGAAAAGCCTCCATGAATCGTTCCCACTCCCCTTCCGGTTAAGCTGGGTGGCACTGCTTTATGCCTTTGTAGGACCCTGTACTTGCCCTGTTGTTGAATTGATCTATTTTATTGTTATTTGTTTAACTATGTTTCTTCCTGTTCACTTTTAAGCTGTCTGAAGGCAGAAACCAGCCTTGCTTAGTCACCATTGTGTTCCCAGTTCCTAGCACAGCCCTAGGACAAAGTACATGCTCTATAAATATTTGTAAATTAATAAGGTTTAAACTTAATAAACCTTAAACATGATTATAAGGACTTTGTCATTTGACTGTTTTTATACTGCATCTGATCTCTCTTTAGCCATATCCTTTCTCTCTTACTTTTATGTCACTAAATAGGGAAGGAAAGCTAAGAATTTACCTAATAGACTCCATATCCAAACATTTGTTGAAAGACTTTCTTTTGAAAGTGGAACATGTATTAAAGTTTATGTATGAAGTCTCCTATTCGTACAATCCATTTAATTTTAGCTTAATTTCATCTAGTTTATGGGCTAAGTACCAAAAACTAATCCCATTTGTGCATGTAGCTGCAACATATTAATATAGGTCAATAACCTCCCTCTCCCAAGACCATTAACAACAGTAAAAAAAAAGTTGTATTAGCTTTTTTGAGTAAGTAATACATAAATATGATGCAAAATTCAGAGAGTGCAAAGGTGTAGAGTGAAAGCTAAATCTCCCACCTGCCCAGTTCCCTTCCCCAGAGGCAACTATTACCAGTTTCCAGTGTATCCTTCCTGGCATGGTCAGTGAACACACCAGCATTCAAATGTGTGTATTTGTTTTATATATATGTATAAATATATACACACCCAAACATATAAATATGGTTAAAATTTTCAGGTTGTCCTCCGTTAGGGTTGGACTGTTCTATAACGTCATCAGAAATACACGAGACTTCTGACTCCCTGGGTTGTGTTGTCAGACTTTGGGTTTTGCCAATCTGATAGGTGAAAAATGTTATCTCAATGTAATTTTAATGCATATTTCTCAAAGTTGGGTATCTTTTGATGTGTATAAGAGCCATTTGTATTTCTTTTTCTGTGAACTTCTATTATGTTTTTTGTCCATTTTTCAATTGGACTGTTGATCTCTTTTCAGTTTCTAGCAACCCTGCATGTTAGGGAGAATAGTCCTTTGTGATATGAATTGAAATTTATTTTTCCAGTTTTGTCATGTGTTTTTGACTTTTTGTTACGTCTTGGGGATGTGGTGTTAAAACAAATGAAGACAGTTAACTAACTTGAATTTGTACCTTTTTCATCTTTTATTTTTGCTCAGGAACCTGGCTGCTGTATCTGCCATGTACCTGGAGCATTGGTTTGGCAGCTGAGCCAGGTTGTTTTCCGGATTGGTACATGTTATCCCTCTTTGGCACTGGAGCTGTTCTGATGCGTGGAGCAGGCTGTACTATTAATGACATGTGGGACCGGGACTACGATAAAAAGGTAGTTTCATCATGGAAAGAACAGAGTGGCTCCTCTCAGTTCTGCAGAGTAACACGGTGCCATCATATTTGAATGCCACATAAAGCAACGTGATCATTTAGTGTCCTCACTGAAATCCAGCATAAGAAGTGCAGTATCAGGTGAATAGCTGGTATTGCGAAGCTCTGTGTACTTTGTTTTGCAACACATGAGCGGCTGTGGGGGCACAGTATATACTCCATTTGTACAAAATGAATTCGAATTTAAAAGGCCAGGGGTAAGGATGTTAGGAGCGAAGGTGAAAAATCCATCCTGAACCTTTAGGTGTCCAACAGAACTGTCATCCTTTTCCTTTGAGATGTATATTGGAGCCCTAACTATTCTTATGTAAATCAAATCTTAGTTTAAATGAACTGAGGCAACCCCTATTAGCATTTCTATAGTTACTTCTTTAAAAAACATAATTTTATTTTTTTCTCCTTAGAAAAATAATATGTTTATTCTGAAAAATTCAGACAGTAGAGAAATAGGGTACAGTGTGCAAGTCTTCCTTATCTCCTCCCCAAACCCCAAAGAAAACTTGAGTTAACAGTTTGCTACATCATATTCCTCTGGATTATTTTCTGTACATATTCTAATGCAGTGTGTAACTATTTTTTTGTTCCTCAACAAACTGTTATTTTCTCAAGGGAAGGGTCCATCTTATTTGCCTTTTATCCTAGCAGCTGTGCCTAACAAGTACAAGACGATTAAATGCTTGAGTAAATAATCAAGTAAACTTACAATTTAAAAGAAGTCCATGGTGAATTATGTGAAGTGAATAATCTTACATGCACTTATATAAAGTGAATAATCATCCCTAGTTTGCCTTTCATATAAATCTGAATTCTCTTTAAGCAGGGCATACCTATAATGCTTTGTAGTTAATATATTTTTTAATTCAGAAAACATTCATTGAATACTTGCTGTGTGTGAGACATAGTTAACAGGTTCTAAGATTGCATTAGTGAACATTGCAGAGTGAACTTTTGAGAGAGTGACTTTTGAACTGTGTGTCAGAATGAGGTGGCAAAAAAGGGTGGGCTGGAGGGTGAAGGTCAGTCTAGGCAGAGGGAACAGATTCAGAGGCATGGCTGTGAGATAAAGTATATTATGCTTGACAGTTGTGACTATGGGGTTTATGTGTGGCTGGAGGATAGGGCAGTGGCAGAGTGGCAAGAACTGCATGGTAAAGTCATCTCTGCGCTGCTCACGCATTGGGATGCTTTGATCCATGCCAGGAGATGCACACTGTCTTGATCTGGGGCTTCACACATCCTGGTCACGTTTTCATTCTGCATGACCATATGAATGAGGCTTCTGGCATGTATCACTTCCAAATAATTCTTGAACATATGTAGAGCAGCTAATGTCAAAATCCTGGTTGTGATATTGTATTGTTGATGTTGTACTATAAGGTTTTACAAGATGTTATCCCTGGGGGAAACTGGATAAAGGGTACATGGGATCTCTATATTTCTTAAAATACAGAGATTTTTTTTTAAATTGCATGTAAATGCACAGTTATCTCAAAAGAAAAAGTATAATTAAAAAGAATATATTCAAACCAACTTTTTCCACTTTTTTAATTAACAAAATTTGACTATTTTAGTTCCCCCTTAAGTGATTTTTTTTCTCCTCAGATAAAAGGGAACTAAGTAGATATTTTACATCTCCCCCAGGCCATTTTTCTCTGGTTAGAAGAGTCCAGATTCCTTAGTGACATACAACAAAGCACTTAAATGAATGTTTTATAGCTGTTGAGGTGGTTTTGCTAATGTGAATTTTAAAATGTTATGTGCATCTCTTTTAAAGGATGAGTTAAAAAGCTTGGCCAAATTATAATGCTTCCCTCACAGTTTCTCAAAGGCTGTATATTATTAAGGATATATTTATGGCTCAGGGTTGTGCTTAATACCTTAGATGGTAAGTAAATTGCTAATACGTTAAATGATATGTGAGTTGCCATTAGGATGTACCAGTTAAGCGTGTTTTGTTGATGTTGTATATAATCTACCAGTCATGTGATAAACATTAGATCCACAAACATTGAAATAATCTCAATGCACAGGTATTATTGATTTGGTTTTGTAAGCTGTGAGCATTGTGATTTCATAAAAACCACATAGAATATGTTTTGATCACCATGTGACATCATTTTTAGTCTTTTGATGGAGTGTGTGTTTACTTTCAGCTTTCAAATTTAGCTAGTTACTTTGCACTGTGCTGAAGGAGCAGTGTAATCTTGTGGTTAGTAGTGTGGTCAATGGGACTGGAGTGACTGTGCTGCCTAGCATCTGTGACCTTGGAAAGTTACTTAGCCTCTCTGTCTCAGTTTCCTAAAACTTAGAAATGGCAAGAAGTTGTGAGGGTTGTTATGAGGATTCAGTGATGTGACGCCTATATAGCTCTTAGAGTAGTGGCACGTTGGAAACATGCAAATTCTAGCTAGGATAATCACAATATCCTAAAATAAATATAAGAACATAAATATGTTTTCTAGTTGAAACTACAGGAACCAAATCAGGGATAAAAGATCCATTTCTGTCACTCTAACCAAGATGAGTCATTACAGTTTTGACAGATCTTTTCATTGCACAGTGAAGTGTGCTATAAATTGGGTCAGCAAAATTTTTCTGTAAAGGACCAGATAGTTAATATTTTAGGCTTTGTGGGCCGTACCATCTTCGTTGCAACTACTCCACTCTGTTGGAGCATGAAAGCAGCCATACACAATATGTAGACAAATGGATATGGCTCTATTTCAATAAAACTTTATTTATGGACACTGAAATTTGAATTTCATATTATTTTCATGTGTCACAATACATTACTCTTTTTAAAATTTATTTTCAACCATCTAAAAAAGTAAAAACCGTTCTTAGCTCATGGGCTGTACCAGAACAGGCAGTATAGGCTGGATTTGGCCCACAGGCCATAGTTTGCTAACCCTTGATATAAATTATACAAAAATATGTTATTAATAATAGATAACGTTTATTGCATACTTACCTGCCGCAGACACTGCATTCACTGTATAAAGTAGGTGCTATTATTACCTCTCCCTCTCTCTTGTGTTTTTCCTTGAACAGGTATGTAACCTAAGTCCAAGAGAGGTTATGTAATTTGCCAAAATTCACACAGCCAATAAGTGATGGAATTAGATTCAAATGCTGGGGTTTTTGATCCTAGATCCTGAGTTCTAGCAATGTTGAAAGTTTTGGTTATGTTCTTTATTTGTGGTTGAGTTTAGAATAATCACATTTCATGATCTTTTGAAAGGAAAAGAGAAATTAATATGTATTATTTGTCCATATAAATGCTTTGTCTATTCATACTCTTATAGTGAGTTTGCCCTTTATATTTGGGTACAGTTCATATAAGATTACAGACCCATTCCTACATAGTTGGCAAAAGCACTCCCCCTTACAAACCCAGACAATCTGTCTTCTTTCTTTCTTCACATCTGATTTCTGAGTGCAGTCCTTCCCACACTCAGAGCATCAACGTGCTAACAGCCTTATCTAATATCCACTGCGATTTCCTCTTTCTGAGGATTCTTATTATCGTCCCTCTTTTCTCTATGGAAATTGAACACACACTTGCTAAGCTAGGTAGCTAAATAGCTAGATAAGGAAGTTGCTTTGTTTTGTTTGTTTGGAGATGGGGAAATGGAAAGAAAGGGGAATGAGTGGTGAGAATTTTTAGTTCTTTTCAAAGCTATTTTATTTATTTTTTTTTTTTAATTTTTTTTTCTTTCTTGAGTTTTGATTCTTGGCACTACTTCCAATGTTGATTTCACCTTTTGTTCATATTTCTGCCTTAGTGCCTACCATGGGCCAATCTCTTGATTAAATGTTTAAATGAATGATTGAGCCATCTCATGAGGCTAAGTTATCTGTTTTTATGTGTTAAGGTTACAAGAACAGCCAGTCGCCCTATTGCTGCTGGAGACGTCTCAACTTTTCAATCCTTTGTTTTTCTCGGCGGTCAGCTGACCTTGGCACTGGGTGTTCTTCTGTGTCTGAATTACTACAGGTATAGTAAATATGTTTTTCATAATCGTGTATAAAATCTCTCCTTGAAATGGAGGAAGCAGGAATAAAATAAAATTGAAATATCTTTATCCCAAAGTTCAGTAACTATCTATGGAACGTTTGTAAGTTGGCGAGTATAAGCAAGTCACCATACGTTGTAAAATCAAGAATGCTTTCTGCCCAAGGAATTAAGAGATCAGCATTTAGTTTATTCTGAACCACCTTCAGTACTTGCGCTGCGTGTTCCCTGAGGGACACAGGCACTTGCATAGGTTTTCTAGGTGCATCCATGGATGTCAGTGTATGTACCTGTCTGTATAATTTTATTTATCCTGGTAGTATTACTGAAGTAGATAAAAGCAGAAGTGATTACACTTATTTTGCAAAAAGAGGAACCAGGTTTTTCCCAGAGTCATGTCATGACAGAAGGAAAAAGTGGAAAGACTCATTCCTAAACATCTTTCAACAGAGACAAAATTAAACTTCTGTGGGGGCCAGCCCAGTGGCGTAGTGGTTAAGTTCACATGCTCTGCTTTGGGGGCCCCGGGGTTTGCGTGTTCAGATCCCGGGCTCGGACCCACACACCACTCATCAAGCCATGCTGTGGTGGCGTCCCACGTGCAAAATAGAGGAAGATTGGCACAGGTGTTAGCTCAGGGACAATCTTCCTCAAGCAAAAAGAGCAAGATTGGCAGCAGATGTTAGCTCAGGGCCGGTCTTCCTCACAAAAAAAAAAAAAATTAAACTCTGTGCATCAGATGGCTGCCTACAAAGTGCTTCAATAAGATGAAAAAGAGGGGGAGGTCAGCAAATAAGTGTGACTTTATAGAGACTAGACTTAATTATATTCCTTGCCCTGCAAGCATCAGTCACATGAACACATTGTGGAAGGTGGTTCCTGGAGGGGTGGTGTTAGGTGAGCTTTGAGGTACCTAAGAACATCTTATGTTATCATCCTTGCATAGGTGCTTGGTGACCTTACCCTCTTCTGGAGAAGTAACACCCCATTGTGCATATAGGGAGGGTATCTTGACCCTAATTCTCTGTTAGGACGTCTCAGACTACTCATTGTCAATGTTTGAAAACCAAATTAAGAGAGGCAGTAGCATATGGTGGGTAATAAGTTGGACTCTGGAGCCAGGCTGCCATAGGCCCTACTCCTGACTAGCTGTGTGGCGGTTTACAAATTAATTCCTCTCTTTGTGCTTTAGTTTCCTCATCTGCAAAACACAAGTTGAATAAAACTTCCTGCCTCTTAGGGTTGTGCTGAAGATTGTAATGAGTTAACATATGTAAAGCAGTTAGAATGGTGCCTAATACATGAAAGCTTACATGCGTTAGCTACTGTTATTTTGTTTGGTTGTTTTGTAACACAAGATATTTTCTAATCATCCTTGATCCTAATCAAAGTACAGGAAGAAAATTTACTGTAATTTAAGATAAATCATTTTCTAATTAGTATTACTATTGTTGTCTTATTTAGCGATTTCTAAGAAATGGTGATATTAATCTTTCTAATGGTTTTTTCTTGATTTCAGTATAGCTCTGGGAGCAGCATCCCTACTTCTTGTCATCATCTACCCGCTGATGAAAAGAATTACATACTGGCCTCAGTTAGCCTTGGGTGAGCTTGAAATAACTATAAGTATTTCCTTCGATTTCCTCAAACTATACTTTTCTACATAATATCATACATATGTATATAATGTGGCAGAGATAAAATGTCGTCAGTCATGACATTTTCATATTATAAAGGAGGGCAGTTGGCCATTTTTATTATCTAAGAAATCTTGCATATTTATTAAGATTATCGTCATTATTTCCCGAAATGCTCTTTTAAAAATCTAGGTATGTCATGAAGAAAAAAATTAGCTGCCTTGACCCTACCTTGATCTACATGCCCCAAAGCCTTTGGGGATTGGAGTAGAAAGCACGCTGAGCAGAACCAGGGTTAGAGTGGGTGTGATCGCTTAAACAGCTTGCTTTCTGTGGAGCCTTCCTTAGACCTCCCAAGAAAGAGGTAGCCAGTCTCTCCTGTGGGCTCCCATGGCACTCTGACGCGGCACTTACTGGTGTCAACAGCATTAATTCTATGAGAAGATATTGAGAGCTTCCTCTGTCTCCCCGTTAATAAATGTAAATGCCTAAAAAGTAAAGCATTCTTCACATATGGGTGGCCCAGCATCTAACATAGCACTTGGTACATTGCAGGTATTCAGTAAATATTTGTTGATAGAAAGAGAGGAAGATAGGTAGGTAGGTAAGTCAAAATCTATTGGAAAAATGTCTGCTTCCAGACTTTTCTGTTCTCCTAGAATAATCTAGAGTATTCCTAGAACTATTCTAGTTCTTTGAACTATTTTGTCAGTAAACGAAAGAACCAAAAGACACTCCAAGAAACTGATGCGAGCCTGATTTGTGGGAAAGTTGTGCTGGAATATTTATCTTTTTCTAAGATCCTCTCGTTCAATGTTTTGTTTCTTTTCATTATTAAAAAAATAGAACATTATATTCTCGGCTGACCTGGGAATCTTTTGGTAAAAGGAGGATAAGCATTTCCTATCTATAAGATAATATTGAGAAAGCTAGTATATTTACTTCAAATATTTATTGAACCCCTGACTTTTACTTTGTGCCGAGAATCATACCAGGTACTAGGAAAATGAAAATGACTAAAACACATTCACCATCTTGAAGGAGCCAGAGGAGCAGACAGCAGATAAGCAGGTCATTGCAGTGTATCGCCATGCGTGGCTGCTGTGGGACCACAAAGGAGAGGCACTTCCTCAGTGGAAGAGGAGGAACTCTGAGTGGAAGTAGGCAGTATAGGAGGAGAAAAGAGGTTTCTAAGAAAGGATGTTTGGGACCCATTGTGTTGCAGGGACGTGAGGGAGTGTCCAGCAGGCAGTTCAGTGTCTAATCTGAAGCTTAGGGAGTGATCAGGCTTACGCATAGAGATTTAGGGGTTGTCAGGATATAGATGTCTGTTTACAGTCCTCAGAGAGGATGGGCTTGTAGAATAAATAAGTGTTCCCATCTGTACTCTTGTTACTGTGGCTTATAAGGAGGTAGAGTGGTAATGGAAAGAACATGGGATTTTGACTCGGATAGGTCGAAGTTCAGACCCCGGCATCTACTGTTTATTGGCTGTGCCAGGCACCACACGAGGTAGGATAAATGTTCTCATTAAACCTCCTGTTTATGAGGGGGATATTATTCTTTCTAATTGTTAATTAACCTCTCTGAGCCTGTTTCCTTTTTTGTAAAATGTAGCTAATAACTACCACAGAGAGTGGGGAGAACTTAAGGAAGAAACATTAGAAAACAACGTACACAGAGCCCAATAATCCACAGCAAGTACTTAATCCATGCCGATGCCCCTCTCCTTCCCTTTGGAATTCTAAAGTACATTTAGACTTTTCTTCTCTTTCTGTTTCACTAATTGCAGGGTTGACTTTTAATTGGGGAGCATTACTTGGATGGTCTGCTGTCAAGGGCTCCTGTGATCCATCTGTTTGCCTGCCTCTTTATTTTTCTGGAATTATGTGGACTCTAATATATGATACTATCTATGCCCATCAGGTAAAGAAATGATATCTTTTTTCTTAACTGTGGTTTAGTTGTTATTGTTTAAGAACTTTAAGAACCAAATTAAAGGGAAAGTATTTTTTTCTAAAAAGAAAATCATTTACACTTCCGTGGCACAAACAAAATAATTTTGTTTCTTGTGTATGTATATTTACCAAAGAGATCAACTCATTTATTTAATTTTCAAGCATTTAAATAGTATTTACTATATGCCAGGCACTATTTTAAATGCCTTGCAAATACTAATTTAATCTTCATAACAATCTGTGAGGAAGGTACTTTTATTATCCTCATTTTACAGATGAGGAAACATGTGGAGTAACTTATCCATTTCAGTTAGTGGTGGCAGAGCTGGGATTCAAACCCA
This sequence comes from Diceros bicornis minor, assembly GCF_020826845.1. Lineage (NCBI taxonomy): Eukaryota > Metazoa > Chordata > Mammalia > Perissodactyla > Rhinocerotidae > Diceros > Diceros bicornis. Next base: position 67,882,871 of record NC_080747.1, on the reverse strand, counting down.
GACAGTCTTCAGAGTCTGCGCTTGTACTGTGACACTCTCCTGCCCCTCTGCGGATGCCACTAATCTCTGTACTAGGCAGCTCTTTTACCTATTTTTTGTCATTGTCACTTTAAGACTGCATAATAGTCCATTGACTTACTATGCTATAATTTTTTTAAAGTTAACAACGTGTCTATTTTGGCCATTTAAGTTGTTCTGAGTTTTTACAATTATAAATAATATTCTAATCATTAATGCCTTTATGAATATGAGTTTCTCAGGTAAACTTTTAGAAGTGGTACTACTTAGTTAAAGGATATAAACATTTTTATAACTATTGATACTGCCTTTTTTGTAAGTTTAATAAAAAAATCTTTTTTTTGCTTTTCTTGGTTTATGTTCTTAATTTACCTTTTACATTTAGAACTTTGAAAAAAAAGTTTTTTCTTAGTATTTTTCTGAAATATGAGTATGTATTCTCAATCATTTACTTAAAGAATATGTCTTGATTTACTGAAATTTTTTCCTCAATCTGGATTTCATTCTGCTTTCTTTCATTAACCCCTCTTCCCCACTACATTTGTATTATCATGAAAAAGTTTGCCAGATCTGTAATCAGCCTGATTTCCCGAAGTGAAACTTGACTGACAGTTTACAAGAGATGCCCATACTTTTCACAGCAAGATCTGGAACCAGTGGTCAGGATAACTGTACTCCAATTAGATTAGCTTCTTCAGTAAAACACCACTGAGGGGGCCGGCCCAGTGGCGTAGTGGTTAAGTTCTCACTCTCCGCTTCGGTCGTCTGGGGTTTGCAGGTTCGGATCCTGGGCGCCAACCTACATACTGCTCATCAAGCCATGCTGTGGTGGCATACCATTTATAAAATAGAGGAAGATTGGCACAGATGTTAGCTCAGGGCTACTCTTCCTCAAGCAAAAGAGGAAGATTGGCAGATTGGCAACAGATGTTAGCTCAGGGCCAATCTGCCTCACCAAAAAAAAAACACCACTGACACTTCAGTAAAATACTCACACTTTCATGGTTGGCATAATTAAAGACACAGTTTGCACCCTGAAGGTGCTTGCAAGTTTGAAAGGAAAAACACACACTAACCCCACACGCATTATTACATGGATTTGGGACCCCAAAAGAGAACCTGTTAGGTAGCTGTCTGCCTGCAGGTGGGTGCAGAGTTCAGCATGCAGCCTCTGATCTCACACGACCATAATTAAAACAGTATGTGGAAATGCTTACAGATACAGTTGCTGGAGGAGATCAGTCTGCTAGATGTGAGTGTAGCATCAAGGCTTAACTCTACTTAGAAAGGATTGGATGGGAGGGGCGATGAATAAATTGAGCTAGAAGTGAAATGTGAATCAATGTGGTTAGGTGGCAAGTGAGCATTTTTCTGTATCTATGATTTTAGCAAGATTGAAACTAAAATGTATAGAAAATTGAGTTTGAGAACTCTGAGGTAAGGAGGAGATATGTGAAGAATTAGAGTTGAGTTTTACTTCTAATGTAGTAAAAGCGTAGTTAAAAGTCATTATAGGGTTATAGGAAATACAATGCCATGGGGAAACACAGCTGGAAGATCATTTTAGCAGTAGCGTTTGACTTTGATTTGGCCTACACATTCATCATTGATCAATCTATGTTTCTGAGTTACTGTCGTCTTTCACAGCTTATGGTTTATCTGCATGTTCTTTAAAAGAAAATTTCTTCTGGAATTAGTGGTAATGGTTGCACAACCTTGAGAATATATTAAAACCACTTAATTGTACACTTCAGTACGGTGAATTTTATGGTATGTCAGTAAAAACCAGACAATCTCTTATTACTTTCTGATGTTAGGACAAGAAAGATGATGCGCTGATTGGCCTTAGGTCCACGGCACTGCGGTTCCGTGAAGACACCAAGCAGTGGCTCAGTGGCTTCAGCGTGGCTATGCTGGGCGCACTGAGCCTGGTGGGAGTGAGCAGTGGTCAGACCGTGCCCTACTACACTGCTCTGGCCGCTGTGGGAGCCCATCTGGCTCACCAGGTTTGACCTTTTTCTTTCTTTTTTCCCTTATTTTTCTTTGCTATAAATTATAAAAATTACTTAAATGAAATGACCTCTGTGTTTACCAAGTAAGGTACTTCTTAAAACAAACAACTGCTTGGCTTGTACTGCCTTGAGCCGCCCCCTCCCCTGCCCCAACTTCTCATATAAAAAAACTAGCTGTATTATTTTAGAGAAATAATCTAAAACTAAACCTAGACTTTTTTTTCCCCTCTGATTTTCCTGGAATGACTTCTGAATCATGTCTGGAAAAATTTCAGCAGCGTCTGGGTTGTGGTTGAGTTGAATTACTCTAAAGGAAACGGATCATCACAACTGTATTTTAAAAATGTGGGCTTCTAGTAGTTAGCAAACTAATCTTTCCTAGGTGTGGGTCCCACTGGCATAGAGACCAAGGCCAGATAAGACAGGAAATGCTAACATGTCAGAGTTCTGCCTAAAAGGGAGGAAACTGTCAATTCAGGATATTCACCCAGCACCCGAGCCCCAAGAGGCTTATATTGCGAATCTACATTATAGACTTTTGCAAAATGAATAAACTAAATCTAATTTTAATTAAATAGATTGCTTGTCAATGGACTGTATTTTTGCATCAGTGCTATTGTTATTTTCTTTGAACTGAATCGGAAAGATGTTAGTGAGCCTGTGTTTAGGTCATCTGCTTTATACAGATTATTGCCGGTTATTTATCAGCGTAAGCCAGACTTGCATAACATGGATGAAGGAAGCTAAAACCTGATGTCCATAAAGTAAGCCACATGCTGTATCACCTTCATTGTTTTCCTCTCTAGGAAAGCTAAAAGATATTAATTGGTGATTCTCCAGATTCCACTGCTTTCCTCTTCAGAATTTCTCAGCATCCCCTTTTGCTCATAACTCAGCTCCATGGGGGTTATCATCATCACTTGATTGTCTGGTCAGGATAACGGATGTTTAGCAATATTTAAGCACCTGGATATTAGCAGAGGAAGGCAAAAATTATGAGGACAATCACAAATATTGTAAGAAATATTTGGAACCCATTTTATATTCTAAATTGCACCTGTGGTCCTCTGTCCAGTCCTTGACACGATATTTTAAGATGGACATAGCCTTCTAGTATATGAAGAGAAAGCAAATCATGATGATTTTAGGTGTGCAGGCCACATTATAAAGAAGAGTTGGGAAAATGAGGGATGCTGATGCTTAAGCCTAGGTAAGAATAGGACAGGGACATGAGACTTTCTCAATATATTTGCAGGACAACCATGGAGAGAAAGGAGTATGTTTGTTCTAAGTCGCTAACAGCAGCTCTAGGTCATTAGATCCCCTTCTCTATGTGGGGATGGGAGGGAGATTTATACATGTGTGGGGGTATTTTTGGTTATCATAAATAAACTGGGGAGGGGTCACTACTGGCATTTAGTGGGTGAGGGCCAGGTATATTAAATATCTTTCAACGCACTAGATAGCCCTGCACAACATGGAGTTTTCCTACCCAAATGTGACTTGTTCTCCTGTTGAGAAACATTGCTCCAAAGAATGAAGCTAGACTGGAGGGTAGGAGTTGTAGGAAGCAGATTTTAGATCCATCAGTGTAAGGAGGAGCTTTCTAAAGAGAACTAAAAATAGCATGGGTTGGCGCTTGAAGCGTTCGTGCACCCCTCAAGTGGAAGTTTTTAGGACACAGCTTAGATGATTCCCAGTGAGAGCTATGGTAGATTTTTCTACATTGGAAAACAGTTTGGGGTACATTAAGGGCTTCCCATTGCTTAAAATTCTATAACAAAGTGCTGTTATCTTCTGTGTATTGATGTGTTTATTTGTGAGGCCAAAAAGTCCATTGTGAGTACTAACGTGGCATTGTGTTCTTCTCTCTCAGATTTACACTCTGGACATCCACAGACCAGAGGATTGTTGGGATAAATTTACCTCCAACCGAACAGTAGGACTAATAATTTTTTTAGGGATTGTCCTTGGAAATCTGTGGAAACAAAAGAAGACAGATGAAACAAAGAAAAATATAGACTGTGGAATAGCAAATTAGCAAATGAAGTTTATCTAGGAATTTTTAAAATAAACTTTTACAAAATACTCTCAGGTCTTGTAAATACATAATTAGATTTGAATAAGCAATCTTACGATGTGTTAAAGAATTAAGAACCAGAAGATGAGGACTGAGACCATATTTGCCCGGATTTTAGTTCAAGTAGTTACTAGCAGTACCTTTCCCCTGTCACAGAAACCAGGGACTCTTCAGGATTTGAGATGACCTTGAGTATTTAAGTTGATGCATTCTTCTTCCCATTATCATCCTTATCTGCATTTATGGAAATTGTATGACTTTTGGCACTTTAGAAGAAACCTGACTGATGTGTATCTCATCTAATTGAATGTCTTTGCAGGAAAATGCACTCTTTTTAGGGGAAAAGAAAAGCTGCTACAAGTTGGGGTTTATTCTTTATTGTGACCTTTACTCACTGCCAAAAGCTGTAATTCAGGAAACCATGCTATTTCTTATATTTTAGGAGAATTTAAGTAAGTAAATAAAAATTTTTACCTGCTATACCCATGCATACTGCTGTTGTTACCAGCCCTGACATATCTTTGGGAGGTCTCTGTGTGTAGTCCCGTGATCAGAACTGGCCGGCAGGCAGTCATCAGGGACTATTTTAATTTCTATTTCTTTTTTATTTTATCTGATTATAATTTATAGGCTAGTGGCATATTGGTTAAGTGTGGTATCTCTTTCCTTGCCTCCTTCAGAATATTCTCAACACAGCAGCCAGAGTGATTTTCTTAAAACCTCCGTAGGGTCATGTCCTTCCCCTGCTCAGAACTCTCCAGGTTCTTCCCACATCACTTAGTACAAACTAAAAGTCCTGTCACCTGCTCTGCCCTCTGTGGTCTGGCCTTGTCTGTGACACCTCCTCACACCACTCTCCAGCCCGCTGGCCTCCTCACTGCCCCCCACAGGCCAGGCCGACTCCTGCCCCTTTGCCTGGAGTGCTCTCCTTGAATTACATCTTAGTCCTTCCCTGCAGGCCTTTTCCTACATGTCACCTTCTCAAAGAGGCTTCTCCTAGCCACTGTTGATAAATCTTCACGTACAGATACTACCCACAGTTCCTATCTCCTTGCTGTTGATTGTTTTTTTCTCTTCAGCACTTATCACCATCAACCTAAATACGTTTTCCATGATGAAGTGGCTCTCCTGGACAGTGGGTGTAGGGGAGGCACTCATTTGTTAAGTGGGTGGTGGGCAGCAGTAAACACTAAATTGTGTAATGATGATCATGATGTGGTTGACAGAGTACTCACCTCGGCCCGGCACTGATGAATCAGCACAGGGAAATGTGTTTAACTGTTTATCAGCAAATACTGAACCGCCGAGTGAGTGTTTAGACCTAGGACAGTAGTAGGAGCTATGATTCTACTCTGCTGTAGCAGCAGTGAGTTGAAGGGGAGAAGAAATGGGAACGTTGTGCGCTACATTAGGCAAATATGTATGGCTTCTATTTTGTCTAATTCTAACTTTGCCCCAGGATAGATAACATTTAAATCTGTGTTGGTTTCTGTTTTCTTACTGGTACCACCTGTATTCCAAAAATGCTTAAAATCTTAACCCAGTAGCACTGATTCCAATTAGAGGAGGGTACGGGCAATGTATTTCAATTTTATTTTGTTTTCCCTAGGTTAGCTGATGAAAGTTAATATGGAACAAATCTTAGAATCAATAAAACTCCTGTAGCCATTTGTGATAAATGATAGATTCTCTTGCTCTCAAAAAGTTGCTTAAACTTAATTTTGTTAGTTCCTTCTATTTCTTCCTTCTCCCAGGTAGAAAGGCTGAAAAAGTAGTATAAATGGGTAAGCGGCAGATGGGGGAGGAAAAAAGATGAAGTAGATTATCATCCTCTAAAATCATGGACTTAAAAACAATTCAGGGCTGGAAAGCAGTGCAGCCGTCATCCGTGTAGAATCAGGTTGCCTGTCCCTTGCCTAGTCGTCAGGGATCCTGTAACCTAAGATAGGGGAAATTACCAGTCTTGTCTTGGGAAACCCATTCAATGGAGAGGCCCTTGCCCTAATTTCCCGCTGCAGAGTTACTGTGAGGTTGTACAGAGAAAGCATGTGAAAAAACTAGGTAAACTGAATAGTTATCTAGTATAAGTTTATGGTGGGAGCGGAGGTGGGGTAGGAGCTACAGGAAATCTGGCTACAGAGTCTGAAAATGACATCACAAGTGCTGCCTCTCCCTCTTCCTGGACTTGTTCCTTTAAATTGCTCTGTGCCTCTTCCAGACTGTAAAGGCTTCCACAGTCAAGCCGCACCCTACTATTTCCCCCAAATCAACAGACACCCTTGCCCTTGGGCTGGTCCCTTCACTGTCCAGAAGCCACACTCACTGGCCTCCCTCTGCCATCACAACTGTGTTCCTGACAGCTGGTGTGGTGGCAAGGGCCTAGCCTTTGGAGCAGACAGGCCTGCATATGAATCCCTCTTGCCAGCTGGGAGACCTCATGCAGTGAACCCTCAGCCACCATGTTTTCATCTGCCAAACCCAGGCTGCTGTGAGCACTAGACAGAGTTGGCATATGTTAAAGCCTGTTAGGGGCTGAATTGTATTGCCCCAAAATTCATATATTGACGTCCTAACCCCCAGTAACTCAGAATGTAACTGTATTTGGTGATAAGATCTCTGAAGAGGTAATTAAGTTAAAACGAGGTCATTGGGGTAGGCCCTAATCCATATGACTGGTGTCCCTATAAGAGGAAATCTGGACACACAAAGAGACACCAGACACTTGCACATAGAGAGATGTCTGGATGAGTGCACAGGGAGAAGATGGCCATCTGCAAGCCAAGGAGAGAGGCCTCAGAAGAAGCCAACCCTGCCAACACCTTGATCTTAGACTTCTGGACTCCAGAACTATAAATAGAAATAAAAATACATTTCTGTTTTTTAAGCCATTCAGTCTGTGGTATTTTGTTATGGCAGTCCTAGCAAACTTAATGCAAAGCCCTTGTACTGCACCTGGCACAGACGAGACATTTGACAAATTCGGTTCACATGAAAGCTCTCCTGTTTCCACTCTCATTTCAATCCCACCTCTGTCCTAAAGCACAAGAGTCTCTAGAAGGAACCAGCCCTGCTGACACCTTGACTTTAGCCCAGTGAAACCGAATTTGGACTTCTGGCCTCCACAATTGTAAGATCATGAATTTGTGTTGTTTTAAGCCACTAAATTTGTGGTAATTTGTTACAGCAGCAACAAGTAAACTAACACAACAACTACTGGAGCTCTGGTAGACCTGTCCTCTGCATTGCCAAGGCGCTTGGTTGCTAGCAGTGGAGCAGTTGCTAAGATCACCGGTCCTGGAGAGCTTGCCTGGGTTGGGATCTCTGCCTTAACACCTGCCAGTTGGGTGATCTTGGGCCAGTTACCTGCTCTCTCTCTGGTTTAGTTTCTCAAATGGGGCTGGTAACAGTACCCTTCTCATGGATTTAAAAATCACCTGTCTCCATCTACTAGCATGCGGATTCCATGATAACTGGGACTTTGTCTTATTCACTAAAATAGCCCCAATACATCACACAGTAGGCATTCAATAAATATTTGTGGCTTATTGTACATCAGTGAGCTAACATTTGAGTACTTACCAGACCTGGTGTTACGTGCAAGCATTAGACATTAATGCCATTCAACAACAAAAATTCACGATGTGAGAAACCATGACAAAATAGATTTTCATGTACACATGATTAAAACTGTAAAAATATATATAATGAAGAGTAAAGAAACAAAGATATGTCCTGGGTCATAGGTTATTATAATATTGCTTTATAATAAAATTATATGGACACTGGTCCTAAATTTCATGTTTTAAGCTAATCTACAATGTAACCTTTAGCTCGTCCAGTCTTATTTTTACTTTTTAATATTTGCATTTAAAAAATACACTTGAAGGGGCCAGCCCCGTGGCGCAGCCGTTAAGTGCGCTCCAGAGGCCCCGGGGTTCACAGGTTCAGATCCTGGGTGTGGACCAACGCACCGCTTGTCAAGCCATGCTGTGGCGGCGTCCCATATAAAGTGGAGGAAGATGGGCACAGATGGTAGCCCAGGGCCAGTCTTCCTCAGCAAAAAGAGGAGGACTGGCATTAGATGTTACTCAGGGCTAAACTTTCTCTCAAAAAAAAAAAAAAAATAGACTTGAATATAACCTATATGCAGCCCCTACAAAAACAAAGAAGATTATTATTTTAATAAGTTCTTTCCAAAATAAAGGATAGAATTGAGTACTGAAGAAAGACTTGTAACTGCAGCCTCAAACTCCCATGTCTCTTTAAGTGCTGATCCTTGCCCACATCTGGTAAAGAACTGTAGTTCTAAGAAAGAACATAAACCCCAATAGAGCACCAAAGTTACATGCTACCAGGAAGTCACGTTGTAAAACAATATATCCCCATCTCCCTATAGAGCCAAGATAGTTCCTTAACGACATCCAAAGGCCTCCCGTAATGTAGGGCAGTGAGTCACCACATGTTGCTCATTATCAGAAACATATGTTCGGGAAAAGCAAGGTCACCTTGCTTGTCAAGAATAATCGATAAGGGGCCGGCCCGGTGGCACAAGCGGTTAAGTGCGCGCGCTCCGCTGCGGCGGCCCGGGGTTCGCTGGTTCGGATCCCGGGCGCGCACAGACACACTGCTTGGTAAGCCATGCTGTGGCGGCGTCCCATATAAAGTGGAGGAAGATAGGCACAGATGTTAGCCCAGGGTCGTCTTCCTCAGCAAAAAAAGAGGAGGATTGGTGGATGTTAGCTCAGGGCTGATCTCACAAAAAAAAAAAAAAAAAAAAAAGACTAATCCATAAAAGTCGTGAAATAAAAAGTTGCCCACAGCTGTCTTTTTTTTCTGTCTTTTAAAAATAATATTTACTGGGGCGGGCCCGGTGGTGCAAGAGGTTAAGTGCACGCGCTCCGCTTCGGCGGCCTGGGGTTCGCAGGTTCAAATCCCGGGCGCGCACCGACTCACGGCTTGGTAAGCCATGCTGTGGCGGCGCCCCACATAAAGTAGAGGAAGATGGGCACGGATGTTAGCTCAGGCCCAGTCTTCCTCAAGAAAAAAGGGGAGGATTGGCATCGGATGTTAGCTCAGGGCTAGTCCTCCTCACAAAAAATAATAATAATAATATTTACTGCATTTTTTCCCTAACACACAAGTAACATATGTACGTCATGGGAAGTCTGGGAATAGAGAAAGGCGCAAAGGGGAAAATAAATTCATTTTAACACTATTATTCAAAAATATGCGCTATTAGCAGACTGATAGTCTTCTAGACTTTTAATAGGCATATCTACATATTTTTAGTAAAATTGAAGCCACACTGTACTTCTTTTTCAAAATCTACTTGTTTCACTTAATATTTTCCCATGTCTTTAAATCTCTCAAAATGTGTGTTTATTGGCTGTGTAGGTTTTTATCATATGCATGTACTATTATTTATTTACTCCTATTATTGAATATAGAGGGTTTGTACTTTTTGCCCTCCCTCACTAACACTAGTGCTATGAATAGGTCCATATCTTTGGGCATATCTCTGATTATATCCGTAGGATAAATTCCTAGAAGCAGAATGTCTCTGTGTGTACACTTCCGGGGATTGTATGGTGGGGATAGAGGGTTGGATGTGGTGTGCACATTTTTAAGGTTTTGGATATATTTTCTCAAATCACCTCCAGAAAGGTGTATATTTTTACCTGCAGCACGTGAGGGCCTCTTTCCTCAGACTCTAGCCAACACTGACGTAATTTTTTAACCCTTGCCAATTACATAGGCAAGAACAATACATTGTTCCACTTACGTGTTGGTGATCATTAGTGTAGTTGAATATTTTCAAAATGTCCATAGGACATTTGTATTTCTTCTTTGTGAATCACCTGCATGACTCGCCCATTTGGTTATTGGTGTCGTTAATACATGCTACCTTGTCGATCATATTCTCAAAATCTATTTGACATAGACTGGTCTCATTCTACAAGGTCATCATTTTATTAATAGTTATAAGATTTTCTATTTCATGCTTTAGACAGAACTATCTCTTCCATGGAGAAGGTAACATGTTTAACATATTTGTAGTTGTTCTCATTAATGTGTTCTATTCAGTCAATCATCAAACATTTGTTGAGCATCTCCTATGTCCCATGCATGAGTTAGTTGCTGCAGACACAGAGATGAATTAGATAGTTCCTCTTGTCAAAAAGCTCACAATCTGGCACATAGAGCTGTGCTGTCCACTACAGTAGCCACTGGCCACGTGAGGTGATTAAGCATTTGAAATGTGGTTCGTCTGAATTGAGATATTCTATAAGTGTAAAGTGCACACCAGCTTCCAAAAACCTGTTATGAAAAAATGCAAAATATCTCATTAATAATTTGTCTATTGATTTCAAGCTGAAATCATATTTTTGTATCTTGAGTTAAATACAATATATTATTAAAATCAATTTTACCTGTTTCTTTTTACTTTTTTACTATGGCTACTAGAAAATTTTAAATTACATTAGTGGCTAACATTATATTTCTGATATATAGCAACACACTATATGAGATTATCAATATTCAAAAGATTTGACCTATAAAAATTACATAAACTCAGAGCTTTAGTTTCCTTATCTGCTAAACATAGGGAATAAAATCTAACTTCACTTGGTTAGTGTGAGGCAAAACTGAGATAAACGTCCAGGCATGTGATAAAAACAAAAAAATGCTGGTTCCTTTCTCCCCCACCTCCCTTGCTTTGAAATGTAAGCAGCTACGGAAAAAGAAAAAGAAAACCTTGAAATAAACCAGTATTGTCAGTACTTTTAAAGTTCATGCCACCAACAATACTATCTTTCTATCTGTCTGGATGCTCTTTCATGAATAAGTTGAGACATAGATGATGATAAATAGATGATGAATGGCTGGATGGATAGATAGACGGATGCACAGACAGATGGACGAATGGATGGATGGATGGATGGATGGATGGATGGATGGATGGATGGATAAACAGGCCAATAGATACATAAATATTCCGTTACTCCTCCTCATCTGTTAACATTTTAATCAGAAAATGGGAATAACTCCCTAGCTTTCCTTTCCTTCTCAACACCGAGCTAGAATCCTAAGAGCAGAGCACAGTGCCTAGGAGAGCATGAGCAGGCACTAGTTATTTGTTGGATGAATAAGTGGGACTGTTGGAGCAGGTAGGGCCTTAAAGACCACCTAGCCCAGCTAATTTCTCTAACTTTTGTTAAATAGGCAACAGAAATACATTTTTCAAATAAAATCTTACATAAAGCCCCAATCCGTAAATGCAGATGAAAGCAGGGACATGTCACTTCACATGTCCCGCATGAAGATGCCTGAGCCCTCCGTTCTGAGCCTCCCTTTCGTGTTCAAGGAGCCCCTGCTGGACTTCTGAGGAGCCTTGGGAGGCTCACAGAACCCAGTTTGAAAGCTGTTTATCTCTAATTTTGCGTGTAAGGCCTAGAAAAATAATTTAGTCATAATCAGAACACATTGCCAGATGAGACTTGAATAAGAATGAACATTTACGTCCCTACAGTTGCTAACTGTATGACTTAGAGCAAACTACATAAACCTTTCTAGCTTCAATGTCTTTATATCTAAAATGGGGATTAAAATAGTGTCTACCTCATGGTCGTGTTGTGAGGATTGCATGAGAAAATGATCTCCTCCAGTCTCATAACTTTAAATGTCATCTGTACATGGATTACTCCCAAGTGTATACCTCCAGCCTGAACTTCCCCCTTGAACTTAAGCTGGGCAGAACTGAATATTGAACTGCCTACTTGGTATTTCTACTTGAATGCCAGACAGGCACCTCCAACTTACGCTTAAAACTGAGCTCCGGATCGTCCCCCTCAAACCGCCTCCTCCCACCCTCCGCACCATCTCAGTGTAATGAGTGATGGCATCCGGTCTTCCTGTTGCTCTAGCCAAAACCTTGGAATTGTCCATGATTCCTCTCTTCCTCTCACATTCTATATCCAAGACATTGGAAGAGCCTCTTGGCTTTACCTTCAAAATATATGGAGAATCCAACCTTTTCTTACCTCCTCCACTGCTCCCATGCTGCACCAAGTCACCAGCCCCTCTCCCTGGCTGAGTACAAGAGCTCCTAACTGGTCCCCCTCCTTTTTCCTTGCCCCCTTTTATTCTGTTCTCACCGCAAAAGCAGGGTGATCCTTTAAAATATAAGCCAGCTCCTGTCGTGCCTCTGCTCCCAGTGGCTCCCAGTTTCTCTCAGTGTAAAGCCAGAGTCCTCAGCGTGGCCCCCAGACCCTGTGGCCCAGCTGCCTGCTGCCTCCCGCCCCTTCTACCACTGTCTCCTCACTACACCGCCCAGCCATCCTGAGCTTGTCGTGGTTCTGCTGTGCTTCCGCAGGTTCTGGCCAGGCTTCCCCTCCACCTCCTTCAGTCTTTGCCCAAATGTCACCATCCCAGTGACACTCTCTTTATCTTCGCTCTTTAAAACTGCACACTCACCATAGACAAACTTTTGTCTTTTTCTGCTTTATTTTACTCCATAGTAAAACATATAATTCATTTTATTTTCTTCATTGTCTCTCCTCACCATCTAGAATCTAAGCTCCATGAGGGCACAGATGTTTCCCGCTTTGATCAAGACTTTATCTCCAGTGCCTGGAATAGTGACTAAACAGAGTAAGCACTCACTAAATACGTGTTAAATGAATCACGTATGTAAAGCTTTTAACAGCCTCATTAATATTGTCATGGTTTGCAGGCATCTTCAGCATTCTTTTTCCTCTCCAAACTCTCTCTTTCTAGAAGCCATTTAGGAAGAACTATTCATTTAAGAGATAGCTGATTTTAAGGTTCTATTTTAGGAGAACAATTTCAATATTCAGTTCCTAAGCCTGGGTTTCAAAAATGGTTTCAATTTATTAGGAGTGAGGAAATGTGGAACAGAGAATGGAGAACTTGTTAAATTTATGGATGAATTTTAAAGGGGAAATCTCACTCACTAATAAAGTATAAATTCAATGTAAAGAAATTGAAAGTAATAATGCAAATGTTAATTAGATTTTTATTTGTTTACTTACTAGTTTAAAACTCTAAGAATCTTCTTTTAAAAATTAAAGTTATTAATTTTTTCCTTAGGCAGCATTGAGCACTGTCACAAAAGTAAATTATCATGACTGCTACTTCCTTTATACTTTAGGTAATAGAAGTACTGACACCGTATCTGTGAGAGAATTACTGGGATCCGAGGCCAGGTCATGTCGAAGGAATGCCTCATAAACACAAATTACTTTCAGTTTATGGTATTTCCTAGAAGAGAGAGAAGGACAACTTTAACACTTTAGAATCAAGAGTGAGTTTATGTCTCTGATCAGTATTTTAGTACTAAAAATAAACACTCTATGAATATTTTAAACAAATGATCTTGAAAACGTGTTACAAATAAGAAAGTTTTTAGCACAAATTAATTAATTACTAATTGAAAAAAATTTTTTGTGTGTGAGGAAGATCAGCCCTGTGCTAACATCTACCAATCCTCCTGTTTTTTTTTTGCTGAGGAAGACTGGCCCCTGGGCTAACATCTGTGCCCGTCTTCCTCCACTTTATATGGGACGTCACCACAGCATAGCTTGCCAAACGGTACGTCGGTGCACGCCCAGGATCCGAACCGGCGAACCCCGGCTGCCACAGCAGAGCGCACGCACTTAACCACTTGCACCACCGGGATAGCCCCTACTAATTGAAAATTAAGATCTGCAGATATGCAGAAGAATGTAGGAAAAAAGTATACGGTTTTATCTTTTTCCCCATTCATGTTTCTGTTCTTCATTTTGTTTCTGGCTGGTCTTTATTATGTGAGTAGACAGGCACTCCTCTAAAGTCAAATGTGAATGGAAGTTATAATAACACATGTGAATGTGTTTCAGGATGAAGGAACAGCAAGCCTAAAGCCTTGAAATAGGGACAAACCAAGCAGATCCAAGGAACGAAAAGGTCGGATTTCTGATCTTATTTCCGGCCAAGCTACCCTATAACAAGTGGCGATGAGGATGCTGGTGGAAATGCAAAATGGTGTTGTCAGTTTGGAAAACAGTTTGGTAACTTTGTGTAATTAACTATGCATTTATCATATAACCCAGCAATGCCACTCCCAGGTATTTACCCATGAGAAAAGAAAACTTAAGTCCACACAAAAACCTGTACATGAATGTTTACAGTAGCTTGATTCATAAACATCCCAAACTGGAAAAAAACCAAATGTCCTTCCACTGGAGAAGGGTAAGCAAACTCTGGTATGTATATATAATGGAATACTACTCAGCAATCAAAATGGACAAACTATTGATCCATGCAGCCACATACATGGATCTCAAATGCATTATGCTAAGGGAAAGAAGCCAGACTCCAAAAGCAATGTACTGTAGGATTCCATTTACATGATGTTCTGAAAAAGGCAAAACTCCGGTGACAGAAAACAGATCAGTGATTGCTAGAAACTGGAGGTCAGGGGAGAGGTTGACTACAAAAGGACTTGAGGGAACTTAGGGGGATGAGGGAACTGTGCTGTACCTTGATTGCAATGATTTTACACAATTGTATACATTTGTTGAAACTCACAGAACTGTATACACACACACAAAAGGTGTATTTTACTGTATGTTAATTATCCCACACAAAAAAAGTGAATGGAAGTCATTTTCATCAAAATGGGGTGAGAATAATCAAAACGCAATCACATTGTTGCCATGCTAATTAAATTAGAAGCTAAAATTCTATTGCTGTAGATCTATCTGCATATGGACTTATGTTCCAGAAGAACCACCCCTTTTCCAACACCCACAGTCATTCATATAATCAATATTTATAAAATCCTTATTATATGCCGTGCACTGTTCTAGGTTCTGAGGACATCTCCAGATGTGTCTCTGTCTTCCTAGAGCTTGCATTTGAATAACAAATAAATAAATGAATAAGTGCATAGGTAAAAAAATATATATATTATTTAAAATAATATAACTTGACATAGTGGTAAGTTGTTATGAAGAAAAATAAAGCTTGGTAAAAGGAAAGAGAGTTTGGGGAAGGGAGACTATTTTTGAGGGCGCCAAGGAAGAAATTATGAGTGACAGCTGAACAGGCTTACACGATGTGATGGAGGGAGCCATGTAATAGCTGGGGCAAGAATGTTCCAGAGAAAGGAACAGCAAGAGTATCAGCCTTGAAACAGGGATGAGTCAAGCAGATACAAGGAGCAACTGGGAGATGAGATTTCTGGTTTTGTTTCCATAGTCCATAGCCATGCTACCTTATAAATTCAGATGAGTTTAATTTACATTTATCAAATTTATAAAATGGGTAAAATTTGGTTTATCCCTCCCCAAATGATAATTTGAAGGTACAATCCTGCACCACTACTGTCAAAAGAAAAAGCAGGATGCAAAACAAAACAAAACACATGTCAGTGTTCTTAGTGGCAAACTAGGCAATCTAGGCACATAACTTATTGCGAGAACATCAGGAAGTTCATAAGAATGAAGAATCAGTGTGCTAGTTATCTATGTATTGCCTCTCAGCTCTAAATTCAACCTTCATCTGCTCTGCAAAATGGAGCTGGACTCTGTAAGCATTTCTCCTTGGCTGTGAGCATGGTAGTAAGCTTTGTCAGTAGAGGGCTCTGGGGGACAATGCAGGAGGTAAGGGCTCCTCTTCCTGATTCAGGTGGGTTTCCATTCGCTTCTCGCTTCCACGTGTGGCTGTCAAACACCATATGGTCGGGACACGCAGTAATGCTCCTCCCCAGCTGTTAGGGGCTGAATTGTGCACCTGCAAAATTTGTATGTTGAAGTCCTAACCCCCAGTACTTTAGAATGTGACTGTATTTGGCGATAAGGTCTTTTTTTTCTTCGCTGAGGAAGATTCTCCCTGAGTTAACATCTGTGCCAATCTTCCTCTATTCTGCATGTGGGTCGCCGCCACAGCATGGCCGTGACGAGTGGCATAGGTCCGCACCCAGGAACCAAACCCAGGCCCCCGAAGCAGAGCATGCCAAACCCAACCACCAGGCCATGGGGCCGGCCCCAGATAAGGTCCCAGAGCCTCACAGGGAGAGGATTCCGGGTCACTACACGGAGGGAGGTGTAGAGCAGGGATCTGAGTTCCAGCCCCCACTCTTAACCATAATTACCTTTTATCTCCCTATAGGGCACAAGGTGATGAAACCCTCAACCCTGGTCTGAATGACGCGTAAGTCCAGCTGAAGCTCACAGGATGTCGGGTTGCAGAAGGCACATGGTGCGCTAGATCCTAAGTGGAAAATCTGCAATTTTAGGGGGAATGATTATGGCTACTTCTCCTCTTTTCTCCTTTGGGAAAGGAGGCTCCTAGGAACCCATAGATGGAGGACAGTACCTGGTGCCTGTTTGTCCATGGCACTGCTATACCAATCAACTCATACCTTTCTAGGTTGGCATACAAGGCCTTCTTACCCCCAGCTAGGGTGATCAAATGTCCTGGTTTGTCTGGGACTGAGGTGTTTCCTGGGACATGGAGCTTTCTGTGCTACAACTAGGAAAATCCCAGGCAAAACAGAACCCCTATAATCCGGTAATCCAGCCACCATTCCAGCAGCTGCATTACCTAGGAGTACAGGGAAACAGAAAGATGAATTGCTCAGATTTTATCTGATTTTGACTCTACTTCAGGATGGAATCAAGTGTGCTAATCTGTGTAATTTTTTGATAAAGTACACTCTAAATTTTATATATCTTTTAGCCATGACTATTGATTCCAATTAGAAGATGGTAGAATATTTACCATAAGCTCAATGGATGACTAGTTAATGTGAAGCAGCCTCACAGTCCAGAATTACATAAAGCCTGTCAACCGAACTTGACTTCAAAATAATTTTCTCAGAATTTTCAGAATATCTTAACACTGGTAAAAATCTATAGCTATTAAGGGGAACAAATAGTATGTAGATAAATTTAATGCACAGGCAATGTCGAAACTCTCTTCTAGACTTACTTTCAACAGCTGCCCACTGAGTTTTCTTTCTCTAAAAAAATTATTTCAATTATCTTTTTTTTACCCCTTTATTTCTTCATATAGAAAGACTGATAACCAGTTAAATGTCTAAAAGGCAGACAACTGATAAATGACAAGAGAAAAGTAATTGTTTTTGATCCCGGAATCACAGGCTTAAGCATCTCAAGTTTCAAAAGAACCTCAACCGCCATCTGGCCGTGTGCCTACAGTTACCTAACCGAGAGGTAGTGCATGTAACGTGTTGAGAGTGATAGTTCAAGTCAAAAGCATTAGCTACTGGTTTACTTCTTAAAATAAAATACGTGTTGAAGATTCAAAGTCGCACAATATACAAGTCTGTCAGGAGAGACTAATGATAATAGCCAACATCCATAGAGTGCTACTGTGTGCCAGGTACTGTTCTCAGCACTTTGCACCTATTAACACATTTTTCCGGTGGGTGACGGAGGAAGAGGGAGGTTGGGTAAGGGGTACATGGTGACACAGGCCATAAGCATTGATGCTGGCACTGAGCTTCCCATAACCAGGCTCTAGAGTCCTTGCTTTAACCGTCAGTCACATGGCCCCTTCGCAGGCAATAATGCAATCACACACAAAGGAACAGAGAAGGACTCAGTGGTTGAAGGCTATATTTTGAGCCAGGACTGAAGCAAAAAAGAACCGCTTTCATTTACGATACAGGCTCAGAAACAGGAAGTGAACGTCCCCAAACGTCGTGGGATGAGAGCAGTGTGGAACACTGAAAAGAGGATGCAGGCCATCCCGGAAATATTCCCCTGGCCACAGAGGTTAATCGTTATGGCCAGTTCCTTAGAAAGGAGGAACTGGAAATTGACATCAGGACCTTTAGAATTGTGTAAAGTGCAGAATGGATTCAGTCATTCTTAATCCCTTTGTCTTCTTCATAAGATTCTGAGTTATAGAATCTCTCTGGAATATTTGTGTGTTGATAACTGGACAGAATGGACCCTACCTGAAAATTACCATCTCTATTCTGATGCCTGGTCTTCTATATTTCTTTTGCGTGTGTGTGTGTGTGTGTGTGTGTGTGTGTAAATGTTTTCAATATGTATCAAGAGCATGGACAACGTGATATATGTGTGTTTGGTATTTTAATCTAGAGATAGCAAACCAGCATTTGATGCCCCCTAATCAGGAACTTACTCTCCAGGGTATATTTGAAATACCTTTATTTTTTTTTTTTTTACCAGCTGCTGCAAAAAGCTTTATTGTTTCTATTTGGTCCACAGCTTGGGAGAGGGCTCCAGGGTGGTTAAAAAGCTACCTAGTGGCTGCAGGGAGAGGCTCAGGCAGAAGCTCTGACACCAAGGGGCTGCCAGAAGAGCCCCTCAAAGGCTGCTGGACTGCGGAGGCTCCTAGTCATGCTCGAGGGTGAGCCTTTCGAAGAGATACTCGCCCAGCCCAGCCTGGGGGCCAGCGAGCCTGTGAATGTTGGTCAGGTGGTCGCCCATCTTCTTGATGAGTTTCACTTCCTCCTCTAGGAAGTGGTTCTCCAGGAAGTCACAAAGATGGGGGTCTGAGTGGGCAGAACCCAGAGCATGCAGATCCAAGAGGGCCTTGTTCAGATTCTTCTCTAGGGCCATGGCAGCTTCCATAGCCTGCAGGGTGTTGCCCCACTCATCCTGGGACGGCTTCTGCAAGTCCTGGAAGAGGGCGCGGCCGCCGCGCTGGTTTTGCATCTTCAAGAGACGCTCCGCGCCCTCGCGCTTCTCCTCCGCCAACTCGCGGAGGAAGTGGCACACGCCCTCCAGAGCCACATCGTCGCGGTCGAAATAGGAGCCCAGAGAGAGGTAGGTGTACGAGGCCCGCAGATACATGTTGACCAGGCGGTTGACCGCGGCCTCCACTTCGGCAGAATAATTCTGACGAATCTGGGAGCTCATGGTTGATGGCAGTAAGGAGCTGAGCTCAAAAAATCGGTGTTGGTTAGTCCCGCTGGAGGTAGAGGATGGCTGAGCTGGTCCGAAGGCTACAACTGGAAGAGAGGTTGGAAGGTGGTCGGAGGCTGGAAGAAGGGGGGCGTCCCTGGGTCTGTTCCGTCCAAACACTGTTGAAGCAAGAGACAGATCCGGGAGACGCCGACCGCGCTGCCTGAAATACCTTCATTAAGTCTCCACATTCCAGAGAACTTAATACAAGTAGTTCAACTATTGCTACTTCAATATGTTAACTGTTAATAAGCTTAAGAAATGATAGAAAAAATTTCTAACTGGCAAAATGAGTGGTGCTTAAGATATGTATGTTAACTAGCAACACTGTAGAGGCACCTCTGCCCTTATCTGTACAGGGATATATGATTTTATGAGCCTAGAAGACTATAGTTTTCAGAGTGGTCTTCTAGGCTCAGGCTCTGGTCTGAAGATTCTGCTACCTGTTCTGACTAGTAAATGAGCTGAACTTGCCTCTAGAATGTTATTGCATCTGCCTTGATTTACCTTTTCATACAAGATATTTGGCAATGTGCCAGTGGTAGAGACAACTGGTCGTCCACCAAAAAGTCCATTCTGTCCTTCTTCCTAGGTGCATGGCTACACGATACTTATAGTCCACCTAACAGATAGGTATGGTCACATGGCTGTGTTTTGTCTGATGAACGTGAGTAAAAGAACGTGTGCCTAGATTTCTGGGCCTAAATCTTAAGACCGTGAGTATGCCTCCCCCTTGCTATCTTTCCTTTCTTGCCATTTGGATGGCTAGGACCCTGGCCATGCAGACAACAAAAGGCCCTGGAGATAGTGGAGCATCGTGTTACAAGGAACCTGAGTCTCTGAGTGACTACATGGAGCAGAGCCACTAGCCAACTTGAAACGTTCACCTTAGACTGTTGGTTTAAACTACTGTATTATTGTTGGGTTCTTTGTTACATCAGTTTTGCCTTACCTCAACTAATACAGTACCTAATGGATTGAGCTGAGCTTATAGGAACAGGGTACCTGCTTGCTAACGATGATAAGTGGAGCAGAATTTAGTCTGATGCTTGATACTAGAGTAACATACCAACATTTAGTGAATTTGAGGTGCAACAACATGAAGTCTCACCTACCTCTAACTACTGGAGGCCTTCAACATCTCCCGGTAAAAATCTAACAGTTGTTTACAGCCAATTAGACTTAGCTCAGTTTGCAACATGCCCTGTCTGGGTTCAGTGAGAGAGAGAGAGACACCAAGAATAACTGAGGTATCCAGCTTGGGCAGTGGAGGACAGGATGGCATTTTCTAAGCGAAGGGCAAAGAGGATGAGTTCAATTTGAGATATGTTGAGTTTAAGGTGACTGCAAGATTTCCAGGTGGATCCAGAGTGAAATATTCAGGCCTAGAAACCAGAAGAGATAAGGTTTGGGAATCATCCACATATAGAGATTACCCTAGGCTCTCCTAGGAGAGAGAAGACATGGAGAGAGAAGATCAGAGGGGCTAGGACACAGCCCTAAAGAAAGCAGGCATTTAATGGATAGGGGGAGAAAAAGAGAGCCTGCAGAGGAGATGGAGGGATGGTAGGGTTTAGAAAGTCACCAGAACAATGACTTTCTGGAAGCCAAAGAGGGCACACATCAGTAATGAGAGAGCAGTTAATAGTTCCAGATGCCAGAGAGGTCAAACAAAGTCAGGGCTGAAAAGCATCCTCTGAATTTTGATAATGTGGTAGCAGCAAGAGCCAGACTGCGGTGGATTTAAGGTAAGAGTTAAGGAAAGGAAGAGAGGCAACTTTTCAAGAATTTTGGCTCTGTTTATGAGGAAAGAAATAGGACAAGAATTGACAGTGGGAGACCAGTCTAAGGAAGTTTTTATTTTTTGTTGAGTTCAAATGAGAACCTTGAGCATATATAAATACTGATGAGAAGGATCCATCAGAGAATTAGGGTGGAAGATGTGGGGGAGAAGGTGGTTGGTGGGCCGAGGTCCCTGAGAGAGCACGAACGGAAGCACAGCTGGAGGAATTACTTTTTTCAACTCAACACTTGGAAGCTGAATGTCAGCGGGAACCTCTAGCTCCTCATGCTCACTGTGTCCAGATGTATGGCCTCTAATTCATTCCCTGTCAACCAAGAACTCAGAACTCATTCTTTTTCAAGTTTCTAGGGGGAAAAAATCTAGTAACCCAGGCATTTAATAATTTTTGTAGCATTTACTTAGAATTTGGAGGATCCGTAGAGAAGGGTCCATTGTGCAGCAGCCAACACGATAGCATCCTCAGACCTGGCAGGAAAAGCACCTGCGCTAGGCTCTGCGCTACAGGCAGCCTTACTCAGACACTCCTCTGACCACGTCCTCCCTCCAGGGCAAGGAGTCTGCGGGGCTGAGGAGATGCCCACGTGGGTCCTGCACCACTCCCTTCTATACCATGCTCAGGGTGCCTGAGACTCCAGAATTTTCTGCCCAAGCAGCCTTGAGCCTCTCAGGGCTTGTGCAGCCTCTTTCCTGGTTCATTCCACCCAAGGGCAGACTGCCCAGCTGGAATACACACCCACAGTCCCCAAGGGTGCCAAAGGGGCACGTGTTTTATGGACGGGGTGTATATAGAGCTGAGATAAACAGCTCAGGCTGTCCACACATGGGCACGCAAGGCCCTCTGCAGTGTGGCGTGGTGCGATGGGTAGAAATAGAAGAGGAACTGCCTACAGGCCAGGGATGAGCAGCCAGGGAGCCAGCTGTCTCCATATTCTATTGTGAAATCACCGGGAGTCTGAGAATGCGTAATTTGAACCTACCCTTCCAGGTCATTCTGAAAGTATACCAGTCAAAGTAAGAGGGTAGAACATATTTTATTTAATGGTTTGTTACCCTGACTTATAACTTTAAATATTTAGACATATGTTAGGTTGGCTTCTATTTATACTCTTGCCCAAGGTGCATAGGTGTTCTGGGAAGCAGGTTCCCAGAGGAAGGGTGGGGTTGGCGAGCCCTGATTTGTAATGTTTGCCAATTTCTGTGGTAATTCCTTCCATTATGGGTTATTTCAATCCGTCAACATGATGTCACTGATGGAGTGCACCCCTGGCTCTCCTGAGCCTGTCGGAGCAGACCACACCCCTGCCCAACCCACAAGTATTAGGAGCCAGCCGGCCCGCACTGCGCCGCCTTGCTTGCCTCTCTTCTTATCCTACTCTCTCTCTTCCCCTCCTTTCCTCCCGTTTCCCTCTTAGAAGCAACATAACTTCTTCTCCTCACTGATGGACAATAATTTTACAACCATCTTCTGTTGCTTGAGTCTGACCTTGGGTCTTAACCCTTCACCCTCATGGGCTTTTCAAAGTATTTCTTTTAAACAAATTGACCCCTCTTCTCTAGAGAACTTCTTAGTGAATTTAAGTCTTCTCCAGCTTGTGCCATTGCAGACTGGCTTGTATAATAACTTGGTCTGGAGATAATTCACCCTTAGTGAGGATGATGACCGCAAAACAGAGAGGATGTTAAGAGGCTTTTGAAACCATAAAGCTGCCCCACTGCTGTTGTCCCATTGTACCGACTCTTCACAAATTTTATGTTCAATTCATCACTGTCACCTCCCTGGCCTCCACATTCTGAGTAAGAGCTAACAAAATGAATCCGACGTGGGGGGGCTTTACTCTGAGACTGTGGTTGTCCTTTGCAACAGGAGGTCCCCACTTGGGCACCTCTGAGCTCAGGTTCTGAGAGCTGGTTTTAAATTCTCTCAGAGTTTGTCTGCTGAGTGTCTTGGTGACTAATTCCCTATTTCATCTCTCATTCTGGAGATAGACCCTGCAGGGAGGCTGTATGGACCCCAGACATCAGAATTGTTTTTATTTCAGTGAATACTTAACTTTAATCAGGTATTCATTAGGATTCAACTAGTTGACTGTTTAATAGTCATGGAATGCTTTAATACTCAAGAAAATGAAAACAAATATGAAATTCTAGAAAAGTGCTAAAGATCCTATGTTAAAAGTAAATCAATAATAAAGTTTCTATGAATGTACCTTTTTGGAAACAGTTCTCTTTATGATTTTAAGCATTTGAGGATACATTTCAAGAATAGATTACAGTCGTGCACCGCATAACAATGTTTCAGTCAACAATGTACCACACGTATGATGATGGTCCCTTAAGATTAGTACCACAGAGCCTAGGTGTGTAGTAGGCTATACAATCTAGGTTTGTGTGTGTAGTTACACTCTATGATGTTCGCACAATGACAAAATTGCCTAACAATGCATTTCTCAGAACTCATCCCCGTCATTAAACAATGCGTGTTTGTATAAAAATAAGATTGTTTTGGCTATCTCAAGCTACCTAAGACAAAAGCCTACATTTTCCAAGATTTAGTAGTTTGCATGGGATTTGTCTCATCATACCTCTTCAGATCTTTTTCTTCTAAAACTTAAAGAAAAAGAATTACTTCTGTGAGTGTTACATTCCCAAGAAAAATAGTCTGCAAATAGCTTAATCCTGCTGCAAGATGGGGGTGGAGGGAGGATAAAGTTGGCAGGTTGCATATATTAATCTCAGTTTGTGTCAGGTGCATATAAATTTTAGAATAGTCCTCTCATCTTATTAAATTTTTATGTTCATATCATTTCCAATAGTGTAGACAGCAACTTAAATGCTCGGTCTCAAGTCTCTTCTGATCATTACCAATCAATTTATCCAATACATACCATTGCTATTAGAAAAAAGTCAATGTAGGATTGGCAATGCTTTCTTAGGAGTAGTAAGTAAAATCCAGGCATTAGTTAACATTTTTACTATCTGTAATTTTGAAAGAAAGTATATAATATTCTGTTTCTGTCAGTTAGTATAGCCATTAGCCTGATAAACTGTTTCAATATGCACTACAATTCTAATTCTAAACTTCCTGAGGGCAGCAGCCACGTTTATATTTTACCTGTCATTGTACCTAATAGGATGTTCCAAAGCTCCATATTTCTCGTTCATATTTTCTTTTGTGTTTTCTGAGGAGGGTTAAGAGGAAGCTTTCTTTCTTAAAGTTTTGTGTGCTGGGAAAATAGCTAATGGTTCAGAAATCCCATCTTTATTGTGGGAACAAGGAAAGGACATAGAGGTCTTAATGGCAAAACTGACAAAGTAGGGGACAATCTTGCATAGCATCATAAAATAAGGCAGTCCTCAAATCATCGGCTGGTAAAAGCCCCACTTTGTTTCTAAGAAACTTTTTACAAGAAACTAATCCTAAATAATTGGGGTTGCAGAAAAAATAGTATTATCCATGCCAAACACACTTGTACTTATCGGATAAGAAATTCTTTCTACTCAAGGACACCTTGGAGATTCCTATTTCCCAATCATTATTATCTCACACAATTCCCTCCCAATAATTAGTCCAGAGGTAGGTCTGGGTTCTCATGACAGCAGGATATTCAAATATCTCAAGCTGGTTCACCATGTCCTGATTAACATCTTAATTAACCACATTCTTCAAACCAGGGGACATAGTGGGATAAGGACTCTGTGCTTTTTGATCTCAAAACAGACTTGGGAAAGTTAAGAAAACAGAAGTGACACTTCTGTTAATTCCTGTTCAATGCCTGTTCATTTTTCTCTTCTGAGGAAAGTCCTCTCTTGTGAAATTCTAGTGCCTTGGATAAAATATTCAGAATTTCCTAGACCTCATCCTTGAAGATTTCTTTGGCTTTCTCAATGGCAAATCCTATGTGAAGCTCGTCAGAGCCAGTGTCACGAGGGGGCCCCTGCTCCACCACACAGGGCAATAGCAGTGGTTCTTGCCGAATCTCACGTCGGCGATCTTTGAAATCCATTAAGGGAGGTCCCAGATCCTTTGTTACCTTAGCCGTCATCCCCAGTGCAGGGTATAGCTTGGATTTCTCAACTCTAAGAGTCCTTGCACTCACAGCAGGGGACACAATGTGAGGTTTCTTTCAAACTTTTTAGGAGACACTTATAGCAAAACATATCCACATTCAACTGCAACTGGTTTGGTCAAACAGTGTAAACAGATAGAACCAGTCAGCTCTTCTTGAAATCTGGTGAATTTGAGGCAGCCATCTTCCTTATATGATATCTATAGTCAAAGCTCTGAAACCGACCCTCAACCGCCAGCCTTAGTAGTTCCACACTGCTTTTTAATAATCTCTTAGTGCCCTTCTCCCTCCCCTCTTATCAGTGGGGAAACGGTGGAAGTTTGTAGGGCAGAGGCCATAGGCTGATAAAGTTTAATGAGGCTGAACACACCGATTTTAAGGTCTATGGACTTTACACACACAGTCCCAAAAGTCCTCCTTCATCTCAGGGCATTCTAGCCCAGCATGGAGGAATTCCACATTTACTTGTTATTAATTAACTCAGGATCTTTGGCTCCAAGGGGCAAACTCTACTTTTTCTTTGCTCTTGGTTCTTTTTACATTATGCTGAGAAAACAAAGGGAGGCATGTAGACTGGATGCTTCTATGTATACGCAGTTCTTGAATCAGCAAAACTAATCTGTAGTGATGGAAGTCAGATCAGTGGACCCTTGGGGCGAGGTGGGGGAGGAATGACGGCGATGGGGCACAAGAGAACTTCTGAGGTCGCTGAAAGTGTTCTGTATCTTGACAGGTGTATATATTTGTCAAAGCTCGTCCAACTGTCCACTTAAATGTATTGGTTTTATTGTATGTAAATTATATCTCAATAAATTGGATTTTTAAGTCCTTTTTATTGCCTTTGAAATTTTTCTCAAGTATCACATCATTCTAAGGATTGAGCTTCCTAACAATTGCCTCTCAATTCAGGGCCACACTTGAAATTCAATCCTCTTCCATCTTCCATGCATGGCCTTTGATACCTGAGTTTACTAGAGAATTCACCAGGCTGCCAAGTCTGTCTCTTTAGGTTACTGCTTCTTTTCTTCCTATCCAAGATCATCCCTGTTTGTAAGATTAGGAATTGCATTTCAGAGTACTTCTCCCAAACACTTGTCATCTTTCCTCCAGGGGTCTCTATCCAGGGAATCCTACCATTTATCGAAAAATGTTAGCTCTGTCTCACCAAAGTCTAGGATATAGATCTGATCACATTCACCTCTCCCTGACTGTCATGAACTCTGAAGTAACTTGATCTTTTTTTTTTTCCATGAGTTCATGTCACTTCCACTTTCCTGACCAGTTCCTTCTTGTGGCTAGAATTTGGTACTTACTCTACTATCTGAGAAAACTCCCACTTAGAAAAACTTGCTACTCCCCTGGCATGGTATTTTTTAGATAAAAAGGACCTTAGAGGGTCCGGCCCAGAGGCATAGCGATTAAGTGCTCGCCCTCCGCTTTGGCAGCCTGGGGTTCACGAGATTGGATCCCAGGCACGCACTGCTTGTCAAGCCATGCTGTGGCAGCGTCCCATATAAAGTGGAGGAAGATGGGCACGGATGTTTGCCCAGTGCCAGTCTTCCTCAGGAAAAAGAGGAGGATTGGTATTGGATGTTAGCTCAGGGCCGAACCTCCTCACAAAAAATAAAGGACATTAGAGGTCAGTAAAGACCCCATCACTTCTCATATGAGACATCTAATGTCATAGGGGCTGACGTATTTGCCCAAAGTCACACAATTAATAAAACTCTGCATTGAAACATCATCTCTATCAGGCCACTGTGTACTGTCAGGCAGGATGTCTATTGCCCAAGGGCAAACCAGCTGAGGGCTGGGTGCAGACTGAATTTAGTCTGTGCTCTGCTTCCTTTGCCAAGCCATGAGTCCTGCTTAGGGCTGTACCCCTTCTCAGAGAAAGGGCCTCTCTCTAATTTTCATAAAGGCACCATTTGGCTAATAGTGGCTCTGATCTATAGTTAAAGTTTTCTTCCAAATTATTTCAAATGTAAATGTTTATTAGAAAAAATTTTTCATTAGGAAGAAATTTAGCATTTTTCTTTTTCTTTTTCTTTTTTTGTGAGGAAGATCAGCCCTGTGCTAACATCTGCCAATCCTCCTCTTTTTTTTTTTTTTTTTTTTTGCTGAGGAAGACTGGCCCTGGGCTAACATCTGTGCCCATCTTCCTCCACTTTATAAGGGATGCCGCCACAGCACGGCTTGTCAAGCAGTGCGTTGGTGTGCACCCGGGCGGCAGCAGTGGAGCACGTGCACTTAACTGCTTGAGCCACCGGGCGGGCCCCAGCATTTTTATTTTAAAACAATTAGTATCCTATAAGTTTTATATTCCTAACAATTCTTATCACATCTTTTTCAAGTGCTATTTTGTGAATTCTTAAGCAATCCAAGACATTCTAGATTTGATATATTTTGCTTCAACTCCTTAAGAAATGGGAGCCTGCTGCAGACCCAGGCCAGGGATCCAAGACTCCACTTGCAATGAGAAGGATTGGCCCAGGAGTATGGGGTGGGAGCAAAGGAAGACTTAAGCCCCACCCACCGTAAGGTAGCTTTCAGTCTGATATAAAGGATCCAGTCCAAGAAGACAAGAACTTAATCCTAGGGGAAAGGTCTGGAGTAGAAGACAAGCAGGACAGAGAGAGCAGTTCAGAGGCAGAGGCTGGAGAGGCTTCCTGAGACAGTGGGAGGTGTCCTTTTCTATGGCGCCTCCTGTGTGCCTTGGACGAGTCAGGAAAAGTGTGACAGGCCTGGTGGACCTGCAGAAACCCCAGTCAGTGCAAAATGCCACTGGAGGCCAAGAGGATTCAGTGCGAGCATAGACCAACGTTCTGGTCTAAGAGGGACAACGCACTGCAACCAGAGCCCAGTAAGGAGCTACTGGGCAAAACAAAAACCCACTGTAGACTAGTCACCCCTCCACCCAACGCCATGTGGATACGTAAACTTTCACCTTCCCAGCGGCCATCTTGGCTAGGGGAAGGAGGAGAGAGAAAAAGGCCTGAGAGACTGAGCACTTAACCAAAAGAGATTGGGTTAACCCAAAAGTTGTCTCTGGTTATCTTTAATTGGAAAGTTTATGTTCAGTGATTCACCCTCGCTTCACCACCCCATCTCCTCATCAGAGGAAATGGAACTCTCAGGACAAGAAGAGAATAGCTATAGAAGAGAAGAACCCTGCCTTTTTTCCAACCTCCCAGTGCAGTTGAACCCCATTACGCCTGGTCCCTCTCATTCCAGAAGGCATGCTGTGCACAATATCCAGGAGTCACAGAGTTCAAATATAAGTTGTCAGTATGAGTCTTTTGATGCCCTTGAGGTTGGCTTTTGTGCATAGGAAAAGATTATTCAGAGATTACTTTTGTTGTAAAAATTAATATTTAATTTATTAAAGTTGCAATTTAAAAACTTAGTTTACCTTAAGATTTTAAGTTCAACTTAGAATTCTTATTCTAAATTCTTTTATAAATATAGCAAATTTAAAAAACCACTTTGAAGGGCCGTAAATATTATTTGATGCCATTTATAAATATTATTAAACTCCCTGAAATCTTTTAAAGTGCATTTATAAATTTAATATATTTTATTTTCTTCATAAATATATAATTATTTTATTTAATATCAAAACTTTCCTGGGAATATAAATAATGCATACAAATCTAATAAATCAAACTTACAAATATGGTGATTTTTAAGTTCTTAAGAGATTTAGTCAGAATCCAACCTAAAATCAAAAGTATAAGTCAATTACTCCCTTTGATATTTTAAGCGGAATCACAAGACTGATCTCTTGTTTCAACAGGCCAAATTCTTTTAAACATTACAATTACTTAAGACATTAGGTATGTAGAGGTTCTGCATTAACACAAAAATATTAATACTACAGGTATTATCCTCTTAAACGAAATGCTTATTTCAGTTGGAGTTGTAGTTTAAAAGTTTTGGATCATTCTGGTATTCCTTTCGAGAAGTCGCCTGTGTTTGCTTTGTAAAATATGTGGAAACTGTCACTTCATTTGCAACAATAGGTTTTTGTGAAACAGTACTTTTAACCCTTGCAATTGTCAAAAGAAAAATCAAAATGAACTGAATGTCTGTTAGGACATGCATATTTCCTATTGTTTTAAAATGTTGGTTTTATTATTATTCACTTATGGCAAGGCCCGTAGATCAGGAGATGAGTGCCATTGACAAGACAGTTGGTTATTATATTCATCTGGTCAGGTTATTATATTCATACGCTCATAACATAATGCCACAGACTGGGTGGCTTAAGCAATAGAAATTTATTTCTCGCAGTTCTGGTGGCTGGAAGTCCATGGTCAAGACACCAGTATGGTTAGTGTCTGGTAAGAGCTCTCCCCTTGGGCTGTAGACAGTTGTCTTCTCACTGTGTGCTCACATGGCCTTTACATGGTGCATGCGAACAGGGAGAGAGAAGAAGAGAGAGAGAGAGAGTTCTCTAGTGTCTCTTCTTATAAGGATATTAGTCCTATCAGATCAAGGCCCCATCCTTAAGACATCATTTAACTTTACTTTCTTCCTTAGAGGCCCATCTCCAAACACAGACACACTGGGGGTTAGGGGCTTCAATATATGAATTTCAGGGGACACAAACATTAGTCCACAACAGTTATACTCCCAGATCCCAAGAGAAGAAGGCACCTCATACCATGGCTGGGAGAGAGGGGTCAAACAGGAAGCACCAGCATCAGTCAGGAGGCAGCGAGAGTTAGGGGAAAACATGGGCAAGAGCCTTTTAGGGTAACAAGTTGCCCCAAAACTAGTGATTGGAAACAACAAACACTTATTATTTCACAGTATCTGTGGTCAGGTATTAGGGTGTGGCTTGGCCGGGTGGCTCTGGATCAGGTTCTCTCATGGAGCTGTAATCAAGGTGTCAGCCAGGGCCTCAGTCCTGTTGAGGCTGGACGGGGAAAGATCTGCTTCCACGCTCATTTACAAGGTTGTGGACAGGCCTCAGTTCCCTGCCACACGGGCATCTCCACAGAGCTGCCTGAGAACAGGGCAGCTGGCCTCCTACAGTGTGAGCAACCCAAGAGCGAGTGAGAGGGAGCACCCAGGAAGCAAAAGTCTTTTTATAACCTGATCTCAGAAGTGACATCTCATCATTTCTGCCATATTCTATTCATTAGAAATGAGTCACTGGGTCCAGCCCAAACCCAAGGCAAGGGGATTACACAAGGGCGTGAACACCAAGGCAGGATTATTGAAGGTCACCTTCAAGGTTGTCTACCACAAGTGATAACTATACTTCAACACAACTGCTTTTCTTCGTAATTTCATGTATTTTATTTTTTGCGTTTAAAAACATCACTCTAAGAAGGGATCCAAAGGCTCCTCCAGCTACGCATAGCACAAATACGTTAAGAGTCTCTGCTCTATTGCCAGACACACCTGGGTTCAGATCTTCCCTGCCTCACCCGCCAGCCATGTGAACCTTGAGCAAGCACTTCATCTTTGCAAATACTGGTTGCTCCAACAATAAAATGGAGATGATAACAGTGTGTATCCCAGACCTATTGTAGGCATTAAATGAGATTGTGCATGTAAAATATTGACATTCTACCAAATTATATTAGGCACCCAATAAATGGTAGTTATTATCAATATAGAAAAGAATATGCTTGAATGTCACACATATGCATAGCTCTCTATTTCACATAATTACAATGCCCGGGGATCATGTTTATTAGTGGTTGGGTTCCACTCTTTCCCCTGTAGTATACCTTAAATATCTTAAGAAACATTTGTTATGAAGCCCAATGCATCTGTACCTGCTCCCTCACCAAAAAGCACCATATAAAATACCAAGTATTATTGTACCCTGAAGTATTAATACAAATGACTTCAGCATAAGAACCAAATGCTGGGCCAAAATCATCATAGGGAGGGGACGCATGACTCAAGAAGTCTCACACTGACAGAATCTCAAGCCTGACAATTTGCATTTTCAATAAGTAAAACACCTGCCACACAGGACACAGGTAAATAGTGGAAGGTGAATTGGGGGAAGATCGAAACTCCTTTTTCATCTTTCTGACCACGTGTTCCTTCCCATCAAGGTAGTTCAGAAAGGAAGAGGCAGGGGAAGGGCCACAACTATCCTGTTACTGTGTAATCTGTTTGTGAAACCCTTTTAACAGAGGGCTGTACTCTTCAGGTATCCAGTAACAAATCGGAGACAACCTAAGAGAGTCAGGAATGACTTGCTGCCTACGTTTGTTCGTTCCTAGGAGTCTGGAAACCAGGAAGATGGGATTTGGAAGAGGCAGACCCATCGTTCATGCACGCTCTGACCTGTGGCCTGGACATAGGTAGAAATTGCTGGTTCAGCCTCACGAGAGAAAGCCGCTGTCCCAGCTAGCGTCCCTCACCGGTGCGGCCATGACTCCCCGGCGAGCACTAGGAGCGTGCTGCAAAGGAAGGGCAGCATCTGTCACCACGAGAAGTAACCCAGTTAGCATGTTAGTTTTGATTTCCCAGAAACCACAGGGGAGACTGAAAACACTTTGTTCCTCTCCCCTCCCCACCCCTCCCCTGCAAGCTCACTCTCAATTCCCCGGTACAGTTTTTCAAAACCATACCAGAGAATTTGATCTGAAGCATCTTGATTAGCACTAGAATTAAAATAAAGCCACTCAGGTAAAAGGTACATGGAATCTCTCTGTATTATTTCTTACAACTGCATGTGAATCTACAATTATCTCAAAATACAAAGTGTAATTTAAAAAATCAAGCTACTCAACTG
This sequence comes from Diceros bicornis minor, assembly GCF_020826845.1. Lineage (NCBI taxonomy): Eukaryota > Metazoa > Chordata > Mammalia > Perissodactyla > Rhinocerotidae > Diceros > Diceros bicornis. The sequence continues at coordinate 67,851,158 of NC_080747.1, read as the reverse complement.
TGCCAGAAAGAAAGAAAGAAATAGCAGCCCTCCCTTCCAAAAAAGAGCCCCATCCTGAAAATCAACTTTTTGTTTTTTGTTAGATGAACTTCCTCAATCAAGCTATATCCTATGTAGATGATATTCTGCGCCTGGTGGAAGGTCCTGTGACAGAAAATGATGCCTGTACTTTTCTTCTCCATTCTCCTTACCAAGCTGACAAGTGCCATAATAGCAACTGTAAAGAGAATCTGTGGTAGTGTAAACAAGAATTGATAAAAGCATTTGCTCCCGAGAGAACAGGGGAAGGGGCTGGGAGAGAAAGGAAGATACACCTTTCATGATAGAGCCTTTTGGACTTTTGAATTTTATATCTTGTGTACATATTACCTAGTCCAAAAATATTATTCCCCAAATATTACATATCCTTTGAAGGTCTAGCACAAACATGACCTTTTCTATGAGGCTTTCCCACCCTACCAGTTTGAATTCACCATTCCTTCCTGTGTGTTCCATAGCACAGTGGCTCTCAACCCCAGCTGCCGGTTGAAAAACCTGAGAGGTTTTTAAAAAATGCCCATGCTCGGGCCCCTCCACAGACCAACTGAATGAGAATCTCAGACGAGTAGAGGTCAACATGGGTGTTTTTTAAAAACTCCCCCAGGTAATGTTAATGCGTACTCAGGATTGAGAACTTCTGCCCTGGCGCTTTATGGAGCCAAGATTCAAGCACTCATCCTACAAGTAAACACTGAATAATTGGTTACAAAAATAAAAAACACTTTCACACCTTTTGTCTCACTTTGTCCCCAGGTCAACCCTGTGAGCTGGGCATCATTGCCCCACCACCCAGAAGAGGAAAGGAAGAATTGAAGTGCTAGAGGTTACCAAAGTTTCTTTTGAGCTTTTCGGTTCTATACTCCTTTGTGTTTGCCCCCAGATTAAAGCTAGATTTTTGTCTTTCTTACGCAGAACCTAGCATAGCACCTTACCCACAGGTGGTGTTCAACCACAATTTATCAGCAAAGTGAAACATGAGCAGCTCAGCAGAGCAGCAGGAAGTGCCTCTCAGTCATCAAGAGATCTGGGGCGCCTCACCTTCTGAGAGGGCTCCCAGATTACCTGCAACAGTCTATCTCCCTATGTCTCTATTTCCTTGTTTACCCCTATCAAAATCACCTTGGTTGCAAGTTCAAAATGCAGATTCCTGGGCCCCAGATTTACAGAATCAAGATCTCTGGGGGTGACATTCAGGGATGTAGCCCACGGGCATGTGTGTGGTAAAATATACATAACATAAAATTTGCCATTTTAACCATTTTTTTTACTTACATATTTTTTTGATGAGGAAGACTGGCTCTGAGCTAACGTCTGTTGCCAATCCTCCTCTTTTTGCTGAGGAAGACTGGCCCTGGGCTAACATCCTGCCCATCTTCCTCCACTTTATATGTGGGACGTCTGCCACAGCATGGCTTGATGAGTGGTGCACAGGGATCCGAAACCTGCGAACCCCGGGCCACTGAAGCAGAGCGTGCAAACTTAACCACTACACCACCAGGCAGGCCCCAACCATTTTAACCACTTTTAAGAGTACAGTTCAGTGGCATTAAGTACATTCACATTGTTATGCAGCCATCACCACCATCCATCTCCAGAACTTTTTCATCTTCCAAAACTGAAACTGTACCCATTGAACAATAATTCCTTATTCCCCTCTCCCACAGCCCCTGCCAACCTCCTTTCTACTTTCTGTCTCTATGGATTTGACTACGTTAGATATCTCATATAAGCAGAATCATGCAGTATTTGACCTTTTGTGACTGGCTTATGTCTTAGCATAATATCTTTAATGTTTATCCACATTGTAGTATATGACAGGATTTCTTTCTTTTTTAAGATTGAGTAATATTTAATTTTGCATTTATGCCACATTTTCTTCATGCATTCATCCATCATTGGACATCTAGGTTGCTTCCACTTCTTGGCTATTGTGAGTAATGCTACAATGAACATGTATGTGCAAATATCTCTGAGATCCTGTTTTCAATTTTGGGGGGTATATACCCAGAAGTAGAATTGCTGGATCATATGGTAATTCTATTTTTAATTTTCTGAGGAGCCCCCACATTGTTTTCCCTAGTGGCTGCAGGATTTCACATTCTCATCAACAATGTGCAGAGGTTCTGGTTTCTCCACATTCTCTCCAACACTTATTATTTTCTATTTTTTTTATAGTGGCTAGCCTAATGGGTGTGAGGTGATATCTCATTGTGGTTTATATCTGCATTTCCCTGACGATTAGTAATGTTGAGCATCTTTTTGTATGCTTGTTGGCCGTTTGTATGTCTTCTTTGAAGAAATATCTATTCAAGTCCTTTCCCCATTTTTGAATCAGATTGTTTGTTTTTTTTGTTGTTGAGTTGTAAAAGTTCTTGATACATTCCAGATATTAGCTATTAATCAGATATATGATTTGCAATATTTTCTTCTAATTCTGTATGTTGCTTTTTTATTCTTTTTTGTTTTGTTTTGTTTATTTATTTATGTTTTTTGCTGCACAGTTTTAATGTTTGAGGTATTCACATTTGTCTATTTTTACTTTTGTTGCCTGTGCTTTTGACATCATATCAAGAAATCATTCCCAAATACAATGTCAAATGTATGACATGTTTTCCTCTAGGAGTTTTATAATTTCTTGTCTTATATTTAAGTCATTTATCCATTTGAGTTAATTTTTGTATATGGTGTAAGTTAAGCATCCAATTTCATTCTTTTGCGTGTGGATATCCATCTTTCCCAGCACTATTTATTGAAGATACTTTCCTTTCCCCATTGTGCTGTCTTGGTATTCGTGTTGAAGATCATTTGACCATATGTGTGAGGGTTTATTTCTGGGCTCTCTATTCTGTTCCATTGGTCTACATGTCTGTCTTTATGCCAGTACCATATTGTTTTGATTACTGTAGCTTTGCGATATGTTTTGAAATCAGAAAGTGTAAGGCCTACAGCTTTGTTTTTCTTTCTCAAGATTTTTTTGGCTACTCGGGGTGCTTTGAGATTCCGTATGAATTTTAGGATGGATTTTTTTCTTTCTGCAAAAAATGCCATTGGAATTTTGATGGGAATTGTATTGAATCTGTGGATCACTTTGGGTAGTATTAATATTTTAACGATATTAAGTCTTCCAATTCTTGAACACAGATGGAATATCTTTTCATTTATTTGTGTGTTTTAAAATTTCTTTCAGCAATGTTTTGTAGTTTTCAGTGTAAGTCTTTTGCTTCCTTGGTTAAGTTTATTTCTAATATTTTATTATTTTTAATGTTATTGTAAAGGAGATTTTTTCTTAATTTCCATTTTAGATTGTCCATTGTTAGTGTATAGAAATGCAACTGATTTTTGTGTGTTAATTTTCTATTCTGCAACTTTGCTGAATTTGTTTATTACATCTAACAGTTTTTGGTGGGGTGTTTAGAGTTTTCAACATATAAGATCATGTCATCTGTTAACAGAGATAATTTTACTTCCTCCTTTCCAATTTGAATGACTTTTATTTCTCTCTTTTTTTTCTGGCTAGGACACCTGGTACTATGCTGAACAGAAGTGGTGAGAGTGGGCATCCTTGCCTAGTTCCTAATCTTAGAGGAAAAGCTTTCAGTTTTTCACCATTGAACATGATGTTACCTGTGAGCTTTTCACATGTGGCTTTTGTTATGTTGAGGTAATTTCTTCCCAATCTTAATTTGTTGAGTGAATGAAAGGGTATAGAATTTTGTCAAATGTTTTCCTGCATCAGTTGAGGTTATCACGTGGGGTTTGTTAAAATTGTTTTATTGAGGTCACATTGGTTTCTAATATTGTGTAAATTTCTGGTGTACATCATTGTATCTCAGCTTCTGTATAGACTGCATCGTGTTCACCACCAAAAGCCTAGTTTCCATCCGTCACCATACATATGTGCCCCTTTACCCATTTTACCCTCCCTCCACCCACTTCCCCTCTGGTACCACCAATCTACTTTCCTTATCTATGTGTTTGTTTATCTTCCAATATGAGTGAAATCATATGGGATTTGTCTTTCTCTATCTGACTTATTTCACTTAGCATAATACCCTTAAGATCCATCCATGTTGTTGCAAATGGCATGACTTCATCTTTTTTCATGGCTGAGTAGGATTCCATTGTGTGTGTGTATATATATATACACACACACCACATCTTTATCCATTCATCCTTTGATGGGCACATGGGTTGCTTCCAAGTCTTGGCTATTGTGAATAATGCTCAAATGAACATAGGGGTTCATATATCTTTTCAAATTAGTGTTTTCATGTCCTTTGGATAAATACCCAGAAGTGGAATAGGTGGATCATATGGTATTTCTATTTTTAATTTTTTGAGAAATCATTCCCACCAGCAGTGTATGAGGGTGCCCTTTTCTCCACATGCTCTCCAACACTCGTAACTTCTTGTCTTTTTAATAATGCCCATTCTGATGGGCTTGAGGTCATATCTCATTATAGTTTTGATTTGCATTTCCCTAATATTAGTGGCGTTGAACATCCTTTCATGTGCCTGTTGGCCATCCATATATCTTCTTTGGAAAAATATCTGTTCAGATCCTCTGCCCATTTTTTGATTGAGTTGTTCATTTTTGTGTTGTTGAGTTGTATGTGTTCTTTATATATTTTGGAAATTAACCCCTTCTCAGATATATAATTTGCAAATATTTTCTCCCAGTCGGTGGGTTGTCTTTTCATTTTGTTCATGGTTTCCTTTGCCATGCAGAAGCTTTTTAGTTTGATTGTTTATTTTTTCCCATTTGTGTATTTTTTCTTTTATTTCCCTTGCCTGAGGAGACATGGTATTCAAAAAGATGATGCTAAGACTGATGTAAAAGAGCACACTTCCTATGTTTTCTTCTAGGATTTATGGTTTTTTACTTTCAAGTCTTTAATCCATTTCTAGTCAATTTTTGTGTATGGTGTAAAACAATGGTCTACTTTCATTCTTTTGCATGTGGCTGTCGAGTTTTCCCAACACAATTTATTAAAGAGACTTTCCTTTCTCCACTGTATGTTCTTGGCTCCCTTGTCAAAAACTAGCTGCCCATAGATGTGTGGGTTTATTTCTGAGCTCTTGATTCTGTTTCATTGATCTGTGTGTCTATTTTTGTGCCAGTACCATGCTGTTTTGATTACTACAGCTTTGTAGTATATTTTGAAGTCAGGGATTGTGATTCCTCCAGCTTTGTTCTTTTTTCTCAGGATTGCTTTGGCTATTCGGGGTCTTTTGTTGTTCCATATAAATTTTAGGATTCTTTGTTCTATTTCTCTGAAAAGTGTCACTGGAACTTTGATAGGGATTGCATTGAATATCTGTAGATTGCTTTAGGAATTATGGATATTTTAACTATGTTAATTCTTCCAATCCATGATTATAGACTATCTTTCCACTTCTTTGTGTCTTCTTCAATTTCTTTCAACAATGTTCTATAGTTTTCAGTATACAGGTCTTTCACCTCTTTGGTTAAATTTATTCTTAGGTATTTTATTCTTTTTGCTGCATTTTTGTTGTTATATTCTTGATTTCTCTTTCTACTATTTTGTTGTTAGTGTATAGAAACTCAACTGATTTTTGTATGTTGATTTTGCACCCTTCAACTTTACTGTATTCATTTATTATTTCTAATAGTTTTTTGGTGGATTCTTTAGGGTTTTTTATATATAAAATCATATCATCTGCAAATACTGACAACTTTACATCTTCCTTTCCAATTTGGATCCCTTTTATTTCTTTTTCTTGCCTGATTGCTCTGGCTAGGACTTCCAATACTGTGTTAAATAGGAGTGGTGTGAGTGGGCATCCTTGTCTTGTTCCTGTTCTTAGAGGGATAACTTTCAGTTTTTCACCATTGAATATGATGTTAGCTGTGGGTTTGTCATATATGGCCTTTATTATGAGGAGGTACTTTCTTTCTATGCCCATTTTATTCAGAGTTTTTATCATAAATAGGTGCGTCTTGTCAAATGCTGCATCTATTGAGGTGATCATTTGATTTTCTTCATTTTTGTTAACGTGGTGTGTCATTTTGATTGATTTGCAGATATTGAACCATCCTTGCATCCCTGGAATAAATCCCACTTGACCATGGTCTATGATCCTTTTAATGTATTATTGTATTTGATTTGCTAATATTTTGTTGAGGATTGTCACATCTATATTCATCAGTGATATTGGCCTGTAATTTTCCTTTTTTGTGTTGTCCTTGTCTGGTTTTGGTATCAGGGTAATGTTGACCTCATAAAATGAGTTAGGAAGCATCCCTTCCTCTTCACTTTTTTGGTAGAGTTTGAGAAGGATAGGTATTAATCTTCTTTGAATGTTTGGTAGAATTCACCAGGGAAGCCATCTGGTCCTGGACTTTTGCTTTTTGGGAGGTTTTTGATTATTTTTTCAATCTCCTTACTAGTGATTGGACTACTCAGATTCTCTCTTACTCCTTGGTTCAGTTTTGGAAGGTTGTATGATTCTAAGAATTTATGCATTTCTTCTAGATTATCCAATTAGTTGGTGTATAGCTTTTCATAGTATTCTCTTATAATCCTTTGTAATTCTGTGGTGTTTGTTGTAATTTCTCTTCTTTCATTTCTGATTTTATTTAGTTGAGCCTTCTCTCTTTTTTTCTTGCTGAGCCTAGCTAAATGTCTGTCAATTTTTTTTCATCTTTTCAAAGAACCAGCTCCTAGTTTCATTGATCTTTTATATTGTCTTTTTAGTCTCTATGTCATTTATTTTTGCTCTGATTTTTATTATTTTCTTCCTTCTACTGATTTTAGGCTTCATTTCCTCTTCTTTTTCTGTTCATTTAGGTGTATTGTTAGATTGTTTATTTGAGATTTTTATTGCTTGTTGAGGTAGGCTTGTATTGCTATAAACTTCCCTCTTAGTGATGCTTTTGCTATATCCCATATTTTCATTTTCATTGGTCTCCAGGTATTTTTTGATTTCTTCATTGACCCAATACTTGTTCAGTAGCATTTTGTTTAATGTCCACACATTTGTGGCTTTTCCAGTTTTCTTCTTGTAGTTGATTTCCAGTTTCATACTATTGTGGTCAGAAAAGGTGCTTGGTATTATTTCAATCTTCTTAAATTTATTTATGCTTGTTTTAGGCCTAATATGTGTCCTGGAGAAGGTTCCATGTGCATTCGAAAAGAATGCGTGTTCTGTGCTTTTTGGATGGAATGTTCTGTATATATCTACTAAGTCCATCCAGTCTATTGTGTCGTTTAAGGCCAATGTTTCCTTATTGATCTTCTATCTGGATGATCTATCCATTGGTGTAAGTGGAATGTTTAATTCTCCTGCTATTATTGTGTTACTGTCAATTTCTCCTTTTATGTCTGTTAATATTTGCTTTATGTATTCAGGTGCTCCTATGTTGGGCTCATAGATATTTATAAGCATTATGTCCTCTCATTGGATTGTTTCCTTTGCCATTATGTAGTGCCCCTTCTTTGTCTCTTGTCACAGTTTTTGTTTTAAAGTCTATTTTGTCTGATATAAGTATTGCTACCTCAACTTTCTTTTCATTTCCATTTGCATGGTATATCTTTTTCCATCCTTTCAGTTTGTAAGTGTCTTAGGTCTGGTGTGTCTCTTATATGCAGTGTATATATGGGTCTTATTTTTTTATCCATTCAGTCGCTCACTGTCTCTTCATTGGAGCATATAGTCCACTTACATTTAAAGTAACTATTGATAAGTATGTACTTACTGCCATTTTGCTACTTTTTTCTGGATATTTTTGTAGTTCTTCTCTGTTCCTTTCTTCTTCTCTTGCTATTTTCCCTTGTGGTTTGATGGCTATCTTTAGTGTTGTTTAGGTTCCTTTTTCTTTGTTTTTTGTATATTTATTACAGGTTTTTGGTTTGTGGTTACCATGGCGTTCACATACAATAACCCACGTAAATAGCAATGTATATTAAGTTGATGGTCTCTTAAGTTTGACCTCTTACTAAAAGCCCTACACTTTTACTCTCCCCCCTATGTTTTATGTTTTTGATATCATATTTTACCTATTCTATTTTTGTGTATCACTTAACCTCTTATCGTAGATATAGATGATTTTAGTACTTTAGTACTAAAATTTAGTAAGATTTAGTACTTCTGTCGTTTTACCTTCATAGTAGCTTGTAGGTGGTTGATCCACTACGTTACCTGTATATTTGCCTTTATGAGTGATATTTTTTCTTTCATGATTTTCTTATTCCTATTTGTGGCCTTTTCTTTTCCACTTAAATAAGTCCCTTTAACATTTCTCATGAGTCTGGTTTAGTGCTGATGAACTCCTTTAGTTTTTGCTTGTTTGGAAATCTCTTTAGCTCTCCTTCCATTCTGAATGATAACCTTGCTGGGTAGAATATTCTTGGTTGTAGATTTTTTCCTCTGTATGCATCCTGTAAGTTTTAATATGTTTTGTTTTAATTTGCATTTGTCTCAAGGTATTTTCTAATTTCCCTTGTGATTTAGTCTTTCACCCATTGTTTCAAAAGTTAACTTTCTAGTTTTGGGGGAAAAAAGTTTCTGTCTAAGTGAGTCTGAAGACCAGGTGCAAAGCAGGGCAGGGCTCTCCTCATGCATGGCATGGACTTGGAAGGCCCAGGCTGTGAGATGCCCACAGTCTGGAGAAGGGTCGTCAGAACCAGCTGTGGTTCTATTGTGGGACTTGATGAGCATCTTGTTCACTATCTCTACTTGAGGCTTTGTGTGTATTTGTGATTCTGTCCAGACAGAGCTTTGGTTTGCAGTGCAGTGACTATCCCAGAGCACAACACAGCTGTGTCTGTACCTACTCTTGTTCTTGTGCTCAGAGAGAATCAGACACAGGCAGGGAGATGGTCTGTAGAGAGGCTCAGCAAGCAGCTTACGGGCTTCAGAAGTTTTTAATGCTGAGTACCAAATTGTCCATCAGGTCTCCTCATCCCTTCCTCTACCTACCCCTTCCTTGGAAACCACTGCTCTCCCTTCTTCTCTCCACTCTCTTCACTCATTCAAAGAAAGGAGAAAGAGAGTGAATAATATACCATGTGCTTTATATGCATTATCTCACTGAAGCCTCACTGAGTATTGCTGTCCCCATTTTATAGTTGAGAGAACTGAGGCTCATAAAGGTAAAGGAACATGCTCAATCAATGCTGAATAAGTAGACAGTTAGTAAAAGGAAGAGATTGGACCTCAAAATGGGTCTTTCTGGATCTAACACCTAGACTCTGCCCATTATAGCTACCTCTCCCATTCATTCAACAAATACATACTATGTGCTTGCCTTGTGATAGGAGCTCAGGGTGCTACAAAGAAAAACAAAATAGGGCTCTTGGCATCCAAAGAAACCACTGGTAGTAGAGGAGATAGATGACAAACCTGTAATTACAACAGATTTTAATAAGTGCTACAGAGCTGTAAATACTATGGGAGCACAAAGAAGCAAGGATTCTGGGGTATAAATAGAGAGACATCTCACATTTAGGGCAGGATTTCTCCAGGAATAAAGGAGGACAAAGGACATTTGGGAGTTTTTTAAAATAAATGCCAGATAGTAAATATTTTGGGCTCTGCAGGCCAGGCAGTCTCTGTTGCAACTATTCAGTTCTGCCACTGTAGCACAAAAGCAGACACAGATGAAACATAAATGAATGAGCATGGCTGTGTTCCAATAAAACTAAATTTATAAAAACAAGAGGCAGCTGGATTTCACCCTGGGGCCAGAGTTTACAGACCCCTGCAAAATCAAAGGAGGTGATTAAAGCAGGGAAATAATCAGATTTTTGTTCTAGAAAGATCACTCTGTAGGCTAGGCTAGGAAGTGAAGCAAGGGAAAGTATGGTGACTTTTATAGTCCCTTCCCTTTGAATAGAGCTTTACAACTTCACAAAAGGTGCCTCCACTGATTATCACAGAAACCTTGCAGGGAGAGGGCGTGAGTATTACTAGTCAATGATCTCACTTAAAAATGAGAAAATCAGAGACTCAATATAGGTCAGGCAAGTTCCCTTGGATAACCCAAGTTAATGGCTGTGCTTAGACTCAAATAAGGCCTTTTGACCAAACTTCATTTCTTTTGCTTTCTGAATGTTCTATGGTCAAAGAAGTAATAGAAGTTTGATAGTAAGAAGAAGCAACACCAGCATCAGCAGCTAACATTCATTGAACACTTACATTGTGCCAGGCCCTGTTCTAACTGTCTTGTATATTCAATTCACTTATTTCTCACAGTATCCCTATGAGGTAGGTATTATTATTATCCCTATTTAACTGACACAGAGAGATCAAGCAACTAGCTCAAGATGACACAGAATGAGAATCCAGATCCAGTCACTCTGGTTCAAGAGGTCAAGTACCTGATAAAGACTGTCTCCTGAAACAAACTTTAGTCAGGCTCCTCTGAGCCCTCTTCTCAACTAGGCCTTGACCTCGACCCCCTCCCCATTCCTTTCTGAGTCCAAGTTACAAAAATCTTGCTAAGTCAGTTTAGAGAAAATCCCCCACCCTTGATATCCGATCTCCCTTGATATCTGATCAAATTCCTTATCCCTACCCTTGATTTCTCACCACCCTGGCCTGTCTTCAGCGAGAATCCTGTTAAGTTGGTTTGTCAGGAATCCCCCTACCATAATGTCATCTCTTAGATGACATTTTCTATCCACCGGCTGGCTCAGTCTGCTCATTGGCTATAAATCCCCAGCAGTCTCTGCTGTATTCTGAGTTGAACCTCATCTCACTTCCCTATTGTGATAGTCTTGACACCTATCACAATAGTCCTGAATTCGCCATTTTAACAAGTGTCAGCATAAGTTTCTCTTTAACATACCAAACCACTGGGGTATGCTGCCTCCTCAGGTCGGAGGTCAGAGGGCTGAAGGTATGGAAATCAGAGGTGTGAGGAAGGAAAGCAGGAGTTAGCAGGAAATGAGATAAGCTGGGTGACAGAACATTTCATCCTTCTCAGACTCCTCTGCCCTTTCATGCCTTTGCAGAAGCTGTCACTAAAATGGCCCCACCACTATCCTCACCCCAAACTCCTATGCACCCTTCATCACTCTACTCAGATGTCACTAGATAAAGGCGACCTCTACTTCCTTAGAGAGTGTTTAGAACTCCTTTCTCTGAGCAGCAGACTTCTCTCTTGATGCCTGTATTAGAGGACTGCATCGCCATCATTTACAAGTCTGTCTCCCTTAATAGACTGTGTACTCTTCTAAATGCGGGCCAATCCACCTTCAATCCTAAATTCAAGACTTTTAGAACAATGCCTAATTCTCAGTGGCTTATACAATAGTAATATATTGTGAATTCCAAACAACAGATCCTGATCTGCAGAAGGGCTTCCATGTGGTCATTTAAAAACCCAGGCTCCTTTCTTATTGAAGCTCTATCTTCCACTAGGACATTGCAGTTCTCTGCGTTTAGCCAGAAGATAAGAAAAGAGGATGAAAGATTGCATGTGGAAGCTGGAAGTAGCACGCCTCACTTCTGTTCACATTCTATTGGCCACAAGTTGGTCATGTGGCGACAACCTAGCTGCAAGGGAGGCTGGGAAATGTTGTCTCACTGTGTGGCCTGGAAAAGAGGAAGTGGGCCACAGCCAAACTGCCTGGGTTTAAATTATGGTTCTATCACTTACTAGTTGTGTGACCTTGGGGAAGTTACTTAATCTTTTAGAGCCATAGTTTCCTCATCTGTATAAATGAGAATAATATCCATTTCATGGAGTTGATATAGTGAGTTAATATATGTAAAGTACTTAGAACAGTGCCCAGCATCTAGTAAATGCTATGTAAAGGTTAACTATAATCATCATTAGTATCCTGTAATCAAAACTCTCCTACACCTTCCCCTCTGACCCAGAGTAAAAGCTGAAGTCTTTACAATGGCCCACGAAACCCCTCATGATCCGTCCCTAGTTACCTCTTGCTTCCCTCACCACTCAAGTCACCTGACCTCTTTGCTCTTCCTCCAAAGTGCCAGGCAGCTCCCACCTCAGGGCCTTTGACTTGCAGTCGCTCTGCCCAGAAGGCTTGTCCCCAGGTCTCTGCATGGCTCACCCCATAACTCCTTCAGATGTCTGCTCAGCTATCACCTGCCCCAACTACTCTACCGAAAACTGCCAATAGCCCCACTCCAGTACCTCCCATTCCCCTTCTCTGCTTCGTTTTTCTCCACACCTTCTATTACCCTCTAATATGCCATATATTTAACTTAGCATTCATAGTCATCTGTCTTCCCCTGTGGGCTGTAAGCTCCACCAGGGCAGGAATTTTTGCCTGTCGTTCACTTCTCTATCCCCAGCACCTACAACAGTGCGTGGCACAGAGTGGGCACTCAATAACCGTTTATTCAACGTATCAATACATTTGATATGAATGGCGATTCTCCACTGACACGCTGACATCTCTGGCCTTATTAAATATCTCTCACAATTGTGGTGACTATGATTTCTATACTGTCAGACATACAATTCATCTATTAAGTATGTGCAATGTGCAAATACTCTGTTGGAGACAGATATACAGCAACATATGAGACGAGGGAGTCCGCTGTCTCCAAGAAGCTGTGGTTTGTCGAGGAACTGAAGTATCTGAAATTGGGACAGCCTCAGAGAGTCCAGAAAGTGTGGTTCTTGGGGTCTTAGACTGTAAATCTGCAGAAGAGTGGCAAGAATAAAGTCTTTGCTGCATCTTCGTAACCAAAGGGCCAGCGCAGTGATCCACTTAGCGTGTTCTATGTTCTGAGTCTGGCGACATCCGGTGATGAGAGTTAAAGTTCATACAGTGTGTAAAAATGAACACTAACAACCAGATATGCAAATCACTGAAGAAACTTTTCTTTTTTTGTTTTAATGAGAAGTGAATTTCTTCTAGTGTTACTGTTAACTTTTGTAATTGTGTCTTGTTAGCACTTTCCTGTCAACTTTTTCCATGATTGTGTCAATCTAGGGGAAGAGAACAATGTAGAAGACAGTTTTTCAAGATTTGCACTAAGTCAAATGGCACTTTTTTTCTCACAAAACTGAGATGTCCTTACCTTGCTTAAAATAGCACTAAACTGATGCATCAAAGGGTTACTTCTCCACTCGGGTGCTAATTCTAATTTTTGCTCCAAACTGAGTGTATTTAAACAGACATGTCAGAGTGTGTATTTCACAAGCTGTGAAAACACTGAAACCGGTTTCAGCTGGTCTGGGTGGGGATCGGACTTTGTACCCACAATTCAATTGAACCCACCTGAGCAGTAACTGAATCCTACCACAGAACAAAACAAGCTCGAATGTGTCTGGCTGCAGCCACAGCAGTTAAGGGCAGGGTCCTAAAGCTTTGTTTGCAGAAGAAAAATTGTCTGGGAGCCTCCCAGCTTCTACCCCCACCCCAGCCTAGGCGGGGTTCCTGGGTTTTATTCTCCTAAATCACATCTTTTTGCAATGCTTGGCATTTATAGTTGTTTGTAATTATCTGTCTCACTGCACTACAAGTCAGCTCGAGAAGGGACTGGCTGTCTTAGACCGCACTCACTACTGTATCCCGGATGCCTGGCGCAGTAAGGACTCAATAAATACGTGTATTGACGACCAACTGACTGACACCCTTCTAGCTGTGATTAACACAGTGGAAAGTCAGAAAGAGCACCGAATTCCATCAGAGCCTCTGGGTCCCATCTTGGCTCTACCCTTTCTAGTTTTGTGACTCTGGAAAAGTCACCTAGCCTTTCTGAGCTTCTACTGCTTCATCTGCAAAATAAGGATGATAATAATAATATCCTCCTCTGGGGCATTTCTAAGGAGCGCATGTGATTATGGGCTTCTAAGCAGATATTCAAAGCACATCAGCCAAATTCAGTCAAGTGGTGAATATTTAAGCACTGATGTTATAAAAGAACTTTATGTGGAAGATGAGTAATTTAAAAATTGAGGATATGGCCATCTGTATCTTTGCCATCTGGAGTCAGTTTATATGAGGTAAAGTGGATATCTGTAGCATGTAGGAGCTTGTGGAAGTGGCAGCAAATAAACCCATGTTTATTATCTGCCTTATCTTGTTCAGACTAGCTGACTGCAATCTCCTTGGGGTGAGGGATCCTGGTTTATTCATCACTGAGCGCCAAGTCTTAGTTCAGGGTCAGGCCCAGGCGTATTCAGTACATATTTACTGAATGAAGGACTACATGACCAGCTAAATGATCTCTGCATTTCCTCCAACTGATGAACCCGCCCATTAAATTGTTTTACCTGTATCTAAACTCTGTCCACCCCTGTTTTTTTAGTGTTTATGAATCCACCCCCGAATTTTGTTTCCTCTTGGCATAGGATTATATCTAATCACTAAATCTCTGGATTAGCCAAATGACACGCTAATTTCTGTGGGTACCTATGGATTCTGATTTCTCAGGGATGTGTTAAGGACACCCACTGAGGCGGAACTTCTGGGAAACTGGCCCAATAAAAAAAGTTACCATCAGGGTGGTTGCCAGGGGCTGGGGGGTGGAGGAAATGGGGAGTTGTTTAATGGGTACAGAGTTTCAGTTTTACAAGAAGAAAAAATTCTGGAGATTGGTTGCACAAAATGTGAATATATTTAACACTACTGAACTGTGCACTTAAAAATGGGTAAGACAGTCAATTTTATGTTGTATTTTACTACAACTTTTTAAAATGTAACCATCAGAAGTCTCCACCATACACTGAAGAAAGAGGGTAAAAACACCAAGGGATGAAGATATTGCATTTTATTTTATAACAGATTGTATAGAAAGCTTGAGGGTATTCTTATCACCTCTGGAATTCTTTCAGATATAAGCACTGATCTGTAGGATCAAATAGGAATGAAATATTGTCCAAATATTTCATATTGCCAAGTTGAAAAATGAGCTTAGAACATGTGTCCACACTATTAAATAGTGTGTAAAAGTTATTAAATGCACAAAATACATGGACCCAAATGAACTCTGACATTTTCTCTAGAAGTAAATCAAAGTAATTGAACTGAAATTCGTTGCAGTGCTTGAGGGGTTTTTTTTGTGGGTTTTTTTTTTCAGCTTTACTGAGATATAATTGACTTTTTTTTTTTTATAATTTTATTTATTTATTTTTTCCCCCAAACCCCAGTGGATAGTTGTATGTCATAGTTGCATATCCTTCTAGCTGCTGTATGTGGGACACGGCCTCAGCATGGCCGGAGAAGCGGTGCGTCAGTGCGCGCCCGGGATCCGAACCCGGGCCGCCAGCAGCGGAGCGCAGGCACTCAACCACTAAGCCACGGGGCCGGCCCTAATTCACATTTAACATTGTGTAGGTTTAAGGTATACAATGTGTTGATCTGATACACTTATATATTGCAAAGTGATTACCACCATAGCTAACACCTGCATACCCTTAGCTAACACCTCTGTCTCGTCCCGTAATTGCCGTTTCTTTTTTGTGGTGAGAACATTTAAAATCTACTCTCTTAGCAACTTTCAAGTATACAATACAGTATTATTAACAGCACTTGAGGGTTTTTTTTTGTGAGGAAGATCAGCCCTGAGCTAACATCCGTGCTAATCCTCCTCTTTTTGCTGAGGAAGACCGGCTCTGAGCTAACATCTATTGCCAATCCTCCTCCTTCCCCCCCGCCCCCCCCCCCCCGAAAGCCCCAGTAGATAGTTGTATGTCATAGTTTCACATCCTTCTAGTTGCTGTATGTGGGATGCGGCCTCAGCATGGCCGGAGAAGTGTGCGTCGGTGCGCGCCCGGGATCCTAACCCGGGCCGCCAGTAGCGGAGCGTGTGCACCCAACCGCCAAGCCAGGGGGCCGGCCCCTTGAGTTTTGAACAAAGGTTTAGTAATTAGAAACTTCTCTAGCAACGACTACAGACGTGTGGGGAGAATAGACACGCCTGGTTTTCAGCTCTTAGAGTTCCACAGCTCCATTCAAGTTATTGTGCTGACTTCACCCGCCTTTTGTCTTCTTGCTTCACAGGGCAGAGTTACCTCGAGTTCACTGCCAAACAGAAATAGGAAGGGTTTTCAATATTTACATTTATCTTCTTTAGAAACCCAACTATATTCATCCAATAGCTTTACCACTTATCATATTTAAACCATTGTTTAAATGGCAGCAACATTCTAATCACAGCAAAGCACAGTTAATCCGGGGCCTTTTCACATTCCTCGCTCACTTTTGCTTCTTAAGGCATTCAGTATCGTTGACTTCGCCTCCTTTTTGAAAAGTTCTCTGCTGCTTGTCTCCAGCTGTGGTTTTCTGTTTTTCTTCGTCCTTCTTTGACTCTTTCCTTCCTGCTGCCTTTCCTCACTTGCTTTTCTCCTCTGTTCACTCAGTGAATATTTCTGGAGGGACTGCAATGTGCCAGACACTGCGCTCCCAACGGGGAGCAAAACGGATGTGGAGCCCACTCCCTTAGGGTGTCCCTAAGGGTGGAGAGATAGGTGTGGATCAAATCATCACAGGACAAGTATGGACTTGCAATGACAGCCCATAATGGGGACACTGGGCCATGGAGAGTTCAGGGAAGGCCACTGGGGCTGAGATCTGAAAGAGGAGTAAGCGCCTGTGGACGAGGTGAAGAGGCGAGGCCATAACCCAATGTTCAATCTCTGGCAGCTCCGTGTTCACTGACATCCTTGATTTGCTTAGTGCTTGCTGGTTAAAACCACTTCCACCAACATCACATCATGCTGATGCTCTGTTGTGGGGGAGGACAGAGCGTTATTAGCCCTTCATGTAATTGAGGACAAAAGGTTCGGAGCCATTAAACGGCATATCCAGAGTCACGTGGTGAATAAGTAGCACCACTGGACTGACCCCAGGTCTCCAACGCTAAGTCCTGGGAGTACCATTCTCTCTTCCGTTCACTCACATGACCTCAACAGAAAGCTCACAGACCCACCTCTGTGGGCCTACCCTCTTGTCAGATGCATGTTTCACATTAGCTGCTGGATATTTCCACATGGGCATCCTAATAATGTCACCTAAATAAAATAGGGAAAACGATTGGTCTTCTGCAAAAACAAGTTTTGCTTTTCAAGTTTCTTACTTTCATTCTAACAATATTGTTCTGCCAAAATTTTAGATTCATTTTCTTCTTCTTTGCCCTGGTTTCTGGTGTGTCACCCAATCCACTGAGTGTCCCTTCACAAAGACTTGGACATCTGTCTCTCCGATTTCATCTCCATTTCCATTCCCATTACCTGCACCAGCGTTTCATCACACCTGTCAGGCAACAAATGTCTGTTGTTCCTACTATGTGTAAGATGCTATCTTGCCCTCAAGGAGTTTACAACTCAAAGGGAAGAACAGACATACCCACAAACAGAAAGCAGGATATACAAAAGTCAAAAGCACTGTGTCATTACCTAAATACTTACTAAGTAGCTCACATGTGTCAGTTACTTTTCTAGGCACTGGGATAAAAAGAAGAATAAGACATGCTTTCTGTGCTTGAGGGGACTGAGGATTGAGGAGAGAGAGGAGGAGCAGAGTGTAACCTCCCTAAGGGTGGGGATTTTTGTCTGCCTTCCTTCGTTGCTGTATCATCAGCCTCTAGAATAGTGCTGGACAGATAGCAGGCCCTTAGTAAGAAGCTTTTGAAAGAATGAATGGGTGAGCAAATCTGTAACAGCCCTTCTGGCCTCACTTGGCCTTTTTTAAAGGTCTCTGCCTTAGAATGCAAGCATGATTTGAGGCTGGACTGGACATTACATGATAGATACATGTACTCAGAATTTTCCCTTCCCTCCCTCACTGATCAGCTGTTCTTGACCTCAACATATGACCTTTGCTTCTTTTTCTCTTGGAATGAGTTATTTCCCAGGGAGCTCCTTAAGTCCTCGTGATAATAGATTCTCTGTGGGCCCACCCCATCAATCCTCCAGAGTAAATGTCCATTGAACCCAGCTGGCTACGATCCTAAAATGCCAGTCCTCGTCCACCTTCAGGTCACCTGAGATCTCACCACCTGGAATAAACCTCATTAATAGTTTGATGGTATCTCATTATAATATTCTTATATCTACATATAATTTTACATAAAAGCGATCATATCATACATGCTATTTTTATCATGGATACTTTTTCTTTCTCTTCTCCCCTTTTCTCCCTTCAGAGCAGCATCTTACCCTCCATCTCCACCCCAAGTAAGTCATGTTAACAACCTCGTGTGTGTCTCCACATCTTTCTCTGAGACAATTCTATACAGATTTACATACATTTACACACATATATGGCTTTTGTCACAATTTTACAAAAATGAAACCACATCTACTTTCTGCATCTTGCTTTTCCCACTCAAGAGCACATGGTGAAAATTCCAGCAAGTCATCTGCTAAAACTTCTAATTCGTTATTCTGAAAGACCACATTGTATCCGTAGTGTGGATGTGTCACAGTTCATTCATCATTCTCCTCTGATGGACATCCACTTTGTTTCTAGCTCTTAACCACTATGGGCAGTGCTATAATAAGCATCTTTCCACGTATATTTGTACCGATAAGATAGGCTCCTGGGAGTGGAATTGTTGAGTCACTAGGTATATGTATTTTATTTTTCAGAGAAACTTCATTTATTTAACAAAAATATACATAGCACTTATTACGTGACTGACACCATTTTACGCATTTCATAAATACTAACTCATTTATTAATGCTACGTTATCTTCCAAAAAGGCTGTAACACCTCATGTTTCCACCAATTCTAACTTTGCAAATCTGACAGGTGTCAAGTAATATCTTCTTGTTACTTTAGCTTGCGTGTCCCTGGCACTAGGGAATTTAAGCATCTTTTCAAACGTTTGTAGGTCTTTGGGTCTGCTCTTCTGCATATTACTAATTCATATCAGTTGCAAGTTTTCTGTTGGGTTATTGATCATTTTTCTTATCATATATGATTTTTCTTACGTATATCATGTATATCACATACATTTTTCTTAATATACAAAGAGTGAGAGCTCTTTGTATATTAAAAAAATCAACTCTTTTTCTATCGTATGCATTATTAATATTTTCAGGTCTATCGTTGGTCTTATTGACTTTGTTTATTGTAGGTTTTGCTTTAAATTAAAATTTTTTTTTCATATGATCAAATATGGCTATCCTTACTTCAGAGCTTCTAGGTTTCTAGTGTTTGTGTAATTGCCTAGATTTCTTGCCTAGCTTTTAAAGAATTATATCTAAGCCTTTGATTCATCTGCAGTTTATCTTCATATATGGTGTAAAATGGAGTCCATTTTGATTTTCTTCCAGAAAGAAGTCAGTTCATTAAATGGTCCACCTCTTTCCCCCTGAATTAAATTACCACATTTTTCCTGCATGAACATCTCACTGGTATCTAATTCTATGCCCACATTGTATTGATTTGATAACTATGGCTTTAGGTTCCGATTATCTTCTAGGGCAAGTCTCCCTACTGTTTTTCTTTTTCATAGTTTTCCTAACTAATATTGGGCATTAATTTTTTCCAATGAATTGTATGATCATTTTGTCCAATTCCAAGAAAAAAAACCTTTCTTTCATTCCAATGGAAACTGCATGAAATGAATTTTAGGAGAATTGACTTGTTTATGATGTAAGATTTCCCATCCAAAAACATGGAAGACGTTTCCAGCTATTCAGATCTTTTTTGTCTTTTGACAAGATACTAAGAATTTTTTCCCTTTCCTATATTTTGTCTTACTTTCTTGTTAGAATTATTCCTAAGTAATTTATAGTTTTTGTCACTATTATATAAGGAAAAATATGTTCCCATTTTTTTTTTACAGGTTTTCCCAGCTTCTTTTTTTTTTCTTGTGAGGAAGATCAGCCCTGAGCTAACATCCATGCTAATCCTCCTCTTTTTGCTGAGGAAGACCGGCTCTGAGCTAACATCTATTGCCAATCCTCCTCCTTTTATTCCCCAAAGCCCCAGTAGATAGTTGTATGTCATAGTTGCACATCCTTCTAGTTGCTGTTTGTGGGATGCGACCTCAGCATGGCCGGAGAAGCGGTGCATTGGTGCACACCCGGGATCCGATCCCCGGCCGCCCGCACACTTAACTGCTAAGCCACGGGGCCGGCCCCTCCCATTTTTATTTTTAGTTGGCTTTTGAGTAGGAAAAAAGCTATTGATTTCTGTATGTTTATCTAGCATCCATCCACCTAATAAACATTCTCTTAAGATAATATTTGCTATTGGCTTTTGGTAAATACTCTTTTGCCTATTTAAATAATTTTCTCCTATACCTACTTACTTAGAATTTTTATAGGAATGGCTGCTGAATTTTAGCAAGTGTCATTTGAACATCTACCAATGTTTTCTCTTTCTTAGTTTATCAATGTAATGGATTGTGCTAATGGATTTGGCTATTAAACCACTCGTGCAGTTTTGGAATAAAGCTTATTTATTGTTTTTTATTCTTTTGGTATAATGAAGAATTCTATAAGCTGATATTTTATTTATAATTTTTATCTCTAAGTCATAAGCGAGATTCTAATTCTAATTAATAATTATAAGGAATCTATACTTGTTTCTTAAGTTTTGATATTAAAATTATATTGTGTTTAAAACATGAATTTAAAATATTTCTCTATGGCTTGGAGTAGCTAACCCTGCATTTCTAACCATCTCCCAGGTGACACTGATGCTACCAGTCTGTGGACATACTTCAAGTAGCAAGGGTTTAAATAACTTATTGGAATTATCAGACCTTCAGTGGTAAACTAAAACGCAGTTGTGAGGCCATCTGGCCCTGTCGTGTTCTCAATAGTATCCTCCAATCACTTTATCGTTGGTTCATTCATGTTTTCCCTCTCTTCTTGGGTCAATTTTAACAGTTTGTATTTTGCCAGGAAATCACACATTTCCTGTAGGTTTTCATACCCGCTGCCATAGAGTTGCCTGTAGTGAGTCTCTTAAATCTTTTAATTTCTCCCTGCCATTGTGACTCTTTTCTCATTCCTAACCTCTTCTATATTTTCTCTTCAACTTTGCAAGTTGTTTGTCTATTTTACATAAATATGTAGTTTATTAGTCTCTTCAACAAACTTTTGGAATTATTTTCAGTAGATTTTGACTTATTTATCCTTCTCACTGTTTTTATTCTTTCTATTATTTTTTCTATATCATTAATAGATATAGAAGACTTTTACCTTTATTAATTCCAATTTCCTGATTTCTTTTTCTAAATTTTTAAGACAAATATTTAGTGGCTTTATTTTTCAGTTTCACTTTTAAATTGCGAAGGCATTTTAGAACGCTAAATGTTCCTCTTAGTACTGCTTTCAGGGTCCTGTAGGTTTCAACAGGAAGTGGTTGCCTTTTCATTGGTTTCTAAAGAGTTAATGAATTCTCTCTCTTTTTTTAAAATTATTTTATTGAAGTCATATTGGCTTATAACATTGTGTAAATTATTACATTTCAGTTTCTGTATAGACTGCATCGTGCTCTCCACCAATAGTGTAATTGTTATCCGTCATCATACATATGTGCCCTTTTACCACTTTTGCCCTCCCCCTGCCCCCTTCCCCTCTGGTAACCACTAATCTGTTCTCTTTATCCATATGTTGGTTTATCTTCCACATATGAGTGAAATCATGTGGTGTTTGTCTTTCTCTGTCTGGCTTATTTCACTTAGCATAATACCCTCAAGGTCCATCCATGTTGTCGCAAATGACACAATTTTGTCTTTTTTTTATGGCTGAGTAGTATTCCATTATAGATATATATCACATCTTCTTTATCTATTCATCCGTTGATGGGCACTTGGGTTGCTTCCATGTCTTGGCTATTGTATATAATGCTACGATGAACATAGGGGTGCATAAATCTCTTTGAATTGTTGATTTCATGTTCTTTGGATAAATACCCAGTAGTGGGATAGCTGGATCATATGGTATTTCTAGTGTTAATTTTTTGAGCAATCTCCATACTGTTTTCCATGGTGCTGCACCAGTTTTCATTTCTGCCAGCAGTCTATGAGAGTTCTCTTTTCTCCACATCCTCTCCAACATTTCTTATTTCTTGTCTTGTTAATTATAGCCATTCTGATGGGTGTAAGGTGATATCTCATTGTAGTTTTGATTTGCATTTCCCTAATAATTAGTGATGTTGAATATCTTTTCATGTGTCTGTAGGCCATCTGCATATCATCTTTGGAAAAATGTCTGTTCATACCCTCTGCCCATTTTTTGATCAAGTTGTTTGTTTTTTTTTTTGTTGAGTTGTGTGAGTTCTTTATATATTTTGGATATTAACCCTTGTTGGATATATGATTTGCAAATATTTTCTCCCAGTTGGTAGATTGTCTTTTCGTTTTGTTCCTGGTTTCCTCTGCCTTGCAGAAGCTTTTTAGTCTGATGTAGTCCCATTTGTTTATTTTTTCTTTTGTTTCCCTTGCCTGAGTTGACATCGTATTCAAAAAGATGCTGCTAAGACCAATCTCAAAGAGTGTACTCCCTATTTTCGTCTAGGAGTTTTATGGTTTCACTTGTTACATTCGTGTCTTTTGTCCCTTTTGAGTTAATTTTTGTGTATGGTGTAAGACAATGGTCTACTTTCATTCTTTTGAATGTGGCTTTCCAGTTTTCCCAACACGGTTTATTGAGGAGACTTTTCTTTCTCCATTGTATGTTCTTGGCTCCTTTGTCAAAAACCAGCTGTCCATAGATGTGTGGGTTTATTTCTGGGCTCTTGATTCTTTTCCATTGATCTGTGTGTCTGTATTTGTGCCAGTACCACGCTGTTTTGATTACTATAGC
This sequence comes from Diceros bicornis minor, assembly GCF_020826845.1. Lineage (NCBI taxonomy): Eukaryota > Metazoa > Chordata > Mammalia > Perissodactyla > Rhinocerotidae > Diceros > Diceros bicornis. The sequence continues at coordinate 67,828,398 of NC_080747.1, read as the reverse complement.
TTTGTAGTATATTTTGAAATCAGGGAGTGTGATATCTCTAGCTTTGTTCGTTTTTTGCAGGATTGCTTTGGCTATTCAGGGACTTTTGTTGTTCCATATAAATTTTAGGATTCTTAGTTCTCTTTCCATGAAGAATGTCATTGGGATTCTGATTGGGATTGCATTGAATCTGTAAATTGCTTTAGGTAATATGGACATTTTAACTATGTTTTTCATCCAGTCCATGAGCACGGAAAATCTTTCCATTTCTTTATGTCTTCTTTGATTTCTTTCAATAATGTCTTATAATTTTCAGGGTATAGGTCTTTCACCTCCTTGGTTAAATTTATTCCTAGATATTTTATTGTTTTTGTTGTGATTGTAAATGGGATTTTATTCTCGACTTCTCTTTTTGCTAGTTCATTGTTAGTGTATAGGAATGCAACTGATTTTTGTATGCTGATTTTGTACCCTGCAACTTTGCTGTGGTTGTTGATTATTTCTAATAGTTTTCTGGTGGATTCTTTAGGGTTTTCTATATATAGAATCATGTCATCCACAAACAGTGAGAGTTTTACTTCTTCTTTTCCAATTTGGATAGCTTTTACTTCTTTTTCTTGCTAATTACTCTAGCCAAAACTTCCAGTACTATGTTGAGTAAGAGTGGTTAGAGTGGGCATCCGTGTCTTGTTCCTGTTCTCAGAGGAATGGCTTTCGATTTTTCACCATTAAGTATGATGTTGGCTGTGGGTTTGTCATATATGGCCTTTATTATGTTGAGGTACTTTCCTCCTATACTCTTTATTGAGAGTTTGTTTGTTTGTTTTTTGGCAGTTTCTTTTTTTTTTTTAATTTTTATTTACTTTTTTCCCCCAAAGCCCCAGTAGATAGTTGTATGTCATAGCTGCACATCCTTCTAGTTGCTATATGTGGGACACAGCCTCAGCATGGCTGAAGAAGCAGTGTGTCGGTGCGCGCCTGGGATCTGAACCCGGGCCGCCAGCAGCGGAGCGCACTCACTTAACCGCTAAGCCTCGGGGCCGGCCCTATTGAGAGTTTTTATCATAAATGCATGTTGGATCTTGTCAGAGGCTTTCTCTACATCTATTGAGATGAGCATGTGAGTTTTGTTCATCATTTTGTTAATGTGTTGTATCACATTGATTGATTTGTGGATATTGAACCATCCTTGCATCCCTGGAATAAATCTCACTTGATCATGATGCATGATCCTTTTAATGTATTATTACATTCAATTTGCTGACATTTTGTTGAAGATTTTTGCATCTATGTTCATCAGCAATATTGACCTGTAATTTTCCTTTTTTGTGTTGTCCTTGCCTGGTTTTAGCATCAGGGTAATGTTGCCTCGTAGAATGAGTTAGGAAGCATACTGTCTTCTTCAATATTTCAGAATAGTGTGAGAAGCATAGGTATTAAATCTTTGAATATTTGGTAGAATTCACCAGAGAAGCCATCTGGTCCTGGACTTTTGTTTTTTGGGAGGTTTTTTATTACTGTTTCAGTCTTTACTTGTGATTGGTCTATTCAGATTCTCTGTTTCTTCTTGATTCAGTTTCAGAGGTTGTATGATTCTAGGAATTGATCCATTTCTTCTAGGTTATCCAATTTATCAGCATATAGCTTTTCGTAGTACTCTTGTATAATCCTTTGTATTTCTGTGGTATTTGTTGTAATTTCTCCTCTTCATTTCTAATTTTATTTGAGTCTTTTCTCTTTTTTTCTTGATGAGTCTGGCTAAAGATTTGTCAGTTTTGTTTGTCTTCTCAAAGAACCACCTCCTAGTTTCATTGATCCTTTCTGTTGTTTTTTAGTCTCTATTTCATTTATTTCTGCTCTGATTTCCATTTTTTTTTTTTTTTGAGGAGATCAGCCCTGTGCTAACATCTGCCAATCCTCCTCTTTTTTTTTGCTGAGGAAGACTGGCCCTGGGCTAACATCCATGCCCATCTTCCTCCGCTTTGTATGGGACACCGCCACAGCATGGCTTGCCAAGCAGTGTGTCGGTGCACGCTGGGATCCGAACCAGTGAACCCTGGGCAACCGCAGTGGAGTGCACACACTTAACCGCTTGCAGCACTGGGCCAGCCCTCTGCTCTGATTTTTATTATTTCCTTCCTTATACTGACTTTGAGCTTTGTTTGTTCTTTTTCTAATTCTTTTAGGTGTAGTTTGAGATTACTTATTTCATATTTTTCTTGTTTGTTGAGGTAGGCCTGTTTTGCTGTAAATTCTCTCTTAGTATCCCTTTTGCTGCATCCTGTAAGAGTTGGTATGCTGTATTTTCATTTTCATTTGTCTCCAGGTATTTTCTGATTTCTCCTTTGATTTCTTCATTGATCTAATGGTTGTTCAGTAGCATGTTTAATCTCCACATATTTTTGACTTTCCCAGGTTTTTTTTTTTATCATTGAAGAACAATTTAATGTTTCTTTTATTTATTTATTTTTTAATTTTTTGTTTATTGCAGTAACATTGGTTTATAACATTGTATAAATTTCAGGTGTACATCATTATACTTCTATTTCTGCATAGATTACATCATGTTCACCACCCAAACCCTCATTACAACCCATCACCACACACATGTGCTGAATTATCCCTTTTGCCCTCCTCCCTCCCCCCTTCCCCTCTGGTAATCACCAATCCAATCTCTGTCTCTACGTGTTTGTTTATTTTTGTTATTATCTACTACTTAATGAAGGAAATCATACGGTATTTGACCTTCTCCCTCTGACTTATTTCACTTTGCATAATACCCTCAATGTCCATCCATGTCGTCACAAATGGCTGGATTTCATCGTTTCTTATGGCTGAGTAGTATTCCATTGTGTATATATACCACATCTTCTTTATCCATTCGTCCCTTGATGGGCACTTAGGTTGCTTCCAAGTCTTGGTTATTGTGAATAACGCTACAATGAACACAGGGGTGCATGTATCTTTATGCATTGGTGTTTTCAAGTTCTTTGGATAAATACCCAGCTGTGGAATAGCTGGATCATATGGTAGTTCTATCCTTGATTTTTTGAGGAATCTCCATACCGTTTTCCATAGTGGCTGCACCAGTTTGCACTCCCACCAGCAGTGTATGAGAGTTCCCTTCTCTCCACATCCTCTCCAACACATGTTGTTTCCTGTCTTGTTAATTATAGCCATTCTGACGGGCGTGAGGTGATATCTCATTGTAGTTTTGATTTGCATTGCCCTGATAGTTAATGATTTTGAACATCTTTTCATGTGTCTGTTGGCCATCTGTATATCTTCTTTGGAGAAATGTCTGTTCAGGTCTTTTGCCCATTTTTTAATTGGGTTGTTAGTTTTTTTGTTGTTGAGATGCATGACTTCTTTATATATTTTAGAGATTAAGCCCTTATCAGATGTATGGTTTGTAAATATCTTCTCCCAATTGTTAGGTTGTCTTTTCATTTTGTTGATGGTTTCCTTTGCTGTGCAGAAGCTTTTTAGTTTGATCTAGTCCCATTTGTTTATTTTTTATATTGTTTCTTTTGCCCAATCAGACATGGTGCTTGAAAATATGTTGCTAAGACCGATGTCGAAGAGTGTACTGCCTATGTTTACTTCTAGAAGTTTCATAGTTTCAGGTCTTACATTCAAGTCTTTAATCCATTTTGAGTTAATTTTTGTGTATGGTGTAAGGTAAGGATCTACTTTCATTTTTTTGCATATGGCTATCCAGTTTTCCCAACACCAATTGTTGAAGAGACTTTCTTTTCTCCATTGTATGTTCTTGGCTCCTTTGTCAAAGATTAGCTGTCCATAGATGTGTGGGTTTATTTCTGGGCTTTCGATTCTATTCCATTGATCTGTGTGTCTGTTTTTGTGCCAGTACCATGCTGTTTTGGTTACTATAGCTTTGTAGTATATTTTGAAATCAGGGAGTGTGATACCTTCAGCTTTGTTCTTTTTTCTCAGGATTCCTTTAGCTATTCAGGGTCTTTTGTTGTTCCTTATAAATTTTAGGATTCTTTGTTCTATTTCTGTGAAAAATGTTGTTGAAACTTTGATAGGGATTGCATTGAATCTATAGATTGCTTTAGGAAGTATGGACATCTTAACTATGTTAATTCTTCCAATCCAAGAGCACGGAATATCTTTCTATTTCTTTGTGTCTTCTTCAATTTCTTTCAGAAATGTTTTATAGTTTTCGGTGTACAGATCTTTCACCTCTTTGGTTAAGTTTATTCCTAGGTATTTTATTCTTTTTCTTGTAATTGTAAATGGGATTGTATTCTTAATTTCTCTTTCTGCTACTTCGTTGTTAGTGTATAGAAATGCAACTGATTTTTGTATGTCGATTTTGTATCCTCCAACTTTACTGTATAAGTTTATTACTTCTAAAAGTTTTCTGGTGGATTCTTTAGGGTTCTCTATATATAAAATCATGTCATCTGCAAATAGTGACAGTTTCACTTCTTCCTTTCCAATTTGGATCTCTTTTATTTCTTTCTCTTGCCTGATTGCTCTGGCTAGGACTTCCAGTACTATGTTAAATAGGAGTGGTGACAGTGGGCATCCTTGTCTGGTCCCTGTTCTTAGAGGGATAGCTTTCAGTTTTTCACCATTGAGGATGATATTAGCTGTGGGTTTGTCATATATGGCCTTTATTATGTTGAGGTACTTTCCTTCTATACCCATTTTATTCAGAGTTTTTATCATAAATGGATGCTGTATCTTGTCAAATGCTTTCTCTGCATCTATTGAGATAATCATGTGATTTTTATTCTTCATTTTATTAATGTGGTGTATTAGGTTGATTGATTTGCGAATGTTGAACCATCCCTGCATACCTGGAATATATCTCACTTGATCATGTTGTATAATCTTTTTAACGTATTGTTGTATGCGATTTGCTAGTATTTTGTTGAGGATTTTTGCATCAATGTTCATCAGTGATATTGGCCTGTAATTTTCTTTTTTTTGTGTGTTGTCCTTGTCTGGTTTTGGTATCAGGGTAATTTCGGCTTCGTAGAATGAGTTAGGGAGCTTCCCCCCCCTCAATTTTTTAGAAGAGTTTGCGAAGGATAGGTATTAAGTCTTCTTTGAATGTTTGGTAGAATTCACCAGGGAAGCCGTCTGGTCCTGGGCTTTTATTTTTGGGGAGGTTTGTGATTACTGTTTCGATCTCCTTACTGGTGATTGGTCTATTCAAATTCTCTATTCTTCTTGATCCAGTTTTGGAAGGTTGTATGATTCTAAGAATTTATCCATTTCTTCCAGATTGTCGAATTGGTTGGCATATAGATTTTCATAGTATTCTCTTATAAACTTTTGTATTTCTAAGGTGTCTGTTGTAATTTCTCCTCTTTCATTTCTGATTTTACTTATTTTTGCCTTCTCTTTTTTTCTTGATGAGTCTAGCTAAAGGTTTGTCAATTTTGTTGATCTTTTCAAAGAACCAGCTCTTGGTTTTATTAATTTTTTCTATTTTTTTTTAGTCTCTATTTCATTTATTTCTGCTCTGATTTTTATTATTTCCCTTCTTCTACTGATTTTGGGCATTGTTTGTTCTTCTTTTTCCAGTTCCTTTAGGTGCATTATTAGATTGTTTATTTGAGATTTTTCTTGTTTGTTGAGATAGGCTTGTATTGCTATAAACTTCCCTCTTAGAACCACTTTTGCTGTATCCCATAAATTCTGGCATGTCGTAGTTTCATTTTCATTTGTCTCCAGGTATTTTTTGATTTCTTCTTTGATTTCTTCGTTGACCCAGTCGTTGTTCAGTAGCATTTTGTTTAATCTCCACGTATTTGTGGCTTTTCTGATTTTCTTCCTATAGTTGATTTCCAGTTTCATACCGTTGTGGTCAGAAAAGATGCTTGGTATTATTTCAATCTTCTTAAATTTATGGAGACTTGTTTTGTGGCCTAATATGTGATCAATCCTGGAGAATGTTCCATGTGCATTTGAAAAGAACGTGTATTCTTCGGTTTTTGGATGGAATGCTCTGTATATATCTACTAGGTCCATCTGTTCTAGTCTTCCATTTAAGGCCAATGTTTCCTTATTGATCTTCTGTTTGGATGATCTATCCATTGGTGTAAGTGGAGTGTTAAAGTCCCCTACTATTATTCTGTGACTGTCTATTTCTCTTTTTATGTCTGTTAATAATTGCTTTATATATTTAGGTGCACCTACATTGGGTGCGTAGATGTTTACAAGTGTTATATCCTCTTGTTGGATTGTTCCCTTGATCATTATGTAATGCCTTTCTTTGTCTCTTTTTACAGTTTTTGTTTTAAAGTCTATTTTTTCTGATATGAGTACTGCCACCCCAGCTTTCTTTTCGTTGCCATTTGCGTGGAGTATCTTTTTCCATCCCTTCACTTTCAGTTTGTGAGTGTCTTTAGGTCTGAAGTGTGTCTCTTGTATGCAGCATATATATGGGTCTTGGTGTTTTATCCAATCAGCCACCCTATGCCTTTTAATTGGGGCATTTAGTCCATTGACGTTTAAAGTAGCTATTGATAAGTATGTACTCACTGCTATTTTTAAAATTTTTTTCTCAATGTTTTAGTAGTCCTTCTCTGTTCCTTTATCCTTCTATACAGAATTGATGGTCTCTTTAGTTTGACCTCTGTCTGAAAGCTCTACCCTTTAACTCCCCTCCTCCCTCATTTTATGTTTTTGATATCATATCTAACCTCATTTTTGTGCATTTGTATCCATTGCCCTCTTATCATGGAAATAGATCATTTTTCCTATTTGTGGTCTTCTCTTTTCCCCTTAAATCAGTCCCTTTAACATTTCTTGTAGCACTGATTTCTTGGTGACAAACTCCTTTAATTTTTGCTTCTCTGGGAAATTTTTGATCTCTCCTTCCATTTTGAATGATAATCTTGCTGGGTAGAGTATTCTTGGCTGTAAGTTTTTTCCTTTTAGCACTTTAAATATATCGTGCCACTCTCTTCTAGCCTGTAAGGTTTCTGCTGAGAAGTCAGCTGATAACCTTATGGGGTTTCCTTTGTATGTAACTTGTATTTCTCTGGCAGCTTTTAGGCTTCTCTCTTTATCTTTAATTCTAGACATTTTGATTATGATGTGTCTTGGTGTGGGCCTCTTTGAGTTTATCTTGTTTGGGGTTCTCTGTGCTTCCTGTACCTGGATGTCTGCTTCCTTCCTTAGGTTAGGGAAGTTTTCATCTATTATTTCTTGAAATAGATTCTCTGCCCCCTTGTCTCGCTCTTCTCCTTCCGGGACACCTATAACACGGATGTTAGTGTGCTTGATGTTGTCCCAGAGGTCCCTTAGACTGTCCTCACTCTTTTTAATTCTTTTCTCTTTTACCTGTTCAGCTTGGGTAATTTCTTCTAGTCTTTCATCCAGCTCGCAGATCCGTTCTTCTGTATCCTCTACTCTGCTTTTGAGTCCCTCTAGTGAGTTTTTCATTTCCAGTATCGTATTCTTCATTTCTGATTGGTTCTTTTTTATATCTTCCATTTCTTTGTTGACATTCTCACTGAGTTCATCTATTCTTCTCCCCAGATCAGTGAGCATCCTTAACACTCTTAGTTTGAACTCTCTGTCGGGTAGGTTGCTCATCTCTGTTTCACTTAGTTCCTTTTCTGGAGTTTTGTCCTGTTCCCTTACTTGGAATGTATTCCTTTGCCTCCTCATTTTGCCTCTTTCCCTGTGCTTGTGTCTATGTATTAGGTAGGTCAGCTACGTCTCCTGCTCTTGGATAGGTGACCTCCAGCTTTTTTCTTATAGTTGATTTCTAGTTTCATAGCATTGTGCTTGGAAAAGTTGCTTAATATGATTTCAATCCTCTTAAATATATTGAGACTTGTCTTGTTTCCCAACATATGGTCTATCTTTGAGAAAGTTCCATGTGTACTCGAGAAGAATGTGTATTCTGTTGTTTTTGGATGGAATGTTCTATATACATATCTATTAAGTCCATCTGGTCCAGTATTTCCTTTAAGGCCACTGTTTCCTTGTGGACTTTCTGTCTGGATGATATATCCATTGATGTAAGTGAGGTGTTGAGGTCCCCTACTATTATTGTGTTGCCGTCAATTTCTCCCTTTAGGTCTCTTAATAGTTGCTTTATGTACTTTGGTGTTCCAGTGTTAGGTGCATATATATTAATAAGTGTTGTGTCTTCTTGGTGGAATGTCCCTTTTATCATTATACAATGCCCCTCTTTGTCTCTCATTATCTTTTTTTTTTTTTGTGAAGAAGATCAGCCCTGAGCTAACGTCCATGCCAATCCTCCATTTTTGCTGAGGAAGACTGGCCCTGGGCTAACATCCGTGCCCATCTTCCTCTACTTTATATGGGATGCCGCCACAGCATGGCTTGCCAAGCGGTGCATCAGTGCGCGCCCAGGATCTGAACCGGCAAACCCCGGGCCGCCACAGTGGAGCGCGTGCACTTAACTGCTTGCGCCACCGGGCCAGCCCCTCTCATTTTCTTTTGTTTCTTGAAGTTTGCTTTATCTGCTGTAAGTTTGGCGATACCCGCTTTCATTTGCTTGCCATTTGCTTGGACTAATATCTTCCATCCCTTCACTCTGAGCCTATGTTTGTCTTTAGAGCTGAGATGTGTTTCCTGGAGGCAGCATATTGTTGGGTCTTGTTTTTTAATCCATACGGCCACTCTGTGTCTTTTGATTGGTGAATTCAGTCCATTAACATTTAGAGTGATTATTGATATATGAGGGCTTAATACTGCCACTTTATCTCTTGTTTTCTGGTTGTTCTATATTTCCATTGTTTCTCTTCTCTTGTATTTCTGACTACCATTTCAGTTTGGTGGTTTTCTCAGTTTTCTCTTTATTTATGATTTGTGGCTTTGCTCTGATTTTTTGTTTAATGATTACCATGAGGTTTTTATAAAAGATCTCATAGATGAGCTAGTCCATTTTCTGATAGCCTTTAATCTCTGTTAGCCTAAGCATCCCTTTCCTCTTCCCTTTTATGTTTTTGTTGTCACAAATTATTCCTTTTTGTGTTGTGAGTTTGTGACTAAATTGAAGTGTTTATAGTTATTTTTGATGCTTTCTTTCCCTTTATCTTTTATGTTATAATTAAGTGTTTGCTAGCCTATTCTGATGTTCTGCTGTAAACAGGTGCAATTTTCTGATTGTGTCTGTCTGGTTATCTCCTTGCTCAAAGCTTTGTAAAACTTTGCCTTTTTGTTTCAGGTAGGAGAGCTCCTCTCACTATTTCTTGTAAGGGAGGTCTAGTGGTGATAAACTCCTCAGCTTTTGTTTCTCTGTGTAAGCTTTCATTTCTCCGTCATATCTGAAGGATCATTCCACTGGATAGAGTATTCCTGGCTAACAGTTTTTGTCTTTCAGTATTTTGAATATTTCATTCCATTCTCTCCTAGCCTGTAAAGTTTCTGCTGAGAAATCCACTGAATGCCTGATGGGGGTTCCTTTATAGGTTATTTTCCTCTCTCTTGCTGCCCTTAATATTTTTTCTTTGTCATTGACTTTTGATAGTTTTAATATTATATGCCTTGGAGAAGGTCTTTTGCATTGATGTAATTAGGAGTTCTATTGGCTTCATGTACTTGTATGTCCAGTTCCTTCCCCAGGTTTGGGATGTTCTCTGCTATTATCTCTTTGAACAAGCTCTCTGCTCCTTTCTCCCTCTGGGATACCTATAATCCTTATGTTACTTTTCCTAATTGAGTTGGATATTTCTCAAAGAATTTCTTCATTTTTTAAAAATCTTATTTCTCTCTCCTCCTCCACTTGAAGCATTTCTAGGTTTCTATCTTTGAGATCACTAATTCTCTGCTCCGTAAGATCTACTCTATTTTTCATGCTTTCTACATTATTTTTTAAATCATTAATTGTCTTCTTCATCTCCAGAATTTCTGTTTGTTTGTTTGTTTTTAGCACTTCAATCTCTTTGGTGAAGTATTCCTTCTGGTCATTAATTTTATTCCTGAGCTCATTGAACTGTCTTTCTGAATTTTCTTGTAATTCATTGAGTTTCTTTATGATAACTATTTTGAACTCTCTGTCAGTTAGATTGTAGTCTTCTGTGACTTCAGTTTTGATTTCTGGAGAGTTATCATTTTTCTTCTGTTCTGCAGTGTTACTGTAGTTCTTCAGGGTGTTTGATGAATTGATACTCTCTGGTACATTCGTGGTAGTAATCACCTACTCCTATTTGGGTACAGCTTTGGTTACTTTGGTTCTGGTCACCTGGGCTTGTGTTCCTCCTCTGGCTTTCCACGGGCTCAGATGCTGCTCTCCCATGCACCACCTCTGCAGGTGTTCCCAGGTTGTCTTGAGGTGCTGGTTGCACTACTGGCAGGGGTGCCAGGTTCATGGGTGTCACTGTTGCTGGCAGAGCCCTGGGATCCTGGGAGCTTGTATACAGCCCCCACTGCTGGAGGAGCTAGTGTCAGGGTTGCCAACACTGGGGGCTGAGTCACCAGTTCTGCTGTGGTTCCTGTTGCTTCTGGTTGCAGATTCCCCCTGCCATCATTGAGGGAGGGCAGGGGCTGTTTTTTCTGCTCCCATCCCATCTGCTCATGGTTACCTTGGTCAGCCACTCTGCGTTCACGCAGGCCAGGCCACAGCTGCTTGGCAGGTCACACTTACACAGGTGGGGCTGCCACTTGGGCAGGGTGCCTTTGTGAGGGCTGAGCTGCTGCCACTCTGCAGGGAGTATTTGCAAGGGCGGGGCCACCGAGGCATGGTGGGTGCCCCTGCCAGCTGGGCTACTGCCACTCCACAAGCATTTGTGCATGGGCCAGGCTGCCCCTGCCTCCACTCACAGTCACGCTGGCCACTGTGTGAGGATCCAGTCCTTGATCGCTGCTGCCGAGGAGGGGGTGGGGTCTTTCTTCTAGTTCCACTGCTTCCTGGGGGTCCAGTCCACCCACCTTCAGAGGTGTGACTGCGTGGATCTCTCAGGCATCCTGTTGTGCTGTGTAGGGAATCCTCTATTGGTTAATGGATGTCCATTTAATTGTAACTTAGAGGGAAGAGACAAAGGGAACAACTCACTCCACCATGATGCTGATGTCAGTCCATGAATTCTCTTTTATTTCCTCTTTTATCCAAGACTTACCTAGGAGTTAATTCCTTAACTTCTAACTTTTTAAGCCTTTTAGGTCATCTTTTATCATGTATCTATAATTTTTCATTTTTATGAAAAAAAATACTTTGTGGGATGTAAGAAGTCCTTATATATGCCATATCAAATTATTTGATTATATAATTCAGCTCATCTTGTTAAAAATAAAATTCAACTGAGTAAAGTTGAAGATCTAATTGACTTTATTAAATGATTCATAAATTGGGCAGCATTCCATCTAGCAAATAGAAGGGCGCTCCAAGGAGTTGTACAAAATGGAATGTTTTTATAGGCAGAAGAGTGGGGCAAGGAAGTTACTAGCAAAAGAAAAGAAAGGATTGTTTCAGGCCAGGACATCTTCTTTTGGGAAAAGGGAAGGCAGGGGTCTTATCATGCAGATTACCTCACTGGTGCTAATCAGGAAATTTCAGATTGCCTGTTAAGAAGGTCACATTTCAGAGGCCGGCCCCATGGCATAGCATTTAAGTGCTCACACTCCGCTGCTGGCTGCCCAGGGTTCAGATCCCAGGCATGCACCAGTACACTGCTTGTCAGCCATGCTGTGGCAGCATCCCATATAAAGTGGAGGAGGATGGGCACAGATGTTAGCCCAGGGCCAGTCTTCCTCAGCAAAAAAAAAAAGGAGGATTGGCATGGATGTTAGCTCAGGGCTGATCTTCCTCACAAAAAAAAAAAAAAAGAAGAAGGTCACAGTTCTGGGATAGGCTGAAATTGTAATTAAGTCTTACTTTGCTGTCGTGCTGGCAAATGACTTCATTTGGGGCCTATTCCTTTTTTAACAATCTGAATAATGTTTTGACTAGTATAACATTGTTCTATAGTATAATAGTTGTTGTGTAGTATAACGTATAATATATATATAGTATAATATTTTATTGGTCTGAGTGATTTTTTGACTATTAATTCTGGCTAATTGTGAGAAAGGTATTTGACAGCTCTCATTATAACTATATTTATAAAGTTCTCCTTGCCTTTATGTGTTTAGCTGCTAAATTTGTTGTCTGCTTTGTGACTGTTATATCTTCTTCATTATTTGTGCCTTTTATGACTCTAGAAGGATATTCCTTATACTCTAAGTGCTTTTAGCCTAGATCTCCACCTTGTCTGATATTAATGTTACCACTCCTGTTTTCATTTGCACAGTATTTCTTTGCCTATTATTTTATTTTCACCATTTTATTATCACCTTGTTTCAAGTATGGATCAGTATGTCCAATGAGCCACATCTTAGCATTAACGTTTTTCTAGCACGTCAAACTTCAGCTTTCTAACACTGAGCTCATCATTTTCTCCCTAAAACCCTTTCTTCTTCTTTGTTTGTTTGTTTTAAATAGAGTATCCAGATATTCTGCAGGGCAATCTCTACCCACCCCTTGCCCAGGAGCTCTGGATGGCGTTTCCTTACACCCACTTCAGGATAGGCATGTGACTGCAGCCTGACCAATTAGACTTTACCTTCTTCTAGCCATATAGACCCAAACAGAACTATGCAGTGCAACTGGATCCAAAAAGATGGCGGCTGTCTTTCAGAAGAGGCACTTCAGAACATAAACTTTGAAACCAGACCTCATGGGCTCAAATCCTGGCTCTGTCTCTTCTTTGCAACTTGGGGCTAGTTACTTAATCTGTCTCAGTTTTCCTACCTACCTCATTCTTGGGATAATTATAATATCAATATATGTAAAAAGTCAGAACAGTGCCTGTGATGAAGCAAATATGGGTGTTAACTATTGTTATTATCTTCTCTTGCCCCAGGATCTGGGAGGAGAAGCCTGTAGCTGTTGGCAGGCCATATAAAGTCTGATAAGAAATGAAGTCAGCATGAAGGAGAGCAGAGCCAAGTGGAGGAGAGACCTGGGTCCTGATCACAAGGTTGAACCCTGTGATAAATAAATGGCAAGCAATGTGATATATTGGAGCATATGAGGAAGCCATTTGGGGTAAAACTAATTCGGCCTGAGTTTTTTTTTCCAAAAGGGCCTGTAGCCTTTAAACATGAATTGTGTATCTGCTTTACCATGTCCCAAAGAGAAGGACGCCCTTAAGATAAGGACTCAACTTTCCCCACATTGGCATTTCCTTAAAGATAAGCATTTCTCCGTAGGCTAGGATTTGATTGCTGCGCTCATCCTGTGACCACCCAGCTTGAGACAACAGACCTGACACCAGCCACGCCCATCGAGACAACAGACCTGCTACCCACTGTGTCCATCAGTAGCTATTCTGGTAGGGCAATCTGGCAGGGCAATCTGGCAGGGCAATCTTGTGGCTATTGTTAAAGGGACATTGCAATCATATGTGATACATGCTCTTTGACGGTATATAACCGCTCTGTACACCCCACTTCTTTGGTGCCCTTCCTTCCTTAGGGAAGGAAGGCCCTGGGCTATGGTCCTCAATAGTTGGCTCATAATAAACTCACCCCAATTTTGCTTTACAGATTGATTATGGATTATTTATGTTGACATCTGGAACAAGTTGGTCCTAAGGCCACTTGTACCCAGGATTTTTCACACATGAAACAATAAATTCCTTTTTTTTTTTTTTTTTTTTGTGAGGAGATCAGCCCTGTGCTAACATCCGCCAATCCTCCTCTTTTTTTGCTGAGGAAGACGGCCCTGGGCTAACATCTGTGCCCATCTTCCTCCATTTTATATGGGACGCCGCCACAGCATGGCTTGCCAAGCAGTGCGTCGGTGCGCGCCCGGGATCCGAACCAGCGAACCCTGGGCCGCCGCAGCGGAGCGCGCGCACTTAACCGCTTGCGCCACCGGGCCGGCCCCAATAAATCCCTTTTTTGCTTAATATTCTGTGACTTGAGTCAGAAGGAGTCTTAAATGATGCAACTGTTGAGCAGTGTTGCAAGCTAGAAATTTGGGAACCATTTCGATTCTTCTCTCTCCCTAACTATCCATATCCTAATATGGCACGTCTGAATATTCTACTTCCTCAATTTCTTTTCACTATGATTCCTTTTTCCACTTCTCTAACTCAGGGGAGAAAAAAAGAATATCAATATTTGCTGAGTACTTGTTATGTGTTTATAGACTCCTAGCACATGTTCACTTTCTAATCCTGACAACAACACTACGAGGGACCTGAGGCACTCAGATGGGGAATAGCCAGTCCAAAGTCACACAATGAGCCAGTGGTGATTACAGCTCCGGAGACCACACTTGGCACCACTATGCCACACTGTCCTGACAAACATTTGCTGAATGGCTAACCCCAGGAGTCATACCTACAGAACTCAGTCCAGGCAGTACCCCACATGGCACAGGCCAGTGGCTACTTAGTCCTTTTTGAAAATGGCAATGACCCTAAAGCAATCTGGTCAAGGTCAGGAGTCACACACACCCATCCTGACCATTATTCTCAGGGAACTGGTCATCAACCACTAAATCTACCCATTCTCAGCCCCAAAGTTTGCTGAGCCTGTTTGAAAGAAAGGAGCAACACTAAGGAGATTGTGGCCACGCCATATCCTTCAATCATAGAAAGACAAACAAGTGGCCTGGTGATTTTCCCAGCGCGAGTTCACATACGCGTGTACACACGTGCATGCACACACACAAGCCAGGCCGTCAGACCATCTCCTTAAAAATATAGTTCTCCCTGGAGTCTTTCCTGAATAGTCCTGTGAATCTATTTCTGCCGCCATTCCTGGGCTCCTCGAGTTGTCCATTAGAATGCTTATTGCTTGTGCTATCTGGGGGCCCCTTTCAGCTCCTCAGACCTGCTGAGCTCACGCAGGGACTTTTGCCCTGTCCCGGGACACACCTCCCACCCCTCTCCACAATGACCGGCCACTGCTCTTCCTTCAGGTCTCAGCTTCAGGGAAGCCTTTTCTGCCCACCCTGTCTAACGCAGGCCCCCCTTCCCACCACCCCCTTGTTCAGAATCTCAGCCTCTTAATGATTTTCTTTACAACCCTTAAAACATCATGCAACTATTTTATTCACTTGTAAGTTTACTTTTGGGTTTTGTTTGTTTGCATGTGTTTTTTTGTTTATTTTTATTTTTATTTACTTTTTTTTATTATTATTATTTTTTTGTGAGGAAGATCAGCCCTGAACTAACATCCATGCTAATCTTCCTCTTTTTGCTGAGGAAGACCGGCTCTGAGCTAACATCTATTGCCAATCCTCCTCCTTTTTTTTTCCCCCCAAAGCCCCAGTAGATAGTTGTACGTCATAGTTGCACATCCTTCTAGTTTCTGTATGTGGGCCGCGGCCTCAGCACGGCCGGAGAAGCGGTGCATCGGTGCGCATCTGGGATCCGAACCGGGGCCCAGAGTAGGGGTGCACGCGCACTTAACCGCTAAGCCACGGGGCCGGCCCCTGCATGTGTTTTCCTTCTGTCTTTCTCCTTTATTTGAATGAAATCGAATAGGCACCTTGAGAGCAGGAAACCTGTTTGTTGTTGTTGTAATCCTAGTACCTCACATCGGCCTGACGTATAGCAAGTGCCCAACATGGATTTGTAGAAGGACTGAAAAAAAGAATCAGAAACTATAACGTAGGACCTAAGGGGCTGATTTCACCCCATCACAGATGACCTGGGGGAGGCCCTTTTAAACTGCTTGATTGGTATAAATGGGTAAAATAGGTAAAATCCCCAAACCCTGGATCTTTGTCCATTTGATAGAATTAATTGATCCCTGAATGATTTCTGCATTCTTTTCCTATTCTCGTATGGCTGGCTTAGGCCATAACTCTAAAGACACTAATTTTTATCCCATGGGACCCTGAATTTCTCTCTTGCCTTTGTCTGGCTTGGCCCCAACTTTATCTTTTATTTATTTATTTATTTATTTATTTATTTATTTTTTTGTGAGGAAGCTTGGCCATGAACTAACATCCATTGCCAATCTTCCCCGTTTTCTTGAGGAAGTTTGGCCCTGAGCTAACATCCATTGCCAATCTTCCCCTTTTTCCTGAGGAAGTTTGGCCCTCAGCTAACATCTGTGCTCATCTTCCTCTATTTTTTGTATATGGGATGCCTCCACAGCGTGGCTTGTTGAGCGGTGTGTAGGTTGGCACCCAGGATACAAACCGGCAAACCCCAGGCCACCGAAGTGAAGCATTCGAACATAACCACTACATCACCGGGCCAGCCCCGGCCCCAATTTAAAGTCATGCTAATGACACAGTCCCTCACCTCTCCCTCAAAGGGCTCAGCATCCAGCCGGGGAGCGAGGCAGGTGAGATATCCCCCTGTGGAGGAGAAGGGTACACAGGGGGCCCTGGAAGAACCTAAAACACAGAGCCTTTCCTGAGGAAAGGCAGGGATGACAGGCGAGGGATGAAACACAGCTCTCTATGCATATCTTCCACGTTTCCAGGTTCTCTCCCATATTATCTCATTTAATCCTCACCACAGTCCTGTGATGCTGATGTTTTTATCACCATTTTGTAGCTGAGAGTACTGGAAAAACATGAGCTTTTGTGTCAGACAGGCCTGCGTTCACATTTCACTCTCCCTAATTATGGCTCCAGAGCCCTTGGGCAAGTTACTTAGTCTCCTTATCTTTATGATGTATATTATTAAGTACATGTAATTACTAACTACAGAGAACTCCCTCTGTACACAAGTCTAACCCGGAGAACATAAAACAGAGTTTTAGTGATGTAAGTCATTCGAGTTTTATGTTCAAACGTCATGAAAGAAAATACAACTTGTTAGAGTCACACTGATAGGAATGCAGGACATTTTAACCTCTGTTAAACTAACAAATTTATAGGCAGCAACTGGAAACAGTTAAGGTTTTTATGTATAGAATTGTGTGTCTAAGTGACTATCGCTGATTCATTCAGTGATTCATTCCCTCTCTCATCTCTCTGCCCAATTCCTATTAAGATTTTCTGTTAAATCCATCCTCGTGATTTCCATCCCTGCTCAGGACCTCTACATCCTTCACTCTCCATGAACTTGCCCCTGCAGTGGGCTCAGTCTTGCCTTCTAGAACCCAGGTTCCACACTGGCACCAGGCAGTTGGCTCCAAAATGCCACAGCCATGTCCCAGCTCTGCCCCCTACCCTTCACTATCTTCCCTTCTCTCTGCCATACAGCTCTCTAGCTTGGAACATAAGTCCCAATAACCTGACAAGAAGGAAGGTTGAATATCTCTTTAGCATTTTTGAGACCTAAGAACAGCTGCCCAATTGTTACTTTTAAACATTTCAAGACCCTTAAAAGATGCCTTAGGAAGTACATGAATTATAGAAATCCTAAATAAATAAACAACCTTCATAAAATGTGTTGTCCAATCATCAATAAACCTTGCTGTCTAAGGGTACAACGTTGTCAAGCAAATGTCACGTAAAATAAATGCAATGAGATAAAATGCAGCGCACACTTTCTTAAACACAAAAACACTGACCCCCAAAGCAGTAAAGACATCCCTGGCAAGATTTCTTTTTTTTTTTCCTGGCAATATTTCTTGCCTCCAGTTCCACCTCCTAACTTTCCCCACCCCCCAACCCCACCCTTCTTGATTATAACCCTGGGCTGCAGCAACAAAGCAGTTCACTGTTCCCAAGGCTCCTCCCGTTGTCCTGGGCTGCTGTCCTCTAGTTCATCTGAGTGTGGTGAGTATTTTTGCGATACAGAATACCTTTCAGTGTTGCAAACCTTTTCCCTTTTTCTCCCATCCTCTTTCAAAAGAAAAAAATTTATTAAAAAAAAAAACCTATAGAGCCAGTAAAATCTTACCAAGTAACTAACACAAGCCAAGGCAGAATTGAATGGTAGGTATAAACCATTTGCCTAGGTGAATTTTTAAAAAGCCCACACGTCTGTAACATGCAATTGTCTTTTAAATTAAATTTGACAGTAGTGATTCTTAAGAGCCTGTATATATCGTGACTGTTGCTTTAAAATATGCTAGAAGATACAGAGAAAAAATGTTCATGATTAGTAAAGAAGAAATCACTGTATCACCATTAAGACTGGTGTGTTTAAACAGAATATTCTAAATTCCTTCTAGAAAGTTTCTCTCTTATTTTGTGATTGGTTTCAAGATTTGCTGTTAGAATTAGTTTTGCTAGTTGTAGGGGCACGATTTCTGCTTCAGTCATTTTGAGGTTTATTATTATTTTATTGTCAAAAGTTAATTCTAAATGTCTCTGTTTTTATAGAACAAAAACAATTTTTTGAGACTGTTATGATCTGGCTGCTCGTTCCCTTTCCTGATTTGTAGCCTTGTTATCAGCAATATTACCAAAGAAACTCTCACTATTTTCACTCTGAGGGAATGATTACCTTTTCCCACTTGCATGACTTAGAGAAAAAAGCTTTTCTCCCTCTTACCTCCAGGTCCTTACGTTTCTTAAAGATGGTGGATAAAAGGGAAGTGGGGTTAGGAGATGGTATTTCTGACGTCTAGATGTCTAGTCTAGAGATTTCAAAATTGTGTGTATGAGTCTTACAGTTTCCATATTCATACATTTGTTCATTCATTTATTTTCTTTAAAAAAATCCAGTGAGCATCTACTCTGCTCCAGGCACTGTGTTAGGATAAACAGATGAATGGCCAGCACCTGTGGAGCCCAGAGCCCAGCAGAGGTGAGGGACCTGAAAACAGCTGACCTTGAAGTGTTACCGAACCTCTCAATCTCAAATTTGTGTGCCTGATGCCCAGCAAGCCGAACACTGAGACCTCGGTGCTTGGAGATGAGAAAGGTTTATTCGAATTGGCCAAAACAAGTAGGTGGGAGCCTAAGTTTGCTCAAATCCACCTCCCCGAGAACAGAAAGCAGGGGTGCTTTATAAACCTAAGGGGCTTGGCAGGAGAGGCTTCAGGGAAACAAAGGGGTCACTCCCAATAAGCCTCTGGGCAATCTGACTTCTGGGCTTCCACAGTTGCTGAGGGCCGCCATCCCTCTGGTGATCGCCACATCCGGTGATCGGCGATCGCAACCTCCCCAACGGCATTCTCTTTCTCCTGCAAAACCAGCTCACAAATCCTCAAGACTCCTGAGTCACCCCTCAAGTTAAACTGGAAAAATAGCAAATTGGTTTAATATCTACAGTACCCCTCAGATACCCAGCTTCAGAAGTATAACCAGGACCAGACAGACATCTTTAGAGGCCTTAAATTCACTGAAAAATTTATGATGTGCTACTTGTCCACACCTCTCCATTTGGAAATAAGTGTCAAGAAGTCCAATATAATTGTGATTATTTCCTTCAAGGATTACATTTATTTGAGGAGGGGCACTAAATATTTTTCCAAAATTTTCTCTCTTTTATTTTCCTTTATTGCCTCAGCTTTACTGGGGCCCTAAGGATATGCTCACTTCCTCTCCTGGGAGATAACCGACACTAAGAGCACTTGAACGTGTTAGCAAGATGCAGAGGACGCCCTGAGGACTGAGAGGGACTCTGTGGTTAGCCGTCAGTTTTATTGAGAAATTAGCACTTAATACAGCATTGAAATTCATTTGGGTTTTAGTTGGGAGAGTGAAAATGGAGAAAAATGTGTGTGAATTTAATGGCTGCCCCTCTTAGTGCATAGACCATGTTCTGGAAGAATACATCTGGGGGCTTTGGGGAAAAAGAAATATTTTACAGTCAAGTGTGTAGGCTGATACTTTTTGCTTGAATTATATTTGTCAATATTTAAGTGTTTCATGGCCATCAGGTAATTGTATTTTTCACTGAAGTTTTGAGACCCATTTATACTGACTACAGCACTCACAAATGGTTTTGTTATCTTCTTATAAAGTATTGGATGGGACTTGCTTAAGTTATAGATTACAGACACCACCCAAATTCAACATTCTGTAAGTTTTGATATTGAATTTTTTTTTTTTTTTTGGTGAGGAAGATTGGCCCTGAGCTAACATCTGTGCCTGTCTTCCTCTATTTTGTATATGGGACACCACCACAGCATGGCTTGATGAGCAATGTGTAGGTCCATGCCTGGGATCTGAACCCATGAACCCTGGGTTGCCGAAGCAAAGTAGAGCACACAAACTTAACCACTACGCTACCAGGCCGGCCACTTGACTATTGATTTTATGACTGAGGACCAGCACTATCTTAGCCCTCTTTACTTCCATCACCAGTAGAAGTTGTTAGCATTTGAAAGGGAACTGTCTCCCTCACATACCACAAAACAAAATATAAAATCCTTTAACAAAGTTGAAGGATTGTTTACCGAAAAAGTTAAAACAAAAAAATCAACCAAGTCCCTTCGAGATGTTTTGTACCAAAATGGATACAGCTATTAGCTGTATTGACCCTCAACCCAGACCAATAGGTCAGAACCAGAATGGAGCCAAGATGGTTGGTATTTTTAAAATGATCTTCAGCCCACAAGATTCAAAGGACAGATAATTCCAATTCAAATTTGACTAGCAGCAAAATTTAAAATACAGCGCTATACTTCATAGGTCTTCCGGTTCTTTTAGTCAAGATATTACATCTGAGACATCTACAAGACTGCTATACTGTGGATATGATCAGATACCAGATATGCTAAGCATGGGTAGAGCCAAGCCCTCTACAAGTCCAGGAGCTGGTGGTACTCTTTTCTCCCTTTGGAATTCCTCTCCACTGAGCTCCTTTTGGAGACAGAGTTCCAAGAAAGATGTGAAGAGAGAAACAGAATAAAGGCATAAGACATGAGTCTAGGGAAATAAATAATTGCGTTAAGTGAGGAATCTCATTTTAGTTGAGGGTTTCAAGATGTTGGCATATGAATTGGGACTTTTAAGGTAACTCAAAGATTCATTCACTCAACCAATAGTATTTCAACCTTTAATTCTGCAGACAGAAATAAACTGTGGGATGAGCTGTATGAACTTAAACTAAACTCTTTCTTACAAAGAAAGACTCTCTTTCTGCTTCTTTACACCAACTCAAGAGTCATGGTAGGGGTCTCAACTAATCAGATAATAATTCTGAGCTAAAGCATGATGATGGGATACCACTTCTAGAAAAGATGGATGCTTGTTCCTAAGGTGTAACAAACAGAAAGGGAAGCAGCCTTCTCTACACTGCAGGAGAAATGGTTTTATTGCCACATTTGGGAGTATCCTCATTAATACATGGTACTGCAGACAAATTATTTTTTAATAGATTAAATGGAAGGACATATATCAAAAATGTCAATAGTGGCTACCTTTGTACATGAGTTTACTAGAGATTTTTTATTTTGATATGTTTGTGATTTTTAGATTGTCTTCATTGAACATATTATTTTGACTAATTTTTAAAAATTATACATGTTTAGGGTGAAAATTTAAGTGGTAGGGGAAATTTGAAATGGGGCGGGGGGGAATGTGTTTTATTTTTGTGTAAAAGACCTAAGCTTGACTACTTAAATACATACTCAAATCATCATTTTATATAGACTTCCTTTAATACAGTGATTCTCAACCCTCAGAACACCTTGGAATCACATGGGAAGCATTGAAAATACCAATTCCAAGGCTGCTAACGCCCTCCACCCAGAACAATGGGTCAGAACCAGAATGGAGCCAAGTGGTTGATATTCTTAAAAGCTCAACTCCTTGTGTTATCTAAGGTTCCATATTGCAATTCTTTTTTGTGTATGTGTGAGGAAGATTAGCCCTGAGCTAACAATCCTCCTCTTTTTGCTGAGGAAGATTGGCCCTAGGCTAACATCCGTGCCCATCTTCCTCTACTTTATATGGGACACCGCCACAGCATGGCTTGACAAGTGGTGCATCGGTCCGTGCCCGGGATCCAAACCCCGGGCTGCCAAAGCCGAGCGCATGAACTTAACCGCTACGCCATTGGGCTGGCCCCTGCAATTCTTTTTATCTCTATAGCATTGACCAGTAAGTTACATTACTTAAAATTAGACCCCACAAGTGTTTTACTGCATTCTTTTATTGTCACAGTAGGTGGGTTTTGGTAACATCTGGTATGAAAGTTTTCCAGGCTCTGTGGTATAGAACTTTGGGAATTGGATCAGTCATAGGGTCACATGCAATTCATTAGTGCTTGCACAAGATGTACTGCTTAACAAAATCCTGATCGTTTAAATATTACTTGTAGCCTGTGTTGGCTAATTTTCCTTTCTAAACTTCCCCACTGGTCACTTGCTAAAGCAGTCCCAGAACAGGTTTCTGAGGAACACACAGGATCTCCTGAAGCTATGCCTTTAGCTTATCTCCATGATGCACTGGGATAGCCGTTAGCTTCCATCCACGCTACACTAGGGTGGCCTTCTCTTCTGGTGTGTGTCCTGCTTGCATCCTTTAACTTTCATACCAGTGCGTTTACCTTATATGACTTTCCTTCTGCCTACCTGTCACTATGTATAGCCCTAGTTGGGACTCTGAACTCAGGTTCTTGCCAAAGACTTCTAATTCAGTCTCACTACTGCTTAATCCTTATTAAACCCCACCTGGTGAAAATACTATTCATGGAGGATTGTCAAAAAATATGCATCCACGTGTTTCTTGGTACAATCTAAAAACATCTGATTTTTAATCTTGAATCATCCCAGATCATCAGAGAGGTAAACACTTAGGTGGGATCATTTTAGCTTCTCAGAGATTGCTTTCAGTGTTTCTCCTCCAGCATCGTGCTTTAACCCTATAATAGGAAATAGGTTCAGGAAAGTCACGGTTTTGTTTATTTTAGAGATACTGTTAAAGGCTTTGACCACTCCATGTCACATACTGTCTCCTTTTTGAGGAACTTGATGAGAAACTTCTCTAGGTCTCAATCTGTTTTCATTTGATGGATGTGGTCAATCCCTTAAATGTTTGTGTTCCCTCTTTGCTTTGCCTGGTTGGAAGCTCAGAGTCTAATTTGCAGCCCATGTCTAGCGCTGTACAAGAACCTTAAAGCACGGGCTAAATTTGTTCCAGGCTTTATTTGCCCTGTGCCTGATTTCTTCATTTTTCATTTGTATCTTGTATATGTAAGTTTGTAAACTGCTTAGATCTTCTTAAGAACAAGAGGGGAGTATGAATCAGAGTTTCTCATCCTTGACACTAGTGGGTCAAATAATTCCTTGTTGGCAGGAACAGGGGGGTGGGGGCAAAGTTGGGGAGAAGGATGGGGGAGGCATCTTTGGCCTCTACCCACTAGATGCCAATAGCAGTTCTGCCCCCCACCCCAAGTTGTGACAACCAAAGTGTCACTAGACATTGCCAAATGTCCTCTGGGGGGCAAAATCACCCCTGATTGAAAATCACTGATATAAATGAATAAATAAACTGGTCTTGGGCATGCAGGGGAGGAAAAAGTTTTCCTTGGCCCTCTGGGTCCCCAGCTGGGTCTGAGGATTAAACTGACAAAGACAGATTAACAGGAGAAAAGTATACAAATTTTATTAAATTTTTGCATGTACATGGGAGCCTCCACAAGAGAATGAAGACCTGAAGAAGTGACCAGGGCAGGAAGCTTTTATACCTTTTAGACAAAGAAACAATAAATTTGTGAAGAATTGACAAGACAAAGGGTTCGCTCTAGGGGTCCTAAATGGTGAAGAAATAACAAAGTTTGTTTGTTCTCAGCCCTAAATTCCCTGTCTCTGGTGATAAGGACATCTCCCTTCCTCCTGGTACAGGGAGGGTACCTTTCACATGAGAGACTTATCTCCTGCTTTCAGGTAAGAAGAGCGAGGGGAGGGAGGTCAGAGTAACCTTCCTGCTTCTGCCATTTTCTCAAACTCCTTCAACTTAAGATATTCAGCATGCCAAGGTGCCATATTTTGGGGTAGTGTGTCTTGAACCCCATCAAGTCTTAGTATTTTCTAGCCTATGTGCAGGCCACTATCTTTGGGGGACACAAAGATGACTGAAGCCCAGTTACCACCCTCAGAAAAACCTGCAAACAAATAAAATATATATATATGTGTGTGTGTGCTTAGGAAGCACGTATCTAAATCTCATATCCGAAGTTAATATAGCTTCCAGTAGCTCTTTCAATGACCCTAGGAAGAAGGAAGTGTAGATACTATCATTGTCATTTAGAGAAAAGGCGCACAGGTAATCAAATATCAATGCTATGGTTAGAGCCCAGTGTCCTGAGCCCCAAGTTCGATAGGCTCCCCACCACACCATGAAAGTGTTGAGCAAGTTCAAGGGAGGGAGAGAGGCAAATCCAACTTGGAGGATTAGGAATGGCTTCATGGAGGAGGTGGCATTTGAAACGAGATGTTAACAGGTACATACGGAAACAGGAGGCAAGAACTCACAGCAGGGATGGTATAGAGAGAAAGCTTGCAGAGTGGTGAGGAATCTGGCCTGACTGGATAAGGGAAAGGAGTGGAAATCAAAGGACTGGACAAATAGGGTGGGTCACGTTGTGAAGAGTTTCCAAGGGCAAGCCTAAAGGGTTTGAGTGTGAAAAGATGATCTTCCCCTAGAACTATGTATGTCTGACACCAGATTAACAAATTATAAAAATAGAGAAGAAGCTTAATGAATTAGGTCACCAGAGTGGTTAGTGATGGTTGAATGACAGTGGAGGCATGGAACGACCCAATTTCTCATGTGCTCTTTATCCCCTACCCTCGCCCCAAATTAAACGTTTCAGTGAGCCAAGTCCCCTTCACTTTCTTGAGGAAAGGAGGATAATTGGACTTTTCTGGTGTCACAAAAATTCCAAATCTTACACTATCAAAAATATAAACATTCCTGAGAGGGCTCCTAATTTAAGCATTATCAGGCATGAGCACCATTTTTAACATGAGGAAAAATGTTTTGGAGTGGCATTTTTTTAATAGAAATTATTTAGCTTAAATTAGGAAGTGCCATACCTTCAATTCTGCATAATCATTTTTTAATTGCCTTATAATGGAGAGTTTTCATTGTTTTGGCTAAAATTTCAGAAATGACATTGTTGGGGAGGAAAAGTAATTTTCCCCCTACCCTTCTTAGTTCTCAGCTGTGGCCCCAGTAACAAAGGTAGATTAAGAAGAGAAAAACAAACAGAAGTTTATTAACACATATCTCATGTACATGGGAGATCCTTACAAATGAAGACATCCATTTGTTGTAAGGAACATAGACGTAAGGAAACATCCTTACAAATGGAGATTTCCTCTTTAAGCGTAAATTTCCCTTAAAGGGTCACTTCCACTCTTCTTTCAGAGCTTCTCCCATGTCTGCTGTTTCTCAAAATAATCAGCTCAAAATATCCCTTATGCCAAAGAGGCATATTTTGTGCTGGCATTTTCTGGTCTACAACATCACCAGTACAACTGGCAGAGTCCTGGTGTGATGCAGAGACTGCAGAACTCTGCTTGAGATGCGAGGTGTGAGGGAATGGGGTGAGGCAACTGGGTCCAGTGGCAGGCTCAGACTCAGGACTGAAAAGCAGGCCTGCTTTGGGGTTTTGGGTGCTGGAGAAGCTCAAAGTGATAAAAAGTAGGGCCTTCTCAATTGACTTTACTTTCTTGTTCGAGAAATGGATTGCACATAACCCAAGACATTATTTGGTAGGAAGCTGACAGCCAAAAGGAGATGGACAGAGGAGAAAGGAGGGGATGGAAATAGAGGGAATTAAGAGCCCTGGGAAGCCCAAGGCAAGCGATATTCAGCGTTTTTGCCTGATCCCATCAGGATAGCTCTGTCTGGTTGAGAGAAATAGATCCCACGCAGGACCTGGGCTAGTCAATGGAACGCCTTCCAAAAGACAGAGGACTTGGTAGAACGGAAGAGCATGGACGTTGGCTTTAGCTCTCCTGGCTTTGAACCTGGCTGAGCTGCTGAACTTCTACAAGTATTGGATTTCAAAATAGGAGAAACAATTGTTATGAGGCTAGAATCCAATAGCATGTGAAAGATTGCTTAACGTGGAAACTGGCAGTAGAAACAGCTCAAGAAATTTCAGTTTTCCTTCCTTTATCTATAAATAAACAGTTGTGTGTTCCCAGAGGAAATGCTCTTGTGAGAATTTAGATAGAAATCAGAAAAATCGTTGCCGCCATGAGTGTCCTTTGGCCTCTGATCACTGTCTGGTGGGGAGGGGGAGAGAAAGGCTTTCTGCACAAAGCCCCATTGTTTTTGCGTCCTCCCCACCACTTCCCATTCCTGTAAACGTAGAGATCGATAAGTGCCCCCTAATTAGTATTATATAATACCAAAGTTATTCCTCCAACTCTCCAGATAAAATTCAGGATGCCAAGTTAAATTCGAATTTCAAATAAAGAACGAATAATTTTTTAGAATGTCTCAAATATTACTTGGGATATACTTATTCAAATTTAACTGAATATCCTGTATTTTTTTTTTCTAAATATGGCAACTCTATTTAACCGTTTAACCATAATTTCTGTTTTTCTCAATCTTAAACCTAGCTTCCTGCTTCCCAGATTCTTAGCAACCTATGGGTAAAAAGAAAGATGGTGACATTGCCAGATATTGGAAAGGATGTGGAGCAACTAGAACTCTCATACATTACTGATGAGAATGCAAACTGGTACCACCACTTCAGAATACTGCTCAGCACTATCTACTAACCCTAGGACCCAACAGTTCCACTCCTAGGTATAGACATAACAGAAATACATACATAGTCAACTAAAGATAATGTATAAGAATATTCATAGCAGTTCTATACTATTCATAATAGTCCAAACTGGAAACAATACAATGACAGCACGGATAAATAAACTGTGGTATATCTATTATTAAAAAAAAAAAATTCAACTGAGTAAATTTGAAAAGCTAATTGGCTTTATTCAAAGATTCATGAATTGGGCAGCGTCCCATCTAGTAAATAGAAAGTTTCCAAGGAGCTCCACAAAATGGAAGGTTTTTATAGGCAGAAAGAGAGTGGGACAAAGAAGTTAAAAGAGTGGATTAGTATTTCAGGCAAAGTCACCTTCCCTTAGGGGAAGGCAAGGGGTCTTTTTAGGTAGATTACCTCACTAGTGCTGATCAGGAAATTGCAGACTGATTGGTTTAAAATTCCACTCCTGGGAGAGACTCAAACTGCAATTAGGTTAGTTATTCAGTCTTGGCAGGGCTAGCATAAGTGACTCCATTTTGGGCCTGTTCTTTCTTTTTAACACTATATAATGGGATATTATATGGCAATGAGAATAAATGAATTATTGCTACACACAATGTGGCTGAATCTCACAATCATAATTTTGAGCAAAAGAAGCCAGACACAGAAGCATAAATAACATACATAATTCAATTTATATAAGACTCAAACACAGGCAAATGAGCCTCTGGTGTTAGAAGACAGGGTAGAGGTTGCCTTTGGGTGGAGGGTTATGACTTATGACTCCCTACGAGGGTAAAGAGGTATTCTGAGGTTCTGGTAATGTCCTAGTTCTTAAATCAGGTTGTAGTTACAAGAATTGTTCACTTTGTGAAAATTTATCAATCATGCTTATGATTTCTGCACTTTATGTATATTGCACTTCAATTAAAAGTTTATTTAGGGCCGGCCCAGTGGCTTAGCAGTTAAGCGCTCGCGCTCCGCTGCTGGCGGCCTGGGTATGGATCCCAGAGGTTCACCCACGCACCGCTTCTCCAGCCATGCTGAGGCCGTGTCCCACATACAGCAATTAGAAGGATGTGCAACTATGACATACAACTATCTACTGGGGCTTTGGGGAGAAAAAGGGAAAAAAAAGAAGGAGGATGGGCAATAGATGCTAGCTCAGAGCTGGTTTTCCTCAGCAAAAAGAGGAGGATTAGCAAGGATGTTAGCTCAGGGCTGATCTCCCTCCCAAAAAAAAGTTTATTTAAAGAGAAAAAAAGTAGTAGAACTAGAAAGGTTTAACTGTCAACATAGAAGCAATAAGCAGAGGGAAGATAAAAGAGGAAGGTTGGGGGTAGGGGGTTGGATCTGGCAGGACTTGCCACACAGAAGAGGAGTTTCAGAACAGGATATGAATGAATATGTGGTGAGACCGTGGTCATGAATGGTTCCTGAGTTCCAGCACTTGCATTTTGAACATTTTTGAACCAAGAAGCAACACGTTAGGTTTCATTCTTCTCCAGGACTGCTTGTCAGGCCTATGCAGACATGGTTTATGTACCGGCTAGGAAACTGAAGTAGACAATCTTTAGAATCCATCCCGAAGCTCACGCTTCATGATGCTCCTGATGTTCTCTAAACCACAGTTTCTCACCTCAGCACTGTTGGTGACATTTGGGGATAAAAACTCTTAGTTGTAGGAGGCTTTCCTGTGCTTTGCAGGTTGTTAGCAACATCCCTGGCCTCTAACCACTAGATGACAATAGCACTCACCCCCAGTTGTGACAATCAAAAATGTCTCCAGATATTGCTAAATGTCCCCTGGGGGTTAAAATAACCTCTGGTTGAGAACCAGTTATAAACCTGTATTGTGGAACTCTAGGGCAAGTTTTTGAGTGACTCGTTTCAAAATATTGAAAATCCATGCATATATACATACATACATAAAAAGAAAGCAAAGTTAGTCACAAACTGTCTAGCTTCCTATAGTCCCAAAATTTACCTAAGAAGGGACACTCTAGGAAAATGCTTACCTTTTATTCCTGAACAGGGCTTGCTCCTTTCAGCTGGCCAAGATTTATGATGCCTAATTGGTAGAGTTCAGTGGAAAGAAGAATAAAGGCTTTTGATCCCACAGAACTGAATTCAAATCCCAGCCCTGCCACTCTGTCACTTGGACATGTGACATTTTCTGTTTCTTTCTCTTTCTTCTGTAGCCTTGTAGATGAGCTAGCCACCTCTTACAACATCTAGGAGAGTGTAAAGGAGGGGGGGAAGGGGAGGGATAGTATCGTGTTTTCCTCCAGGGCCAAGTGCTCTCTCTTTTTTAACTCATATTCACGAAGTACCTACCCTATGCCGGGTACCACTCTAAGGCCTTTTCAAAT
The DNA here is from genome assembly GCF_020826845.1 of Diceros bicornis minor. NCBI lineage: Eukaryota > Metazoa > Chordata > Mammalia > Perissodactyla > Rhinocerotidae > Diceros > Diceros bicornis. The sequence continues at coordinate 67,799,492 of NC_080747.1, read as the reverse complement.
ATTAACTCATTTAATCCTCCCAACAGCTTTATAAGCGAGGTACGGTTGAGATCCCCATTTCCCAGATGAGGAAACTGAGGCACAGAGAAGTGAAGTAACTCACCCAAGTTCATGTAGCTAGTCCCTGGGAAGGCTGGAGTCTAGGGCCAGAGTCCACAATCTTAGCTACTGGATTGTGCTGCTCGGTTCACCTTCCCATCTTTCGGTTTCTATAACATTTCCTGTGAGGTGCTTTCACATCGTTCTCTGAAGAGACTAGGAAGAGGATGAGAGGCCAACTCAGCCTTCGAGACAAGCCTCATTTTCTTGTCTATATATTAAAGAGGTTGGACGAGCGATCATGACTTTTCCTTGGCTTTGGCACTCAATCTCTCTGCCTCAGTTTTCTTCTCTGCAGTAAAAAGAACATTATCAGCCTTAATTCCCCGAGTGGTCTAGTCTGCCGTGACTATTAAATAGACATCAATGTTGACTGGGGATCAAATACAAAAATATTTTGAAAAGTATAATGCTCTATACAAGTGTAAGCCACTGTCCTGTTGGCAAAATTCCACGTTCAGGTCTTTCCATCAACTTTCACTGTCACTTAGACTTTCTTTCTCATGTAAATGGTGATTTGCAGTTTTCAAATGTCTTCACATACAAGATTGTATTTGAGCCTCCCAAATACTAGCATTGAGTACAATCCAAGCCTTCCGATTCCTGACTCGCTAGTCACCCTATCACCACACCATCGTTGTCCTCCTGGGTACTGTGCTCCCAGGCACTTTTCCATACCATTAAATCAGGCATAGGCCCTGCTACTTAGCTACATTTGGCCTAAAACAGACACAGCCGTGCATATGTCAGGTCACTGACAAACAGGAAACATAATGCTTAACAGATATAGTCTATTGACATAGTCTCATCACATTACTACCACAACCCAAGGAGAAAAGTCGTATTATACTCACTTTTAAAATATCAAAACTTTATACAATGTTATAAACCAATGTTACTGCAATAAACAAAAAATTAAAAAAAAAAAAGATTTCTGAGTCCCCTCCCACTAACAAATAAAAGACAACAGCTCAAAAAATAAAAATAAAAATAAAATGTCAAAACTCAGGCTCAGAGAAGTTAGTTTACTTGTCCAAAGACACACAGCTGGTAGAAAGTAGATTGGAACCCAGGTTCATTTGTCTCCACAGTTTCTAATCATGATCTAGATCCTGGCTAGTCAAAGCGTGGGCCAGACACCCGCAGCATTCGCACCACCAGGGAGCTTGTTAAAAAGGCAGACCTCAGGTACCCCTCTGGACCTACTAAATCAGGATCTGCATTCTAAAAGGATACCTAGGTGAGTCCTGTGCACATTATAATTTAAGAACCAATGATCTCTATTGATGCTCAGTGTAGATCTATCTATGATATACTGAAGTGCAAAATCTATAAATAAACACATACGCACATCCATCCATCCACATATCGTAGCGTGTTTTTAAAATACACTTTTAAACATTTTACAGGCATACCTCAGAGATATTGTGGGGTTGGTTCCAGATCATAATAAAGTGAATATAGCAATAAAGTGAGTCACACCAATTTTTTGGTTTCCCAGTGCATATAAAAGTTATGTTTAGGGCCGGCCCTGTGGCTTAGCGGTTAAGTGCATGTGCTCCACTACTGGCAGCCCGGGTTCAGATCCCGGGCATGCACCGACGCACCGCTTCTCCGCCCATGCTGAGGCCATGTCCCACATACAGCAACTAGAGGGATGTGCAACTATGACATACAACTATCTACTGGGGCTTTGGGGGGAAAAAAAAAGGAGGAGGATTAGCAATAGATGTTAGCTCAGAGCCGGTCTTCCTCAGCAAAAAGAGGAGGATTAGCACGGATGTTAGCTCAGGGCTGATCTTCCTCACAAAAAAAAAGAAAAAAAAAAGTTTGTTTATACTGAAGTCTATTACATGTGCGATAGATAGCATTATGTCTAAAAAAACAATGTACATCCCTTAATTAAAAAATACTTTATTGCGGGGCCAGTCCAGTCGCGTAGTGGTTAAGTTCGCGAGCTCCGCTTTGGTGGCCCAGGGTTCGCAGGTTTGGATCCTGGGCACGGACCTACGTACCGCTTATGAAGCCATGCTGTGGAGGCGTCCTACATACAAGTAGAGGAAAATGGGCACGGATGGTAGCCCAGGGCCAATCTTCCCCAGCAAAAAAAAAAGGATTGGCAACAGAAGTTAGGGCTAATCTTCCTCACCAAAAATAATAACAATAATAATTTTTTGCTAAAAATGCTAACCATCATCTGAGCCTTCAGCAAGTTGTAATCTTTTTGCTGGTGGAGGGTCTTGTAAAAAACACAATACCTGCAAAGTGCAATAAAGTGAAGCACAATAAAACGAGGTATGCCTGCACTTTAAGAAGGGGAATTTAAAGATTTAAAAGCAAGTGGCATGAGTCCCTGTGTTAGATTAGGCATTGAATTAATTGAATTAGCAGATACATAATACATACCAAGATAGACGATTTGCATACATAGCAATGGCAGCATATGCCCATTCCAGGATTTATATCAGAAATTCTTATTCTCGAAACTTACTCACTGGTATTTTTTTTTTTACATCAAACACAGCAAATTTTACCCTTACACCAAACTACTCAACACAACAAATATGTGTCCAGTGCTGTATAAACAGTTATGAAGCATTGGAAGAATATTTAAGATACCGTCCTTGCCCTGGAGTAATTTTTAGCATGTTTAGCAGATCTCTTGAAAAGAACTGTAGCATAGTTTTCCATTTTGATATATTGGCTAAACTGATTTTGATTGGCTATACTGATTTTTTTTCCCTCAAAGAATTGTTTTTATTAAAGAAGTAATTTTCTGTTAAGAATATAGCCCTACTGGTACATTTTTCTTCCGATAATGATACTCATAAAAGCAGCAGCAGTAGCTCTCTGTGTATGTGTTTTGACTACACTAATTTTCCCAGTATATTTTTTAAAGGTAATAGATAATTCATTCTTGAGGCCAGAGGTATAGCCATAACAGTCAGAATTGAACAGCACATTACCTGTACAATTTATTCTTATGTGTAACTATTTCTCAGACTACAGATTGAGTTAACATCATGTGCCAACTCTGATCAAATGGCAGTAGCAGCCTACACACTGTCTTGTGAAGGATTCTAAGATATGTCCAGCAGGAACATTCTGGGATCGATTAGCAATGTCTGCTGTGGGTGTGGGAAGGAGACGTTGAGGTGCATCCCGTCACACATTGCCATCCCTGCACGCAGACCCTGCCCCCTGCTTCAAAAAGCTGATGTCTTCACTGTTCCTCATGTGTCCCACATTCTTTCCCCTGGGCATTTCCTCACACTGTGTCCACTGCCTAGAATGCTCTACTTTCTATGCCTGGACAAGAACCCCTGCCCTCCAACCAGCCTTCACCAATTTCTCCAGAACTGAACGATAATTCTACTTCTGCTAGTTTGGAAAAAAAACAAACAACAAAAGCACCAAAAACACATTATTCCCAGATCATGTGTTTGGACTTCAGCTCAGAGCCTCGGATCAGATGCTTCTCTTACACCTCCCAGGGGGCCAAGGGATTCTCAGTACAGATGTTTTGATCAAAATTAAATACTACCACTTCCTCTGTGAGTTACACCTATCCTCCTGGGCGGTGCAAGTGTTTCTGCAGTTTTAGATCTTTTATTTCGCTGCTGGAGATTTCCACCTACTGAGTTCTCTTCTCAGTTTCTCCTCCTTGTTCAAATTTCTATTACACTCCCTCTGGCTTCATAACACACCCAATACCAAAATGAAGCCAGGCTTGCAGGATAAAAAGATTTTGGATGAATTATGCTTTTCTCTTACTGTGCTCTTTTGATTTGGTTCCCCGTGTCTGGGAGGGGAGTTGAAAAAAAATACAATTTAGATTTAAAAGCAGTCAGATTAGGCCATAATACTGCTGTGGACCCCTTCATCACTCTCACTTTTTTATCAATCCCTCTCCCTTGGGAACTTATTAAACATACAGATTCCTCGATCCCTTTCCAGGCCTGTTAAATTCAAATTTCTAGGAATGTATAATTTTTTTTCAATTTTTTAAATTGATGTCATAATAGTTTATAACATTGTGAGATTCCAGTTGTACATTATTATTTGTCAGTCACCGTATAAATGTACCCCTTCACCCCTTGTGCCCACCCCCCCCAACTCCCTTTCTCCTGGTAACCACCAAACTGTTCTCTCTGTCTGTGTGTTCGTTTATCTTCCACATATGAGAGAGGTCATACAGTGTTTGTCTTTGTCTAGCTTATTTCACTTAACACAATACCCTCCAGGTCTATCCATGTTGTTGCAAATGGGAGGATTTTGTCTTTTTTTTTTATCGCTGAGTAGTATTCCATTGTCTATGTATACCACATCTTTATCCAATCATCTGTTGATGGACACTTGTGTTGCTTCCATGTCTCAGCTATAGTGAATAATGCTGCATAGGACTGTATAATTTTTAACAAGCCCCTCAGGTGATTCTTACCCATAGAAAACTTTGAAAAATAAAAGGAAAATTCATTAATTATAAGCAAGTTTTCTGTTGTATTTAAATAAGTACACCACAAATTTTAGAGAAAAATGTGACAGTAGTTTTCTAAGACAGAATGTCTACAGACAGAAACCAGTGGAAAATATCTGCTAAGTAGAATATTTTAATTAATAAGACTCCATCACAACCAGAACTACAAAACACTCTTCCTGTACAAAAACTAAAAAGTTTGTGCCTTATCCTGCACAATTTAAATGCATTTGATTAGGCAAGGCAATACTATCTATTCTCATGACTTTTAACCACCTCCTCTCTGCTAATTCATTCTTTCAGCAACACTCTCTTAGATGTCCACTGTGCGCCAAGCAGTGTTGTAGGATTCCCCGGTCAGCCCTTTATGATTTTAGCCTGTCAGGTCATAGCCTGTGCACCACCCGATAGCCCGACGTTCTCCTGCATTATCTGCACAGATGCCACTACCCTCCCAATTAATCAGAGAGGAGAAAGACCTTCAGATTCTAGTTAAACATTGATCTACACTTTGCGTTTCAAACATGATTCCTGGTGTGATTTAACCATAATTACAGAGCCGTCTCAATCTGGGTGGTTTTCCCTTTGCATCATCAAGCAAGTGCTTGATAAGAAACATTAGCGGTACCTTTCTAAGGCAGTTCAAAGGGCCTGGGCTTTTATTATTCCATAGAACTTCCAGCCCTCTTTGTGGGGCCTCAGCTGTTGGTGGGAATCAACTGATCACAGCCACGGGTTTCAGAGTAGACAAAAATCTATCTGGAGGAAGAGCAGGGCAAGGCGAAGAGCTAAGAAGACTGTTGAGGAAGGACTGAGAGAGAGTGAAATGACATGTAAACAGTGGTCTCCAGAGCTGGCTGTATCAGAGTCACTCCTTAAAAACTGTACATACCCCAGGCTCCTGAATCAGAATCAAGTTATCTATATTTCTAACCAAGCACTAAGGACCAACCTAGTACCCAGTCGGGATTGGAAGCATTGTGGTAAAATCTTTCACTGGGGCCTTCCTTGGCAACATGGTGGAGGAAGATGGAGAGAGCAAAGGGGAGGGATAATAGGGGTGAGGGTGGCCTTGCGACTGGCCAAGGGAAGTGTTAGAAGTGAGCAGGGACCCAGACTACAGAGCACAGCATATGGTTGGACAGGAAATAGTAAAAAAGTAAGTTTTAACACTACTCATTGTCAAACCAAACACATTTTCTCTCTTGCGAGTTCTGACTGGGTAAGAGCTCAGGAGACTTAACTTGATTGCTGGATGAAATATGAAAACTATAGGCACCACCTGGCTTCAGGGTCCACTATTTCCTAGTGGTTTTGCAACAACTGGGTTTTTCTGTGGGACCTTGAAGCCTCTTTTTTCAGATTTTGCCCTGACACTGAGACAGGGGAAAGACAGAACCAAAAACTGTCTCTTGAGCAGCTGCAGCATGCAGCTGTCATCCAGCGTCTGGGATTAACCATCGGCCTGCCTGCGACTCACAAGTTCTAGGAACTCCACGCTCCGCGAACATCCCCCTCCACTTGCCTAAACATCCCCGCTTCAAACTGACCAGTCTGCAGTGACCAACCTGAATCCCACTTCAGACTGACCAGAGCCCAGTGGCCAGCCCGCCTCCCCACTTTAAACTGAGCAATCCTCAGCTGCCCACTTCAACCACTATAAATCAGGACCCCAGACCCACACTCAGGGTTGGTCAGTCAGTTTCCACCCGGTCAGCCCAGCCTGCTATCCTTCCTCAGTGTCTCTCTAACCAGCCTGGCTTTTGCCTTTTAATAAACTTGCATAATCTCTCCTGACCTGCTCTTTTTTTTTTTCGGTGAGGAAGTTTGGCCCTGAGCTAACACCTATTGCCAATCCTCCTCTTTTTGCTGAGGAAGATTGGCTCTGAGCTAACACCTGTGCCCATCTTCCTCCACTTTGTATGTGGGACACCTCCACAGCATGGCTTGATGGGCAGTCCGTCAGTCTGCCCCTGAGATGCAAACCTGCAAACCCTGGGCCGCCAAAGCGGAGCATGTGAACTTAACCACTACACCACCAGGCGGGCCCCTGGCTCACTCTTGACTTCCTTCATGTGTGAGGTCTAGAACCCACACTGAGGGTCGGTCTCACCCGGGACCCCAGTCCCGCCGGGTCTGGTATCAACACCTTCCAAAAGGAAGTTAATCATTTTCTAAAGTAACCTAGGTCATCTGTTGAAACTTTAGCTCTCAGGAGACCACTAATAACTGTACAATGAATGCTGACATTAGCTAGAAGTATCAGTTTTAATAACCACGATTTTCTGGAGAAGTAACTCTGTCTTACAGAGTTCTTTTAAGGAGCAATTGAGATTATGTCTGTGGAATAGCTTTGTAAAAATGATTATAATTACTATTAAATAGAAACACTGAAATGCAAAACAGACATTGTTTAGGATGGTTGTCTTGAAAATAGCAAAAAAAAATCTGCTGATGAATAGAGAGATCGGTGATGGGGCCAGCCCTGTGGCCAAGTGGTTAAAGTTCCATGAGCTCTGATTTGGTGGCCTGGTTCGGATCCCGGGTTCCAACCTACTGCACTCATCAGCCATGCTGTGGAGGCATCCTACATACAAAATAAGGGAAGACTGGTGCAGGTGTTAGCTCAGGGCAAACCTTCCTCACCAAAAAAAAAAAAAAAGAAAGAGAGAGAGATTGGTGAAAGGGGCAAAAACAAATCAAAAAACCCACAAAACCTGAGAAAAGAACCCTCATCCCCTTTCCTTTATATTTTTAATTCCCCAATATTGACAATAGTCTGGAATGTTATGCTAAATTAATTGAACGTGACCACCCCTAAGCAGAGAGGTGTGAAGAAATGTCTTCTCAATTGGTATCTACATTACATCCAACTGATAGTTAGGGGTTGAATATTTTTTTGGTTTTGTTTTCACAGGCAGTGCCCTTTCGAGCTTAGCTTTAAAAATGAATCCAGTTGTTACGCAGCCAAGATTTGGCGCAGGGGGTGCGACGGCTAGTGAGTGGCAAAGTGGCGTCTTTGACTGCTTCGACGACATGGCGATTTGTAAGTGCACAGTTACCGTTTTCCCCTTGACCACAATAATGCACGTTGCTGACATCATGAAAACCATTTATTTATCCTCTCACAGAGTTCCATATTTTATTCTCTAACTTGGAAGTCACAAGCTGGAAACCCATGGGCGGATTTAGCCACTAGATATGTTTTGTTTGTGCTGAGCATCATGAATCCTCTTGACGTATTAATTTTAAAATAGTGGGAAACATAAAAATCAGATTTCACATAAAAATCTTGCTTTCCAATCCAGATTTTCAACTTCTCTTGAAAATTTGGAAAATCTGGAAAGAGGAGTCCTCCTTCTCACGTGGCAGGGGTCAGCTGCTGCCAGCCCCAGGAGAAGGGATATTCACCCTGCAGTTTGCCACATTTATGTCCACCATCCATTATTGTCTATTTTGTGTTTTTTCCAACCTATTGCACTCATTTATTTCACCTGCCTGGCCTTGAGTTTGTGATTCTTGTCTAGATCAAACACTGTTAACATTTTTCCCCTCCTTTTTTCTTTGTGAGGAAGATCAGCCCTGAGATAACATCCGATGTCAATCCTCCTCTTTTTTTTGCTGAGGAAGACTGGCCCTGGGCTAACATCTGTGCCCATCTTCCTCTACTTTATATGGGACGCTGTGACAGCATGGCTTGACAAGTGGTGCATAGGTGCACCCAGGACTGGGCCTGCGAACCCCGGGCCTCCGAAGCGGAGCACACGCACTTAACCACTACATTTTTCACCTCTTAAGTACCCTCATTTCTTGACATGTTTCTCCAGTTTGTCTTCCATGTACCCCTGCCGTTTCCTACAGCACTGACTCTGTGTTTTCCAGCATTTGTTGATATTCTTGGCCTCTTGGGATTGTTCCATTTCGGGAAGCATTGCAGGTTTTTAGCTTTACTGACTTCTAATTCTTTTACACTATGAAACACACTTTTGTGTGAGAAAATTTTCCTTATTTCAGAGTCTATTGCCATGAGCTGGAGACATTTTCTGTGCAGCTCGTCTTTCCACTGTCTCTAAGAAAAAGCCTCCGTTTTTGTGTATAATGGAAGTTCCAAGTTCATTGGAAATAGCCTTTTGCTTAAAACAATCAATCAAAAACCACAGACTGTCTTATCTTATCTAGGGTACAGCCATATCAAAACTCCACCCCAGAGCTTTTCGAAATACACTTGTTCTCAGAGCATATTTGAGAACAGTTTCCATTTATTGCTATTTTCTTAGGCTTGTTTTTGTCTCATACAGATTCTTTCAAGTGAAATTGCAATAGGCTTTTAAGCTTTTGATGCCAATATCTCATAACTTCCACTTGCTTCCATCCTCATAACGGTAACAGGGCTCTACTCTTTGCCCAAACTACCATCTAGAATCTATTCCTTACTGCTTTTCTCACTTTGATCCTAATGATTTCTCCACTGAGCATTTTCTGACCCTCAACACCCTACCATAGTTTTCAGTCGTCCTCCCAGACATTCTGACGCCACAAACTTCCTATGCAAGCATGACTCAAATGTAATCAAGGGCAGGGAAGAAAGATAATTTGAAAATGCTCAGATTGGCAAAGCAGGAGCTTTTGCAATTAAATCTGACCTAGTATAATGACATGCAAATTTCTTCAACTCCTGGACAGTAGGCTCTAGAAGCAACACATAAAGCCAGATGACCACATTGTTTTCTCAGAGTGTCCACTAAGGCCATTACCTGAGCGAGCATCCTTTTCAAAGCCAAGTGATTTAGTTGAAACCATGATGACTTTGACTAATTCCTCTGTGTGTTTCACCCTGCACTCAGGCCTCTGTGGGACTTTCTTTCCCCTGTGCCTTTCATGTCAGATCGCCTCTGACATGAACGAATGCTGCCTGTGGGGTGGAAGTGTTGCCATGAGGACCATGTATCGGACCCGATATGGCATCCCGGTAAGTCACCCAAGTGTCCACTGTGAGGTGGTAGCCCAGACACCTTGAGGGCTTTCCTCCAGTATGACTGGATCTCCATGATTGCCCTCCTCACCTTCATGGCTTGACCCTAGTCCACTTGTTGTTGGTGACATCAAGTCGATTCCGACTCCTAGCACCCCTGTGTACAGCAGAGCGGCACCCAGCCTGGTATTTTTGCGCCATCCTCTTACCTGCTGGCACTATATCAGACAATACTCCGCTGCTATTTGTAGGGTTTTCATGGCCAACTTTTTCCGAAGTGGGTGGCCAGGTCCTTCTTCGTACTCTATTTTAGTCTGGAAGCTTCACTGAAACCTGTCCACCATGGTGGACAGTCACCATGGGTGACTCTGCTGGTATTTGAAATACCGGTGGCATAGCTTTCAGCATCACAGCAACACGCAGCCGCCACAGTATGACAACCAACAGATTGGTGGTGTGGTTCCCTGACCAGAAATGAACCCAGGCCACAGGGGTGAGAGTGCTGAATCTTAACCACTAGACCACCAGGGCTGGCCTTTTCTCCACTACTGTCCTAAATTTTTTAGTGATTTACAGGGGCCATGCAGCTATCTATACTCTGGAATACATTAGTAATAAAATCTTTTTATTGTCTCTGAAAAAGTTGCTGGAGGTGAGTAGATGAGGCGTGGAGGCCAGCACAGGGCCCTTAGCCTCTACTGGCTTTACTCGGAGTCACAGAGAGGACCTGGCAAATCTGCAGGGTTGGTGACAGTTTCTTAGAAAGCCTTGGGTAAAAATGGGTGTGTAGGGGCCGGCCCCGTGGCGTAGCGGTTAAGTGCACGTGCTCCGCTGCAGTGGCCCAGGTTTGGATCCCGGGCATGCACCGACGCACCGCTTGTCAGGCCGTGTTGTGGCGGCGTCCCATATAAAGTGGAGGAAGATGGGCACAGATGTTAGCCCAGGGCCAGTCTTCCTCAGCAAAAAAAGAGGAGAATTGGCATTGGATGTTAGCTCAGAGCTGATCTTCCTCACAGAAACAAAAACAAAAGAGTGTGAAGTGGATCCCCTCAATAGCTGGCACATCTGCCTCCTGGGTGACTCATAAGCCAGTGTTCATTCATTCCACAGGGATTTACTGGGTACACAGAATGTGCCAAGTACTATTGCAGGTGCTGGAGACACATCGGTGAACAAAGGAAATCAAAGTGCATTTTCATGACGCTTATGTTCTTTTTTTTTTGAGACTTTTATTTTAACATAATTTCAGACCTAAAGAAAATTTGCAAAAATGGTACAGACTTCCTGAACACCATATTCCCCAAATACTAAAAATTTGCCACATTTGCTTTATTTCTTCACTTTCCTCTATCATCTATCTATCTATTCTATTTTTTTCTGAATCATCTAAGAGTAAATCACAAACGATGCCATTACCTCTGTTTTAGCGTGTATTTCTCAAAAACAAGGACATTCTCTTAATAACCACAATACAATTATCAAAATCCAGAATTTAGCATTAATGCTACTAGCTAATCCATGGATCTTATTTAAACTTCACCGATTATCCCAATGACATTCTTTAGATGAAAAGAAAATCAATCTGGGATGACACATTGTGTTCAGTTGTCATGCCTGTTTAGTCTCCTACAATATGAACAGTTTCTCAGTCTTGTCTTTTCTTTTCTTTTTTATGACTACACATCAGTTATTTTGTAGACCATCCCTCACTTTGGTTTGTCAAATGTTTCCTCATGATTAGACTTAGGTTATACATTTTGGGCAGAAACTCCACAGAAGCAATGCTGTTTGCTATGCATCATATCAGAAAGCACATGACATCGATTGATCCCTTTATGGGTGATATTAACTTTGATTACTTGGTTAAGATGGTGTCTGCCAGGATTCTCCACTATAAAGTTGCTATTTTCCCCTTTATAACGGATAAGGACCTTGTACAGAGATGTAAATATCCTGTTCCTCACCAAACCTCCACCACTAGTTCTAACATCCATTGAAGAGTCTTGCCTGAATCAACCCTCACTGTCATGGTTGTCAACGGTAGAGTTTACTGTTTAATGGGAGAAGACAGCTACAATACAACTAAGTGAAAGCATAATACATGGGATGTTGATAAGTGCTACAGAGAAAAATAAAGCAAGGAAGAGGACCAGAGTGTTGAAGGGTTCTAATTTTAAATAGGGTTATCAGGAAAGACCTCAGTAAGAAAGTAAAGATCTAAAAGGATGACCCATAAGGGGAATGTCCAGGCAGAGGAATGAGCTAGAGTCAAGGCCTTGAGGTAGAGCTTATCTGAAATGTTCCACAAACAGCAAGCAGCCAGAGAGGCAGGAATGGAGCGTGTAGGGGAGGGGGAGAGGAGTAACAGAAGATGACGTCAGAGCATTAGCAAGAGTTAGACCTTTCAGGGCCTTGCAGACCACTATAAAAACTTGAGCTTTTACTGAGTGAGCTGGGAAGCCACTGAAAAGTGTTAAACAAAGAAGTGACATAATGGATTCTTGTTCCTGAAAACTTAGCCTTTGCCTCACTCATTGGTCCCATGTGACCGAGAACAAGTTGTTAACCTTCCTAAGCCTTGGCTCTCTCATTGATAAAATGGTAATAATTTTATCTACCTCCCCCGTGGTGGTATAGTAAGAGTTACAGGAGTTAATGCGTGGAAAGGGCTTAGCACAGGGCCTGGCAAGTAATAAGTTCTCAATAAATAACTGTTATTATTTTTGTTCTCATGTCAGAAAATGACTAGACAGTTTTCTCAGGGCAGGGATGTGTTCAGGGCCCTGGTTTCATTTCTCGTTTGGTTCAGCCATCTGACTTGGTTGCTCTCCTAAGGCAGCATAACACACAGGGGCTCTTAACTCTGTGACTGGACCATGAACTTCCTGAAATTGTATGGAAAGTGTCATGTGTATGTAGTTATGTATACGGATGTGATGGTGAGATTCTCAAAGTGGTCCATGACCCCAAAATGGTATAAAGGAAAGGGTGCTTACCTGGGTGCTGGAGATAAAGGTTCTGGGAACAGCTCAGCAAAAAACTAATTTTTGGACTCTCTAAGAAGTCATTTGGCGGCATCAGTTTTCTTATCTGTCACGAGGAAGTTGTGCAAGATGATTTCTAAGGTCACTGCTAGGTCTAGGGTTTTATGATGTAGTAAATTTCCTCAGCATACATTAAACAAGTATATTTATAGACAATGTATCTCTATTCTTGCTCCTTAGAACAGCCTCTAAAATGGCTAGTAATTCCTCAGACCGATTTGTATAATTCAGACTCTCTGCTTTGTTTCTCTTTCACATCTATACAAACTTCTACAGGGCTGCTACAGTGCAGCCTCTCTGATCCGCCCCTCCCTTCATGGACACAGCCAAGAGAGAATCCCTTTGGCCAGGGGCACAGCCTCTGTGGGCGAGAAGGAGAAAGAAAGGAAACAAACACTGATTGCACTACCATGTGCTAGGATATTATTTCGACATATATTTGCTCTTTACCACTTACAAACTCTTTGTGTTGCAAGGATTCTAGTCTCCACTTTGTAGATATGGAAAGAGAAAGAGAAAGGCTTAAGGTCACAGAACCCATAAATGCTGGAATTTGGACTCAAGTTTATTCTGACTAACTCCAAAGGTCTAGTTGTTCCCACTTTCCCATCTTGCCTACCTGAGTAGGTGTGTATTCAGCCATGTACCACAAGCCATTCATTTATCCACTCAGTCAACGATTCTGTATATAGTGCTCAAAACAAGACTTCTTTTTTCACAGTTTCCAAACAAGTGAAGCACCATCCCCTTTAACCAAACAGAGTGGCGAACTCAGAATCTTTATTTCTGCCATCTGTTTCCCGAGCAACTGTTCTGGTCAAGGCATTTATGTCCCTTGTTAACTTCAGTGTGTTATAAACCTATAATTCATTTCCTCTCACTTTGAAAAAGGAGAGTTTTTTCTTCTCTCTATTCCCTATATCTGCATTATGAAACAGACTTAGGATCAGGTGTGTTTTCTATAGGTTTCTCTAGATTTCTCAGCAAGTAATAGTGGGATTTTTTTTCCCCCTGAAAACTACCTGAGGTAGGGGCCGGCCCGGTGGCATAGTGGTTAAGTTCGCCTGCTCTGCTTTGGCAGTCCTGGGTTCGAGGGTTTAGATCCCGGGCACCAGCCAATGCACTGCTCATCAAGCCATGCTGTGGTGGCGTCCCACATACAAAATAGACGAAGATGGGCACTGATGTTACACACATGTTAGCTCAGGGCCAGTCTTCCTCACCAAAAAAATAAAAAAAAACCTACCTGAGCTAAAAGACATAGACATGTTGGAACAGAAAAGTAATTAACTCTTTATCAAATGAGAATATTTTCTTCCTTGTGGCATGTTATATATATTCAGTAAATGTTGGTTTAATGAAGATTTAAAAGATAAAAAGAATAAAAAGTAAATAACGAATTAAAGACTGAAAAAAACAAGTACTATAAGGAAGGGTTAAAGGAATTTGGATTATCTAACAGGAAAAAAGAGAAGGCTAAGAGACTGAGTTGTCTTCAAGCTGCATGTCTATTCCTCCATCTGATGAGGGATACAACATTAGAAGATTTTTAATGTTGCTATTTATTTGTCCACTCTTTGTCCCACATGCTTACCCTGTCAGAAGAGAATCAAAATCACTGTAGCAATGGAAAAAAAGTTTCATGAAAAATAAATCACTCATAATCTCACCACTTAGGAGCTCCTAACCCTTAAAAACTGAATCTACTATAGAAATCTCTCTTTCTCTCTCTCAGCTCACACTGTAAATTGGGAATCGGATTAAACTCAACATTTTTTAAAATAAGTGCTACCAAAAAATGGAGTTCAAAATTATTTCAATCAGTCAAGACACACAGTCATAGAACCTGGTTGTCAGACTAGAACCCCCTGGATCACCCAGTGCCCCCTGTGCAGAACAGGACTCTCTTCAGGGGCATCTCGACCAGAGGGTCACTGAGGACCCAACTGGATCCTTCCAGGGAGAGGGCCCTCAGAACCGTGCAAAGTAGCCCATTCTGTGGCTTTTCCAAACACTATTCATTCCCTTCTTTCTTTTCCCTGTAATTTATATCCCTCCCTCGCTCTGGACTTCCTCCCTTGCAGAATAAACATGCGAGATGTCAACAAAAATGGCTAGAGGGATACAAGGTGAGGCCAGGTCTGGCACTACTCACAAACTATAGAAAAATTGGTGCATTACACAACAGGCTTTAAAGGGAACCATTCCAGAACAGATAGAGGACTGGGGCTACGGTTGCAACCTGCAGATCATTTGAAATGTTGTAATATTAGGAAAAAATCACTTGCTTGAGAAGAGAAAGACCACGTTCTGCCACCAATTTGTTATGTGATCTTAGCTAGTTATTTAACTTTGCTGGGTCATCAGAAAAATGGGGATAATGTCACAGAATTCTCATGATAAACAAGTAACATAAAACGTACATTTTAAAGAGGTTTGAAAAGCTATACAAATGCAAGGAATTGTGTGACTATATTTATAGGCTACATCTTGATCCATTTGTTTGTGTTTTAACAGGGATCTATTTGCAATGATTGCCTATGCCTGACATTTTTCCCTACTTGCACCCTTTGTCAACTCAAGCGAGATATTGAAAAAAGAAAAGCAATGAATGCTTTCTAAAAGGTGTTTGGTAAGTTGGTGGGAATTCTTTGATTTATGAGTATTAAAACAAATTCTCAAAGATGTCTTTTATTTCCTTGGTACTCTGTCACAGATACATGAAATATCCCTTAACAAAGCGAGGGAAAATGATTTTTAATTGCCAGCCTACACCAATCTTGGAAGTCGGCTTCCAAGAGCCTGGGTTGAGATGGTTAAGCCTGCTTGAATAGGGAAGAATTCTGTGATTTGTTAGGATGACTGCCACAGGTAGAGTGGCTGTGTGACGTAACAAATCCACGTGCCACACATCAACCATGCCTATCTTAACACACCATGATTTAAGGTAGTAGAGATATGTGCGTGGCCAGACATTCATTTCCCTAAGCCTAGATTTCAGGTCCACTGCTACCAACAGCAACCAATTGAGATGTTATACTAAGTGTGACTGTGTAATGTACCTAGTTGTATGTTCTTGTCTACACCACAATATTAAACTACCAGTTCATTCTCCAAAGTAGTGGGAAGCTATTTTAGTCTCCATAAACCAAGTGTGGACAATTCATTCAGTTATCCAAAATTCCCAAAGCCCCCACTATAAAGAAGAATTACTGACTTTTTGGTGACTGTATTGTCAAAGTTGGGCAGCCAGTCATTCACCTAGTTTCCTAAGCTCTCCTAGTCACATTTTTAATCTTCTCAATTCTTCCTGTTTCTCTCAGGCAAGAGGGCAATGGCTTACTCAGTCTTGTCTTTCAATCTCTTGTTGCAAATCCCCATGGAGTTTGTCATCAAAGTTTAGTTATCACCTGGAAATGGCTATTCTCTGTAAAACTCCTGTCTCCCAAGAGGTCTTTGACAGTGTTTGATCAGGATGGTACGTTCATCTGTATGATTGGTTGACATTGGTGCTGTCTGTCTCACTAAGCTGTTTTGCCACAAGCAGCACAAAATAATGTCCTCTGCATGAACCACGCTTCAGTATGTTGCATTTTGGTACCATGTTGGTATCCTCGTATTTGTCTTCTGATTGCTTTGTAAATGCTTTTCCTCAGTGACTGAAGTGCTTTATTCACTTTCAAGCAAAGTCAAGATGGGGAGTTTTCTCGTCATTCTTTTTCCTCTTAGACCCTACCTCCCAAGAATTTACTGTTGTCTTTCTTCCCAAGCAGTAACGTTCCTTAAAGGCCTATGTTACCAATTTGACTCAGAATTGGATGCCAAACTAGCTCTAAGGGAATTAGAATGTGGCAGTTTACTGGTCTTGTCATCCAGACAATGAAAAAAATTGTTTTCGGTTCTCCGCCCTTTGGAGACTCTTACCTTCACATGTTTGATGATTCATCAACATTTGGTAACAGAAGGTAACTCGGGCAATCACAGAGCATTCTTTTGGTTCACCCAGCCACCTAGCAACAGTGCCTGTCACATAGTAGGCACTTATTAAATACTGTGGATGAGTAAATCATCGAAACTTTCAAGGAAGAAACATAATGAGGCCCTAACCTAGGAGACTCATCTGAATCTTACTTGGAGGTCACAACTCTTCCTAATAGATTATACTGAACCAGGGGCCATTATTTGGTGTCGATTTTTAAAATGTAGCATTTTGGCAGTAGGGTAGGGGTGGAATGGAAGTTTTGATATTTGGAACAAGATAGTGTAAAGAAAGGTGGAACGCATAAATCCTAATTCTTTCATTCATTTATTCTTTCTTTTTTCTTTTGTTTTCTTATTTCTACAGGCCAAATTCACATTGTGGTGAAAGAAAATGCTGGAATGAAATATTGCATCTATTAAGTGTTATCTCACCTCAAATCTTAGAAAGTAATTCCACTGATCAGATGGTTTCAAATGGCTTCAAAACATTTTTAATTTCCAGTTTATTTTGAAAGAAATATATTTCCATTGCTGTTCTCTAAGATGACTGCCACTAAAAAAATTAATTTGCTCAACAATTCTCGTGCTTCATGGAAAATTACAACATGCTTCTTTTAAAAAATGAACCCAAGGTTGTCAAATGTCAAAGTTGAATGATGAGTACGTGGAGATTCTTTTTTTTTCTTTTAATTTTTATTGAGATCATATGGGTTTACAAGATTGTGTAATGTCAGGTGGACATTATTATATATCGGTTTCTGTATAGACTGCATCGTGCTCACCACCAATAGTCTAGTTTTTATCTGTCACAATATATATGTGCCCCTTTACCCCTTTCACCCAACCTCCCACCCCCTTCCCCTCTGGTAACCACTAATCTGCTGTCTTTATCCAGTACATGGAGATTCTTTATTCTATATTTTTACCTTTATGTATTATTATTCTGGATTTTCCCTCCGCTGGGAGGCCAGGTGTTACTCTCTGCGGCCCCTCACCCCAGGAAAGTGTGGCTTCCTTCCTTTGGGAGTCTGAAATGCATTTGGCACTTCTTTACAGCCCCATAAAGTAAATCCATCCAGGAAGTACTTGCTGAGCAATGCAGAGTTTACCGTAGATTATATAAAGAAAAGAGAGGGGCCGGCCCCGTGAGTTAGCGGTTAAGTGCGCACGCTCCGCTACTGGAGGCCTGGGTTTGGACCCCCGGGCGCACACGACGCACTGCTTCTCCGGCCATGCTGAGGTGGTGTCCCACATACAGCAACTAGAAGGATGTGCAGCTATGACATACAACTATGTCATACAGCAAACCACCTAATTAAAACTCCCATGGGACATTTCTATCCTCCCCAAAGCTATTTCCTGCAGCAAGCCAGCACAGGGGCTCCACATACCTTTCTTCCCCACCACCCCCCCACAAGTTAACGCAGCTTTTTTTTTTACTGAGATATAATTGACATATAACATTGTATTGTTTTAGGTGTACAATATAATGATTTGATGTGTGTGTGTGTTTGTGTGTATATATATATTGCAAAATGATCACCACAATAATTGTGGTTAACATCCATCACCACACAGTTATAATTTTTTTCTTGTCATGAGAACTTTTAAGATTTACTCTCTTAGCAACTTTCAAATATGCAATACACTATTATTAACTATAGTCACCATGCTGTACATTACACCCCCAGGACTTATTTATTTTATAACTGGAAGTTTGTACCTTTTGACCCCCTTCACGCATTTCACCCACCCACCCACCACCTCTGGCAACCACCAATCTGTTCTCTGCATCTATGAGTTTGGTTTTGGGGGTTTTTTTAGATTCCATGCATAAGTGAGATCATACGGTATTTGTCTTTTTTTGTCTGACTTATTTCACTTAGCATAATGCCCTCAAGGTCCATCCAGGTTGTCGGAAATGGCAGGATTTCCTTTTTTTTATGGCTGAATAATATTTCATTATCATTAATTAATATGTATTTATTATTAATTAATTTTTATTATTAATTAATTTTCTCTATCCATTCGTCTTTCAGTGGACACTTAGGTTGTTTCCATGAGTTGGCTACTGTAAACAATGCTGCCATGAACACGGGGTGCAGTCCACACACCTTTCTTACTCAGAGTGATTTAGTTCCTTCTCAGCTTTCTAGTCCCAGGAACCACAGCCCCCAAGGTGCAGGATAGGGATGGAATTCTGCCAGTAAGCAAAATAGTATGTCTTCCATATAGCTTATTAGAAAATTACAGGGGGCCGGCCCCGTGGCATAGTGGTGAAGTGCTCGTGCTCCACTGCTGGCGGCCCAGGTTCGGATCCCGGGCGCGCACCGACACACCACTTGTCAGGCCATGCTGTGGTGGCGTCCCATATAAAGTAGGGGAAGATGGGCACGGATGTTAGCCCAGGGCCAGACTTCCTCAGCAAAAAGAGGATTGGCATGGATGTTAGCTCAGAGCTGATCTTCCTCACACACAAAAAAAGAAAATTACAACACACTTTATACGTGTTTGTACATAAAAGTTATGATAAATGAGATTTTTCTTAAATCTTTGATCTAGCCGAGAATAGTTATTTAGTCTCATTCTCCCATTCTTGATATCGTGCTTTATCCTGTGTATTTCAAATGCCACAACCTCCCACATATCAGGCTACTTCCTTCAATTATATCAAAACCCTCCTTAAATGCTACTGCACATAAGAAGTAAATTGCTAGAGGCAGGAAGCAGCAACTCCTTGAAGGTAGTTGAGGGCAGACGAGGGGAGACAGGTAGAAGCTTTACAGATTGACAAAGCAAAGAACAGCAGAAGAGGATTCATCTCACTTTTCCAGAGTATGTGATGATTATCCGTACTTCCCACCTCCCACGGATGCTGTTCAGAGTTAGCTGTTGCTGCTTAGTGGCTTAAACAACAACAGTCATTTCTTCTGCTCAAGAGTCTACAATTTGGGCAGGACACCCTGTCTCTGCTCATGCAATGCAAACTCAGTTAGCTCAACTCGGGGCTGTAGGATAGCCTTTCAAGATGATTCACTCACATGGCTAGATGGTGCTGCCTCTTGGCTGGAAGTTCAGCCAGAGCTTGAGCCTGGGGTGACCTGGGTTCCTCTCCACACTAGCCATGCCAAAGGCTGCTTGGATTGCCTCATAATACGGTTGCTAGGCATCCAGGGCAAGCCTCTTAAGAGAACAATATGGAAGTGCATGACATTTTTATGATCTAGCTTCAGAAGTCATATAGCATCACCTCTGCTGAAGTCTCTTGGGTGAGGCAGTTGCAAAGTCCACCTAGGTTCAAGGGGGAGGGGACGGAAACTAACTCTTAATGGGGTGTGGCAAGGTGCTTGAAGAGCATAAAGGACAGGAGATTCTGTTGCAGCCATCTCTGGAAAACACAATCTGCCACAGATGCCATGAGGTGCTCTGTCTTGTATCTCTTGGGATCAGAGCTATAATCCATCTGATCTCCTTAAAACCCCTCTTGGAGGGCTACAGCACGGTGATGGCCAGCTGCCCAGCCCAAGTTGTCACTTATGGTGGCATAAATTCTGTAATGCCAGCTAAGTCTTTCTGATGACTTTGAAAAGGTTTTCAGAGCATAAGTGTGGTTGCAGCTTGTAACAACCACCTATTCCTCCAGAGATTCTGATTCAGGTCTATGGTGGGATCCAGGGGTCTGGATTTTAAAAAGCACCACCGGTATTTCTGATGCACGTCGTCCCCCTGCTGTAAGACCGGTGCTTTTCCCTGTGAGTAGACTGAAGGAGCTCTGGTGTAATAATTCAGATACGACCCTGCTTACAGCGCTGGGGGGTGGAGCTCTGAGCTGGGGTACCCTGTGTTACCTGCCCTCTCCCTTACTTTTCCTCTCCACTTTATTTTTCTTTTCCACTTCTGCTCTGACTCCTGCATTCTGGCAACCTGGTTCTCTGTAGGGACACAGCCTCCATTCTATCTTAGGAGCAGGGCATATCACAATATAAGGAGTAACTTTGCATTTTCCTCAATCTCAACCTCCTGTTAATCAGTCTAATTTTCTCCACCCTCTGCAGACAGAATGTCAAGGTTTCCACAGGCCATTTATTCTACAGTAGCTGCTTTCTGTTCTGTATTTTTTGAGTGGAGAAGGTGGTACAGCATCCTCCTCGTGGAGAATGCCCCTCAAAAACCTCTGAACTGGAGTGACTGTCGAGGTCACCTTAGACTTTGATGCAATTCTCCCCCATGCCTTGTCTTTACTGAGTTTCTTCTGTCTCTGTCTTTTGCGTAACATATATTTCAGAGGTGGTAGATAAATCCATTCTGCCACAAATTTCCATGCAGCAGCATGTTCTAAATCTGCTACTAGCATTTTTTTTCGATTTTTTTTTTGTGGTAAAATTTACCATTTTTAAGTGTACAGTTCTGGAGTATTAAGTACATTCAGATTGTTGTGCAACCATGACCATCATCTATCTCCAGAACTCTTTTCATCTTGGAAAACTGAAGCTTTGTACCCATTAAACACTAACTCCCCATTCTCGAGTCCCCTAGCCACTGGCAACCACCATTATACTTTCTGTCTCTATGATTTTAACCACTCTCAGTACCTCATATAAGTGGAATCATACAATATTTATCTTTTTGTGACTGGCTTATTTCACTTAGCATAATGTCTTCAAGATTCATCCATGTTTTACTGTCAAAACTTCTTTCTCTTTTAAGGCTGAATAATGTTGCATTATATGTATATACCACATTTTGCTTATCCATTCATCTGTCAATGGACTCTTGGGTTGCTTCCACATTTTACCTATTGTGAATAACGCTGCTATGAACACGGGTGTCCAAATGTCTCTTTGGGATCCTGCTTTCAATTCTTTGAGGTATAACCCAGAGGAGGAATTGCTGGATCATATGGTAATTCTATTTTAATTCTTTGAGGAATTGCCATATTATTTTCCACAGTGGCTGTACCATTTCACATTCTCACCAACAGTGCACAAAGGTTCTAATTTCTTCACATACATGCCAACACTTGTTATTTTCTGTGTTTTTTGATAGTAGCCATACTAATCAGTGTGAAGAGGTGTCTCATTGTAGTTTTCTTGTTTGTTTGTTTTGTTTTTAATTTTTAGTTTATTTTTTTATTGCAGTAACATTGGTTTTGTAACATTGTATAAACTTTAGGCATACATCATTATACTTCTATTTCTGCATTGATTACATCATGTTCACCACCCAAATACTAATTACAATCCATTACCACACACATGTGCCTAATAATTGTAGTTTTGATTTGCATTTCCCTAATTATCGGTGACATTGAGTGTATTTCCATGGGCTTATTGGCCATTAGTTTATGTTCTTTGGAGAAATGTTTATTCAAGTTCTTTGCCCATTTTTGATTGGATTGTTTAATTTTTTTTTGTTGAGTTTTAGGAGTTCTCTATATATTCTGGATATTAATCTCTTATCATATATATGTATATGATTTGCAAATATTTTCTCCCATTCTGTGGGTTGCCTTTTTGTGGCAGTATAATTTTTGTCTGGGTGGGAAGACAGATTCCTGGTGCTTTCTACTCTGCTGTCTTCCCAGAATCCTTTCCATTCGCAGGATTTTATCTCCACTTCTCTTTGGTGTTCCATGCACGACTCACTTCTATTTTTTTTTTTAACCCAGTATGCTTCTTAAACTAGCTCAGTTCATCCTCTACCATGTGTAAAGCTAAGCCATTGGCTGAATCACAATATTTTCCTTCATTTTCTTTCTTTTTTCTATAATCCATGTTGACTACAAGGTCAAAATCTGTTACTATAAAGCTGAAAAACTGAACCCATTTTTACATTATTGTCTGTGATCTTGCTTCTAAAGCCTAAGCGATAATTTTGAATTGTGAAGAGATGAACAGCATTTGAATTAGGTAATTTATGCCTTGTAGTTGGCTTAAGAAGCCTAATAAGGCCAGAGTGAGTAAAGGAAAGATAAGAATTTCCTACACAATTGTGGGATTTAAAATTCTTTGTTGTATATTATCCCTTGAATATTCAAAAAGTGAAGAGATCCTTATTATAACATACCTAAGGCCTTCTCGTTTGTTTGGTGAGTTTGACTCATGGAACAGGTCACAAAATACTCTTATATCAACCACCTCACTTCTGAATCTTTGATTGTGCTTAGTTTTGAAAGTCTTCTTACCTTTTCACTGAGGTTTTTCCAACACAAAAAAAACTGTTATCCAGAATTGGAGTGTTCTAAGCATGGACTTTTTTTATTTCCTTAGTTTGGGTTTAAGATCCACTACATCTTTTCTTCACATCAACTTAGAAGATGATGTGGTCCTTGTACAGTGGAGGGTCTTCATGCGTCTTTCTCTTTCTCTGCTTATTATTGAACTCTACACATTGCTGTGTGGGACTCCACACTTTGGGTCCCCAGAATTCACAACCGTCATGGAACATTTGTAATAAAGTTAAGATCAGTAAACACAAAGCTGCCAACTAATGCCCAACACGACTCTCGTACCCAACCCTACAGACTGTATCCTTGCCTTCTTTCTCTGGACCCATCTCCCTTGACTAATACCCACAGCCCAGCTTCCATGGCCATGGTCCTGCCTGTCACACTAACCCTCCCTGCGTTTTGAGTCCTGCTCCTCTCCTGCCCCCCTCCAAGTCCTAGTCTCCAGACCCAGGTCTCTGCTTCCTGATGCAGACAGCAGAGCTAGACTATTTGTATTTTCAGATCCAGATAAAGTTTATGCCCTAAAAAGTAAATGTCGGAAGAAAACAATGGCAAGAACAAAAAAAGAGTTCTTTTCAAAATCATCCCATTTGCAACAACATGGATAGGCCTGGAGCGTATTATGTTAAGTGAAATAAGCCAGAAAGAGAAAGAGAAACGCTGTATGATCTCACTCATATGTGGAATATAAACTAACACATGGATAGAGAAAACTGTACTGTGGTTACCAGGGGCAGTGGGGATGGGGGGTGGGGGGTGGGCACAAGGGGTGAAGGGAGTCATATATATGGTGATGGACAAACAAAAATTCACAACCCAAAATTTCACAATGTTAAAAACCATTAAAACATCAACAACAAAAAAAAATTTTTTAAAAAGAGTTCTTTTTGCTAAGACAGAAATAAAATATCAGACAAAACAAAATTGGTACTGAAAAGAGGACAATTCCTTCAAACAGACTTCAGAGTACAGGACATGTCTACAAAGGCCACACAGACATTTTGAAATGCTGCATTCAAATTTAATCATTTCCCCATAGTTTACACTAAGAAATGTTTTGTATTAAAATACTAAAGTTAGTAATTTCACAGTCGATTTATTTTTTATTAAGTATTTCAGAGCTATAATCAATTATGGTCTTGATAGTTTTGATTATTATTTCCTCTTTCTGTCCTTCTTAAATGGAAATTCCATATTTTCTTATGTATTAAAGTCCCGAAATTGAAGCTAAGAAGAGTAATCAGGCAGAAAAACCTGAATTCGCAGAAAGAAAAAAAGAGAGAGAATGAGCAAGGGTGTGGAGAGGGAGAGAGGAAGGAAGAGGCTATAGGAAGAGGGAAGGTTTGGGTGGAAAAGAGTTTGATTGGGGGCGTGTTCAGTTTGAGATGTTCATGACCCTCAGCTGGAGATATTAAGCTGATGTTTGAGTGTATGAGCTCCAAAGAGTGGTCTGGGATGGAGACAGAGATTTAGAAATCATCAGCATACAGCTGATAGCTAAAGCGAGAAGATGAGATGGCCGGGGGAAATGTGGAGGGTGTGGAGAGCAGGGCTGAAGGTCAGAGCCCAGGGTGGCATCAGTATTTAGGGGCTGGCAAAGGAAGAGCAGCCCACAAAGAAATCCAAGCCCAACAATGCCCTTGCCAGCTGTGTGAGTTTCAGCAGATCACTTGGCCTTTCTGAGCACGTTTCCTCACCTCTAAAATGGAGACAAGGCTTTCCTACCGCCCACTAGATTTTAAGGTTTAAAAGAAACAATATCCTGGTATAGGAATGGGGTTTGTCAACTACAAAGTGTAATACGCATAAGCATCAATAATTTCTTGAGTCCAAAATCTCACCTGGCTTTGGTCACATACACTGTGAACGGGGAAAGGAACTCTGCTCCATAATGTCAGCTCTTATAACACAGCATTGCAAAAAGCCTCACTGAGCCTTCACCTTATTCATTTGCCAAGAGGGAAAAGACAACAATAACACAGCCACATAATGTAGCCAGAGATCTGTTTATCATTTGGAATAAAAAAAATCACGAGCGATATCTTCAGGAAGCAGTGGAGCCTGGCGGCATTGTAGACTGCCTGCAAAGTAATTCATTGTGTTGTACCCTGTGTTGGTTTCAAGAATTTTGGGCCTGTGGTAGGGAAGGAATTTAAATTGTGAAAGATGTCAGAGTGAGGGCTGAATGTCTGCATCTGGAGGAGAATCCAGACTGCTTCTTTCCTTACGAAGCCGAAACCCTCAGAGGGCCCCGCAGAGGAATCACAGGCCGTGGAGCTGGGACACAGGCAGGTGGGTGATCATGTGATTCCAGCAGGCACACCAAGCCGTGTGGCACCTGCTCTCAGCACATAGTACAAGCTTAAGGATGAGCAAGGACACTTACGAATAAGTCACTCAATGGCATGTCTTTGCTTTCAGAAGTAAGCCTCAATACAGGACTATTGAACGGAGAAAAATAAAAGCAGGCACCCAGCAATCCTGTGCCTCTCTCAGGGTGTTTTCTCCCGTCTTCTCTCCTCCCACAGGCCCACAGTTCTCCAAAATTTATCCTCCTCTCTCCCTGCTCCTCACAGCATCTCACGAAAAACACCTCCCTGGTGTGCTCCTTCCCCTGCCCACCGTGTCTCCCAAACCACCACCAAGGAACAAACTTCTGGATTATTAAGCAGTGTATTTAATATCCTAATCCGATGCATTTGCCTTTGGACAACCTTGTCAAGGTCCAGATGCTCCCAAAGGCAGTGAGGGGAGGGCTGAGGAAGGGGGTTATTGGCTGGGAGACTGGTCTTATCTTAGCATGACCAAGAATGTTCACTTTATTGTGCATCTTTTTGTTTTTACTGATTGAAACAAAAACAGAGTAGATGTGTTCATCTTAGATGCTGAGGCTGATGTTTCTCAGCGTTAAATTTGAAGAACAGAAACCCGTACACTTTCCCCTAAATGATTATCCCTGTAGCCCCTATTCCAGCATTATCCCCGTCCGCCCTCTCTCGGGATACAGCGCATATCAAGTCTTTTCAGTTTGACCTGTAACAACCCAGGGATGGCCGGTGGAAGCGGCACTTTCTGTTTTGTGTGTTCAGGTTCAGACATGACTATTAAGTTACTTACATTTAAAATCAAACTAGTTTTCTGCTTCTGAGCACTCTAGACCTGCATGTTGAAGACATGCTTTTAAAACATCTGATGATGATTAGTTCAAACGAGGAAACTATGTTTTTTTCTAAAACTGAAAACAAAATTATTTCTCCCAGAACAAAAGAAGAATCTTTCCCACAAATTTGCAATTTTCACTGAGAGCAAAAGATACAAATTTCTGGCTATTAAAAGATAGCCATTTTTTTACATTTCCAGCCTTCAAGAGTATGTAGGTCCAAACCCTGAGAGACACAATCAAGAAAAGCTAAATGCAGGGGTTGGCCCCGTGGCGCAGCAGTTAAGTGCACGTGCTCAGCTGCTGGTGGCCCGGGTTCGGATCCCGGGCGCGCACCGACGCACTGCTTGTCATGCTATGTTGTGGCGGCGTCCCACATAAAGTGGAGGAAGATGGGCACGGATGTTAGCCCAGAGCCGGTCTTCCTCAGCAAAAAGAGGAGGATTGGCATGGATGTTAGCTCAGGGCTGATCTTCCTCACAGAAAAAAAAAAAGAAAAGCTAAATGCTAATGAATTAGACTGGGGGATGTGAAGAGAAGGCAGAAATGCAGGATGACTTCTTTCCCAGCTTGAGCAGCCAGGTGGAGGGTGGAGCCACTAAGCGAAATGAGGAAGACTAGAGTGGCCTAAGAGAATAGGTTTTGAGAAAATCTAAAACTTGGACTCGTTAAGTTTGAGGTGCTTCTAAGACACCCAAGGGAAAAAGTCAAGAAAGCACATGTCAAAAGTTTGTCAGTCAAAGGAGAGACTCAGGGTGGAAATACAAATTTAGGATTCACTGGCACTAAATGGTGCTTGAATCTATGGCAATGAATGAGACCAGCAAGGAAGCGTAGAGAGAGACAAGAAGAGGGTCCAGGGCCAGCCCTGAGGACCTCCAAGGTTTGGACATTAGTTAGAAAAGGAAACGTTAGCAAAACTCAGAAGCAGCAGCTTGTAGTGGGGGAGTGAAACCCAGGAAGAACGAAGAGGAGGGTCTGGCAAAAGTGAGGGACCAAACAATACGCAGACAAAGAGGCACCCCTGAATCTGGCCTCTGGAATGGAATTGGAGACATTTTGGGGAGCTTCCCTCATTTGGGGGGACAAATGATGTCTGCTAGGGATGGCTACAGGGCCAGCCCCGTGGCTTAGCAGTTAAGTGCTCGCGCTCCGCTGCTGGCGGCCCGGGTTTGGATCCCGGGCGCGCACCGATGCACCGCGTCTCTGGCCATGCTGAGGCGGCGTCCCACATACAGCAACTATAAGGATGTGCAACTATGACATACAACTATCTACTGGGGCTTTGGGGGAATAAATAAATAAATAAATAAAATTATAGGGATGGCTACAAAAGGGGTAACTATGTCGGGGAAATGAAACATTTGGAGGGTGATAGGGCCAGAAAAATGAATGGGGGGGCGGGGGGGACAGGGAAAGGGCTAGGCACAAGAAAACTTCCCTCATTTGTGTCCCTCTGAGCCCCCAAAGTGGACTCAGTTTTAATGGTGTGGATCTCCAACAGTCAAAGTCCAAGGGCTGACCCTGTACTGAATAATCATTTCCAGGAAACCGACTGCTAAGGAGTTATCTGAATTTCTGTAGAGATAAAGTATCATTCTGGCGTTCTAAAGGAAACGGCTGTCATCTCATCCTTGAATCATTTTTTTTGCACTGCCTTCTCAGAGGTTCAGCCAAGAATGTGAGCTCACAGCAGGAGGGAAAGCAGGGGATGGAAGGAGACAGGCTCTGTCTACATTTCATGGCATTGTGATCTGGAATCTCACAGAACAGATTGCACAGACGACGGTAAACTTTCTGAGACAGGACAATGTCGTCTTCATTTCTTTACCTGCTTCAGAACACAGATAGCTTTACAAATAGGAAGCACCCCACAAAATAGTTCATTCAATATGTACATATTGAGTGGCTACTCCGTGCCTCTCTGAGCCTCAGTTTATGAACTTGTAAAGTGGGGATAACAATAGCACCTACATTACCAGGTTGATGTAAACATAAAATGAAATATTATACACAAAGTGCTTAGAACAGTACCTGACACCTAGTAAGTGCCCAAGAAAAGTTAGTTACCTTTGTTATCATTGTTGTCATTTGCCAGGCATTACTTGAAGCTCTGGGGATATGGTGGTTTAAAAAAAAAATAGGGGCCAGCCCAGTGGCTTAGTGGGTAACTTCGCACGCTCTGCTGCAGCAGCCCAGGGTTCACAGGTTTGGATCCCAGGCATGGACCTACGCTCATCAAGCCATGCTGTGGCAGGCATCCCACATACAAAATAGAGGAGGATTGGCAAGGTGTTAGCTCAGGGACGATCTTCCTCAAGCAAAAAGAGGAAGATTGGCAACAGATGCTAGCTCAGGGCCAATCTTCCTCAACAACAACAACAACAAAATGCCCTATCATCATGGAACTTAAATTCACAAGTTGTTGTTGAATGAATGAATAATTTTTACCAAAAATTCATGTGAAATGTTTCCCTTTACACTTCTCACCAAATCTCTCTTCTCTACTCACTTTCTGCAAGCTCCCCCATCTCAAGTCATTAAAGAAACCCTAAAGAAGCAGAAAATTCTTAAGAGTCTCACAGATGAGTCATCTCCCTAAAGTGTAAGCATTTGCTTGGGGAGCTTGCGTAGGAGTTGGCTGCTTTATGATGTTGGAGGGAGCACCATCACTCTAACAGCGCCTGCAGTGGTGGCCTCCACTCAGCCGACATCTCCTGAGTGTGCTCTGGGGACTGTGTGCTCCTGGAGACACAAGGATGGATATGACATGGCATCTAACTTCAAGAGCCCAGGGAGAAGCCCAGACTGGTCATCTCTGCCTCGGCCCAAGCTGTCTCCACTGCCAAAACTCAAACATATTTTCGAATATATGATGAAGTTGAGCTGCCTATAGTCAACTTGCATGAGGATTCCCAAACCTCACCCTGCATGAAAATACTCAAAGGGAAGAAGAGGGAGGAGTCTGCATTTCTAACACAATTACCTGGTGACTCTGAGACACACTGAAATTTGAATATCGATGCTTATTGGGATAGCAGAACCCTGAATCTGATCTGTGGTCAGTCTTATATTATCTATAGGCTTTAACATCTTGAGTTTGCTCTAATTTCTGAGTTTTCAAGCCTTGTGTGAACGACGTGGGTGTTAGTTGTGCTTGTAACAGCTACTCTGCTTTTGGCTTTTCAAAGCATTTACTAGATGATAATTTTAAAGTGTCACTTCAGGGCCGGCCCCGTGGCTTAGTGGTTAAGTGCACATGCTCTGCTGCTGGCGGATTTGGGGGAGGAGCCTCAAGATCTCTTAAGGATCTGCAGGCCCAGTGACAGAGCTGAGTGCAACAGCCTGGGAACATCTGAGAGGGCTGTGATGCCAGTGAAGCCAGAAACACACAGCTGAGATCCCAGCTTCCTACTAAGCCATTACCCAGGGACCAAGGGACACACTGGGGCAATTGTGCCTTCTACATCACACTTCTTCCAAGTGCCAGGCAAGCCTGTGCTATCATAGGGTGAATCTTTGCAGTTTCTGCTCTAGCCTATAGAGAGGAATCTTGTCATTTTAAATGATTTTGTCTACCCAGAGCCATGCAACCACTCCCTACTTCAGAGAAGGCCAATGTGCAATCAAAAAGAACAAAGATAAGAGCTGGCCTGGTGTGGCATAGTAGTTAAGTTCGTGTGCTCCACTTTGGCAGCCCAGGGTCCACAGGTTCAGATCCTGGGTGTGGACCTACACATTGCTCATCAAGCCATGCTGTGGCGGTGTCCCACATAGAGGGCAATGGGCATGGATGTTAGCTCAGGGCCAATCTTCTTCACCAAAAAAAAAAAAAAGAAGAAGAAGAACAAAGATAAGAAACAGAAAGAGATCTCAATCATGTTCAAGTCCCTGGTTGAGATTATTTCAAAGGGCTATTTATATCCCTGCCCTCAGGCTCTTGTTTCTTATTTTTTTGTTTTGTTTGGGGATGTGGGGCAGGTAAGTGGGTTCTGGTACCTGTGGCCTTTACATGGTCTCTCCCTAAAGAGAGTTATCAAATTTCATATAGAAAGCGGGGCCCACCTACAAGTCTGTAGCTATTGAGTATGGAGACAGTATCCCCCAAGAAATGGAGAGTCTTCCACTTGGTTGCAGAAGGACAAGAACTTAATCTGCAGGTAAGAGCCCCACAATAAAGACAGAGTGTACCCAGGGAAACAAATCTCACAACTTCTTCTGTAGCACCTACTCATTATCATAAAACCATATTCTTAGTTGTAACCTTCTGGGAAGGTATTTCCACCAGACATAAACTGACTTAAGTTGCTAGCATGAGCTGGAAGTGGATGAGGAATTTAACCACAGAAATAGATTTCCATAGAAACTAGTTTTGTAATATTAATGTTCTCCTTTACCAAGTGAGTTATAAATCGTTTGGTCTTCATGATACTGAACTAAGTGGGCTCACCTCCTGGTGAGTTAAGTGAGACTCTACACCACTGGAAGTTGTCTCACAAAGTAAAGTGTATTGCAGCAAATAGGAGGCCATGAGGAATCATTTCCAAAGTCATGGCATCCCGAACAAAGGGAAGCAGGAACTTTTGTTTTGGTTGGGGAATGAATATTCAAAAGGGAGAGGCGGGTACACTGCAGATTAAGGTAATGAGGCTTAATCTCCTCCTGAAGAGATCTTCGAATTAAAAATAAGGCAAGGTCATGGGCGTAGCTCTTATAGGGAGGCTTGGTTAGCTTCAGGGTGGTTGCTGATTGTGTTTCCTTAACATAAAAAAAAAAAACTTGGAAAAGCAGTTAAATGCTTCCAAACCCACCCTTGAGTTCCTCAGGGCACTAGTCCGTGACATTTATGATTTCATTTTCCTTCCCCCTGTGAGAATGTTTGGTGAGGGAAATAACTATGTGAACTACTTCTCTGCACTGTGCTTATTGTCCAAGTTGGCTCCTCAACATTCACAGGGCATAGACTCTTCAGTCTTCTATTCCCATTAAGCTTAATGATTTGTATTTAGTTTGTATGCTTTAACTAAAAAACAAGGGATAATAAGTCAAAATGATCCTTGGCATCACAGTCCTTTTGGGATATTACTTCATCTGGAGAAATGCCTTGATTTCTAACAGTGTTTATAGCAATGGGCTCAGAGTACAAGCAAAGGAAGTTAAGATTCATTTTACACAGGACCTGATAAAAGCCTTTCCAGGAATATAAATGTTTTGTCCTCATTCACATCTGGAAATGTTTAATTTTTCTATGAAAATATTTATACAATGGCCAATTTTCTGGTGAGAAGAATATTAATTGATTATAATTTCAAAAGCAACTGGCCCTTTGTTCGACATGAATGATGGCTCTAGTTATTCCAGATTGATTAGAAAAATGCATTGAATATAGAGGTTGGCTCCTGCTTAGTTTCCTTTTTAAGGATAAAAAGAAAAAGATTTCTAACTCACAGCTTTTAAAAATTTGACATAATTCACATACCATAAAATTCACATACCATAAAATTCAAAATTAAAGTACAATTCAGTGGGTTTTGGTATAGTCACAAAAATATGCAACCATCACCACTATCTAATTCCAGAATATTTTCTCTTTTTAGAAATCCCATACTTATTAACAGTCGCTTCCCACCTCCCCTCCCTGCAACCTTTGACAATTGCTAATCTGCTTTATGTCTCAACTCACAGTTTTTTTGTTTGATCTATATATTGATCAGTTTTTCTCCTGATGTATATAAACCACCAAATTAAGCATTATATACTTTTATGTGTGTAGGGGGAGCAGTAAATTAGAAACCAAGGGATTAAATAGGCTGCTGATAAATACAGCAGCCATTCATAATGTTTACTTGTTTATTCATTCATTATTTAACATTTATTGAGCACCTTTTATCATTATAAGAGTAAGCTAGATGTAGGGGCACATACAAAGACACACATTGGAGGAAGCAAGACTAGAAATTAGAGTACAGTAGAAAACAGCATATAAATGGAGCAGCCCCTTGCCATACTCTGGCATCACACCCAGAGTAGGAAAAGGTGAATTTTATTTGTGATAGTATAAAAATGCTTTATGTAATTATAGACCACAGATTAAAGATGATAGAAAGAGAATATATCATTGTTTCTTTAGAAATGAAGAGGTAATGGTATAAGGTGAATTTTTTCCATTTTCAATTTTCATTTCATTTCTTAATGCTGTTTTTCACGAGGAGCTGGAGTCAGGCATGAGGAAATTTGTTCAAGTGCCAAATTTACCTCTTTCATAATGAAATTTTTTAAATTATGTTGTTTGCCCTGAGCTATATCGGTTATCTATTTCTGAAAACAAACCACCCAACACTTAGTGGCTTAAACCAGCAATAATTTATTTTGTTCACAAATCCGCAACTTGGGCAGAGCTCAGAGGAGACAGTGCAACTATTTCCACATGGCCTTAGCTGAAGTGGCTGAACAGAGAGGTTCTGCTTTCAAGATGACTGACAAGTTGGTGCTGACTCTTAGCTGGGAGCTCAGTTGGGGCTGTGGGCTGGGTCTCAATTCCTCTCCACATAAGTACAAAAGAAATTTAAAAAGATAAACCAGAAACTAAAGAGATTGGTTACATACATGGGATGGGTAAGAAAGGGAAGAGGAGTGGGGGGGTTGTGTCAATAGGGCAGCAGAGACAAGGAGGAAATAACACTTTTCTGAGTGTATCTTACATAACCACCCTACTAGGGGTAGGAGAGAAAAGAACTAACCTAAGTAACTTAGGAAAACAGTATTTTGACTGGATACTGTAAAGCTAAAACAAAAAGAACTGTACACAACACTGTAATCTAGTTAGTAAATTTGTTTTTCAGAGGTACGTGTTAGCAAAATTCTGAAACCATCTTGTGTACATACTAGGATTGAACAAGTAAGTAACTATACTGTACATAATGAATGGCTTTAGTGAAGGAGCCTAAAAGCAATGAGAACCCACCTAGCACCCAGATCTTGGTTTCTAAATACCACATGAGAACGGTATTTAGTTTATATGGTTTACATAGATCAGGAGAAGAGGTTATTCCAGATCAGTAGTCTTTAAACATGTCAAAGTCATGAAAAACAAGGAAAATCTGAGGAACTTCTCCAGATTGGAGGAGACTAAAGAGAGAATGACAACTAAATGCAATGTGAGATCCTGGATTGGATCCTTGAACAGGAAAAGGAAAAACCACTTAGATTCAAATAATGTCTGTAGTTTAGCTAATATATGGTACCAATGTTAATTTTCTGTTTTTTATAATCTTACTATGGTTACATGAGATGTTAATTTTAGGGGAAGCTAGGTGAAGGGCATATGAGAACTCTATCCTATTTTGCAACTTTTCTAAGTCAAAAATTGTTTCAAAATTTTAAAAAATCTTTAGGCATCTGGAGGAGAAATAATCTTGTCCCATTTCTCCAACATATATCCATATAGCTACTCCAATCAGTTGCCAGTAACCACAAAAATCTTGTAAATAGAATGCTAAAAACAATCTTCCCTCGGTGATGTTTCTGTTGTTTACTTGGGAGTTCAAATCAGATAAGAATCAATATTGATTGATCTCTCAAAGAGTAATCTTCCACCGCCAGGACAGTATAATTTTAAATAAATTATCACTCAAGGGTTTTTCAGCTGTAAAGTGACAGGAATTAAGTTCAACTTAAGCTTCTTTAAGCAAGGAAAAGAAGAGGGGAGGAAGATGGGTATTTGTTGGCTCACGTAGCTGCGGGATTTATTGAGGCAGCTCGTGGAATCTAAGAGAGAGCTACCAGAAGGCAGGGCCTCAGGGTGAAGAGTGGAACCTCAGTGCTCCTTCACTTCTCTCCGCTCCTCTCTCACCTCTGCCTGCACATGGGGATCATTCTCTCCTGCTACAGTCAAGCTTCCTCCAGGAAGTGAAGGAAGATGGCCACTGTCAATGCCAGACTCTCATTCCAGTTAAACAATTCCAGCAGAAAAGAGAGACCTTTTTCCTTTCAGCCTCCTTGTAGCAATCTTCAGAAAGAACCTGAATTGGCCCTATTTAGGTCACATGCCTAATCTTTTGGTCCAACCACTGTTTACAAGGATATAGAGCTCCAAGGATTGGCTAAGCCTGGGTACACGCTGTTTCTGGCATTGAAATGCACCATCCAGATTCCCCTCAAGAAAGGACTGGCTGCCCAGCTGTGAGAAATGTGGTTAGCTGAAAGATGTTGTCTGATGGTGATCTGATGGCTCCCTTGCCGAATCTTTCTTCCTCTTTTCTTTTCACAGATGTTAACCCCCCACTAAACTTTCACAAGCCAGGACTCCTTGGAGAAATGGTCAATTTCAGGTCTGAGATATACGTATCTCAGAAAATATGTTAAATGAGCTGAGAACATCTCGTCATGAAGAAATCAAGGAATCCATCAAAAAACAATTTTAGCATCAATAAGAATAAGAACTACAATGGATTGAAACACACCAAATATGTTTAAATACATGAGTTCATAATGATACTAAAATTTTTTTTCTTTTTTCTTTTTGTGAGGAAGTTCAGCCCTGAGCTAACATCCATGCCAATCCTCCTCTTTTTGCTGAGGAAGACTGGCCCTGGGCTAACATCCGCGCCCATCTTCCTCCACTTCATATGGGACGCCGCCACAGCACGGCTTGACAAGCGGTGCATCAGCGCGCGCCCAGGATCCCAATCCCGGGCCGCAAGCAGCAGAGCGGCCAGCCCCAATTTTTTTTAACTCATTAGATACTCGTGAAAAATGCTAGGGAACAACTCATTATTTTAAAAACTGGTAAGTAAAGGGAACAAATCAAACATTTATTTGCCTTTTTATAGGAATTATATCTTAAGGTGACCAAATAGTTGATGAGGAGAATTTTCTCATTTTAGAAGCATTCCAGGTAATAAATGAAGAAGTGATGTTTGTTAGTCTTTGTGCCCTGAGAAGTAGATGCAAGACTGGATGAAACATGCACGGGTTTTACTTCGGGAAATGACTACGTGAAAGGACAGAGAGATGGAGCTGGAAAAGGCTGGGAAAGCTGTCGGACTGTGATGCATAATCCAATTCCAGAGTGAAGGAGTGAGAGAAACCTGGTTGAAGGCACTCTAAACTGCTGTGCAGTCTAAGGAAGTTTTGCCAAAGTCAACTTATACAGAAGTCCATGTCTCCCTCCTTAATATTCCCACTGCAATCAGTCATTGGAGGAGCAGCTCGTGGGCGGCAGGGCCTCAGTACCAATGCAGCACTGGATTTCAAGGCGCAGCAGCTGAAGACTTGGTTAATGACGCTCCCTGTAGTAGGAGGTCTCCTAGGCACATTCTCATGGCTGCCACAGAATGACAACATTAGAATATCAGTGTTTTGCAACCTCTAATGAAAGTATGGACTAGGCACTGGTCATCAACCAACATCAGAGAAAGACAACTAAACATCATGCACCTTGTTATGGAAGTATAGAGCAATACTTATGAAATGTTCTAGCCAAAAAAATTTTACCTAAATTGGATCAAGCTTCTAGATCTAACTATCACTTTACAGGAAATATAAGGGGCAGAGAAATATGCTAAATGACCTCATAGGGGTGTAATCTACAAAATCTAGACTGTAGGGAACACTCAAACAACTAGGTTTACTCCCTATAAAAATTGTGTGTGGGGGGCTGGCCCGTGGCTTAGCAGTTAAGCGCGTGCTCCACTACTGGCGGCCCAGGTTCAGATCCCGGGCACGCACCAACGCACCGCTTCTCCGGCCGTGCTGAGGCCGCGTTCCACATACAGCAACTAGAAGGATGTGCAACTAGGACATACAACTATCTACTGGGGCTTTGGGGGAAAGAAAAAAAAAAAGAGGAGGATTAGCGTGGATGTTAGCTTAGGGCTGATCTTCCTCACACAAAAAAATAAATAAAAAGACCTAAGAGATATGTCAACAGATGGCAATGTATACACCTTATTTGGATCTTGAATCAAACTAACTAGCTGACTGAAAAAGAAAATTTATGAGATAATCAGAAAAATTTGAACACTGATTGAATATTTGATGATATTAAGAAATTTGGGGGGCAGAGCTAGGTATAACATTTTGGTTTGTGGTTATTTTTTTAAAGAGTTTCTTTTAGAGATAATACTAAATTATTTCCTGTTCTTTATCTTTTAGAGATACTAAAATATTTACTGAGGAAATGATACGATGTCTGAAAAATGCTTCAAAATAATCCAGAGGAGAAAGAAGTTGTAA
The DNA here is from genome assembly GCF_020826845.1 of Diceros bicornis minor. NCBI lineage: Eukaryota > Metazoa > Chordata > Mammalia > Perissodactyla > Rhinocerotidae > Diceros > Diceros bicornis. The sequence continues at coordinate 67,763,294 of NC_080747.1, read as the reverse complement.
TTGGATGTGGGTATAAATAAGACAATATTAGTCATGAATTGATAATTGTTGAGGCGGGATGATGGGTCCATATGAATCTCTCAACTTAATTGTAGGCTTATTACAATGATTTTAACAATATATGAAGGCCTAGTAGAGCCATATGAAACCTTCTCTCCATCATAGACTATGAACCACAGATAGAGTTCAGTGGGGTGGCCACCCCGTTGTCCACCCCTTTCCCAGGCTGGAGCACTGTGACATAATAAGAAATATATATTTGGTCTTTGTCCCCAGCTCCTGGTGCAGAGCTTCTAAAACCTTTGTAATTTCCTGAGTGATAGGGGTGATAGAAACATCTTTTTTTGTTCGTAACAAGCCCTTTTCATCCATACCTGAGTTTATGCTAATGAGGTGACTTGGCGGGGGTACCTTAGCTTCAGAATGGGGAGCTGATCACCAGAAAGATCAAGCCTTGATTAGAAGCTTTAGTGAGGAGAGAGGGGCTACAGATTGAGTTAGTCACCAATGGCCAATGACTTAATCATGCCTATGTAATGAAACGTTCATAAAAACCCCTAAAAGGGGGCTGGCCTGGTGGCAAAAGTGGTTAGGTGCGCGCGCTTTGCTGCGGTGACCCGGGGTTAGCCGGTTCAGATCCGGGGCGCGCACCGCTTGGCAAGCCATGCTGTGGCAGCGTCCCATATAAAGTAGAGGAGGATGGGCATGAATGTTGGCCCACGGCCAGTCTTCCTCAGCAAAAAAAGAGGAGGATTGGCAGATGTTAGCTCAGGGTCAATCTTCCTCACCAAAAAAAAAAAAAAACAAAACCCTAAAAGAAGTGATTTGGAGAGCTTCAAGGTTGGTGAATAAATTCACGTGCTAGGAGGGTGATGCACCCCAACTACTCAGGGACAGAAGCTCCTGTTCTGGAGACCTTTCCAGACCTTCTCCTATGTACCTCTTCACCTGGCTGTTCATTTGTATTCTCTATAATAAACCAGTAATAGTAAGTGTTATGAGAGGTTTGGGGATTCGATCGGAGACGTAAAAGAAACTTTCCACTCCAAACAAATGGACTGAAGGTATATTTTATTATGTAGAGGATAGTAAAGGCGATAGTCCGCAAACAGATCCGAATAGGTCAAATAATAAGAGAGGGAAAAAACACCAGCTCCACTGGAAAGGGAAAACATCCACATTGGCTGAGATAGCAGCAGATTTGAATAGGTCATATAATAAGAGGGAAAAACATCAGATCGATCGGAAAGGGAAACACCAGATCGACTGAAGGGAAATGACACAAATCAACCAAAAAGAGAAACACCAGGTTGACTAAAAAGAGAACACATCAGATCAATTACTTCACAATAAATCAATTACTCACAACATCGATGCCCCACTGCGGGAGAGTCCTGTCAATCCACACGGCTGGGTGGGAATTATACATCCTGGGCAAGGTGTCCCTTCCACAGGTGGAACTCTCACTGGGTCTCAGTCTCCAGCAGTTTATATAAGCAGTTACAGAGTTTACAGAGCAAGCATCTAGTGTTCCCATGCACAAATGGTTATCGGTGGCGTACATGCACTGAGCCCCTTGGCTAAAGGCCCAGCCCAGTAATTGTGTACGTGCATTGTTCTCTTTGGTTATCGTCTTAACCTGGCACAGATGCCCAGTCCATCCAGTGCTACGACGCTCCAAGAGCCTTGAAATGTTACAACTTGTAACTCTCTCCGTGGGAGAAGGGCTAATTCCCACCACGCAGAAAGCAGCTTTTATATTTCTTTTTGTGCTGGTGGCTGTAGGTCAATGGAGCGGCCAAACATGGCTGTACTCATGTCAAGACAGTAAGCAAAGTGTTTTCCAGAGTTTTTTGAGCCATTCTAGCGAATTATCAAATCTAATAAATGGAGGGGAGGGTTGTGGCAACTCCCTAAATTTGTAACCAAGTCGGTCAGAAGTGGGGGCAACCTGGGGACCTGATACTTGTGATTGGCACCTGAAGAAGTGAGGGCAGTCTTGTAAGACTGAGCCCTTAAACTATGGGGTCTGATGCTAACTCCAGGTAGTTAACGTCAGAGTTAAACTGAATCGTAGGACACCTAGTTGGTGTTCACAGAGAACTGGAGAACTGCTTGGTGTGGAAAACCCCACATATTTGGTGTCAGAAGTGTTGTGAGTAAAAACAGCACAGAAGTACCCAATCCCAAGGGTGCTCTCCTGGCTGGAGCAAAGAATGCCCAAAATAATGATCTACAGCTACACCCAATGATGGAAGTGAGTCCTAGCAATAGGCATTCAGTCTGCCCCCAAAATTACGCAAAGTGACCTACTAAGTGGAAGAGAAATAAAATAATAATAAAATAAAAAGACGATTTGAGGTTGAGCTAAGTACTCCCCCTCCCCCCAAAAACTCAACCAAAATGATGTAATAAAGGGTAATGGGGAATTATTTCAAGTAGGATTATACGAAAGGTGTCTCTGGACTGAGACCTGACAAGAGTCAGAGGAACAACATTCTAGGCAGAGGAAACAGCAAATGCAAAGGCCCTGGGGAGGAATGAGCTTTGCTTCAGGAACAGAAAGAATGCCAGTGTGAATGGAGAATGACCATGGTAGAATTTGGATTTTGTTCCAAGTATAATGGAAAGCAATTGGAATGTTTTTTGTCAGGGAATGACACAATTTGATTTACATTTTTAGAAGATCATCCTGGCTGTGTGTGGAGAATCTATTGTAGGAGGGCAGGAGTGAAAGCAAGGAAACGGGAAGGAGATTTTTGCAAAAAGGAGATTTTGCAAGGAGGTTTCACAATAAGAAGCTTTCACAGTAGGCAGCCTTTTGCAATAGAGTGTGCGAGTGGAGATGGAGAAGAATGACAGTTTAGGCATACGCTTTAGAGGGAAAACCAAGAGCCAATGAAAGGGACGCATTGGTGAGGGATGACTTCTAGGTTTTTGGCTGAAACCACGGGAGGATTTATCACTGACTAAGTGCCCTGAGGAACTCAAGGTTGGGTTTGGAAGCATTTAACTATTTTTCCAAATTGTTTTTTTTCTGTTTTTTTATGTTAAGGAGATGCAACCACTAACCACCCTGAACTAGACCAAGCCTCACCACAAGAGCTACGCCCATGACCTCTGCCTTGTGTTTAATGCTAACATTTCTCCAGGAGGAACTTAGCCCTCATTACCTGAACGTGCTGTGTATGTGGAAGCATGTTTTCCAACTGAGCCTGTGCAAGCAAATATCTACTTCTCCCTTTTGAATATTCATTCACCATCTGAAATAAGATCCCTGTTTCCCTTTGTTCGGGGATGCCATGACTTTGGAAATGATTCCTCATGGTCTCCTATTTGCTGCAAATATGCTTCACTTTGTGAGACAACTTCCACTGGTGTAGAGTCTTATTTAACTCTCCAGGAGGTGAACCCACTTGGTTCAGTAACAGATTGTGGTACCAGTGACTGAGATGGAGAAGGTCAGGAGGTGTGTGCGACAGAGGATAGGAATCCAAAGTTTCAGTGGGGACATGTTAAGCTTGAGATGCCTATTAGAGGTTCAAAGGGCACGTAAAGTGGACATTTTTTCTGGCACAGACCCTATTTCAGATTTATCCCATTATCCCCATTAAGTCAAGGGTTTGGGTCAGCAAAGTAATCACTCGGCTTTCCTGATGACTCCTCCCTCTTCATCTTGGCTCATTCTATTCCACTCTGCATTTGTACCAGTTCGAATCCCATCCTTTCATGTTTACTTCACATAGAATTCATTTACTTCCCACCCCACAGTGAACCTCACCAATAGTTAGTTCCTACTACATTGTGTTCTGTCCACATTTTCTAGCTGTCTGCAATATGTCATCTTGTGTTCTTCTCCAGTTGCCCCCAACATACCTCAAAGGGCTGGGCTGGGTAGTTAAGCTCTTTTATTCCTTACTCTGGGTAGCATAATGCTAAACACAGACTTGATGTATTCATTCACGAGACCAGGGTGAGGCTAACAGAGTGCCTGTGGGTGCAAAATTTAAGACGACACTCACTCAGTGAAATTGCAGGCCCAAAGGATATGTATATTTTTTGATTCTGCTATGTACTGTATATCCAAGCCTGACTTCCAAAAAGAGAGTACAAATTTATAACGCCACTAAAAATTAACAAGTCTCTCCATTTTGTAAAACCTTGTCTAGACTGGATGTCATCTTTGTGGGAAAAAAAAAAAAGATCGTTGTTTCAGATTATAGTTGGTATCTCAAGCATCTGTCAGTGATATCAGCTTACATATATCGAGCATTAAAATTGGTCAAACATTATCCATGACTCCCTAATGACTTTGGTAGGTAAGCGTTATTTTTCTAATTTTAGAAGTAAGGAAACCAAAGCTCAGATTTTAGAGTTGACTTGCAGAGGCTACAGAGCTAACAAGTTGCACAACTTGGATTTTATCCTGTGTCAGCACAGCTACAAACTATGGCTATTTTTACTACATCAAGTCCAATTTCTTCATACCGTGTTTTGACATTTCCTTTTGAAATACTTGTTCATCATCTTTAGATTTCTGATTCCATAATCCAAACCTGTCAGAACTGAGAATGGCCAGCCTTTCTCTCACCCACTCTGAGGTGGTTTAGAATGGCAAATCTCTCCCACCAGAGCAAGGCTGGTGTTAGGACTGGACGGTGAGAATTCGAGGCAGTATGTGGTGCAGGCACCGGAGTGTACAGATTAGAGTCCTGTTTCAGCCAATTCCCGGCACCTACTAGCCACTTAACATTGCTGTGACTCAGTTTCCTTGTCAGTTAAATGGAAGTAATAATCATACCTACCCCACAGAATTGTGGGGAGAATTCAATAAATTAATACATGCAAAGCCTTTATGTCACCAACTAGGTCCCCCAGGAAGTCGAGGGTGGGTTTGGAAGCATTTAACTGTTTTTCCAAGTTGTTTTTTCCCCTTTTGTTATGTTAAGGAGATGCAACCACCAACCACCCTGAACCGGACCAAGCCTCACCACAAGAGCTACACCCATGACCTCTGCCTTATTTTTAATGCTAATATCTCTCCAGGAGGACCTTAGACCTCATTACCGGAATATGCAGTGTATGTGGAAGCATGTTTTCCAACTGAACCTGCACAAGCGAAGACCCACCTCTCCCTTTTGAATATTCATTCCCCATCCAAAATAAAAGGACCCTGTTTCCCTTTGTTTGGGGATGCCATGACTTTGGAAATGATTCCTCATGGTCTCCTATTTGCTGCAAATACACCTTACTTTGTGAGACAACTTCCACTGGTGTCAAGTCTTATTTAACTCACCAGGAGGTGAGCCCACTTGGTTCAGTAACAGAATTGGTGACCCAGATGAGACATACCCCTTCGTGGTGACTGTGCTGCCAGCTTGACGTCACTGCCCCATTGGGAGACCCAGCAGCCACACTGAAGACTTTGCTCAGAGATCTTCTGAGCAGATGGGGTTAAACCCTCTGGAGTTGCTGAGCCTATTTTTTGTTTGTTTGTGTGTTTTTGTCAAGGACACTTGACATCAATCTTGTTTATCCACAGTCTGGCTTTTCTGGACTCCCAGGTCTTCTTTTTTTCCTTGCCCTCCCTATTAATGGTTGCTGTGTGAAACCCAGCGTCCACCCATTTTATTTTCCTTTTCAGGATTTAGTTACTCAGCCTGGGTCTAGTTTCAGGCTATTAGGGTGATAAACCTCCTCTGGGCACAACCTTGTGGCATCGGCATCACCACTACCTGTTACAGGTAGCTCCCAGGAGGTTAGAAACAGACCATAAGAGAAGGCACTAGAATGTGGGGGAAGCAAGTTCCATCCCAGAGGAAAGCCAATTGGGCTGCATCCTCCAGAATTGGAAGGCCTTGGGGTATCCTCCATTGACCCAAGACCAAATGATCTTTTTATGTAACACAGCCTGGCCACAATATTCACTGGAGGATGGGGAAAAATGGCCAGAAAACGGGAACCTAAATGTTAACACCATACTGCAATTAGATATATTTTGCAAAAGAATCAAGAAATGGGAAGAAATCCCTTATGTCCAGTGCTTCATGGCACTATGTTTAAATGAAGGGTTAAAGGTTGAATCTAAGACTTCAAAAATACTTCCCATATTACAAGATCTTTCTGATGAGGAGGACCTGCTCCTCCAAATCAGGAACCATGGCACAAAGGAAAGCCCACCTCAGAGTCCACCTCACTCAGATACTCCCACATCAGCCCCACCACTAGACCAGCTGTTGAGCCCCGAGAGGCCTCCGGAGGCTGTAACAGGGCCAAACCCTTTACTGTCCCACCTCCCCCTCCCTGAGTGGTCCTTCTACAGGGAATTAGACTCTCCAACAACCAAAGACCCTTCACCTTCCTCTTCCAGATAGTACAACTAGATTAGGAACCAGTTACACACCTGGGATATACCCCGTAAGACAGGTTCCTGACGGTGAGGGAAGACTTATTAACGTGCGTGTCCCCTTGTCCACCTCTGATCTGTATAATTGGAAGGCACACACTAACGGGTTGAGGGCTGACCCAGAGGAATTCATAAACCTGATAAAGGGAATCTTCTCCACTCATAATTCAACCTGGGCAGATATTCAAAGCCTGTTAACTACACTCCTCATCGCTAAGGAAAAGTCATCTGTTCTATTAAAAGCTAGGGAACAAGCAGATAATGAATATGACCCAGGATCAGGCATTTGTAGGCCTAGTGAACAGGTTGTGCCAGGGACTAAGACTGGATGGAATCCCAATGATCCTAATGATCAAGAAAAGCTAGGATATTTTCGGGGTCTGCTTTCGTAAGCCATGAAAATGGTAAGCCAGCCACTTATTAACTGGTCTGTATTAGGAGAGGTCCAACAAGGCCCTGGTGAAAACCCCTCCTCTTTTTTTTCATAGGCTGTGGGACTGCCTCAGGCGATATACAAATTGGAAGCCTGAGGCCCAGCACAATAAAGTGATTCTTAATACCTGTTTCATATCTCAAAGTGCTTCAGACATCCATAGGAAACTCCAGAAGTTGGCTAAAAGTCCTGGTACTAATCCTGCACAACTAGTAGAGGCTATATCTAGGGTGTTCAATAACCAGGATGAAAAGGAAGACAAGAAGATAAAAAGTCAAGCTGCCCTGTTAGCTGTGGCCCTCCAGCCTACTCAAGGTAACCTGAGGGAGAGAAGGAAGATGTCATGAGTGAGTGACCACAGCCCCCACCAACGGACCAGAAAGCCACCGACAAAGTTGGGGGCTAATCAGTGTGCATACTGCAAACAGGAAGGGCATTGGCAACAGGACTGCCCAAAGTGTCCCCATAGAGGGAAGGGATTGAACAAGAAGGGATTGAACAAGGAATTGCCACAAGCTATGGCAACTTCCCTTGACTACAGATGAGAAGTGATGGGGGCATGGGGCTCCCCAGTTGGCTCTAGGAGCGCTGGGTGACCTTGGCAGTAGGAGGAGAACATGTTAAAATTCTGGCTCCATACTGGAGCCACATTCTCCATGTCAAATGCCCACAAAAAGAAACCTTTCTAAATGAAAGTGTGACAAAAGTCGGGGACTTGAGCTTATGGCCATTACATCAGCACCTGAGAAGGAAGAGATTCCCATCAATGTTTTAAGCTGAGCTAACTCGGAATTATGGGCACAAGGACAGGTGGGGCTGTTACTGCCCAAGAGGGGGTATCATCTGCCTGCCGCAAGACATGTCAATAGTCAAGAGGCAAGGAGGTAGGAGAGAAAGGACTATTTATTACAGCTTGCCAGTAAGAGGGAAGATGGCCAACCAATGTCTGAAAAAACCATCTTACAAGAACAAAGATTACAGGCCAGTTATACAGGGGGCAGGTCTTTGTGTGGGAGAAGCATCTGGGCTCAGGGTGGGGCATCCATCTGGTCTCTGGGTGGCGGCAGACATCTGGTAGTTTTTGGTTTTACTGGGTATGCATCAGATTCCAGAGCAAGGCCCTATACCCTGATCTTTTAGTTGTCCTTAATGATGGCTATAGGCATAGACTCTCTGCCCAGGGGTAATCACATTCCTAAGGAACTCAAAGGAACAAAGTTACTGACTTATTGCAGCTGGGAGGGGCCATAAAATCCACAGAGCGTAAAATTGAAGCAGATAGATTACTCACCCTGGGTAAAACAATACCCCTTGAAGCCAGAAGTCATAAAGAGGAATCTTTCCTGTAATCAATGGGCTTTTAGAACAGATATTGATCAGGCCATGGAGATTCCCATGGAACACTCCCATGTTACCCAGTAAAAGGCCGGGAACAGGGGAATATAGATTTGTTCAAGAATTTAGTGCTGTCAAGGCTATACAGTACTGGATTTATAATAGTAAATATCTTCATTTTCTTTCTGGCACAGAACCCCTAAAACTCTTATAATTTCCCATGTAAGAGCCATGGGGGGCTGGCCCCGTGGCGCAAGTGGTTAAGTGCGCGCACCAATGCACTGCTTGTCAAGCCATGCTGTGGCGGCATCCCATATAAAGTGGAGGAAGATGGGCATGGATGTAGCTCAGGGCCAGTCCACCTCAGCAAAATGAGGAGGATTGGCAGATGTTAGCTCAGGGCCGAACTTCCTCACAAAAAAAAAAAAAAAAAAGAGCCATAGGGACATCTTTTATTATAATAATTACTTTAGTCCTCAGTTCCGAAATAACTCCAGTGCAATGAAGATGAAATGGGTGTCTTTTGTTATTCCTAACAAGCCCCTTTCAACCACACCTGAATTTATGTTAATAAGGTGACCTTTGGAAAGCCCCTAAGTGTGGGGGCTGGTTGTCAGGGAAACTAACTGTGTGCTCTGGGGGTTGGAACTTCAGCCCCATCCCCCTCCCCACACCTCCGGGGTGGGGAGAGGGGCTGAAGATTGAGTTCAATTGCCAAAAGCCAATGATCTAATCAACTATGCCTATGTAATGAAGTCCTCATTAAAGCCTAAAAGGATGGTGTTCGGAGAGCTTCTGGGTTGATGAACACGTGCAGATTTGGGGAGAGTGGTGCACTCAGAGAGGGTCTGGGAGCTCTATGTCCCTTCCCTGAATATTTTGCCCTCCACATCTCTTCCATCTGTTTATTAAGTAAAATGTTTTCCTGAGTTCTGTGAGCCACTCTCTCAAATTAATATGGAAAAAATTAATAATAATAACAATACCCTCAGGGGCAATCTGCAATCAATAAGGGATGGGAACGGATGGATAAATGCCTTCTGGCCTTCCCATCTGTGGATAGAATAATTATGAGATGTGTTCTGCATGGTTTACCCGGTGATGCTGAGCCCCACTGGCACACAGCAATAGCCCACTCTTGAACGCTTTTCTTCCTTCCCTGTCCCACTTCCTTTCTCCTTCACTTGTGCTTCCTGAGATTTCTTCCAAATAAATTACCCAGCCTTAATCTCATCATTTGCTTTTGGAGAAGCCCAGATTCAGACACATCCTACAACAGTTTAATCTTTTTGTAAGTTAGCTCAACAATCTTCCATAGTTCTCATGCATACAAGGCAAAATACAAACTCTTGTTTTTGGAAATTAAGTAATAAAATATAATGGCATATTATTCCTTATGCCATTTCTACATATTTCTGGGTCAGCCTAGGGTGGTAGGCCTGCTTATCTCTTTTGGTTAAATTATACTCTTTCTCCAAGACTCATCTCTGTGAAAATTCCCAGACTGCTCAAATCAGGGAACTGTTCCAGAATTCCTTTGAAGTCTGTAGTGTGACTGTTTTCCCCACTCATTTTGAAGTGGGGCCGCTGAGTTGAGAGTCAAAAAAGAATTTTCAGACACGAGCTGCTCATTCGCTCATGCACCTTTATTTTGTGTTCAGCATGGGGACAGGGCCCGTGGGCAGTAGAGATCTGCAGTGCAAGTGTCTGTGTGGGGCCATTATATACGATTTTAGCTATTTTACTACTCTAAAGAAATGCCAGAGGAAAAAGTATTAGGTGGTCTGGTTAGTCTCAAAGATTAGGGCATGAGAGCAGATGAATGAGATGTGTCCTTGCATTCCAAGGTACGGTATACCTCAAGGAAGATGTAGGCAGGAGATTAAAGTCATTGATCACCTCCCGAGCTAAATTCCTTCGCTCCTAGCCAGAGGCGATTGAGTAATGCAAGACTGAGGGGAGTCTTATGGAAATTGTAAAACGAGTCATAAACAAGTGTCGGGGGAAGAGGGAGAATCTCCCTCTGCCCTTTCCCTTAAGGTTCTTCTGGCTGGCCAAATAATCAACAAGACAGGTTAGCAGGAGAAAATAATACCAAGTTTAATAACATGTATACATGGGAGAAAGCAGGAACACTGCGTTTCTCAACACAATAGCAGAAATTCTCGTCTTAAATATCTTTTTCAGCCAATGACAAAGGAGGATTTTGGCGGTGGGGGGAGTCAGTTACAGGAGATTACCACTAAAGCACAGTAAACAAGAGTAAGGTTTATTATGTAGCTCAAGGCCTCGCCTTCCACATTGATAAGTCACTAGAAATGAGCTCATCCCCCTCTCTTCTCCAAACAGAGAGGGAGATACCTTTACAAATGGAGATTTCCCTTATAAATGTAAATGATTGTCTGGCAACTCTTCGCAGGGTCATCTAGAGAATGTGGCCAGAGAGACAGAACTTCTGATAAGAGGGGCTTGTTGGTGACTTTCTTATTGTAACATTTACCCTACGTTATCTTTACAGCCATCATGATAGATCTGTTCCAGGAAGGAGCTACCATGTCAAATTCTTTAGGCAGTTAGTGGGGGAGGTCAAACGTCCTCAGAGAAAACAACCAAGGTAAAGAGATAGATTTCAGGGTGGCCAAATCTTGATCTCCCACACAAGGTTTCAACCACATCAGTTTGGCTCTTGGCACACCCACCTTGTAATGTACTACTCGCTCCATTGTAATGTCCTATGCTTAATCTTTCAGGAATGGGGGCTGTGCTTTCAGGCTTCTATAATGCATATTCATTACAGAAAAATTAGCATATATTGCAAAGGAAAACAAAACTACTTTCTTATCATGCTGTTTAAAAATAGCTAAAGTTAAGATTTTGAAATATTTTATTCTAGTCTTTCTCTATGCTTGTTTTAAGTATTATATATATATAGTTAATGATTCTACCATTATGGAAAAGAGATCTTATACCTATGGTTGACAAGGGTCATACGCACCCCATGTATAAAAGAATTTATTGAAAAAAAACAATAACTGGTCAATGTGTTTATTGCCAGAAGAATAATGTACAAACCAGACCCCCTGTACCTCCCCTGGCCAAAGCAACTCAAAGCCGGGGGCCTTTACCAGGGGAGACTGGCAAGCTGGCCTCGCTGCTACGGCCACGGCCCCGGAGGGTACAAATGCCTCTTGGTGTTTGTGGATACATTTACTAGATGGACTGAAACCTTTCCTCACAGGTGGGAAAGAGCAAATGAGGTAACAAAAGTGTTGTTAAAAGAAATAATTCCCCATTTTGGGTTGCCTAGATCAATACAGAGAGACAATGGGCCAGCCTTTAAATCAAAAGTAACCTCTGAAGTAGCCAGCGTTTTGAAAATTAAATGGAGGCTACATGCCACATGGAGACTACAAACGTCTGGAAAAACTGAGCAGGCCAATCAAACTTTAAAGAAAACCTTGGCTAAACTGTGCCAAGAGATGCAGGAAAATTGGCTAAAATTACTGCCAACAGCCCTCACTAGGATAAGGGCAGCTCCAAAAGGCAAACTGAAGCCTAGCCCTTTTGAAATGACCTATGGGAGGCCATTCCCTAAAGACTCAGATTTGCTCACAAACCCAGACCCAGAGGTTTCCATGGCAATCAAACACATGATCAATCTGAAGCAGCTGGTAGATGCACTCAATAAGTATGGAAACTTCTGTCTTCCCTTGCCCATGGAGATCAAACTCCACTCATATGAACTGGGAGATTGGGTCTATCTTAAAACTTGGAAAACCAAGATCAGCTAAATCCTATTTTGGTAGGGCCTTGCTTGGTGTTACTAACCACACATTCTTCCCTAAAATTAGAAGGAGTCACCCCTTGGATCCACCACACGTGGGTAAAAAAGGTGCCCACACCTGAACATCAAGAGAGATTGTCACAGACAATTGATGACTCTGAGTTTTCCTGCAAACCACTCTCTGATTTGAAATTCTTGTTTCTGCAACACTATGCAGATAAGTAATGACTGGCTATCCATCCCAGGCTCTGCCCTGGATCCTAACCAACCCCATACCCTTTAGGCATGGTATGCTTCCAAGGAGGTTGCATCTTCCTGGGCAGCAAGACTAGGTCCATCAGAGAAATGTGCAACCCAGTATCTAGACTATAAAGAGCTGGTGGAATCTGGAGGCGGGGGGGCAAGTATGCCCAGACCCTAACCACATACTAAACACACTGAGGCTATAAAGTTACAGATGATTGTTACGAACAACTAGGGACTATGCCTCTGGTGACACACAAAGCTATTTGAGATTAGCTGGAAATTCTGCTCCTCTGTTGGTCCCTATGACAATGCCCATGCTCAGCAGGAAGCAGTTACAGAAGACAGACCTTCGACCTGTGCCCCTCAAGAATGAGAAGCAGGATAAAACTGGAGGAAGGATTTGTCACCAAATACGTGCCCCGAGGAACTGAAGAGTAGGTTTGGAAGCATTTAACTGTTTTTCCAAGTTTTCTTTTTCCCTTTTGTTATGTTAAGGAGATGCAACCACCAACCACCCTGGACCAGAACAAGCCTCACCACAAGAGCTACGCCCATAACCTGTGCCTTATGTTTAATGCTAAGATCTCTCCAGGAGGAGCTTAGGCCTCATTACCAGAACGTGCAGTGTATGTGGAAGCATGCTTTCCAACTGAGCCTGCATAAGCGAAAACCCACCTCTCCCTTTTGAATATTCATTCCTCATCTGAAATAAAAGGACCCTGCTTCCCTTTGTTCAGGGATGCCATGAATTTGGAAATGATTCCTCATGGTCTGCTATTTGCTGCAAATACACTTTACTTTGTGAGAGAACTTCCACTGGTGTAGAGTCTTACTTAACTCGCCAGGAGTCAAACACACTTGGTTCGGTAACATTTAGAACAGTGCCTAACACTTAGTAAGCATTTAATCAATGCTTGGGAAAACAAACAGAGGAGTCCAAAGAAGTAGGGGGGAAAAAATTAATGTCTGATTAGGTATGGGATTCCAGATAGCCTGTTTTCTCCCATACATTATCTACAAGCTTCCCAATCAAAAGATGGCAATAAATAGACACTAAATCTTAGTTATTTATTGTATTAAAAGGGAGAGAGTAAATTTTTATTTTATTTATTTTTTTTTTTTGAGGAAGATCAGCCCTGAGCTAACATCAATGCTAATCCGCCTCTTTTTGCTGAGGAAGACCGGCCCTGAGCTAACATCTATTGCCAATCCTCCTCCTTTTTTTCCCTCAAAGCCCCAGCAGATAGTTGTATGTCATAGTTGCACATCCTTCTAGTTGCTGTATGTGGGACTCGGCCTCAGCATGGCCGGAGAAGTGGTGCGTCGGTGCACGCCCGGGATCCGAACCCGGGCCGCCAGTAGCGGAGCTCTGGCACTTCACCACCAAGCCACGGGGCCGGCCCACTTTCGTTTTTAAGAGAACAGAAACTTATCTTGAAAACCCTCTGCCTGAATCACTGGCCAATAAAAACCTGTGAATCTGGCTTTTGCCCTGCACACGGCAATGGAAACACATTACTTCTCCCCTTTCACACATCTTTCACTTCTAGTGAGATTGTCTCCCAAGTCACAAGACACTTCCTGCTTGGAACTGATTTCTTAACTGTAAGTACTTTAAAATTGGGTACTTCTTTAAAAGCTTATCTTAGCACTAAAAAAAAAAAGTTTTCTTTAAAAGTATTTGATTTTCTTGTCTTTATTTCTAACATGCTGTATTTTGAGATTCAGCTGAAAGACCAATGTTTTCTTATCTAATTGCTTTAAATTTAGTAAATTTAGTCAAATTCAACAAGTATGTGCCAAACGTGTGTTAGGTGCTGTGTTTTTCAAAGTAGTGTAAGATAGCCTTGAATCCACATCAACTACTGCTTTCAGGAGGAAATACATATTAGGTATTGAGTTTACTAACCTGATCATTAGTTTCTCTCTTTATTTCAATGCGTATGAATGAATGTTTACTTGTGCTACTCTAATTTCTTTGTGCTTTGAAAATATTTTACTTGACTTTATCCATTTGAAATATTTAGAAACAGATGAGATTTTATAGATTTAGCTAATGAATCATGAGAATCCTTGAATTTTCAGTATGAAAGTAAGAAAAATAGACTAGAATGTTTCAAAATTAAATTCTGGTATTTCATTTATATCTGTGAAGAAAGATATTACCCTTCTCATCTCGTATCTAATAGCTTATGAGATGAGAGATTACGAAATGGAAATGTTGCAATCAAAGCAAAAAAAATTTAAATTTAACATCAATAAACACTAGAAAGAAGAGGAAAATGTAAGTAATGTATTTAGTACTCAGACTGATTAATATTAATAAATATTATTAGTTCTTCTCAAGAGTGAGGTGTTCCAATGCAGGGGAGACAGACATAAGTTTAGCTCTAACTAAGACTAACGGATAAAATTAGGATATTTAAAAACGTGAGCCAAATCCTGCAACGTTTCTTGGCATTGAGGCCATTCCATGAAAGGAACCTTCTAAAGAAAGGAGTTGTAATATCATTATTCAAAGCTTGTCCACCAAGATTCCCATTTCAATTCCTCCTGCCTCCATTTTTCCTTTTTCCTGAGTTTCCCTGCCAACTTTTTTCATCACTCTCTCTGCCCCTGTGGGATCAAAGGTGGCATGAAATGAAACAGCTGTGTGGCCGTTCAGTGATGGGCAGAGCTGCTGGCTGTGGAGAGGGACCTACAGACATCTCCCAACCCCTGCTAAACCTAACACAAGGCTTTTACATACCTTGGGCGCCCGATAAATGTTTGTTGAATTGGGTTGGATCTGTGGTTATTCATAACAGAAGAGAAATTAAAAAGCCCAGGGCCATGGGTTACAAAGCACTGGCATTGGAACCTCCCAGGATACCAGGGCTCTGTCCCAGGCAGGCAGTGAAGGGGCGAGTGGGGCTCCTTCAGTCTGTGTTCCTGGGGCAAGTTGGAGGCCTCGCCATAGGCTGCATCTGCCTGGAGAGAGGGAAACCATTTTTCTAACTCTCACCAAGCTGTGTCTGCGTAGGAGGGCCACCTTTCTCTACTTTACATGACACTACCCTATGGCATAGGAGCAGCGGATTCCTGGACCTCAGCCTATCCCACCTAAATCACAATCTTGGAGGATAGTGCCCAGGAATCTACAAGCTCTCCAAGTGGCTTTTACGCACAGTAAGCTTTGAGGACCACTGAACAGGGGAGACAAGATTGTACTTAAGGCCTAAGAAATTCTTAGAAACATCACTTGGCGCATAGAGATTTTAGGGAAGTCGTTCTTTGCTATCTCTCCCCAACTCCTGCTATTGATCTCTTACCTCGAATGCCTGAGGTTAAAAACTACTGGATACTTACTGGCCGAAGCAAAGAGAATTGCAGTTGTTTGGGACATTTAGCATTTGTTTCTGTTTTATATTTTGTTGCAAATTAAAGGATCCCTAGAATTTTGGAATGATATTTAAATCACAGAGCTACATAAGAGTGTGATTGTTTCCTCCTCTCAGTTTTAGAACTATCAAGGCATATTTCCTTGAGTAAGAAATCTCATGTGAGAGGTTACAAGACCCTTTGAAGAATAAGCTAAATTTGTCAAATGGAGGTGTGCGATGCTGGTTCCCTCTGGTTCTGCTCTTTTGGGCTGGGTTGGGCTGAGTACAACAGCCTTGCCCACTGCTGTGGGTAACATTCACTAGAGACTGGTAACTTCTAACAGCATGAGAAACCTCCTGGGCCCCCACTCCCTGCTCAGTTCTCTGTGCTTAAGTAAACAGAAGCACCTGGGTCCCCACAATTTCCTATTTTCAGAGAGGAAGTCAAAAGTAATGAAAGAAACAGAAACTTACACCTTTGACTGTTGGGCTGAAGACTGTTTAGGGCACTACACTGAGGAAGTAAACTTTTGATGAAAATAATAAGAATAATAATAAGTTTTCACATATTGAGGTATATGGGGAGGCTATTCTGATTTAAATCTGATTCAGCCTAAAACTTGTTTTTCCCAGAGCAGCCTGACTTATGGCCCACGGAACATGCGTTGTACATCCACTTCAAACATTTTCCCAAAGCAAAGAATGCACTCCTTAAAGATAGGGATGAATGTCTGCCTTTCTCTGACACCAATATCAGTACTTGTTTGAAGATAAGCTTTTTTCCCAGAGAACCAAGGTCAAGTTGACCTGCTGTGTATGTGCTAAACTGTGGCAAAACACCTCCTCGTGACTTTGGGAAAAAAATTGTATTTTCCGTCATGCTTGAGGTATGTTCTGTGTTCTGAAACGGTATATAACCACGCTGTAAACCAGGTTTCTCCAGAGTGCTTATTCCCCTGGGGAACACAACAACTTCCAGGCTAGTCCTCAGCATTAGCTCATGAAATACCTTTCTTGGCTATAGATTGGTTATTGATTATTTGCATTGACATTTCCATACAAAGTAACTGGCAGTCAGCACATGGATAGTTTGGATGAAGCTGCTTGCCACAGGATATACAGACTACCGTTGATTCGACTTCAGAGGCACTCAGAGAATGCTCAGGTCTCAAGCTGCTCTAAGGGCTAAGAGCAGCCAATCTGAATATACAAATCCATATAGCATTATACTGAGTGAGAACAGTCAGGTGAAGGAAAGGATGATTCTACAATTGCAGGCAAGTTTTTATTCCGAAATCTTCAGACTGTTGTTGTTATATTAAAAATCACCGTGTAGACTACTTGAAAAATAAGTGAATTAAATGAACATGTTTTTCCTCTGAGAGAGATTGTGGAAAGGATATTCATTCATTCATTCAGTTGGTATTTATTTATTTGTTTGTTTATTGCTGAGGAAGAGTGGCCCTGAGCTAACATCTGTTGCCAATCTTCCTCTTTTTGCTTGAGGAAGATTCACCCTGAGCTAACATCTGTGCCAATCTTCCTCTATTTTTTTGTACGTGGGGCGCCACCACAGCATGGCTGATGAGGGGTGTAGGTCTGTGCTGGGAATCTGAACCCACCAACCCGGCCGCTGAAGCGGAGCGCACCAAACTCAACCACTACACCACAGGGCCAGCCCTCCAGCTGGTATTTATTGAATGCCAACTGTATACCAGGCATTGGCAAGGGGCTAAGGAAAAAAAGAAAATACAAACAGCTTTAGGATAGTCAGCATGAACTCTTTACTTTTTTTTTTTTTTAGTCACTGGATTTGCTTTTCATTTCCAAAATGAATATTTCTTGTGTTGATTATAAAAGGCATAATGCTAATTGTGAAAAATTTCTTCAGACAATACACAAAATTATAAAGATAAAAGTAAAAAAATCTATCAGCCAATCACCCAGAGATAACCACCCAACATTTTGTTGTATAGCCTTTCATATGTTTTTCTGGTATTTGATTTTTAAAAGGAAATGTGAGGGCCCGCCCCGTGGCTTAGCCGTTAAGTGCGCACCCTCCGCTGCTGTTGGCTCCGGGTTCAGCACCCAGGGCTCGCACCAACGCACCGCTTCTCCAGCCATGCTGAGGCCGTGTCCCACATACAGCAACCAGAAGGATGTGCAGCTATGACATACAACTATCTACTGGGGCTTTGGGGGGAAAAAATAAATAAATAAAAGGAAATGTGAAAGAAAATTTTAATATAAACTTATTTTAGCATTTCCTGTAATGCCTCTTCTTCCCAGGCCCCAGGTGATATGGGAAGTCATCACCCAAAACTATGGTTTCTATCAGTTTTGAATTGCAGTTTGGGATCTAGGGAAGAACTGGGTGCTAGTATGTCTGGCCATGTAAAGCGGTCCTGGGAAGAACGACCATTGCTTAAGTGGCTTTCAGGTAGCCACCTATTAAGATGGTAAATGGGGCATGTGCCCCAGAAGTAGAATCGAGGGCCCACCTAATGGTGTTAAAATCGGCGGGGAGGTGATAGTTTCTGTTTCACCTCCTGATCAAAGGTAAGCTGAGCAGCCTGCACCATCTGAAAACTTTTTTAAATTTAGAAATGCCTGGTGAGACCGGGCGGCCGGACGGGCGGAGCGGCCAGGTGCCGGCAAGGGAGCGCGCCCGCCCCTGTCCCTGACCCGACGCGCGCCCAGCGTGTCCCGCCGCGTCCGACAGGGGGCAGCAGCCCGGGTCCCGGCCCCGCGGACCCTCCCTGCGGCCGCGAGGGCAGCCACTTGGAGCCGGCCGTCCCCTGATTGCGGCCGGCCCTGTTGTGGGCTCTGTGCAGCCGCCCTGGAGAATTCCGAGGCACATCAGGTCGGGGACATAACCAACGTTAGTGGATGGCAAATGCGGGTGCCCGGTGGAACCCGCCTTCCGCGCCCAGCTGCGGCTCGCTGTCACCAACCTAAGTGCCTAGAGGTCAGACCAGGTGAGAAGCCCACCCCACCCTCAGCGCAGCCCTCCCGAAGCCCGCCGGCCCCCGCATCTGGGGAGACCACACCTCCCCCGTGCACCATAAATGGGAGCAGAGGGTCTGACCGCTTGACTCAGCCTGACACGGACCTGCCCCTCCCCGCGCACACTGTCCTGCTTTCCTCTCCGCCTCCTTGACCCTCCTCCCTAGAAGGGAGCCAGAGAACAGCCCACTCGAGTCCACTTCGTTCCGTCACCTGATGATGATACCCTTCAAGATAGACGCCTTCTCCCCACGCAGACACCCACAAATAATGCACGCCTGGAATGATCAGCCCCCTTGGTTTTGTGTTCACTTACTAGAACCTTTCGCATTGTTTTCTGTGACACCCACAATGGTTAGCCTCTCTCTTTTATTGTAAAAGAACAGGAAAAGGCGATTATGGTACATTTTTTTAAATAAAGCAAAAATCAAAACCAAAAACCACTTAAGTGTAAATAAAAGGGCAAACCTAATAAGTTTAAAATAAGCTTCAAGTATGCTGAAGGCAGTTTATGGTATTTTATATTTAAACAAAAAAGAAATTTCTTTAGAATAGTGCCTAAGAATTATAAGGGGGAAATGAACCCATAGTTGAAAATTTTTATAAAGGCTATATTTACATTATATACGACTTGATTTTGGGAATATATTTTTACAGCATTTGTAACAGATTATTTTTGTAGTTTTCACTCTAAATTCTATGGGGCTCCCCCTCTTCCCATATTCTTTTTTATGTTTTGTTTGGGTTTTTTTTGAAATAATTTTAGATTTATGAAAAATGTTGCAAAATTAGCACACAAAAAGACAGACAATAACAAACGTTGGCCAGGATGTGGAGAAATTGGAACTGTCTTGTAAAATGTGGCCATTTTGGAAAAACAGTTTGATGCAGGTCTTCAAAATGCTACACATGGCCTTAGAGGTGTAGCCGGGAGCAGAGCTGCCTTCCGAAATGCTCCACAGAGAGTTACCGTTGTGACCCAGTAATTCCACTTCTGGGTATACGCTCAAGTGAAATGAAAGGAATGTCCACACAAAAACCTGGACACAAATAATAATAGGAGCATTATTCGTAATAACCAAAAAGTAGAAACAATCTAAATGCCTACCAACTGATAAATGGATAAACACAAAATGGTATAGTCACACAAATGGAATGTTATTCGGCCGTAAAAAAAAGTACTGATACATGCTACAACATGGATGAACCTTGAAAATATTATGCCAAGTGAGGGAAGTCAGTCACAAAAGACTGTGTAGTCTATGATTCCATTTATATGAAATGTCTAGAATAAGTAAACCAATAGAGACATACAGCAGATTAGAGGTTGTTTGGAGCTAGGGGAGGTGAGGAGAAATGGGGTATTTTTAGGGGTGTGTAAACTAAAATTAGTTTATGGTGATGGTTGTGTAACTATGAATATACTAAAATCACTGAACTGTACATCTTAAATGAGTGAATGTTATGGTATGTAAAATATATCTCAATAAAGCTATAAAAAAAATAGCACACAGAGTTCCCATATACCCTTCACCCAGTTTTCCCAGTTCTTAATGTCTTATATAACCATAGTACAAATATTGAAACCACGAAATTAATGTTGATAAACTACCATTAACTAATTAACCTAGAGATTTTATTCAAATTTTACCAATTGTTCCACTAACGTCCTGAGACAGAGAAGAGCAGCCCGGGCCGTCCCGGAGCAGGCCTGGTGCTATCAGCGAGGCCCTGGTGTTGCTGCAAGCTGGCCTGGCGCTCACACCAGGGTGTTTTTTTTAATTGAGACATAATTGACATATAACATCATATTAGTTTCAGGTGTACTACAACATAATGATTCAATATTTGTGTATATTGCAAAATGATCACCACAATAAGTTTAGTTAACACCCATCACCACACATAGTTACAAATTTTTTTTTCTTGTGATGAGAGCTTTTAAGATCTACTCTCGTAGCAACTTTCAAATATACAATACAGTATTATTAACTATAGGCACCATGCTGTACATCACACCTCCAAGACTTACTTATTTTATATCTGGAAGTTTGTACCTTTTGACCCCTTCACTCATTTCCACCACCCCCTACACACACACATTCCCGGAGTCTGGCAACCACCAATCTGTTCTCTGTTACCTATGAGCTCAGTCTTTTGTTTTGTTTTAGATTCCACGTATAAGTGAATTTGTCTTTCTCTGTCTGGCTGCTTTCACTTAGCATGATGCCCTCAAGGTCCGTCCATGTTGTCAATCACACCAGGTCTTGATGTTCTCCTCTTGCACATAAACAGTTTCACAGAGCGACAGCATCGGATAAGGCTACTCTGTGACCATGACAATCAAGATAAAAACACTAGCACTCCATAATCATATCTGAACACAGATGAACTTTAAACATTATCTAAGCCACAAGCCACAAAATACCAAACACTTCCCTTTTCTGGCTAATATGAGTGACTGCTGCTGCGTTACCTATTGCGGGATTGCCCTCCCTCTAGTCAGCCCTGTCTATAGATAAGATTTATTACTATACCCAATTATAGAATTGTCTCCACTTCCTTGATCCTCCTCCAAATCACCCACCAAAGCCTAAATTCTGTAAAAAGTCTTTTCTGACACCCTCTTTTTTTCCCCAGGGTGTGCCTTCTCCCTTGCAAGTAATGAACAAGTAATGAATCCAGCTTATTCAACTACAGATGTGTTCTTCATGGTCTCTGGCTGGAGAAGATTGACAGTCTCTTTTCTGTTCAAGATTCCATTCAGGATCCCAAATTGCATTTGGTCTCCATGTCTCCTTAGTCTCCTTCCATCTGGAATATTTCCTCAGTCTTTATTTGTCTTTCATGATCTTGACACTTTGAAAGAGTGCTGGCCAGTTATATTATAATATATCCCTTGCTTTGTGTTTGTCTAATATTTTCTTGTGACTAGATTCTGATATATGCGGTTTTGGCAGGAATAACACAGAAATGATGTTGTGTCCTTCAGTGCATGATAATAAAGAGGCACATGATGTCAATATGTCCCATTACTGGTAATATTAACTTTGATCTCTTGACTAAGATATTGTCTGCCAGGTTTCTCCACTGTAAAGTTGCTGTTTTCCCCTTTGTAATTAGTGAGTAACCTGTGGGGAGGTACTTTGAGGCCATGCAAATATCTTGTTTCTCATCATACTTTCAAAGCCTACTAATTTTAGCATCCATCCATGAGTCTTGCCTACAACCATTATTACTGTGGTGTTGGCCAAATGGTGATCTAGTATGCCCATCATTCCTTCTACATTCATTATTGGGAATTCTACCATAAGAAAGCACTATCTCTTCTCCCTCATTTTGAAATTTATTCTTTTATTTATATCAGTATGGAATTATGGATAGATATTTTAGCTGATGACTTATAATCCATTATTAACATTATTTTGTTGATCAAAATGTCTCAGATTTGGCCATTGGGAGAGCCATTAAGTTGGCTCTTAGGTCTTGTCTCTAATCCATTTTTGAGCCCTTTTTTACTTTTTGGTCCCACAAGATGTTCCAGGCTTGTCTTGTACTTTCCCTGCCCCAGCCCTGGAATCAGCCATTTCTCCAATGAACTCTAGTACCTTTTTATTGGAAAATGGTATTTAGAAACCAAGATTTGGGCACGAGGTGTGCTCATTGATACTGGGTTGTTGTTGCTTCTAGATCCTCTCAATGGACAGAGCTAGGAAATATATTTATGTATATACACATATCTATATCTGTGTGTGTGTGTGTGTGTGTTTATGTAATGTAAAGCTGTTATTTGTTGCTTCAATGGCTCCCTGAGTGCTTGTTTTGAACTTTTATCTCATTATTGCCCATTTCTGGGTACCCAGCCCGACATATGTGTTCATAGCCTTATGATGACCTCTCCATCTTACTCTTCCTTCCTTGCCGTGTTGACCCAGTTACATTCAAATTACCCCGTGAGAATGTTTCCTGCATGCCAAAAAAGGCCTTTCTTTGCCCATGGGCCCTTGCTCTGCTCTCTCTCTACCTGTGGTTACCAAACTTTGGGCTTTTGGGTGACTTTGTGTGACCCTCTGGGCATGCCATGTCTCCCTCATTAGGACCTGTGAGTAGAATAAATCTTTTAATTTTATATGCCTCTCTGAGTGTAATTCCAATGTCCATGTTGGAGTGATCCTTAAAGACCCCATGAGGGGGACTTACCCCTCATTTACAACACTGTGTGTGTGTGTGTGTGTGTGTGTGTGTGTGTGTGTGTAAATAACCATGAGTTCATACTTCTGATTCCAATCCAACAGCACAGGATTCTTACTAGTGTTTCTCCTTTCCTTATTTGTAATTTCTTTCCCTGATAGTGAAAAACCTCAATCTCATTATCCACAATATATTTGTTCAAGCCTAGTGTGTATTTATATTTATATATATATATAGAGAGAGAGAGAGAGAAGTTTCAGAATTGCTAACCCATATCCCTGTGAAAAACAAGTGTGCTAACTAGACTACAATATTTGTGTCAGTTCTTTTTGTGTTTAGCTTTACATTATATAGTCAAACTACTGTTTTCCAAAATTACTTAGGTTACCTTTCTCTTCCCCACTCCCTTCACTGTGGTTATAATATTAATTGTAATATGCACCTAAATAGTAGGGCCATTTGTTACTGTTTTTATTGTATTTTGTGTTCCTTCCACATTCTGGTTGATTTTAATTATCCATTTATGTGTTGACTAGATATGTAAAATATTAGCATGGTTCAAAGAGTCAGAGCCATACAAAAAGGTATACTCAGAGAAGTGTCACCCCATCCCTACTACTGCATTTCCATTCTCCCAATCTTTCCACCCCATTTACTCTGAACATAACAAATTTCAGTTGTTTCTGGTTTATTCGTCCTGTAATTCTTATTGCACAATTGAACAGATACATGTATGTTTTCTTATATCCCTTTATTCCTTACATGAAGGATATCCTACAATAGATACTCTTTTGTGCATTGCTTTTTTCACTTAACAGTATATTCTGGAAATCATTCCATATCAGTTTATAGAGATTGTCCTCATTCTTTTTTCAATAGCTGCATAGTTGCGTGGATGTACCATGGTTTATTCAACCACTCTCCCATATAGAAGCATTTGGATTGTTTACAATATTTTGCAAAAACAAACAATGCTGCTATGAATAACCTCATGCATGTGTATTTTTGGCATTGTTGGAAGTATATCTTCAGGATAAATTTCTAGAGTGGGATCACTGGGTCCAATGGTAGGTGCATATATAGTTTGTTAGGCCAAAATTCCTTCCCAACAACAGAATGGTTGTACTAACTTGCATTCCCACTAGCAATATATTAGAGTGCCTGTTTCTCCACAGCCTTGCCAAAAGAATATGTTGCATACTTTTTAATTTTTGCCAATCTGACAAGTGTTTAATTTGCATTTCTTTAATTTTGAGTGAGTCTGAACTTTTGTTTAATATATTAAGGGTTATTTTCATGTATTCTTTTGCAAATTATCTGTTCCTGCCTTTTTGCCATTCTCTCAACCTTAGGGCTTTCAAATGTCTCTCTTTTTAGAGGTTTTTTTAAATACTTAATGTCAGATTTTGTATTCTTTTTTTGTACTTATAATAATTTTATTAAAACTTAAAAAAATACATGGTGTTTGCATACTACACTCACTAATGGGAAGGGAAATACCTAGAGCTATTTTCTGATGGTGACGATGTTCAACAGATACAAACATTTAAAAGAACATTTTTAAGCTTCTTCATTCTTTATTAAAAAAAATTAAACTGGTTTTATCTTCATCCAAAATAACTGAGCATCCTTGGCATAAGACTATTTGCTAGGACTCAGGGTACCATCTATAAGAGTAGACCTGCTTAATTTATAATTAGCTATGATGAAGCCTGGGCAGATTTAGACAAGTTTGAACCATTCCTGCATGATACACTTTCAATTGTGTGGAGAAATATCCAAGACGTTGCCCTGTTTTTAAAACCATTCCTGGTTTCACATACTGCTCTATTCTTGTTCAAGAGAACTACCAAACCAGCCAGGTGTTACTAAGGAATGAGATCTAGAAAGAAACCAACTAATTCAACAAATAGAAACAGTGTAAAATAATATGAAACAATTGAGGTAATTTGCTTGTTTTTGAAACTGCTCTCTCTATGAGGGAAAGAATGTAAGAAAGCAAATACTGTAATCCCATTTCCTGAGTATCTGGAGGCACTGTATTTTCAATTTTAGTGTTTTCCTTTTGTGCTTTTTGAAACATGTCCTGAATTCTGAAGTGGAATGTATTACATCCCAGCGCCTAGCACACTGTAAGGGAATAAAGCATATTATAAGTACTTAATTCAACAAGACAATGAAAAGTAACTTCTATGAGCCTAACATTGAGCTTGATGCTAAAGGAATAAATATGAAAAGAGGGTTCCAAGGAGAACCCTCAAGGAGATCACAACAAACCAATGACAATGCCACACTATAATAAGTGCTATGATGGAGGGGGCTCTAAGCTGAGGGGCAAGGGGAGGAACAGGGACTGTGGAGCGACCCAGAGAAGGATCTGAATTTCACAATTTACTTAAACTCTCTGAGCCTCCATTTCCTTATCAACTCAATAAACATAATTTCTACTTTGCAGCACTGTTGTAAGGTTAGCAGACAATGTGAGTCTAGTACAGTGTCTGATCTAGAGTAGAATCTCATTTACTATTCGCTGATATGATTGCCAGTAAATGTGTAAGGAAATCATCAAAAGAAATTTTCTTGCTACATTTTTGTACATTATAGCCACTCTCTTCTATATTTATCTGATTCTTTATTGTTCATGAAACTCATCCCCAGACTTTATTTCATTTAATACTCAATGAGCCTGTGAGGTGGGTAGGTGAGAAACCATTTCCATTTTACAGATTAGTAAGTGGAAATTTAAATGACTGGGCTGTTAAATGACTAGTCCAAGATCACACAGTTTAGGAGACCAGGATTTGAGCAAAGATATTCTCACTCTGAATCTGATGTATATTCCATGACCCCACACTGCCTCTCATGATGGGGAGAAATTAGGAGTAATCTAACAAAATGCACTTCATAATAAACTTTGCTGGGACACACTATCAGGGCTTCCCCCTGACATGCGTCAAGGGTCTGTCAAGCCAGCACTGACAGGGATACAGGCTCCAGCTGAATTTGAAGTGAAGGACCAACTTGGACGCAGGAAGATTGGAGAGGGCTGCTGTGATGTTGTGATTTGTAATAAGAAATAGATGTTTGGTCTTTATCTCTGTTCATGGCACAGAGCTTCTAAAATCCTTGGAATTTCTTAAGTGATAAGAGCAATAAAGTTGTCTTGATATTCATAACAAGCCCCTGTCAACTACAGAGGAGTTTATACTAATGAAGTGACTTTTGGAAAGCCCTTGAGGATGGGGGCTGGTTGCCAGGAGAACCAGCCAGGTGATTAGAGAGTTGGAACTTTCAACCCCACCTCCCAGACCTCCGGGGAGGGCAGAGATGGCTGGAGACTAAGTTCAATCACCAATGGCCAATGATTTAATCAATCATGCCCATGTGATGAAGCTTCCATGAAAACCCAAAAGGATCGGGTTTAGTGAGCTTTTGGGTTGGGGTGCCGGGAGGGTGGCACACCCCAAACTCCACAGGTTCTCCTCACCCTATGTATCTCTTCATCTGACTGTTACTCGTATCCTTTAATACTCTTTGTAATATACCAATAATCTAGTAAATAAACTGTTTTCCTGAGTTCTGTGAGCCACTCTAGCAAATTAACCGAACCTGAGTAGGGCTCGTGGGAAGCTCTGATCTATAGCCGATAGGTCAGAAGCACAGGTGGCAACCTGGACTGCCAAGTGGCATCTAAAGTGGAGGAGGGGGCAGTCTTGTGGGACTAACTCCTTAACCTGTGGGATCTGACACTATCTCCTGTAGACAGTGTCAGAATCGAGTTGAATTGTAGGACACTCCAGCTGGTGTTGCAGAATGACTTGGCGTGGGAAAAACTACCACACATTTGGTGATCAGAAGTGAAGCAGAGTCTTCTGTGAGTAGACAGAAAACAGGGCAGTTTTTTCTTACGACTGCTAATCAGAAATCCAAAACAAGAAGTAACACAAAGAGGAGCGAGAGGGGGAAGGGTGCGTGTGCACAAAAGCTTAGGATGGTGCAATTTTAGAGAAGCCTGTTTCCTGTAATTTGCCACTTCTGACCACAATCACAGGTTGGTCATTTGTTGCCCTGTCTTGTTTGGATACTAGGTACTACGATACTAGGATACTAGGTCTGAAAACAGTACTCACCACCCTGTTCCGCTCTATTACTCCAAGGGAAGCATCTGTTCCTTTTACTGGTTCAGTGAATTCCTTGCCCCGCGGGCCTCTGTCCTCTGGGAAGTGGAGATAGAAACTACGTTCTTCAAAGATAAACAAGCAACTTGATACTAAATTACCTCGCTCACCTGTGAAAAGAGTGCCTCAAAACAGGCTCCAAGAGCAACCTCCGGGCAACTTAAAACCAATTTTCTCCTTTTCAGATCACAGCCATTTAAGACCCTGCATCGAAAATGCAAACTTCTGCGCCGGTGGTCATTGTGACTCAGCCCGGATCTGGTCGCATTGCCCAAACCTCCAACTGGCAGACTGGCATGTGCGATTGCTTCAGCGACTGCGGAGTCTGTAAGTACTGGGAAAAGTGCCCCCGTGCTTGACATGGAGGTGAATTACCAGAGACCAACCCTTCCCTCATTCCTCCCTTATTGTATAGTAAAAGTTCCTGACCTGTTACAGGGCACCCTGCATGTCAGGCAATGGGATGTTAACATAAAAGGCCTGTGCTGATTATAGGTAAATGCTTCTCCAGCCCTTCAAAGAGCAGTCTTACTCCTAAAATAAGTTCTGGAGTTAACAGTAAAAAAGCTGATGATTCTAGCAATGAACAGACCTGGCCTAATGATTATAAATAGACCATACATTGAATTAAGAGAGACATTTCAAGTTTAACTTGATTTAAAAAAGGAGAGAGACTGTTCTTGTTATAAATTAGACTTACTACTTTGTAGTTACATTGTGCCCAGCGCACGAGGGTTTTGTCCATGGTTTCAGCGTGAGCTCAGAGAAGGATTATTTTAATTTGTACATTTAGGTGTTTTATACATCTGAGAATAAAGAATTCTAAAGGCAATTAGCTTCTCATTGGGAGAATATCTCTGACTCTGCTTTGTTTTCTTTTTATGAGATCTAAGTGAACATGGGAAAGGAAGTTTGGGGGTGCGACAGGGGTGTCAGAGAGGATCAAAGCGCTTTGTTCTCAGCACCAACCAAGAAACAAACAAATCTGCCTACAAAAAAATTTGCTTTGAAGTTTATTTGCCTGTCTCAAGTCTACATAGTGTTCTGAGACAAGGAAAGAAGATACGTTAACCTTTAAAGTACCAGTGAAACTGAAATTTGGAATCGAGTAGGTAATTACATTGAAAAGCATAGAGGGGAAAAATTACCTAGGAAATGGAACAATGGGGTTTGTTTATTCACTCTCATTGTCTTACTGATGACCTGGGGTGATGAGTTCCACATCTCAGAACATTAGCTCAACGTCTGCAGATCACAGTGATAATGAGACTACATCAGTAAAACCCTCTAAAGATGAACGTTTTAATCTTCCAGCCACTAGTATTGTTACTCAGGTAAGTGAATTACAAGTTCTAATGTGAGCTTAATTGCTTCACGGCAGGGTTTCTTAACTGTAGATCTGACCCAATCGTTCTCCCTTCTTAAAATATTTCAGTGGTTTCTCATGACTTTCATAACCGACTCTGAGCACTCACAGTCATCACCCAGTCCCCAACCTGCCTCGTCCTCCAGCTTCATCCCCATCCCATCCCTGGGCTCTGGCCATATGGAAGGAACACCAGCCATTGCCAAGACATGCCAAGTTATCTCAAAGAGGCTCTTTGCCCTTTTGTCTACCTGTAAATTCCTAATTAGCCTTCAATATTTGGATCAAGCAGCGTTTCCTTCTCCATGCCTTGAAGGCCCCATTTCTGTGGGTGACCCCTTGGCATCTTGAGTAGCTTTCTGTTGGAGAAATTTTCATATTATCTGACTTCCCTACCAGATTTCAGACAGAGACACTGAGGATAATCTCTGGAATATGGCTAAATTTCAGGGAATCATTCAATAAAAGGATGAAAGTGCTACAAAAAGCATACATACTTTCCAAGGTGTGTCCATTCCTGAAACGATTGGGTAGGGAGAAAGGAGAAGCTGCTGCGATGCTGAACAAAGCACTGAGGGTGGATTGGCAGCAGGGCATGCGGCAAAGGCCTCATGGTTTGGACTGCCATTCACGAAAGCAAACTAGCTTTCGACTGTAGTGGCGGCAGAGTGGAGTAACTTGTACCTCTGGTTTCGTGTGTCCAGGTTTCTGTGGCACATTTTGTTTCATGTGCCTTGCATGTCAAGTTGCATCTGATATGAATGAATGCTGTCTCTGTGGAACAAGTGTCGCCATGAGGACCCTCTACAGGACCCGATACGGCATCCCTGTGAGTCTCTTACAATGCTTATCATTCAAATACGCACCCACCTCCAGAATACCTGTTGTAAGCATGGAGGCCATTGGTAGGAGTTTCCTAGCATGTGCAACCTTGTATTCAATTCTAGCAATAGGTCCTCTAGTTATGTGACCTCCTTCTAGGTTTCTGTTGAAAACCCTAGAAAATAAACAACTCTTATATTTGCGATGTATATCATACAATGGAAGAGGATTATTCAGAACCTACTATGCGCCAGGTACATTACATATGTTACCTCACTTAATCCTTACACCATCCCTGCAAAGTGAGTAAGTCCACCACATTTTTCAGAGGACTTTAAAGTTTTTTGTGTGTGTGTGAGGAAGATCAGCCCTGAGCTAACATCCATGCCAATAGTCCTCTTTTTTTTTTTTTTTTTTTTTTGCTGAGAAAGACTGGCCCTGAGCTAACATCCGTGCCCATCTTCCTCCACTTTATATGTGGGACACCGCCACAGCATGGCCTGACAAGCAGTGTGTCAGTGCGCACCCAGGATCCGAACCCAGGCCACTAGCAGCGGAGCGCACGCACTTAACCACTACACCTTGGGGCCAGCCCCTGGACTTTAAAGTTTTAAGAGGTGGAGTAACTCACTCAAAGATAAGCACTAGTAGTAGAGTCAGTATTCAACTCAAACTTTCCGTGCAAGCACATTCCATTACACCATAAGCTTCACTTTATGTAGTAGGAGAATGTATTAGTCAGGGTTCTCCAGAGAAACAGAACCAAAAGGAGATATAGATGATGATATAGATAGATATAGACATAGATATAGACACAGACATAGACATAGACATAGATATATAGACATAGATATATAGATATAGATACAGCTATGTAAAGAGAGAGAGATTTTCAGGAATTGGCTCATATGATTGTGGGGGCTGGAAGTCCAAAAAGTGGGGTAGGCAGGCAGGCTGGGAAGAGTTGCAGTTCAAGTCCAAAGGCAGCCTCCTGGCAGAATTCCTTTTTGCTCAAGGGAGGTCAATTTTTCTATTAAGGCCTTCAACTGATTGGATGAGGCCCACCCACATTATGGAGGCAAATCTGCTTTACTCAAAGTTTACTGATTTAAATGTTAATCTCATCTAAAAGATACCTTCACAGAAACATCTAGAATAGCATTTGGCTGAATATGTGTCTACCATGGCCTAGCCAAGTTGACAAGTAAAATTAACCATCACAGGGGCCGGCCCTGTGGTGTAGTGGTTAAGTTCAAGGTGCTCCGCTTCGGCAGCCTGGGTTCGCGGGTTCAGATCCCAGGCATGGACCTACACTGCTCATCGGCCATGGTGTGGCGGCGACTCATATACAAAATAGAGGAAGAAGGGCACAGATGTTAGCTCAGGGTGAATCTTCCTCAACAACAACAACAATTAACCATCACAGGAAATAAATGAATAGGCAGAATATTTTAGGAACTTATTTTATTTCATTGAAATTATTTTATGTTTTCATTTAAAAATATTTATTAGTTTTTTAATTACAAAATAATGCATGCTATAGATAATTTTATGACAAATTCAAACACAGAGGTATATAAAGTAAGAAGTGAAAATCTAACCCCTTTATACCTAATTCCACTACTCAGTGATAAACGTTATTAATAATTTGGTGTGAATCCTCTTTCAGGTATTTTTCTATGCCTGTAAGGCGTATAAATGTAGATTAGAGGTAGCTGTACCTATAGATCTAGACGTATGGGGCTTTGCAGGGCTCTTTTATTCTGTTTTGTTTTTATTTTTAAAAATGGGATCATACTACACTGTAACTTGTTGTCTTTTTTATACTTAATACGTGGTAGACCTCCTTTCTGTTGGTAATACAGATTCTTTTTAATGTCTGCATAGTATTCCATCATATGGATAATTTACTTAATCACTTCCTTATTGAGGAAAGGTTAAATAATATTGCAGTTGAAATAGTTGTGCATATACGATTTTGTACACGCACTGGTGTTTTTGTAGAAGTGTCCTAGATTAGATCGATAGATGATAGGGTATGCACATTCAAAATGTGAAAGATACTGTGAAATATTCCTCCAAAAAGGTTGTATCAATTCATAATCCACTAACATTATATGTGTGCCAATATTGGATAATACTTTCTTTCATTTTGCCAGAGAGGCAAAAATGGTATTCCATTGTTGTTTTAGTCTAATTTTTATTAGTTAGATCAAGCAACTTTTTGAGAATTTATTGTCCTTTTGCATTTCTTATATAAATTATCTGTACATATCCTCTGTTCATTGTTTTATTGGGTTCTTGGCCTTTTCTTTCTGATTTGTGGGAGCTCTTTATTTATTATGCTATTATTGTTTAATATGAAAGTTATCAAGTTTTTTAAAGCCTTAGTACATAATCAATTTTTTTAAATGCTCCTTAGGAGTTTGAAAAATTAATAACAGTCTGAAACTAAAACTTTTGTTGGTTTTAAAATTTGGAAGATTGGATGGAAGAGGAAGAAATAAAGGCATTCTACAGACCAGATCACATAGCTAAACATAGATTTTTTTTTCATTTTTATAAAAACAACCTTATTGAGGAATAATTGACTTACAATAAACTGCGTATATTTAAAGTGTACAATTTGATAAGTTTAGACATATGTATGTACCCATGAAACCAACCTCACAGTGAAAATAGTGAACGTATTCATCACCCCCAAAAGTTTACTCATTCCCCTTTGTAATCCTTCCCTCTGTCCCCTGCTCCCCTTCCCCAAGTAACCACTGATATGCTTTCTGTCACTATACATTAGTTTGCATTGTCTATGGTTTTATATAATAGAACTATACAATGTGTACTCTTTTGTCTAGCTTCTTTCACTCGGTATACTTATTTTGAGATTCATCCAAGTTGTGTTGTGTACACTTAAAATTTGTTAAGAGGGTCGATCTCATGTTAAGTGCTCTTAACACAATAAAATAAAATTAGGAAAAAAAGGAAAATACTTAGGTGGCAAATAAGCACATAAAAAGATGTTTAGCATCATTAGTCATTGGAGAAATGCAAATTAAAACCACAATGAGCTACCTCCACACACCTATCGGAATGGCTAAAATTAATCAGTCTAAACTCCACCAAGTGTTGCAAATATGGAGGAACCAAAAATCTCATGCAGTGCTGGTAGGAATGTAAAACGCACTTTCTTAAAAAGTTAAAGATACACCTACCATTTGACCCAGCCATTTTACTCCTAGATATTTACCCAAGGAAATAAACATCCATGCCAAGACGTGACAACAAATGTTCAGAGCAGTTTTGCTTGTAATAGCCCCAAACAAAAACAACTCAAATGTCCCCCAGCAGGTGAATGAATAAACAAATGGTGATACACCCATATAATGGAATACTACTTGGCAATAAAAAGGAATGAACTATTGATACACCCAACAATTTGGATGAATCTCAACATAAATATAATTTTAAGTTGTGGGTAAAAATTTGAAGGTAACCACCAATAGGATAAAAATAAGTGGTGGAGCATCTAAAATTACAAAAGGGAACAAAAGGAACCAGGAAAGGTCTATTCAGCAAAAAGAAGAAAAGGAGAAAAAAAAATTCAATGAATACTAAACATGAAACAATCTGGCTATCTCATAGGTGGGAGTGATTTAGATTTCTCTGCTGTGCTAAAATGTCTCTATTTTTTATTTTTTATCTCAGTGTGTTTGTGGTGAGCCTTAGGGAGTCTGACCTATTATGAGATTTGTGAAGAACTGCCCCTCTTATCTCACCTCTCTTCTCTCCTGGGCCCCCAAAGCCCACTTTAGGGGTCTCTGTTAAATTTATTTGCATGCTGTATCCCTGGCAAATCCACAACCGGCAGCTGTGGGCTGGCCCAGCGCTCAGGCAGGCTTCAGTTCATCTCCTGTCTTCCATTCCAGCTCCAGGTTTTGAGCTCAGGGTTCACCGACTGCCCTGCCCATGACTGTGTTAGGTTTCAGGTTCCTTAGCTCTGTTTCACTTTCTCCATCAGGATAAGCCCATCTGCTTCATATTTCCCCAAAATTGCTCAGAATTTCTGGCCCACTAAATCCCCCCATCCCTGTTTTCTAATACAGCTTTAATTTTATTCATTAAAGCTCTGCAAGCACATAGTTTTTTAAATTATCTAATTTACAAGGTTTGTTAAGAAAAATGGTAGTTTCCAAACTTCCCTCGCCTAATTCCTCTTTCCCAGAGCTGATTTTGGGTATTTTCCTCCGTATCTCCAAATCATAGACTTGTATCGCCACATTTTGATTTTTTAGTTTGGGCCATTATCTATTGACCTCCCACCATGAAAGATGAGAATTTAGTTCCGTTTTCTCCTCCTTCCCCACCACAAACCTGAACCCAACCCTGACCCCACCCCTTCCAATATAGTTATATGTCATTTTGGTAAAATCCATACTTACATTTTGATACCTATGTTTACTCTTCAGAGTTGAGTCATGTAGTGAACTACGATTGCTTTTCCTGCTAGAATTTGTTTTTCCTAGTTTTAATAACTCTCGCCTTTTTCATTAGGAGTTTTCCATTTACCTATGAGTAATTCAACTCCAAACTCTTTCCCAGTTTTCTAAATCTCTTCCCAACACATCAGACACTCTATCATTTTTGTCTTCTTGATGAAATCCCTCACTGACCTGCTACTCTTTGAACTAGTTGTTCTTCACTCTCGGAGCTTAGCTGTCACCCTGGGATCTCCTTCACCAGGACCCTGGAGATTCCATGAGCTTCTAGCCTGTGTTGGACTCCTGTTTCTTATATCCCATATCTTCCTCTTTCTTGGTTTACTCCCTCCTTTGGATGGAGGCATCCTCTGGAAGCTTCCTGAGACAGGGAGGGGATGTGGGAGAAAAAATTTTGAGATTTTACTTTCTGAAACTCTTGACCCTTACATTGATAGTTCGGTTGAATATCTCCTATTTTCAATATTACAAAGTATAGGAAAACATTTGATGTCATAAAAAGAGACAGGCATTATAGAAAAAATCAATTAACATTTTCCTAAAGGTGTCCATCCAAACTCTGAATTCAAAGGATCAGTGCCTCCTGCTTCTCTTCAAAACATCTTGTAATTTTGTTAATTCCCAAATAAGTGGATTTTACATTTCTATTTCTTTTGTGTTTTCAATCAGGGATCCATTTGTGATGACTTTATGGTGACCCTTTGCTGTCCTCAATGTTCTCTTTGCCAAATCAAGAGAGACATCAACAGAAGGAGAGCCATGAATACTTTCTAAAAGAAAAATACTGGTAAGTCCCAGAATCTGTGGACTTTTAGAAATATAATTAAGAGCTTTGTAAATTATGCATTATTTTGAATAATAATAATAATAATTCTTTAAGTCTCTCAAATGTTATCTTAAAATAAAGATTGATTTTGATTTCTTCTTATGGAGAAGACAGTTATATTAGCTTGTTTGGGCTGCCATAACAAAAATATCATAGCCTAGGTGGCTTAAACAACAGGAATTTATTTCTCACAGTTCTGGAGGGTGGGAAATATAAGACCAAGGTATGGTCCAATTCAGTTCCTGGGTGAGGGCTCTCGTCCTAGCTTGCAGAGAGCCACCTTCTTGCTGTGTACTCAAATAATGGAAAGAAAGTGATCTTCTGGGGGCTGGCCCCGTGGCTTAGCGGTTAAGTGCACGCGCTCCGCTACTGGCGGCCCGGGTTTGGATCCCGGGCGTGCACTGATGCACCGCTTGTCCAGCCATGCTGAGGCGGCATCCCACATACAGCAACTAGAAGGATGTGCAACTATGACATACACTATCTACTGGGGCTTTGGGGAGAAAAAGGGGAAAAATAAAAAAGGAGGAGGATTAGCAATAGATGTTAGCTCAGGGCCGGTCTTCCTCAGCAAAAAGAGGAGGATTGGCATGGATATTAGCTCAGGACTGATCTTCCTCACAAAAAAACAAAAAAGAAAGTGATCTTCTTATAAGGACAGTAATCCCACCATGAGAGCCTCACCTTTATGACCTCACATAAACCTAATTACCTCTGAAGGCCCCACTTCCTAATACCATCACATTGGGGGTTAACGTTTCAACATATGAGTTTTGGGGGGACACAAATATTTACTCCATAATAATAGCTCTATATTTTGAAACCATATTTTAGTAAATAAAGGGATGGTGACTTTTCTAGACTTCTCCAGAATTCTGCTAGTCTATTAATGAAGCACTTACAACTTGTAAAATACCAGAGTGTGGTGAGATACAAAAGAAGTAGAAAACATGCTCCCTACTAAGATGAACTGACAAAAGAAACCGGTAAATAATTGTAAATTAGTAGAGCAAAGGAAAATTACATATTATGTAATATTTGGATTGATTGTGGCATAAAGCATTTATCAATAATGAGGTGAGATAAACAGATAAGTCCTATTAGAGAAGGAGAACTTTGAGAGAGGTGGATATAGAATATAGAATATTTGGAAATTTCACCATCTGAAATTCAGTCAAGTCATTTCCAACCAATTTTTCCAAGATTCTCAGAATTAGCTATTGAGGATGTAGTAAAGTAGAAGGCAACATGATTTTGTCAGTCTTGTATAGAATATATCTTGAGTATAGGAAGAAAACAAATTTTCCATTCTTTCCAATATCCTACTTCCTTTCTCAAGTCAATGAGAATTCTGTATAACAAAAATAACTCTTGGAGGATATATATTTAAAAAATTCATTTATTTAGCAAATAATGTATCAAGTACCTAGTGCTATGCAGGACACTGCTAGGTGCTGTGGGGTCAAAAGTAAATAAGCTGTTCCTCTTGTCCTTAGAGACTTCATACTCAAAAAGAGGGGATTAGACATGCCCTTAAATAAACTAATGCCCTTAGACAAAGTGCTATTTTATGTTCAGAGGAAGAAAAGATCATATTCTGTGAGATGTAGAACTGAAAGTTTCTGGAAAGAAGTGGTTTTTGATTCTAAAGAGGAAGTGAGTATCAGTCACAACAGGAAATAGCACTCAAATTGTGATAATCCACAGATTTAATGAAGAGCACTTATAGCCGTGGTGGTCTAGCGGTTAAGATTGGGTGCTCTCACTGCCATGGCCTGGGTTCGTTTCCTGGTCTGGGAACCACACCACCCGTCTGTCACTTGTCATACCGTGGCAGCTGCGTGTTGCTGTGATGCTGAAAGCTATACCACCGGAATTTCAAATACCAGTAGGGTCACCCATGGTGAACAGGTTTCAGCAGAACTCCTCAACTAGACAGACTAGGAAGAAGGACCTGGCCATGGCCACCCTGGGCATCCGCTTCCAAGGGGAAAAAAAAAATTGGCCATGAAAACTCTATATATAGCAGCAGAGCATTGTCTGATATGGCACCTGAAGATAGAGGTCCAGCTCTGCAGGCTTTAAGGGTACTAGGAGTTGGAATCGACTTGATGGGAGGTGGAGGGAAATGACGAGGGATGGTACAGTAACCTGGGCTAGCAACAGCTGAACTGTTACCACCTCTAGGCCTCAGCAAGGAGAGGAGGGAGCAGTTACCTGAATCCCAAAGGAGAGAGCTGTGTGAAAGCTGCCCTGAGAGGAACAGTAACCTCTCAATAGAGGCAAGAGCAGCCTGAGGCAACCCCATACCACAGGAAGGAGTCAAGGGAAAAAGTACCCTGACCTCACTTTCCATGTCCTTCTGGGCTTCCCCTTAGTTGAAGCCACCAGGAAGGCAGAGGGCAGAGGGCAGAGGGCAGAGGGCAGGAACGTATTGCAGGAAACATTGCTGTGTTCCACAGGTCAGCCTCCCAGGGCACAGGGCAGGGCGGACAATGGTGGAAACGGATCAAATGGGCAAACAGATCTCTGACACAGATGTGATCTTAATTAATAGAAATGTATGTTGCTTCTAATCAGCAACAATATTAGTGAAACTATAGAGGCAAAAAAAAGGAAAAACATCTTTATAAGCTTAGGTCCAACTTGGCGGGAACATATGGTATAAGTAGAAAAATAATGAGAACTGAAAGATTTTAAAAAGTGAGTTGGGGCTTTGGCATGCAATGTCATGAATTCTAGACCAATGATTTGGCCTTTTATTTGGTAAGCAATGGGGAGTTATTGCAGGCTTTAAGTAAAGGAGTAATATAAATAAAGCTATACTTTAGAAAAATTAATCTGATAATGATATACAGCACAGACTGGACAGGATGAGGTCAGAAGCAAAGATATGGAGTTAGACCATTTCAACACTGTTTATTTAAACAAATACATGAGACAATTTGGACAAAATATCTGCTCACACATACATAATAATGAATCCTGACATCTGAACTATTTTTTTTTTAATCTCAGGGAAATTATCTCACTGTATCATTGAACTGGTTTGAAGTAAAATATCTTGGTGGTCTTTCTTTTTGTGAGGAAGATCAGCCCTGAGCTAACATCTGTTGCCAATCTTCCTCTTTTTGCTGAGGAAGGTTGGCCCTGGGCTAACATCGGTGCCCATCTTGCTCTATTTTACATGGGACGCCGCCACAGCATGGCTTGACAAATGTGCGTCAGTCTGCGCCCAGGATCTGAACCCCAGGCCGCGGAAGCGAGCGCGCGAGCTTAACCGCTACGCCACTGGTCGGGCCCCCAATCTTGGTGGTCTTGACTCTGGCTCATCAACTACTTTATTCATGGACCATAAAACTTTAGAGATACAAATACATGAAGTGGGAGAATTAAGAGACAAAAATCAAAGAATAATATGATTTATGTTAAAAAATAGATTGAGGGGGCCGGCCCTGTGGCGTAGCGGTTAAGTGCGTGCTCCACTGCTGGTGGCCTGGTTTGGATCACAGGTGCGCACTGATGCACCGCTTGTCAGGCCATGCTGTGGCGGTGTCCCACATAAAGTGAAGGAAGATGGGCATGGATGTTAGCTCAGGGCCAGTCTTCCTCAGCAAAAAGAGGAGGATTGGCATGGATGTTAGTTCAGGGCTGATCGTCCTCACCAAAAAAAAAAAAAAAAAAAAAAGATTGAGACAAAAGGACATAGGAACCAATTAAAAAAGCTTCCGATAGCCAATACTGGAATAATTTGAGTAACAAAATAAGGTAGTATTGGATTATAACCCAAAGTGTAAAGTAAATATCTGTGAGTCCATACTGATATAAATAAATGACTAAATAAATAAATGGGGGAGAATAGACAAATCTCCCAGAAGTACAGAATTCCAAATAATTTATGTAGATACTTCTCCCTCAAGGAGATGGAGCATAATTCCTCAAGTATGGGTTTGCATAGTGACTTCCTTTGAAAGAGTATAGTAGGAAAAGGGGGGAACGGGGAAGTAACTTTACAATGGAGAAAGCTTTCAGCCAGGTGATCAAAGTTAACATCATCAGTGATAAGTCATGTTGATAGCATGTACCCCTGAAATGATGTGATGAGAATGGCACTTTACCTTTGTGGACTTCCTCTCAAAACCCCATAACTCCAGTCTAACCATGAGAAAAATATTAGACAAATCCAAATTGAGACTCAGTCTACAAAACACCCAAGTAGTCCTCAAAACTGTTAAGGTCACCAAAAACAAGGAAAGTCTGGGAAACTATCAGTTTAGAGGAGCCTAAGGAAACACGACGACTATATGTATGTGCCATCCTGGATGGAATCCTGAAACAGAAAAAGGACATTAGGTAAAAACTGAGGAATCAAAATAAAGGATAGATTTTGGTTAATAATAATATATCAACATTGGCTCATTAGTAGTGACAAAGTAAGATGTTAACCAACAGGGAAAATGGTGCAGAGTACATGGGAACGCTCTATACTATCTTTGCAACTTTTTTGTAAATCTAAAATACTAAAGTTACAAGTTTATTAAAAATTAAAACCTAGATTGAGAAAATTCAAACCTATTCTTTGTGTGTCTCTTGTAGGTGAAGCGCTCTTATTGAAGCAACTGAAATCGGCAGATACCTCTTCAGCTTGAGTACTTCTCTACCTTTTGCTACTGAAATATGATAGATAAATTTAATCACAACCATGGTGTAAAAAAAATGAAATTTTTACTTATTTTAAATGAATACTGTCCTTTAGTTTTGCTAAATGGCCCAAGTTTCTCCTTGATTATTATATTTTTCTGGCTTATAAATTTTGTATTACATTTAAAATGTAAACCAAATAAAAGATTGTACTAACACGATTCTTTGTTTCTTTGCTCTCAACAAAATGTCTTTCTTTTGTCCCCCCAAAGCCCCAGTAGACAGTTGTATGTCATAGTTGCACATGCTTTTAGTTGCTGTATGTGGGACGTGGCCTCAGCATGGCCAGAGAAGCGATGCGTCGGGATCTGAACCCAGGCCACCAGTAGCGGAGTGCCCGCACTCAACTGCCAAGCCACGGGGTCAGCCCTCGACAAAATGTCTTTATGACACTAGTTAATTTCAAGGGTCAATCTCATAATTTTGTTCGTTTTTCCATTAGAGCCCTTAGCAAATTAATCATAGTTGTTTTAAAAATTTCTGATAATTCCAACACCCCCGATCTGAGTCTGGTTCTGAGGCTTGATTTGTCTCTTCAAATTGTGTTTTTTCTTGCTTTTTATCATGCTTTGTAGTGTTTTGGTTGAAAGCCAGACATGATGTATCAGGTAATAGGAACTGAGGCAATTAGGCTTTTAGTGTAAGATTTCATGTTAATCTAGGTAGGACCTGGGCTGCACTTAATGTTTGCTGTAGCTGTAAGTGGCAGAGGCTTCTGTTTCCTCTATTTTCCTTGTTATTTTTCTTCTTCCCTGTTGTGTTGTGTTTCCCTAAGAATTCTTTCTTAATGAGTCTGTCTTGCAGCTCCCAGTCATAATCCACTGATGTTACACTGAGGGGGTATTTGGGAAGCATGCTGTAATCTTTTATTTATTTTTTATTTAGCCTGAGTGCCTGGGCTATGACCTTCAGAAGTGTTTCTTAGCCTTTTTTCCCTCCTCTTACATGATACAAGGGTAAAGGTGGCTGGAATTGTCTAACTGCCTTTTCCCCACATTAGATAAGGCTCTGGTAAAGTAGTTTCCCTTAAAGGGCAGGCTGTCATGGAAAATGATCTGGGTGTATTTGAAAATAGTTACTTTCTCCTCCCCTGCCCTGCCCGAAATACAAGGGGATCCCTGATCTTAATCATGAGAACTTGGTAGGTGGGGTTCCTGGTGGTAAATCTGAGAAAATGTGGAGGCTCCCCTTAAAGTGGGCCCTAAGGGGTATTTAACTGTCAAGCTAGTCCACACTCAGCCTCCAATAATTTGTCCAAGTTACCATTTCACTGTCCATATCAGTTACTAGCTCAAGCAGATTCTGCTCCTGGTAAGCTGATCTCGACTGTGATTATACTTGCCTGTCTCTCAAGTTTTGCGGTGGTGGTTTGCCCTGTGACCTCAATTCTCTGGTGGATCTAAGAAAAGCCATTGATTTTCAGGCTGTTCAGCTTTTTTCTTGTTGTGAATATGGAGTGATGACTTCCAAGCTCTTTATATGTTGGAGCTGAAACTGGTAGTTGCCCACAAACTTTTTTAAAAAATTCCTTTCCTCATTTTCTCTATAAAGCTAAGCTGAAATAACCCTCTCCAAGGAGCCTTCCCTGATCTCTCTCTGCTAAATGAAAAGCTCCTCCCTGTGTGCTCTAGTACTTGCTACAACTACAAGTATTACACTTATTGTCTATTGGCTCTGTGACTCTGAACTCCTGGAGAACAGGCATTATGGCTTATCTCTGCATTTCTACCATATGGTATAAATCACTGTCTGCTGAATTGAAAGGAAAAAGGAATAAAACACTGTTTACTAATTAAAAACAAAGTACTACTTTATTTGGCTCACTTCTCCATTTATTAGAATAACCACATTTGGAGAGGCACAATGCACTTAAGTTTTACATGACTACAAAGTTATCACAAATTCCAAACTTTTTAGCCACGGATATTTCACTTACTCCTTTTAAACAAAAAGCTTTCAAAACATCTGAGTTAGCTTGATACACAGAGACCCTGACTATATGGGAACTACATATTTTTAAATGCTTGTTACTTCCTGCTCTAATAATGTCTTCTTTAAATGGAATCCAGCATAAAAGAGATCGAAATATGTAAGGTCATGATGCAAATGCTTTGGAGAGATAGTGAAATTAATCTGTACAACACGGAAACAGATGTAGTGTGCACAGAAGTTCTGCAGGGATTCACTGAGCCATCTGGGCTTCCATGGCTTGTGCTGTCCATTCTGGTGCTGTCTGACTAATTTTCTCCAAAAGGTTATTCACTTGGAAACAAAGCGATTGGATCTGTTTGTCCCACGTTGGCAGGGCTTCTCGTGCTAAAGAAAAAAGGAATATTGTACAAAGTTGAAATTACTCCTTTGTCTTTACACAGCAAATGTGAGTTAAAAGATAAATACACTAGCATTAATTTTTAAAAGTTTACTCAAAAAACGTGGCTAATAAAATTAAGCTAATTAAGCAAGTTAAGAAAAGTACCCATATCACTGACACAAGACATAAGACAAAACCAAACCAAAAAATATATATGCACAGATACATATTATTATTATTATTTGTGAAAACAAAATAAAACCAACCAACCAAAGAACCTCAACCACAACCACAATACGACAGCTTCACTGAAGCCAACTGTCTCATCACCACCGTTTCCTGATTCATAAAACACTGCCACCTCCTGGGGAAAGTAAATTTATATATTAAAGGCTGTCTCTACTATGACTCTGAAGGATAAATACTCTAATATTTAAACCCAGAACAAAAAAACTCACCAGGAATACAGCAGGTTTTCCTCTATATCAGCAATATGTAGTTAGAAATAAAAAATTGGGGGGTAAATCTCAGCACCAAAATTTACAAAAATGGGCACAGAATTAAGGAAGAAAAAAACCCTATAAAATCTTAATAAAAAACACAAAAATAACTTGAGTAGACCCAAATCACATTTCCAGATGGAAAGATGCAATTTCATAAAAATATCAGTCCTTTCCTATTGATATATAAATTCAAAGAAATTCCAAAGA
The DNA here is from genome assembly GCF_020826845.1 of Diceros bicornis minor. Lineage (NCBI taxonomy): Eukaryota > Metazoa > Chordata > Mammalia > Perissodactyla > Rhinocerotidae > Diceros > Diceros bicornis. The sequence goes on along the minus strand of NC_080747.1, from coordinate 67,721,121 downwards.
CACCCCCTTTTCTCTGTTTTGATTTCCAAATAGGACAAAATTACTAAAGTTAATATGGAAGAATTGATGTTTGAGAATAGCCAAGATAATTTTGAAAATTAAAACCAGTGGCAGGATTGTGGTACACCTACACAATGGAATATTATTCAGTCTTAAAAAGGCATGAAATACTGACTACACGCTACAACCCGAATGAAACGTGCAAATACTATGTTAAGTCAAAGAAGCCAAAAGGTCACATATTGTATGATTCCGTTTATATGAAATATCCAGCCATCGATAAACCCATAGAGACAGAATACAGATCAGTGGTTGCCAGGGGCTGGGGAGAGGGAGGAATGAGGAGTAAGTGCTTAATGGGCACAGCTTTCCTTCTGGAGAGACGAAAATGTTTTGGAACTAGGTAGAGCTGGTGGCTGCACAACATTGTGAAAACTAAATGCTAATGAGTTGTTCACTTTAAAATGGTTAATTTTATGTTATATGAATTTCAACTCAACTAAAAAAAAACTAGAGGGATAGGAGTTACTTTACCAACAGTAAAATTTACTATTAAATTATTAAATTAGTTTATTACCATATTGTTTACAGATCAGTGAACCAAATAGAATACAAAAATAGATCCAAATATATACGTGAAACCTAATATATGTCACAGACCAGAAAGGATGTTTTATTTAATAAATGATATTTGCAAAATTGGCAATCCATCTTAAAAAAAAACTAGACCATAGCTTTAAATTATACACAAAAGTGAACTGTAGACAGAATAAATTTTTAAATACAAATCAATAAGTAAAAATATTAGAAATTTTAGGAAAATATTAGTTTTACCCCAAGGTGAAGGAGATCTTCTTAATCAATACAGGAAACTCAAAAGCCATAAAATTCAAAATGGACATATTTGGCTGCAAAAATTTTTTTAAATGTGTTCACGGTATACATTGCCTTACAGAAACACAACTGACAGAATAAGAAAATATTTGCAACACACATAGCAAACAAAGAGTTAAAATTATCATTAAGCCAAAAGCTACAGCAAATTGATACTGGGACATCTGAAGGAGAGGTGATGGGGAAAGGAAGAAAATAGACAAGAAAAAGTAACATTGATTCACAGAAGAGAAAAAACTAATGGCCAATAGATGGAAAGATATCAAACTTCACTACAGCCAAGGAAATGCACAATAGAACAATAATGTAGTATTTCCTCCCATCAACTGGCAAAAGATAAAAAGAATAATAATAACCAGTTGTTGCTTCATTCTCTCATATTGGTAGAAGTGTAAATGATTTCACCTTTCTGGAAAGCAAACTGGTAGTAACTATTAAGAACCAAACTACGTATGCAACAAGGGATGCAACTTTTGCGACTCTGTTCTATAGAACTAAGTGTACCAGTATATAAAGATATGCACCAGGAAACCACTTGAATGTCCATCAACAGGCGAATAGTTGAACTTGATGAAATACTAGCTGCTATTAAAACAAATAAATTAGATTTATACCTACTGACTTGAAAATATGTCCATGGTACATTAACTTTTAAAAACAATTTGTAGAACACCATGTACTTTATAATGCCACTTAAAAAAAATCTCTATATGTTTTTACTTATCTGTATAAGCTTGTAGAAAGACACAAGACTTTAGACTAATATTAGTTACGCCAGGGAGCTGGGATTAGAGGAACGGAGGTGGAAGTAAAAAGATATTATGAACTCTTCCTTTATTTATTCTTGTAATGCTTTGCTTGCTATTATGAGCATATTTATCATTGTAATTTTTTAAATCTAAGAAAACTAGAAAAAAATATTCCATATTCTATGAAGTTGGAATACATTAATTTAAGCTGTCCTTTCACTTGGTGACCCCATTTGCTACATTATTCATCATATACTGTGTTTGTTTATTCAATACTTATTTATTTCCCACTTACAATGTGCGGGGCACTGAAACAGACTACCATGGAGAACAAGAGACTTTTATATCTACCATTAGGAAGCTTAGCTTGGAAGCAGAAACTGACATTTAGACAAATAGCTACAGAAATGAAAATAATTATGATTAATGCTAGGAAGAAATTCAGGGTGACAAGAACATATAACTCGAAGCCATACCTAACCTCAGGAATCAGGAAAATCATTACTGAGTAACATTGCTCAAACTAAGACATGGAGACAAATAGAACATGGTTGGAGAGGTTGGTTGTGGAGAGGGGTAGATATTTCGGAATGTTTGGTGTGGGAAGAATTTACAATGTTGGAAAAAATAAAAGGACCTGTGTGGCTGGATTGGAAAGAGAAAGCTATAAAGGATCATGCAGGATCTTTTGGAGACTTTGTAGAACTCTGTTCTACAAGCAATGAGAAAGCCATTCATTAGAGTGTCAAGGAAGAGAGTAACATGATTTAATAATTTATCTCTTTTTTCTGTTTGCATTTTTAAAAGATCACAATCACTCTGGCTATATACCAGGGCAAACGGACTAGAAAGGAGCAATTGTATATATCAGAAAAAAAGTTAAGAGGCTATTTCTCAAACCCAGAAGGGGTTATGGAGTTCAGAATAGGCTGGTGATAGTAAGAAATGAAGAAAAGTACATGGATTCCAGATACACCTAAGAGGTAAAACTGAAAGGATGCTGGGCAGCAAAGAGGAAGGGTCAAGGATAAGAAATGCTGGAGAAAGTGAACAATGCAGTTTTTGGATGGATGGCTGGTTGGCTGGCTGTTGTAGGAGGCAGGTACAGAGGGGAGATGATATGCATTGTGAGATGCCCAGGAAGCAATTAGGTGGGAAAGACCTAGAAGCCAATTCGAGCCACTGGGTCTGGGACTCAGAAGAGAGATTTAGACTAGAAAGGTAAATCTAAGCATTGTCTTCATAGAGATGGTAACTCAATCAATGGAATAGATAAGATTACCTAGGGAAACTTAGCAGAGTGAGGAGAAAAAGGGCTAGGAGTAAGCCTCAAGCAACCTCAATACTTAAATTTAAAGGCACTATAGAATCTACAAAGATGACTGGTAAGAATACCTGGAGAAGGAGGAGGTAAAGGAGAATGGGGTGAAGAAGATAACAGAAGTCAAGATAATGGAGGCCAGGAGAGAGAGCGGTTCAAAGAGGAGCAAGTGATCAACCCTATTCAATATGTTGAAAAGTCAAGATGAGGCCTGACAGATAAAAGGATATTTGTTAAAATGAGCTGCTGAATAGGAAATGTAACTGTCATTTCTACATGCCCAATACATGGTATGTGGTCAATAAATGTTTGATGAGTAAATGAATGAACTGATATAACAATTTACTGCAGAATAGAAAATGCTGCATTAAGTAGATTCATGAATATAAATTTGTAAAAATTACTTGAAATTATTTCTTTGGGAAATAAGCTCATTCCAGTCATAAGATTCTGGGTCAAAGGAAACTGTTCAACATGTTTTAATCAAAAATATACAAACTTCACTGACATTTCATTATGACAAAAATAAACAAAGCTTCTTACTTTCAAAATGAACTATTCCATCAATCTGATCAATAAATCCATTCATACGTCCTTCTGTTATCATTTGTGATGCTATCTTTTCCGCCTGTTAAAAAACAAACAAACTCTCAGACACTCTAATTATCATCTCTAACTGTTAGTCACATATGATAAGAGAATTGAAAGCTCTTGGTTTAGCTACCCATCACTAAGCTTTACATATGTGTTCATCTGCCATTCATTACAAGAGTAAATCTTGTAAATCTGCCTATTATATCCCCCCCAATTCTTTCTGGGTACAATCCATTATTTTAAGTTAATTAGGATGTTTTTCTTGTTGTGAGATTTTAGACAAGAATCTAGCCCTCTTACCAATTTTTTCCTCTGCTCAAAATCAAACTAACAATTTTTCTTCTCACTGGGATCCACACCTCAAAAAAAACACTAGTTTTTCTTATTTCATTTCCATTTTCATAGTGTTTATCACCCAAAAACTCTTTAAGAATATTTTTTAAGAAAAAACTGAAAGGAAGAATAGATTTTCAAATTTAAAAGGGAACTGAAAGAATCTAAAAGACAATTAAAGGAGAGCAAAAGGTCCTCTACCTCACTCCTAAAGACATATCTCATTATACTGTATGTAAGCAAACTGGGTGGTGACTTAGTCATTTTAGTAATTCTGACCATCTTCACAATCAATCTTAAATCACTCCTGAACAGTGACTAGCATTTACTGTTAAAAACATATTCACTTCCTTTAGTCTCAGCAAGGGATCATGCCTCAAAGCCTAAGAAAGCCTGTTTTAAGCGTAACTGAAGCCTTGGTTCCCATATTGTTCCACTTCCTTTACTGTGTATTGAATGTGTATATGTAAAGGAATTGTGTTAGAAAATACTAAATTAAAATTTCACTAACAGATAAAAGGGGATTTGACCTATAACTACATCACTTTAAGGTTTGCAAGTTAGGTAAAGTTCAAGTTGACTGCTTGCTTTTACTATTATTTAAATTTACAAGAATGCTTTGTAAATAATACCTGAAATATCCTCTAAATATTATTGGTACTTTGTTGGAATTTATACATAGCCAATTAAACCCTTTAAGAATGAAATTAATTCCCTAGTAACTCAGTCAACTTAAGTTAAATTGAGCACAGAAGTCACAATGGAATAGCCTGGAGTATCACCATAGTCATTCTCTCAAAGAGATGAAATATTTAACCTTGGAGCCAATCCAGGGCAGAAAAAAGAAGTAAAGCATGTATCGAAATCTTAAGTTAGTCATAAATCAGAAACGACTAAGAAGTGGATTTAAACAGACACCAAACAAAAATATTCTCACAAAACGGATATCATAACCTGGAACCCCTTTAAGATTTCCATTCTAGGTCACTTTATCAAAAAATACAATTTACAGAAACCAAAAAACGTAGACAATTCCATTACATTACCATTTTAACATTCAAATAATTTATTTCCATTTACCTAAGGCTTTTTATGTGTATTTTTGTTGCAGTTGCCAATACTTATCAATTATATATTTTATTTTCTCATTACATCAATAGTTTAGTCTCTTAGCTTCCTTTTTATGTATTGGAAATAAGAAAATACCTTAGCTGCAGGGATCTCTAAAAGAGCTCCAAGTTCTTCAAAGGTAATATTATTATATAATTTGCTTGCAGACAACAAATTGTGTTCAATAACAGCTCTGTCCAAGATGCTGGAACCTTAAATAAATATAAATAAGACAGTTGTAATTTTGGCACTGTTTTACACTCTTAAAAGATGCATCATGGGGCTGGCCCGGTGGTGGAGCGGTTAAGTGTGCAAGCTCTGCTGCTGTGGCCCGGGGTTCAGATCCCAGGCGCGCCCCGACGCACCACTTGTCAGGCCATGCTGTGGTGGCATTCCATTTAAGTGGAGGAAGATGGACACAGATGTTAGCCCAGGGCCAATCTTCCCCAGCAAAAGGAGGAGGATTGGCAGCAGATGTTAGCTCAGGGCTGATCTTCCTCACACACACACAAAAAAAGATGCATCCTTTTTTTCCTGAAATTTCTAGGCATGTAATAATTTATAATCATTGTCTTTATTCCTATCAAAATTTAAAAAGTAACCAAAATGCCTTATTTGATACAGTTTGAATAATATACAATTAAATACAAATAATATATTTAGAAAATGAGTGATTGGCAAGTAGCTACTAACTAGCTGAATGGATTAAACCCTTTGGGTTTGGGGTTTTGCTTCCTTAGGCTAGCTGTCAGATTCATTAACTTTTCTTTTCTTGCTACAAGCATAAACTTTTATTAGCAAGTAGCAGCAAAACAATCACGCAACCTGTTCTACAAGCTTGATAAAGCCCCTGATCTCTATTCTTTTGGGCACTCCATAAGCACCTTACTCTGAGGCAAACGTGAGAAATGTTTGGAAGGCAAGATCTACTAACCTTCCTATGAGAGATTAGGCATAGCATCCTCCCTTAAGTGAGGTAATACAGGACCTGACAAGGTTCTGGACCTAAGACCCCATCCCGAAGGTGTTTTACTGCTGGACTCACACAATTCTTTTTTTTTTCCCCCAGTTTTATTGAAATATAATTGATATATAACATTGTATTCGTTTAAGGTGTAAAACATAATGATTTGATATATGCATACACTACAAAATGATTACCACAATAAATTTAGTTAACATCTATCACCTCACACAGTTGCACTTTTTTTTCTTGTGATGAGAACTTTTAAAATCTACTCTCTTACTAACTTTCAAATATACAACACCGTATTGTTAACTATAGCCACCATCCTGCACATTACATCCTCAGAACTTATTTATCTTACAACTGGAAGTTTGTACCTTTCGACCACTTACCCATTCTTATTTGATGTTTCTGTTGAGCACTTATTACAGGCCAAGTACTATGATAGTGATACCAGCTCAAGACAAGGTTGATAAAAGGGAAGTCATATTGTAGAAAAGAAAAACCCTATTGTAACTTTGAATGACCTCTGACAAACTAACCCAGCTGGATGTGCACCCTCCAGGAGATGTAACCGCTCTGTAGATTTTACAACCCGTGCTTGTGCACGTTCCTCCCAGCTGCGATGAGATGATAACTTTGTTCTTTTGAGTTCCTTAGGAATGTGATGACTCCCAAACAGAGAATCTATGCTGATAGCCATCATCAATGAAAACTGAAGGATCTGGTGTGGCACTCCCAGTCTGTAACACCAGAAGGTCAACATTCCTAACCCCCTCCCCTATAACCCAATGGTCTATATAACTGCTGTAAGATTTTGTGCCCCCTTAAGATGGTTCTTTGAGACATTAGTCAACCATCTTCCCCCTTGCTAGCAAGCTGTAATAAACTGCCCTGTCTTTTCCACTATGTTGCCTCTTGATGATTGGCTTTTGTCTCGGGGCGAGCAGATAGTGCTGGGGACAAGATATACTTAGAGCCCCCAAGGGAAGTATTCTGTGAATCCCTCTTTCTTGCAACGTTCCACGTCTACCTATACTCTTCTAGTTAACTCCTATCTCTTTTTTTTTTTTTTAATAATTTTATTTATTTTTTTCCACCAAAGCCCCAGTAGATAATTGTATGTCATAGCCGCACATTCTTCTAGTTGCTGTATGTGGGCCGCGGCCCCAGCATGGCCGGAGAAGCGGTGCATTGGTGCGCGCCCAGGATCCGAACCCAGGCCGCCAGCAGCAGAGCGCATGCACCCAACCGCCAAGTCACGGGGCCAGCCCTAACTCCTATCTCTTAACTCCTCTCTCTCAGTCTCCCTTGCTGGTTCCTCCTTCTCTCTCTTACCTCTAAAATTAGAGGGCTCAATTTTACACCCTCATCTCTTCTCTCTTCCTATATTATCTCAATACCATCAATATGCAGATGCTTATCACATATCTATCTCTAATCCAAATCTCTCTTTTGAGCTTTTTTATAGATCCACTATCTAAATTACATCTCTACTTGTAAGTTTTATAAACATCTCAATTTTTAAAAAATATATATATATATTTTTTTTTTGCTGAGGAAGATTTGCCCTGAGCTAACATCTGTTGCCAATCTTCCTCTTTTTTTGCTTGAGGAAGATTAGCCCTGAGCTAACATCTGTGCCAATCTTCCTCTATTTTGTATGTGGGTCGCTGCCACAGCATGGTCGACAAATGGCGTAGGTCCCCACAAGGGATCCAAACCCGCAAATCCAGGACACTGAAGCAGGGCGCGCCAAACTTAACCACTATGCCATGGGGTCAGCCCCTACATATCAAAGTTAATATGCTCAAAAGAGGACTTCTTGACTTCTCTCCTCAAGTCTGTTCCTCTCCCAGTCTACTCCACCTCAATAAGCAGTACAGCAGGCCAAGGGAGGAGAGGATGGGGAGTTAATGTTTAACCAGTACAAAGTTTTACTTTGAGAAGATAAAAAAAGTTCTGGGGATGGATGCTCTTGAGTCACAACAATGTGAAGGTACTTAATGCCACTGAACCATACCTCTAAAAATGGTTAAAATGGTAAATTTTATGTGTATTTTACCACAATTTAAAAAGTAGTACAGGGCCGGCCCTGTGGCTTAGCGGTTAAGTGCGCGCGCTCTGCTACTGGCGGCCCGGGGTTCGGATCCCGGGCGCGCACCAACGCACCGCTTCTCCAGCCATGCTGAGGCTGTGTCCCACATACAGCAACTAGAAGGATGTGCAGCTATGACATACAATGATCTACTGGGGCTTTGGGGGAAAAAAAAAAAAGTAGTACAGCAATACACCCAGTTGAAAGGGTTATATCTTTAGACGGGGGAAAAAATGAAAGATAAAAATGTGGTATTTTTTTAAATCTTATTTCTCAGAATTATTTATGTGGTAAGTGGGAAAATTATTACTACACTAATTTAGCAGCTCAGAAATAGGAACAGTGCTTAGCAGTGGCAGAACTGAAATTCCCTAAAGGTGAAACTTATAAAAATCTATGCATCTACATGCTATAGACTGACTGAATGTTTGTGTCCCCCAAAATTCATACGTTGAAACCTAATCCCTAATGTGATGGTATTCGGAGATGGGGGCCTTAGAAGGTGATTAGGTCATGAGGGTGGAGCCCTCATGAATGGGATTAGTGCCCTTATAAAAGAGACCTCAGAGAGCTCCCTCATCCCTTTCACCACGTGAGGACACAGTGGGAAGACAGCCATCTATGAACAAGGAAACAGGCCCTCATCAGACACTGAATCTGCCAGCGCCTTGACCTTCGACTTCCCAGCCTCTAAAACTGTGAGAAGTAGTTTTCTGTTGTTTATAAGCCACCCACTTTATTACAATTTTTTTAAGCAACCCAAATAGACTAAGACAGTACAAAAATCAGTTGTATTTCTACATACCATCAATGAACATGCCAAAGATGAAATTAAGAAAATACAGTTGTCTCTCAGTATCCAGGGGAGATTCATTCCAGGACTCCCCATGGATACCAAAATCCATTGATGCTCAAAATTCCTTATATAAAATGGCATAGTATTTGCATATAAACTATGCACATCCTCCCATATATTTTAAATCACCTCTAGATTACTAATAAAAGCTACCACAGTGTAAATGCTGTGTAGATAGCTGTTATACTGTATTGTTTAGGGAATAATAACAAGAAACAAAAGTCTGTAAATGATCAGTATAGACGCATCTATCTATAGGCCTGTCAATCTGTGGTTGGTTGAATCCGCAGTTGGTTGAATCCGAGGATGCAAAACCCACAGATACAGAGGGCTGACCATAATTCTGTTTGAAATAGCATCAAAAAGAACAAAGCACTTAGGAATAAAAATATAAACCTCATAGTCTGAGAAGTACAAAACATTGTTGAAAGAAATTAAAGAAGTCCTAAATAAACAGAAATACATGGAAGACTTAATATTGTTAAGATGGCAATACTCCCCAAATTGATCTACAGATTCAGCGCAATTCCTATCAAAACCCCCACTGGCTTCTTTGCAGAAATTGACAAGCTGATCTTAAAATTCATATGGAAATTGAAGGGACCCAGAAAAGCCAAACAATCTTGAAAAAGAACAAAGTTGGGGGACTTACACTTCCTAATTTCAAAACTTACTACACAGAGCAACCAAGACAGTGCAGTACTGCCATAAGGACAAGCATGCAGAATAAGAGAATAGAACTGACAGTCCAGAAACGAACTCTCACATTTACAGTCAGTTGATTGTCAGCAAGGGTGCCAAGACAATTCAATGGAGAAAACAGTCTTTTCAACAAATGGTGCTGGGACAACTGAAGATCCACATGGAAAAGTAAAAAGCTGGACCCCTACCTTACACCATACATATAAAAATTAACTCAAAAGGAATCAAAAACCTAAATGTAAGAGCTACAACTATAAAACTTTTAGAAGAAAACAGAACAAATCTTCATGACCTTGGATTAGGCAATGGATTCTTAGATATGACACTGAAAGCACAAGCAACAAAAGAAAAAAACAGATAAATTGGACTTCATCAAAATTAAGAACTTCTGTGTTTCAAAGGACACCACCAAAAAGTGAAGAAACAACACACAGAATGGGAGAAAATATTTGTAAATCATTTATCTGATAATGATCAGATCTAGAACATATAAAGAATTCTTATAATTCAATAACAAAAGGGCAAATAACCCAATTAAAAAATTGGCAAAGGATCTGAATAGACATTTCTCTAAAGATATACGAATGGCCAATAAGCGCATGAAATGGTACTTAACATCATCAGCCCTCAGGGAAATGTAAATCAAAACCACAATGAGGTATCACTTCATACCCACTAGGATGGCTAAATCAAAAAGACAAATAATGACAAGTGTGGGAGACAATACGGAGAAAATGGAACCCTCACAGAAAGCTGGCAGAAATGTAAAATGGAGCGGCTGCTTAGGAAAACAATCTGGCAGCTCCTTAAAAGACTAAACACAGAGCTACCATCTGACCCAGTAATTCTACTCCTAGGTATATAACCAAGAGAATTAAAAACCTATGTCCACACAAAAATGTCTACATAAATGTTCACTGCAGCATTATTAATAGCCAAAAAAGTGAAAACAACGTAAATGTCCACCAACTGACAAAGAAATAAAATGTGGTACATATAATAGAATATTATTTTGCAATAAAAAAGAATGAAGTACTGATACATGCTACAACAGATGAACCTTGCAAACCATACACTAAGTGAAAGACGCCAGTCACAAAAAGCCTATATTACATGATTCCATTTATACGAAATGCCCAGAATAGGCAAATCTATAGAGGAGAAAGTAGATCAGTAGCGATGTTGCACAACTCTGAGAATATACTAAAAATCATTGAACTATAATTTAAAAAAATAATAACTGTCTTAAGATTGCTAGCCTAGGATTGTAATGCCAGTAAACACAAATGTCCAAGAAAGATAAATGAGCAAAAAGGTCTAAAATGGAAGAGGAAGACAACAAAACATCTGCCCTCTGTATCAAGTTCCATGTGAGAAATCTGAGAATCATTTGTGTCCTCCGAGATCCTAGTGAGCACCCTTCTTTTTAGAAAAAAAATATCTAACTGATTATACCTTTTCATTTTTCTTTCACAGCCAGAAAGCTCAAAGTCCAATCTGCAGCTCAGCTGTATCAATTCTGGAAACTTTTTCTTAATTATCTAGCTTTTAACTTGTTTGTCAGACATTTTCTTGCACAAAGAATTTAAAGCTACTCAGAAAAATATACAGAACAAAAGAGAATTTAAAAGTAAAAAGCAACAATCAAAACACACATTATTTACAGGTGGGCTACAAATTTAATTTTAAGCTTTCTAGTAGCCAACCAAAATAAGACAACCAATTGGTTTACAATTCACAGGGTGTTCAAATAAGATAAAAACCAACTACCCAGGAAAATCACAACTAATCCTAAGACTGTAAAAGAAATTTTCCTGAGGATATGCATAAAGAATATCCTACAGAAAAAACACTTCCTTTAGACAGAAAGATGAGAATCACCTGTTTTGTTTCTTAAAGTGCAATTAAATAAAAGAAATTCAATGGGAGGTCAATATAATCCCTTCACTGATCTGGTTTAATTCGGGGCTGTAATATTGGGTAAAGTGTACACCCTTCAGCCAACCCCTACATAAATGACTCTTTCCAGCTAAATTCTCCTCAATATAGGATGACAATGAATCCCAGGCAGTGAGTCTAATAGATCTGCATGTTTATCTTAACCTTTTCCAGGTTTCTGATGGTCTACATCTATATTTTAGTATCATGTGTCTTATTGTTATAAGCTACTTTAATACCTCTGTATACAAACATACTTAAAATAATTGATGTTATGAACAAGCAACTATTAAAAACTTATTTCCTGGCAAAGGCAATCTGACTTAGGTATATACATCCCTTAGCTAGGAAACATGACACCAATTTCTATTCTTATTGGCAACACTTTCACCCTGAATAACCTTGGGCAAGTTACTGTGCCAAATTTTGCTCTATCTAAAATAGATAACTATGGATAATTATGCTCTGTTACAAACTGATGCTTAAAATTAATTAAGGTACTTAATCAAATGGTTTGAGTTTTTAAAACTAGTCACTATAAGCATATCCTATAATTCTTCTGCCCTTACACTTTCCAAAAAATGCATTATTCCACAAAATACTTTCCAATAGGGCTACTTTTATACTTCAAACCCATATCTGTGTATGATACTCATCTTCAGTCAATATAATATTCCTTTCTTAAAAAAGGGAATCATCAAGTGCTATGTAAAAATATTATAGGAAGATATCAAGATGCTTCAAATTTAACATACTTTCCACTAACATGTACCTAAATATTTACTACCACACACTTATAAGACATGATCATTACCATCAGCTGTAGTTGCTTTTTGGTGAGGCATCAGCATGGCAGCAAATTCTTGAAGTTGATTTCCTCTGATGATCCTATCTAGGTACATTTTCTCTAGGATCCCATAAGCAGCAAGTTGCTGGCACCTTTCATCCTTAAAAAGAGTAGCTAGCATCCGAGAACGCTGCTGTCCTAAGGGAAACAAATGAGCATCAAATATTCTCACCATCTATTTCTTCAACGAAAAATACTGCATGATCTATTTTTTGCCTACTAAAATATAAAGTTGAGTCTCATTATTTGCAGTGGTTATGTTCTATAAAGTTGCTGCCATCGCTGAATTTGTGAATATTCAACTGCTGCTCCTAGAGGAAATACAGGGTTAGGCTCCTGTGAGCCTCTGGTCATAACATTTTTGTCAGCTGATCAATAAGTCACACCTTGTTTACATGTGTTTCTGTTTCAAGCCACCTTATTTAATATATATTGATGATTCATTACATTGAACTCACAGCCAACATGCCTTAATTAAGCTTACCTAACACATGTATTTTCTCCACAAGGTGCATCACAGACTTCCTACACTTAAGAACTAAAGAAAGCACGTCAGCACCATGCTTAGGGGCCATTTTTAACAGTGAAATCACCAACAAAAAGCAAAAAATCTGAAAATCATAATATTAAATTGACCACCAAAGGGACACTTGTTTCTAGTACGAGAGCTGAAACAAGAAGGCAGAGGGCCATCTTGTTCAACCTCAGCTCGAAACATAAGTCAGGGGACTCCAAGTTTTTGCTACTCTGCACAAGTCTACAAATGACTGTGAAAGCACAAGCACTGATTTTGGGGTTAGCGAGTAGGCAAATTCACAAATATGGAATCCATGGATAATGAGGATCAACTGTACATTCATATGTGAAGAGTAGGGTATCCACCAGCATGTTATGAGAAGTTCAAATTATAGGTAATTATTTTCTTCTTCTCGCTTATTTGTATTTCTATAATGAACACGTCATTCCTTTGGTAATAAAAAAAATTACAAAAGATGAACAAACATTTCTCAGATGGGAAACAATATTCAGAGTTTCAATCTATACTCTCAAGGGTCTTTAAATAGTGAAAAAGTGCATAACAATTGATGACAATAAAAAAATCAAACTAATGGAAATACTTCTATGAACAAAGTTTTTCTAATTATTTTCTAGCTCTGTATACTGAAAGAGCCTAATACACCCAGTAGCAATGAGCATACCTAGCATCCCAATCTTGGTGTCTTCATTAAAAGGAACTAGGGATCCTCGAAAAATAGCTGATTTCCAGCCTGGGGCAGGAAAAATACAAGAAGAACCTAAGGCATCTTTTATGCTACAATGCAGGCAACTATTCAAAAACTAATGGTGCCATGTCAAAAAAGACATGATCTGGTCATATTTGGGACAATGTGAGCATCAAAAAAATTACAAGTATAATTTACTATAATCAAATAAATAAAAAACGGAGTCAAATATACAAGAATCTTCATAGCAGTACTAGTCCTAATAGACAATAAGAAACTACCTAAAGGCAATAAGATAAAGAAATTGTGGTATATTCACACTATGGAATACTACAAAACAATGAAAATGAAGAAACTATAATTATGTAGCAAAATGGATAAATTTCATAAAGTTGAGCAAAAGAAGCAAAACAAGAGTATATATGCTATATGATTTCATTTATATAAATATAAGAAGCAGGCAAAACTAATGTATACTAGTAATTGCTCTCGGGGTGGGGGTTGGGCCTAGTGGCTAGGAGAAAGCATGAGAGAGGCTTTCAGGGTACTGGTAACAGTGTTTCTTGTTCTGGATACTGGTTACATGATGATGTTCATTTCTGACAACTCATCAAGCTGTACACTTTTGATATGTGCACTTTTCCTGTGCGTATGTTATACACACAGAAAAATAAGCATAAAAAAAAGTCCTGAGTGATACTAAAAAAAGGAGAAAAAAGAAAATAGAAAGGAAAGTTCTTACAGAAGAATAGTACCTAATAAATGCAGAAGAATAGAATTAGGAGTAAATCACCCTTTTTCAGCATACAATATAATAAATGATCCAGGCAAGGATTATTAATAGATACTAAATTATTGCAAGGAAGTCAGGGAACAGGATTTTTGTAGAGTGTCAAAGTAGCACCCCACAAATTATTTATAAAATGCAAAGAGGAAAACGTACCCTTTACAGTGGAATCTCTACCTTCACTAAATGACCAAACTCAGCACCACTAATAGTGGGACAACCTGACATCATGCTCCCTCTGATGTGATGCAACAGCAAGTACACCACACAGCATCACTATGAGGTATTGCTAGAAAAATTTTAACCTGAACTTGATTTAACGTTTGGCTAACTTCCAGTTTACAGAAAATACATGGAATTAGGAATAAGTAAACAATATATATCAAACAAATCTAGAATGAAGGACATTCTGCACAACAATTTCCTTGAACTAGTCAAAAAGTCAGTATTTTTTAAGTGAGGAAACTATACAATGTTATACGTCAATTATATCTCAATAAAGGTGGAGAAAAAAAAAGTGAGGAAACTTTTCTAGACTAAAAAGAGTCTAAAGAGACATAATCACCAAATGCCACATATGAACTTTTCCTTGTTAAGGGGAAAAAAGGCAGTTATAAAAGATATTCCTGAGACAACTGGAGCAATGATAATATGGACCAGATGCTACATTCTATAGCGAAATCACTTGTTAAATTTTTTAGGGATGATAACGGTATTGAAGTTATGTAGAAAAATGTTCCTATTCTTAGCAGGTGCATGACGATATATAAGGAGGGAGTGTCATGATGGCCTCCAACTTACTTTAAAATGATACATCAAAAAACATGGGGCGGTGTGGTGTGTGAGAGAGAGACAAAGCAAAAAGCAAATATGACAAAATGCCAGGAGAGACAGGGGGAAAGTAAATATGATAAAATGTCAGGAAAATTTAGAAAAAGAATAATGAAGGGAGAGTAGCCCTGCTAGATAATAAAACATAAAGCTACAATAATTCAAAGAGCATAGTACTAGTACATTCATAAATAGGCTAATTAATGGAACAGAATATTATGTCTAGAAATCTTACTATAATGCATTTCAAATCAATAGGGAAAAAAAGATGTATTATTCAATAAAGGATGCTTGGTCAAATGACTAGCCATTAAGGGAAAAAAAAAATGGTCAATTCCCTATCTCATTCCTTACACTAAAACAAATCCAAATGGATTAAGATTTACAAGTAAATTTAAGAAGCAGGCAAAACTAATCCATACTAGTGATTACTCTTAGGGGGTGGGGGGGTTGGAGGTAGTGATGAGGAGGAAGTGTGAAGGTAATACATGAAACCCTGAAGCTGCAATTCTCAAAGGGGGTCCCCAAGACCTTTTCAAGGGATCAGTGAGGAAAACGCCACTTTTTTTTAAAAGACAAAGACATCCTTTGCTTTTTTCACTGTGCTGACATTTGCACTGGTGGTGCAAAAGCAATGGTGGCTAAAACTACTGGTACCACAGCACAAATCAAGGCAGTGGCACCAAACTGTATCGTGCCACACACTCACAGTCAAAACAAAACAGCCAGTTTCACTTAAGAATGTTCTTGCAGCAGTAAAAATTACTTTTGTTAAATTCTGACACTTGAGAACACATCTTTTTGATATTTTGTGTGACAAAATGGGAAATGCACATAAAGCACCTCTGCTGCAAACAGAAGCACAATGGTTCTTGTACTTGGGAAACACTGCAAGCTGAACCAGTCTTTTTCTTCCATAGACCACCATTTACTTGAAATAGAATTGACAAATTATGGTTTTTCAGACTTGGGTATCTGGCAGACATTTTCTTAAAAATGAGCAAAGTGAGTCTGTCACCAACAACCAACAGTATTTGTTGCCCCTGATAAAATTAAAGTTTTTGAGAAAAAATTAGAATTTTGGAAAACTTGTATCTGCCACCATGAGCTGGACAGCTTTCCAATACTTAATTTTTTTTTTTTTTTTTTTTTTACGAGATCAGTGGTAATAGATTCAAATGTAATTTTTCTATATTGTATAACAAAGTACATCAA
Organism: Diceros bicornis minor; assembly: GCF_020826845.1. Lineage (NCBI taxonomy): Eukaryota > Metazoa > Chordata > Mammalia > Perissodactyla > Rhinocerotidae > Diceros > Diceros bicornis. Next base: position 67,704,656 of record NC_080747.1, on the reverse strand, counting down.
TATGTGGAAGTTCTGTATAACTCAGTGAACCAATATTCTCCAACCAACCAATACACGATGGTACAAAATCTTGCATGTGTAAAAGATTCATTTAAAGTGCAAGAAGGACCAAGATTTTACATAATAGAGTGCAAAAGGCTCATTGATATGGTTTCAGATGCCACATCACAACTAACCTATAAGAAACTATACCACTTGTCAAGTTCAGTGTAGTATCAAAGAAGATTATCCACAACTATCTGAAAAAGCCATTAAGTATGCCTCCTTTTTCCAACTACACATCTCTGTGAGGCTGAATTTTCTTCACATACATCCCCTAAAACAATACAACAAAACAGACTGAATGCAGAAGCACCTTTAAGAATTCAGCTTTTGTCTATCAAGCTAGACATTAGAAAGATTTGAAAAAATGTAAAACAATTCCATTCTCCTAACTTTTCTTGCTTTGGGAAATATATCTTTTTATAAAAATATGTCCTTTACGTTTATATGTAATGGATCAATTATTGTTACTTTTAAATGAATTAAATATTTTTAAAATCTCTCATTTCAACTTCTAATATAGCAATCAATAGATATAACCTACACAACCAAAAGCTCTCTAGGGTTCTCAATTTTTCAGAGTGTAAAGAGGTCCTGAGACCAAAGGATCTGAGAACCTAAAGTACTGGAAGAAAACATGGGGGAGAATTTACATAATTTCAGTGTTTTGTTTGTTGGGTTTTTTATTTTGCTGCTTCTTGTCCAATCTGGATGTCTTCTATTTCTTTTTCTCATCTAACTGCCCTGACTAGAGCCTCCAGTGCAGTGTTTCATAGAAAAGACAAGTGCAGACATCCTTGTTTTGTTTGTTTGTTTTGCAGGGAAGGCCTTTCTAAGCAAGTCAACAAAACCCAGAAGCCAAAAAAATAAAAGATTAATACACTTAACTACATAAAAATTAAAAGTTTCTGCATGTCAAAAAAGTTATAAACAAAGCCAAAAAGAGATGACAAATTGGCAAAAAATTGTCAATTTTTTAATATACGTGAAGAGCTTTTATAAGTCACCAAGAAAAGGATGAAAACTGAAAAAATGGGGGCTGGCCCGGTGGCGTAGTGGCCACCACAGCATGGTTTGACAAGCCGTGCATGGCTGTGTGCCCGGGATCCGAACCTGCGCACCCCAGGCCACACGAACTTAACCCCTACGCCACCGGGCCAGTCCCTCATAACCATTTTTTTTGGTGGTATTTTAGAACTAAACGTCATATTCTCTCTCTTACTATGCCTAACACAAGTTGGTAATAAACTAACACATGCATATTTAAATTTTATTAAAGTTACCAATCCATTTTATTGCTGTTTTTAAGTGTTTAAATGTTTAAACTTAATATATCCTAATTGTATTAATAAGACAACCCTTTGAAGAATAATACTTCCTTGCTAAATCCTCCATTAGTAACCTGAAATTATTAAGCAAAGTTAATTGACTATTCATTAAAGCATAAATGATGTGTTTACCTGCTGATGCTAAGATGGTACAGTGCAAAGCATGTTTTAAGGCCTCTAGTCTTTCACTTTCATGCACTATTGTCTTGTAAGAGAGCTCATTGTACCTTTGTGCAGCTTCAATGAATTTTCTTCTATAATCAAGAACACGTGCATAGCATACCTACAGAGGGAAAATGTTTTAAATAGGGGGAAAAATTAAAAAGCAAAAAATAAAAAAGAGACAATTTCTAATACATAATAGCATTTATCAGATGTTCTGGAGCATCTTAGTATAGTAGGATTCTCCAACACAAAATTAATTCCAAATCAGCTCATCTGTTACCTTATAATGTATCTGTAACTGTTCGTTGGTTGATTCATTCTGAAGCAATGATGCTCGATTTATGTAAGCCTCTGCCTGGACTGGATCATCATCTTCCAGATATAGCCTAGCAATCTTCAGGTACGTCTCCAGTTTATAATCTACATTGTACTGTCTAGGATAATAGAAAAACACAGAATGATAAATATTTTATCAAGAAAATTTTTAGGCATGGTAGAAAATAATTATATAATATACATATAATTATACGTTTTTTCCTTATATATATTTTCTTAATATAAGAGAATCAAACTTTTTATTGCATTATATAAAAGCTAAAAAATATTTGTGAAATAAGTTTTATTGAATTTTTATTTTTATCATTGTTGTTCACATTATATTTTAGCTTCTTCTAATCCTCAAATAATCTCACAAGTAAAAGGAAAAAATGCCCAGTTCAGGGGTATAGCATATACTACTACTACTGATAGTACTATAAATGAGTACAACCATCCTGGAAAACAATTTGGCAATATGCCCTCCAACAATCCTTTGAATCCTTTAAAATGCATTTACTGTATGCACTATATTTTATCCACTATACTTTACCTCTAGAAAATAAATCCTATGAAAATAATCATGGATGTGCACACATATGTACGTGCAAGGATATTCATCTGTAAAGTTAATCATAAATATCTGTAATAGGAAGAAAATGAAAATCACCTATTATGATATTTATGGTACTCAATTAAGTTGTGGTACATAAAGACCATAGAATAATATATACATAATCATTACTATGTGAAAATAGTCATCACGTGTTTTTGCTAAGCGAAAAAACTGGATAAAACAGTATATAAAAAACCATTAAAATGTATTTCTATACACATATATCAAGACAGTAATAGCAATTATCTCCGGGTAGTGGGTTTACAAGTGGTTTTCATTTTCTTCTTTACCCGAGTGGTCACATTTTATGCAAGAAATATATAACTGAAGACCTCACATAACTCAAAACTCACATAATTCAAGATTAGTCTTCACAAAAAAATTAATCCTTTCTATTTACCAGCAAAAGTGGTGCCACCATGTGGCAAGAACAGAGTTTACAATTCACTTGGCCTCAGCTTTGAAATTAATTCTTCACTTTCTAAATTTTTTATATTAATTCAAATTTTTCCATAAGCCATACTTTATTAATATTTTGTACTATATTATTTCCATTCACAACTCAAATTTACATGAAATGCTATAAATGGCACTATACTTTCAAACTTTTCCAATTTTATGCCAAGTGTGCTTATTCTATCTATTACTTTCATAATCAGAATGAATCATTTTTTAAAGAAAAAAGTTCTCAATCAGGGCCAGCCCAGTGGCATAGAGGTTAAGTTCGGGTGCTCCGCTTTAGCAGTCCAGGGCTCACAGGTTTGGATCCTGGGTGTGTACCTACACACCGCTTACCAAGCCATGCTGTGGCGGTGTCCCATATACAAAATAGAGGAAGATGGGCCAAGCTCAGGGCCAATCTTCCTCAGCAAAAAGAGGAGGATTGGCAACAGATGTTAGCTCATGGCCAATCCTCCTCACCGAAAAAAAAAAAAAAAAAAAGCTCTCAATTATTTATCCAAACCCTACTTTTAATCACTTTAACTTGTTTACGAAACCACTGAATTTTCAGTTCTTTGGTATCCTCACAGATAAAGATAATGCTACAGTACTATCAAATGATAATTACCATCGCTACAAAGAACAATATCTAATTTTATATTTATTTCAAATACCAGTGAATATAAATCGATTGCTCTGTGCTAGGGAGAAAATGCTCCAGACAGAATAAGACCAAAGCAATTAAGAAAACCCAGCCTTTTCAAACTATCAGAAAAAAAAAAAATTTTGCTTGGACAGCAAAATTCAACATCTACATATGAAGGCTTTTTCATAAACTGGCTGCTTTTTCAAGGAGCATCACTGCCTAACAATAAGTAATGCATAAAAGGCAAGATGCCTGAAGTAGTGTCTGCCTCATCATCAAAAATATTACTGAAGACAAAAAAAGAATCTCTCATTCACCCAGTCAAAGAGTAGAGAAGCAGCGGAAATTATTATTATTATTTTTGTGTGTGTGAGGAAGATTAGCCCTGAGCTAACATCTGCTGCCAATCCTCCTCTTTTTGCTGAGGAAGATTGGCCCTGGGCTAACATCCATGTCCATTTTCCTCTACTTTATATAGGCCACAGCATGGCTTGACAAGCAGTGCATGGGTCCACGCCCAGGATCCAAACCTGCGAACCCCGGGCGGCCAAAGCAGAGCCTGAGAACTTAACTGCTACGCCACCAGGTCGGCCCTTAAAATTATTTTTAAGTCATTCACAATTGGTATTTTTAAACTTGCCAATTGAAAGGGCTAGTGTGTTTAATAATATAACCAAGAGTCTCACATCTTTCATCCTTGTGCAGTATACTTTAGAGGAATGTTTCATAAAGAACTATAAATGTTTTTAAAAATACATATAAAAAGGTAAGATTGGTTGAATAAGAGTTACAAACTATCATCTTAATTTTTACTATTTTCCCATCTCACTTTCTCTAGTATCCCAAACCCAACAATCCATTGAACCCACTGTGACTTTCAAACCACTGATCGTATTACACTGTTACTGTCTTTTTCCCCTTAAAAGCCTCACTTCCCTCCACAGCTAGCTTAACTCCTATGGTCAATCATTATAATCACTGAATTGCATATGCACTCACCTTCCTTGTCCCTCTCTTGCTGTCATACTTGGGCAAAATCATAACTCAGTTTAAACCTAACAGTTTGTCCACTTCTTTCCTGCACCCATGAATTCTGATGGAGAAAAACACCCAACCAATCTGACTGATCTCATTTTAATCACTATGACCTTCAAATGAGCCCTTAATGCTGCCAAGTATTCTATACATTCCTAGTTCATTCACTGTCTTACTCTCCTAGAGAATTTTTTCTCATATTCTTGCCTCTCCTCAACCTCACCACTCCCACCTCCATCCACACTTCCAGCTGATGACTTTGATTCTGACTTCACAAAGAATACTGAATCAAAGAGTACTTGCACAAACTCCACCACATCACCAATATCTGCACCCACATACTCTGTGTTCCTGGCTGTTACCAAGGTTACCGGGGGCTACTCTGTCCATCAAGGAACATGTGGCAATGTCTACAGATATTTCTGATTGTCACAACTGGGGGTGGTGATGCTACTGGCATCTAGTGAGTAGAGGCCTGGGATGCTGCTCAACATCTTGCAATACACAGAACAGCCCCCACAACAAAGAATTATCCAATCTAAAATGCAAACAGTGCCAAGGTTGAGAAACTGTGCTATAGAGAAACTCTATGCCTCTATCTAAAGCCTATCCCTCCACTAGATTCCTTCCCTCTTGTCTACTCCTGCAAGAATACTCTCCCCTACTCTTTTTTTTCCCCCTCAGGAAGATTTGCCCTGAGCTAACATCCATGCCAATCCTCCTCTTTTTGTATGTGAGCCGCCACCACAGCATGGCCACTGACAGATGAATGGTGTAGGTCCATGCTCAGGAACCGAACCCAGGTTGCCAAAGTGGAGCATGTCGAACTTAACCACCAGGCCGCCAGGGCTGACCCTCCCCTACTCTCTTATATCAAATTTTTGCTTTCCACTGAATCATAAAAGAAAAAATACTCTCTTAACCTAGCCTCTGCTGTCATCTTCTACCCTATTTCTCTGGTCCCTTTTGTGAAAAGTTCCCCAAAGAGTTGCCCATATTCACCATCTCCAATTATTCTCTTCCCATTCTCTCTTAAACCACTCCAATCAAGCTTTCACTCTCACCATTTCACCTAAACGGCTTTTGTCAAGGTCCCCAATGACCTCCACTACTAGCTCTCATGGTTAGCCCTCACTCCTCATCTTATTTGACCTATCAACACCATAGCTGATCACTCACTTCTTCTTGATACATTTTCCTCATTTGGCTCTAGGACACCACACTCCATGTTCTTCTGGTTTTCTTCTTACCTGAATGGACAATCCTTCTCACTTGCTGTGCCTTCCTCCTGCCCCTGACCTGTTAAGTTGGAGTGCTCCAGGCCTCAGTACTTAGTTCTCTTCTCTATCTATATTCCCTCCCTTGGAGATCTCATCCAATCTAATGGCTTTAAATTCTATCTAGTTACCAATGACACCCAAATGTGTATCTCTAGGCCCAGACCTCTCTCCTAAACTCTAGACTAATATATTCCACTCCCTACTAGATATTTCCACTTGGTTATCACACGCCTAAAATGGAACTCGTTCTCTTTCCTCAAACTTATTCTTCACCACTCAGTAGATGACAACTCCATCTTTCCAGTTATTCAGACCAAAAATCAGGACATATCTTGGCTCTCTTTATCACACTCTGTATCCAAGCTGTCAAGAAATCCTTAGCTCTACCTTAAAAACATATCCAGAATCCGACATTTCTCCCACAATCTCCATCTCATCTGCAGTAGTGTATAAGCATCTTAACTAATGTCTCTACTTCTATTATTCTATGCTGATTTTATTCTCAACCCAGTAGTCAGAATGATTTTTTAAATATAAGTCAGATCATGTTAGTCTTCTGTATAAAACTCTCTGATGGCTCCCCCTCATTTCACTTAGAGAAAAGCCAAAGGCCTTTAAATGGCTTACAAGACCCCACATAATCTAGTCCCCAGTACTCTCTGATCTCATCCTCTCTCTCTCCCCGCTTTGCTGACTGTACTCTACTCACACTGGTCTCCTTGTTCTTCTTAAAACACTCCAAGCATGCTCCCATCTTAGGGCTTTTGCTCTAGCCATCCTCTCAGAGGACCTACTGTTACTCTTCCCTCAGATAGCTCACAGTCACTCCCTCACCTCCTTCAAGTGTTTGAGAAGGTGATATTAGGACCACCCTACCATTCCAATCACCCTACTTAATGATACAACCTGTCCTCCACTTTGCCCCTTACTTTTCTTTTCCCCATACTGCTTATCACCTTCTAAAAATAAATCCTACAAAATTTATTTACTTATTAAATTGTTTATTATCTCTTCCTATACTAGGATATAAGAAAAAACATAAGTGAACAATTATATATTTCCATCCAATATCCACTATTTACTATACTTTTGTCCTGTTTCCAAAGGAATTCCCACCAACACTTGGGCTGCATTTCTCCAATCTTCTTCTTTCTCATATATGGATGCAAGATGCTGTCTTATGGAAGCAACCTGGAATAGTAGGTATACATATTAAATTATTTCAACTGACATTAGTAACTAATTAAAATACATAGCTAAGTTTATCTATTATGACAATGCTCTCATTCAACATATTAAGCTGGCAAGTAAATAGTAAAAGTTTATCTAGACCACCCAAATTTTTCTATGAATTTTACATTCATAGAGTATCAAAATAATGAACTAAAATAGTACATTTCTGCAATGTGGATTATGGCAATAATTTAAATAGTAAGTTTTGCTTTTACATTACTGCATACATAACGCTGGAGTTTTCCTATATTTTCAGCGTAATTAACAATTTTACTGATTTTAAAAAGTTCTCTTCAAAAAAGAGTAATATTTGGTTCACAAAATCAAATTGTAATATATGAGCAAATGTCAGCTGGAGTTACAACATCCTAACATTTATTTGATTTTACATTGTAAAAAGCTGTTTGGCACACCGTTTTAGCAAAAATGAAATTGAATGATTATCTCCTTTAAAAATTTAAGAATCTCTCTCAAAATAATTGATATTATCTCAAGTTCAGAAATCACTGCTCTAGATTTTTACCTGCTCCTCAAATGAAATGACTCTGGGCTGGATCTTTTCCAGGGTGAAATGATAGATTTCTTTGGCTGTGCTGTCAGGCAGGGTAGGGAGATGTGTGCAGAAATCAGTCAGCAACTGTCGAGAGATCACGAGGCTGACATTCTCGTTTACCACTTGAAAAAAAACAAGAGATAAGAAAACACAGGTCATTTATAAATTTTTCATTAAGCAATCAATCTTTACCTAAAATTAGTATTAAAAACAATATATATTACTGCAACCTTTAATGCATTATTCAGGGATTTCCACACCCTTATCACCTTATATTATAGAATAAATTTTCCTTATGCTGAATTATTTGATTACATAATGACTACACTAAAAGAGTAAAAATACCATAACTTTTCTAAGAAACAGAAATGGTTGGAAAAAAAAATTTAACAGTTGAGAATTTTATATTCGTCGTCTTTATTTTTCTACAAAATGAAGACAAAGAAACACCTATACTTTTATTTATTTACTTATATCCTACTTAGCTACAAAAAGGAGTTAAAGAAGAAAACAGTGAAATAATTTTCACAAAATTTAAATAAAGCAAGTAGCGACAGCTACTGCCACTTGTACTTTCCCAATAAAAACAAATTAGAACTTAAAATTAGAACTTAAGTCAGCACTAGATGTATTGACATATTTTATGACATTATTTATAAGCATTTATGGGTACTGTATGTGATTAACGACGAAACTGGAACCACACTGCTTCCACTACTCCCAATTAAACACCCTCAGACAAGAAACTTCTCTGTGCTTCTGTTTCCTCATCTGTAAAATGTGGATAAGGTTGTGTGAAGCTTAAATGCAATACATATAAAGCACTCTAAATAATATCTGGCACATAGCACTCAAGGAATGTTAGTTACTATCATCACTATTACTACATTTCAAAAAATGCATTATGCTTGTGAACCACTGCTTAGATAAAGTCTTAAATCAGCAGTTACTGTGAAAATAAAGGACGGTTCAAAAACTATTCGGTTGATCTAACAATTCAACAACAAAAAAACCAAAAAACTCGATCAAAAATTGGGCATAGGATCTGAACATTTTTCCAAAGAAGATATACAGATGGCCAACAGGCACATGAAAAGATATTCAACATCACTAATCATCAGGGAAGTGCAAATCAAAACTACAATGAGATATCACCTTATACCTGTTAGAATGGCTATAATCACCAAAACAAAAAACAACAAATGCTAGAGAGACTGTGGAGAAACGGGAACCCTAATTCACTGCTGGTGGGAATGCAAACTGGCGCAGCCTCTAAGGAAAACGATATGGAGATTCCTCAAAAAATTAAAAATAGAAATACCTTATGATCCAGCTATCCTACTACTGGGTATCTACCCAATGAACCTGAAATCAATAATCCAAAGAGGCTTATGCACCCTTATGTTCATCACAGCATTATTCACTATAGCCAAGACACGGAAGCAACCCAAGTGTCCCTTGACTGATGATTGGATAAAGAAGATGTGGTATATATATACAATAGAATACTACTCAGCCATAAAAAAAGACAAAATCGTCCCATTTGCAACAACATGGATGGACCTGGAGGGTATTATGTTAAGCAAAATAAGTCAGAAAGAGAAAGACAAACACCGCACGGTTTCACTCATAAGTGGAAGATAAACTAACACACAGACAGAGAAAACTGTTTGGTGGTTACCAGGGGCAAAGGGAGTGTGGGGTGGCACAAGGGGTGAAGGGATGCATTTATATGGTGGCTGACAAACAATAACGTACAACAAAAATTTCACAATAAAGGAAAAAAAAAAGACAAAATCGTCCCATTTGCAACAACATGGATGCACGTTGAGGGTATTATGTTAAGTGAAATAAGCCAGACAGAGAAAGACAGACACTGTATGATTTCACTCACATGTGGAAGATAAACAAATACATGGACAAAGAGAACAGATTAGTGGTTATGAGAGGGGCAGGGGTTTGGGGGGTAGGCATAAGGGGTAAAGGGGCACATATATATGATGACTGACAAATAATAACGTAGAACTGAAATTTCACAATGTTATAAACTATTGTGACCTCAATAAAATAAAAATAAAAAAATTAGACAATACACATGCATTTCAAAAAAGTTAGAAAATACAGATAAATTAAAAATTTTTAAAAACTATTCAGTTAATATAAATGATTTTAACAATAGACTGCTTTTCTTGGCAGCTCATTGGATTCAAAGTTTATATTAAAGATCCAAGTTTATAAAAAACACTATTCTTTTGCTACTACAGTGAAGTGCTCTCAATAAAGCCATTTCTAACAGTTTTTCTGAAACCATTGCCAGTTTGTCTCACATTGCAGGCCCCAATTTTTTAGGCAGTAACTGACAGGTCTTTAAACTAATCAGTTTATACACATTACGAATAACATTGGATGCAACTGATAAAACAGTTTCGTCACAAGTGCCATTAGCACTTAAGAAGTATTAGAAAGAAATTTCTACCCAAACTAGCACTTCTCGGGGAAATATAAGTAATAAGGACTATAAATCAGAAACCTTAGTTTCTAGTCTGGGTTCTGCCTCTGACTAACTGAATGTTCTCAAAAACAAAAAAAAGAAAAACTCACTTAATCCTGAGACTTATTTTACAATATATTATACAGGAATATCTATACCTATTTTTGTCTAGTCACAGGGTTATTAAAAGGAGCCTCTGTGATGGCTAACATGTGTGGAAGCACACTGTAAAGTGTAAAGCACTATTAATATTGTTAACTCAGTATAAATTCCAACCTGAATTCTGAGTAATTTTCAAGATAACTGGATATGTTTGAAGTCAGGGAGTGGGGGAGAGTGTCTTGAAGAATGGAAATTTCCAGTTCCCATTCAAAAGGAATGTTCTTAACATTAATAACAGCTAACACTTATACAGCACTTACAGGCCAGGTACTATTCTAAGCACTTTATTATGTATATTAACTCATTTACTCTCCCAACAATTCTACAGGGTAGGTATCATATCCTCATCTTACAGACAAGAAAAAGAGGCACAAAGAGGTTAAATAACTTACCCAAGATGACACAGCAGACCAGGACTTGAATCCAGACTATTCTCTTTATCATTACGCTACATTGTCTCTCATCAGTACTGTATCAATAACCATACAAATCCTTAATTGGGAATGTAACTCTGAATGTAATGAAGACAACTCATTAAAAAAAATAATCAAGGGGCTGGCCCTGTGCCTAATGGTTAAGTTGGGCGACGCTTTGGCAGCTTGGGTTTGGTTCCCAGGCACGGACCTACACCACTCGTCAGTGGCCATGCTGTGGCGGCAACCCACGTACAAAAAGTAGAATTAGACTGGTGCAGGTGTTAGCTCAGGGCAAATCTTCCTCAGCAAAAATAAATAAATAAAATTCAAGTTGTAAATAGTTTAAATTCTAAAATCAATCAATCTCAATGCATATTTAATTTCAATGCAACTTATATTGACAATTTGATATAAAACAAGGCTAGAGCAAGCTTTAAAGTCCTAACTCAGTAATATAAGGCAAACATGAAATTTTCATTCCACTTACTTGCTTCCACAAAAGCTTTCAAAGCTTCTAATTGTTCTGCCCCAGATAACTGAATGGCTTTTTCCAGGATCTGCCGATACCTAAAACAATACCAAATAAAAATAACGTTTAGATGGCACTATCTACTCTAATGCTAACTTTGATGTTTATTCATTTCTATTTACCCTGGTTCCTTTCACAGTGCTCTAGTTTGTGGTTTTCTTTATAGCACATTACAGATTTTTTTTTTTAAGTTTCTAGTCCATCACAAGAAACGCTAAATCTCTAATTCTAAGGTGCCACTTCTAGTTTTCTTTACAGTATACCACAATTTTTAAAAAGTTTTCAAGCCCATCACAAGAAACAGTGCATCTATAACTCCAAGTTACTGAATCTAAGGTGCCACTTTTTCTTAAAGTTTTAGTTTTGAATTTAAACTAAAAAGTCAATTTCCTTTCAAATGCCTTAAAAGATAAGCTATATTTTCTTCAACTATGTATTACACTGACATACAAGAATATTATTTGAGGTGACCCAGAACTCTTTCTCTTGTGGACCTAATGGACCTAGGGTCACCAACAATAGGATAATGTTGACCAGGCAATGAAATCAAATATTAGAGACTGAACGTCTTAGTGTGTATAAAATAAACTCCACCAAGCCAAATGCACTGATAGCACACCCTTTATGCTGTCAGTCAGTCCTATTAATTCTTTATTTGCATTCAGTTCTAATAACTATTCCGCTTAATATTCACGACCGCATAAGTTCAAATCAGCATTCTAAAAAAGGTGAGGGAGACGCTAAAAACAGGAACAAGGACAATTATTAGGTAATGAGAAACTCCTTCAAAAATGTAAACTCCCTGAGGACAGGGATTTTTGTGTTTTGTTCACTACTATATACATAATGCCTAGAACAGTACTTGGCACATCATAAGCACTCAAATATTCAACAGTATTGATAATATTTTATTTCATTTTACATATTGGTAATTATTTTATTTCTTAAATTGAGTAGTGGGTACAGGGATGTTATACTATTCTTTATCCCTTTTGTCTGTCTGTATCATAATACTTATTAAAAGCATTAGTTAATGCATTTTACAAAACTAATAGCATTGCAATTATTCAGAACATCATTCAGAACACAGTCAAGTAATAAAAATATACAAATAGGGTCCAAACTCATTCATATTTATGACTTGTATTTTGCAGGGCACACCCTCAAGCTACTATTCAGCACTTACTGATTCTCAACTCATACAACATTCTCACAACCTACGTTATACGATTTCTCGAAACCGCAAAGTCAAACTGACTTTGTAAGAAAGTAGGTATACTGACAAAAAAGACAGCAAACTCCAAAAGAAGAGATGAACTATTCTAAGCAAGGAAATATTGTTAAGCTTTAAAATAAAAAAATATTTTTATTTTTTTAATTTTTTATTTGTTCCCCCAAAGCCCCAGTAGATAGTTGTATGTCATAGCTGCACATTCTTCTAGTTGCTGTATGTGGGACGCAGCCTCAGCATGGCAGGAAAAACAGTGCGTCAGTGTGCGCCCGGGGTCCGAACCCCGGCCGCCAGCAGCGGAGTGCGTGCCTCCACCGCTAAGCCATGGGGCCGGCCCCAAAAATGTTATTTTTAAATTGCTACATTTGAGGGATAAAATTCAGTTATCTGAAAATTCACTTATATAGAATCTCTCTCTCTACATATATAGACATACACATACACATATATTTTCCATATCTATATTTGCACATTTACTTTATTGCTTGGGCATGCTTTTAGTTAACACATTCAATGGTTTATTATTTCGTTTTTTGATTAGCTTATTTTTCATATTCAATTAAATCAAGGCTAAGCCCTCTTACCCCTACATCCCATATCCCCACAGATTATTTTATACTAATAATATTATATTCAAAGATGACAATGTCTCACTTACAGAAAGTTGTTGATTAACCTAAGTTTTAACACACAGTTTCATAACTTATCAATCAACTAAGGTATACTGGGAATACACAAAAAAAAAAAATCTAAAGAGTGATAAGTTTTATATTAATTAAATTATATAACTTCCCTCAGAAACTGCCTACTCAAATTCTCGACTTTCACCGATTAGGAAAGTAAGGTACAGAGTTAGGGCCAGACGCTGCCTTGCTCCTTCTCTAATATGTACATTTTAGTATCTAAGAACAGGAACTTACTTTTTCACAATAATAATATGTAACAACTAATGAATCTATTTTAAATCAGAGATTTAAATAGCCCTTTAATACTGCCATATAAAATCATCCAAAAATGCTAATTGAGCACCTAGGCTTTTTAAGATGGTATATGAGATTCTGTGTATGATACTAAAAAAATTTTAAATAACCTTAGTCTTTGAAGATCTTATAATATAGCTGGGAAAATAAAAATTAAAAATTAAAAAAATAAAGGGGCCGGCCTAGTGGCATAGTGGTTAAGTTCTTGCGCTCCGCTTCAGTGGCCCGGGGTTTGCAGGTTCAAATCCCAGGCGTAGACGGACACACTGCTCATTAAGCCATGCTGTGGCAACATCCCATATACAAAATAGAGGAAGATGGCACAGATGTTAGCTCAGAGCCAATCTTCTTCAGCAAAAAGAGGAAGACTGGCAACAAATGTTAGCTCAGGACTCATCTTCCTCACCAAAAAAAAATATACATATACCAAGTATTAAATTACAAAAAAACAAACATATTGTTCAGTTACAATAAAACTGAACAATATAAGAGGTATGACAAGTGAAGAGGTAATATTTTAATTCCGAAGAGAATAAAACCAAAATGAACAGATTAGTCAGAGAAGGCTTCATTGATAATAATAATAGCTTTTTACTGAGCACTCAATACGCACTCAGTAGAAGAGATGGAAAAGTGATTGATGTGGAGAACATGACGAGTACCAACTATTTCTTCCTTAAAAAATATTATGGACGGGTCCAGCCTGGTTGCATAGCAGTTACGTTTGCACGTTCCGCTTCAGTGGCCCGGGTTTGGATCCGGGGCGCAGACCTACTGACTGCTCAACAAGCTATGCTGAGGCGGCATCCCACATAGAAGAACTAGAAGGACCTACAACTAGGACACATAACTATGTACTGGGGCTTTGGGGAGAAAAAAGAAAAAGAGGAAGATTGGCAACAGATGTTAGCTCAGGGCCAATCTTCCTCAAAAAAGAAAAAAGTAGAAAAAAAATATTATAGAGGAAAGTAAATTTCATTATAAGGAACCTTGCATCTATCCTATCCATCTATCATCAACAAATGTTTATTGAGCATCTATTATGTATATGAACTTCAGTATGTCAATTTCTGATTTCTTGGCACTTGAAAGGAATCTGGAGGTAAATAAAACATATACACATGAAAATGTAGCAGAGTCACTATTTAAGATCAAAATAAGTGGAATAGGCATGTATTAATAGATTTTTCACTTACAGTAATGGTGAACTGGGTGATTGGACCAAACCTACCTCAAAAAAAAAACAAACAAACATAAAAAGCTGAAAGAAATGTAAAGAAAAAAAATTTTAATAGCATAAAATCCTAACAAGAAACAGAAAAGAGGTGAGAATAAGAGCACAAAGAGGTGAAGCAGAGCTTCTGTCTGAAAGCATTTGCTAACTGTGGAAAGACAGCTGAGAAGTAGAGCAGGACTTCTGGTGGGGAGGAGTGGGTGGGCTCTGTTTTGGGGCATTCTGCCATCTGCTGGAAAAACTGAGAGGCAAGTTGCAATTTCTAGCCAACTATTAGAGTTAGAATAACAGGGATCTGAGTTCTTTGCCTGTCAAAGGAGGAAACACTAGCTCTTTGGAGTAAGATTACAAATTCTATTCCAAGGATCACGCAGGTAAACCAAAAAATTCTGAAGTCTTGGTCCTAGACTGCTAGCACCTTTCGGTGCCTGGCAGAAGGAAATGAAAATTCTCCCTGAAAGGTAGCATCCTAGCCTCCAATTGTTTCTAAAAATACATTTTTAAATAATTTGCTTAACAAATGAAGATTAAAAGGCACATGACAATATAAGCTAGAATGAACAAAAGCAACAGACAATAGCAACAAACAGGGACTCCAGATACTGGAGTCATCAGATACAATTATGATAATCATGTTTATGGAAACAAAGACAAGCTTTAACTTTCAGAAAGAAACTGGTAATCATAAAAAGTGTCATTTGAAAAAAGAATCACCAAAAACTATAAAACTAAAAAATATTATAACCAAACTTAAAAATTCAATGGAGTTCTTAGCAGATTAGACGCACTTGAAGAACAGATAAACTATAAAGCAGGTTAGAAGAACCTATCCGGAATAAAGCATTGAAATGGGTAAGTACAGAAGACAGGGTAAGAGACACAGAGGTCACAGGAAGGGGGCCTAAAGAGGGTTTCACTGGAGTCCCAGGGGAGAAAATAGAACAGGCGGGACAGAGGCAACATTTAAAGAGATATAGCTGAAAACTTCTCAGGACAATGAGAAGCCAATTCATTAATTCAAGAAACGCTTTCCAGGACAATGAAAGGATCCAATTCATTAATTTAAAAAACACAAGGAAGCTCAACCAGGATAACACAGTAGAGCATTTACAAAGAGGCCACATTCTTTCACCCACTGTATCTATGCCCCTTTGCAATGAGACTTTACAGCTCTTCACATCAAGAGGTAGAGTTTATTTCCCCACTCTGTGATCTGGGGGTTGGTTTTTTTTTTTTTTTGGCGAGGAAGATTAGCCCTGAGCTAACATCTGTTGCCAATCCTCCTCTTTTTTGCTGAGGAAGATTGGCCCTGGACTAACATCCGTGCCCATCTTCCTCTACTTTATACGTGGGATGCCTGCCACAGCATGGCTTGATAAGTGGTGCATAGGTCCATGCCCAGGATCCGAACCTGTAAACCCCAGGCCACCAAAGTGGAGCACACAAACTTAACCACTACGCCACCGGCCGGCCCCAATCTAGGCTTGTTTTGACCAACAGAATGCAGTAGAAGTGAAGTGCCTGTTCCGAATCTAGACCTCAAGAGGCCCTGTATGCATTTTATCCCTTGGAACCCTGCTTTTGCCACATGAACAAGCCCAGGCTAACCTACTAGATAATGAAATATGCAGCCCAGTCACCTCTACTGCCCCAGCCGACACAGAAGCAGAGCTGACACGTGGAAGCCCGTGTGGAACAAAGACCATGCGGAGAGGAGAAGAACCATCCAGCTGGGCCCAGCCCAGACTGCCAACCAACAGAACTGTAAGCTAAATAAATGATTGCTGTTTTAAGCCACTAAGTTTTGGGGTGGTTTATTTCACAGCAAAAGCTAACCGACATAGAAAAGTAAAAAATTCACATAGATACATGATAACGAAGCTGCAGAAAATTAAAGACAAAATCTTAAAAACAGGTAGCTGCTAATATAGTTTTTAGGAGAAAGAAATAATTTACTAATGAGGTCGATCTTGAAGCATTCTAAATACTTCAACTCAGTGTGAAGTGGCAAAGACTAGGGAAAGGCAGGCACTCTAAGCAAAAAATCACTATCTGAAATGTAGTCCAGTTTGGTGAAAAAGGCCAAAAGGTCGATTAGAGTTAAGGGCTATGAGCCAAGCTGACAGGCTGTATTCTGTCTCTGCCACTAGCTATGTGACCTTGGAGCAAGGTATTTCACCTCTATACCTCAGTTTTTTCATATATAACGTAAACAATATTACTTGTTAAGGATTAAAAAATGTAGGTAAAGTTGTGCTTGGCGCACAGTGAACACTAGATGTTAGGGAACTTCACTCTTGAGATGAAAACCCCTAAAACTGTTGTGTGTGGGAATAACAACAGAGAACCAGAGAATCTGAGTTAGAAGGGGCCTATGAAGTTATACAGTATATCCTCCGTTGGTTGGTTGGTTGTGTGTGTGTGTGTGTATCCTCTATTTTTTGACAGTTCTACTCCACTCTATTATTACAAAGTTCTAATCCAAAGTCTACGTCTATAAGGCAGAGTAGTCTATTTTCTTGTCTGAAAAACAGCTTTTCTAATAGTCAAAGGCAGCTAAAAGGTCTCCCATTACTTTCCTTTCTCCAGGCTAACAGCTTCCTGTAAAATGAAACGTTTATACTCCAAAGGCCCACTATGCTCCTCTGGGGATCCTCCATACCCCAGAACCGGGAAAAAAAGAAAAGAAAAAAAAGGTCCTATTTCTGTAGGATTAACTCAACAAAGACCTATAATCCATGACCTCATACCTGCCCTCAAAGAGATCACATTCTAGTTGGAGAAGCAGACAAGTAAAGAAAACAGTTGAGCGCTATAGTAGAGGGAAATATAGGATGCCAGTAGGCACAGGAAGAGCAACCACCCAGGTCCCGTGTGGGGTGAGCACGAGTGTGTACTGGTGGTTGTTCCGAGAAGGCTTTTTGGAAGAAATAACATCTGAACTGAGTTTCGAAGAACCAAGTAGGTTTTAGCTAATTCAATAAGACAGGCTATCACAACAGCTATCTATCTACTCAAATGCTCCCTCTCAAGACTCTCCTCTTCTAAAGCGTTATATGAGATGATGAACACAATGCATAATAGGTACAAAAGCAGTTTATAAAATCTGCAAATATGCTTCTCATATGGCCAATTTCTTATTTCGATTTTAGACTGTTGTGTTAATTCATAGTTATAGGAAAGCATTTCTAATTGAAGTTTTGGCAACAGCAGCAGTATAGGCTGGTAAGGTTAAAAATGAGCTTTTTAGAGTAGACAAACCTGTGTTCAAATATAAGCTCTGCACATTTCTAGCTATTCATTGATTTAACCAACATTTGTTGAATAACTACTCTGTTATAGATATCCTGCTAACTGCAGGGAACACAGAGTATCAATATTTTAGAAAAGAATTTTCTCCATGATTCCTTAATATAGAATCCTGTTACTCAGCTCCTAACATAAACCCTAAAACTACTGATATATTTCAAGAGTGTTTCTCTCATAAAGCACTAGCTGGCAGAACTGTTTTGTTACGAAAAGAAATACCCTGACACATTCTTGCCCAGATAGGACCAGGCAAGGCCAAGACTTTTCTCACAAAACACTGGCTATCAGTTATCAAGCACATTATTTCATTTAACATTCTCAATAACCCCATGGAGTAGATTGTGACAGTAACGGACTCCAATGAATCATGCCTCCCTCTGACCACGCCCTTCTGCAACATAACTTGGCCACTGCTCCCATAGAGGTAGACTCCATTTCCCCTCCCCTTGAATCTGGGCTGGGCTTGTGACTTACTTTGACCAGTATCAGGGAACTGATGTTGCAAGACTTCCAAGGCTGGCCTTAACAGACCTTCAGCTCTCACTCTTACCCTCCAGGAACACTCCTATGGCCCTGTAAGGAAGCCTCAGCTAAACTACTGAATGACAGACCACGTGGAGAGAGTGTGAGACCCAGCCAACAGCCGGATGTGCATCTGCGTCTATTTTACCCTACCAGCCCCAGCTGAGCTGCCAGCTGACTGCACCTGCATGAGGGAGGCCAGACTAGACCAGCAAAAGAGCCCAAAGAATCCTGAGAAATAACAGTTGTTTTACACTAAGTTTTTGGTTTGTTACACAACAATAAATAACTGAAGCACTCTATAAGATAGGTACTACTGTTTATCTGCAATTCAGAGTTGAAGTAAATGCTTAGCTTAAGTTTCAGAATTCTGCAAATACTTGAAAAACTATATCTCTTCTGATAACTAACGCACTTATTTTTCTTCAACAAACAAAAAAGCAAGCAAGCATGCGGGAAAATATAAGCTAGTTTTACTTTCATCCATTCTATAAAAATTACATGCAAAGAAGATTAAGCCATGAAGACATATTCAACTTATTTCCAACCCATGGAATAAGTCAATATATATTTACTAGCTGGGTAATAATAACAACAATTTTGTGACACTTTCTAAGTGTTGGGTACTGTTCTAAGTGATATAACACAAGTGTATACGCACACACATACTCATTTCGTTCTCAGACAAGAATAAGTCCTATAATTATCCCCATTTTCCTGAGGGAGAAATTGCAGCACAAAATAGTTAAGCCTAAGATACACAGCTAAATTTCCCACTGATAAAAGTAGATTACATTCACCACCACAGAAAAGGCAGCACAGCCTACATAAAGCACAGTCAAGGTTCCAACAGCCCGGTTAGAGCAGGTGTATCCCATCAATACAGATCAAAGTGATCTCAGCTGTCAGGATGTAAATATTAGGATCAATTTGAGAAGCATACTTTAAACAGAATGCACGTTCATTACAAAAGAACAGTATAGTGAAATCTACAAAGAAAAAACGGACAATACCTATGATTAACACTGCTGAATAACTGCTTGCAGGAGAGGGACATGTCACAAATTTTAACTTGGAGTGGACCTAAGCCTTCTACACAAATTCCGACAAAATTCCTAAACAATCCAGATTCCTGCAAACATTACTACTCTAGACATCCTGACCCACGTTATGAAGACATTCTGCCTATGTGCCCTTTTTCAGAGCTGGTGGCGGAGAGAGAGTACCCAAAACAATGACCCACAGAAGACGGTCCGAGGGGTTCTGGACATGATAGCGGCCATACCTCCTCAGCCCCCACCAGCCTCAAAAAGCCATCTCCCCGCAAAACTCTGCATCAAGGCCCAGAATATAAATTTCCCTCAATCAAAAAGGAAAAAAAAAAAGTCCAAAGAGAGGCGAGAATTCGGTGTGAGAGGCCAGAGAGCGATGGGAAGAGGCACCAGAGAAGGCTGAGAAGGCCGTGGGAGCAGTCGTCCCTCAGACCGCGCTTCCAGAATTTTACGAGACCGGTAAGGATGCTCTCAAGGACTGAACGAGCTGACAGTCACCCTAGGTCTAGGGCCCCGAGGGATCCCTGCACAAGGTCCCCTTCAGCCTTCTGCTGATCCCAACATTTGCCTCCATAACCGACCTCAGGCCCGCCCCCTTGGTCGTCAGGCCAGCGCCTAGCCTCACATGCGAAAGCCGCCATCAACCCCAGGAGAACAAGTCTGTGGTTTCCCTCCCCACCTCCCATGCCCCTGAGAAGTACTCACTTGCCCGCCAGATCTTTATGAGAGCCGCTCGAATTCATGAGCTGGGCCAAATCCTGTCGCACGGCTGCCGCCATCTTTCCTCCAGCTCAGCCGAGGTTGCAGGGCCTCCCACTGCCAGAAAGAAAACGAGTGTAGTCCTCCAGAGTGCAGCCAGAGGGAACTCGAGATGCCACAGAGTAGCGTTTCTGTGGGCCAGAGCGCCGCGGTGGGAGCCTGCGCTGGGTCCGCCCCCAGGGTTGAGTGACGCGAAGCTCCACTCCTCGAGTCCGAGGCCCAAGCAGGTCTCTCCCACAGGCTGGGGCTCTCACGCTCCCACTTCGGATTGGAGGATGAACTTCAAGGGAGTGTGTCGCTTGTGCAACTCCGGTAAGTGTCGGGTATGCAAAACTATCGCGTTTTCATTAAGTTCCGTGTGTCACGTCTATAGTTTACCGATCCTCGTTCTTTAAGGCAGTCCTTAAACTACCTGTGGTAAAGAAGGAGCTGTTTTTTTTCCAATTCACCAAAGACCGACACTTTTGTAAAATACGGTAAAAAATGACCCCATTCCCCCTCCCACTCTGTACCTTTTGTATAAGTTGATCATATATCCCAGTTTGTCCAGGACAGTGGCATTTTCCATCTGTTGTCCTGGGGTAATTATTAATAACACGCCCTTCCACTCTAGAAACACTTTGATTTGGATGAAAAAGTATATGGTCACCCTACGTTTATATGTAATTATGTTCATTATTCATATATCCGTATAGAATTTCTTTCTGCAAATATAAGCAAATAAAAGTACATTTTTATCCTTTCTTGCTTTCACAAAAGATAGCACACCATATCATTAGTCTGCCCTTGATTTTTTCACTTTTCCTAAGATCTTACCATAAGTCTGCAAAGCTTCCTCATTCTTTTTTAGAACTGGAGAGTATTACATAATGAGGGGATGCGTAGCTTATTTAATCCTTAAACTAGACACTTAAATAGTTTTTAGTCAATGCTACAATGAATAACCTTGTACATCCATCATTTTATATGTGTACAGGTAGAATACATTCCAAGAAGAGAGTCAAAGGGTAGATGTGCTTACAATTTTGATAGATACTGCCAAATTGCACTTTATAGGGATGGTACTTTTTTGCCTTCCTACCAGCGATATGTAGGAGTGCAATTTTCTACAGCCTTGCCTACAAAGAACGTCAAACGTTCTAATTTTACCAGCTTGATATGTCATAATTAGCATGTTCCCTCTATTGAGAAGAGGAAAGAAGCCCAGAATAAGGAAGTCCTTTTAAGAAAGTAATGTGGAGTGCCCACATCAATTCAGATCTCACTCTATTGGCAAGAGCTTAGTCACATGACCATGGCTAGCAACAGTGAGACTGGAAATTTAGTTTCCAGTTGGCAGTCTTGTGCCCAGGAAAAAGGAAAGGATGGTTTTAGAGGAACAGTCAACACTCTCTACTACAATCTGTCCCTCTGACCACCTAAATATCTGTGTTTCCTTCTTACAGTAGAACGCTCGCACCCTCTAAGAAAGAGAATTCAGTTTCCCATTTAGTTTCTATATTAGCTCAAATTCCAGGATGTCTGATAAGGCACAATCCTCTCCATCAGGTTAGGATATGGTTTTTTATGGTGCAGAGACATATACACTACAAAACAAATTATCTGCTCCATACCCATACGTGTAATACAAAACAAGAGTGGAGCAGGAGTAGGATAACCCCAGGTAAAACTCAGAAAAAATAAAAATGGGAAACATACAGCAGTTACTGGTCTATAGCAATGGTGGAATCCTGGGCAGGAATTATGAATACTCACTATCCTCGTAGTGGAGTAAGTTCCTTGGTTAGACCCTAGTTCTGCTCTCTGAGAGGATCTCCATTGTCCGTTGTATTTTGTGGGCCCAAGCTTTGCCCTCTGCATACAAGTTAACTGGATGTTGAAGAGTATTCCCTCTTTGGGGAAATGCCTCAGGACTTGAGCAATTGAGGGCTTTTGTAGGCCAGGTTTTTCAATATATATATAATTTCATTGAGTATTCAGTAACCTCTGCTGCTTCCAGACAGTTTCTGGTGCCAGTAACCACACCCAAAGTTCTTTCTAGTAGTTATTAAACTTGCCCTATTTTCCGGCTTCCATACTCAGTCCATTCTTAACATCCTCCTTTTAGTGATGGAAGCTTTGAAATCATCTAAAACAATAGGTTTAAATGAGAAGAGAACTCTATTCATTTGATTTTTGCTTCAGCTTATCTTTGTTTTCTGTTTATGTGCATTTGCCAAAAAGTCTTAATGGGCTATGAGAATTCTCTAAGCTAAGTCTTTTCTTCTGCTATTTAGGGGTAATAAACAGTTGGCTTTTTCAACTTAGTGAAGCCCCAGAATTTCTGGAACATTCTATTCCCTTTTTACCCTGACTTCAAACTTTACTTGTAATACCTTGCTGAAAGCAAAAAAGAAGCAGCCACACACACAAACTGGCTCTTTCTAAATATCTCCACTAGAGCTACAAGCTAGGAAGGGAGGTTGTCTGCCATCCTAGTTATTGTAGGCCGCAATTTTACTGAATTTTTTGACATGACAAGGCCTCCCCTTTCCAGACTGCTCATTACTCCTGCCCAACTTCGAAGAGACTACTACATATTTTTAGGTTTTACTTATAGCAGTGTGAACATTAATAAACAAAAACCTCATTAAAATGGAGTTGGGAGGCCACAAGGGGAAGCTCTCATGCCTTACCCAGATAGCAGAACCCAAAAGAAGAAGAAAGACTGCCTCTTCTTTTTTTTTTGTGAGAAAGATCAGCCCTGAGCTAACATCCGTGCTAATCCTCCTCTTTTTTTGCTGAGGAAGACCGGCTCTGAGCTAACATCCATTGCCAATCCTCCTCCTTTTTTTTTCCCCCAAAGCCCCCCACTAGATAGTTGTATGTCATAGTTGCACATCCTTCTAGTTGCTGTATGTGGGCCACGGCCTCAGCATGGCCGGAGAAGCAGTGCGTCGGTGCGCGCCTGGGATCCGAACCCGGGCCGCCAGTAGTGGAGCGCGCACACTTAACCACTAAGCCACGGGGCCAGCCCAGACTGCCTCTTCTTGACTAGCCAGAAGCTCAGCAATGAGAGTCCGTCAAAACTCAGCCAGTGAAGACCCACTACACCTCAAACTCTTTGTTTACAATAGCTTTCCCAACTTCCCCTTCCCCTCTATAAAAGAGTTTCTCCTCCCTTGCTGGTGGGGACTTGCACGTGGCTTGCCATGGTTGCAGACTTCAAATTGCAATTGTTTGCTGATCCCAAATAAACCCATTTTTGCTGGAGAAATAACTAGCTATCTATTTGTTTAAGGCCAACATTTTGGTGGCCCCTATGGAGATCCAGAGAAGACCCCCAACGACTCTGAGGCTGGTGAGCAAACTGGTGCAGTACACACAACAGAGCCCATGGAGCTCGATGATTTTCTCGCTGACCCTGGGGTTTGAGGGTAAGTCTTTTCTCCTGGATACGAGCTTCCTCCCTCTTTGCATTTGAGGCTCTCCAGGCTTTATTTGAGATTTTAAGGCTTCGTCCTTTTCTAGTTAAGGCCTTGTTTGTCTGCGAGTACTCGGGGGGCACTTCTCCCTGACTCTGAATCAGGCTGTTCCTTAGAACTGTGCTAACCTTTTGGAACTGGACTGTTCCCATACTTGAAACTGTGCTAGCCTTCAGCCCAACTTTCAGACTGTTTCACTGGGACTGTGCTGTCCAGCCTGCAGCCTGACTCCCTTGGGAGCAGACTGTCCCCTGGAACTGTTGATCAACCTTGGCTCTGATTCCCTTGGGAACTGGACTGTTCATTGGAAGTGAGTTGTTCTCGACCTTCCATCCGCCATAATGAAACTGGACTGTTCTACAGGGACTGGCTGGTATTAAGCCTGCAGGCTGTTGGAGCTGTTCAGGCCCTTTGAGTTACAAGCTGTTTGAGCTATTTAGGCTGTTTGAGAATTATCACTTTGCTCTAGAGGAAAACCTCTAAGAAATAGGATCTCAGTCATCTGATATTTTGAGGGCATCCACCCCTACAGGGACCCCAGCTGATTTTCTGTTTAGAAACCGCAGTCATTCCTCATGCACATTTCTAACTAAATGGGCCAATTTAACCAAAAGTAATTTAGGACACCAATGGCCATTGTGGGAGACTTTTGAACTCCCCAGACTTACTTTTCTTAAAACTAAATTGGACAGCCATAGCTCTGTAATTTCCAAAACTGAATGGAATGTTTATTTCGATTGGTATTTTGAGGCTTCCAAATGTTGTTAGGGGTCTAAAATTGCCTCTTTACAAAATAAAATTTTCAGATTAACTGAGGCGAACAAACGATTAAAGAAAGGTAAAATGGCTTTCAACGCCTCATGTTCCTCTTCCCTGGCTTCTATGTCTCGGGCCCTGCCTCCAGCGCCATCATGTTTCTCCCCCCGCTCCTCCTACTCAGGCCCCACTTCCAATGGCATCTTCCTCCTTCCCTTCTGTACCGTCTATGCCTTCTCCATACCGTCAGTTCCCCCATACTAACTCTCTTGCCAAACTTCCCCTTTTCCCTGAATCTCTCTCCACTCCCTCATTCTCTGAACCTGTACGAACCTGTCCCTTTAAAATTAAGCTTTTTGAGGATCCAAAGGCTAAACCCTTAATTTCTTTTTTTTTTTCCCCCAAAGCCCCAGTAGATAGTTGTATGTCATAGCTGCACATCCTTCTAGTTGCTGTATGTGGGACGCAGCCTCAGCATGGCCGGAGAAGTGTTGCGTCGGTGCGCGCCCAGTATCCGAACCCAGGCTGCCAGCAGCGGAGCGTACACACTTAACCGCTAAGCCACGGGGCCAGCCCTAAACCCTTAATTTCTTATACTCCCTGGGCTAAGGCTGAACTGTGAAGCATTTTCACAAAGTAACTAAAGATCCTCGCAGATTTGTTAAGGTATTTAATATAGTCATTCAAACTTATTGACCTGGTTTCTCTGACTTGTATCAGCTAGTTCATATGCTTGTCGGTGAAGGCCAGTCCCAGCTTTGGATGAAAACCACTAATTGGGAAAATCTTGACAGGTCTCTAGAATTACAACCAGGAAACCAACCCCACTGACCTGTTGAATGATGAGGCTCAGGCAATTGCTAGATGACTTCATCTGGCAATTCCTAGGGCTTTCCCTGTTGATTGGAACAAAATTCAGGCTTGTGCATAAAAACTCGATCAACCTGTTCATGACTATTATAATCGACTTCAGATTGTTTTTTTTAAAGAAAATTCTGGTCATCTTTCAGATGTTGATTCCCCCTGGGTAGCTTTTAACTGTATGTTTATTAGTGGACTAACTGGGACCTTTCCCTTCTAGTAAAATGACCAGGATGAAATGGGAAACCATCCATTCCAGGTTTAGTTAATCTGACAAACCAGCTCTCTCACACTCCAGATGAGTCACCTAAAACAAAGACTGCTAAAATTCCAATCTTCAACTCCAGCAAATGAAGGCCCTTAACGAAACCAAAAACCCCCTACTTTCTACTATTATTGCAAAGAGCTAGAACATTGGAAAAGTGATTGTTACTAATTTAAACACTTCAGGCGCCTTCAGGCCTCTAACCAGCCTTTCCAATGTCCTCCAAGTCCTCAATTATGTGACTCCAAGGAACTAAAGAGGCTCTTCCTAATCCTCCCTCTTAATTGGCTTGGAGAAGCATTTCTCCAGATTGGGGATGAATCTCTTTCTGTCCTAATTGACACTGGAGCCATACTCTTGCGCTCAAACCACTACTATAACGCAGCCCTGCCTTGGAGTACTAAGACAGTTCAAGTAGTGGGAATTTCTAATAAACCTCAAAAAGTTTCTGTCTCTGAACCTGTTCCCTTTTGTTTAGGTCCTTTGAGAGACACACACCCTTTTCTCCCTAGTTCCTCCACCCCTATTCACTTATTAGGCTGAGACATCTTGGAAAAGCATCATGCCAGACTTTCTTTCTCTCAAAAAGGGGAAATAATTCTAGAATTTGACAGTAGTTATTAAAACAGTTGTGCAGGTGAATTAAATGACCCTTTGTCATGTTTTATTTGCTCCTTCCTCTGATGGTACTGGAGCTAATTCTGGAAACTGTCTGTTTGTCTCTATTGAATCAGTTACCATCCTCCTTATGGGCAAAATCTCCAACTGACATTAGTAAAATTCACAGCGCACCTCCCATCAAGATTCAAATAGATCCCCCAAAACCTCTCTCCAGACTTAATCAATACCCTGTAAGGACAGAAGCCTCTCAAGGTATAAAGTCCATAGTAAAGGGTTACAAGGCTCAAGGCCTCACTATCCCTTCACTAGTCCCTGTAACTCTCCCGTTTTACCTGTGAGAAAACCCAAGGGCCAAGGGGGGAGCTTTGTCTGGGACCTTCGAACAATAAACAACGTTGTTATCCCTAGACATGCTGTTGTTCTTAACCCTCATATGCTACTAACAGCCGTTCCCACTGGAAGCAAATTCTTTACAGTAATTAATGTATGTAGTACATTCTTTATCACTCCGGTTGATGAAGCTAGCCAACATCTTTCTGCCTTCACTTGGGAAGGAAAACAATTCACCTGGACAGTAATGCCTCAGGGTTTTACTGAGAGCCCTTCTTATTTCTCACAAATCTTGAAGGCTGATCTGGATGATATAAAGTTCCCTAGGGGTTCTACTTTTTTGCAATATGTGAATGATTTGCTTCTTTGCTCTCCCTCCAAAGTCTTCTCAGAGGAAGACAGCATCCACTTGCTAAAGCTTTTAGCCTTAAAGGGATATAAGGTCACCAAGGAGAAATTGCAGTTTACCCAAACCCAGGTTTGATATTTAGGGCATCTTATATCAGAAGAAAGGCTACACCTAGATCCAGATAAGCTTCATGGTGTCCTAAGTTTCCCCAAACCCAAAACTAAGCACCAACTGCAAGGTTTTCTCGGGCTAGTGGATTATTGCCAAAATTGGATTCGAAATTTCTCTCTGTATGTTTGACTAAAGAACAACAACTCTGACCCAATTTTATGGGAAGAACCAGACGACATAGCCTTAAGGGCCTTAAGGGAGAGTTTAATGAACCCACCTGCCCTTGGACCTCTCAATTGTCAGATTTTCTTTTTCCTTTTTGTATATGAAAAGGAAGGGAATGTCCTTGGGGTACTCAGCCAATAACCTGGGGACAACCATCGAACCACAGGGTATTATAGCCAGCAACTGGACCCTGTGGCATGGGGATACCCCCCTTGCCTTAAGCGTTTTTGGCTTAAAGCCACTGAGAAAATCGTTGTGGGATCCCCTTGAGCCATTTTTGTACTTCCTGCAGTGGAAGCCCTCCTGAATGCTCATCAGACTCAACATTTTTCAGTCAGCCACCTCACCTCCTGTGAAATCCTATTGTTAACTGCTCCTCACATAACTCTTACATTGTGGTAACCTTAACCCCGCTACTCCTCTCCCCCCCATTACAGACACAGTACCTCACGGCTGCTTAATGCTGACAGATCACCTCCTGACTCCTCACGAAGATCTGCAGGAAGCCCCGCTGGGTAACGCTGACTTCTCATGGTTTACTGATGGTTCTGATTTAAAGAGTGACAAAGGCAAATACTTCACCTGGTATGCTATTGCAACTCCTTTTGATATTGTTGAGGCAACACCTTTACCTATGGCTAGTTTGACAAACAGGCTGAATTATATCTTCTTACACGGGCTTGTACTTTAACCAAGGGCAGAACTGCCAATATTTACCCTGATAGTAGATACGCTTCTAGAGTAGCTCATGATTTCAGAATGTTGTGGAAGCAACGTGGCTTCCTTACTTCTAGTGGAAATAAAATTAAAAATGGCCCCTGTGTTCAGGAATTATTGGAGGCTATACTTTTACCTGCCACTTAAGCTATTATTAAGATCCCGGGGCATTCTAAACTTGACTCTCTGGAAGCTAAAGGAAATCACCTTGCTGATATTTCTGCAAGGAATGCAGCCCTGAAAGGAACCAACAGCAGTCAAGCCTCTGTCATGGTCCAAAGGGATATTTCTCCAAATGATAACTTAGAAAAACTGACTAGAGAAGCCCAACAACTGGCCTCAGAAAAGGAAAAACAAGATTGGAAATTAAACAATTGTTTTATAAAAAGAGAAAGCTCTGGTTCAGACAAAATAACAACCAGTCCTGCCAGAGACTCTAAAATTCCCACTCCTGACCACTACACATGCATTTAACTGTTAGTCTACTGACAAAATGATGCCATTCGTGAATCAATGTTGGTGGGGAAATATCAACAAGGGTGCAAAAAGTGCCCACCTCGCCTGTCCCACTTGTCCAAAATACAACTCAGGGGAGCCTGCTGGTACTGCTCTGGGAGATTTTAAACTGCCTATTTTGGCAAATGGATTTCATACAGCTTCCCGCATGTTATGGATGTAAGTATGTTTTAGTCATGGTCTGGATGTTTTCTCATTGGACTGAAGCCTTCCCTTGCAGACAGGCTACTGCCTCTTCTGTGGCTAAAGTCCTTTTGGAAAAGATTATCCCTACCTGGGGAGCTCCTCTAGAACTTCATAGTGATTTAGGAACCCATTTTACTGGTCGGGTACTTCAACAAGTCTGCCCTGTTTGGCTGGTTTTACAACAGTTTCCCTGCACTTACCACCCTCAATCCTCTGGTTTAGTCGAATGCACTAAGAGCATCATTAAGGCTCAAATGGCAAAATTTGTAGAGACCCTCCAGATACCTTGGCCAAAAGCATTGCCATTGGTCCTTCTAAATCTCAGATCCACCCCCTTTGGAACTCGTAAACTCTCACCCTTTGAGATAGTCACAGGACACCCAGTGCACTTGGCTCCTGCCTCTTTTGACCCACAGTTGATAA
The DNA here is from genome assembly GCF_020826845.1 of Diceros bicornis minor. NCBI lineage: Eukaryota > Metazoa > Chordata > Mammalia > Perissodactyla > Rhinocerotidae > Diceros > Diceros bicornis. The sequence continues at coordinate 67,675,493 of NC_080747.1, read as the reverse complement.
AAGGAGATACATGCTAATATTGCAAAGGCCAAGTGCTTCCATTAAAAATAACCATGTTTTGGCCCTGGCCTGGTGGCGTAGCAGTTAAGTTCGCGCGCTCTGCTTAAGCGGCCCAGGGTTCACAGGTTTGGATCCTGGGTGTGGACCTAAGCACCGCTTATCAAGCCATGCTGTGGCAGCACCCCATATAAAGTAGAGGAAGATGGGCATGGATGTTAGCTCAGGGCCAATCTTCCTCAGCAAAAGAGGAGGATTGGCAACAGATGTTACCTCAGGGCTAATCTCCCTCAAAAATAAATAAGTAAATAAATAAATAACCGTGTTTTGGTAGAGCAGTCTTTTCACAGTGTGCTCCAGGGAGATGAAGGCCTTAAGCATCACACCTGTAACCTGGAGATTTCTTCTATTGGAAAAGAAACCTCTGGAAAGACTCTCTTCAACCTTGCTGGAAAGGCCTCTATCAGGTACTGTTAACTAACCCTTGTGCCATAAACCTCCAATGAATAGACTCTTAGATTCACGTGACACCCCTAAAGAAAGCACCAAACCCCGAGTGGACCTGCACATCATCTGGTGACTTAAAAGTAAAGATTTCTCAGAATTGCAGGTGACGACATCTGATAAGACAGCTTTCCCACGATGTCAGGACCAGGCCTGTTGGAAGTTTGTCTGCCAAACCTTTGATGATGACATGATGCTTCAGATGATCTCCAGTGCCTATGATCTTGATAACATGTGGACTTTAGAAAAAAGAAAAGTACCTGAGGGTTCTCCCTTTTTCTCCTCCTCGTTACTCAAGTATGGTCACAATAGGTTTCCAATCTGTGTACTTTCCCTTCGACGTGGGACACAATACCCAGGAAAGGTCCCTTCTGGCACCAAGGGACAAAAGGATGCTGAAACCAGGAAAAGCTGACTCTTGATCAGCAATGCTTTCAGAGAAAGATCTTGATCAAAAAGGGAAAATGTGGAAATTAATAAACAGACACTTCATTAAAATGGAGTTGGGAGGCCAAAAGGGGGAGATCTCATGCCCTACATTGATAGCAGAGCCAAACAGGAAGAAGAAAGACTTCTTGACCAGCCAGAAGCTCAGCCAATGAGAGTCTGTCACAACTCAGCCAATGAAAAGCCACTACACTTCAAACTCTTTGTTTACAATAGCCCTCCCAGCTTCCTCTTTACGTCTATAAGAGTTTCTCCTCCCTTTGCTGCTGGAGACTTGCACTACAGACTCTGAATTGCAATTCTTTACTGATCTCGAATAAACTCATTTTTGTTGGAGAAATAACTGACTGTCTATTTGTTTAAGGTCAACAGCAGTGAGGGAAAACAAACCTGGATGGCACTGGAAGCTTATTCCCTCCCTCTTTTCAGTTGCTTAGCAAGAAGTTAGCTAGGCATATCTGAATTAACTCAAGGGAAGTGCACAAATCCTAGTTTTTTAACACTATGCAAAACCTTGTGTCCTAGCCCCTACCTACTGAGTCAAAATTGTCATGTTATCAAAATCCCTCTAGTAATTCTTGCACGTTAAAGTTTGTGTAGCACTGCTCTAATGTCCAGGTGTCCACACCACTGGTACATGAGCTCTTCTCATTAAACTCTTGTCTAATGAAGCCATGTCCCTGTCCAGGAAACTCCCGTTTCTACATAATCAACTAGATGGTTTCTATCCCCTCACAGTTTCCCTGCAAATATGCCAAGGAAATTATCCCGGGGTCCTTTTTGTGATGCATCTTACTCTATGTCTCATGTACCCAGCTCAAATACGCCTCGTTATAGAAGAAACAAGAGCATAGGTGATGGTATATATCCTGCTCTTTTCTGAGCATTAATCCTTATTCTACATTTATTCCACATATTGCTAGTGCTGTGTGACAAAATTGTTCTAGAGTCATTTTGTGTGTTTTCCAGCCTAGACCCAGGATTAGCCAGTTCTCCAAGAAGCCCTTGTTCCTTTAATTCCTTTTAGAAATGATATTTATAGATAACAGTCTGAGTGCTGTGGATGCTCATTGATACTGTATTGGTCATTTTGGGACCTTTTCATAGGACAGAACTAGGAAAGGGTAAAATATGTATAAGTAACTCATGAGTTCATACTGACACTTCCAATTTAGGTAGTTTTACTTAACCTCTTCTATATTACATCTGTATCTCCTTATTTCCACATCCAGAATCCTGGTTCATAATTACATAGGGGATTATAGAATCAGAATATTCCACAATTATTCATTTCATTCATCCCACATTATACACACAACAGCCTCAGAATAACAATACTAATACTACCACCCCCAATGTGATTGCTGAAAAGAGTTCAATGTTTTCCTGCTATTTCTCTCCCCATTTCCTCTCATTTTTTATTATTGTACCATATCTATATTGTGAGCACATGTGGCATTACAAACTATACTGTCTTCCTTTTAATCCTCATTTAGTCTTAGTTCTATAAGTAATATATGTTTCATGCTCACCATGAGCTCTTATATCTCTGGTCATTTTGGATGTCTGAAGCTACTTCTTCAACAGGTTTCTCAGGACGAGCTCATGGAAACCATACTCTTGCATGTGACTGCATCTTGGTAACATCTTGTGCCGTTTATGTTTGAAAATTAGTTTTGTTAGAGATAATAAATCTTGACTCACTTTTCTTGAGAATCTTAGGTACTGTACTCCATTTTCTGTGGCATAAAACATTGTTGAAAGCTATCTCATGAGAGTCTAATTTTCTTTCCCTTAGAAGTCACCTACTCTTTTTGCCTAGATGCCCCCTAATTTTTTTTCATCTAAAATTGCTCATTCTACTAAACTATGTGTTGGTGTTGGTCATTCTCAGGTACACAGTGTGCTCTTTCAATATGTAGTTTCAATTTTTTTTCAACAGCATTATCTTTCGTTATAATTATTTTGTACTTGTTCTATTCCTTTGGTTTCTTTCTTCAGAAACTACTATTATCTATACGTTTGGTCTTCTTTACCTAGCTTTAATATTAGTCACCTTTTCTCAAAATCTTTAATTTCTTCTTTCACATCTTTTTTATTTTTAAAAATTTCCTCCTTTTCACTATTTCTCTTAAGGCGTTATCTGTCATTTTCATTTACTCCTGGTTTCCTTCTAGTTTAGTCTTCATTTCTAAAATGGTATTTTTATTTCTAATTCTTTCTTGAGCTCTGCCACTCATTCTGTTTCTAATTCTTATTGTGTTGTTCTGTCATGTCCTCTATCATTTTCTTTTCTATTTAACTAGTGTGAAAAGTGTATTAAGCCTTTATATATATATATATATTATAGTATAATATATATATAATATATATTATAATATATATATTATAATATATATTATATATATATCATCCTCTTTTCAATTTAATTAGTGATTATCTTCCCTTCTCTGACATTCGTTATCATTTTTTCTCTAATATTATATGAGAACAAGTTTTTAGCCATTTCCTCCCTTCTAGACACTTTAGCCCCTCACTGCCTCTTTATCACACCTCAATAAATGAGACTCTTAGAATATGTTTGCTTCCACACTCTTGACCCTTTATTTCAAATAAGTGAAACATATTTACTTCTGCACCCTCCACCCCCACCTAATTCCTAGGTTTCATTGAGATAGATTGGTACTTTGTTCCACTTCAGCAAGTATTTGGTTTCCCTTTGCAGTATGTTTCTTCTATTTTAGGAATCCTTAATTTACCACTTGTGTTATAATTCCTAGTTACATTGTTGTTATTCACTTACATTATGTATAAATTCAAAGTAAATTACTGACCACAAATTACTCTTCTCTTCATCTTCTCTCTCTTGATATGAGGACAATAGCCAGACCATTTATTTTTATATAAACATAAAACTCTGACTGACAATCTGCAGCAACAAGTCCAGGAAACCAATTCACCACCTGCAGCAACCATCCCAGAAAGCCAAATAACAACTCCTATAGCAATCAGCCCCAAACGGCCAGTACTTGATCAATAACTGACAGCTTCCCTAATTTTTGCCCCCACTTCTAACTTAGGATGAATCGGAGAAAACCAGATATGCTCTCATAACCAGTCACACAGGATGCCCCACTTATAGTCAGCCTGCCAACAGCTTCCCCATGCCAACAGCCTTCCATCAGGGCATACCTGAATTCCCTTTTTTCCACTAGAAAGCATTCCCATTCCTCTGCCTGCCTTTGAGTCATTGCCATATGCAAGCCATGCTGGCCAACTCCCTTGGTATAGCAAGCTCTGAATAGATAGCCTGTGTTTGTTCTCGTTTGGTTGGTCTTCATTTATTTCCACATCTTTCTTCTTCACCTCATCATCCTCAACCTTGTTCTTCTTGTTTTTCTTCTTTTTGAACTTGTTCTTTCCACCTAGAAGTTTTTAAGATCTTCTCTTTACAGAAATTTTCCTAGGATATGCCTAGGTGTATCTTTTCTCATTGATCTTGCCTGAAACTCAGTGATCCCTTTCATATACAGATGCTAGTCTATCTTTAGGTCAGGAAAATTCCTATTATTATCTGTTTAATTATTATCTCTTTTTTTTTTTTATCTGTTCCTGTCTCTTCTTCTGGAAGGCAAAATAGTCCTATATCAGGTCTCTGGGATTTATCTTTAAAGTGACTTGACTTTTTCATCATAATTTCTCTCTATATTTTTTGCTCTGTGTTTTGAGATATCTTTTCCACTTTTCAGGCTACTTAGCAAGATTCAATCATTCTTCTTCAATATATATTCAATGTTGTTTTTTAAAAATCATGATTTTCTTATGTTTACTTGTGTAAAAATGTTGTAGCTGCTTTATTTATGATAGCCTCAAGTGAAAACAATCCAAATGTCCATCATCAAAGGAAAATGGATAAACAAAGTGTTGTATATTCACTCAATAAAATACCACTCAGCATTAAAATGGAAAAAACTACAGATACACGCAATAACATCAATGTGTCTCATAAACATTATCCTGAGTGACAGAAGCCAGACATAAAAAAATATTATAATAAGGTTCTATATACATGTGGAAAAACCTATTTCTACTATTTATTTTCTAGATATAAAGACAGTTATGAGATATATAAGGTACTTTCACTTGGGTTTTCTCTAATTTGTAGCAGAAAGCAGCCTAGTTACTACACATAGTAAGTTACAACTACATAGTGGATAGCTTTGTGGGTATCTTTGTGTGTTCACAGGCCTCAGGCCAGTGCCAGCTCCAGAATTTTTACATTGGAGGAACAAAGAACAGCGCTTTGATTGGAATAAGGAGGTTAATGCTGTGTGGGTATCGCAATTTACAAAAGACCGAAGAGTCATTTGTCTATGTCAAAAAAATGGGTTGTTTTCATGGAGATTATAAGGTATTAAAGTATTCCAGTCTCCTACCATGCTACAACTCTTCAGGCCCATGTGCAAAGCATCTTCATAGGTACCTCTTGTGGTAGTTTGGATCATCACTCCCAATTCTTTATTTCCTCTCTGTACTAGAAGTATACATCTACACCCTTTTCATGTACTTTTGCAGTACCTCTTACTAGAGTAGAAAGAATATATTTCCTCCATCTCATGGATGTTAGGCTTGACCATATGACTTATTTTGGCCAATGAAATGCAGGCAGATGTGACAGTGTGCCACTTGGTTGAGGGGGAGGAGTAGCCTTAGAGAGGACATCATGTTTCCAGTCATTCCTGTTGTGTTCCTGGGATCCATCAGAAGCAGAGCATGCCCCAGGTAGCTAATGCCCTATCGGCTTGGGCCCCAGAATGAAGATATATGGAACCAGATGGGAACCCAACCATAAGCCTGCTTTCCAACCTGGCCTAGCTGAGCCCAGCCTAGATCAGTGAACCCAGCCAATTCAGGAGAAAAACAAATGCTTGTGGTTATAAGCCATGAAGAATTTTAAGATGTTTTGTAATTAAAAAAATAAACAAAACTCTACCTAGTTTCCAGTATCTCTAGAGGCAGACGTTTTCTTCTTTCTATTAGGTGGAAAGATGGGTATATTCCTTTAAACATATTAAACTCTTTGCGTCCAGGTCCAAATGAGCCAGGCTGAGAGAGGGGAAGCACTTCCCTTTCTCAGTGTGGGCCCTTCTTTCAAGTTCCCATATCCTGTCTCAAGATGTGCCTCTTCTGAGGATTGGCAATACCTACTTCCTTTAAGGAGAAACCCCACTCCTAACCACAGGGATGGTTATACTCCTAGCAGGGGAACGAGTACGTCAGAACATTACAGAGGATCCTCCACCTCTATCCTTTTAATTAGAAAAACAAAAACAACTATTATAGAGGCAAAGAAATCTTATTGCCGGTGGAAAAGTAAATGAATTCTACCTGCCACCAACAGATGGTTTTGGTGGTTGATTTTATTTTTTTAGATGGTTTGACATTATTAATCACATCATGTACCATAAGTGAAAAAACATGGAATGTCTTCAAAGTGATACCAATCTACATTTCTTTTTTCCATACCCTTGGGTACCAATGTGTTTTAGAATAGAGGATATTTTGGATTTTAGAAAAGAACATGCAGGGCCAGCCCTGGTGGCCTAGTGGTTAAGTTGGGTGCGCTCCACTTTGGTGGCCCTGGTTTGGTTCCTGGGGATGGACCTACACTGCTCATCTGTCACTGGCCGTGCTGTGGTGGTGGCTCACATAAGAAAAAAAGAGGAAGATTGGCAGTGGATGTTAGCTCAGGGTGAATCTTCCTCAGCAAAAAAAAAAGAAAGAAAAGAATATGCACAAACAATTTTTAAAACTCTCAGTTTTTTCTTTTAAAACCAATTTTAATGGAGTATAATTTACATGTAATAAAACATATCCATTTTAAGTGTACCCACTGAGATTAGGCCATAGTATACCCTCATGCAACCACTACCACAATCAAGGTTAAAAACATTCCTATCACCCAGAAAGTTCCTTCCAACCTGTTAGGCCTTAATCAAACCCAATAACCAAACACACTGATATTTCTGCACTCACATATATGGATATTCACACTGAATGTTACAAAGACTATTAACACCTTATGTCATAGTGGGTGAGGTTTTCCTGCTAAATGAATTTGTCATAAGCTTCCAGAAACCTTTCAGTTTTCAAAACATTTTGGATTTTGAAATTGTTGATAAGGGATTATGGATCTGTTATAAAAAGAGTTATATGATAATGAAAAAGAAATAAAGGTGAGAATTACACTTATATAGATTTATACAAGTTGGTTGCTTATATAGAGACATCCTGGACTTATGACAAATGGACTCATGAACAAAGGAACTTCTGAATAATCTTTTGGAAACTAACCTAGTTTAAGAAACTTTTATTAACTGGTGTATACTTCTTTTTTTTTTTTTTTTTTGTGAAGGAGATCAGCCCTGAGCTAACATCCATGCTAATCCTCCTCTTTTTGCTGAGGAAGACCGGCTCTGAGGTAATATCTATTGCCAATCCTCCTTTTTTCCCCCAAAGCCCCAGTAGATAGTTGTATGTCATAGTTGCACATCCTTCTAGTTGCTGTATGTGGGACGCAGCCTCATGGCCGGACAAATGGTGTGTCGGTGCGCACCCGGGATCCGAACCCGGGCCGCCAGCAGCAGAGCGCACGCACTCAACCGCTAAGCCACGGGGCCGGCCCATGGTGTGTACTTCTTACCTAGTAGTATGCCTGGCACGCAGCAGGTACCCAGTAATACATTTTGTTTTGTCCATTGATGGTTCTACCCAACTCATACATCTATACCACTCTCTTTTCATTTTTTGTATTGATATTTTCCTCAGAAACTTCCTTTATTTAAAAAGCTTTATTTTTTTTTCTACTTGTTTATTGTCTGTCACTTCCTCTAGAACTGTGCCGTCCAGTACTGTAGTCATCAGCCACATGTGGCTATTTAAACTTAAATTAATAGGGGCCTGCCCGGTGGCTTAGCAGTTAAGTGCACGAGCTCCGCTTTGGCAGTCCGGGGTTTGCAGGTTTGGATCCCGGGCGCACACCGATGCACCGCTTATCAAGCCATGCTGTGGCAGTCATCCCACATATAAAGTAGAGGAAGATGGGCATGGATGTTAGCCCAGGGCCGATCTTCCTCAGCAAAAAAGAGGATGATTGGCATCGGATGTTAGCTCAGGGTTGATCTTCCTCACACACACACACAAAAAACAACTTAATGACAAAATGAAAAATTCCATTCCTTAGCCACATTTTAGTTGCTTAATAGCCACATGTGGCTAGTGGCTACTGTATCAATGCCTACTGTACTGTATAGTGTGGCTATAGAACAGTTCCACCACTGCAGAAAGTTCTGTTGGATAGAGTTGCTCTGTCCTGTTCACCACTTTATTCCTAGTGCCTTGCATGGTGCTTGGGATCCAGTAGATGATCCTCAAATATTTGCTGAATAAATGTTTTTTTAGTTCATCTGGAAAAGCCATAATGCAAATGTAAAGCAAAGAGTCTCTTTTGAAACACAGATGTTTTGAATAGAAGTGGCTCTTAGAAGCTAAAATACTTTCTTTGAAAAAGTAAAAGATTAGCTTATATTTTAGACGGTATTGTAGCTTTGATTATTAATAGTCTTCAGTCATTGAGTGCTTACCATACACCGGGCACTAGTCTAAATGCTTTACACATATTACCTCATTAATCTTCACAACCACCTTATGATGTGTACACTATTCCCAACTTACAGCTGAGGAAACTGAGACAAGAGGAAAGTAACTTGCTATTAAGTCAAACAAGCTATTAAGTGGCAGGGCCGGAATTTGGGACCAGGCAGTCTGGCTCCAGAGCAATTAACCACAACACTGAGCTCTTTTGTGATTATTTTTAATAAGGACCATTTAGTCTCTTCTTTCCAGTATTTAAACCTCTTCTTTCTTTTTTTCTCATTTAATTGCATTTAGTTGGACACCCTGAAAAATATTAAATAATAGCTGTTACAGCCCTGCATCCTTGTTGGGTCCCAGACTTTAATGTGAATACTTCTGCCATTTCACTCTAATATATGCTGTTACTGTTGTTTTCTGATGATTATCTTGATCCAATTAAGGAAATGTTCTTTTGTTTCTAGTTTACTAAGAATTTTTAAGATTCAGAAATGACTGTTGAATGTTATACAGTGCATCCCTAGAGAATATCATTTGGCTTTTCTCCTTTAATTTAATAAATTATACGCACAGATTTCTTAATGTTAAACCACCATTCTTGGAATAAACCATACTTTGTGGTGGTGTGAATTTTTCTTACCACATTACTGGATTTGATATCTTAATACTCAATTTTGTCTTTGTAACAAAGAGTGAGAACAGAAGAATTTCCTCCCCTCTTTTTTGGTACTGTTTGCCTTGGGTTTTGCTATCAGAATTATGCTAACTTTGTAGAATAAACTGGGAAATTTTCTCCTTTTTTGGAGATTCTTTGTTTCCCAAAATCCATGCAGGTTTGGGTACCCCATCTCACTCCCTTCTTCTTTCCAGAGGTGCCCCACAGTACTACCAATCATTTAACCACAAGGATGTTTTCTCATACTAGGCTCCTCATAAACTGGACTCACCTACTGATCCCCAACAAAGCCTGTGCATCATTCAGCTTTCTCACGTTCCTTGCACAGGCCACAGACCTTCCTGCTTCCAAGCTTTTGCTAATTTCCTGCCACTTGCGTTGCTAAATCCTAACCATTGAGTTTGAGGAGGGAGGTAGGAGGTGGCGTTGATTACGACAGAATACAGAACTAACATTCGAGGTAGAGACTATGTAGCTGCTTGACACCCCTCACTCCAGGTAACCCTCAGAATCCTGGAAAGCTTTGTTATTTTTATTTCGTAGTTGGGAAAATAAACTTGACAAATGTTATACACTAATAAGTGGAGGTGCAGAATTTATAACCAGGACTGCTTGATTCCAAAGTGATTGCTGCTTCCACTGCAACATGTCTGACCTCCTCCATTGTTTTCTGGGACTACAGCCTCTTACGTTGATCTGTATGTCCTCCGTGCTCCATTAGCAATTACAGACCGTACCACACCATTTTACATTACACTCTTTTGTATTTTCTATTGTTTTGTTTGTGTAGTTCTTGTCTCACACAGACCAGTTATTAACTGAATAATCTGTCAGTGCCTATTTCTCCGACTCCAAATTTGAGTATCTTTCCTTATAATAAATGATAGCGGGAAAAATAAAAGAAGGCAAAGGTGATTAAATACAAAAAATTTTGATTGTGTTAGTCTTAGCTGCATACTGCAAAAAAGTCCCTTTCAAAAATAACTTGAACTCTGTGTGGTCTCCCAGGGACTTGTTAGCAACCCCTGCAAAATGAGCGCCTAAAAACCGAAGAGATTTGGCATTTGTGACTATTGATCACCTCCCCCGCACGCACATCAGACAGCGGCAGGATGTTGGAAATCGCACCTACAGCACGGTTTTCCTAACAAGGAAGGCTAGAGGATGAGGCAGGCCCTCCCAACTGCAGGCGCGATCCCGCTCTTCCCCTCCCAGCCTCAGCCAGATGGAACATTCCGTGCGAAAGCTTTGACAGAGCGCCCACTCGGAGTCACGTGGAGCTGGAGCGTACTCACTGCGCCTTGCGGAATGACGCGGGCTCGGGTTGCCAAGGGGAGGGGCAAGGCGCCGCGGAAGGGGCGGGGCGAAGGAAGCCGGCCGGGGAGGCGGGGCCGGTGGAGTGGAGGGGCGGGCGGAGAGGGGCGCGCGGGCGGGGAGGGCCTAGCGTATTATGGGATGCGGCGGTGGAATGGCGCTGGGCGCGTGATTTTGAACAAACCCGGGTCTGTGTCTCGGAGGCGCCGCCGCCGCCGCGGCTGCTGGGAGGCCAGGGAGCGCGGCGCGAGGAGGAGGCGGCGGCGCCGCCGGCTTTGGTGAGTGTCAGCCCCCGGGGTGGGGGCATCTGGGCGGGCGGGCGGGAACCGGGCGCCGGCCCCCGCTGCGGGTGGTGGCGCGGGCGGAGGGCGCCGGACCGCCCCCTCCGGGAGCCCGGGCTAGTGGGTCGTGGCGGAGAGCGGGAACCTGCAGGCAGGGGGCCGCCGCGCCCCATCCCCGGGCCGCAGGGGGCGGGAGGATCCTCCGGGCTCGGCCCCTTCCCGCCGGCACCCGGGAGGGCGGCTGTCACCCGGCAGGGCCGGCGCTCGGCCGGCAGCCCGCCCTTCCAGGCGGTCTAGAGGAAGGGCTCCCGCGGCTGTTGACACGCACACTGCGTGGCCCGAGAAGCCTGCCGTGTCGGCGCCGGGTTTCTGGGAACCGGTTTGGCTGCTGTGTCATTTTGTACCAGCTCCTCCTTTCCCCGCTGCCCGCCGCCTCGTTCTCCCTACGCCCCTTTGTATGGTGTCGTCTTCGTGTATGTCCGTTTTCCTCGCGAAGCCCACCAGCTAAATGTCATAATGTTCCCGAGGTGCACGGGGAAAGGGAGCGGGCCGGCTCTTGGCTTGGCCAAGCAACGGTAAACACCAAGCAGAGTGCGAGTGGACCGGGCTGGCGGTGGGAAATAAAGTTTAAAGATGAAGAAGCTGGGAAGATTTGATTGATACCCTCAGTCTCTAGCAGGCTGCATATAGAAACGGCGATTGGGCTGGGTGGTAAATAGCACTTGTTTAAGCCTGAATCTACCGACTTTTAAATGGAGTTGTCATTCAAGCAAGGTAAGTTGAAATGGCTTTTTCAACTTCTGCCTCGCTCTTCTTAGACTAACTTCTAAAAAGACAGGAGAGTAGCCCTATTCGCAACCTTGAAATTCAGTTTGCTCATTTCAGATAGGTCTTCTAGAGCTTATGCATTAGTTATAGAATTCAGCTTTTGAATGGGTGATTATCAGATCTTTCTGAAATTAACAAAGGTGGGCAATTTAGTTTTTAAAAAATTCTGGTCTCGTGAAAAGCCTTGCAGTTTATGTCTGCTTGTTATTTCTTTGATGGTTAAAAAATATCTATGTTCTCTTTATTTGTTAAACTGCATGAGGAGCTGGTGGGGGTTGTGGACAACTCAGGGGTCTTTTTGTTCTAAAGCAAGCTGTTTATTATCACCATTGAACAAGTATATCAGCAGCAGATGGTTTTTATTTTAATTTGCGGACTTAGATCCTAGAAACATTTGGCAAAGAATTTTATCTTAGGTATATTTTGTATATTTTAGAAATTATTCATTCATGAATAGGATCAATACATTTTAAACCCAGCTGTGTTTTGACCTCCTGAGTCAATGACAAGCAAACTGGAAGACACAATTTCATCTGATTATTTCTGTCCAGGAGCACTAAGTGGAGAGGAAAATAGTTCAGAACTTTTTTTTTTTTAAAAACTAGATGTTTTGACCACAGTATCTACGTGAGGATCAATGCTTGTAATTTGCAAATTTGTCCGAGAGGTCAGGCGTGCGTATGGAAATAGCTCATTCTGTCAAAGTAGTGCTGCTGACGGTGGAGGAAAATGTCAGAGCTGGTGAATGACATTAAAGGTCTTGATCATGTTTTTAGTGTCTGAGATGGACACAGTGAGTAAAACGCATTCCATCATCTCTCTCAAGTTGCTTTTCTGAAAATGAAAGAGTTTGGGGTCTTTATTGTCCGTTTGCCGCCTTCCGCATGGCTTTTACTCTTCAAAACAAAAGTATGCCGGACTTGGGACCCCGCGGGTAGCGCGACTTCCTTTCGCGTGGCTGCCGGGCCCGCAGGAGCACCATGTTTCGTTGCGGGGTGAAAGGTCTCGGCGTGGGCTGTGTGTGCATTTGTACCTCCCTGTGTATTTGAAGGTTGGCGGGGCCGGCGGGAGGTTTCCCCGGATATGTGGGTGTGCGCCTCTCGGGAGGGGAGGGCCGAGCAGGGGAGGAGGAGGAAGGGGGAGGTTACTGGCGGCGGCGGCGGCGGCGGCGGCGGCCCGGGCTCGGGCTGTCGGGGAAGCTGCTGAGCTGTGATGGTGATGACGAGGTGAAAATGGCGGATCTTTCGAAATACAATCCCGGCCCCTGACATACCAGAGGCGGCGGCAGCGGCGGCGTCGCGGCCCGGGCTCCCTCCTCGGCCCCCCGGTCTCCTGTAGCGCTCCAGTTCGGGCAAACTGGGAAAGGAAGCGGCTGGCCAGAGCTACCGTGCACTGGCAAAACAAGCACCGCCCGGGCTCGGAATTGCCCGGGACCTTCTGGAGCCCCCACCTCGGAGCCAGAGGGAGGAGACAGCAACAGCCGCCGGAGGTAGAGGAGAAGGGGCTACCCGAGGGCTTCTCTGTCTTGAGATCTCTTTATTTGGGGAGTGGTGGGCGGGGGAAGAATTGCGTTGTGGATCAAGGAATGACGAGTCCGGAGTGCAAAGAATCAGTAGCCTCGTAATGACATCAACATTATTCTTTGAGTGTTAAGAGGGCTCGAGTTTGCTCTTGTACCTAAGGCTGCTGCTGAGGCCTAGAGGAACCGCTAGCACTTACCATGATTTCCTGATTTAATATTTAAAATATCCACTGTGGTGGATGTTGGTGTGATGATGTTCAGCAGTTTATGGGGTTGGATGTTTCTTTGGGGAGGCAGAGCGTTGGCATTTTATTCTGCATTTAAGCTCTGTGTCTTAGATCATAGTCTATAACTTGTTGGGGTGTGGATGCTCACATTTTTTGAGCATATGGACCAGTTTTGTAACAATTAAAAATTTTGTCTTTTTCTTTTATGGCTCTGTCATCCATAGAGTGACCCCTTTGCTCCTGCCATTTGGCAAATAACAGTCGAGATGCTGTCAGTCATATTTCATATCCATTTTTTTCCCTGCCCCCTCCCCCCAATCTGTTGCGAGTAAAGTTATGGAAGATTTTGCAGGAGATTTTATAAGCCAAATGAAATACAGCTCTGCGAGCTCTATTTTGATTCACAAGTTTTACCTTCATTGTTAAGAAGGAAGTTGTGATGGCTTTATGCACGCACTTGATGTGAGTACAGTAAGTTGGTAAAGATGCATTGAGACCTCTGTTTTATTCTGAATACTGGACTTGTTAGCCTTTGTTTAAAGAGCTGGAGAATTGGATTGATTAACTTTATGACAGCCATAGTTTAATTTTGTTAAGTTACCTAAAGATCCGAGTATGTTTTAGATTGTGCTGCAGATCCCTAAGGAGTCTGTCTCCTTGCACACAACGGTAGTGTTACTGAAAAGTTACAAGTGAATCCAATTTTTATACATTAATTTGGGACCCTCTGTTTTTTTTCCAGCTTTTGTAGTGGAAGGTTGGGTCAGTGACATTGAGTATATGAGCCTGAACAGAGAGGTGAATATTTGAGAAATGCCCATTGGTAATGTTTATGATTAGCAGTAATTTTCCTCATCCAAGTTTCCTACAAAGAGATGATGTCATAGTATGTTATACATGATCATACATTATGTATTTTATTCAGAGGGGAAATATTTTGTGTGTGTGTGTGTGTGTGTGTGTAGCTTGGACATTTGGCTTTCACTCACTGAAAGAATAAGAGACCAAAAAAAATGTTAGGGGAAATAACTGAGAGGTGCTCAGAAGGTTTAGTTAATGAATTTTTAAAAAATCATTTATTTGATGTTCTGGTATTATCCAGTAGAGGTTTGGTTCTGTTTTTTTTTTTTTTCTTATAGCTTTTATGTTGCAATTATTTGGTCCATGTCACCCCAGCTGCAAAGTTAGTAGTAAGACTAAGAATTTAAAAAGTGATTAAAATAAAGAGGGAGATTAGAATGCTTTTTCATTGGCTTTCTTTTTCTTTTAATCACAGAGGGCTATTGTGGGTAGGAGGAGATGGGGGTAAAAATACCATAGTAAGCTCCATGCTTTGGAGATTTGGAAATTCTTGATTGCAGTGGGAAGGAGACATTGTGAAGGTGTAGTCTGCATGATATATGACAGATTAATAGTTCTATGGAGAGACATCAAAGATGACAATTCTTAAACCCTGCTGTTTGATAGAATATTGAATGCCATAAAAAAAGAGAAATCAGGAGAAGCTAATTTAGATAAAGAGGAAAAGAATTTTCATTTGAGTTACAGTGTACCACATAACTGTCTTCACAGTAACCCTGCAAGGAAACTGAGGCTTAGAGAGATCATTGCTTAGGGTTTCATGTTAAACAACTTCGGGAGTCAAGATTTGGAAATGAGTCTTTCTGATTTGAATCCCCATGTTTTTTTCCACCATGTTAGTCTTAAGCGTGAATAATATACAGCCTGCCTTTAAAGGGAAAGAAAATATTGTGGATCCCCAGTATTGCCTAAATAATTTTATTCTAGTAAAACATTTTCGGGGCTGGCCCAGTGGCGCAAGTGGTTGGGTGCGCGTGCTCCGCTGCAGCGACCCGGGGTTCGCCAGTTTGGATCCCGGGCGCGCACCAACGCGCTGCTTGGCAAGCCATGCTGTGGCGGCGTCCCATATAAAGTAGAGGAAGATGGGCACAGATGTTAGCCCAGGGCCAGTCTTCCTCAGCAAAAAAAGAGGAGGATTCGCAGATGTTAGCACAGGGCTGATCTCCTCACACACACACAAATTTTTAGATATATATAAATATAAATTCCTTATGCTTATTGCTTTTATGCAAGTATAAAACAAAAGTAAATTGATAAATGAAATATAAACAAAACTAAAAAATCAGTAAAACAAATTAAATTTAGGGTGGTGGATGATGATGTTTTGCTGAAACGAAACCTTTCTTTGCATAGTGAATGCCTTGGCAAGGCTGGCAGTTTTCTATATATTATATATCCTGTGATAACTCAATTTTTATACCACTTTTCTGTGTTTGAATGCTGCAGAGCTTTCCTCCTTAAATCACAGGTTAGGTGGTTTTGCTTTCACTTGGCATAAATGACATCATTTACCTTATAAGACCTTTCTTTGCCTTTTTCTTTAGCCCACCCTAATTCTAGTTGATTGTAGATATGAGGTGGGTTATCCAGAATATCCTTTTTTTGTATATATTATCGAAATGAAAATACAGGCTTTTCCAGTCTACCTCAGGACTCATGGCTTACAGTCCACTGCTCCCAGTTTAGTTGGAGAAATCTAGTTCTGTACCTAGTTTTTTGAGTTGTTGATGTTTGATTTTAGAAATCAAAGCTAACATCCAAATGATGTAGTTAACCAGTTAGTGCTGGTGGTAAGCTCTAGGTACAAAAGTATAGTTCTTAAACACTCAGATATTTCTCTGTAAACATCTGACAAATGACTCACACATCTGTAATAGGGTGATAGGTCACCACTTTGTATTATTATGTGCACCTGGTTCACCCAGGCTGTCCTCCACCTGTAACTAAGAAAACAGTGTTTCAGCACTGCTAACATTGTATAAGAAACTCTTTAAAAGATGTAAAAGCGTAAAACATTTGTCATTTCTATCTCATATTATTTTTTATATTTAATTCATTTCTTTTAATCGTCGCTATCCTACATCAGACCTTCCATTTTTCTCTGTCTTGAACTAATTACTGTAATAACCTTCTAAATGGTCTCCTTGCCTCCAGTCCAATAAAATGCTGAGATGAAGTTAATCCTCCTGAAGTAAAACTGATCATGCCATTCTTTTGCCGATTTCTAAGCTCTGTCAGGGCAAAGTCTTTGGTTAATTTCCCATAGCCCTCCACAAAGTTGGGAAGCCATAAGTATTTGTTAATTAAATGACTTATAAAAATCATAAACTAGTTAAAAACTAAGAGAACCTTGTAGATTTTAAGCTGGAATGTAACTGCAGGGGATATTGGTTAAAAGCTAAATCTGAGTGTTTAAAAACTTATTTGAAAAGGAGTTGCTCAGTTTGTTAGTGTGCCTCATGATGATGTGAGTTTGTTATTTTATTTGAAGTGTTGTGAAGTCTCAGAACATTATATAAACCCATCCTATTCGAATAGACAAACCAAAGTTATCTGTCAGAGCCCACTATAAATAATGCTAGAGTTTTAGGTAACACCCCTTCTCCATGATTAATTTATTCATTCTTCAGGTTTGTATCGAGAGGTTATTTTTTTTATTTTTATTTTTTGTGAGGAAGATCAGCCCTGAGCTAACATCCACGCTAATCCTCCTCTTTTTGCTGAGGAAGACCAGCTCTGAGCTAACATCTGTTGCCAGTCCTCCTCCTTTTTTTCCCCAAAGCCCCAGTAGATAGTTGTATGTCATAGTTGCACATCCTTCTAGTTACTGTGTGTGGGACTCGGCCTTAGCGTGGATGGAGAAGCAGTGCGTCGGTGCACGCCCGGATCTGAACCCTGGGCCGCCAGCAGCGGAGCACGCGCACTTAACCGCTAAGCCACAGGCCGGCTGGAGAGGTTATCATTATTTGCCAGCTCTGTTCTAGGCATCGGGGATAGGAGATGCAGTGGTAATGAAGACAGACAGGTTCCTGTCCTCATGGAGCTTGCATTCTAAAGAAGTGGGGGAGGGAGAATCAGACTATTATGATAGATGCTGTGATGGAAATACCAGGGTATTGTGATAGAATGCCTAGGGCAGTAGAGAGGAGAGTGGGGGCGCTATTTTAGAAAGATCTTATAAATGTAATACAACTGAGACAAATTTAGAAATAATTAGACTTTCTGAAATGAGTGAATCTTTACCTCTCTTTAGACTTAAACTATTCAACCATGTTCAACTGTGAAGGGGAAAAACGCAATGTTTTGGCTTCCCTAATCATACTTTGCCTTTAGAACTTTGTTTTATGAGCGAAAAATACTGGAGGCCTGAGGAATGCATTGTATGTTCTGTATTCTTTTCCTACCGTACCTTGGCAGGTAACCCCTTGTACAGAGGAGGTGAGCTAAAGCTCCTCATTCCTCTTGGCTTGTGAAGAGCCTCTCTTTCCTTGAAGTGGTCCTCAACACAGTGGTGATGAGTTTGCATGTGCTAGTACATATCTTCCATTCCTAAGGGATAAAATTAGAGTGATGATTCATGTAGCTAGATGGCCAAACCCTTTCCTGCCATGCCCACAAGCTCTTTTTGAGAGTTCTTTTAGCATAGGCCACCATGCCCTGCATGTGACCCTGATTGAAACAGCTATGGATGTCTAATCATAAAGCAGTTATCATAGTCTGCTTAGTGGCTTATGAGGGGTGCTGGCTCCAGAACTCTGCACAGCCCCATACTACATAGAGACTGGCCAAACCAATCAGACCTTTTCTTGTTGGAAGTTTGAACTTTACTCCTAGTTTAAAGGGAGAGTCCTAGTCCTGTAACTTGTAGTCTCTTTTAACAGGACAAATGTTCTTCCTAATAACAGAACTTCAAAATATATGAAGCAAAAATGCACAGAAGAGGAGAAATAGACAAATCTTTCACAATCGTATTTGGGGATTTTAACAGCCTGTCTCAGTATTGTAATTGATAGAAGAGGAAAAAGTAAGAATAGAGAAGATGTGAACAACGCTATCAACCAACTTGACTTAACTGACATTTATAGAACGCTGCCCTCAGCAGCTACAGAACACACATTCTTTTCAGGTGCACATGCATAGTTCACCCAGACAGACCGTATACTGAGCTGTGAAACAAGTCTCTAATTTCTTTTTTTTTTTTTTTTTTGTGAGGAGATCAGCCCTGTGCTAACATCCGCCAATCCTCCTCTTTTTTTGCTGAGGAAGACGGCCCTGGTCTAACATCTGTGCCCATCTTCCTCCACTTTATATGGGACGCTGCCACAGCATGGCTTGCCAAGCAGTGCGTCGGTGCGCGCCCGGGATCCGAACCAGCGAACCCCGGGCCGCCGCAGCGGAGCGCGCACACTTAACCGCTTGCGCCACCGGGCTGGCCCCACAAGTCTCTAATTTCAAATGATGGAAATATCATAGAGTATTACATTCTCTGACAATAACAGGAGTAAATTAGAAATCAATAATAATAAGATAGAAAATCCCCAAATATTTGGGAATTAAATAGCACACTTCTTTATTTTCCATGTGTCAAAGATGAAATCACAAGGAATATTAGAAAACATGTGAGGTGGATGATAATGAAAAATATTGAAATTAGTAGATTGCAGCTAAAGCAGCATTGGGAGAAATTTTTAACATTAAGCGCTTATTTTAGAAAAGAAGAAAGGTTTAAAATCAATGATCTAAACCAAGGGTTGACAGACTTTTTCTATAAAAGGCCAAATAGCAAATATTTTAGGGTTTGCAGGCCACGTAAGTCTGTCCCCCCACAACTATTTAAAAATGTAAAAACCATTCTTAGCTGGAGAGCAAAACATAAACAGACCACGGGCCTGATTTGGTCTATGGGTTATAGTTTGCTGAATCCTGATCTATGCTTCCATCTTAAGCTTCTAGAAAAAGAACAAATTAAACCTAAAGTAAGCAGAGGAAGGAGATAAAGGTAATAGTCAATTAAATAAAAAATGGGCAAACACTTGAGAAAATCAATGAAGCCCAAATGGTTCTTTGAAAAGATTAATAAAATTGATAAATCTCCTGCCAGACTGATCAGGAAAAAAAGGCAAAAAGATAGAAATTACCAAAATGAGGAATGAAGAGTCGACATTTTTACAGACATTAAAATGAGGGTCCGGCCCAGTAGCATAGTGGTTAAGTTCACCAGCTCCACTTCAGTGGCCCAGGGTTCGCAGGTTCCGATCCTGGGCGTGAACCTACGCACTGCTTATCAAGCCATGCTGTGGCAGGCATCCTACATATAAAGTAGAGGAAGATGGGCAGGGATGTTAGCCCAGGGCCAATCTTCCCCTTTTTGCTGAGAAAGATTGGCAACAGATGTTAGCTTAGGGCTAATCTTCCTCACCAAAAAAAAAAAAAAAAATTATTATGTATAACTTTATGCTAATAAATTTCACAAGTTAGAGGAAATAGACAAATTCCTTGAAGGATACAAACTATCAAATAGCAAAGGTCACTCAAAAAGAAAGAGATAAGCTGAAAAACTCTACATCTATTAAAGAAATTGAATTTATTATAGTTAAAAACCTTCCCACAAGAAAGCTTTATGTCTAAATGGCTTCACTGGCGAGAGTTCTAGCAAACATTTCAGGAAGAAATAGTAAAATTCTATGCCGACTTTTCCCAAAAATTGAAGAGGAGGGAACACATCCCAACTCATTTTATTAAGCTAGCATTATGCCCAGACAGCCACTACAAGAAAAGAAAAATTAAAGACCAATGTCCGTTATGAGTATAGACAGAAATGCTTATCAAAATATTAGCAAATAGAACTCAGCAGTATATACAAAGTGTAATACATCATGACTGAGTGGGGTTTATTTCAGAAATGCAAAACTAGCTTTAAAAACAATCAATCAATATAATTTACAGACTGAAAGAGAAAAGCCATATGATTATCGCAAAAGTTGCAGAAAAAGCATATGACAGAATTAAACATCCATTTATGATTTAAAAAAAACCAACTCTGCAAATTGAAAATATAAGTAAGATTCCTCAACCTCATAAAGGGAATTTATGAAATACCTACAGCTAACAGGTAAGATTGGCAACAAGGCAAAGATGTCTGCCCTCACCACTTTTATTCAGCATTTTACTGGAGGTCCTAGCCAGTGTATTAAGTCAAGGAAAATAAATAAAAGATGTGCAGATTGGAAAGAAAGAAATACAGATGTTATTCTCAGACAACGTGGGTTGTCTTTGTAGAAAATCCTAAGGAATCTACATTGAGATGATACTAGAATTAATAAGTGAGTTTAGCTAGGTTGTAGGATACATGGACAATATAAAACAATCATTTGTATTTCTATATACTAGCAACAAACAATTGTAAAATGGAAAAAAGGCCATTTACAATGCACCAAAAAACATGAAACACTTAAGGATAAATTTAACAAAATATGTGTAAGAGCCAGTCAGTTGAAGTACAAAACATTGCTGAGATAAATAAGTAGAGAAATTCATCTTTAAATAAAAGGAGGGCAGTTCTCCATGGGTCTTTACATTTCTCCACCTCTTGCAAGTGAGGCATGACAGCCTTTTTAAGTGATCTTTTCCGGGATGTTTGTATAGCACACAGCCTTAGATGAGAGTTAGTGACGCCTGCTGTAGAAAAGGGCAGATTCGCTTATTGTCCAGTAAAATAAAGATAACATCTCCCTTTGGACAAAGGGCAAGTGTGCTTCAGTCCATTATGAATGATTCAGGTTCCCTAAGTTCAGAGTTCCTCAGTTGTGATGCAAACCCACTGCCTGCACAGCATCTCTCCGGGCCTCTCCATGTCTGCCCTGTGGGACTTGGGAGCAGCAGGGGAACTGATACACACATGATGCTTGTGTTCCTTGCTGTGCTGTGAGTAGTAAGTCCTGTGATTCTGACCTAGGACTACTCTGTTGTCTGTCAGTATCATGAAACAGTAACAGGCTACTTTGTTAGCTTGCAAGAAGGGTCTTAATTCCCAGACCCTTCACAGTTCTTGACAGTTTTGACCATAAGGATGGAGTGCTGAGAGACATGGTTTTCTGAAAGATGAAGGCTGACCTTGAGGGCTGGGTTAGGGGATGTGAAAAGACTCTTTGGCATCTGGTAATGAATGCTCTGACCCAAGTGGTGGGCAAGGGTAACGGGAAAGTAAAAGTCTTTAAGTGTTCTACCTCTTAATGAAATCTAGGGGCTGAGCTGAGAAGTAGTCTGAATGGTGCTTTGGTTCTTGTACACTCAACTCGATGGCCCCAGCTGAAAGGCAGTGTGGCTGTAGCTGCTGAGACAAGGATTCCCCAAAGCTGAGAAAATGGTGTCAGAAATGAGGATACAGAGCCTTGGGTGGATTGAAAACATTAGAAGTTTGTTTAGTTGAGCTGCAAGTGTGGGTGCTTGAAACTGAAAGTAAGTGCACTATCAGGCCACTATCTCCCTCCGTGGCCTGACCTCTCCCTCCTCCTACACCTTGACTTCAGATGCTTTAAGGAGAAAGAGGAATAGGGCTTGGGCTGAGGTCTCCCTGTCCTTAAAGGGGACCAAAGGCCATACCCACATGTCTAAATATGCTGGGGGAACTTCAAGGAGAGGAGGGAGTCAAACTTTATGGTTCTGTTGGATACGGGCACCCAAGTCATCATCCTGCTTTGTTCTGTGGGGGATGGAGTGTTCAGATTCAGCTGATGGGGCTTGTGCAAGGTTTGCAGTAGGGAAGGGAAGCTAGTGTGGCCTTGTGGGTGGGGCCCTTTGTTGTTGTGGCTTCCACTGCTGAAGATATAATTGGTGTTGATGTTTATACCCGGCTGTGCTGTAAATGACCAGAAGTGCCAGAGAGGATTCTCCTGATCAGGAAGAGCTGCGTGTAGAGAAGTGCTGGTACTTTGAGGTCCCCAAAGCTAATGATTCCTTTGAGCTGCAAGTATTGTGACTGATGATTTTGCAGTATATATAAAGAACTCATCCAATTCAATAAGAAGACCAAAAAAACCCAGTATTTTAAAAAAATGGCAAAAGACTTTAACAGGCACTTTTCAAAAGGAGATATACAAATAGACAATAGCGTATGAAAAGATGCTCAACATCATTAGTCATCTGGGAATTGCAAATTAAAACCACAATGAGATATCACTTCACACTCACTAGAATGGCTAAAATTAAAAAGGCCAGCAAGACTAATCATTGGTGAGGATGTGGAGCAGCTGGCACTTTCATGCATTGCTGGTAGGTGTGCAAAATGGTACAGCCAAGTTGGGAAATAGTTTAGCAGTTGCATGCCAAGTTAAAGATAAACTTACCTTATGACCCTACAAGTCCATTTCTAGGTATTTATTCAAAAGAAATGAAAATATGTATCCATAAAAAAGTTGAACTTGAATGTTCATAGCATTATTGTCCATAATAGTCCCAAACTGGAAACAATCCAAATGTCCATCCCCAGGTGAATGGATAAACAAATTATAGTAGATTCATACAATGGAATATTACTCAGCAATAAAAAGGAACAGAACCACTACTAAGTGCAAGAATAAAGATAAATCTCAAAAAACATGATGAAGGAAAAAGTTCATACTATATATTCCCTTATGTCATGAGTACATAAAATATGATTCTGTTTATATGAAGTTCTAGAATAGGCAAAAAGACAAAACTAATCTATGGTGATATAACAGATCAGTGGTTGTGTACGGTGGGATTTTGGGATAGGGGATTGACTGTAAAGGAGTAGATTTATTTTTTTTTCATTTTAAAATACCAGTGGTAGAAATTTAAGACAATAGAATTGTGATTAAAATTATGACCTTCGATATCATAAAACATATCCTGAGTTTGAGTTCCAACTCTACCATATACTAGCTATGTGATCATGGGCAAATTATTTAACCTTTCTAAGTTTCCTCGTCTGTAAAATGGGAGTGATAATGATACCATCTCAGAGTTGTCAAGATAAATTAAATTATGCCATCACTGGTAGATAGTAAGCACTCAGTAATGGTGATTAATTTTGGCAATATTAGTATTTGTCAATGCTATTAATTATAGTTTACTAGTCATGTCTGTTACTGTTAATCTCAGAATGGGTATTGCATTTTTATATTTTTTAAAAAGAGAAGAGAATTACTGATTAGGTTCCTATGGATCTTTGATGTTCTCTGGGCAAATAACTTATGGCTATTTAGTCAGTCATAAACATGATGTACTGTCTTTAATATGGGAAGATAATGGTACTGACTCTCTTATTAGAAGTTCTGCATGACCTTGGGCTGAAAGGATCACAGTTCTGATTTGTTCATAATCTGCTTTATTATTATTACCATTTTTTTTTCCTTTATGGGGACTTTCCTTTATGGGGACTCTTAAATGGTTTCCTTTTTGACATTTTAAATGGCTGAGGAGGATCTGAGAATCTTCTTTCCAAATAAAGATTTCTTTGGTATGAAGCTAATTGGTCAAACTTGGGCCAGATAAGCCATTTGATCTGCAGTTGCTGAGATGGATTACACTAGAAATTCCTTTAACATTAAATTGAGTATTTATTGTATTTTTATAAATGGTGTAGTACCCTCGTTTTAGGACCTAGCTCACTGGAGATTTGAAGATATATTCCAATATCTGTTTAGATTTAAATCTTTATTTCCTTGTGTGAATCAGCAGTTTTCAAGTCTGTCAATAGGAAAAAAAAAACAAACATAACTGGGAAGAAATATGATGATCAGTCATGTCAAGGATTAAAAAGTTTTATGAGTGGGCATTGGAAAGAGAGTTTCCTGTAATTATGTGACTTAGTGTTGCCTGAAAGCAGTATACTTTTGGGTTGAAACATGGCGAATGAAAATGTTTGCTGCTAGTTTTGTGTCTCATATGACTTATATTGCAGATTCTTGAAGGTTGAGGGTGTGTTAAAATGGTTTAACCCAAATATGCATCAGGAATATCCTTCATTCACTTATACATCAATAAGAAATTATTTTGTCATTTGCATTTTGCTTGAATAATTTTTTTCTTCTCTTAAATCTGTTTTGAAACCTAATAATTTCTTCATTTTTCCACTTTTATTTCAGCACCTGATCAACTTTCTAGCAGGAGAACGATCATGGAGGTGGTGCCAGCTGAGGTGAATAGTTTGCTTCCAGAGGAGATAATGGACACTGGTATAACTTTAGTGGATGATGATAGTATTGAGGCTGTTATTGTTTCGTCCCCAATTCCCATGGAGACAGAACTGGAAGAAATTGTCAACATAAATTCTACTGGTGATTCTACAGCCACGCCCATTTCCACGGAACCAATCACAGTGTACAGTAACCACACTAACCAAGTTGCAGTGAATACCACAATTACTAAAGCAGATTCTAATACCACAGTGAAACCAGCTTTTCCAAGTGGCCTTCAAAAACTTGGTGCTCAGACTCCTGTGACTATATCAGCCAATCAGATTATTTTAAACAAAGTATCACAGACATCTGATCTTAAACTTGGCAATCAGACCCTTAAACCAGATGGACAGAAGTTAATTTTAACAACTTTGGGCAAGTCTGGTTCACCAATTGTTTTAGCACTACCCCATAGCCAACTACCCCAGGCTCAGAAAGTTACAACTCAGGCCCAGTCAGGAGATGCTAAGTTACCACCGCAGCAAATTAAAGTAGTTACCATTGGAGGGAGGCCAGAGGTGAAACCTGTCATTGGTGTCTCAGCATTGACCCCAGGAAGTCAACTGATTAATACTACAACTCAGCCCTCTGTGTTACAGACCCAACAGTTAAAAACAGTACAGGT
Source organism: Diceros bicornis minor (assembly GCF_020826845.1). Taxonomy (NCBI): domain Eukaryota; kingdom Metazoa; phylum Chordata; class Mammalia; order Perissodactyla; family Rhinocerotidae; genus Diceros; species Diceros bicornis. The sequence continues at coordinate 67,650,356 of NC_080747.1, read as the reverse complement.
AAAAAAAAAGGGGGCTTATTAATTAAAATGCATGTTAAAAATTAAACTGGTTCGTAGTTGTGTTTGTAGGGTGATAAAATGCATAGTTGTTACTGAATTCTTTTGAATGTTGCTTTTAGTAATTGTGTGGTTTTTTGTAAAGTTTGATATGTCTAATGCTTTTGAAAATTTTTGCTGGAGAACTTAGAACTTAATTTTGGTTAAATTCCAAATTGGTGTATTTATAGCTTTTTACTCATTTTTAAATGCATTTTATTCTTAGTAGTAGTTTGATTACAAGGATGTTCTGCTGGTGTAAAGATGCTAGAGTTGCTGCTGGGCTGTCAATCATTCAGACATGATTTTTTTCAGTTAACAGATGACCAAAGTCTAGGAAAACTTGCTGCTCTGAGAAACTCTTGGAGCAAGCAGTCATGCATACTGGCCAGTGTGTGCCTCTTCTTTGGAGTTTACTGTCCCTTGCCGTCACTCATGTTTGCAGTGTGGAAAAGGCAGTGCCATGTGGTGGAGGGTAACATCTAGACTTTCGAGTTGGACCAGCTGGATTCGAGTCGCCTCTGTGCTACCCTCCCAGCTGTGGGACTTTGGATAGGTTACTTATCTTCTCTTAGTTTTTGACGTTAGCTGTAAGATGGCTGTTTGATCATGATGAAACACATAGGAAAAGATAAGTATGTACTTGGTATAGTTCTCAAAACATAGAGGATCTTCAAAATAGTACCTATTATTAGTATGAATGGGACCCTAAGATAGAAGGTTACCAGAACATAGATTAAATAGTCCCCAGTTTTCATGCCCAGATAGGCCCTTCTAAGTCACCACTACTCTTAGAAGTACAATGATCCACTTAAGATCAGGGACCACAAACACATGCCCTGTTTGGAAGAGTCGCCTTTTAGAAAAAGAGAGAAGGCATGAGTTGGAGAACGAAAGCAGGTATATAAGGAAGTCGAAGGTTTGGAGAACTATCCATTCTCAGCTGATATTAGAAATAATGTTTTGGTTATTATGTTGGCAAAATAATTAGAAACTTATTTTTCGTGGGCTTTTTGTTTGAGAACTTCATAAGATTTCTGAAACGTTGTAATTTTCCCATGTCCCTTCTGCCACTGTTAAACATTTGGTGCTCTTTTCTCTCTTGTTAATTATCATCTCTTACTTACCTTTGACTTCATTTTACTTCTTCTGATGAGGATCTCTTGAATGAGATATCCTGTTGCCATCAAGCATCTTTCTTGTCTTCAGCTTTTTTTTTTAATCAGTTTTGAAACTGGTTTTTGTTGGTTTACAAGAGTTTATCTGGCTTTGGGGATGTAGATTCTAACCATGTTCATAAGAAACTGGCAATGTAAATCAGAATGTCATTTTTTTCGTTTATAAGAGCAATGTATACACACTGTTTCAATGACCAGTTTACTTGTATCCACTAGTTTTCTACTATAATCTCGTAAGTACTGACAATAAAAGCAAAGACTAGGGTCTAATTCTTATAACTTCCTTTATTGTTGTTACTTTTATAAAACCTGATTCTATTTATTAAAAAACAACTTCTATTTGAAAAAAAACAATAACAAAAACAAAAGAAACCCCATTTAGAATATTGTTCTACTTGTCCAGTTATTTTTAGGCAACTCAAATCTTTCCAACGCAAAAGTAACCTACAAAGTTCTGAGGCACAGAAAAAACAAATAAAAAGCTACACATCTGTATGTTTCCTTCTTAGGCACCAGAATATCTGGTTTAGTATTACACGGTGTATATTGTCCTCTGGTTTTTTTTCTAGACAGTTCTCAGCATTGTCTTAAGTTTAATCAGAGTATTGAAACTCTTAGGGTATGGACAATAGGTAAGGTGGAAGAAGGAGACCCATTCTGAGAAATGGAAGAAAGAGGTGACAGTTGAGGCCAGAGGCAGTACCAAAGAGGTAAAGTTACACTTGATTACAGATATATAAACACTTTCCCATGTTTCTTGTGCGTAATATATGAGTAACAAATAACCAGCAGTCTGGAACAACATAACTCCTTCCTAGATCCTGAATCTGTACACCACGGTGCCAAAAATTACCTGCATGTCTTGTTTGATCACATATTTGGCTATCTTATTTGTAAATTTCCTTTTTTGATTCATTTTTGTCTTATCTGCTGATTACAAAAATTTGTTAAAAATGGTCCTTTATGCTTTGATTTACTTAATAAAGTAAGTTTGTTCTAAGGTAGTTTAGAATTCATAATGCAAAAATCATGCTTCCTTAACGGAACTGGAAATCATTATTTTCAGCAGTGCTCCACTAAAGAAACATAACTACAAGGGCAAGTTGAGATTGTTCATTTGAATAATTAATGTGCTTTTGGTTGTATTGTTTACATCTTTTTCCTGATTGGTAAGTATTCATATAGTCATATGATTGTGTAAGTCAGTAAAAATGAGGAAATACTTTAAGCTCCTAATCTTTATAGCTAAGATTATTTATTGCGAGACATGGATTTCCAAGAACATCAATGCTTCTACCTCTTGGGATTATTGATACTAAGTCAATAGATGACATATTCTAACTTATTTTAGAGGTTTAGACCTGTAAACACACTTGGGAAATATTTTCTCTGTCTCCCAAATTGCATCAGTTTTTTAAAGTACAAATATGGATTTATTTGGGTGTATCAGAGTTTTGCAAGCTGGGTATTTTTTAATATAGTAATAGATCTGCTTTTTTTTTTTTTAAGTGTTTTACATTTCATTTACATTTTGTTTTGTCAGTAATGTGTGCTGAGTGTAAGAAAGTAATATGTTCGTTACATAGCGTAAGAAAATATGTTATTTAGTTTAATTTATAATTTGAGTACAAAGCTGATATTTATCTAGCCTGTGATCTGTTACAGCTTCTGGTGTATTTCTGTCATTCAAGTTGGTCATGTTTATTCATTTTGAGTCATTATTTCCAATAATAAATTGTACTTTCAGGGCCTCAATTTCATATCTGCCAAAAGATAAAATTAATATTTAATGTCCTTCCTGCTCTAAAAGTTTATGATTTTTATCATTAGCTAAAGTTTTGCTTCTAACTTTTAAAAGAAGCTGTGTCTTTGCATACATTGATAATTTCAATATAAAAAATTATATTGTCTTGTCTTGTGGAGAATTTTAGTTCAGGTCAACAGTGTGCCAATATATAACTTGAGGTCAGAGATGAATAAAATATAGACCCTCCCTTCAAGGAATGTATAGTCTAGTAAACAGTATTTTAGTAAATAATATTTCAGAGGCCTTGCCTTTAGAATAGTCTTTGTTTTGCCAAACTTGTCTTTTTGTGTCCTAGGGCGTTAACTTGTTCAGTTCTTTGTTTATCTGTCCCTGATATCTAGATCTAAAGCTGAAGATCTAGTCGTAGTCCTATCTTTAATGTGTATTTACATTTTGCTTCCAGGGGCCAATGTAATTATGTTTATAAGGGGTTCATTATTTGCACTATGCTTTCTTAGCTTACTCTACTCCATCTTTTTATTTTTGAATAATTTGTTATTTTGAGAAAGAATATTGCTGTGCCATAGTGTTTTATTATTGTTAAATATGTTATTAAATAAGGATTATTGTTAAACAATAAATATTATTTTGAAATATTAATTTGGTTTTCATCATATGCATATATCCCAGAGACTAAAATAAGGATTTGCAGTAAAATGCAAAGGTATTACTATATATTGGCTTAAGGTTGTGATCATATTAATATTTTGATGAATGGTTGCATTTTAAATGTTTTTAACATTAATACTTAGATATAGTTTGTTAAATGAACTAGTTTCACATGTACTTCTGTATATAAATCTTTTGTATAATTTTGATTGAATAGGTGTTTTATAGAAACAAATGGTCTTCATAGTTATTTATATATTTCAGATTGCTAAGAAGTCTCGAACACCAACTTCTGGTCCAGTAATCACGAAGCTGATCTTTGCAAAACCAATTAATAGTAAAGCAGTTACAGGACAGACAACTCAAGTGTCACCACCAGTCGTTGCAGGTTATATTTCTTTATAGTTTATTAAGCTATATATTTATTTTCCTTTTAGGTTTAAAAAAGGTTCTGGCACCTTGAAATGTTTTAGTGCAACAAGTATAGCTTATTATTATAAACCAAACTAGTTAATAAGAAATGTTATACTTATTAACTGTGTGCTTTAAGCAAAATGCCTTATCTCAAAATCAGTCCACTACTTTAGTCTCCTTAGTTTTGGGTATAATTTTACCATGAAAGTAGCAAGGTCTTGAACTCCAGTAATACTAGCTAACACTTACATAGTGTTTGTTATGTGCCCCGCACTGTCCTTAGCTCCTTGCGTGCAGTGACTTATATAATCCTCTGGCAATCTTATGAGGTAGGTACTAGTAACAGCCCCTTTTTGCCAGAGTGGAAAGAGGTGCTCAGCAAGTAAATGGCTGAGCTGGGATTTGAACCCAGGCAGTTTGTCTCTAGAGCACATGTGCTAAGTCTAATAGGCTTAAATTAATACACGTGAGAGTATAGTATTTCATGGTTTCTGTTTGAATTTTTGGTTTCAGTATTTTACTATGCTCTATATGCAGTTCTCCATGAACAGAAAATTATCACAATGATAGTAATTACTTAAATGATAAAAGAATTTTAGCTATATTACTTTTACCAGCAAATTCCTTAGTGTGGCCCAATTCTCTTTTATTATGTACTTTAAAATTTGTCACCACCAATAACTATCCCCTCAGAAATCTTGCCTTCAAATATTTCATTCTCTTTATTTTTCTAGTTTACCTGCTTTTGTACTCCCAATCTAGCAGTTCTTTGACTTTGAAATCTCTGATCCATTAGCCTTTCCACTTTCTGGTTAATAATCACCCCCTTCCTGTCTTCAAATTCTTCCCTACTCAACATGGAGTCCATGACCCTTCATTATCGCTCCCCTGCAAACACTTGATTCTCTTTCTCCTGTCGCTATAATGGCTTGCTTAAGTCCAGTTCTCTTCTTATTCCTTGCCTGGCGTGCAGCTCAATACTTCTAGAGAAAAGCATACAGCCATGCTAACTGGTCTTTAATTCAGAGCTATAGTGACATTACACTTTTCACCAGTTAGGAGCTCATTTCTCATTTCTGTTGTGCTGGGGGCTTATGGAAGCACCTCTGGATGGAAGAATTTGGCTAGAGACTTTCAAACGCTAATTACCCATTCTTAGAATGTGCATTCTTGATGAGAGTATTTCACATGTTAACTAACCATGCCTAGGATATATATTAAAACCACCTACTACTGTCTTTGATAAATTTATAGATTATACAATAGTAGGCAACTCTGAAGTTAGTGCCAGTGATTTATCTTTTACCTGAGGCTTTGAAGGTATGTAGCGAGGCTTTGAAGGTATGTAGCAAGGCTTCTCATTTCAGCTAGTGAGAGAAGGCATGGAAGGATTGTAGTTTGAGGGCATGTTGAGGGAATGGATGTTCTCTTTCTCTTTTGGCCCTCAGTCGAGATTAGTGATGGTACAGGAAGCTGGTGTCTTGAGGGCTGTCATGGGAGGCAGGTATGGCCCCAGAGGAAAGATTGCACAGTGTTTGGATTTGAAGCTGGTTCAGGAAGTGGGCCTTCAGTTGGCTGAAAGTGAGTAGGGCTTAGATGTATTGATGAAAAAGGGTCCACCGGTCCCCTGGGAGGTTTTGGGTAGGTGGAAGGGGTTAACTAGGAAAAATGTCTCAGTGCAATGTTCTTTATTGTTTTTGAGTTTGAGAGAGTCCCTTAAAATTTTTAGTTATGGGGGAAAATTGTATGCCAAACAACTGTGGTGCTTGCAGAAGTGTCTGAATGAATTTTTGGTTAATGTCAAGATTTCCCCTCTCTTACATTTGACGCTAGTGGATGTCATTGCTGGGTCTTCGGGTCATTTGTAATGTGTTGCACACTAATCATAGCTTCACCTTTTAATTACAGATAGACTTATTAGCCCTACCAAAATGCACACTGGCTTTTTTTTTTTTTTTTTTTTTTTTGGTGAGAAGATCAGCCCTGAGCTAACATCCGCCAATCCTCCTCCTTTTTTTTTTTTGCTGAGGAAGATGGCCCTGGGCTAACATCGGTGCCTATCTTCCTCCACTTTATATGGGACGCCGCCACAGCATGGCTTACCAAGCAGTGCGTCGGTGCGCGCCCGGGATCCGAACCAGCGAACCCCGGGCCGCCGCAGCGGAGCGCGCGCGCTCAACCGCTTGCGCCACCGGGCTGGCCCCCACACTGGCTTTTAATGTTTCTGTTAGTCACACTGTATTGTAATACTGGGTTTTCGTGTCTGTCTCCTCTACTAAATGATTTTTCTTTTTTTTTTTTTTTTTTTTTTTTTTTTTTTTTTTTTTTTTTTTTTTTTTTTTTTGTGAGGCGATCAGCCCTGAGCTAACATCCGCCAATCCTCCTCTTTTTTTCGCTGAGGAAGACGGCCCTGGGCTAACGTCGGTGCCTATCTTCCTCCACTTTATATGGGACGCCGCCACAGCATGGCTTACCAAGCAGTGCGTCGGTGCGCGCCCGGGATCCGAACCAGCGAACCCCGGGCCGCCGCAGCGGAGCGCGCGCACTTAACCGCTTGCGCCACCGGGCCGGCCCCCTAAATGATTTTTCTTAATGGTGATTTTTTTTGGTTTTGTTTGCCATCTAGTTTTTTTAAATTAATTTTTAAAAATTGTGATAAAATATACATAACAAAATTGACCATTTTAACCATTTTTAAGCAGACTCTTTAGTGGCATTGAGTACATTCACGTTGTTTTGCAACCATCCCCACTATCCATTTCCAGAACTTTTGTTTATCTTTCAAAACTGAATTTCTGTACCCATTAAACAGTAACTCCCCATTCCTACCCACCCACTAGGAGAGACTTTCTGTCTTTATCAATTTGACAACTATACGTGTCTTATATAAGTGGAATCATATAGTATTTGTCCTTTTATGACTGGCTTAAGTCACTCAGCATAGTGTCCTCATGGTTCATCTATGTTATAATGTGTAAAAATTCCTTCCTTTTTGAAGCTGAATAATATTCCATTGTACATATGTACCGCATTGATGGTAGTTCTTTTATCTTGTTTGTCTCTATCTCTTCAATACCTAGCACAGTTTCTGGCACATAGATGTGGTGCCGTGGGTGTGTAGTGTTGGATGGATGTGGGTATTATGGAGTCAGTGTAGTGGTGTGGGAGGAGCTATTGGGAGTCTTGAGTTTTAGTCATGGCTCTTCCATTGCTTTTCTCTGCGATCTTGGGTAAATATATTATCTGTTCATCTTACTTATTTCTGTAAAGTGTTGATACCAACCACTTCTCAAGACTTTTGAGATGTTAAATGAGATAAAGAGGTCCTCATTATCAGAGTCCTCAAGGTACAAGGTTGCTACAGCGGAGCAAACGTCATCAATGTGGAAATATTCACTAATGAATTAATCTCTTATAGAATTAGTCCTCACTCAGATATGCTAGTTCCCTGCCCCCAGCCTCTTCCATCTGTAGTTTTGGGATTATGTCTCTTGATTTTTGGAGAACACCTGACAGTAGAGTGTAAATGTCTTGCACATTGATTTCAAGGTGAAATTGTATAACTTGCATTCTTGTTTGAATCCGTCTGCGGAGCTAAGGATAAATAGAGGTTTGGAGGTTAGATTAGATAATCAGGAGAAATGCTCTCTGGATGAATAGATAGCCCTTCAAAAAGAATAACTTGAATTTTAAAGGATATAGAGGGTTCTTGGGAAAATTGATGAAAGCCTGAAATATTTTGGTAGAAACAGATGGTTACTGACCAAGTGAAATCTAGTTTAGACTTCAGGTTGATGTAGAAGCAATTAAGAAAAGGAAAGCTGGGTTTTCTTTTTGTTTTAACTATAAATGAATAATAAAGTCCTGACCCTTATAGTTTGGGCTCAATGATACTATATGATAGTGTTTTGCCCATCAGAGAGAATCTGTCATTGTGCTGTCATACAAATTTTCAGAAGAATTCTCTATCCCTAAAACTCAACAGTGATTAACTTGGGATGCTAAGAATCAGTGTAGTTGTAATTATAAATTGTGTTTTTGTTAAATATAAGCAAAAAAAAGTGAAAGTTTTACTTGGTTTTCTTTGTTATTTACAATGAAATTTTTGTCCCTTTTTAAAATGAATTTGCTTTAAGTAGCCTGTTTCTGATATCAGTTATCCTCAGGAATTGAGGATTTTCTATATGAATGTTTTCTGAAATGTATAAAATGCTTAACAAATAGGAAATTATAGTAAAAACCATAAATGATAAGCATTTTATGAAATTGTGTATTTATTGGTAATTTCTTTTCTTAACATAATGGTCATTGGGGCTTCAGGCTTATCCCACAGATATAAGTTTTGGAAACCAGAACAGGCAAACACGTTACTTCAGGCAGGCTTAACACTTGAGGGTGGCCTTCTAAAAATATTTGGTGTAGATTCATTTAGTTTATATAGAATTGACTGACTTAGTTATTAGGTAATTTAGGTTAACCCAGCAGAACTCTCAACTGAAATTCGTTAATTAAGAAATATATCAATAAAATTAAATGTAACCATGTACTACAAAGAAATTGAAGAAAATTATATTTAAAGTATTTTTAAAATTCATAAATGTCAGGTAAAACTTATTTCACCTTTAAAAAAAGAAACTATAGGGCCAGCCCCGTGGCTTAGCGGTTGAGTGCGTGCGCTCCGCTGCTGGCGGCCCGGGTTCGGATCCCGGGCGCGCACCGACGCACCGCTTCTCCGGCCATGCTGAGGCCACGTCCCACAGGCAGCAGCTGGAGGGATGTGCAGCTGTGGCATGCAGCTATCTACTGGGGCTTTGGGGGGCAAAAATAAATAAATAAAATCTTAAAAAAAAAAAAAGAAACTATAAATACTGCAGCATTCTTATCAGAAAAAGCAGCCCAGAAGCTCTTATGGACTAGTTTTCTATTTTTGTCTAAAGAGAACTTTCCTTCTTTTTTCTCTTTTTCCCTTTCTCTTTCTCTCTCTCTTTCTTTCATCTCTACATATATTTACAAGTTAAATCATAGCATCTAAAGGTTAGAGGGAATTTTAGAGATAATGTAGTTATCTGCCTTCTCTACTTCTTGGGTTCTCGAATTCCCTCGTTAGCCAGTGGATTTGATTATCTGTCATCTGCTTGGAACACCTTCAGTGAGTAGAAACTCACGCATGGTGAAACAGTCATTTCAATTGAACATTTTTGTTAGAAGTTTTCTTAGTGCTGAGCTGAAAAATTTCTGTTTCTATGCATTAGTGCAGTGCATCTGATGTGATGTAGATTGTTCTAATCCTTCAACTTCACAGCCTAGATCGGTCAGGATAATCTTGATTTTCCTGCCATAATAAACAATCTCCAAATCTCAGAAGTTTTTAAAAAAAAAAACCCAAATTTTATTTTTTATTTATACTAGATGATTATCTACATGTCCGTTGAGGGTTAGAAAGGGGCTCTTCTTATCATAGTTACTCAAGGACCCAGGCTGATGGGGAAGCCACCATCTCAGATGTGGTGGAGGAAAAGAGAGCTTGCAAGGTCTTGTATAGGCAGTAAATGTTCTGGTGCAGAAATGACACACATCATTTCCACTCATAATTCATTGGCCAGAACTAGTCCTGTGGCCCTAACCTAACACAGGGAGTGGGGAGGAGTAGGAAGTGCAGTTCTACCACATGCCACAGTGGAGAGGACCAGGATTCTTCGTGAGTGGCACTAATGACTGGCACACAGTCTTTCAGGAATTTGGAGGTGTGTCATATCTTTATATTCCTCTCTTGCCTGGGGTAAAAATTCCTAATATTTCAACTCATTGTGGTATGATTTCTAATTCCTTAAGCCCACCCAGACACACTATAGTTTTTCCGTGTTGTTCCTGAAGGATATTGTCCAGAAGGGAACACAGTATTACTGTTAGAATCTGGCCAGGACAGCTAGAAGAAAATTTTTGTTCCTTTTGGCAGCCTAAAATCAGACAGTATTAAACCAATACTAACTGTTTTATAGATGTGGATTTAAATTGTATCCTGAATAGTTTTAAGTTCAAAGAGGAAGACAGCTGTGGTATACTTGAGAGCAGAGATTGAAGTTTTAAAACTTGGATTCAAGTCCTGGCTTTGAGGAGCTGTGTCACACAGGGCGTGCTGCTTAGTTGTCCTGAGGCTATTTTCTGATAGATATAACGTAACACTGTTAATGACAATGTGAGCAGAAGTATTTTCCTGGACTTTATGTCAAGTCGTATTAAGATACTAAGTGTTACTAAGCATTGTTTTGTTTCCTTCAGCCTAGGTTCACCATAGTTCATTAGGGACTCAAGTATTTAAGTTCATACGTGGATACATATGAAGTAGTGAACTTATATACCACAGTCCTCGTGGGTGTAAATCATCGTCACATACGTTTTTATACTATTGTTGAAAAAGTCAAACTGATTGCTGCCTCTCATTTGCAGGTAGGGTTCTTTCACAATCTACTCCCGGGACTCCATCAAAGACCATAACAATATCTGAAAGTGGTGTTATTGGATCAACTTTAAATTCTACAACACAGACACCAAATAAAATAGCCATCTCACCTTTGAAATCGCCAAATAAGGTAAAAAAAAAAATTAGCCACAAATGCCAAGTGTTGTGGTTAATGCCTTTATTTTCTTACTAGTCATTTCAGATACTTCAGTTTTCCTATATTTCCAAGCAAGTAATAGGCATTCAGTGAATACTGGATTAATTAGTAATGAAGGATATATAACAAATAAAAAACTTACTTTAAACACCTAGTAACATAGTAATCATTTTGCATGTTAAGATGAATTCCATGGCCCATATGAACGTGGGTACAACAAAAATCTTTTGAATGAGGTACATTATGTGTTTAGTTCCTCTTCAGGTAATATCTGTGCAAAATTATGGTCTTTGGGTAAGTCACATATATAGTGACTATATAAATTAAAAATGTTAAATGTAACTTTTTTTTTTTTTTTAAGTAAAATACTCTGTGTCTTTTGTTTAAGCTATCCTATGCTTTATGGAGACCTCAGCTTTTGCTGGGTAACAGAGTACTCAGAGTACTAGAAATTGCCATCAAATGCTGGTAAACATATTGTCAGAGTTTTTTAAGCTTGAGTACAGTTCGTTCAAAGCATGTGAAAGTTTTTCATAATTGTTTTCATTTTAAGGTGGCGGAGTACCTATCATTTTACCCTTAGGTCAGGTAAGTTGTCTTAGCGCACTTTCCTAAAACGTACAGATATCATTGTACCAGCGTAACGTTTTGGAAAAGGTATGTTTTAAAGGACATATTCAGGTGGAAATCCAAGTGTCATTATTATGTAAGGTGCCACCCTTGTGGTTCTGGAAACATACTGCCCTTTGTACCCACTTTTTTCCTTAATTTGTTACTGTTCATAAGTAGAACAAACATTAAATGTTTGCCTTACATTTTTAACAAGCCTAGCTGTTGGTTTCTGTTTTAATGAGACTTGCATTTATTGTATAAATATGATGTCTCTGACAATTTTTTAAAATGGGATTCTACCTATAATAATGTAGATAATTATTTACTTAAATGGAATGAATTCAGCAGATATTTGAATGCTTACTATGTGTTATGCACGGTGATAGGCGTTGGTGATAAAAGCATGAATAAGTTTCTAATTTCAAGTAGTTCAACAGGGAAGTAGATGTAAACATTAAGAATTGCTGTACAGAATTATATCAGTCACGTGCATTGATGAGCTCTGCTGCGTGTGTCAGGGAAGGTTTATACAAAGGAGACTATTCTTGAAAAGTCTTAACCTTAAAGGTAGTTTGGGTCTTAGCTGTGGGTAAGTGGAGGGGACTTTCTGGGTTGAGGTAATACTTTACACGAAAGTGTCAAAGTGTAGCCCTTTTAGGAAGCTACATTGCCTTGGTAGTGTGAGAGCTGAGGGTGCTGGGGTTGGATGGAAGTTCTCATTACCTTCAAGGGAGTTGCGATTTTATTGTTCTTCTAGACTCTCTGTGGCTTCCCGTTGCTTCTGGGACGTGGTTCTCATTCTTGTCTGCACATTGGAATCACCTGGGGGAGCTTTAATAACCACCACTGCCTGGTTCTTATTCCCAGCGACTCTGTTTTAATTCGTCTGCAGTTTGGCCTGGTATCAGGATTTTTAGAAGTTCTCTAAGTGATTCTAATGGGTAGCCTAGATTGAAAACCACTGCTCTAGGATAATATGAGATTTGCATTTTAAAAAAGATGACTCTTGTGGCATTATGAAAGATAGTTTGGGGGAAGATAAGCCTGGATTCTGGGGGAGACCAGTTAAGTTAGTGATTCTCAACCTTGGCTGCACTTTAGAAGCACCTGGGGACCTTGGCTGCACTTTAGAAGCAAAAACTAATGACTGGGCCCTACCTGACCCCATTTAAATCACTGTATAGGCTGGGGCCTAGCTATTAGATTTAGTGCTTTAAAATTCTAAAGTTTAGGCTGGGGTAGAAAATCACCAGGTTACACTATTATAGTACTTCACGTTTGAGCTAGACTAGTAGCTAAGGGGCTAGGGAGGAAGAGATGTGTTGAAAGAGGTTTAAGACATAATGACTGGATGTCAGGGTCTTAGTAGGGGAGAATCTAGGATGACTCCCAGATTCCTGACTTGGATAACAGAGTAGGTGGTGGCACTGTGAATGAGTATGACTGGTTTATGGGCTGTATACCTGATGGCGTACAAATAAGAGCTAACTTTATTTTCTCTCATCCTGGACTTTAGCCATGCCATACTGGATCTTCCCTCTCTGCCTCTTGACAAGAGGTTATTTTTAACTATAAGAACAAGCCTTATTTTGGTGACTAAATTCACAAGTATAAAAGTCTAGTCAAAAGCTTACATCCAGTTGAAAGCTTCTCCCCTCAGCTCTGACCTAATCATGCTCAGGGACCGTGTAGTGGAGAAGAGGACTGTGATCTGTTTCTTTACTCTTCTGCCTCCTCTCCCTTTCTGTTTTTGGCTTCTGCTTGGAAGGAAGAGTAGAAGAAAAAGGACAAAGTTTTATATGACTGGGACTATTGTAATCCAGCTGCTGGTGCCCTCTGTGTAGCAGTTGTCCAAGCGTGGACTTGTAGAGCTGTGCATTTAGGATGGTTTTTGGAGGCCCCTTTGGATATGTCCACATTGCCTGGTTCCCTGTCATGGGTCTGGTGCACAGTCTAGCTACCTTTGGCAGTCTCTTCTTAGCTCTCTCGCACTTCCTGTAGTCCACAGCTTCCTACAGCCGGTTACAGCGGAGTGCCCTTACTCCAGAAGGGACATGTCTTTGGCCCATTAAGATGCCTTAGCCCTTCTGCAGCATCTGCTTGACTGTAGAACCCAGTGATAGAAGTGCAGCTTGCCTGACTGCTGTGCTGTCCTCTATGTCCTTGCTCTGCCCTTTTGACAGCTCCATCCAACTTCTTGCTTTCAGAATTTTCCAGGCTGGGACCAGTTTCTGTGTTCACATATGCCCTGAACTCCTGGGGATATGTGTCAGGTTCTCTCAAGAACTCTCTCACTGCATTCAATTCTAGTGGCTAGACCAAGATGGGCTTAAGAGTTTCTTTATCTCAATATGTTGCCAGCCAAAGATTCAGGTGTCCGTTTTCCCTTCTTATTGTTATCACCCAGCCTATCCCAGAGGTTCTCATGGAGAACTCCTGCCTTTGTTCTCACTGAGGTATAAAGTCCTAGCATTTTCTACGTTTATGAATTCATTTCTATTGCAAATCTATTTTGTTTCATTTTTCAGTAGGCAGGAGATAATAGGGATGCTGTCTTTTAGAAAGCGTGGCATGGATGTCTTGTCCTTTTTATACTGAGATAGAGTTTATCATTTGTAGTTCTCAGCTTTGGGGGCCCTACTTCAGCCAAATTTTGAGATAGTAGAAAACATATATACTAGAGAGGGAATATAGAAGGAATAGCTAATTTGGGCAAAGAGATATTGTTTAGTTCTTGGAGATGTTTGTCAAGAAGTACCCACTGATTATGTAGAGGAGGATGTCCATTAGGAGGCTGAATATAGGCAGTGGCTAAAACAATCAACCGGGGAGCACTAGGTTGTGTGTAGAGTGAAAAAAAAGCAGGGCTGAACCACACAATATTGAGTTGGTAGAAGAAAAGGAGTCAATGGAAGAGAAGGAATGGTAAGAGAGGTAGTAGGAGAAACTAAAAAACATAGGAAAGGGAGATGATTTCAAGGATGATACTCAGGGGGCCGGCCCCATGACCGAGTGGTTAAAAGTTCTGCGTGCTCCACTTCGACGGCCCGGGTTCGCAAGTTTGGATCTCGGGCTCAGACCTACACCACTCATCAAGCCGTGCTGTGGCGGTGACCCACATTACAAAATAGAGGAAGATTGGCACAGATGTTAGCTCCGGCTTAATCTGCCTCAAGCAAAAAAAGAGAAAGATTGGCAACAGATGTTAGCTCAGGGCAAATCTTCCTCAAAAAAAAAAAAAATGAATGCTACTGGGCTACAATTTCAAATGTCATAGAAAAGTCAATTAAGAAAAAGATGAAAAAGTAAGGATTTGCTGGAGATCTTCTTGCTCCCCTTGATCAAAAGTGGTCAAAAGGAAACCCCAGGCACCCACCCTTCCCTATCTGTCAGCATTCACCGTCTGACCATCATCTGCCTTGAATCTGCCGGGACTTCTCTCATTATTTATCCCTGTTATATTGGGTGCCACCAGAAGGCCCAGACTCCTTGATCACCTTTCATCTCCCACATCTAATCTCCTTAAAGGCTGTCAGTATTTTCTGTCCCCTCTTCCACCCATCCCCAACTCTTGAAATCCTTCCACTGTGACCTATCTGGAGTTCATAATCAAAATAATCCCCTAAATCCTCAACCTCTTCACTGTATGTTCCTTTTATCTTCTTGCTCTCACGGATACCTGGCTCTCCCTGAGGATACTGCTTCCCCTGCAGACCTCTTAAGTGATGGCTGCTTTCTCCTTCAGCCCTTATACCACTGAGCCTGGACAGGTGGGAGGGGGCAGGGTGGGAATAAGTGCCTTCCTTGCTTCTTCTCACTACGATCTGCAGACCATTCTCACTCTCTTCTCCATCTTTGAAACTAATGTTACCAGCTTCATTGTGGGAAGTCGGGCATGTCTAATGTTTTGTTAATTTACTGATATTATAGTTGTCTTTTGTTGTATGACAGATTTATTTAATTATATTTATTTTATATTATATTAGTATTTATAAAATATATTTATCTTATAAAGTAATCCTCAGTTTTCTTAAATATTTATTAGCCATGCAAATAAGCATTAAACCAATGTAAACTTGATTCTGCCTGGCTTGCTTGCTCCTTGGTTTAGGTTTTAACAATGCTGTTATCTTCTACTTTTTGACATTTAATGCGTCTTTTGTCCTGTAATCTTATTCTTACCTTTTAGTATTATTTTTTTCATGGCATATTTGAGTTTATTTCAGGAATACAGTGTGGTTTAACATCCAAAAATCTATCCATTGAATTTACAACATTAATAGGAAAAAGAATAATTATATGAATATATACATCTCAATACATGTAGAAAAATCCTGATAGTAGCCAACCTTCATTTTGGTTCAAAATACTTGAAACAATAAAAATAGAAGGATGCTTTCATAATTTGAAAAGGGGGAAAAATACATCAAACTTTGTGTAATGGTGCAATGTTGAAAAAGGATACCCACTTTCAGCACTTGTTCAATTCTACTGCAAGTCTGAGTTAATGTAGTAAGGCAAGAACAAGAAATAAATGGTACCAGACTTCAAAATAAAGTAAAAAATTGTCACAATTTACATTATTCATATTATTACATTATTATCCTTATTATTCATATTTATGTATATTATTCATATTTAAAATTTAAGAATCTGCTATTAAACTATTAGAATTAATGTATTATAAATTTATCAAGATGATTAGATACATAGTCAATATAAAAAAATCAATATTTATAGACCACGTTTATATGATTGGATTTAAATCTTGCATCTTACTAGTTATTTTCTCTTTGTCCCATCTGTTCTTTTTCTTTTTTTAACTCTTTTTCTGTGTTCTTTTGGGCAAATTGAATTTTTTTTTTTGGTGTGGAATATTGGCCCTGAGCTAACATCTGTTGCCAGTCTTCCTCTGATGGTCCCTGAGTTGACATCTGTGCCAGTCTTCCTCTACTTTGTATATGGGACGCTGCCACAGCATGGCTTGATGAGTGGTGTGTACGTCTGTGCCCGGGATCCAAACCCGTGAACCTTGGGCTGCTGAAGCGGAGCACACGAACTTAACCATTATGGCACTGGACCAGCCCCCAAATTGAATATTTTTTATGATTGTATTTTATCTCCGCTATTGGCTTATTATAGTTTAATTTTTTGTTGTTGTTTATCATTTGCTGTAGAGTCAAATATACATTTTTGACTTACCACAGTCTAACTTCACATTTACATCACTTCATGTAGGGTAAGAACAATACAGTGATTCTAATTCCTCTCTCCCATCCTTTGTGCTGTCATTGTTAAATATTTTATTTTTGTTAATCATTTACATCTTATAAACTCCATAGTACATTTTACTGTTTCTGCTTTACACAAAATTACCTTTTTTTTTTTTTAAAGATTTTATTTATTTATTTTTTCCCCCCAAAGCCCCAGTAGATAGTTGTATGTCATAGCTGCACATCCTTCTAGTTGCTGTATGTGGGACGCGGCCTCAGCATGGCTGGAGAAGCGGTGCGTTGGTGCGCGCCCGGGATCCAAACCCGGGCCGCCAGCAGCGGAGCGCGCGCACTTAACCGCTAAGCCACGGGGCTGGCCCCCAAAATTACCTTTTATAAAGCGATTAAAAATAAGAAAAGCAAGTCCTTTATTTATTTTCATTTTAACCATATCCTACACACTTCCTTTTTTTGTGTAGGCCCCAGTGTCAGTCTGATATCAAACTCCTTCCTAAAGAACTTTCTTTAATATTCATTTTAAGGGAACTCTGCTGACAAGAGAATCTCTCAGCTTTTGTTTGCCTGAAAAAGTCTTATTTTGCTGGGTTTTTTTGTGTGTGTGTGAGGAAGATCAGCCCTGAGGTAACATCCATGCTAATCCTCCTCATTTTGCTGAGGAAGACCAGCTCTGACCTAACATCTATTGCCTGCCAATCCTCCTCCTTTTTTTTCCCCAAAGCCCCAGTAGTAGTTGTATGTCATAGTTGCACATCCTTCTAGTTGCTGTGTGTGGGATGTGGCCTCAGCATGGCTGGAGAAGCAGTGCGTTGGTGCGCACCCGGGATCCAAACCCGGGCCGCCGGTAGCGGAGCGTGCGCACCTAACTGCTAAGCCATGGGGCCGGCCCTTGCTGTTATTTTTGAAAGATATTTTCATTGGGTAAAACGTTCTGGGTTGACAATTTTCCCCCAGTGCTTTAAAAATGTCATTCCATTGACTTCTAGATTGCACAGTTTCTGGTGAGAAGTAATGCTGTAATTTTTGTCTTTTTTTCTTCTGTATGTAATGTGTCTTTTTTTTTCTAGCTGCCTTCAAGATTTTCTCTTTATATTTGGATTTCTGTGGTTTGACTATTATGTGTCCAGATGTGTGTTGTTTCGTTGTTTTCTTTTTTAAACATATATTTATCTTGATTTTAAAGCTTCTTAGAGCTATGATTTATTTTCTTTTATTTTTGAAAACTTTTGGCCATTTTCTCTTGAAATAGTTCTCCTGCCTTATTCTTTCTCTCTTCTCATTCTAGAACTCCAATTTCGAAGATGTCAGACTGATACAGCTCTTGGATACTCTATTTTTGTTTTTCCTCCCCCCCACTTTTTTTCTTTGTGTTTTAGTTTGGATAATTTCTATTGACATATCTTCAAATTAATTGATTTCTTTCCTCAGTTGTGTGGAGTCCTCCAATGGGCCCGTTGAAGAACTTCTTTATCTCTGATAATAGTACTTAGTTTATTTCTAGCATTTCCATTTGACTCTTTCGTATAGTTTCCATCTCTCTGCTGCACTTCCCCTCTTCATTCATTGCCTGTTGTCTTCCTTTCCCACTAGGTCTATTAATATGTTAATCATAGTTATTTTAAAGTTTTTATCTGATGGTTGCAACATCTGTGTCATCTCTGAGTCTGGCTCTAATTTTTTTACTGGAATGGCCATCAGAATTTTTTTTTTGGTTTTTGGATATTTAAGCTTATACATCTAGGGTGGGGAAACCATAGTCTCTTAAAGGTAGATGACTTAGTACGTAGGGTATAGCCAGGCTGTTGATTGATATCAAATCTGATCAGAAAGACTTTAGGGTAGTTGAACTTTTGGATAACTGAAGTTCAAGAAAGGTTAAAGCTTTGCAGAGCTTGGGTTCAGGAAAATTGGATCAAACAAACGAGAGTTAGAAACCTTGAAATCCGTTCTTTCTCACTAATTGGGTCTTAGAGTAAGTAAATATTTCTAAAATGTAAGACCTTGTCACACTTCATGTGATGTCGGTGGGTACTTTTCTTGCCCTTAATGTCTTTATGATCAACGTGAATACATCTTCAAAATATCCTTCTCTTTACTTCTAAGTCTATGCAAACGCTCCTTGACATCCTTGAACCCATCGTACATACACTGCTTGTCTTTAGCTCTTCTACCCAGGCGAGTGCTCTTCTATTTTGGCCTTTATTTGGCAAACAAATCTTTCCTGTTTGCCCAGCCTGTGGTAAGTAATTGAACCAGCACATAGCCATTTAGAATGCAGAATGTACTTGACTCCCACATGAGGAATAAGCTATGCACAAATGGTTTAGTAGAAGTTTCTTACTTCCGTGATTTCTATTACCAGTATAACTTTTGAATTCTTCCTACTTCTAGGTCTTCTAGCTTGGGTGGAATTCTATGAAGCTTCTATAATTAAATTCTAGATTCATCATTTTACTATAGTTTCTTTATCGTTTGTTTACCTATCCCTCCATCCATTAATCATCTTATTTTTTAAATGCATTTCAAAATAAGTTGCATATATCCAGTATACTTCTCCCCATATATTTCGTCAAGCGTGCCATTAACTAGAATTCACTGTTTGTTTAGAGGGTTTTTTTTCCTTTAAGGTAAAATTTATGTATACGAAATACTCAAATTTTAAAGATACCACTGGATGAGTTTAGATCGAATGCATACATCTGTGCAAACCAAACATCTGTCAAGATAAAGAACATTATTATCACCTCAGGAAGTTAACAATTAAAAAAATTTTTTTCCTATTTCTGAATATATCAGGATTAACAAGGCACCTATCATTTGATAGGTTTTGGTAAAAGGCCTTTTTGACATACTTCCTAGAAATTGAGAAATAAACAACTGTAGATTATTAAAAATTCTTTTGCATCTAGTTTAGATAGGTTCTAATTTTTTTCTTTATACTAAATTGAAGGAGGACTTAAGTTAGTGTTTAGATCATTAAAAGTAATTTTTGATGGTAGAATAATGTGATTTTTGGTATAAAACTCAGAAGGAATTAAAAGTATTAATGTATATTATTATTACAATAAATATCCTTCTGTTCATATATACTTATTTGTGAAAGCAATGTTGTTCAATGTTTATATTTATGAAAAAATAGGGATAGAATTGGTGCTGAATCTCACTCTAGCAATATGTAATATTCGTCTATGGATATAGGAAGTAATCTTTAAAAATGAGTCTCGGGGCCGTCCTGTGGTGTAGTGGTTAAGTGCGTGCGCTCCGCTGCTGGCAGCCTGGGTTCGGATCCTGGATGCGCACCGATGCACCGCTTGTCAGGCCATGCTGTGGCAGCGTCCCATATACAGTAGAGGAAGATGGGCATGGATGTTAGTCCAGGGCCAGTCTTCCTTAGCAAAAAGAGGAAGATTGGCATGGATGTTAGCTCAGAGCTGATCTTCCTCACACACACACAAAAAAATGAGTCATCCATCTTATTGAGATGCTTCCAATAAAATCTTATATTGTAATAATCACAATTTGTAATATATTTATGTTGCTTTGATTAATTGTATATAATAATTATATTATTAACTCAATCCAGGCAAAATTATTTAACATTTAGAACTTTACACAAGAATAATAGGAAATAATGTTTTTAAAATTTCAGTTTATAGTCATACACCGCATAACAACGTTTCGGTCAACAATGGACCGAATATAGGATGGTGGTCCCATAAGATTAGTATTCTATAGCCTAGGTGTATAGTAGGCTATACCATCTAGGTTTGTGTAAGTACGCTCTATGATGTTTGCACAACAATGAAATCACCTAATGATGCATTTCTCAGAACGTATCCCTGTCGTTAAGCGATGCATGGCTATATATACATCTTTTTGTTTCAGAGAGTTATGATAAAAGAATTTCAAACAAAAATGTTACATTAGAGTAAAATTTTTAGAGAATATGGAATTGAAATACAAATTTACAGAGGAAAAATAATAATATGAACTTCTGACTGCTAAAGAATTATTTATTTGTATTTTTAAAAATATAAATACTAGTGAGTATCAAATCAATTTGTTGCTTTGAGTCTATTGAATAATTTTATTTATTTATTTTTTACATTTTATTAATTTTATTCTTTTTCCCCCAAGGCCCCAGTAGATAGTTGTACATCATAGTTTCACATCCTTCTAGTTGCTGTATGTGGGCCGTGGCCTCAGCATGGCCAGAGAAGCGGTGCGTCGGTGCGCGCCCGGGATCCGAACCCGGGCCGCCAGCAGCAGAGCGCGCGCACGCAACCGCTAAGCCACGGGGCCGGCCCTATTGAATACATTTTAAAAAGTGATGTGACAGTTTTATTTTTAAATGCTAATATTTATAATAGACTGGAAATTATAATAAATTGAGTGATATTCTCCATCTCCCTGAAGATTGTCTCCATTCTAGCCAGCTGGAAGGGAAAAGACATGACAAAGCGCATGTGGGAGGCTTTTATGGGCCATACCTGGAAGGGTGCATATTGCATCCATTCACTTCACTAGCTAAAACTCAGTCGCGTAGGCTTATTTCACTACAAGAGTGGCTAGGAAATATAATCTGGCTATATACCTAGGAAGCAGAAGAGAAAATGGATTTTGGTTAGCAGCAAGCAGTCTGTAGCATAATCGTCCATATATAGTATAATAGTGCTACGTTAACACAGATAATTGGCATTAGTTAGGCAGGAAAGTGGGAGCCTGAATAATAATGAAGGTTTCCTGTTATAAAGAGACACTCTTCCCATTCTGTTTATCAGTGGCTATCAAGTATTGAGGGCTGTGTGTGCCCTGTGCTGAGGCTGTGGGAAATACAAAAGAGCTTACAATGGTGGGCAGATAAAATTGAATGCAAGTAAAACAATAATGAATAATGAAATAGGTGCTAAGTTGTGTGGTATAGATGGGATATAAGAGGAAAGAGAAGGAGATAGGTCCTAGTATTTCCTTGATTCACCATTCAGTAAATCCTTACTGAATGCCTGCTATGTGTTAGGGACTGTTCTTTGGGGAAACAGTAGAAAGCAAAAATAGACCTGTGGAAACTGAAGTCTATGGAGGTGGGGGTGGGAGTATCATGGAAATGGATCAAATAATTATACAAACATATAAACTTGCAAAACCAGGAAAAGACACATGATGACATGAGGTCCTGTGTAAGGGGATCCAACCATAGTTGGGATGATTAGAGAAGGCGTCCTTGAACTAAGGTTTTATATGGGTATGACTTAACGTTTTATATGGGGATGTCAGCTGTGAGAGTGAAGGACTGGAGGTGAAGTAGATACGTGCACATGGAACAGTGAGATAGCTACTCTTATTGGAATTAGTAAAGCCTTGGAGGGAGTGGAGAGCATATAAAGATAGGGTTAGGTTGTCGGTAATTTTCAATTTAGGCTTAAATTTGTCACTAAACGGAGACTCATGGACTATTTCTGAGGCAACAAGAGATATAGTAAAAGTATGAAAGTGAAGTTTGCAAAAAGTCAGTGAGGCAATGTCTGTATGGTGGATTCAAGGGAGGTAGAGACTAATTATAAAACTGATTTTGAATTTGTTTTGCAAATATCCAGGCAGGAAGTGATATGAGCAATGACAATATTAAAAAGTTGAGAACAGTTTTGGGACAGAGGTTTCAGGAGTTGATAGCTTTTGTTTTTGCTGTGGAGCTCTTACATGTTTGAGTTGGGGGTGGTCATGGTGGTAATGAGAACAATTTTAAGTGAAGGGAATCTGTTTTCCTGATGACATTTTGGCATAGATTGTTAAAAGATTAGTAGGAGTTGGAGTTGAGGTGACTATAGGTTGTAGGCTCCATTGATTCCGTTGCCTGAATTTTTATTTTGTATATAGCTCATACCAGTACCCATTAGCCAAGATAAAGGAGCAGAAGGAATATAAATGACTGAGAATTTATTCTCTTTTCTCTGTTACTATATTGATTTCATTTTATGCTTTTATAATTATGTTGACTGAATACCTGTGGGGTCCTGTTGCCATATTTTTAAAAACTTTTTTACTATAGAAATTTAAAATATATTGAAAAGTTAAAATACTATAATTAACCCCCATATACCCTTCATGCAACTTGAGAATTATCACTTTGCCTTGTTTTCTATCTATAACCTTCCCCCAGCTTTGCTTTTTTTTAAAATAAATCATGTCATTTCATCTGTAGATATTTTTTTATATATATAAAATATAGGGACACTTTTTTTTTTTAACTTACCCACATTCCTTTAATGCCATTAAATATCTAGTTAGTTCACATTTCCTCAATCATCTTACTTATTTTTACACTGTGTTTGAATTTGGGATTCAGATAAGTTTGTGAATGATTCATATTTCTCTTAGTTTCTTCATCTCTTTTTTTTCCTAGTCTTTTGTTGTTGTTAAACAGAATCCGGTTGTTCATATCCTATAGTCTTTCACAGTCTGGATTTTGCTGGTTGCATCCCTACAGTGCCGTTTAGTTTCGAGAATTCCTGGAAAACCTGACGGCTCCTGTATCTTTACACCTTACCGTGTGTTTTTGTAGATATTTTCTCCCAGTCTATGACTTGTCTTTTTATTCTCTTGAGTGCCTTTTGCAGAGCAGAAGTTTTTAGTTTTAATAAAGGTTGACTTATCAATTTTTTCTTTCATGGATTGTGCTTTTAGTATCATATCTAAAAAGTCATCACCATATTCAACATCACTAATCATCAGGGAAATGCAAATCAAAACCACACTAAGATATCATATTACACCCGTTAGAATGGCTGTAATTACCAAGACAAAAAGCAACAAATGCTGGAGAGGCTGTGGAGAAACAGGAACCCTAATTCACTGCTGGTGGGAATGCAAACTGGCGCAGCCTCTAAGGAAAACAGTATGGAGATTCCTCAAAAAATTAAAAATAGAAAGACCTTACAATCTAGCTATCCCACTACTGGGAATCTACCCAGCAAACCTAAAATCAACAATCCAGAGAGGCGTATGCACCCCTATGTTCATCGCAGCATTATTCACTATAGCCAAGACATGGAAGCAACCCAAGTATCCCTCGACTGATGATTGGATAAAGAAGATGTGGTGTATATATATACCATAGAATACTACTCAGCCATAAAAAAAGACAAAATCGTCCCATTTGGAACAACATGGAAGGACCTGGAGGCTATTATGTTAAGCAAAATAAGCCAGAAAGAGAAAGACAAACAGCGCATGATTTCACTCTTAAGTGAAAGATAAACCAACACACAGACAGAGAGAACTGTTTGGTGGTTACCAGGGGCTAGGGTGCTGGGCACACAGGGTGGAGGGATGCATTTATATGGTGACTGACAAACAATAATGTACAACAAAAATTTCACAATAAAGAAAAAGAAAAAAAAATGTGGATAATCACAAAAAAATAAAAAAATAACAAGTCATCACCAAACCCAAGGTAACCTAAATTTTCTCCTTATAGTATCTTCTAGGAGTTTTATAGTTTTAGGTCCATAATCTGTATGTGAGAGGTGTAAGATCTGTGTTGGGATTCACTTTTGTGCACGGGGATGTCCTGTTGTTCCAGCACCATTTGTTGAAAAAACTGCCCTTTCTCCATTGAATTTGCCTTTGTTCCTTTGTAAGAGGTCAGTTGACTGTATTTGTTTGGGTCTATTTCTGTGCTCTCCTGTCGTTCATTTTTAGTCATTGTTAGTTCATTTTAGTTGCCAATCTATCTGATTAAAATATCTCACTTTTCGTGTTTTAAAAAATTATTCATATCTTTGTGTCTTCGGGACTTCTCTTTTGTGAACTCTGATGCCCATTGAGTGGTTTGTCTTTTTTCCCTTGTGAATTAAAAAAGCCCATAGCATATTAAGGAAATTACTCCTTTATTATTAATGTGGTTACAGACATTTTTCCCAGTTGGCTTTTTTTTTCTTGCAGAAATTTTACACTTGAAATTAGTCAGAATATTGTCGTATCTTCATGAATGAATTTTGAATTTTTGAGCCATGCTTAGATCTTCCTTACCCCAGTATTTTAAAATATTTCATCTGTTTTTTTTTTTTTTTTTTTGTGAGGAGATCAGCCCTGAGCTAACATCCGCCAA
This sequence comes from Diceros bicornis minor, assembly GCF_020826845.1. Taxonomy (NCBI): domain Eukaryota; kingdom Metazoa; phylum Chordata; class Mammalia; order Perissodactyla; family Rhinocerotidae; genus Diceros; species Diceros bicornis. The sequence continues at coordinate 67,625,745 of NC_080747.1, read as the reverse complement.
ACCTCCTCTTTTTTTTTTTTGCTGAGGAAGACGGCCCTGGGCTAACATCCGTGCCCATCTTCCTCCACTCTACATGGGACGCCGCCACAGCATGGCCCACCAAGCAGTGCGTCGGTGCGCGCCCGGGATCCGAACCAGCGAACCCCGGGCCGCCGCAGCGGAGCGCGCGCACTTAACCGCTTGCGCCACCGGGCCGGCCCCATTTCATCTGTTTTTAAAAATCATTATTTGGTTTTATTTGTTTTACATATAGTATTCTTTTTCTTTTTTTTTTTGTGAGGAAGATCAGCCCTGAGCTAACATCCATGGCAATCCTCCTCTTTTTGCTGAGGAAGACTGGCCCTGAGCTAACATCTATTGCCAATCCTCCTCCTTTTTTTTTCCCCTTTTTTCTCTCCAAAGCCCCAGTGGATAGTTGTATGTCATAGTTGCACATCCTTCTAGTTGCTGTATGTGGGACGCTGCCTTAGCATGGCCGAACAAGCGGTGTGTCGGTGCGCGCCCAGGATCCGAACTTGGGCTGCCAGTGGCAGAGCGCGCGCGCTTAACCTCTAAGCCACGGGGGCGGCCCCTATAGTATTCTTTTATTACAAATTAAGTACAAGAACAACATAGATTCATTCTTATTTCTTAAACTTTCTGAAATGGTTAAATTAATATTAGCTTTTAAAAATATCATTTTGTGGGGCCAGCCCCGTGGTGTAGCGGTTAAGTGCGCGCTTCGCTGCTGGTGGCCTGGGTTCGGATCCCAGGCGCGCACCAATGCACTGCTTTTCAGGTCATGCTGAGGCGGCATCCCACATAAAGTGGAGGAAGATCAGCACGGGTGTTAGCTCAGGGCTGATCTTCCTCACACACACAAAAATATATCATTTTGATCCTGACTGATTTTCATAACCCACCTTGCAAAGGGGATAGCTATTTTTTTATTGTGGTAAAATACACACAACATAAAATTTACTATCATAACCATTTTTAAGTATACAGTTCAGTGGTATTAAGTGCATTCATATTGTGCAGCCATCTCCAGAACTCTTTCCATCTTGGAAAACTGAAACTCTGTATTCATTACATAATAACTCCTCATTCTTCCCTCCCCCCAGTCCTTGGCAACCACCATTCTATTTTCTTTGTATAATTTTGCCTACTCTAAGTAACTCAAATAAGTGGAATAGTACAATATTTGTCCTTTTGAGACTGACTTATTTCACTTAGCATAAGGGTCCTCAAGGTTCACCAGTGGTGTAGCATATGTCAGAATTTCCTTCCTTTTTAAGGCTGAATAATATTCCATCATATGTATATTCATCTGTCGATAGACACTTGAGTTGCTTCTACATTTGAGCTATTGTGAATAATGCTGCTATAAACTTGGGTGTACAAATATCTCTTTGAGACCCTGCTTTCAATTCTTTTGAGTGTATACCCGGAAGTAGAATTTCTGGATCATATGGTAATACTATGTTTAATTTTTTGAGGAACCACCATACTATTTTCCAGAATAGCTGTACCATTTTACATTTCTACCGACAATGCACAAGTGTTCCAATTTCTCCATATCCTTGCCAACACTGTTTGTTTTTTTGATAGTTGCCATCCTAATGGGTGTGAGGTGGTATCTCATTGTAGTTTTGATTTACATTTCCCTAATGATTAGTGATGGTCAAGTACCTTTCATGTGTTTATTGGCCATTGTATATCTTCTTTGGAGAAATGTCTGTTCAAGTCCTTTGCCCGTTTTTGAATCGGTTTGTTTGAGTTTTAGAAGTTCTCTGTATATTCTGAATTTTAATCCGTTATCAGATATATGATTTGCAAATATTTCCTCCTATTCTGTGATTTGCTGTTTTGCTCTGTTGACAGTGTCTTTTGAGGCACAAAATTTTTAAATTTTCATGAAGTCCATTTTGTCTCTTTTTTTCTTTTATTGCCTGTGCCTTTGGTGTCATATCCAAGAAATCATTGCCAAATTCAGTATCATTGCCAAATTCATTGTTATGAAGCTTCTGCCCTATGTATTCTTCTGAGAGTTTTCTGGTTTTAGGTCTTAACATTTAGGTCGTGAGTCCCTTTTGAGTTAATGTTGGTATATGATGTTGAGAAAGGATCCAACCTCATTCTTTTGCATGTGGGTATCCAGTTTTCCCAGCACCATTTATTGAAAAGACTGTCTTTCCCACATTGAATAGTCTTGGCACTCTTGTTGAAAATTATTTGACCACATATGTGCAGGTTTATTTCTGGACTGTATTCTATTCCATTGGTCTGTATATCTGGCTTTATGCCAGTGTTGGTTTTATTTTTTAGGTTAAATCTTTGGAGATATAGGGATTCTCCTTTTTTTTTTTTCCCTTCCAACCAAATGGCTAATCCATATCATTTATTAAATAGCTCATCATTCTCCATTGATTTGAAATGCCAACTTTCATTGTGAACTTTTCTATATATGGGTTCCTTTATCTATTCCTCCTTTATCTATTCCTTTGATCTTTAGCACTCTGTTCCTAGACCAGTCTCATACTATTTTATTTACCCTATGTTGATAATATGTTTTAATCTTTATGAGGGCTGGTTTCTGATTTTTATCAGTCTGAGGCCTTATAAAGCAAATTGTCTAATTTTGCCTGATATGGTCATTTGACCCTTTCCTTGAATGCTTCCATGACTACTCATACATCCCATTTAAATTACTCATCCTTGTCACTACAATTCATAACTATTAGTAAAACATAATATCCGTGGGGTTAATATCCATGAAAAAATAGCAAATGAATTCCTTACACCTATTTCATAATATTTCACCAGTCAATAAATCAGTGCTGAAAGTTCTGGCATCTATCTCAAGGTTTGACTCTGTCATTAGTCATATAATACAAACAATATTTATCTCTTCTCATGTTCTCATTTGTCTCTCTTAGCTTGAAAGCATTTTAAAGCTTGCAAATTTGCTCCTTGGTAGGTTTATTTATTTTAATAACCCAAAGTTTGGGAATTAAGGTAATGTAAACATAGTTTTTCCATGATGATAAGCTCTATAAACATTTGTCACAAATTTTTAAAAAGCATATTAATATGGAACCCTACAAGTTCCTGATTTAAAAATATATTACAAAGCCACAGTAATCAAAACAGTATGGTATTGGCATAAACACAAATACATAGATCAATGGAACAGAATAGAGAGCCTAGAAATAAACCCACACATATACAGTCAATTAATTTATGACAAAGGAGCCAAGAATGCACAAGGGGAAAAGAAAAGTCTCTTCAATAAATGGTGTTGGGACAGCTACATGCAAAAGAATGAAACTAAGACAAATCTCTTACGCCGTACACAAAAATCAACTCAAAATGAATTAAAGAACGTAAGACCTGAAACCACAAAACTAGAACAAAACGGGGTAAGCTCCTTGATGTAGGTCTTGGCAATGATTTTTTGGATTTGAAACCAAAAGCAAAGGCAACAAAAGCAAAACTAAACAACTGGGGCTACATGAAACTAAACAGCTTCTGTACAGCAAAGGAAACCATCAACAAAATGAAAAGGCACTTACGGAATGGGAGAAAATATTTGCCGATCATGTATCTGATAAGGAGTTAATACCCAAAGTATATGAAGAACTCATGCAACTCAATTGAGAAAAGTCAAACAATCTGATTAAAAAATTGGCAGAGACTCTGAATAGACATTTTTCCAAACAAGACACACAGATGGTCAACAGGCACATGAAAAGGAGCTCAGCATCACTAATTGTGGAAATGCAAACGGAAACCACAATAAGATACCACCTCACACCTGTCAGAATAGCTCTTATCAAAAAGATAAGAAATTACAAGTGTTGGCAAGGATGTGCAGAAGAGAGAATCCTTGTACGCTCACTGTTGGTGGGAATGTAAATTGATGGCAGCCACTATGGAAAACAGTGTGATGGTTCTCCAAAAAACAAGTAGAACTACCATATAATCCAGCAATTCCATTTCTGGCTATTTATCCAAAGGAAATGAAATCACCATCTTGAAAAGATATCTGCACTCCCATTTTCATTGTAGCATTATTTACAATAGCCAAGACATGGAAACAACCTAAGTGTCCATGGACAGGTGAATGGATAAAGAAAAAAAAAATATATATATATATACACACACACATATGCATATATATACAACAAAGTATTTATTCAGCCACAAAAAAGGAAATCTTACCATTTGTAACAACATGGATGGACCTTGAGGGCATAATGCTAAGTGAAATAAGTCACACAGAGCAAGACAGATAACCATGTGATCTCACTTACATGTGGAATCTAAAAAAAAATAAAAAACTTAGAGATACAGAGAAAAGATTGGTGATTACCAGAGACCAGGGAGTGTGGGTGAAATGAGTGAAGGGAGTCAAAAGGTACAAACTTGCAGTTATAAGATAAATAAGTCCTGGGGATATAATGTACAGAATGGCAACTATGGTTAATAACACTGTATTGTATATTGAAAGTTGCTCAGGGTAAATCTTAAAAGTTCTCACCACAAGATGAAAATAATTTGTAACTGTGTGTGGTGATGAATGTAACTAAACTTATTGTGTTGCTCATTTCACAATATATACATAAATCATTATGTTGTACACCTAAAACTAATACAATGTTATATGCCAATTATATTTCAAGAAAAAAACATAAGCTCTTTCCTCTTAGAAAATTATACCAAAATTAGCTGCCAGTTACCTAAATTCAAAACTGTGTCTTAAATCATTTTCTATGTAGAAATGCCTATGAATTGCTATTGTAAGAGATTTCACAAATAGGACTTTATGGTGCAGGTTGCTTAGGATTCATTATCTGTTGTACCATATACCATCACTATTCTTTATTACAGCTTCTGTGGAAACCTATTTGTTGTAGGGTGTCTTGATATGAGACTGTCTGTCTTTCTCTTGGCACCAGTATATTATATATAAATTAAAAAAAGAGGAAAAGTTTCTCCCCCAAAATGCTATTCTAAGTGAGTTTGGGAAACACCATACAGTCATACATCACTTAACAACAGGAGGACGTTCTGAGAAATGTATCATTAGGTGATTTTGTCATTGTGCAAACATCATAGAGTGTACTTACACAAACCTAGATGGTCTAGCCTACTGCACTTGTAGGCCATATGGTACTAATCTTATGGGATCACCATCTTATACACAGTCTGTCACTGACTAAAACGTTGTTATGTGGCGCATGACTATATATCATACCCGTCTAGGAGATTCATAATACACATTAGCATATTAAAGGCTCTGAGAAGTCCCATTGCAAAGGCCTTTAACTTTATCTCAGGATTTCATAAATTAATTTGACAAAAGTAGGCCATTTCATGTAACATCTAATCCTGAAGAGCTAATGTTTAATGAAACAAACGCATTTTGGTAAACACTACCCAATCAGCATTAAGGAAAGTATTACTCTGATTTTGCAGTAGATTAAACAAATACTATCTTAATATCTGTTTGAAACAGCGCTATTTGTACAGGTGTCCCAAAGTGCTATACAGATTTCATTTAGTGGTAATGTTGTTGCCTGTGCAAATAGAGAAACAAAGGTATAAAGAAACATTAGGTTGCTTGTCGGAATACACACAAAACCGAGACAAACTAGAACCAAAGCCCATGTGTCCAAACAATGATTTCTAAGCCCTGTTTACAAAGAGAACCAAATTGCTAATTGTAAAGAGAAAAAAAAAAAAAAGCACATTAATATGGAACCCTGCAAACTCAGTGTCTTTGAATATTGGTTGAGCCATCTATCCATCTGTCTGTCTCCAACTTCACCAAGTAAAATAAGAATCCTCATTTGCAGTACAAGAAGAGTGCTTTATTCTTCCTTTTCTTTTAGGTAAATCTTCAATTAAGCAAGGACTTTTGGCATTTGCTAATTGGAGAATAACAATCAAAGAAATTATATTAACCTGTAAATAGAAAGGGCTTAGGAAATAGTACAAATAAAAATCTTTCAAGTCCATGTTTTTTAGGGCAGCCGCTAATACATGTTAAATGTAGCTATTTTGAATTTAAATTAAGATTTTTGCTTTTTAACCCAAGTTGTCAAGGATGTTAATCAGGAAATAGCGATAACTGAAGATTTTTGTTGAATGCACATGAACTGTTTTTCTGGCAATGTGGTAAGTTCAGAGAGACATTCAAATGGAGTTTCTCACGCCACTGTACTTCAGGAAAGGGACCAAAGCAATTAAGTATATTTAAATGTTTTTGTCTTTTGCAAAAGTGGTAACTTTTATATGTTACTTAATTTTAGGTGTTAAAACAATGCAGTTTAATCAGTGGTTACCAAGAGTTGGGGTTGGCGGAGAGTGTGAATATGAAGGATAGTACAAGAGAGTTTCTTTGTGGTGATGAAACAATTTTGCATCTTGATGGTGATGTTGATTCCATGAATCTGTGGTCTTTAGTATACATCAATAAAAAGTGTTTACAGAAACTGGTGAAATCTGAATAAAATATCTTTAAAAATTTTTTTAAAAACACTGCTTTTACTTCTATTCGGTATACAAACTGATTAAAAAATACTTTCATGTTTCTTAGAGGCAGATGTGCAACGTTAGTTCTTAACAGAGTTCTCGACAACTGGATGCTACTTACTTTCATTCAATTAATTAGTAACTGTTCATTAAGCATCTATGGTAGGAGGCATTATAATGGCTGGGTTAAGAGGATGGGCTTTGAAGTTTGATCTGGTTCAAATCCTGGCTTTGCTACTTTTTCTGTGTGACCTTTGGGAAGTTACTTAATCTTTCTGAGCTTCAGTTTCTCTCAGTATCTCTCTATAATGGGCATAATGATGATGCTACAAATGGCAGCTTACATTTATTGAGCACTGTAATATGTGATGAGTTATTATTTTCACTTTATATAATTTAACTCATTTAATCCTCACAACAATCCTATGTGAAAGGTACCATTTTCATATTTTTAGATGGAGAAACTTAGGCACAGAGAAGTTTAGTTACTTGCACAACGAGGAAATGTTGGAGCCTAGATTAAAACCTAGGCAGTCTATATTTTCTGTTTTCGGCTATATAGAACTAGCTTGTTGCAGAACAACCATTCCACCAAGAACAGCTAAAAAGAAGAATAAAAAATATTTTAAAAATCTGTTCAAAGGCATTGGAGACCTACCAAGGGAGCCAGGACTTCAGAGGCCACCATCCTGAAGTAAAGGGAAGCCTGGAGAAGTCAGCCTGGTCGTCACTGTGACACTTCCCCTTAGGGCATTTGCTGATTTGTGAGTTGTGACTGAGAAGATGAGAAGAGAATGGCCACAGAAAGATTGAGGTGCTGAGCAGATCTGTCACTCTTATAGGTCTCATGGGCAAAAATTTGGGTTCAGGCCCTAGCAAGGAGGAGGAGGAGCTCTGGTAAACACCCAAGTCCTGGTTGGGGCCACTAACATACTAGATGGGGGAAGAGTGAACCAGAGGTGGACAAGGCCTCCCAAAGGTTGAAGCTGTGCTTCAAATAAGCTCAGTTCACAGTTGATTTAGGATAGTCTGCTGCTCCTCTTGACTGCCTGCTGGAAGCCAAAGTGAATTCTCTCTGGAGGAATATAGCATCAGTCAGAGCCTCAAATGATCTCCTTAATTTTTCATAAACAGTGTCTGGCATTTAGTCAGAAATCATCAGGTATACCAGGCAACCAGACCAAATTATTCAAAACCAAGAGATGTAACAGGTAGTGGAGTTATCAGACTCAGATTTTTAAAATAACTGAGATTAAAATATTTAGGATATTTATTTAAGAAAATGAAGAATTTCACCAGAGAACAGGAAACTATAAAAAGGAATCAAATGAATATTTTCAAACTAAAAACTTAAAACTGAGATTAAGAATTCAGTAGATGAGTTTATCAGCAAATTAGATACAGATAAAGAAAAGATTGGACATTTTTTGGGAAACAGGATGGAGAGACTTTCTCATCAGCAGACCCACACTTAAGAAAATCCTAAAGTGAGTTTTTTTAGGCAAAAGGAAAATGATCCCAACTGGAAGCACAGAGATGTAGGACATTCAGAAAGGGTAAATTTGTTAGTATATCTAAATGAATGTCTTATGGAGTTTAAATTATACGTAGAATTAAAATACTTAACAATAGCACAAAGATGGGGCAAGAGTAGATGGTATTAGTGTTCTATGGTTCTCTCATTGTCTGAGTGATGTGAAAGTACGAATTTAAATCCTACATTGTAATTGTAATCTCTAAGGTAACCACTAAAAGAATAGTAATTTAATGTATAAAGAACAAGCTAATACAGGGGAGAAATGAAATAATAAAATATTTAACCCGAAAGAAGAAAAAAGAGGAGAGAAAAAGGAGCAGAAGAGAATGAGTGTTTCATATAGGAAATAGTACAATGGTAGGTTTAAATCTGAATATTTAGTTAACTATGTTAGATGTAAACAGACAATAGCGATAAAAAATGCAGTCAGATCAGGGTCGGCCCCGTGGCTTAGCGGTTAAGTGTGTGCGCTCCGATGCTGGTGGCCCGGGTTCGGATCCTGGGCGCGCACGGACGCACTGCTTCTCCAGCCATGCCGAGGCCGTGTCCCACATACAGCAACTAGAAGAATGTGCGACTATGACATACAACTATCTACTGGGGCTTTGGGGGAAAAATAAATAAATAAATAAAATTAAAAAAATATATACAGTCAGATCTGATTTTTTTTAAAAGACCCAATTGTATACAGCTTGTAAGAGTTGTAGTTTGAAGTTTAGGATACAGAAAGGTTGAAAGTAATGAGTTGGAAAAAGATACACTGTGCAAATTTAACTAAAGCAGCCCCTGTGCTTGGTCCATGCTTTAGCTAGCTCATAATGTGGCTGCTAGATTTAGATCACATCATCTTACCATTTTTAAAAGCATTGTCCTCCATGCGTATTAAGTACCAATAAACTTAACTATTATGTTTGGGGCACTTTGTTTCTTAAGATAGTTTTTTTTTTTCCATCTTGAGCTGCTCTAGCAAGGACTGTGTCTCTTGCACCAGGCGATCTCCTTTGACTCTTTCTTGTAGAGTTTCCAAACAAAATGACATTTTTCTTTTTTTTTCTGAGCTTTTATGAAAATGTTCAAATTCTTTAGAATTATTCTTTCATAAATTACTATCCACATAATGAATATAGATTTCTTCCATCATGTCAGTTGTCTTTTAGCATGAGGGCTTCTGAATGAATAGGTGGGGATGTAATTCTTTATAAAATAATACCATAGAACTAGTTAGAGAATCTTTGCTTTGAATGATAGTCTGTTGTACATTGATTAAACATGAATTGCAGGCACCTTAAAAGACTTTTGTTCCATTCTACCTCTGATGTTTTATTTAGCTTTTTGAGAAGTCACATTGCTTTTTGTAGGACTGAAGGAAAGGATTAAAAACGATTAAAATGATTATATTGACTCAGATCTGAATTACCCCAAACTAGTTTCTCTAGACAACCAAAATTGGGGTAATTTGGAATGAATTTGGCCTCCTACCCAAATGTTAGTGGGTACGTTTGTATCTGTGGAGTATATACGCCTTTCAGAATTGACTAGACTTACTGAGGGTATAGGATGAGCTTTTCTTTTCTTTTTAAAGATGGGCTTTTCTTTTGGGTTTCTTTCTTCTTTAGAACATGTGAAAATGAAATTTATCATAGTTAATTTGGTGGATAGCAAGAAAACCAAATATCTGCATATTCTTTTCTCTATGTTGAATGTGAGGCTTAATTCTGGGAGTTTAAAGTATTCTTTTTCGTATAAATTTTACCTGATATTACCAAAACTGTGTAAGTTCTTTGATTTAAGTAATAATTTCTTCATAGCAAGTCATCTGACCTGGACTATCAAGGAAGTTAACTGCTAGAGATGGAAGGTAGAACTCATTAATTTTGGTTTTACTCCTGTATTCATTACTGTTCTTTTCATTTTTCTTTGAACAGGTTGTTCCTTTCAACAGTTTTTGATGAAATACAGGAACATGCTTTTTTACTTGAGCAATTGTCATACGTTAAAAGGAGTAGGAAAGTTAAATCCCAGATTAATGATAGCCGTGTTGTATTGTTTAATAGGCAGTGAAATCGGCTGTGCAGACTATCACTGTTGGAGGCGTGAGCACATCACAATTTAAGACAATTATTCCTCTGGCAACTGCTCCCAATGTCCAGCAGATTCAAGTGCCTGGAAGCAAGTTTCATTATGTCCGACTTGTTACTGCCACAACAGCCAGTAGCTCAACCCAGCCCGTTAGTCAGAATCCCAGTACAAACACTCAGCCTCTTCAGCAAGGTTAGTAACCATTTTTTAAAAACAGTAATCAATGCTTTGAACATTATTAAAGAACATTGGTCCTTTTCTTGCTGAAATCCTGATTAAGTATGGCATTTCAGCTGAGAGTTTGAATCAGCAGCTGTTGCAGAAGGCAGTGAAATAGAATTATAGTTGTATAAACTATAGTATTTCATTCTGCTGGAACTTGGTACACAGGTGATACTATAATACCACATAATCCTAATTATTCATCAGTTTGTGAGTAGCCATTTTATTGCTGGTTTAAAAACTTACTATTTATGCCAGTGGGATAGATTTAGATGGAACTAAATTATCTTATTTTCTTAACTGTGAAGCCTCTTGATAGGGTTTGGGTCAGTGGAAATGACCAGGGGGCAAGGTATAAATCATAAGTAAGATCTTTATATCACTTTCATCCTTTACTTATTTTGAATCTGTAATTGCTAATAAAAAGCAATTAAAATGTTCTGTCATTTTGCTCAGTTGTACTTCTCCTAGAGGTGTTCCTGTGTGTGGTCCCTCCGTTGTCTGTGTTTAACGTTCCCACCACCTGATACACAGACACAGACTCACACGCATAACCTTCTCCATATTTATATACTTGTTGAGAAATTGAGTGATACGAAAGGATCAGGACAGTTTATAGTTTAGGGCCTGATTTTTTTCCTTGGAAGACTGCTGCATATTCCATCCATATCAAAAAGCAGTTGATGGCAAGTGAGTGATTTATTGTTCACTGGATGTATATAGAAGAAGTAAAGACCGCTTGTTGATGCTTTTGTTTTTATTAAGGGATCAGGGGGTTGGAGCTCTCTATTGCTGATAGCTAGTTCACCAAGGGAAAACTGTGAAAGAAAAAACCTACTTATTTTTTAAATTATTGATGGGAGGAAATGGAGGATGCATGAGGGAAACAGTATTTAGTGTGTATTCTATTAAAATTAGACATAACAAGTAATTGTGTCTTCTAGTCCCTCTTTAAACTGATTTTGGAAGAAAATCTCTTATTATACTGTTCTTAATGGGAAGAAAAATGAAACTTGCATATTGCTGACTAAGAGAGTCAAGATTTATATTCTTGATTCTTAGGGTACTAGGAGAAGTGCTACAAGTCCAATTTACTTAGATATAATAATCTAAAGCAGTCATTAGATAAAGTTGGTTATATTTTATGTGTGTGTTTGTATGTATACAATATCCTGAATATCCATTTCCAGTGTAATGTTAACACTAATTTACTCATTATCAAGGATAAGTCTTTGGTATAAGTAGGAAAAGGAGTGGAAGATCCAGGAAAAGTGGAGAAGAGGGTTGGACATTTCATAATTCTAGTGTATGTACTGCTGCCTTGTTTTCCAACTTGATGTCTGTCTTTCTGCCTCTCTCTACTCTCTAGTGGCCTCTTGGAAATCCCTCAGCCCCCCATCTGCTTCCCTGTGTCTTCCTTTTTTGCTGTCCACTCTCAACTTTCCCTCTCTGTTCTGCCCTCTGTCCCTCTAGCTCCTTCACTTCTCTCTCTGTGTGTACCTCTTTCTTCCCACCCACTCACATCCGCATACCACACATGTGATTTCCCTTATATCTACTCATATTTTTCTCTTTTTGTCTTTCTCTCCTATCCCACAATAGATCTGGGTATATATAATATATATTATTTCACAGGAATAACAAGTTAAATTTATAATTTTTGTTTAGAGATACACTAAATAATTGCTCTAGTTCATCAAATGTATTAATGTGTCTTTCTAAGGGCTTAATTTCCTTTGAGGGATTTATTTATGCCAGAGGGAATTGGGCTCATCTTGTACATTTTCCCGCCAAAGCCATACAAAAACCAGTGTTCAAAGGCTCCACCATGTTAATTGCTGGCTGGGTGGCAGGCAGCACAGTAGAAAGACGCAGAAGAGTGCTTGGTTAACCTCTTTAGAATATAATCTCCTGCCATCTTGGTGAGGGAGGAAATCAGTTTAAGAAATTAAAAAGTATCAAACACTTGCAGGTATGGTTTCTGAAGTTTGGAAGAAGGCTGTTCTAAAAGGACTGTTCAGAATTCCTGTTAAAGACTAAAAAATAAAAGATTATGCCAGCTTCAATGAAAACTGCAGTAGTATTAATGTGAGACCATGCTGCAAAGTTGAGGAGGAGGAGAAATACAGACTGTTGATTTAGTTATATAACATCAATATGACCCCCTAGTGTTCTGTTTTCTGACCACTTCATTTTATATTTTCTTCATTCCTCGGGTTTTCGTTAAAACCCAGCATGGAGATGCCAAACTAATGTAAACCTAGAGTTCCCAAGTTTTCTATCTGTGTTTGTGTGTGTTACACACATGAGGACACTTACTTTTTCTTTATTATCCAAATAAGAATCATCCAAGTCTCCCATTTGATGTGACTGAGGGCAAGCCACATGCTCCTTCCCCGTTATTTCACAGACCAGGAAGTTCTTACATTCCTCTGGTTGTCGCCCTCGCTTCAGATCTCCGCTCTATGTGCTCATGGAATGATGACCAGCGTCTGTCCAAGGAGCAAGTGGTGTAGGGAGTCCACTCTTCTATGTCCCAAGCATGAATTCAGGCTTTTAACTCCTTTTAATTCCTTTGGTGTTCCTGAGACCAGTCTACAGTAGTTATTATAACTCTACTAGAGCTAAAATAACTGAGGAGAATCAGAAAGGATAACAGTTTCAAACTGGGTATCAGATGTCACTTCCTATAATTCATGGTCATGCTCTTTTTGTATAGTAACTTTATTGAGATATAATTCATATCTACCATAAAAGTTACCCTTTTAAACATACATTTAGTGGTTTTTAGTATATTCAGAGAGATGCAGTCATCACCACTAATCATACACTGCCTGGAGGTCTCCCACCTTCCCCGCCACCGCCTCCCTAGTTTGTCACCTGCTACAGGGGTCTGCTCCCTTTGAGATCAGAGTTCTTTCTCTCGTGTTCTTTCACGACTCTCAACTTTTTCTCTTCAGCCATCAGCCCTCTCATCCCCACCAAAAATAAAAAATCTGTTAATATTAACAGCCTTTCTATTCTTTTCCTTTTATTGTTCAGAGCAGTTTAGATCCCATTTTCTCACTTGTCTCTTTCATACCAGACTCTAGGCTTTTTGCGTAAATGAAACCTGAAGGGATGTCCTTTCAGTCTTCTTAAATCCTTTTTTAGACTGGAAATGGTAGTAGGCAGTATTAAAAATTGTTTTTGGTCCAAATATGTCAGTGTAATGTCAGCCTCGCTCCTGAATTTCATCATAGCATTTCTGCATGTCAGGTTTCATCTTCCCTTCAAATCAGCTCGTCCTTGAATTTTTAGTTCTAATAGTTGTCATTTTCCTGGTCACTTGAAAGCTTCATGATGACTTACTTTTGCTTCCTTTATACCTACAATTCCTGCTATTCAGCTGGTTGATAGTTCATGTTCTTTTCACCTCTACCATGCCTCTCAATTGCTCTCTCCTTTCCATTCCCTATGCTGTCACCCCAGATTAGACCCTCATTTTTTACACTGTTCTAACTTTTCCTTATTTCTTGCAATCCATTCTGTTTTACACACTGCTGCTAAATACAATTTCTTTTTGTGCTATTCCAATAATATTTTTGTACTTCAGAAATGTCTCATTGGCTGCTGAATTAAAAGTATAGATTAAAAATACAGATTTCTATCCTAACATTCAAGGACTTCAACAAAATGGCCACAATCTGGGGCTGGCCCTGTGGCCTAGTAGTTAAGTTTGGCACGCTCAATTTCCGTGGCCTGGGTTCGGTTCCCGGGCATGGACCTACACCACTCATCAGTGGCCGTGCTGTGGCAGCAACCCACAAACAAAATAGAGAAATATTGGCATTGATGTTAACTCAGGGCGAATCATCCTCAGAAAAAAAAAAAAAAAAAGGCCACAATCTGCCTTTTTGCCTTTCCTTGCCTACTTTAACATTGGCTTCCAGCCAAACTGGTCTGTTCACCGGCTTTTGTGAAATGCTTTGCTGCTTCCTAGCATCAAGCCTCCACCTCTCATGCTTCTTGCTCTGCATGGAATGTCCTCCTCCAGTCTGTGTGCCCTCTCTGCAGCCTGTCCATTGATCAGGACCCGTCTCAGACACTGTGTCCTCCGTGCATTCTTTCTGTATTCCCATCCTTTGCCAATCAGTTGTGTGTTCTGTCTCCTTTGGACTCCTATAGCACTTTCTCTTGTTTAACAGTATTTATGTTATTTGTGTACTTGTCTAATCTGCTATACTTGAAAATAATCTCTTTGAGCATGTGTCTTGTACTTTAGTTTCCCTGGAACATGGTCCACAATGCCATTTAGTATATAGTAATAAGGGTTGTAATAGTAACAACACTCATAACAATAAAGGCAACTAACATTTATCAAGCACTTACTATTTCTTGGGCACTGTTCTAATAAATATTCATGAATTAATATATTTAATCCTCATACCCAATAAGGGAGATACTATCCCCATATTGCAGATGAGGATACAGGCAAAGAGAGTTGAAGTAGTTAGAAAGGAGCGGAATTGGGCTCTCCACCCCCAGGGTCTTATGGTTTAAGAGCCAGCCTGTGTTCTCCACCTTCATGCTACGCTGCCTTATAGTAGGTACTCTGAATAATGAATTATACAAGAATGATATTTTCTCTGGTTTGAATACAGACACAGCAATTAGAAATAGTGTGGAACAGCATCGTTACTCAAGCTTCCGAAGGGCAGTTTTTAAATTAATTTTTCATTTTCCTGGTAGATGGGTTAAGGAATTTTAAAAGGTAACTATCCAGATTAAAGATCGCTCCAAATAGGAAACAAATGGAATTCTTTAAGCTCTTTCATGAGGCTATCTTGAGAGAACTAGGTATCTTAAATGTTTTAAATACTATTTTCTGTAAATAAATTGTCCTTTTCTCTCCTCTTTTTAAAAAAGCAAAACCAGTGGTGGTTAATACCACTCCAGTGCGGATGTCAGTTCCCCTTGTCTCAGCGCAGGCTGTCAAACAAGTAAGTATCATGTGACTTCTTTTCTTAGTCTCTCCCAAACAGAATTTACTTTTAAAATTGAAAGTTAAGGGGCCTGCCCAGTGGCGCAAGCACTTAAGCGTGCATGCTCCACTGCGGCGGCCCGGGGGTTCGCAGGTTCGGGTCCCAGGCGCGCACTGATGCACCACTTGTCAAGCCATGCTGTGGCGGCATCCCATATAAAGTAGAGGAAGATGGGCATGGATATTAGCCCAGGGCCACTCTTCCTCAGCAAAAAAGAAGAGGATTGGCAATGGATGTTAGCTCAGGGCTAATCTTCGTCACCAAAAAAAAAAAGATTTAAGTACAAGAGATTTATACTGAATTGAGAAGCTGTAAATTTACTTTTGTAATCATTGATATACTTCTTTTCTTTTTAGGTTGTTCCAAAACCGATCAATCCAACTTCACAAATAGTTACTACCAGCCAGCCACAGCAGCGGCTCATCATGCCGGCCACACCACTACCACAGATCCAGCCAAACCTCACGAACCTGCCGCCAGGCACCGTGCTGGCACCAGCTCCGGGAACAGGGAATGTGGGTTACGCAGTGCTTCCAGCTCAGTACGTTACTCAGGTAGGAGGAAAAAATTGTCATTGCATTTCAAAAAGGAAAATTGGGTCTAAGATGTCTAGTGCTATCACATCCTGAAACTACTCAGAAACATCTAACTGAGTATTAAAATGGCTCTTCCCAAAATCTTGAAATGTTAACAAAAACTTCTGAATTTATTTTTACCTACCTTTAGCATTTAGAAATATACAGCACAAGTCGAATGTACAGATCAGACAATTTGGAGCTAAGAGCAGTTTGATGAGAGGCAAGATCTTGTCAATATAAGAGAAAATAAGTTGAAGTTAAAGTCAGCAGAGTCCAGATGAATTTAGAAAGGACTGTGACTATTAATAAAGCTCTTCCTCACGTATGAATATGATGCCACTGATTTTTTCTTGGAAAATACACAGCAGGATGCATTTCTAGATGATGTTGTCTTTAATGATCTGTCTAGACACTCTCATCTGGTCATCTTTAGAATCAAAGCCATGTGTTATCCAGTTGGCTGGCTTGGGTTAGGAGCACTCCTTCTAGAAAGCAGATAGAAGTTTTCTTTTTCATATAAGAGTCAAGGAATTTAGCACCATGTTCTAAGCTGTTGAATTGATCTACAGTCATGCGCCGCATAACAACATTTAGTCAATAACAGACCACATACATGATGGTGGTCCCATAAGATTAGTACCATATGGCCTAGGTGTGTAATAGGCTCTACCATCTAGGTTTGTGGGAGTACACTCCATGATGTTTGCATAATGACAAAATCACTTAATGACACATTTCTCAGAACGTGTCGCTGTCATTAAAGGATGCATGACTGTACTCAGATTATAAGAGAGAGAAACAGAAAGTTATCTGTGTACTTTAATGAAATGTACTTTGGAGTACGTTATATGGCTACTGATTTAAAAATTAATGTTTAGGTATTTTTATCATTAGCATCTCTTATGTTTAGAAATCAGTGTAAAATAGAAACTTAATTATTGTGCATGTAACTTGTCATTCTCTGTATAATTTGTGATGAATGATCAATATAGTGCCTATTTTATTTACAAGTAGCCACGTTGCATTTTTCTAGCCAGTACAGGTTATTACAGTACCTTTCAGGGCATTCATCTAGAATTTCCTAATACTGATATACTTACTCCTCTATGAAAAAAATTTTTATATATGTACTATGTAGACTTTAAAATGTTCACATTGTTTTCACCTCTACTATTAGTTTGGGTCTTTAGAAGAACTCTTTGGGGTCGTGTGTTTGTATGAAATTCTCTATTCTTTGTATTTTTTTTTTTTTTTGGTGAGGAGGAATTACCCAGAGCTAACATCAGTTGCCAGTTTTCCTCTTTTTTTTGCTTGAGGAAGATCAGCCCTGAGCTAACATCTGTGCCAGTCTTCCTCTATTTTGTATGTGGGATGCCTCCACAGTATGGCTGATGAATGGAGTAGGTCCGCACCCGGGATCTGAACCTGCGAACCTGGGCCACCAAGCTGGAGTGCGAGGAATTTGAACCACTTGGCCAAGGGGCCAGCCCTGAAATTCTCCAGTCTATTTTCACTATTTTCGTAGATGAATTTGTGCTTCTTACTGAGCATTATATATGAGAGTATTGTCTGTTTTTCTAAATATAGTCTAAAATTACCTTTTTTTTACATGTAGCTACAGCAGTCTTCATATGTGTCTATAGCAAGCAACTCTAACTTTACCGGAACACCTGGTATCCAGACCCAGGCAAGGCTTCCATTCAATGGGTGAGTATTTTGAAAATATGTAAGTTAGGTTGTTGGATCAGGTTAAATGCAGTATCAAACATGTATATTTCAAAATACATTTATTTGATTTTTTTCCCTCAAAGCCACGTGAGCATGCCTCTGCGGTACTTTTTATTTTGAAATACTTTAAACAGAAAAGTTACAGGAATAGTCAGAGAAACACCCAAGTATCTTTTACTTGGATTAACCAATTCTGCCACATGAGTTTTATTATTCTCACTCTCTGTCTCTTCTCTGTCTCATCCTAATTGTATTTTTAAAATGATATTAACTAGTTTTTAAATTATTATGTTAGGTCCTTGCTTTTTTTATTTGTCTGTTTTTTAATCTGTTAACTGCTGCCCTTGCAGTATTGGTTTAGAAGCAGTGTTTAGTTAATTACATGGAACCAGTCTACCCCTCCCCCTCCCAAATTCCCACCCCACACACCCTTGTTTCTCACTACCTTTTATAATTGAATCCTAAAAGTTTTGAGGAGATTTCACCTCTAGTTCTTTCAGGAGGAAGAGTATTTTCTGTGGATTGTTATTTAGAAGCTGTTGATAACTTCTTTTTTTTTTCTTGAATCCATTTCTTGGCTCTCTATGTCTCTTTTCACATTATGGCTTTCTTTAGAACTTAATGTAAATGGAACAACATAGCAAACTTTTATTAGAGATGGATACATTTGTTAAAGCTTTATTTTAGGAGGAATTTACAGATTGGAGACTTTTCTAATTTTAAATAGTTACCTTTAATTGATTAAAATGTATGTCTTTTTTTTGTGTCTGTATAGCATAATCCCATCCGAGTCTGCCAGTCGGCCCAGAAAGCCCTGTAATTGTACAAAATCACTGTGCTTGAAATTGTAAGTCTTTTTGCTATTGTTTTCTCATTTGGTATAACTGAAAGTGCTTTAAAAATAAATGGAGTTAACTAAAAATTCTTAACAGACCAATTTCATAAGTCTAAGTAATTTAAATATGTAAGTGAATGTTCAAGTACATATGACAATGTAAAAAATACTCTTTCATTCAAAAAGAAATAATTTTTGAGTCTTTACCATACCTGAGGAGCTGGAGTTAGGGACACAGCAGCATGAGACAGACACAGTCTCTGTCCTGAAAAATAATAAATTTGATCTTATTTATGACCTTTATATTTTGTCTCCTAAATGAAGTGATACTCTGAGTAGTTTTAAAAATTGTTGGATGATTAATTTGCCTATTAATACCAAACTAAGAGATTTGACATGAAACAGTTAAATGAAAAGCATTGGTCTTATGGGGTTTAGAATCCAAAGAAGCATGACAGTAGTTCACGTGAGCAGGTTTCACTATAGAATATGGCCCATGTTTTTCCTTTCTCATAATTTTGAGAAAACTTGCTTTGGGGGCACATAAAATCACATAGCTCTTGTGTTGACAGTTGTTACTACTGGAACTAAGTTTCTAAACCAGAATTCTAGGAGCTGGTGACTTTAATTTTGAGCTGTGGGGGCCGGCTCCATGGCTTAGCAGTTAAGTGTGCGTGCTCCGCTACTGGCGACCTGGGTTCGGATCCCAGGCGGGCACCGACGCACCGCTTGTCCTGCAATGCTGAGGCCGCGTCCCACATACAGCAACTAGAAGGATGTGCAACTATGACATACAACTATCTACTGGGGCTTTGGGGAAAAAAAGGAGGAGAATTGGCAATAGATGTTAGCTCAGAGCCGGTCTTCCTCAGCAAAAAGAGGAGGATTGGCATGGATGTTAGCTCAGGGCTGATCTTCCTCACAAAAAAATAAAAAATAAAAAAATAAAATTTTGAGCTG
The DNA here is from genome assembly GCF_020826845.1 of Diceros bicornis minor. NCBI lineage: Eukaryota > Metazoa > Chordata > Mammalia > Perissodactyla > Rhinocerotidae > Diceros > Diceros bicornis. The sequence goes on along the minus strand of NC_080747.1, from coordinate 67,606,263 downwards.
TAAGTGGTTGACAGTCAATATATATGGTTATCTCTATAACTAGGTGGCTCTGAGTACATCTCTAAAATGCTTTACTGCATATATAATGCTATTAAACCAGATAAATTCTAATTTTGTTTAACAATGACCTTTTTATATGACTTACACTGGTTTTTATATTCCAGATATTGTGATTGCTTTGCAAATGGTGAATTTTGCAACAACTGCAATTGTACTAATTGTTACAATAATTTGGAACATGAAAATGAAAGGCAAAAAGCAATAAAGGTGATTATTTTTTATTTCATTTAGCTGACAGAAATTTCCAACTTCACCTGTTTTTTGGATGTCAGTTGTTTACAAAGAAAATTAATTCCCTTTGCAGTGTTTAATCTCCTGTGATTTAATTCCAGCTGATATTTGATCTGTTTTGATAGGCATGCCTCGACAGAAATCCAGAAGCTTTTAAGCCTAAAATAGGGAAAGGAAAGGAGGGAGAATCAGATCGACGTCACAGCAAAGGATGTAATTGCAAACGATCAGGATGTCTTAAAAACTATTGTGAATGCTATGAGGTGAGATGCTGGCTGGGGAAAATAATGTAATCATCTTTTGAAAATAACTTTAGAAAGGGCATACTATAAAAATTTACCTGAGAATTGGGGAATTACTTTGCTATTGGAGTTTAAAAATACGCACAGTTGGCCCAAGGGCCCTCACTTGGGAATCCCAAGCAGGGCTTCAGAGGAACAGTACCTTGGTTTTGTCATGACAGCTTGGGGTCTCATTAGCTGATTACCAGTTCATAACTTCTTGGTCATTATACCTGGAACTGTGCAAATCAGAGTACCAGTTTATTGATTTTTCAATAAAAGTAATAACATCAAAGTGGATTAGAAACTCTACAGCTGTGATTCTCAACTGAGGGGCAGCCCTACCCACTCTCTCCCCCACGAGCTTTTTGGAAATATACGTATGGATACAAAATAGCCTCCATTCCAGGGTGCCATCCTGAAAGTAAAGATTTATCTTGCTGAAAATGCCAATAGTGCCCTGTTGAAGAACACTGCTCTGTGGGAAACTAAATTGTGTTAAGAAGTTTGCTTTGTGAGCATAAAAATAGGAAAGAAGGAATATAGAATATTGCTGGATGAGGTTATTGGTCATTGTGAGGTGGTTGCATCCGTTTTTACCATTTCACCATCCGACTTGATGGTGTTTTTATTTATGGATCAGGCATGCTTTCTGGAGAATGTAGTTGAAGCTCTGCTTTGACAGATGCCATGTAAATCTTCCCTTCTTGCTTCAGACCAAGTACTATATAGTTTATTATTTTTACTTTCAAACCTTAAATATAACAATCTAGTCCTGCCTGAGATTAACTCTAGATTATTGTAATTGATTTCTCTGTGCGCCTGAAACTCTTTACAATCTTTTGGGTTGAGTCATTCCTACAGTTGGCTCTTCTCATCTGTTATGTTTCATTCTTTCAAATTTCATAATCAGAGGGAGACCTTATTTTTAGTTTTGGCAGAAGGCCTAGCCTTGCACTTGGTAAAGTAATACCACCGAGGACTACACTCTCCCTGGGCAGGTTTGCTCTGCTCCAGGAGCATGTGCCTGCAGTTTAGTGACCCCTCCATACAAATATGTCATGGTAAAGGCTTTGTGTATTCTCTGTGTAATGAATTCTTCATTTACATATTTCAGAGGTCAAATACACCTCTCAAGAAGTAAAGTAACATCTTGTTATTCCTAAAGTCAATATTGAGTGAAAATTGCATATAATCAAGAGTATTTTTGAAAGTCTCTTAAATAGTGTCTCAGAGTTCAACAAGTCAGTTTTTCATCCAGTGTTGGAAAAGTTGCACTCTTGTTTGAAGACTTGATGAAATAGGTGACTTCTGTTCATAAAGCCTATCATATAAAAATTGTCATGAATATGTAAAAATGTAAGCTATAAAACCAAGTCCACAAAAAAGAGAAAGTGGAAATTGATGTAAAGTTGGGTCAGAAGAGCAAAGAAACCCTTTCATGCATATGGCATTGAACAGTTAATACATGCTAGGCATATGAAATTCAAACATACATGAACTTAGAATTTAATTGAACTGGTTAACAAATCTGTGAATTAATAGAAGTAGAAAAGGCAGTGGACTGGTTGAAATATGTTAGAAGAGAGAATGCTGCCCTATGTATTATAATAAAATCCTTGACATTCAGGACATACACAATGTCTAATAACTAATTTCTCATTCTAAAAGACCAAGAAATGGAAAAACTTGGAATACACTAAACTATGACTAGCAGTGGCCATTTGGCTCACCATGAATTAGCTGTGGTGGTGTCTGAGTTTGCTTTGAATTCTTGGTGCATTGAATTGGATTGGCTTTTTTTGGTCTGTCTGCACCTGGATAACACATTCCTGTGCTTTCACATGTCTTTCAGGGTTGTTGATTGGATGAGTGACTGTTCATGTTATTTAAATGGTTGTGCCTTTTTTTTGTGACCTTTTTTTCTTCTCTTTTTTTTTTGGCCACAGGGGAAGTTGACTTAGCAAAGCTAAATGGATGCCTTGTCATTTGTCCCTCCTGAGTTAGACATTATTAGTTAGATATTATTATACCTTTCTTATGGTTCTTAAAACTCAATCCAAATTACCATTATTGGTATGTCTTTTTCTCCCTTGAGGTCAGGGATTTTATCTCTGCATCATTAAATAATTATTGTGTTGCTTTTTTTTTTTTTTTTAAACAGTTTGGCAGTTTCTTTTTTTTTTTTTTTTTAATTTTTATTTATTTATTTTTTTTCCCCAAAGCCCCAGTAGATAGTTGTATGTCATAGCTGCACATCCTTCTAGTTGCTGTATATGGGACACGGCCTCAGCATGGCCGGAGAAGCGGTGTGTTGGTGTGCGCCTGGGATCCGAACCCGGGCCGCCAGCAGCGGAGCGCGCGCACTCAACCGCTAAGCCACGGGGCTGGCCCTAAGTGTTGCTTTAGTTAGATTCCCAGACTGGCTCATAGTAACCCAATTAATGCAAAACGTATATCCATTTTTTTCCCTTGGTAAATGGAATTTATTCGTGTCTTGTAAGAAAGGAGCTGGGTAAATGTGTTCATAATATGACCCGTTTATCTCGTTAGGTGCTGTAGAGAGAAAGGACGGTGGGTTTGTTTATTTAAATTGACATGGGTTCACTAAAGAAAATGCAGCCAAGAAAAGATACTCAGACTTATTAGGAGTCTGGGAAATGTAAATTAAAGAACAGTGAGATCTCACTTTCTCTCTTTCCCCCAATCAGATTGGTAAATATTGAATGAGCTATAATAAACATCATTGGGGGGAATGTGGGAAAGGCTTCCTTTATATGTTGCTGATGAGATGTGACGTGTTACAGCCTTTTGAAAAAACAATCTGGCCACATCTATTAAAATTAAAATGCACGTACCCTTTGGCCATTGAGCCCAATTCTAGAAATCTAGCTCATAGAAATAAAAGCATAATATATACAAAAATCTGTTTGTGTGTTGTTTGTGGTACTCAAGAACTGGAAACAAACTAAATGCCCATCAGTAGGGGAGTGAATGCCCAAATAACAAGGATTAATACCCAGCCATTAAATAGAATGAATTCAGCCTATGCCAGATGACTTGGAGGGAGAGATTCCATGAGGCATCGTGCAAGAAAAGGAAGATGGAGAAAGTGGGTATATGATTTTGTAAAACAAACAAGGAAAGACTTCTGTATTTGTGAGTTAATATATGTGTATGTATATAAGGTCTATGTTTTTCATAAACATACATATATTTTACATATTTTGACATGAAAGGAGACACTGGTTTAATATAGACTGTCGAAGGGTTTGGGGAATCTGGAGAGGGGATTCAGGAAGGGAGGTATTCATAATAAAAATAGCATCTGTGAAACCCCTTTAATGTGTGTGTGTTTGTGTAAGCGGGAGGTCACCAATATGTTAATGGTGATTTGGTTGAGGTGGTTGGATTCTGGATGACCCTTATTTTTTTACTATTGTAATGTATCATTCATATTCTTTATAAAAAAAACATGGTATTCATATCAGGAGGAGAATCTGTAGTGGGGGAAAAATTGACACAAGGGCTCAAACACAAACATTGCAGAACCCCTCTTAGACTTAAGACTACCTGACCTATTCACGTGTGTAGTTAGCCCATTTAGTGTTTGTTGGCATATGTTTCCATTTTATCTTATGTCAGTTGACTAGTTAATTCTATTATGTTAATTTGATCATGGAGTCTACTTACAGTAATGTTTTTTGGTTTTGATTTGGAAGCTTTTCTTTTGTAAATCTTTTAGGCAAAAATAATGTGTTCCTCGATATGCAAATGTATTGGCTGTAAGAATTTTGAAGAAAGCCCAGAAAGAAAGACATTGATGCACTTGGCAGATGCAGCCGAAGTAAGGGTACAGCAACAGACAGCAGCGAAGACTAAGTTATCCTCTCAAATTTCGGACTTGCTTACCAGGCCAACACCAGCTTTGAATAGCGGAGGAGGAAAGTAAGTCAATATTTTAATCTCTGTTTATAGTATGACATGAATGTACATTTTTTTTAAAGTTTCTTGTTTTGGGCAAAATTGAGTTCATACTTTTGGTTGTTGCAAACCTGACTTTTGCATTTTCTTTCTATCTTTAGTTACTTGTAAAGGATTTTAAAGGTAACAGAAAAACCGCTGTCAGATCTGTTGTACAGTTCTAAATTGCACGTAATGCTTTAGTTCACTGTGCTTAATTTAATTGGATTTCTCCCTGCTAAAATGAGGTAATTATGTAATTTGACAAACTCCTAAGAAAAAAACCAAATTTTTTCTACCTCTTACTGGTAGTGTCATTATTCATATTTTTGCACATTCTTACCTTCTCTTGCCTTTTCCGTGCCCTTGAACACTTTGCCATCCTATTGGAGCACCTGTCACACACTGTGTTAGTGTAGCTTCTCATTACACTAGGCTGCTGAGCTCTGGAGTGGGAAAGTTGGGGCTTTCAAGTGAGGCCGACCTGAGTTTAAATACTGTCTGTGCTCGGGCCGGCCCCATGGCTTAGCGGTTGGGTGCACATGCTCCACTACCGGCGGCTCGGGTTCAGATCCCGGGTGTGCACCGACGCATCCCTTCTCTGGCCATGGTGAGGCCGCGTCCCACATGCAGCAGCTGGAGGGATGTGCAGCTGTGACATGCAACTATCTACTGGGGCTTTGGGGAAAAAAAGGAGGAGGATTGGCAATAGATGTTAGCTCAGAGCCGGTCTTCCTCAGCAAAAAGAGGAGGATTAGCATGGATGTTAGCTCAGGGCTGATCTTCCTCACACACACACAAAAAATACTGTCTGTGCTCTGCAGTAGTTTGTGAATTTGACAAGCTCTTCATCTCTGAGCCTTGGTTTTCTTATTCTTCAAATCACCTTACTTACCAGGAGGCCGTGAGGAGTGAAGCATCTCTCCCCCAGCATTTGGCAGGGCCCAATGCAGCATAGCTTCCTGACTTGGATTTGTATTAGACGTTAGAGGTTAATTTGAGGAATTATTAAATGGAATGAGCCTTGCAAATGGCATATTATTTAAAATGCCTAAGTTTGAAATAAGATCCAGTGCTTATAAAAATGCTTTTGTACAAAAATTTCACTTATTAGTTCTAAAGAACTCTTATAACTGGAATATAATGAGTAAATGGTTCTTGACTGAATAAAGTGGAAATGGGCAGACACCTTCATGAGCGTTATAACAAGGGATCCTTTTTGGTCATCTGCTTTCAATAATCCTTTAGATGATTAAATCTACTCTCCCTGTGGAGATTAAAGATACAGTAGAATATTTACAATTAATATTTCAACTTGGGAAAATGTTCATGATGTTATGAAGTATAAAAGAACAGAAAATTATACACTATAATCAAAACTATGTAAAAAAACTATTAAAAAAGTTATACTAGCATGTTAATAAGCTTTTGTCTTTGAGTGGCAAAAATTTGAATTTTTTCCCTTTACTTTTCTATAGCTTCCAAATACAGTATCACTAATTATACAATATTACTGTAATATTAACATTATTGTAATTATAATATGATTTTTTAATTATTTATTTTATAATTTTATTTATTTATTTATTTTTCCCCCAAAACCCCAGTAGATAGTGGTATGTCATAGTTGCACATCCTTCTAGTTGCTGTATGTGGGACGTGGCCTCAGCATGGCCGGAGAAGTGGTGCGTCGGTGTGTGCCTGGGATCCGAACCCGGGCAGCCAGCAGCGGAGCACGCGCACTTAACCGCTAAGCCACGGGGCCGGCCCTGATTTTTTAAAGTGCTTTTGTTTATTTGAAAGATTTTTATACAACTGTATAGCAACCTAAATCAATTACCCTCTCTTGTCATAGTGGGCTTTAATTGCAGACTTCATGTATTTTATCTTGCAGTTTCCTTCTGTCAGTGACTGCTTAGTAACAGGTTGTTGAGTTAGTGGTTAGATTAGGTTGCCTGATTTTGTCTCTTGACAACTTTAAGATTTAACTTGGCTACAATAGCAAGCCTCAGGATGGAGTGCTCTAATTTAATACTCAATTCTTAAGGTCTTTATGAATGAATGAACAAAACTCCATGTAAACAACAGTGTTGGGTTTCCCCATTGTTTTGTTTTGTTTGTTGCAATGGAATACAAAATTTTGGGGTGCTTTTTTGTTTTTTACAAACAATATGTGGGACTATGGGAAAGTGCTTTATTTTCAGTGTTGTCCAGGAGACAGTGCTCTCAATTCTCAATATTCTTTCATTCATTCATTCAGCAAATATTCATCGAGTGTCTTATGTGTCCAGCACTGTTCTAGGCAGTAAAGAAATAGCAGTATAAATGAAGCAAAGACTGCACTCATGGAGCATACCTTCATGAATTGGGAGGACTTTTGTTATAGAAATACTCAGTCAGTATGTAGAATTACATCTTCTAGTTAACCAGATAACCTTGTCTAGGTAATAAGACATATATTTTATTTAAAATGTTATGTTTTCTGGACAATATTTTAAAAATATGCTCAATAATAAAACAGGTCTAACTTTTTAAAGCTCTTTAGGATTGCTTGTGCTCACTGCACAAATTGTGATGCTCAGTGTGCTGGTGAATCATGAAAATGTCAGCAGAGATTTCCAGATGAAAAAATGTCGCTCACTTTTGTTGTCATTCAACACCATCATCATCTCTCTCTCTTTCAAAAATCCTTTCAGATTGCCATTTACATTTGTAACTAAGGAAGTAGCAGAAGCCACGTGTAATTGCCTTCTTGCCCAGGCAGAGCAGGCAGACAAGAAGGGGAAATCAAAGGCAGCGGCTGAACGGATGATACTTGAGGAATTCGGACGATGTTTGATGAGCGTCATCAACTCTGCAGGAAAAGCAAAAAGTGACCCTTGTGCCATGAATTGCTAACTCCTGCACAAAAGACTGATAAATGGAACTGTACAGAAGATTGAAGGTGCAGGGACACTTTATTTTCTGGAAGATAGTTTAACAATTATTGTATTGTTAATTCAGTCCTGTGAGACCTGAGATTATATTGAAAAAAAAAGAAATTTTAAATGAGGAAGTTAGTACATTTTAAATCTTAGTTAAATCTGCTTATGCCCCTTCTAAATTGAATTTTTCTTTATTGTATTATATATGTTTTTAATTTGCTTGGGTTTCTTAACAATTAGATGTTCTATCCTTCTGATTCTATTGACAAAGAACATTTATAAATTACTATAATTTATAATGTATGGCGTTGTATGACTTTGTTCCAGTAGAAAAAGCCAAAGAAGCATTGGTATTACCCAGTCATTCTTTGGTGTTAGACCTAGAATATAAGCAGATAGAATGTCTACATAAACAAATTCTTATGAAACATATTCAAATGACATGTTGTTTAGAAAAGTACTGTCTTCTTAAGAGAAGTCAACTTTCTAGGGAAGATTCTGGTATAATATCCTATTGTCACTTTGGGAATGTCAGAAGGGGAAGTAATCCGTAGGCACACTTTTAAAATAAAAACGTTGTTTTTTAAAAAAACATATAAAGTGTTACAGGACAGTAAATAATTCTCAAAGGATGGGCAATGTATTTCCATAATGAGTGACTAAGAAATGCCCTGGGATGTTTCCATTTTCTTTCAAGGAGGTGGTATGTATTTGAAATGATAATAAATTTTCAAAGTGATTACTGGGTACTATTAAAATGAAAGGTGCATATGAATAGAAGTAAACATATTATTATTATGTAGCGATAATATAGAACCTTACATAATTATCAGGTGTAAAATTTGGCTTGGATAGAGAATAAAGAATATTGAAGCTCTAAGAGATGAATTTAGGGAAGGGTTTTTCATCTTACAAACAGTTCTCTTTATACACTTTTGAACTAAAAGGTTTCAAACCAATATATGACTTTTACTCGATTTACTGAAATGGGCCTCCTAACAAAGCTTTCAAAATTGTAGTGGGATTTCTGTTTATAAGGGAAGCTTAATATGGCATTATTTTTAGCCAGTGATTTGGTAAGCTGAATATAATTACTAAAATGACCTAAATCACTTTCAGTAATTCAAAATTCAAAGCTTTATGAATTTAAGAGCCTTGTTATAATAGGACTCTGGATTTTATGACAAGAAAAAACCATGTTGGAATTGAGGCATTTTGTTAGGTATCTTAATCCTCAGTAATTATTAGTATATGATTATTACATTTCCTCCGAGGAATCTATAGTTGTATGTATTAAGTGTGTATATATGTTCATATGAACACGTAAGATATAGGCAATAGAAATTAAGTAATCCAAAAGATTCCGTTATTCATTAGAGTATCTTTTGAAATTTGGATTTATAAAATTATAGTGCAGTAACTTTAAATGTAGATAGTGCAAACATTCTTAGCACCTCAATCTAGTATGTTTAATTAAAATTTGTATAAATGTAAATTAGTGTAAGAGGATAAAATAATATCTAATCACGTTATTTTTCAAAAGATTACAGTACCTTTTTGGTCTAAATCTAAACTTTGTTCATTTTGTAAATATTCTGTGTTTAATTCTAATTGCACCTTTGTGATGTGTATTTATATACAGTGTGCAGAAAATGTTTGTGAAATTTGGATCACAATTGTAGATTATGTATGATGGCATTGCTTGAGAACGTTTTGCTTGTAAAAATTTGAAGGTGCAATCAAATGCTACTAGTTTTTCTGATTTTCAAGAAGCTATCTAAAGTATTAAGCTTTTTCCTTCCTGTGTAGTACTTACTAAACAACTTTTTGTATTTAGGCATTTGCATCAAATTGCTGAACAAGATTAATATCCACATTAATTCAACAATTTTAAAAGACTATTTGGGGAGGGTTGGGTATATAATTTTTTAGCTCTATTTACATCCCAAAGTAGAAAGATTAAATTTATATTTACTAGAGCTATTCAAAGAATACACTTTTCTATATTGTAAAAACAGGACAGCAAAGTAAATCATACAGAAAATAAACATTTATACTATTCTGTAAAAAAAAAAGGTTTTGCATTTTTTTCTTTAATAACACCACTTTTAACCATTTAACATGGAAGAAACCTTTTAAAATATTTGATTTTAAGTAAATTTGACATTAGTTCTGAAAGTACACAACTAAAAAATAAATCTAGCATTTTTCCCAATTATTAACATATTGCTTTGAAACGGAAATATGTCTTCTCTTTTTTCCACTGCTTCTTTTAAGGGCAGAAACTCAATCTATTCTTTCTTTTAATGTTTGATGTTCTTATGGTGAGCATCTTTCTTAGTTTCCTTTTCTCTCAACTAAAAGCAACCTGCAGGTCTTATCTCTGGACTGTCTAGGAACAGAACCTTAATGTGACAGGTAATAAAAGCAGCAGAGCAGTGTCTCTGGGCAGAGACTCCTGCTTTAGCCTCCCCATTCTTTGACATGGGCAGCTGACATTTTCTCAATCTTATGTAAAATATGAATAAAAGTACCTTTAGAAAAGTTTTCTATTTTTATTGTTCTGTAACACAAACAGCTAAGAAAATGAATACTCGTTATGTAAATACAGCTTCAAACCAGGACCTCCAGCCCTAACTGTGGTCCTATTACATCCCTGAAGCAATTCATGTAGGAATTCTGGAGCAGCAGCCCAAAGGAGAGGGAAGCACATCAGCTAGAAAGCCTTTACTACTGGAGTTATTTTCTATTATGTAAATTACTTAGGGCTTTTGTTTGTTTTTCCTTGTTAGGGTTTCTTTAATGCATGGTTTGTCAATATCTGTAGACCAATGTGAGCTTTTTATGATCTAAGTGATTTTATAAAAGGAAAGTTATGTTTTTTAAATTAAAAATTTACTTTTAAATAAGATTTATGAAAGCATTTAAGGCATGTTTAATTTTTACTCAAAAGCAATAAGAAAGTAAGTATATCTAGGGTAATGTTTATTATAAGGCCACAGACTTTAATGTCACTGTGTAATTTATTATATTAGCAAATGAAATCTGGCAATTTATAAAAAGAATACATCATGACCAGGTTGGGTTTATCCCAGGAATAAAAGTCTGACCCAACATTCTAAAAAAAATCAATGTAATTGACTGTCAAAATACAAAAGAAGAAAAACTATATGATCATTTCAAAAGTTGCAGAAGACAACCTTTTGAATATACTAAAAACTGCTGAATTGTATGCTTTAAAAGTATGATTATGGTATATAAATTATATCTCAAAAAATTTTTTCCAAAAGGTACAAAAAAATCATCTAACAAAATTCATTTATGATTTAAAAAAAAAAAAACTTCAAACTAGGAATGGAAGGGATCCTCAAACTGATAAAAAGAATTTACCAAAAAGCCTACAGCTATCATCACGTATGGTGAAGACTGTTTGTTTTCCTCCTAAGTTTGGGAACAAGGCACTCCTACTCAACATTGTGTTGGAGGTCACTGTACAATGAGGGAGAAAAAGGCTATAGACTGGAAATGAATAAATAAGACAGTAATATTTATTTGGAGATGATGTGATTGCCTATATAGGAAAGTCAAAGAATCTTTAAAAAAAAAAAGCTACTAGAATAAGTGAGTTTAGCAAGGTCAGTATACAAAACTGTATTTCTGCGTCGTAGCGATGAACATTTAGAAACTGAAATTTTAAAATGACTATTTGTGATAGCACCACAAAACATGAAATGTACAAGATCTGTATGTGAAATGTAGAAAACATTGATTTAAAAAAAAAATCAAAGACGACTTTAAAAAAAAAGGATATACCAAGTTCATGGATTGGAACATTCCATGTTAAGATGTCATTTCTCCCCAAATTGATCTACAGATTCAACATAACTCCAGTCAAAATCCCAGCAGGAATTTTTGTAAAAATCAACAAGCTGATTATAAAATGTATATGGAAAGGTACAACTAGAATAGCCAAACATTTTTGAAAAAAACAAAATTGGAGGACTCCCACTTGACTTCAAGACTTATATAAAGATAATCAAGACGGTGTGGTATTATTGGTGAAAGTTAGATCCATGGATCAATGGAACAGAATAGCCCAGAAATAGACTCATAGATATGCGGTCAATTTTTGACAAGGATTTAAAGGTAATTTCACTGGAGAAAGAAGAGTCTTTTTAACAAATGGTGCTGGGATATCCATATGTAAAAATATGAACCTCAACTTATACCACACACCAAAATTAACTGAAAATGGATCATAACCTAAATGCAAAACCCCAAACTACAAAATATCTGGAAGAAAACATAAGAAAAATCTCTGTGGTCTTCAGTTAGGCAAAGATTTCTTAGATATGAAACTAAGAATGATCCCTAAAAGAAAAAAATCGATAAATTGGACTTATCAAAATTAATAATGTCTGCTCTTCAAAACACACTAAGAAAATGAAAGGCCACAGACTGGGTAAAAGTATTTGCACAACACATCTGATAATACACTTATATCCAGAATATGTAACTAACGCTCAATATGAAAACAATCTTCCAAAATATCGGCAAAACACTTGAACAGACGTTTCACCTAAGAAGGTCATGTGGATGGAAAATAAGCCTATGAAAAGATGCTCAGCGTCATTAGGAAAATGGAAATAAAAGCTATAATGAAATATCACTGCACACCTATCAGAATGGCTAATTCAAAACAAAACTCCAACAAATACCAAATACTGGGGAGGAAGTAGAGCAACTGGAACTTTCTTAGATTCCTGGTTAGAATGCAGTGATACAGGCACTTGGAAAAAGCCTTGGCTATTTGTTATAAAGTGATACATATACTTACTACATGACCCATTGTATGGAGACAGCACATTTTTTATTCATTTATCAGTTGGACATGCAGGCTTTTTCACTGTTTAGCTATTACAGTGCTGCTGTGAAATTTGTGTACAAGTTTTTACGTGGACTTGTTTTCCTTTCTCCTGGGTATATGCCTGTCAGTAGAACTGCCGGATCATATGCTAACTCTACGTTTAATCTTTTGAAGAACTGCTAGGCTGTTTTTTCCAAAATATCTGCATTACCACCAACAGTGTATGAAAGTTCCAATTTCTCCACATTCTTGCCAACAATTATTATCTGTCTTTTGTATTATAGCCATCCTAGTGGGTGTGAAATGATACCTCATTGTGACTTTGATTTGCATTTCCCAGATGGCTAGTGATGTTGAGCGTATATTCATGTGCTTATAGGCCATTTGTATATCTTCTTTAAAGAACGGCTATTCATAGTCTTTATTTTTAAAATTGGGTTATTTGTCCTTTATTATTGAGTTATAGGAGTTCTTTGCATATTCTAGATACAAGTCCTTTATCAGATATATTATTTGCAAAGATTTTCTCCCATTCTGTGGGTTGTCTTTCACTTTCTTGATGGTGTCCTTTGAAGCACAAGCTTTTAATTTTGGTGAAGTTCAATTTAATTTTTGTTGCTTGTACTTTTGGTGTCACATCAAAGAAACTATTGCCTAATCCAACTCTCAAAGATTTACTGTATTTTCTTCTAAGAGTTTTATAGTTTTATCTCTTACATTTAGGTCTTTCATCCATTTAGAGTTAATACTTTTGCATGTAGATATCCAGTTGTTCCAGTAATATTTGTTGAAAAGTAGGAAGGATAAATTTCCGAAGGGGATGTTTATTTTCTCTGAAGAAAAAAAGGACAAAGGTGTTGAGCAGAAATTATAAACTAAACTACCCTAATCAAATAAAATGAATAATTTTTAAAATTTCACGGTAGGGCCAGCCCCGTGGGTTAGCAGTTAAGTGCGTGTGCTCCACTGCTGGCGGCCCGGGGTTCGGATCCCGGGCGTGCACCAATGCACCGCTTCTCCGGCCATGCTGAGGCCACGTCCCACGTACAGCAACTAGAAGGATGTGCAGCTATGACATACAACTATCTACTGGGGCTTTGGGGGAAAAAATAAATAAAATTATTAAAAAAAATTTCACTGTAAAGCACATCATATCAAGTAAATCTGATATCAGACTTGGAACCCTTTCACTAAGGCAAGAGCAACTAACTGTGTAAAGGCAGCCATGGAAATTTTCTTATCTTCAATGTTTGTCCAATTTATCCAGTACTTAAAAAAAATAAGGCAAAACACTCATTTCTTACAATACAGAATATATTAGTAGATTAGTCAAATGTAATAGTAAAGAGCATAAGACACTACAGATACGAACCTAGTTTTAGGTAAAAATCAGGTACAAAACTTGGATTTATATAAGCAATAAGTTAAAGGTGGTGATTTACAAACAGGCCTCCTGTAAATAAGATTTATCTTGGTGCATCTAAACTCATTCTATTGCAAACAAAACAAAACCCACAATATTTAGACTTTTCAGCAATAGCTCTTGTATAAAATGTAGTACAAATCTGGTTATATTTCAAAACTTAAGCCTTTGAGGTAGAACAAACAGAAATATATCAAAATATACTATTTAGGGGAATTTCAGTTAATAAAAGTCAAATTCTACCTCATATTAAACTTTTGCAATTTTAAGTTTTCACATTAACTGTACTTTGGGAACATTCACTCAGTGACAAAAAGTAGATGTTTCACATACACAGGTGAATAATATGCCCGTTTCTTCTTTATCCGTTAAAATACTCCCTTTTGTGAAAGTAGATATATGTTTTTCTGTTTATTTTCAAGTCCAGGTGTAAAAAGAATGGAGAAGATTGTCCTAAGTATGTTTCCATCTTCAGAATATTTAAGCTTCTCCTAAATTTCTAAAAAAAACTCATTATATAATTAAGACAAATTTTTTCATATCCATTATTCATTCAACAATGAAAATATATTTCATTATTTTAGCCTCCCTGCAAACACAAGTAGACTTCAGAAGGAGCAGAAGTTGAAATAAAGGCTTCTCCTCATTCTCTGATGAGCATTGGGTTCTTCCAATAGGAGTCAAGTAAGTACCCACTCTATTATATTATTCAAAAGTAGTATTTTGAAGGCCAGGGACGATTTATTGTGAAAATGATACCACCTATGTACTTCCCAGACTACACTCCCCAGCTTGGTTGCAGCACAAGGAGCCATCTTGGCTCACATGTTTACCTTCTGCCTGATAAAGCACAACTATTTCTATTTTAGGGTACCTGGGTAGAGAGATTTTTGTGGTATTTGATATTTTAATTTAGCCTAATTTTCGAACCCATCTTAATTTTCTTATGTAAGTAAAAATTATATTCAAGGTTTTTTAGGTATTCTGTCAGCATTCTTAAGAACTGTAAACCAAAGCTCTTTTAGGGAATGTAGTCTCTTTATAAAAGGAGTCAATGTTCTGGTGACTCTTAGTTGTCATTATTCTCTCTTGTTTTTAAAGTAGAATGAAGAAGTACAAGTATGTCCAGGCACATTACTCAGTCTTACAGTAGTAAATTCAAAGACAGCACCTCTGTTGGCTAGTCTGCTCCTACTGACTTACTGCTTTCTACATTTTGGGTAGCTGAAATGCTGCAAGCCACACCAAAGAACGAGCAGATTTTATAATTAGAAATTCTAAATAAGTCAGAACTGCAAACTTGTCCACTGTGCAGAATGGTCAATTTATAAAATATGGTAAGTTGAACTTTAAAATAAACGTTGACCAAATATTCTTAATAAAAATTTTAATATATTTTAGGTCCCTCATTTGAATGGATAGCCATCGTTACTTAGCAAATGCCTGAATTTACTGGTATTAGCAAAACTTGAAATTCTGTAATCCTGTAAAGATGACCAGTGTTTCCTTGACAAAGTTTTCACTTCAGTTCTTTCTGTATGGTGGTTTAAAGGGTACTGAGCTACATCTTTAGCTCTGATCTTTAAGAAACAGATTATTATATCCTTTAGTAACTTTACAAAGTGATTGATGGCACACACTTCTCCATCAAAGAGATGCTCATCTAAATGTACAAAAAGATAAATATGCCCAGAAAGCTCATATAATATTTTCTGTTGAAGATACAATTCCCTCTGTTGAGGAAGTAGTTCATCAACTGTCATTCTTGTATGGGTTCTTACAACTCGCTCACAAATATTTATGACTCGACATAGACTTTCTGAAGGGAGATGTAAACCATTCTTCTTTTTAACACATAAGAGTGACCCAACTTTAGAGGCTTTGAGATCTGATGCATACAGTGCACTGATGCAGTCCTCACAAGTTAAAAGAGCTGATAACTTATTTGCAATATACCCAGCACAACAGGTGAGATTTCGCCTGTGATCTGACAGGTCTAGCAGTGCTTCACTTAGCGAACAATTAGACCAGTCTTGGCAAATATCCTCTTTGTGAAAAGGAGTCTTCATAACACTGACACCATACTGACGCTGAACTGTCCAAAGGGCCAAGTCTGTCCTTCGAGCAATTGAAATGTCAAGGATGCTTACTTCACTTAGAAAAACTTCATCTTGTAATCTGTATCTGGTCTCCAAATTATGGTAAGCTTTCTGGAATGCCATGCAGGTAGGGTTAGAACTGGTTACTAATACCTGTCTAAGCATCTTTAGAAATAACTCCAGATGATCTTGACTGAATTTGTAAGTTAGAAGATATGGAAAAGGCATGACCTTTGGGAAAACATAATTTTGGTAGAGCCACTGTAAGCTCTCAGCATTAAGCAAAAATCCCAGGAATCCTAGTTTTCGCTTACCTTTAATTATTTGATTATTGCTAGTGTCAGATAATGTAACAAAAATAGTCTTAGCTTCAATTAACACGTGATTAATTTTACTATAAGTTTCGGGCAACAGAGGTCCTTTAAGTCCCTTTCCATAACGGTTCCTACTATTAAAAATGTCAAACAGATTGTTAATTAAGCGTAAAAAATGGATGGTACCAATACAGTTTTGAAAAGGAGGCAGGCCTAACGACAGCAAACATTCTAACGCACTGGCCACACTCTCACTGAAGAGTTGGGCAGCAGAATTCATTTTCAGTACATGGTTTTTCAAATTTGCAAGTTTTCTTGGGATTCTTTCCATATTTGATAATTCCTGTTCCTCTAGTGCTACTAACTCCACAAGGTGTTGCCAGTGTGCTGTGCCATTAATAAACTGAATGCTTTGAAAATTCTGAAATGCATTTCTTATCAATCTGAGCAAGTGGCAAGAATCAAAGAAGTATGCAATCTGTTGACTAGAAGATGAGGGATGCTGAAATGTACACTTCATGTTGTCTCCATCAATAAGTATCCCCAACGCTTTTGCCATCTGAACACTATGAGCTGTAGCATCAGACGTAACAGCCAGAACTGTGATCCCTATGTCACTCAGTTTGCCAATAGTCAGACGAAGCAGCTGAGCCTGCAAATATCCAGATGCCTTGTTTACAAAAAAATAACCAAGAGGTGTTCTCCAATGACCAGAAATACCCACTGCCATTAACAAAATAGTTTCTGAGGCAAGTGGCGTT
The DNA here is from genome assembly GCF_020826845.1 of Diceros bicornis minor. Lineage (NCBI taxonomy): Eukaryota > Metazoa > Chordata > Mammalia > Perissodactyla > Rhinocerotidae > Diceros > Diceros bicornis. Next base: position 67,589,340 of record NC_080747.1, on the reverse strand, counting down.
TCATCAGCATCAAGTTTGCCAAGACCAAAGTCCATAAACCCTTGCAAATGGTGACTGCTGGGGTCCCACTGAAGTTGTTGCTTGAGAGATATACCTTTTATTATCAGTGAACAATACTGATATAGCTGGTCTCCATTCTCTACTCTTCGTTGAAGAAAAGAAAAAATGTTGCTGTTGAAACCTGGACTGGGTTTGCATTTGGATAACCATCTAAAAAATATAAAAAATGAAAAATATAAAACTCAAATGATGAAATAAAAAAAAAGAAAATGCCTTAAATGGTACTAAAGTAGCCTCAAATCCCGACAGAAATAAAGCCCACATATAAGTAGATAAATTCTACATTTTCAAGCACATATTTATATAGATACCATCAAACAGTAAGATAATAGAGAAACTCAGAAACACATAGTATGTTAAGATGCAAACATACCACAAAATAATTTTTAATTTCTCATTTACTTCTTAAAAAAGTATACAAATCAGTTACCCAGTGTGTTCTAGTTGATGTGTTTATAATTTAGATCATAAACCAGTCTTACCTGTAAATTCAATGAAATGAGAAAACTGTTGAAGGGGAAGGAAACTGAGAACATCTAGTACATCCACCTCATTTTATAGATTAGGAAACTGGGAGAGAGGGAGAAGTTAATCACTTGGCCCTTACTGTGCTGCTAGTTACGCAGAAATGTGAAACCCACCTTCCCTGCTGACCTGGTAAGCTTTTCTCACTGCTCCTTACAGCTTCAAAATTCTGCCCTTATGGTCAACTAATGTGTCTGTATCTGTTTGCTCCTATATAAAGTGCCTACACTACTTACCTTAGGAGTCCTTTTATAGTCTCCCTGACCTTCCCGGACTGCTGATGATTCTTTCCGATTACTGTCAGTGTCTGTCTTCAGAAGTCTCTTCACTCAGTGCTAACTCTAATTGTTGTAGATCAGGAAAGGAAACAGCCAAGTTTGATAACTGTCTAAAATAAGACTAAATGAATTCTGAGGTAGAGACTGAGGTGTTCATCCTAACTGAAGTTTACTTTTGTAACTCAAGTGACTTTTTTGGGGTTAAATTTCTGATTTGGGGGCTATATTCTAGGATGCCACTCCTAGACAGGTGACCTATTTAATTAAGATTTTAATGTACTTCCCTAAGTATTTCAGGACAGGGCTTTCCAAATATTTTGCTGCAACCAAGAAGTTTCCTAAACAGAATTTGCCCTTAATACATGCCATGCACTTTTATATGTATCCACACACACACATAACATATATATGTGTATATACAGTCATGCATTGCTTAATACAGGGATTCGTTCTGAGAAACGTGTCATTAGGCGATTTCGTCGTTGTGTGAACATCACAGAGTGTACTTACACAAACCCAGATGGTATAGCCTACTACACACCTGTGCTACATGGTACTAACTTTATGGCACCACTGTCATATATGTGGTCCATCCTTGACTGAAATGTCATTATGCAGCATATTATCGTATATAATTTAATCCCAATTATGACCCACTAAATTGATTTCAAGATTCATTAATAGGTTTGAAAAATGTGGTCATAGGATGCAAAAGACAAACTTTGACTATAAGTAGCTTATAATCTATTTAGGAGACAAAAGTACTAATCAGTTGTTTATATTTTAAAACAGGACAAAATAGTAAGAAAATGAGAAAACAGTACAGCAGCTCTCCAACAGGGTGCTATAGCCCACTAGTATGTTGAAAACCCTTTGCAAATGTGTCCCCACATTTTAGTTAATTGTTTAAAATTTATTTTTTTGCATTAGGATTCTCAAGTGAACACCAAAGATGCTAACTGTGTTGCATGTGCATTAAGCATGTAATGAAACTACTTAATGCCTCTATGTAAAAGGTTTTATTTTAAATAGGTTAGAAAAGCTTATGTTCTGGTGAGCTTGATTTTTAAATGGAAATCTAAATGGTATCTTAATGTCCACAGCTACTAGAATGATGTCTTGAACATCAGGCAGAAAGATATGTGGACTTGTTGGTTTATTTTTTAAAGTTTTAATAACTGATTTGGGTTTAATACTCAAACCAAGTTTGTGAGTTAGAACTGTAGGGAAGCGACTGATTTCTGTCTTAAGCCTTTTACCCCCTTCAAAATGAAAAATTATTTTTCTGATTGTAAAAAAAAAAAAATGACATTTTTTAAGCAAAACAACAGAGAAAAGTGCAAAAAAGAAAGTAAAAATCACTGTTAATATTTCAGGGACATTCTTCCAGATCTCTTTGTATATACAAACCTAGATATAATTTTTAAAAATTATACTGAATCTGGGTTTTTTTACTTAATAGTAATGTTACAGACATATTTTTACATGCCCTTAACTATTGACCTACAACATTTTAAATACACAGTATACCACAGTATCATTAAACCATAAATAATTTAACCAATTTGAATTGAAAGACATTTAGGTTGTTTCCATGTTTTTAGACAACATAAACAGCACCACAAGGTAGGTTTGTGTGCACACATACGCATCTACATCTTTATGTCATGTATGCAATTCCTAGGAGGAGGATGAAGAGGTAAATTTACTTATGCATGTATTGGAATAAATGGACTCAACTTTCATAAGAAATTAATTATATAATATACATTCTCATCAACATGAAATTTTAAATTAAACAACAGCTTAGTCATGGAATGATTACAGGGAGTCAGTTGGGTGGCTTGAAACTACCTGGGAAGACTACAGATCTTAAGAGCCATCATGCTAAGCTGAATGTTTTCCTTTAAGAGTATTAACTCCTCATATTAGCTCCTCCTACTGTCTTGTTCACTTTTTTTTTTTGCAAGGTTGGCCCTGAGCTAACATCTGTTGTCAACCTTCCTCTTTTTCTTTTTCCTCCCCAAAGCTCCAGTACATAGTTGCATATCCTAATTGTAGGTCCTGCTAGTTCCTCCATGTGGGAGGCTGCCTCAGCATGGCTTGATGAGTGGTGAGTAGGTCCACGCCTGGGATCCAAACAGGTAAACTCTGGACCACCAAAGCGCAATGCGCAAACTTAACCACTAGGCCACCGGGCTGGCCTGTTTTGTTTACTTTTGAATCTCTCATATCACCTCACCTTACAGAGAGAGCTAATTTACTAAATTGCAATAAATACAAAAATAGGAAATTAGAAAATCTACTAAGATCATACTAAATGTATCACTATTATAATAAGGAAGGCTGAGGATGTTATGACATCATTTCAAAGGATTTGTGAAAACAAACTACCTTAAAGACCCAAATCACTGGAATTGTAAGAAGCACAGCTCTGGGAAGGTTCTGGACATAAAGAATTCAAGGGAGAACTGAAAAAAGGATCCAACATCAATACAAGGAAAATCAGAGAGGTGACTGGTAGTAGCTAAGAATTAGAGAAAGATACAACAATTAGAAATTAGCGAGTGAGGTATTTTTCTAACTGAACCAAGTGTTTTTAAAAATGTAAGTCTAGCTTGGTCCGTCTTTGTCTGTTTACCATATAATTGTTTCTCCATCATCAGGGAGGGAAAACAACAACTACTGACATTTTCTCCTTTCTCCCCAAACTTCTAATGCGTCTCAGCTCTCAGCTATTAACTTTATGTCACTGAGAAAACAGAAGCAAGCTGATAAAAACTCCTTTTCCTATCACCAAATCTGTTAACTTATTGAATCTGTATCTCTGCCTTTCTTCCTGTTTCAGTGAATGAATTGTCTCGGCTCCTAATTAAAGCCAGACCTCTCTCCACAATGGTGTTAGATGTCATCCTTCTGCAATTATCCTTTCTCTTGTGGATCACCAATTTTCTTCTCTCTCCTAGATCATTCCCATGAGCATGCAAACATGCTGGAACATCTGCCATCTCAATAAACACCCTCCCCTCCATCTATACTCCTGTCTACCTTCAGACTGATTTTTCTGCTCCCTTCATAGCAAAACTCCTTGAAAGAGTCTATAATCACTGTGTCTGCTTTTTTGCCTCCCAGTCTCTCTTGATCCCACTTCAGCCAGGCTTACCCCTTCACCACCCCACTGCAACTGCTTTTGTCAAGGTCATCAATGAACCTCCATCTTGCAAAAATCCAATGGTAAATTCTCTGTCCTCATCTTACTTGATTTCCCAGAGCACTCGACATAGCGGACTACTATCTCCTTGAAATACTTTCTACACTTGGCTTCCAGGACATCACAATCCCCTTGTTTTCCTCCAGCCTCACTGGCTGCTGCTGATCAATAAATATTTATTGAACAAATGAATATTAAATATAATAATGCAGAGATCCAGTACTTAAGTAGAGATGTGTTAAAAATAGATATAAGTTTTAAATGGGAAAACTAATGGAAATGTAATCAAATACAAATATGTTTCACTGTTAGGATTTTTTAGGATAAAATCCAGGTACTTACACTATATTGGAATAATAGATGGCCATTAAAACAAAATTTTCTTGATAGATTTTTTTTAAAAAAGTCTGGGAGGACATATATCAAATGGCTAACAGTGGTTATTTTCTGAGATTAAGAGAATGGAAGTATTATAAATATTTTTCACTTTTGGTATTTATATACTTACATATTGTTTGAATGTTTTATAACAACCATGTATCACTATCACATTAAACAGGTACCTTAGTTTCAGACAAAGTACCCAAAGAAACAACTTTTTGAGTACTAAGATTGTATATCTAAATAGATAATGTCATAACAAAGGTTACAAAATGCAAAATGACATGAAGAGAGAAAAGATCAGTGTGAGTTAGAATTGCCAGAGAAGATCTAATCCAGGAGTTGATACAGAACTATAGGAAATGAAGAAAGCCATGAAAAAAAAAAAAGATGAGAAGTCATATGGAATGTCTCACATAAACCATAGTGTAAAACCAGTAAGTAATGCTTTAGAACCAGTGCAGAGGAGAAGACTTAACTAAAAAAGGTACAGGAGGAGCCAGCCCTGATGGCTTAGTGGTTCAAGCTCAGTGCGCTCTGCTCTGGCAGCCCAGGTTCAGTTCACGGGTGCTGAGCCTCACCACTCGTCTGTCCGCAGCCATGCTGTGGCAGCGGCTCATATAGAACAACTAGAAAGACTTACAACTATAACGTATAACTGTGTACTGGGGCTTTGGGGAGGAAAGAAGACGAAAGAGAAGATTGGCAACAGATGTTAGCGCAGGGTGACTCTTTCCCAGCTTTAAAAAAAAAAAAAAGGTAAAGGAGGAGGAAATAACAGTGTCTATAAAAACGTCTCTTGATTAGCAGAAAGTAGACATTTATAACTAAGTATAATATCTAGTCTAAATAGTTAAATCACATTATGGAAGAGAATGAATAAGTCTATAGACAAACGTTCATCTCAATATATGAAATAGGAATTATGACTAAAAAATAGAAACAATATAAATGTCCAATAGTTGGAGAATGCCCAAGTTACGGAGGGTACGACTACCTGATATTATGCAGCTATTAAAGATCATAACTATGTAAAAAACTAGTAAATCTAAGCACAGAAAAAAGACTAGAAGAAAATTGCCTAAATGTTAATAATAATTGTTTACATATAATGTAGAGGAAGGATTAATGAATTTTCCTTCCTTTTCTCTCATTTCTAAATTTTTTATTAGTAGTAGTATTTTAATAGTGTGTGTGGAGGAAAAGCCTCATTTTTTTAAAAAGGGGATGTAATGTGCAGCATGATGACTGTACTTAACAATACTGTCTTACATATTTGAAAGTTCCTAAGAGAGTAGATCTTAAAAGTTCTCATCACAAGAAAAAAGAAATTTTAACTGTGTGTCTGATGGATGTTAACTAGATTTATCGTGGTGATTTACTGTGGTATGTATTTTGCAATACATACAAATAACAAATAATTATGTGGTACACCTGAAACTAATATAATGTTATATGTCAATTACATCTCAATTAAAAAAAAAGCTTTGGGACCGGCGCAGTGGTTAAGTTCGCGCATTCTGCTTCAGCAGCCCAGGGTTTGCCAGTTCGCATCCTGGGGGCGGACCTACTCACTGTTCATCAAGCCATGCTGAGGCACCATCCCACATAGAAGAACTAGAAGGACCTACAACTAGGATATCCAAATATACACTGGCAGCTTTGGGGAGAAAAAAGAAAAAAAGAGGAAGATTCACTACATGATTTCACTCATAAGTGGAAGATTAACACACGGACAGAGAGAACTATTTGGTGGTTACCAGGGGCAAGGAGGTTAGGGGGTGGGCATAAGAGGGGAAGGGACGCATTTATACAGTGACTCACAAAGAATAATGTACAACTAAAGTTTCACAATCTTATAAACTGTTAGGACATCAATAAAAAAATTTTTTAAAAAAAGGAAGATTGGCAACAGATGTTAGCTCAAGGCCAATCTTCTTCAAAAAACAAAAGAAAAAAACAAAAAATGTTTCCCCCAAAATTGGAAAAAACCATGTCATGATAATTAAGGTCCTTCCTCCCACCTGGCCTCAATTTCCCCTCCTTTAAATGAGGGGTTTGACTACATGATGTCTAAGAGTTTCTCTAGCTCAGAGCCCCTATGAATCTGTTTTAAAGTTGAAGCAATAAGAAACTGAGGGGCACCTTTCAGGAGAGAAGGCTCCTGCTATTCCTGGCTGGTCTCTACCCCACTCACAGTGAATTAAATGGAGTGCTGCTCTTTCTACAGTGACTTGAGATCCACTGCATTTCTTCCTTACATCTGTTCAAAATCCTAAATGACCATTCAAGCATTCTTTCATTCACAAATATTTATCAAGGGACCACTGTGTTCCAGGCACTGTGCCAGGGTGGGTGGTATAACAAAGAATGCAGATACAGTCCTCATACTTGGGCAGCTCACAGGTTAGCGGGGAAGACAGTGTTAAGTACACTAAGATTCATTTCCATATTGTGTGTGTCATAGGGGTGCCTAATCCAGAATTGGTAGAACAGCAGCAGGCTGGGCTTCTGAAAGGATGTGCTATCTAATTTGAGCCTGGAGAGTGAGGACTAATCACCAGGACTGACAGACAGAGACAGAGAATGGGCATTTTAGACAGATGGAATAGGAAGTCCCTAAGGCAAGAATAAGCAAGGAATGCCTTACAACTGGAGCATGAAATATAAGATGGCAGGGAAGGAGGCAAGAGATGAGCTGCAGAGCCCAGCAGGAGCCACATCACAGGAAGCTCAGTGAGCCACAGGAAGGAGTTGGCCTTTAGTCTGAGGGTAACCAGGAGGCTTACACAACAGGAAAGTGACTGGCATGGGTTGAATTGTGTCCCTCAAAAAAGATACATTAGAGTCCTAATCTCCAATACCTTAGAATGTCACCTTACTTGGATATAGGGCTTTACAGAGGTAAGCAAGTTAAAATGAGGTCATTAGGGTGAATCCAAATCCTCCATGACTGGTGTCCTCATAAAAAGAGCAAATTTGGACACAGAAACACACACACATAATGGAAGATGATATAAATCGATACAGGAAGGAAGACCACCATCTATAAGCCAAGGAGAGAGGCAAGGAACAGACCCTTCCCTCAGAACCCTCAAAGGAACTAACCTTGACTTTGGACTTCCAGCCTCCACAATTGTGAGACAATAAATTTCTTTTGTTTAAGCCAAAAAAATAAATAAATAAATAAAAAAGAGTCTGTAAAACCAGTGATAAAAAACAGTAAAATGAGGGGCCAGCCACGTGGCGTAGTTGTTAAGTGAGTGCACTCCGCTGCTGGCGGCCCGGGTTCGGATCCCAGGCGCGCACTGATGTACCACTTGTCAGGCCATGTTGTGGCGGCATCCCACATAAAGTGGAGGGAGATCAGCACGGATGTTAGCTCAGGCCCAGTCTTCCTCAGCAAAAAGAGGATTGGCATGGATGTTAGCTCAGGGCTGATCTTCCTCACAAAAAAACAAAACAAAACAAAAAAACACAGTAAAATGAAGGAGATGTGACGCCAGCATCATGGCAGAATGAGTTGTTCCCTTAGTCTCTCCCCACTAAGTTACAACCAAATGGGCATTCATTAACCAATAAAGGGTTCCTTACACAGCACAAGAGGACGTCTGAGAGATCCATGCAGCCATACATCTGAAGGTGGGGGTACTAGATCCCCAGGAAGCAGTGGAAGGAGGTGAGCAGATCCCCTCCACCTCCCAAGCGGCAGTAATCTAGGTTGCAGGAGCTCACACAGGAGCAGCACGCTACTGTAAGAGGAGGCGGGGTGGGGGCAGGCAGGCCTGTGCATGAACGCTTTTGCTTTTGTAGTTGCAGCCGGCCTGTGGGAATGCTCCACACCAAGTGGTGCAGCTCAGCCACCACGTGGGTATCCCCACCAAGCACAACAGCCCAGGGGAACCACTCATGAGTACAGAGTAGGCCAGCATGCACAAAAGAAAGTGCCCCTCCCCTCCCGCCTAGTGCAACAGCTTGGATGGTCCCCGGCCAAGGCAGCAGTTCTGCACAAGCACCTGCGCATGCGTGCGTGACCTGCCAGGTGACTTTGGCTAGCAGGCAAACGCAGACAAGCCCTACTGGCACAACTTCCAGCAGACTCGACGGGTTCAGAAAACACACCCAGAGGTGGCAGGTGAAATCTGTGACCTGATACTACTACAAATGCCTCAGCAAAGGATCCGTTCATCAAACACCATGGAAAACTACAGTAACACTTCAGAGCAGAAGGAAAATGACAAGTCTCCAGAAACCAATCCTGAAGTCACAGAAATTTACAATCTAAATGACACAGAATTCAAAATAGTTGTCATAAAGAAACTCAACGAGTTACAAGAAAACTCAGTTCAATGAACTCAGGAATAAAATTAATGAGCAGAAAGAGTACTTCACCAGAGAGACTGGAATTCTTAAAAAAAACAAACAAACAAGGGGCCAGCCCAGTGGCTGAAGTTCCGCACACTACGCTTTGGCAGCCTGGGTTGGTGGGTTTGGATCCTGGGCATGGACCTACTCCACTCATTGGCCATGCCATGGAGGTGTCTCACATACAAAGTGAAGGAAGACTGGCACAGATGTTAGCTTGGGGCTATTCTTCCTCAAGCAAAAGGCAAAAAAAAAAAAAAAAAAACAGGAGGATTGGCAATGGATGTTAGCTGAGGGCAAGTATTCCTCAGCAAAAAAAAAAAAAACAAAACAAACAGAAATTCTGGAGATGAAGAACATAATGAAGGAGATAAAAAACAATCTAGAAACCTTAAAAAATAGAGATGACATTATAGAGGACAGAATTAGTGATTCAGAGGACAGAAATATAGAAATACTTCAGGTGGATGAAAAGAGAGAACTAAGACTTTAAAAAATGAAGAAATTCTTTGAGAAACATTTGACTCAACTAGTAAATGCAACATAAGGATTATAGGTATTCCAGAGGGAGAAGAGAAGGAGAAAGGAGCAGAGAGCTTGTTCAAAGAAATAATAGCTGAGAACTTCCCAAACCTGGGAAAGGAACTGGACTTACAAGTACATGAAGCCAATAGAACTCCTAATTACATCAATGCAAAAAGACCTTCTCCAAGGCAGATGATAGTAAAACTGGCAAAAGTCAATGACAAAGAAAAAATATTAAGGGCAGCAAGGCAGAAGGGGATTATCTACAAAGGAACACGTATCAGGCTTTTGGCAGGTTTCTCAGCAGAAACATTACAGCCTAGGAGAGATTGGAATGATATATTCAAAATACTGAAAGACAAAAACTTTCAGCCAAGAATACTCTATCCAGCAAAATTATCCCTCAGATATGATCGAGAAATAAAAGCTTTCCCAAATAAACAAAAGCTGAGGGAGTTCATTGCCACTAGACCTCCCTTATAAAAAATGATCAAGGATTTCCTCAAACATGAAACAAAAAGGCAAATGTTTACAAAGCCTTGAGCAAGGAGATAAATAGACAGACAAAATCAGAAAATTGTAGCTCTCTACCAGAACAGGTTAGCAAACACTTAATTATAACATAAAAGATAAAGGGAAGGAAAGCATCAAAAATAACTATAAACATTTTAATTTAGTCACAAGCTCACAACACAAAACAGAATAATTTGTGACAACAATAACTTAGAACAGGAAGAGAAAAGGGACAGAACCTGCTTAGGCTAATGGAGATAAAGGGTTATCAGAAAATGGACTATCTCGTCTACAAGATCTTTTATACAAACCTCATGGTAACCACTAAACAAAAAATCACAGCAGAGACACAAATCATAAATAAAGAGAAAACGGAGAAAACCATTATAGAAAACTACCAAACTGAAATGGCAGTAAGAAATACAAGGGAAGAGAAACAATGGAAATATAGAACAGCTGGAAAATAAGAGATAAAATGGCAGTATTAAGCCCTCATATATCAGTAATCACTCTAAATGTAAATGGATTGAATTCTCCAATCAAAAGATACTGAGTGTCTGGATGGATTAAAAAACAAGACCCAACAATATTCTCCCTCCAGGAAACACATCTCAGCTTTAAAGACAGACAGAGGCTCAGAGTGAAGGGATGGAAGACGATACTCCAAGCAAATGGCAAGCAAAAGAAGGCAGGTGTTGCCATACTTATATCAGACAAAGCAGACTTCAGGATAAAAAAGGCAATGAGAGACAATGAGGGGCAGTATATAATGATAAAAGGGACATTCCACCAAGAAGACATAACACTTATGAATATATATGCACCTAAAGCAGGAGCACCAAAGTATATAAAGCAACAATTAACAGACCTAAAGGAAGAAATTAACAGCAACACAATAATAGTAGAGGACCTCAACACCCCACTTACATCAATGCATAGATCATCCAGACAGAAAGTCAACAAGGAAATAGTGGACTTAAATGAAAAACTAGACCAGACAGACTTAATAGATATATACACAACATTCCATCCCAAAACAGCAGAAGACACATTCTTCTCAAGTGCACATGAAACATTCTCAAAGATAGACCACATGCTGGAAACAAGGCAAGCCTCAATAAATTTAAGAAGACTGAAATCATATTGAGCATCTTTTCCAAACACAAAGCTATGAAACTAGAAATCAACTACAAGAAAAAAGCTGGGAAAGTCAGAAATATGTGGAGACTAAATAACATGCTACTGAACAACCACTGGATCACTGAAGAAATCAAAGTAGGAATCAAAAAATACCTGGAGGGGCCGGCCCCGTGGCTTAGCGGTTGAGTGCGCGTGCTCTGCTGCTGGTGGCCCGGGTTCAGATCCCGGGTGCGCACCGACGCACCGCTTCTCCAGCCATGCTGAGGCCACGTCCCACATACAGCAACTAGAAGGATGTGCAGCTATGACATGCAGCTATCTACTGGGGCTTTGGGGGAAAAAATAAAATTATAAAAAAAAAAAAAATACCTGGAGACAAATGAAAATACATCATACTAACTCTTATCAGATGCAGCAAAAGCAGTTCTAAGAGGGAAATTCATAGTGACACAGGCCCACCTCAACAAACAAGGAAAACCTCAAATAAGTAATCTTAAACTACACCTAACAGAACTAGAAAAAGAACAAAGCCCAAAGTCAGCAGAAGTAGGGAAACAATAAAAATTAGAGCAGAAATAAATGATATAGAGACTAAAAAAAGAGTAGAAAGGATCAGTGAAACTAAGAGCTGGGTCTTTGAGAAGATAAACAAAATTGACGAACCCTTAGCTAGGCTCACAAAGCAAAAAAAGAGAGAAGGCTCAAATAAATAAAATTAGAAATGAAAGAGGAGGAATTGCAACAGATACCACAGAGATACAAAGGATTATAAGAGAACACTATGAAAAACTCAGTGCCAACAAACTGGATAACCTAGAAGAAATGGATAAATTCTTAGACTCATACAACCTCCCAAAACTGAATCAAGAAGAAATAGAGAATTTGAATAGACCAATCAGAAGTAAAGAGACTGAAACAGTAATGAAAAACCTTCCAAAATACAAAAGTCCAGGACCAGATGGTTTCTCTGGAGAATTCTACTAAACATTCAAAGATTTAATACCTATCTTTCTCAAACTCCAAAAAATGGAAAATGATGGAACTCTTTCTAACTAATTCTATTAGGCCAACATCACCCTGATACCAAAACCAGACAAGGACAACACAAAGAAGGAAAATTACAGGCCAATATCACTGATGAACACAGATGCAAAAATCCTCAACAAAATGTTGGCAAACTGAACACAGCAACAGGTTAAAAGGGTCACATACCATGACCAAGTTGGATTTATCAGAGACGCAGGGATGGTTCAACATCCACAAATCAATCAATGTGATACACTACATTAACAAAATGAGGAATAAGAATCATATGATCATCTTAATAGATGCAGACAAAACATATGACAACATCTGACATCCATTTATGATAAAAACTCTCAATAGAATGGGTATAGAAGGAAAGTACCTTCACAGAATAAAGACTATATATGACAAACCCACAGCCAACATTATATTCAATGGTGAAAAACTGAAAGCCATCCCTCTGAGAACAGGAACAAGACAAAGGTGCCCACTGTTGCCACTCCTATTCAACAAAGTACTGGAGGTTTTGGCCAGAGCAATTAGGCAAGTAAAAAAGAAATAAAAGGTATCCAGATTGGAAAGGAAGAAGTGAAACCCTCACTGTTTGCAGACGGACATGATCCTATATAAAGAAAATCCTGAAGAATCCACCAGAAAACTATTAGAAATAATCAACAACTATAGCAAAGTTGCAGGGTACAAAATCAATTTACAAAAATCAGTTGCATTTCTATACACTAATGATGAACTAGCAAAAAGAGAATTCAAGAATACAAACCCATTTACAATTGCAACAAAAAGAATAAAATATCTAGGAATAAATTTAACCAAGGAAGTGAAAGACCTATACACTGAAAACTATAAGACATTATTGAAAGAAATCGAAGATGACAAAGAAATGCAGAGATATTCCATGCTCATGGATTGGAAGAATAGACATAGTTAAAATATTCATATTACCTAAACAAATCTACAGATTCAATGCAATCTCAATCAGAATCCCAGTGACATTCTTCATGGAAATAGAACAAAGAATACTAAAATTTATAATGGAACAAGAAAAGACCCGAAATAGCTAAAGCAATCCTGAGAAAAAAGAACAAAGCTGGAGGCGTCACAATCCCTGACTTCAAAATATACTACAAAGCTATAGTAATCAAAACAGCATGGTACTGGCACAAAAGCAGACACATGGATCAATGGAACAGAATTGAAAGCCCAGAAATAAAACCACACACATCTATGGACAGCTAATCTTCGACCAAAGAGCCGAGAATATACAATGGAGAAAGGAAAGTCTCTTCAATAAATGGTGTTGGGTAAAATGGTCAGCCACGTGCAAAAGAATGAAAGTAGACCATTATCTTACACCATGCACAAAAATTAACTCAAAATGGATTAAAGACTTGAATGTAATACCTGAAACCATAAAACTCCTAGAAGAAAATATAGGCAGTATACTCTTTGACATCAGTCTTAGCAGCATCTCTTCAAATACCATGTCAACTCAGGCATTAGAAACAAAAGAAAAAATAAACAAATGGGACTACATGAGAGTTAACAAGCTTCTGCAAGGCAAAGGAAACCATGAACAAAACGAAAAGACAACTCACCAACTGGGAGACAATATTTGCAAATCATATATCCGACAAGGAGTTAATTTCCAAAATGTATAAAGAACTCACACAACTCAATAACAAAAAAACAAAGAACCCAATCGAAAAATGGGCAGAGGATCTGAACAGACATTTTTCCAAAGAAGATATACAGATGGCCAACAGGCACATGAAAAGATGTTCAACATCACTAATTATTAGGGAAATGCAAATCAAAACTACAATGAGATATCACCTTATACCTGTTAGAATGGCTATAATTACCAACACAAAAAACAACAAATGTTGGAGAGGATGTGGAGAAAAGGGGATCCTCATACACTGCTGGTGGGAATGCAAACTGGTATAGCCACTGTGGAAAACAGTATGGAGATTTCTCAAAAAATTAAAAATAGAAATACCATATGACCCAGCTATCCCACTACTGTTATTAATCCAAAGAACTTGAAATAAACAATTCAAAGAGACCTATGCACCCCTATGTTCACTGCAGCATTATTCACAATAGCCAAGACATGGAAGCAACCCAAGTGCCCACTGACTGATGAATGGATAAAGGAGATGTGGTATATATACACAACGGAATACTACTCAGCCATAAAAAAGAGAAAATCATCCCATTTGCCACAACATGGATGGGCCTTGAGGGTGTGATGTTAAGTGAAATAAGCCAGACAGAGAAAGACAAACACCATATGATTTCACTCATATGTGGAATATAAACAAACACATAGACAAGGAGAACAGATTAGTGGTTACCAGAGGGGAAGGGGGTTGGGAGTGGGCAAAAGGGGTAAAGGGGCACATATATATGGTGACGGATAAAAATTAGACTTTTGGTGGAGAGCACAATGCAGTCTATACAGAAACTGATAAATAATAATGTACACTTGAAATTTCATAATGTTATAAACCATTATGACCTCAATAAAATAATTGGGAAAAAACCCCACAAAACAGTAAAATTGAGTATTAAATTTCTAAGACATTACTATAAAGTCACTGTGTTATTTGCTTCATGCTAAGGGAATTATAAATATATCTATGTATTTGACCATAAATCCTACAAAATTATTTATCAAAATATGGTCTCTGAACAATCTGCATTGGCATCAACTACAGCGCTTATGGAAAATGCAGATGTTTGTGCTTTGCCTCAAGCCAGTGGTATCAATCCAGAACTCTTCTACATTTTCTAGGATAGACAGATATTAAAACTACTGAAGGGTATTAGAAATTCCAATATTTCAAGATTTGAATTTTATTACCCAGAGTGTCTCTACCACATGGAACATGAAAAAAATTTGTCAGACTATATGTCTTCATTTGTTAGTGAAAATATCACCATTGTAATAATATGCAAATACCACCTAGAAGTTTTTAAAAAGAGAAAATGGACAATTCAATGAGAGTATGAATACTAATAGCCTTAATGTATAAAATGCAATAAAAGAACAAAATGTTTGTTTTATTTAACATATAAAAAGTAATTCACTTACGTTCTGAGGATGGAAGAATGAGGCAGCTTAAGAATCTTTCTTACATAATCATAGACTTTGCTACTGCACAAGTAGAGTGTACATGCAAATTGCTTCATTTCTGTGGAGTACTCAGCTGTTTCTCTCCAGTTATACAACTCCCACTTAAAATCTGTGAAAAGAAATTTATTTATTCTTTGTGATGAAGAATGTGTACAGCAACATTTCCGGTATAGATTATAGCATTTGGATATAAAATGCACTGGGCATCAAAATTCAAGTAAAAATATAATCACATTTTAACTGAGGTTGTTCAGAGGTCAATATCCAGTCTTAGGGCCTCTTGATCAATTTATCCTGTTCATCTGGACTCATTTCACTAGAAAGAGGGAAGAAAAAAGTTTCTACTTGAATCACTATGGTTTAGTATTTACTGGTAGCCTGCGTGGAGATTTTTAGAGGAATAGGAAAAAAAATGAAATAATTGGATAAAATTAAGTCTCTGGAATATGAGGACATTCATTTGTTTTATTTTGTTCCCTGGTTACCATTTATCTGAGGGTGACAATTAGACAGAAGAAACATTTCTGGGGATACGGTGTTACTCAGATTGAACACACTACCTATCACTGAGAGAAAAAAAAATCCTCTGTTCCTGGTGACGACTCCTATTTATTACCTCTATTCCTCTCTTGGAAAAATATTCTCCTTCTTTGGAGATACCTACTCTTTTCTAGAAACAGGACATGCTTCTTTTTTACCAGAATGTAAATCCAAAATTTCCACTGCTTTCATCAAAGAGTAAGTTGACAATTCTTATTTTGCCCCTCTTCAAATATCCTGGTTCACAAAGAAGACTAAGTATTCTTTCATTGGACTATAATAAATAGTCTATAGAATATAGAATATTTTAGAGAAAGATATAGTATACTGTATAAATCATGTGATCTTATCTCTGGGTAGTAGGATTATGTGTTATTTTCATCATTTATATATTTCTTTGCTTTTTCTATAATGAACATATTACTTTCTAAATTGTAAAATCATAAAAGGATTTTTGCACTTACTTTTCATTCTTCTTGCTGACGCTGAGACTTTTCACTTCTCAGCCGAAAGCATATTTTCATAAGCAATAGCAAAGTAAATATTTAGTGGTATTTCAGAAAAATTAAGAGCTATTTTGTGAATATTACAGGTCATTGGGGAACATACCTGAAAACTGTGCTCGTAGCAGACACTCTGTTTCTTCAGAAAGTAGTTTTTCTTCTACAAGTGCATCAATTAACCGTAAGCCCTTTCTCTTCTTGATCATCCTGTAGTTTTTTACAGAACCAAGTCTTTTTTTGGACACTTGTAGCATCTGCTGCACCTCGGCCAGTTTGTCTGCACCTACTGTCAAAGGTCTCTTTAAACTGTAATTGTGGTCCTCAGTAGCAACCTCTTGAGAACTATCAGGAAGTGGCTGTTTTAGGATTTTCTGTCTTGCTTTACCTTTAAGGTGTACACCTTGAAGAACCTATGACAGAAATATAATATTAGGATTATTTTAGAAATTATCACACAGAAGCTTATCTATAAAAATACCACTGAATGCAAAGCACTCACCTGGTTGCTGTGGAGAGTAAGTTATAAAAGAAAAGGTCACAATCTCTGACTTTTTCAAATGTATAGTCCATAGGACAATACAAACAGGATTGTTTTTGCATCTATACAGAAATTGTAACATGATGTTGAAAGTTTCTGAAATGATTAAACTAACCTAGAGAAAGGTGGTAATTTGGGAAGGCTTCATGAAGTGAGTTTTGAGTAGTTCTTTGAAGGAGCAGTAACATGGTTTAATGGAGGGGACAGGGAAGTTATTTGTGCAAAAAGGCAGGCATAGTGGACACAGCATGGGCTTTGGAATTAAGACTGACCTGGGTTCAAATCCCACTCCCTCACTTGTTAGCTGTCAGTTAACCTCTACAATCCCTCATCTCCTCATCTGTAAAATGTAGATGATAATACAGAGTTGTTTTGAGGATATAATAATTTACGTAAATCTCCTACTATAACGCCTGGACCACTGTAGGTCTCAATAAATAGTAACTATTATTGATTTTACACAAAAGCATGAGAGCAAGTCAATTTATCACATGTGGGTAAGTGTATGTGGTTTGAAAAGAGATTTCAGAGCAGTTAGAAATGCACAAATCAATTAATAGGAAGCTCTCAGAATTCATGAGTTTGGATTTGACACTAACTATATTCTTCTAAATAACGGAAGGAGATAAAACAATACCAAAAGAGGGAGACTCCAATGAATGAGGAAGGGTAGTGTCAGGATAGAACAGTTAGACGACTGTTGCAGGCTGTGCAGACAGTGACTCACCATGGACAAGAGTGGGGCTAAGTGGTGAAAGGAGAAAAGAAAAACAATCCAAAGAAACACAAGAATGTAACACCAATACTGGTGACTGGCTCACAGAATGTCTTCTATTTTCTGTATATACCTCTTTCTATATCAATGCTAATAATTAGGTACATTTTTGGTCATGATCAATAACATTATTGGTAAAAGCCAAAAAGGGGTAGATAATTTCTAATGACATATTATGAAAACTGTCTCATACTTAAACAAAAACCTGAATTCTAAGACTGTTTATACCCACTAGTTAATTTTTGTGATCAGTTTAGTAACCTTTATGTATGTCTAGACATGATTTGCATTTATACACCTTATTTTTTAAAAGAACTTCAAAGCAGAATTACTAATATTGCATATAGACTTTAAAAAAACCAAAAGCTAACTATCTAAGCATTTAAAATCTATTATTGGATTTATTTTAGACCTAGGGTTTGCTTTTTTTTTAAATCTCTGTAATTTCTAGCTATAATGTGAGCTATCTTGATTGTTAAAGGCTCTGTAAAATTTAGTTTCATTTACACCTAGATTTAAGTACCTTGTATAGAGAAACAGAAGGCACAGCTCCTTTTTTCAGCTTTCTTCTTATGCCATATGACTCAAAGTCACTTTCTTGAAAATGTTTGGAACATAGTATAGCACCTGGTCCTGGGATCCAAATCTTTTTGCTTCTGGGGTCCACACGATTAACAGCCCTGATCCATTTTGAGCGCTGTATGGTATCAGTTGGAAATCTACAGCAATCATATTAAAGTTCCATTAACATGAAAATATTATCATAATACTACAGTAGTATTTATTATATAAATCCATTTATTATTTAACTGTTTTATATAAACATTAAGTCCAGTTAAAGTTTAATTCACTTAATGTGATTTTATTTCTCAAAGTTCCTTGATTTTTTTTTTTGGTGAGGAAGATTAGCCCTGAGCTAACATCCGTGCCCATCTTCTTCTACTTTATATGGGACGCCGCCACAGCATGGCTAGACAAGCGGTGCATTGGTCCGCGCCTGGGATCCAAACCTGCGAACCCGGCTGCCGAAGTGGAGCACGCAAACTTAACCACTATACCACCGGGCCAGCCCCAAAGTTCTTTGATTTTTTGAATCCAAAAGTTCAATATCTAAGTGATCTTGTCTGTTTCAATTTGTATGGTGACAATTCTCACATTAAATATCCTACATTTTGTCTTCACTGCCTACACTTAACAGAATCTGCTCAAATTTAATACGTGTGTCTTTTCCTTTCCTGTGATGATTTTAAACTATGTCCACAAATTCTTTGGAACTCCTCCTTTCAAGGGGTGGAACCTAATTCCCCTCTCCTTGACTGTGGGCTGGAGTTAGTTATTTGCCTCTGAGGAATATTAAAAAAGCAGAAGTGACAGTGGGCAATGAGACTAGATCATAACAGGTACTGAGGTTTCCTCCTTGCTCTCTCTATTGAATGGTTTTCTCTGGGGGAAGTTATCCATCTCGTCATAAGCAGCCCAATGGAGAGGTCAACTTGGCAAGAAACTCAGGTCTCCAGCCAAAGGCCATGTGAGTGAGCCTTTTTGAAAGTAGATCCTCTAGCCTCAGTCAAGCTTTCAGACTGCAGTCTTGACTAACATTTGACTGCAATCTTATGAAACATCCTATAACACCAAGCTAATCCACTCCTAAATTCCTGACCCTTAGAAATTATGTGAGATAATAAATATTGTCACTGAATTTTGAGGAAATTTGTTACTCAGCAGCAGAAAACAAGTACATTTCCTATACTCCATTTTCCTATTTTGTTTGGAAGGCATCACTTTTTCCTAGCCTTGAATACATGTCATATATGTGGTCTGTCATTGACTGAAACGTTGTGTGGCGCACAACTGTACACAATAATGAATTGGTTTATACTGTAATATGGAATCCATTTTCTTACTCTTCCTGACTATACCTTTTTTATATTACCAGCAGAATTTACCTTTGACTCCCTGCATATAAAATATTTTCTAGAGAATTAGCTAACAAAACCCCTTCTTCAATGGTTACTTCTGGGGAGGGACAAAAGGATTGAAGGGTAAGGCTTTAACTATACCTATAACTTAATTGTCTTCTAAAGAAAACAAAAATCTGAAACAAGGCAGAATGTTAACATCTGCTTAATCCTAGTGATAGGTAATAGATGTTTGTTATATATATAATTTTTTGCCTGCTAGTGTATTTGAAATGTTTCATAATTAAAAGTTTAAAAATAGAAATCATTACAATTCAGGCAAAAACTTCCAAATTATCACACACATATTTCTTTGGCTATGAAATAAATTAAGTTTCTTAATCCCCTTACACCAACAAAAAGAGAATGAATCAAAGGTCACTTTAATTTTTAACTTGCCAGTCCCATTTCGAATTTAGCCATTTATGCATTTGACAGTGCACCGATATTCTCGTAATAAACAGTTTCCACACCTTTGAGTCATTTTGATTCGTGCTTTTCATCTACAGCCCCTTGCCTATGTCCTTGCAACTTCTTTCACAACTCTGGTGGTGGTGCTGGGGGATGCTGGGGAAGGCTTCAGAGGAGATAGTATCAGAGCCCGAGCTGAAGAGTCAACAGGAGTTCGCCATGCAGATAGTGGCCACTCCAAACAGATGCAAAAACACAGAGCTAACTACTAGGATCTTACTGGCTGATAAAGCATTGAAAAATAAATTAATTTCAAGGCTTGAGAGGGTTGAAAGGAGAGTGGAGTGGTTACAGATGGGCTGGAGAGGTAGCTAGAGGCCAGATCACAAAGGGTCTTGCATGCTAGTTAAGTTCTGGATCCATCTTTCAGTTTAGTGGCTACCACAGGAGTCTGTACTCATCTATTGAGATTTGAAGAAAATATTAGAATTTATTCAATTTTTTGCCCCATCCTTTTTTATATTTCATAATCTATATTAGTACATCACTTCACATATGTAATCTATAAGTCATTATGCATATTTCAGGGGTGTATACTCAAATTATTTTTATAGAGAGAGTTCAATGATCAAAAAGTTTGAAGACAGCAGCTTTAGGCAATTGCAAGTTGACTAATTCTCTCCTTCCCATATTACCTTTTTGCTGAGCCCTTATTTCAGATTGACACTATCTTGTTGCTAGGACTAACACCATAGTATTCTAACTCCTTTTCCTGTCTCTATTCTCTCCTGCCCTTCTTATAACTTCCTAGGTGTCAGGAAGACAAAGATGATTCCTTCCCATTCATACATAAACATGTGTTTGTTTCATTCAGTGCACATGCACAACAGAAATAGAGAGGGCATGATATTCAGGCTGGAAGAGAGGTGTATGAGGAAAGGCTTCACAGAGGAGCTTGGACTCTGTCTTTTAGGCATTGAAGAGCCCAGGGGATTAAAATCCTCCCTTTAGGGAACCAGCATGATAACATTAATATTTTTAGAAAAATAATTTCCAGGAATCTGAAAAATGGAATGAATGAGTAAGAAATCAGGCTGGAAGACTCATAGGAGTCTACTGTAAGAATTGCATCACTTTGTTTTTTTTAATTAAGCAGGTCTTACTTTGGCTTTCAATATATAAAACAAATAAAAGCAATACGTAAGTTCTTCCCTATTAAAAGAACCTATGAAGAAGACACAGGAAAAGCAGGGCAGCAAAAAACTGAGGAAGAAAATTAGAGAAAAGGAAGAGAACTAGAGGGAGAGTGTGTCCATAAAGCCAAGGGAGGTGAGAGTTTCAAGGAGTAGTTAATATGATTTAAAGTTAAAAAGAGGTCAAGAGAAGGACTTAGAAGTGCTCACTTCGCAAGATTACTGGTGACCCTTTGTCAGTGCTGTTTTTTTGAGCAGTGGTGACAGGTATCTGGCTACAGTAGGTTGACAAGTCAATGGGGTCTTAGGGAAGTAGGTGTATGGTCCTGGTTTGAAGAGCCTGGTTATAGAGGGAAGGAGAGTGGTACAGCAGTGTCGACGTGCAGAGAGGCTCAAGAGTTTGTGTGTCTGTGTTTAAAACTGGAAGTAATGTGAGCATACCCACTGACTTTAGGCAAGTAATTAGTAGAGACAGCAATTTAAAATAAAAAGAGAACAGGAACTAATTGATCAAAAAAATTCCAGAGGAGAAGGAAAGGATACAATTATAACAACTTAGGTGGAGGAACCAGCCTTACTTAAAAAACAAAACAATGACTACAAAAGGCCTACCATACATAGTTGAAACTCCTTAACCTTTTTTTTTTTAAAATAATTTGTCTCCAAGCTACTTTTTCCACTCCTCCATATTATACCTGCACTTTCCATCCCTTTACCTGTTTCCAGGCTATTCCTATTTAAGTGCTATCCTCATCCCACCCCTACTCCGCGATCTAGGTAAGATTCAAGGTCCAACTCAAATACCACCTGTCCCATAAAGCTCTTTTTGATCTTCTCATAGAACTGCTTTGTCAATGGTTTAACTCGGTATCTCACATTACCTTAATAGGCTACCTCTTTCTGACATACATTTCTTTTAGTCTATAAGGATCTGTCTTACCCACTTTTCTACTTCCCACTGTGCCTTGCACATTGATTTGAAAGACCTACATACCAGTCTAGATTATAGATGTGGGTTCAAACTAGATTGGTTTGAAAATCTGCCCCCCTCTTGAGCCAAATGAAACTTCCTTGCCATGACGAGATCCAGCCAGATCGGACCGGCCTTGCAGAGCTCGGCTAACTGAACAACTTGCAATGACAGGCAGTACTGGTGAAAACTGATCTGTACCCATGCTCACGAGCAAGCCACACACTGATGGAAGTGCACGACTTCCACAGCTCTCCCGAACTGCTCTCCCTTTCCGTCTCCTCTCGTTAAAAAATAAAAAGGCCGAAAGGAAGCAGGACTCCTTCCGAGTAACTCGCTAAAAGCCACTACGCAAGCGGTAGGCAATGAGAAAGAACCAGCAATTCGGACGTAGACACTGAGCGCCAAACACATGAAGAGCCTTGAGCCTCCAACTTCCCCGGTCCCTTCCCCCGCCCCACAATACGCACGTCACGCCACGTCACGCCGACGGCGCGACGCACTGCCCGGCCCCGCCCCACACTGGCCTACTGCCCGCCTGGCGGTGCTGGGAGTTAAGAGAGCTTGGAGGCTGCTCTCAGAGCTTGGAGGCTGCTCTCACGCACTGGTGGAAGGAGAGGCCGCGCTCCCGGCTCAGCACGGTGTCCCGGGTGCTGCAGCCAACTGCCGAGCAACTTCGGGTCATCTTCTTGCTAAGGGGGGCTCCACTTTCGGCGTCCCCGCGACAGCATGAATCACGATAAATTTAGCTCCGCCCGTTGACTCGTCGACTGCGACCTTTATTTGTCGGGAAAGGCGGGCTCTTAAGGCGCGGGGCTCCCACCCGTCCTCTCCGTGGGCGCTGCGCTTGACGCCGTGACCAATCACAGGCCACGTCCTGTCGCAGCAGCCAATCGGAAAGGCCAGGAGTATTAAGACGAGCACTTTACTGCTCCTCCCTCTCTTCGAGGGTGGTGAGTAGATTTTGCTGAAGTGGGTTCACGTTTCTGCTGTTTTCACCCGATCTGGTTAAATCCGGTGCCATCGCGCTTTTTGCGAGGCCGAGCCTGAGAATGCGAAGCAGAGAGGCAGGACGAAAGTTGAGGTGAATGCAGGGGGGTGCCGATGGGTCTCCTGGTGCGAGCTGTGAAGTGACTGGAGGGTATGACGGCAGGAAGGTATAGGAGGGACAGGGATAAACGCGGTGCCTTAGAAAAATTGAAGACAAAATTGGGCCCAAAATAAATTATTTACTGAGAGGCACGTCTTTTCCATGCGTATTGTTTGGTAGTTCCCTGATGCGGAGATAATGTAAGAGCTGTTGGTATGGTTGGCGGTAGGTATGTGACCCCAAAGGAGCTTGAATGAGTCCAATAGGAGGATACTTCGATTTTTAACGCAACGAGCAGTTTTCTCCAAGACCCTTTTCCACAATGGGGGAATTAAGAAGGAAATAAGGTAAGGCCATTGGGGAAGCTCACGGTCCAGTGGGCGGTACTAGGAGGGGCAGTGATATGGTTTTGGTTAGGATGTGGGGCATCGTGGACAGCTTTCAGAAGTGAGAAAGATCTTACAATGATGTCTTGGTTATACGATATGAGATTTCAGTTTTCATAGAAGAAACACAATGGGGCCAACGTAGGCCATAGTTTCTATTTTGTATCTTTGAAGAGATCCTTAGTGAGTGGTTTCTTTCTGTTGTGCTTGACGTTGGAGGCCCATTATAGAACACAGAAATATTTGTAACTTTTTCATTTCCTTCTCTAGCTCGCAAGAATGATTCCAACATTTCCAAACAAGATTGCTTCTTTCTCCGCTTTTTGTTTACTTTGTCCAGATTGCAGCCAAAAAGACTCATCTCAAGGTATCACTTATCTACATCTGCTTTCCACTGTAGTATGTTGATGTCTTATTTGACTGAAATTAACAGAACTTTTGCTTATGTAGTTTTCTTGAAAGTCACATGGCCTAAGGATAGTCCGTGAATTTGAGGAAAAT
The DNA here is from genome assembly GCF_020826845.1 of Diceros bicornis minor. Lineage (NCBI taxonomy): Eukaryota > Metazoa > Chordata > Mammalia > Perissodactyla > Rhinocerotidae > Diceros > Diceros bicornis. Next base: position 67,565,294 of record NC_080747.1, on the reverse strand, counting down.
TGGTCCATGGCTGATGTGCTTGCTTGGCTGTAAGATGTGCAAAGGGTAGGACCTGGATTTACATCACTGTCAGTTGGTTAGACTCGTAGAAACTTTTCTAGCATTCGACCAATTAAGGCCAGAATGAGGCTTAATAGAAATAAATAACAATTTTCAGTTATCTTTAAGGAAAAAGTTGGTTGCCTTATTTTTTTGGTAACAGTTTTATTGAGGTATAACTCATATACCATACAATTAAACCATTTAAAGTGTACAATTCAGTGGTTTTTAGTACACTCATGAGTTGTGCAACCATCACCACAATCAATTTTAGAACATTTTCATCACCCCCCCCAAAAAACCCCATTCTCATTAGCGGTTATACCTTATATCTTCCCTACTCTCACCCCCTGGAAACCACTAATCTTTTTGTCTGTGTAGATTTGCCTACTCTGGACACTTTGTGTAAATAGAATCAGAAACTAATATACGGCCCTTTGTGTCGTCTTTCACTTAGGATGTTTTTAAGGTTCATCCGTGTTGTAGCATGTATCAGTACTTTGTTTCTTTTTATTGCCAAAATATATTCCATTGTATGGATATACCACATTTTATTTGTCCGTTCATTAGTTGGTGGACATGCATTTTGGGGGGGCTGTTATAAATATTACGCTGCTGTGCACTTTACTGGACAAATTTGTGTGTGGACATACGTTTTCGTTTCTCTTGAGGATACGTAGAATTGCTGGGTCATCTACTAACTCTTATGTGTAACCTCTTGATGAAATGCCAGACTTTTTCCAAAGTGGCCACTCCATTTTACATTCCCACTAGCAATGGCTGAGGGTTCCAATTTCTCCACATTCTCATGGGTGTGAGGTGGTTTCTCCTTGTGGTGGTTTCCCTTTTTTTAAGGACTTAAAGTTTGTAAGGAACCTGCTAGCGGAGGTTTCTAGAGTGCAGGGACAATGTCTAAGGTTCATTTGTCTTTTCAGTTCCTAGCATACAAATAGATGGATGTGTTTCTGCTATAATGTCATATGTGTTCCTGAAAAAAACCTCATGTTTAGCAAAATTATGCATTTGAAAGAAGCAGGGCTTATGGGAAGAATAGGGTTAGGGTTGACTACCCAAAACATATGCAATTTGATAATCTCTAAAATAACCAGTGATTAGTACCTGGGAAGTACTCTTATTCCCTCCCTCCCCATTAAAGGTAACTTTAAATGGAGACTGCTATAGGGTGTGTTAAAAGCAAGGCTGCTGGGGGTGCTAGACATCACAGATGGAAGTGGAGCTCTGGGCTAACAGGCTCTGTTAAAATGGGTTCAGAGGTCGTGTAACCTGCTGAGAGCCTGGGGAGAGGTGGGTGCTGTGGGGGAGGGACCCCCAGGTGCAGCACTCATTTTTCATTTTTTTAAGATAGAGTTAAAAGTACTCCTGCCAGTTCAGCATCAGAGTACAGAGAAAAGGAGGGCTTTTTTCTTTTCTGCTTAATTGGATTCCAGATATGTGGCTCTCCTAGGAAAGATGAAACAGTGTGGCTCTCACATTATTCTGATTGCGTTCTTCTAGTTATTAATTACAAATGAGTCGCTGAAAACTACTATGCTGCAGAACAGATTTAGTGAAATGTAGACTGGTTAAATGAAAATAACCAACTCACTTTACAGATGCCACAGGGCTCACTGTCCTAGGTATTCTTAGTGTACTTCTGGATAGGGAAGTATGCAATCCCTTATAAATGGAATCTTTTTTTTTTTTTCAGTTGTATTTATGTATCTTTACATTTGTTTATAACTTTTACATGCTTTTTTTGTTATTTTTACTGTTGTGCTGGTGACATTGAGGCTCTCAGTTTGATCATTTGATTATGTCTTTGCTTCCTCCAGTAACTTCATATCCAGTGATTAAGCCTCTTCACTGCTGTTCACATAATGAACTGTTGTGATTATTGAATATGTAAATGAGGATATGTAAGCTGTATTAAAGATGTTATTTGCAAAAGGCATGGACCATTGCACAAAGTAATTTAAAAGAAATTCTCTCTTTTCAGTAATGATATTCTTGGAGATGTCAGAAGAAGATTCCTGAGTCTTGAAAGATAATTACTTGAAAGATACAAGAGAGGTAGTATATCTTTCTTTTTTTTTTTTTGTGAGGAGGATCGGCCTTGTGCTAACATCTGCTAATCCTCCTCTTTTTGCTGAGGTAGACTGGCCCTGCGCTAACAACATCCATGCCCATCTTCCTCCACTTTATGTGGGATGCCGCCACAGCATGGCTTGACAAGTGGTGTGTCAGTGCACGCCCGGGATCCGAAACCGTGAACCCCGGGCCTCGGCAGCGGAGCGCGCGCACCCAACCGCTTGCGCCACCAGCCCGGCCCCTATATTTCTTTTTTAAATGTATTAAGTATTCCTGGAACAATAGCAGTGAGTTGGAAATGGAGGATTGTCCAAGTAAAAAAATGGATTTATAAAGGCTTTGGTGAAATCTAATTTCCTGTTTTATGGTATAGAATCTCATTAATTGGTCACTTTGGAAAAAAAAAGAACAGCTAATGCCTGTTGAATGGTTACATGCCAGGCATTGTGCTAAGCGTTTTTTTATACACACACACACACACACACACACACACACACACACAGAGTTTTGTGGGGTTTTTTAAACAATATTTGTCACAACAACCCTATGAAAGCAAATAGATTTTTTGCTTTCTGGGACTGCTTATCTTCCTTGTTAAATACCTACCCTTTTGTCAGATTCTTAGCTAGTTCTACTAGAACCTTTATTTGTTGTTCTGATATAATAAAATGTATTTCTAGTAACTGACTTATATTCTTCCTGAATTTTTCATCCTTTTAGTTCTCTGGGGTTTTTTTGCTTCAGAAAGCCTTGGGGTTTTGAAATTATTGGTGACCAAATATAAAGACAGTTCTGAATCTGATCCTTTCCCAAGAATTTCAGACTTTTTCAGCTAATTCATAAGTTGTACATTTTACTTTTTGGATATGGATTGTGACCCTCTATTAGTTATTTATTGTTATGTAACAAATTACCCAAAATTTAGTAGTTTAAAACAACAAACACTCACGTAGGGGGAAGGGGGAGAGAAGAGACATCAGCTTCCAAACTCTCTCACTTAGCAAGCCTCGGTTCCTTGATGGCTGTTGGCTGAAGACTTCAGTTCTTCTTCAGCATGTGAACCTCTCCATAGGCCGCCTGAGTGTCCTCACACCATGACAGCTGGCGTCCCCCAGAGGGAATGATCCAAGAGAGAAAGGCCAAGATTGAAGCTTATCTTTTACAAGTTAGTCTTGAAAATGACATAACATCACTTCTGCCCTCTTCTTGTGGTCACAGAGGCCAATCCTGGTACGGTGCAGGTGGGTACTATACAAGGGTGTGAATACCAAGAGGTGGGGGATCATTGGGGACCATCGTGAAGGTTGACTACCACACTTTAATTACTCTTTTTTTTTTTTAAATTGAGGTAACATTGGTTTGTAACATTATATAAATTTCAAGTGTACAACATTAGAATTCAACATCTGTATATATTACAGTGTGCTCAGGACCAAAAGTCTAGTTTCCATCCGTCACCATACAATTGACCTGTCATCCACCACCACTCCCAACTCCCTTCCCCTCTGGTAACCGTCAGTCTGTTGTCTGTACGTATGAGTTTTTGTTTGGTTTGTTCATTTGTTGGTTTTTGGTTTTGTTTTATTATACCACATATGAGTGAAACCATACAGTATTTATCTTTCTCCATCTGACTTATTTCACTTAGCGTAATATCCTCAAGGTCCGTCCATGTTGTCACAAAGTTTCTGGGGAGTTTATAAGAAAGTTCATTTTATAGTCAGAGAATACTCTACCTTGGTCATACATATTTTTCTTGGACCCATTTCCCATCTCCCAATTCCACTTAGGTGGAGGTGGTTACAGAAGCTGATTGGAACTAGACTATAGATAGAAATTGAGTATCCCTACCCCTATTTGCTTGGGGTGCAGACTGACTTATAAAGGTTGATATTTCTGTTTGGAGTTTTTCAAGGAATGTAGTCCAATTACTTTGAGGCAGTTACACAAATATTTGACATAGGATGGAGTGAGGGTGCAAATATGCAGCAGCAGCCTTAGAGTAATTTGCCCTCTATCCCAAAGCTTGATTTTTATCCAATATGGTGATTATACGTTTCCTTTTCTTTCTGCTGCTTTCCCTGCCTCTAGGGGCTTCTGTCCCTCTTAGTGAGCAAAGTGTAGACCTCATCAAGCAATCAGAATGTTGCTCATTGGCAGAATTCTGAGTGCCTGAGATGTGTAATCTTTTGAGTCTTCTTATCCCTTTGTCACTGCTTCAGAATTCTTTGTTAGCAAAGACAACTTTTCCTTTAAATCCCCCTTGTCCTTCAAAGTTTTAGTGCTTCTGGTCATTGGAAACCTTGTGTAATAACAAAAGCATTACATATAAAATACGGCATAGCCAGTTTTGGAATGTATTAAGGTGTGGTTATCCTTTCCTTTTCAGGCTTGATGTTGAGAAAACGACACCTCCAAGTTAGCATAAGGTAATCTGTGCAAAGTTGATAACTGATATACTTGAAATTATCTTTGTTATGAATTTTTCTAATTATAGTAAAATTGGGAGGTCTTATCTGTTCTATATGAGAGAATCGAAATTTATAGAAATGTGCATTTATTATGTGTTTTTAAAAAAAGACTAAGCAATGAAAACCTTATGACTAGAGTATAAATTGAAAAGAAGAAGAAAGTATAAATGTCCAATGATTAAACTTTTTCCACTGCTGTTCACATCATGATTTGTTGTGATTAATATATGTGGATGAGGACATAATGGAAAAAGAAAATCATGAGGCTTATAGATACGATGTAGTTTTTGTACATTGATTTGCCTGTAAATGTTTTTCCTTTTAGGAATAAAATGGAAGGGTGTTTTTCTTAGAGAACATCATTTGTCAGATTTATCAGATCAAAAATTTGAAGATTTATATAATAAGGTAAGAGGTTTATAAATTTATTAGTTTTGACAAAAGAACACAGAAAAAATTATATTTGAGCATGATGTGGATATTGTACTCAATTAAAATTTTTTCCTTCTTCTTTCAGTTTTCAAAGATAACATACATATGATTTCAAAAATAATATAATTTTCCAAATCAATAGATTCAATTCAGGATAGGCATTTGGGTGGGTGGGGGGCGGACTTTTAACCTTGGTAGTCATCTTTTCTTAAAAACAATGATGTAACCGTTCAGCCCCTGAAATTCTTAGAGAGCATATGTTCCAGGGTTTAAATTTGCTGAACTATTGGATATTTTGTAAATGACTCTGATAAGCCAGTGGATGACCATTGTGTAACTTAAGCTTTGTTCAAGAACAGCAGATAGGCAGGTGGTCGGAAGCTGGGAATCTCAAATCTAATACCAGATTAATCTGTCATTAATTAGGTATGTTATCTTCCGGTGTTTCTCAAATTTGAGGAATATAAAGGGGAAAAATTCTTGTGAATTCTCAATGTTGGTTTAAGTTAATTTCCTGTTTCTTAAATTTCTACAAACATAAAAGTGATATAAACTTTGTTTATGGTCCTTAATGAAAAGATTTACAAAATAAATGCATTCAAAAACAAAACTAAAACAACAATGGGATGGATGCTATTGTTTTGCAGCAGTGAACATGGTACTGGCTGCTATGGAATAAGTTATAAACACATACAGTCTTATGCCTTCTGATGATTGTAAAGTTTTACAATCTGGACAATAGTAGAGTTGTCTGGAACTTTACTGTTTTGCAGACCTCAAGATGATTGAAATGAGGGGAAGGGGCCTAAATTCTCAAAAGGATGTCTTTGGACTGTCTGCAAATCCTAATTTGAAGAATTCTGTATTACATTATCTGCAAACATTCTTCTAGCTCCAATGAGTAATTCAGAGTCTTGGAACTAGCATTCCTTTGAGAAAAGCTTCAGTTCTTATTTGATCTAGGATTAGGCTTGGCTAGTAGTTAACTAAATTGGATTAAAAGTTGACTATTGTGTGAACTAATACAGGTTTTTCTTTTTAGTTACAGGTGGTCCTTTATACCATTTCAACATTGCACGAACATCAGTTTTCACCGTTCAGTTAAATATCACCAGTCCCCCAACAACACAGTTGAAATTTCAGTTACCATGGTACTAACTGGGAATTGTTGCATAAACTTTGCTACTAGCTCTTTATTCCACAAGTCGTTATGCAAATAAAAGACGTGCATCATGATCAGTAACCAGTTACACATCATTTCTTTCAAAGTCAGTTGCTGACTGGTCACTAACCATCTGTTAGTTCACATACAGATAGTAAAGCATGTAGTTGTTTTGCCTCCTTGTCTCCCAGTGATAAACCCATGTGACATTTTACAAAAATGGATAATCAAAAAAGAGAATTGGTCAACAAAGATGACAGGCAGCAAAGAAACAAAAAGTGATAACACTGGAAGTGAAATTGGATGTGGTCGGAAGATTTGAAAATGGCGACAACAAAGCAAAGATAGGATGAGACCTAGGCCTACATGAAGCTACAGTACAAACCATATTAAAAAATCTGATGAATGTAAAAAACAAGGTAAAGTTGCTTCAACATCTTTCAGTTTAAATTGCACTAGGAACAGAATGCTGCTTATGGTTGAAATGGAGCATTTACTTCTACTTTGGATTGAGGACTAATCAAAAACAATTCCCATTCAGTTTGGCTTCATTCAGGCCAAAGCATTGAAGTTAGTTGCTACATTGAAGAAAAAGGGTAATTACAAGGAGACTGAAAAAGAACATTTTATTGCCAGTAAAGGGTGATTTCATTGTTGCAGAAATTGGCATGATAAATGTTATCTGGTGAAGCTGCAAGCTCACATAAGGATACTACTGTGAAATTTGCACCCAGATTCCAAGAATTATAGGCAGTCCTCGCTTTGCACAGTAGTATGAGACTATATTGTCCAAAACTGCAGGATTTGGATGGGATGTAAATGGACTTCTGAAGATACAGATGACCATGGGAATGTTGACACCGCCGCCGCTCAAGAAGCAGTTCTAGATATGCAGCCAGAGGAACTTAGTGAAGGCGAACATACAGTTATAAATGAGGAAAGTGGTTGTGTCACAAAGGATGAACTTGTCTCAGAGGAAGTGATGCCAGTGGAAAAGCTTCACATTAAAGGAACTCTCAGATATTTCATGATGTTGAAAGCTCAAAGGATAAAATTTTGGGAGCTGATCCAAATTTAGGAGTATGACAATTTGCCAAGGCATAGAAAAGATGCTCCATATCATAAGTTATATGATGAGAAGAAAGCAAGCAGTGTTCAAACTACTCTTGATACTTTTTTGTAAAGAAATAAAACACTAATTTCCAGTGTTTCTAATGTTTTAAATATTAGTTTTACTTTTTTACATTTATAACTAACACCAAGAGAGTGTTTTGACAAATTTTAAGGTCACAGAACAATCACAGACTATTAATCCCAAAGATTAAGATTGCTTTGCATAGTTTAGTTTACTAGTCAAAGCAAGAACTGCCTGCATTTAAAACAAGCTAGGGAGTCTATATTTTATCAACTATAAATACATCACATCTAGAAATGGCTATAGTTTATTTTTAGCCTTATCATAACCATTTATAAATTATAAGTGACATTTTTCATAGTGCTTTTGTGTGCTACTATAACAAGGCTTTGATTTAAAAATTTATAATATTGAATGTCTTATATTTGGACTTTGAAATTAATCCATTTGTAGGGAAAATCCTGTCAAATCGAATAGGGGTTGGTAAACTTCCTGTAAGGGGCCATATAGTAAATATTTTAGGCTTTGCAGGCCATATGGTCTCTCTATCAACTACTCAACTTTGCCCTTGTAGCACTAAAATAGCAGTAGACAATACATAAACCATTGAGCATAGCTGTGTTCCAATAAAACTTTATGGGACACTGATTTCATATAATTTTTGCATGTCGAGATTTTTTTTGCCATTCTTAGTCCACAGGGCTTACAGAAGGGGGTGAGGGACGGGAAGGTTTATAGTTTGACTGAACGCAAGAGGAACGTGTAGTTGCACTGTGTGATTGTATTAAATCATACCAAAGAATGTGCTATTTTGGGAGAGTTGTTCTAATGAACCCTTTTTTCATACCAATGCACACTTATATGTAGTTGGGGGTCTTTTGGGAATGGGGCAGTAGGGAGGTCAGTGTTTTCTGTTTAGGGATTTTTTATTGTCACTTCTTTAGGTAAACTAGTCCTTGCAGCTATAAATAAAAATGGAAGGCTTTTTAGAACACTAGAAATTAGCTATTGTAGCTTAAGTAATCCACTCGAGCTGGTCTATTTCCTTCAGAAAAAAACTTGCTTTTTAAATTGAAGTACAAGTACAAGACACTGAAAGGGTGTTGGAAAGAGTGCAGTAAAACTATAAAAATATGCCTACTCTCTAGTATTTAAATAGTGTCTCGCATATTTTACCTGTTGTGTACAAGAAAGAAACATCCAGTGAAGGCGCTTAGAAAAGGCTTTAGGAAAGAGAGTTGACTGAATGATCCGTGTAATGGGAAGAGAACTGGTCCAGAAGTTAGGAGACCTGGGTTGAATCCAGGTTCCGGTACTTGAGCAAGTGATTTTCCTCTGGCTTTACTTCGCTGTAACCCTAAACTAGAAACGACATTCAGGCAACGCACTAATTAGATGGCAGGCTCTGGCGAAACTAGCCAATTTCCAGGGACTGAGGGCAAATAATAGATCCCAAACAGGACCACAGGGTCCTAACTGGAATACCTTACCCCTACGCCTCTGGAATAACCAACTGTCCACAACAGCCTTTGAGTAGGACCAGATCCTCTGGTTTTAAAGAAGTGCTCAAAACGCAATGCTGTCGAACCAAGTAAGCAATTTTAAGAACCCAGACACAAATTACTGCATTAAGGCCCTTGCAGCCCGATTTTCACGTGGTTTGTCTGGTGTTGGCAGTGTCGCGGGGGCTGCTGACGTCTCACAGGACTGGTGCTACGTGGCATTCCTGCGGGCCGCGGTCTGTCCTCGGCCAAACAGCTACACCCAGGAGGCCGGTTCTTCGTAGTCCGCCACCGCGCCCCGCGCGCCGCCCCTCCGAAAGGGTACCCGGCCTCACAGGCGGGCGAGAACGCCGCCAGCGCCGCACGCTCCGCCCCCGGCCTGCCACGGCTTCCGGAAGTGCCGAGGTGGGCCGCGCGCCGGAGTGGGCGGGGCGAGGCGCAGCTCCCGGAAGCGTCCGCCGGCTAGCTGGGTGGGGCTGCGGCTGCCACGTTGGAGCGGAACGTGGAGGTGGCCCTGGGCGGGGAGGAGGGGCGGCGGCGAATGCTGGGAGAGTCTGACGGGCGCCGCGCTCACGCAGGAACTGGTCGCCGAGGGTCCCCGCCAGGTGCGTCCGCCCATTCCCTCCTGCCCCCTTCCCCGGCCCGCGGGCCTTGAGTTAGATCCCGGGCCAAAGCGGGGACCCTGGCCTCGGTCACCGCTGGTCCCTGCTCGTCTGCGGCCCGGTCTCTGGTGGCAGGGCGCCCCTGGTCTTCGTTTCGGGCCCGGCAGGACGACGCCTGGCGTCACGGCCGCCTCGGGCATCGCGCCGGTCCGCATCGGCCCCTGAGGCTGGCGACAGGGTGTTTTGCGGGGCTGGTAGCTGGGGTCTGAGGTTAGGAGACCTTCAGACCCTTGTGCACAGAGAGGTGCGGTCCCCAAGGGCAAGGGAAGGAAACAAACCTTAGGATTACTTTGGTTGACTTTAGTTTGGTCGGGATTTTTTGTTTATGTTTCAACTGTTGCCAAATTTGAAGGTTCCTAAGTTTTAACTGAGGGCTACTGTGATTTAACCAGGACTGGATTATTTTAAGGACAGTAGTCGCAGATCGCAGCCTATACGTCGAAGGAAGTCTCATTAAGTGTTGTACGTTTTTGCTAGTAAATTACTATGATAAGAGGTTAAATTGCGGGGCAGGTGTAAAATAAATCAAAATATTGCCTGAGCTTGTAGGCATTATAAACTTTTCTGTGAGCTCAGGGAACTAATTTTACGTAGGTCTTTCTGAAATTGCAGTGATGGTCTGTGACAAATCCTTCCTCCTAAACTGCCTTCTCTAACTACAGAAGACTAAAATTTATTGTGTTTGTCGGCAACTGTAACTGTATTTAATCCATAATTAGAGCCTCGTCCTTGTATCATACTAGCCTACGTTTTCTGTACATATCGATTGTTCTAGTGTTGGCTAAAGTTTACTCACCTTTTCTTAGTGGTTCTTCTGTGCTCCTTGTTTCTCATTGTCCCCACTTACAGCTCTGGGAAAGATTTGTAGACTCTTAAGAACTTTTGGATAACTTGAAGTGTTTTTGTGGTTGTGAATTTATGTTACACACATCTAAGGTTATTTGGGAAAGATGAGATTTGGAATGGATTTAGAATTATACTGCTTAATTTTATATAAACAGGTTCTTTTCTGAAGCTAATAACATGAGAATAGAAAGAAATTTGTAAACTGAAGAACAGTGGTTCTTAACCTTTTGGGATTTCACTCCCTTTTGCGGATCTGGTGAAAGCATTGGATCATCTTCCTAGAAAAATGCACGTACATGTATAGGAATGATATAGAAATGATATGAATGAAATGATATACAAAACTATATCATTTCATGAGGTTTATGTATCCCAAGTTAAAAACTCATATAAGGTAGTATTATTAAGTTGATTTTTACGTTGTTTTTAGAAATGTCATTCTTAGGTTAATTTCAGCTCAAAAAGTTTTATTTATTAGATTGCAGATGAGTATGACACTATTTAGTTCAGTAACCAATGCACAGTTGCTTCTTTGATTTGGTTGAGATGAGCCTAGAACATTGATAACACTGAATAAATCTTCTAGAACACGTGTGCCCATCCATAATGAGATATTTTGCCCACACAAGATGGATTTTTATTAAGGCCGTGCCAGCTAGGGATTGTATTCCTGGTTTGGGAGTCAGAGTTTCCAATTCTATTGCCTCTTTCACTTTTAACTTTTTGAGGTATGGGTCAGCTCTCTATATATCATTGTAAGGTTGGTATTTTTTTAGAGATAGTACTGTTGGGTTTTAGTATTGTTTCACAAAATTAGCATTTAGAAAATAAGCGGAAAGTTTCCACTTAACTGCATGCAATGATCGTGGAGAAAAATTTGGATGAAAAAAATGAAAGTTTTACTCTGGAACATAAATTTTTCTTCAAGAGATGTATTCTTGAAGATTTATTGGGATAAACATTTTAAATTGTGACTTTGGTAATAGCTGACATTTACAAGCATTTATTTACTACATGCCGGGCACTGTTCTAAGCACTGTGCAAATTCTTACAACAACTCTGTGGCATGGATACTTTTATTGTACAAATCTACCTCAACTTCTGATGGGGTTACGTCCTGATAAACCCATTGTGAGTTGAAGATATCATAAGTGGAAAATGCATTTAATACACCTAATCTACCGAACATCATAGCTTAGCCTCGCCTACCTTAAATGTGCTCAGAACACTTACATTAGCCTACAGTTGGACAGATTACTAACACAAAGCCTATTTTATAAAAAAGTGTTGAATATCTCATGTAATTTATTGAACACTGTACTGAAAGTGAAAAACAGAGTGGTTGTGTGGGTACAGAATGGTTGTGAGTGTATCCATTGTTTACCCTCGAGATTGAGTCGCTGACTGGGAGCTGTGGCTCTCAGGTGCTGCCCAGCATCATGAGTATCGTACCGCATATCACTAGCCCGGGAAAAGATCAAAATTGAAAGTATGGTTTCTACTGAATGCATATTGCTTTCTCGCCATCATAAAGTTGAAAAATTGTAAGTGGAGCTATCGTAAATCAGGGACCATCTGTACATATTTTACCAAGTGGGTAGCCAAGACATACATAGGTAAACTTACATGCCTAAAGTCAGAGCTGGGACATGGTGCAGTTGGAATTTAAACCGAGAGTGTTGGCTCCCGACTCCACACTCTTAACTGCTATGCTACAGATATTGTCTTACAGATGACTATCTTCACAATTTTCTTTTTATATTTTCAAAGTTATTATGTTCTGTGTAAAATAGTCTTGAATAAAACAAATCTGCATAGTGTGAATTCTAATCACATAATATTGAAAAAATTACACAAAGCTGCAAAACTGCTCTTTTTTTTTTTGCTGAGGAAGTTTCTCTCTGGGCTAATATCTGTGCCAGTCCTCCTCTATTTTGTACTTGGGTCGCTACCACAGCATGGCTGCCGATGAGTGGTGTAGGTCCATGCCCAGGAACCAAACCTGGGCCGCTGAAGAGGAGCGTGCCGAACTTAACCACTAGGCCATGGGGCTGGCCCCCACACAAAGCTTTTAAAGCAAGTCTCACTTGGGAAGTACACATGGTTTAATCTAAGCCTTCTTACTTCATATTTTCAAGAAAATTAGTTACAACTAAATGAATGATCATTTCTAAGAGAAAGAATACACGTGCATCCAGATGAGGCTGTATTTCCATAGCATTCTCAGTAGTTTTGAGAATGCTTGCAATAGGTAGATTATGGTACTCTTGTTTAATTAGATTCAGACCACATAATGTAGTTCTAGGCCATTGTGGTAGTATAGTGATTTTTTTGTTTTTAGCAGGTGGTATTGAAGCCTTGTGTTCAATACAGGTTAATAAATGAAACTGCTTCTGGTGGAATATTGAGTACTAAGGCCAAGAAGTAGATTTTTATAAATGCTTTGAATTACCACTTAACCATTTTATGTTCCTGTGAATTTGTCTCTTTCTCTTTCAGTAAATGTTACATATTAACTAAGTATTCATGAATTAGGTAACCCTTGTGGTACCTTTGCTCTTAGAGAGACTGTAATTCTATTCAGTTGGGGTTTTCACTTGTAGAAATTATTCTAAAGGCATTTTATAAAACCTCTTTTCCGCTAACAGTACTTTCCCCTATTTTTTAAATAAGAAAAGATCATTAAACAGTTAAGAACTTAAAAATTAAATGTTTTACCTGAAGTTGGTCTTTCTAGCTCATTAGTCTATTTGCATTCCTCTAAATATAAACATTCAAAATCAATCAAGCAAAACTTTGTTTACCTCACCGTGTGCTAAGTAATTTTGAGTCCAAAAAGGGTAAAAGTTGTAACACTTAATTGAAAAAAAGACATTATTTATCTACTCAGTGAGACAGGATGACATATAGAACAGTTGGCAAAAAAGGCAACGGGAAAATATGTAAACAATATGTACTAATAGAATGTTATAAAGTTCTGTTAAGAGAGAATAAGACACTTTATTTTAAGATGCTTAAAGCGTCATACGGACAAATATAAACAGTTAAGACATTATTTAGACCAGTGTGGATTGGATCATTAGGGCAGTTTTCATGAAGGAGCTGGGATTTGAGTTTATTATTAAAGACAATTGGCTGAGAGAAAGAAGAGGGCATTTCATATAAAAAAGAAAGGCCTCTTTTTCACTTCTTAGAAAATTGGGATTTTTTTCTTTTTTTCAGAATAATCTTGGGAAACTAGATGTGTAGTTTTCTTGATTAATCTCATGATAGTAAAAAATTTAAAAAACTAGTCAGCACGTTAAAGCACTTATTAACCTATGTGCTAGGTACTGTGTTTGGCCCTCTATAAAATACGTTATCTAGGGGCTGGCCCAGTGGCACAAGCAGTTAAACGCGCACGCCCCGCTGTGGTGACCCGGGGTTCAGCAGTTCAGATCCAGGTCCTAGGCACGGACCGATGCACCGCTTGTCAAGCCATGCTGTGGCAGCGTCCCATATAAAGTGGAGGAAGATGGGCATGGATGTTAGCCCAGGGCCAGTCTTCCTCAGCAAAAAGAGGAGGATTGGCAGATGTTAGCTCAGGGCTGATCTTCCTCACAAAAAAAAAAAAAATACATTATCTCATTTAAACCTCACAATATCCCATGAAGTAGTCACTCTTATCCTCATTTTACAGATGTAGAAACTGGGGCTCACAGAAGTTTAATAATGTGTCCAAGGTATCATAAGTAGCAGAGCCAATATTTAAATCAAGGATTGACTACAGAGGCTCTACTTTTAACTATGTGATTCAACCCTCCTAATCTACTTTCCCTATTTTAGCACAGTTACTAAAATACATTTCTTCTTCTTTTAATTTCATCATGCAATGTATTTGCTTTGCCATTGTTTCTTCTAAATGTTTATAGTTCTTCTGTGATTAAAATTGAATACACGAACTTGTTGAAGTAACAAGAGCTTGGACTCTGGAGCTAAACTTCAAATATTGGCTCTGCCCCTTGTTGGTGTGTACAAATTGTTTAATCTTTCTGTGCCTTAATTTTATCATCTGTAAAATGTTCTTCAAGTATAAATAATTTGAACATACAAGACTCATGGCATGTTGCTAGTCTAAGAGCCTCTTAAAAAAACTATTAGAGGATGAACTTCATCCTCTAGAGATGAGAAAGAAAACTGGCAAAAGTACTGTTGGAGAGCATTGAGTATATTTAACTATAGACGTGAGACTAAAACAAAAGTGGGGATGAGGAAGAAAATAAAATGTTTGTGTTAAATATCTGATAATGTAGGAATTGGTTATAAAACTTAAAAAAGTTAAGAGAACTGGGAAGTAGGAAGAAAACTGGAGGTAGAATAAGTTTGCGGATTGCCTCATCTGTCATGGCTGGGAGTCAAAGGACATCATTTAAAGCTGACAAATCAGTTAGTAGAAGAATAAGTGTATTTAACAGTACAAAGGTAAACATTGAGAAAGATAATACTATTGACTATAACTATAGTGCAAGAGGGGCAGTAAGATTATACAAGCTAATTTAATTAGTGCTCATAGTAGTTACTGTGTAAGGAAATAGAGGATTAATGGTATTAAATAAAATTATTTAAAATTACAGTTACAAAGATAGAACCAGAAATACATCTTAGAACAAAAATACAGATCATCCTAATTATCAGATAAGTTAAAAATACAACAAAAAATAGACAACAGTGAAAGACTTTTTTTAATTATAAAACTAAACATAGCAAAATATATTAGACATAAGAGCAACCATATCTGTCATATCAGTAAATTTTAAATGGCCTTATTAGCTAATCTATTGAAAAGATTTTCAGTTGGGTCACCAAGCAAAATCTGATTTTTTTTTTTTTTTGCTGTATTTAATATAGCCAGTGAAAACAAAATGGTTCAAAAGTTGAAAAGGGCAAAAGAATACACATAAAGGCAAATAAAAAGAAAGCTAGGGTATTGATCTTAATACGAGACAATGTGGAATTCAGGTCCAAAGGCATGAAGACGAAGAAGAATACTGTTAACAGTAAACATTTAACATTATGAATATTTGTCTACAAAATAACTATGTATTAAATAACAAAGAAACGTTCATAAAGCAAGTTTCAGGAGATACCAGGAGAAAAAGACACAAATGCATTAGTAGTAGGAGACTTCTAATTCACTGTTTTTGATCCAGGACAGGTCAAGTGGGAAAAAAATAAGGATATAGAAGACCTAAACAGTTAAGTCGGTAGGGTAGATTTGATTAGTATATATTGAACTCAGCCCTGAAAACACAGCACATCTTCTTTTTAGGTCTCATGGAACATTCACAAAAACTCCTATATAGGGCCCTAAAGAAAACTTCAATAAATTTCATAAAGGAGAAATAGTACAGAAAAACCACAATGCAGTAAAAATAAAGGCCCTTTCACTTGAATATTAAATTCAAACAACTCTTGAATTAGTGGAGAATACAAATGGAAATTGTAAGATGTATAGATGATCATAGAAATGAAAACACTAGGAACGTGTGAGGTCTAGCTGAAGCAATGCTCAGAGAAAATTCAAAGCCTGAAATACATCAATAAAGAAGAAATAATAAAAATGAGTAAGTTAAGCATTTAACTCAAAAAGTTAGAAAAAGAACTAAGTAAACCAAAAGAAGATAGAAGGAAGGCATTAATAAAAATAAAAGCAGAAATTAGTGAATTAAAAAACAAAAAGAATAGAATAAATAAATCCAAAAGTTGGGTCTTTGAAAATACTCAGTAAAGCAGACACGTAACTAGCTAAGCTGATCAATTATAAGTCTGTGTTGTTCAAGACTAAGAAAGTAAATCAGAAAATATGTAAAAAGAAAATAAAGGATTATCATAGGAAAATATAATTTCCCAAAAATGACCTTGAATAAAGAAAATTTGGATAGATCAATTTCTATAGAAGAAATAGAGAAAATTACCAAAGGGGCAACTCCCCCAAGAAAGCACCAGGCCCAGGTGTGTCACAGGAGAATTCTTCTAAATCCTTAAGAAACAGTAACTCCAATGCTGCTAATGAAACTATTCCAGAATAGAAAAGAAGGAAAGCTCCCACATTTTTTTGTAAAGCAAGTATAACATTGAGATCAAACTCCGACAAAGATTGCACAAAAGAAGAAAACTGGGGACTCACTCTTACTTAAGACTATAGAAACAAAACTCTTTTAATCAAATGGAGTCTAGCAGCACTTTATTGGAATAATATGTCATAATCAAGAGAAGTTTATTCAAGATATGAAAAGATGGTTCAATATTAGGAAATCTATTAGTATATTTTGTTTTATTGATAGACCTAAGGACAAAAATCATATGGTCATCTCCAACTATCTAATGAAAAGCATTTGACAAAATTCAACACCCAATCTTTATATGTAGTATTCAATATAACAGTAATCAATGGCTGTTTCCTTAAATTATATACATTTATATCTATATGAATTATGTGTGTGTGTCTCAAATACCAAAATCATGCTCAATAGTAATAGAGTAGGTTTTTCCACTAAACAAAGGAACTACTGTTTAATATGGAACTACAAATACTAGCCAACTCGGACAAGAGAAAGAAATTGGAGGAATAACAATTCGAAGCAGGGAAGTAGCTGTCACTGTTGGCACATAATATGAATGTATATATGGAAAACCCAACAGAATCTACTGAAAAACTACTCCAAAAAGAATTCAGTAAGATAGCAGGATACAGGGCCAGCCCCGTGGCTTAGTGGTTAAGTGCCCGTGCTCCGCTGCTGGCGGCCTGGGTTCGGATCCCGGGCGCGCACCGACGCACCGCTTCTCCAGCCATGCTGAGACCGTGTCCCACATACAGCAACTAGAAGGATGTGCAACTATGACATACAACTATCTACTGGGGCTTTGGGGGAAAAATAAATAAATGAATAAAATTATTAAAAAAAAAAGATAGGATACAAAATTAATAGAAATCATTAGCCTTTATATAACAACAACAAGAAGATAGACAATATAATGGAAGAAAAAAAAGCCACATTTACAAACAAACCAAACGATTAAAAAATTAGGAATAAGCAAACACAATATATCAAAAGATTTAAAACAATACTGAAAAAAAGAAGACTTGAATCAAGAGAAATTAATTTATTAATTCGATGCAGATTCAATAAAAATACTAACATTCTCTTTTTTCTGGAATTAGACAAAAGCTATTCTAAAGTTTATGTAGTAAAATAAACAGTAATAGCAAGGAAAACAGAGGGAGTGGGAAGCAATGGATAGGGGTTATTGAAATCATACTCATATAAAGCCTGAGTATTTAAAACGGTGGAGTGCCGGGCCGGCCTTGTGGCTTAGCGGTTAAGTGCGTGCTCTCCGCTGCTGGTGGCCCAGGTTCGGATCCTGGGCGCGCACCCACGCACCGCTTCTCCAGCCATGCTGAGGCGATGTCCCACATACAGCAACTAGAAGGATGTGCAGCTATGAAATACAACTATCTACTGGGGCTTTGGGGGGAAAAAAAGGAGGATTGGCAATAGATGTTAGCTCAGAGCCAGTCTTCCTCAGCAAAAGGAGGAGGATTAGCATGGATGTTAGCTCAGGGCTGATCTTCCTCTCAAAAAAAATAAAAAATAAAAAAGTTGTTTTTTAAAAAAAAAAACAGTGGAGTGCCTAGCTTATAAATGAACAAAAAGGACATAAAGAGTGGAAATCCAGAAATACACTTAAATATATACAAAGTGTAAATCCTAACCTACATTCTAATACATAGAGGAATATAAACCTAAATAGTAAATCCAGAAAAAAACCCTAAATACAGGAAGTTAGTACATGATAAAGGTGATATCTAAAGTTAGTAGGAAAAAGACTTTTCAATAAATGGTTTGGAGTAATAAGAAAAAAAATAAACTTTGAACATACATTGTATTCCAGAATATACTCCAGATGAGTCAAAATTTAAATGTAAAGAATAAGCCATAAATGAATTTGCTAGAAGAAAAATATGGGTAAATTTCTTCATACCTTGGCATGCAGAAGTTCTTTCTAACTAAACAAAATTTAGAAACCATTTTTTAAAAAGTGATAAATTTGAATATAAAACAATAAAAATCATGGTACATCTATACAATGGAATATCCTGCAGCCTTAAAAAGAAATGAGCTATCAAGTTACAAAAAGATGTGGAGGAACCTTGAATGCCTATTGCTAAGTGAAAGAAGCTAATCTGAAAAGGCTACATAGTGTATGATTATAGCTAAATGACATTTTGGAAAAGGCAAAACTATGGAGACAGTAAAAAGATCTGTGGTTGCCGGGAGGGAGGAGAGAGGAGGGACAAAGGACAAGAGAGATGAATAGGTGGAGCACAGGAAATTTTTAGGACAGGGAAACTTCTGAGTGATACCATAATGGTGGATACGTGTCGTTAACCGTTGTCAAAACCCATAGAATGTACAACATAGTCAACCCTAATGTCAACTGTGGACTTTGGTTGATAATGCTGTGTCAGTGTTGGTTCATTGATTGTAATAAACGTACCACTGCGGTGCAGGATATTGAGAGGCTGTGGTTGGGAGGATGCGGGGGGGGGGGGGGGGCCGGGAGGGATGTGGGAACTCTCTAAACTTTTGACTCAATTTTTCTGTGAAACTAGAACTGCTCTAATAAATAAAATCTATTCTTAAAAAATCAAAATCTTGTGAAAGGTAAAAAATATATCGTAAGCAAAATCAAAAGAAAGTCTGACAAACTAATAGAAAAATGGGCAAATGATATAGACAAGAATAAACAGAAAAGGGACAGAGAAGGAAATATGGATAACTCATAACCATATAAAAAAGATGCTCAACATTATTTATGGTTTGAGAAATACAAATTATAACTATACAGAGCTGACATTTTCCACCTATCATGTTGGTAAAAATCTAAAAGTGTTACAGAAAAAACAATTGTTACTCTGGTATGTAGGGCGGAAACCACGCGTATATTACTCTGGAGAGTGTGAAAGGTTGCCATGGAGGGCAACTTGGCAATATCCATCAAAATTCAAATTGCGTTTATCCTTTAACCCAGCAGTTTTACTTCTGAAAATTTATAGGTAACCTTGCCTGTGAATGAAATAACATGTCCAACGGCCATTTATTTCAGCTTTGTTTGTAAAAATGGCAAAAGATTGGAAACAACTCAGGTGTCCATCAGTAGCAGACTAAGTAATTAAATTATGGTACATCTTACAGTGCCATACTGGGCCATGTGAATGCATTTATGTAAAATAACAAACTTTTTTTAAAGCTGTAGCATAGTACCTCTTGACTTTTTCTACCAAAGTAACTTTAACAGAGAGAATATGTAAACGAGTGGTATATGGCATTGGAGCTTGGAGTGACCACTTTTTTAAATATTTCTGCTTTATCTTTAAAATCTGCTTCCTGTAGTCTTCTCTTGTAGTTAATCTGTTTTAATTTAAAATTAGTTTTTAAAGCTGCTCTTACCATTGAGTATTTCTGCACCGTCTTTATTGTGTGCCTTCTCTTACCCCGATACACTGCCGCCCATCCTTGTCTGAGAAGCATGTTGTGTAGCAGGGTTAATTCCTCAGATACTACCCTGTATTGTTTTCGCAAATTTTTTTCCAGATTGATTTTTCAGCTGAAGGACTATAATCTGTAAACAATTAAAATAGCCCTGTATCCACCTCAAAATTTAAGTTTCTCTTCTTTCTAATATTGAACATTCCCAACAAACAGTACCTAAACCAGTTTGATTTGTTGGCCTTCTGCATTACTAATGATGTAGTAATTCATCCAGTATATTTCTACGTAAAAAATGTTTCTATGTTCTATGTTACATGTTCGGTATATTTCTATGTAAAATACTCTCTTTAGCAGGATGAAGTTAAAGGAAGTAGATCGTACGGCCATGCAGGCATGGAGCCCTGCCCAGAATCATCCCATTTACCTAGCTACAGGTAGGTTCAACAGAGAGAAGATAGAGAGTCACCTAATTTCTTCTCTTCCACGTCTAACTTATTCATACCTGTCCTTTAAGATTCAGTGCAGGCTTCATCTCTTCTAGAAAACCTCTTCTTCCCTGGCAGTATAACCTCCATCCTCCCTATCAGCTGAGTTCAATGATGTTCCTCTCTGTTCCCATAGCACCTTGCACAACATAGCAGTAAACATGATATATTACATTTATAATGTCTTCTCCACTTCATAAGAATTGTGTTATATCTTTATTCCTCCAGTATTAAGCACAATAGATAACATGTAAAAAAACAGTTAATAAATGTCAATTTGAATGAATGAAGAACGATGTTGCTAGCATTTGTATATAAAAAGTTAACAGTTATATCATTTGTGACTATAAGCAGATGTAGTAAGTCACAGGACTGTTTTTACAGAGAGCTTTTAAAATATCTACAGGCTTAAAAAATTATCTACCCATTCTAACAAACATCATCTCCAAGCCTTGTGTCAGAATCTCATTGTTATAGTAATTTAAGCATCTGCTCAATGGCGTGTGTGCTGAGATTTCAGCCACTAATGCAGTATGCGTGAGTGAGATCATTGAAAAACATGCATTTAATTTCTGTTTTGTATGGTTTTCTCTTTGTCTTTTATTTTTGCATGTGTGGTTACCATAAATGTATTTTCCATAGGAACATCTGCTCAGCAATTGGATGCAACATTTAGTACCAGTGCTTCCCTTGAGATATTTGAATTAGACCTTTCTGATCCATCCTTGGATATGAAATCTTGTGCCACTTTCTCTTCTTCTCACAGGTATGAAATTCAACCTTAAATTCACATGATTATTTAGTTATTGGTTGTGGTTGATGCCTAGTTTGTCTATAAATATGCCATCGGTTGTGGTTGATGCCTAGTTTGTCTATAAATATGCCATTATTAGAAACTGCAAGGAATACCATCAATGATATGAAATATTTTGTGAAAAAATTTTTGAGTGAATTTCTGTGGAAGTAAAAGAAATGTCTATCTTTTCTGTTGACTTTTTTATTGCTGACTGTTCTGTGTAGGATAGGAAGGAGAGACTCTAATTTCTGTACTTTATTTCCTCATAGTGTAGTAGAGCTACTTCCTTTTATCTCTTTTATCTTAACTGTTTACAAAAACAGGTGGGTATTACTAGAAAAAAGGGTAGTTGGATGAATATTAAGATGTTAATGGTAGGTTGTTTTTTTTTTTCCTTGTGCTTATCTATATTTAAAAATATATTTCACAGAGAATTGTGTTGACATGATTTCTGATACAGTAGGTATTTGGATCACCTTTCCAAGTACTTGCACTGTATTGTAATGCAGAGAAAGGACACTTTGATTTGAGTAGTAAAACATGCTTTATTGCCTGAATGGCATGGCAGATTTTGGTGAAGAAATTATACCTTAGCTAACAAAATACAGCTCAAGTCATGGAGTCTTATGGGACCTCTCATTCTTCAGAGCCCTCCCACTGTGATGGGAACCCCAGATACCTTTTTTCTAGTAGCACCATTTGTCTCATTGTATACCTCCATGCCACTTTCGTATTTCATCTCTGTGCCAAACCATAATCTTTTATTCTCAACCAGTAGGGGTACTTGTCATGATAGACATAATTTTGATGTCACTTTTCTACTGTCAGAATACATTATTTTTCTTAGAAAATTTCAGATGACTTGTTTAACAACCTTTACTGTTTAATAGACCACTTGTTAGTGAGTACTCCTGTAGTCACATAGAATCAAGGGAAGTGGTTGATTAACTCTATTTTACAGATATACGAAAAGCAGCTTAGGGAGATTAAGTAGCTTGCCCAGGGTCTCACAGTTTCTAAATGCTAAAACCATTCTTATGCCTGTATCTTTTGACACACAAATCACTTTATCACACTATATTATCTCTACAAAAGAGTTTTTTATTCTTTAAGATTGCAAAATCAAATATGCATATGTGAGTATAAATAAAAACTAAAATACCATTTCAAGTCATACACAGTTACCAGGAATAGAGGAGAAGCAATGTTTTTGGAGTATTGATGAAAACAAAGAATTAAATTTATAATTTCAAATTCTTTTCTACATTTATTTGACTTCAAAAATGAGTTATTTTACTCATTTTGTCTTAAAGGTACCACAAGTTGATTTGGGGGCCTCATAAGATGGATTCCAAAGGGAATGTCTCTGGAGTTCTGATTGCAGGTGGTGAAAATGGAAATATTATTCTTTATGATCCTTCTAAAATTATAGCTGGAGACAAGGAAGTTGTGATTGCCCAGAATGACAAACATACCGGCCCAGTGAGAGCCTTGGATGTGAACATTTTCCAGGTTAGACTTTTGACATTTATTCATAATTCTTGAGATGTGTGCTGCTTATTTGGAATAAGTGTATGAATCTACTATGCCTCAGTCTTGGAGTTGAAAGCTAAAACTCGGTGCCTGTGCAGGTGGATGAGTGAGTATATTTGTTTGAAGAATGAAGGGTTCAGACTTGGGTTCAGGGTGAATAATACCAACTCCATGGAAGGGATCAGGCTGATGGATTTAATTCTAGAAGTCTGGAGATGTCGTGCCATCTGATTGGACATTTTTTAAACGTTAGGAGCCCCAAAGGTTGGAATCCTTGCCTTTTAAAAGTTTTTGCTAGTTCAGCATTAGCTAGTGTTATGGTGTTTGGGTTAGTCCACTGTTTTATTAATTGAGAAATTTTCTATTTATGACAAAGAGATTACTACTCTATCAAATAATTAGAAATATACACAAATATAGTGCAAACTTAATAAATAGGCAGTTAAGAGTCTTTCTACTATTGCCATCATAAACGTTACTGAATATCAGTTATATAAATGTATATGTTAATAAAGATCTTGAGTTAAGAGGATACTCGAGTATAACAACCAAAAAATGAATATTATCTTAAGAAAGTTGAAAATAGTTATTTTTCTTGAATTATAGACACTTAGGGTATAGAAATACAGAAACGCAAACTTCTTCATTTCTACGGTTTATGTTGTCTACTCTTTAGATTAGATAGCTAGTTCCTTTGTTAATTGGATTAAACAGCTGCTGGTTTTTGGTTAGTGTCTTGTATTATAGGTGGCTACTACCATAGAACTGCTTTATTTTCATAATTATATGTCAGTTGATCAGAGAAGAATTTATGAGAGTGAGCAATAAAGGATGAAGGTCAATATATGGAACTCTTTACCTTCCTGTACTTCATATCCCAGTTTTAGGGTCTTTTGACCTAAAGGAATGCAACAGAGATAACCTAGAAATATTGCCACCTGGAACAAGATTGAGTATAAATGAACTAGAAATACGTGAGAATTTATGACAAGTTACTTTACTAGCCCTATCTTGGTCCAGCTCCTTAAGTTGGCTTTGAGATATCCTGAGATAGATGCCGTTATTTTAGGATTCCATTATTTGTCTGAAAGCAATAATTGGTGACCTACTTTTGTCCTCCTACAATCAGATCCCCTTCCAGAGATGCAAAACCACAAATGATAACCCCATACGGTTGCATGATTGTTTAAGAATTTGTCCATGTAATTATTTTTTTAATGTCTTGTATTAAGATGTCAGTAGACATATTACCTTTTTAGTTAAATAGAATTTTATAGTATGTTTCTCTAAAGAACTATTTAAATTTTAAATTGTTATGCCTAGTATTTAGGAATTCTTGCGTTTTGCTTTTTTAATTAAATGGAAAAATTGTATGCCCTAAAACTGATAGGTCTTTGTGAACTGAGTTATTTTGAGTACTCTTAATTATTCATAAGTGCTATTTAGTTATTAATTATTTTGTATTGCAGACTAATTTGGTAGCCTCTGGTGCTAATGAATCTGAAATCTACATTTGGGATCTAAACAATTTTGCCACTCCAATGACACCAGGAGCCAAAACACAGGTATTACATTGCTTTCAATGTAATCAAAATCAGTTTTTCTATACTTATTTATTTCATATTTTTCACATAAAATATATTGATTTAAAATCAATGTTTAGATGTCATTGATTTTCCTTCAGTGTAGTAAAGCATTAATAAATGTTTCTTCGAAGTTATCGGTGAGTCCTTCAGTGGCAAGTATTTATTCAGTGTCTGCCACCTGCCAGACACTATTAAATGTACTGGACATACAATAGTGAATGAAATAGACAAGTCTTTAATAATTTTCTTAGATATAGTATTTTATATAGTACAGTATTTTAAATTGTATAATATTTTAACAATATCAAACCTTAGAATAAAAATCATAGACTAGAAAGGATACTTATTAAAAAACAAAAACCTCAACCTCTTTCCTATGTATTTCTAATAACTTGAGAAAGAACAGTCCTCCCTTGAGCTTCTTTATGTTGTATAGACTATTCAAATTTGAGTAGCCGTTATAATGGGCCCTAACATTTTGGCCATCTGAGAGGTAGCATATGATAGCATATGATCTACCATTCATAAAGATATTTTTCTAACGGTCTAGGCTGTAACTTCTGCTCTGCCTAATTGTTCATCATATTGACCAATATCTACTTTGTGGCAGTTGCAAAATAAAGAAACTGCGTGATTTATAACCGGAGCTTAATAAATGCCTGGTGAATGTGACAGTATTAAGGCAAAAATACTTGAATTGGTGTACACTTGGACTTTAAACTGTCTTGTTTGTATTGTATAACTTGTACATTTATATAACTTTATATATTTTTATATATTATAAATTTTTATATATTTATATATAATATATAAATTTATAATATAAATAATTTATATTATAATTCATATAATATTGTATATTTATATAACAATATATTGTCTTGTATATATTGAGAGCTTAGGAATATAAAGCAAATTTGTGGAATGAATAGATCAGATTTTTAAGTAATCTATGTTTTCAAAAGATAAGATTTTGTAGTTAAACTTGATTATTAAGTGAAAAATGGTTTTTAGTAGTATATTTCTTATAGCCCCCAGAAGATATTAGCTGCATTGCATGGAACAGACAAGTTCAGCATATTTTAGCATCAGCCAGTCCCAGCGGCCGGGCCACTGTATGGGATCTTAGAAAAAATGAACCTATCATCAAAGTTAGTGATCATAGTAACAGGGTAAGTACATGATTGATTTGTGACAAACATATTGTTTTTCTGCTGTAGGTATTCCTGTATTGTTTGTCAGAGTTGGCAACAAATCAGATTTCTAGAAAGTCAAATCCTGTCTTTTCATGGACCAATCATGTTGGAATGAGAGGTTTTTTTCCTTGGGGAAAATAATAAAACTCCCAATAAACCATGTTGGATATTATTAATGAAGAAAGAGATTGGTTAATCAAGGGGCTTATTCCATGATAAACTGGTGTTTTGCTTTGCCAGCTGTTTCAAAGCATCACAGCAACTTCTTAATTCATCTTTAGCTTTCTCTAGAATGTACAGATTTTTCCTGCTAGTAATTTTATGACTGTGAACTTGTAGTTTCCAAACTCCTGGCTTCATCTCTTCTGATTAGTTACTGCTAACGTGAGCTAATGTTCTTCCTCCACTTGCCCAGTGGACGTTGTTGTGTAACACATTAAATTTTCCACTTTAGGGGCCAGCCCTGTGGCTTAGCGGTTAAATGTGCATGCTCCGCTACTGGTGGCCCGGGTTTGGATCTGGGTGCGCACCGATGCACCACTTGTCCGGCCATTCTGAGATGGCATCCCACATACAGCAACTAGAAGGATGTGCAACTATGACATACAACTATCTGCTGGGGCTTTGGGGAGAAAAAGGGGAAAAAAGGAGGAGGATTGGCAATAGATGTTAGCTCAGGGCCAGTCTTCCTCAGCAAAAAGAGGAGGATTGGCATGGATGTTAGCTCAGGGCTGATCTTCCTCACCAAAAAAAAAAAAAAATTCCACTCTACAAATTCCTTAATATTGTGTCATCATCATATTATGTGCTATAAAATAATTTAGGCACTATTTAAGGCCTTGTTTTGTTAGTTGGTTTTTAATTACATTGTTTAGTTTGACATTTTAAAAAATGAGCTTGCCTAAATCAGAGAATGCGTATATAATTTAAAAACAATAACAACAAAAAACTGTTGAGAAGACTACTTCTTCAAGGTACTGTTTTTCAGTGAATCAGGAGTTTTAAAACAAGTTTCAATGGAGTAAAGCATGCAATAAGCATTTCAGTTGTCTTCTGGAATACTTAGTAGGAGATGAACTTCCAGATAATTCTCAGTAATAATGTTAATTTATCACACGTGAAAATTTAGATGGTAGTTGTTGCTTTAGCCATTTTATCTTGATGTTTCTGTTAAAATAGAGGAAAGGTGTGGATTTTTTTGCAATTAAAGTCTTTTATCTCTTTATTTTCATTTTTCTGAAAGTATTAAATTTTAAATTTATATAAAACTTTTCTCCTGGTTAAAATTTTGACTGTAGAGTTTTTGGTATAGGATTATTCTGGCCCAGAATGGTTTTGTGTATCAAATAGCTGGATGAATTAAAACATTTAAACTTTTTACTTTGACTACTGTTTAAGACTGTTTAATAAAATACAAGTTTTAGGTTTTGAGGTTTTTTTTAAATAAACTAAACCTGAGCTGATGTTTTCTATTTGTTTCAACAAAGGCATATTCCTCAAGTTCATTTTGGCTTTTCATAAAGTAATATGATTGATAAAATGTGAGCCTTAACTATCTGCAGATGCATTGCTCTGGGTTGGCCTGGCATCCTGATGTTGCTACTCAGATGGTTCTTGCCTCTGAGGATGATAGGTTACCAGTGGTCCAGATGTGGGATCTTCGCTTCGCCACCTCTCCACTCCGTATCCTCGAAAATCATGCCAGGTATCATGCTCCTCTCCCGAGGAACTTTATTTATTTATTTTTAAAAACATATTTATTTACTACTTTGAATTATCAGATTATTTTTTATTAAATTTCGCAATCTACTATGCCTCTGTCTTGTAAAAGTTAGTGTAAGTGGTTTGTTTTTATTTTAAACAGTAGCCATCTGATTTTCTATACCAAAAAACAATAGCCACATCATTTCATAACAACATGAAAATGTGTCAAAGGATTTTCTGCTACTTGTTCAAGTAATAATTAATAGATCAAAATTCCAGTATATCACAACACTTTGGGACAACTCTTGACATGATACAGTTTCATCTTTATTGAGGACATCATACTTATGAAGAGCCTTCTGTAAAAGTCATTGTGAAGCAACAATAGAAAAGTTTGTTTTATTTCTAAGTTTTTATTTTAATTTAAAAGGAAACATTTTTGATAAGTTAGGTGGTTCATTCTGCTTTCAATTTTAATAAATGTGCGAATGCTCTAAAAAGATATGAGAATTTTCTCATGTTAGTTTTAGTAGCATTAAATTTAATTAGTAATTTGATAAATTTCCTGTCATTGATATTCAGGTGCCCAGGGAGTTTATGCATATTTGTTCAATGTTTTTAAACAAGAATAAAATCTCTTTTAATATTATAGTATTTTCTAAGTACTTTTGGGCTTTTTTCTTCTTTCCTATTTAGGGATATATAGACTAAAGCTTTAAATCCCTTTTTCCCCTGTGTAGTGGATTTGCACACTAAGAAGCCTTAAAGTCTGTGACCTTTCGGTGAGCTTCTTATAAAGGAGAAAAGAGTCTGGTCAAAATGTAATCCTATTTAGATGTTATGCTTTAATCAGCTTTTTAGTAAAGGAGGGAGATTCTGAGAGTTTTAATATTTTTCTCATGTTAGATAAGGTTTTATTCATTCATTCAACACATCCTTATTCAACATGTACGTACTCTGTCCCAAGCACCGTACTAGGGTTCAGTAACATAACTGACAAAAATCCCTACTGTCAGGGAGCTTACATTGTAGTGGGAGGATAACTAACAGTTATGTAACATGTAAAGTGTTTAAAGTGCACTTTAAATGTTAGCTTGATTAATCCTCATAACAACCCTGTGGTGTAGACAGTATTGTCCCATTTTAAAGATTGGAAATTGAAGCTCAGCAAGGTTAAACTTGGCCTCAGTGACAAAACTAGTGAAGCGCTGACTTCCAACCCAAATATTCTGATCCCAGAGTCCATGCTCTTAACACTACATTCTACTGCCAATTTTAGGAATGGCCATAATTTAGCAAGAGAGAAAATTATGCTGGGTGCCAAGAGCAAATAAACCTCTCTAATTCTCAGTTTTCTCCCTGTGAGTTTCTCTCCTTTTTGTAGTAAATACAAAAGTTGGATCATATGATCTTTAAGGTTCCTTTCAGCTCTACAATTATGTGATTTTTTTTTAATACTTAGAACCTAAATGTTCTTTAAAATGTGATATTAAACATGATATGGATTTCTGTAAAAGGCATTCTTGACATGCCTTGAAATTCTCGACCTGCGTGATTGAATTCTAAAGGGGGAAGGCAGTTATAAAGTACATTATTGGTATAAAAATTGGGAAAAGTTGAATATGGACTCTGTGTTTTAAAGTATTGCATGTAAATAATAAATATTTTTAGTATGTAATTGTGGTTACATAGAAGGAGAATGTTGTTATCCCTGGAGATAAGTGTAGGGGTGACGATTCATGATAGCTGCAGTTAACTCTCAAATGGTCAATATATATATTGACCATTTGAGAGAGAGAAAGACATTAAGTAAATATGGCCAAATCGGTGAATCTAGGTGAGGAGTGTAAGGGTGTACATCGCACTGTCTTTATAATTTTTACAAAGATTTTAAGTTTTTAAAAACAAAATGTTGGAAATAAAAGGCATTTTTTAAAAATTATTTTATTGAGGTCATAATGATTTATAACATTGTGAAATTTCAGGTGTATATTATTATTTATCAGTTTCTGTATAGAATGCATTGTGCTCACCACCAAAAGTCTAATTTTTATCCGTCACCAGATATATGTGCCTGTTTACCGCTTTTTCTCACCCCCTAACCCTCTTCCCCTCTGGTCACCACTAATCTGTTCTCTTTGTCTATGTGTTTGTTTATCTTCCACATGTGAGTGAAATCATGTGGTGTTTGTCTTTCTCTGTCTGGCTTATTTCACTTAGCATAATACCCTCAAGGTCTATCCATGTTGTTGCAAATGGGACAATTTTGTCTTTTTTATGGCTGAGTAGTATTGCATTGTGTATATAGATACCACATCTTTATCCATTCTTCAGTCGATGGGCACTTGGGTTGCTTCCATGTCTTGGCTATTGTGAATAATGCTGCAGTGAACATAGGGGTGCATGAGTCTCTTTGAATTGTTGATTTCAAGTTCCAAAAGGCATTCTTAAACAATCTGAGTCCTTTTCCTATACTGTATTTTTCTGATTATGAGAGGACTTAGATTGTAAGAAATATCATTAAATTAAAACAAGTTTTTGGGTAAAGAAAAACGCCGCTCAAGATACACATTGATAGTGAGGCTTATCTTTATTTTGGACATTTTTTTTAAAACTATATATCTTAGAACTACTGTAATGTTTTCTGGAGAATTGAAGGATATTAGTTTATATGCTTTTGTTTTAAGAAATATGCAAACGTCATTCTAGTTTTTAGTATTTTTTTGTGTCTAGTATTTTCTAGTAATATTTCTAGTATTTCCTACCATCTGGTATTTAAATTCTAGTTTCTAGTATTTTCCTTCATAGTATGGTAATGTTGACTTTCCTTCTTCCATCTCTAGACAACAAAGGCATGAATATAGAAAAGACAAACTGTTAATAGTGGTTTTTTCTAGATAGTGGAATATAGGGTATTTTTATTTTGTTTATGCAAACCTAAATTTTCAGAACGTTTACCAAAAAATATTACTTTTGTTTTACTTAGGATAAAAAAATCCAAAAGTTACTAAAACACAAAGAGAACTATAAAATTATATCTTTGTTATTTAGATCTGTAACACTTCTTTGTGAGATAAATTTTTCTTTTAATTAAAAAAACTTCATATGATAGGAGAACCTCTCTAATAACAAAAGATAGAAAATGCAAACAAAAAATAGAAAATGTGAAATAGTTATATTTCTAACCCATCCATGGGTAAAAAATTTTAGTGTGCACATCTTAATTTATTTGTATATACAAAACCTGATTTATGCAAATATTTAATTATATATTTTTATGCAAATTTATGCATGTAGTTAACCTATTTTCGTTAATTGTGAACACTGTATAATAGTAAGAAATAGATTGCTACAATTTGTAACTATACTTTTTCTCATCAAAAGATGATCTGTAATTTATTATTACATAGTCCATGTTGGGCATTTGTTTTCATTTTTCACTATCATACACTGCACACTGTATTGAATATCTTTGTAATGATCAGAGAGCAGATATATTACTAAATTGCTTCCTAGAAAGATGGTATGAAATTATACTTCTGTTAGCAGTGTGTGTCTCTAAAGCCTAGACAGAAATAATTTGGAGATTTGGTTTTCTCAAGATTAAAAATTTCTTCATCTCTTTGTGTTTTTATAGGGGGATTTTGGCAATTGCTTGGAGCATGGCAGATCCTGAATTGTTGCTGAGCTGCGGAAAAGATGCTAAGATTCTCTGCTCCAACCCAAACACAGGAGAAGTATGGGGAGGAAATGTTTCTCAGACTTATAGCTATCATAATATTTTTTTCCTGTCTCTCTCTCTCTCTTTTTTTTTTTTTGTGAGGAAGATTAGCCCTGAGCTAACATCGGATGCCAATCCTCCTCTTTTTGCTGAGGAAGATTGGCCCTGGGCTAACATCTGTGTCCATCTTCCTCTACTTTATATGGGGTACCATCATAGCATGGCTTGACAAGCAGTGTGTTGGTGTGTGCCCAGGATGCGAACCCTGGGCGGCTAAAGCGGAGTGCGAGCACTTAACCGCTACACCACCAGGCCAGCACCTCATAATACTTTATCTCTGAATAAGAAGTTTTCCATGTGGATTCTGTAGTGCATTATTATAATTAAGGAAATGTGACAGTAGATAGAGGTGTGTGTGAAATGTTAATCTAGCAGAGATTTTATCAGAAATGTTATCTAATAATAGATATTGAATGATTTCCCTCTCTTTCAGTATTGGGCAAGAGATGATAGATTTTAATTACACCTTTTAAACTTTTACCTTTTCTAAATTAAGATACATTATTGCGAGTGCTTTGCTAGTTACCCCCATGGAATCCTAGTAAAAATAAGAGTATCTTCAATAGGTTTTAGTCTATCATATTTAAATAAAAAGAAGCACATTTGTTATTTGTTTTGTGGCTTAAAGTTTTCAGATACAGTGATGTCAGTAAGAATACAGAAATGTTAAAGTTAGGGGAGACAAGAGAAAAAATTAGTACTAAGTTTTGCCTCATGATTTGTAGACCTAATAATAAAAATCTTCTATTTTACACTGTGTCTTCCCAGTGAGTTAAAAATTCATGGGAAATTACTGTTCTAATTTTCTCAGTTATGTAATTTGATAAAATGAATTTTTGCATATGATTAGTTGTGTGTGCTTGGATTTTGAAGGAATAAACTTTCAGTGCATGCTACAACTAAAATGAATGAGTAGATTTTTTAATGCAAATGTAGATTAGGAATAGACAAGTGATTTAAATATCACAAAGCTATGAGTCTTAACCAATTTAAGCATCAAAGACAAGCAGGCTAAATACCTTTTCACTTAATTCTGTTTTCTTATAAAATAAAACATTATTTTAAATGTCACATGAAGCCACAGTTAAGTTAATTTGACTTATTTCTTTTCTTTTTTTTTAATTTTTTTTTCCCCCCCAGAGCTTCAGTAGATAGTTGTATGTCATAGATGCACATCCTTCTAGTTGCTGTAGGTGGGACACGGCCTCAGCATGGCCGGAGAAGCGGTGCGTCGGTGCGCGCCCGGGATCCGAACCCGGGCCGCCAGTAGCAGAGCGCGCGCACTTAACTGCTAAGCCATGGGGCCGGCCCTGACTTCTTTCTTTTTTTTTTTTTTCCCCCCCAAAGCCCCAATAGATAGTTCTATGACATAGCTGCACATCCTTCTAGTTGCTGCATGTGGGACGCGGCCTCAGCATGGCCGGACAAGCGGTGCGTCTGTGTGCGCCCGGGATCCGAACCCGGGTCGCCAGCAGCGGAGTGCGCGCACTTAACCGCTAAGCCATAGGGCCAGCCCCGCTGACTTATTTCTTAAACCCATAAAACCTCTGCTCCTGTGAGCATCAATTACCATTACACTAACTTTGAGTTAGCAACAGTTATTACATTGTAAAGGTTTTATATCATCCATTTTTTATATTTTTCCATATTCTTTTCCTTTTAAAGAAAATTGTGCCAAATTCTTTTTCAATTCAGCAGTAATAAGAATGATGTGTACATGTTTTCTCGCTTGACCGAAAGCCAGATTTCTCAGTGAATTCTTCCTTCTCAAGATTATTTTTTAAATTTGCTCTTCAAATAGTCTAAATATGGATATTTGAATCTTGGCAGGCGAAAACAGTTAGCAGGACACCGTCTACCTTTTAGAGTTTAACAAGTCGATTCTAATAGAGTGTTCTGGTCTTTCAGATGCGTCCCCTACTACCATTTCAATAAAAACAGAAAAACTTCAGTTTTTAAGATATGCTTATTCCAAATCTGGTCAGAATTTTAGGTAGCATTCCTTTTTATCATAACAAACCATCCTAATGGACTTTTCTTACTTTAAAGAAATTTTTACAGTTGTTTTTCCTGGTTAAAGACACTTTCTAAAAGAAAATATTTAATTAAGCTGTAGTTGTTGATTGTATTAATTTAGGTGTTTGGGCTATAACTGTTTTCTGACTTTTTTTTTGGCCAGGTGTTATATGAACTTCCCACCAACACACAGTGGTGCTTTGATATTCAGTGGTGTCCCAGAAATCCTGCTGTCTTATCAGCTGCTTCCTTTGATGGACGTATCAGTGTTTATTCTATCATGGGAGGGAGCGCAGATGGTTTAAGGCAGAAACAAGTTGACAAGGTAATAGGAAGTGTTAAGATTTTTGATTATAACATCTGAAAAAATCATCTTATTGTGTAATTATTTTGAAAATGTCTTTACTGATTAATTGGACAGTTGTGATAAAAAAATTCTTGAATGATTTGAAAACATGTAATATCGTTTTGTATAAGTTACAAATTCTCATGTTGTTATTTTTTTTAGCTTTCATCATCTTTTGGGAATCTCGATCCCTTTGGCACAGGACAGCCCCTTCCTCCATTACAAATTCCTCAGCAGACTGCTCAGCATAGTATAGTGTTGCCTCTGAAGAAGCCACCCAAGTGGATCCGAAGGCCTGTTGGTGCTTCCTTTTCAGTAGGTGGATTTGTTTTTATGATCCATAAGCACAAAGGAGTTATCATAGTAAAATGTTAGTACAGGATCATTCAGATGGAAAAAGATTGCGTTTGAGATGTGTTTGTGGAGTTTTCATCAATCAGATTAGTGTCTCAGGAGCAATGGGACCTAGTCTCTTTTTTTTTCAATTGTGGTAAAATATACGTAACATAAAATTGACCATTTAAAACGTACAGTTCAGGGACATTAAGTACATTCACATTGTTGTGCAACCTTCACACCCATCTCCCTTGCCTTATTAAACTTGTCTTTCTTCTCTATCTTGCCTTCCTTCATTCCTTCCCTTTTTTTGGAGGAGGATGTCATTCCTTCTCTCTTTTTTTGGAGGAGGATGTGTCCTCCTTCCTTCTCTTCTTCCTTTCCTTCTAGGTTTTTTTAAAAATTGTCAATTTCTTTTATTTTTTTTTTTATGGTAAAAAACACATAACATAAGATTTTACCCTCTTAACTTTTTTTTTGTGTGTGAGGACGATCAGCCCTGTGCTAACATCTGCCAATGCTCCTCTTTTCTTTTTGCTGAGGAAAACTGGCCCTGGGCTAACATCCGTGCCCATCTTCCTCCACTTTATATGAGATGCCGCCACAGCATGGCTTGCCAAGCGGGACATCGGTGCGCGACTGGGATCCGAACCGGCGAATCCCGGGCCGCCGCAACGGAGCGCACACACTTAACCGCTTGCGCCACCGGGCCGGCCCCTCTTAACTATCTTTAAGTGTACAGTACAGTATGTTAACTATATGCATATTGTTGTGTGACAAATCTCTAGAACTTTTTCATCTTGCAAAACCGAAATCCTATACTTATTAAACAACTGCTGCCCATTTTCCCCTCCCCTAACCAGTGATAATCACATTATGAGTTTACTTTAGATACTTCATATAGATGAAATCATGTAGTGTTTTTCTTTTTGTGTTTGGCTTATTTCGCTTAGCATAATGTCCTCAAGGTTCATCCATGTAGTGTATGACAGGATTTCCTTCTTTGAAAAGGCTGAATAATGTTCCATTGTATATATATATACCACATTTTCTTTATCCATTCGTCTATCAACGGACATTTAGGTTGCTTCCACACCTTGGCTGTTGTGAATAATGCTGCTATGAACATTTGTGTGCAAATATCTCTGTAAGATCTTATTTTCAATTCTTTTGGATACATACCCAGAAGTGGGATTGCTGGATCTTACGGTAATTCTATTTTTAATTTTTTGAGGAACCTCCATACTGTTTCCCATAGTGGCTGTATCATTTTACATTCCAATTAACAGCTCACAGTAGTTCCAATTTCTCCATATCCTCATTAACATGTGTTATTTACTATTTTGTAGATAACAGCCATTCTAATGGATATGAGGTGATATCTCATTGTGGTTTTGATTTGCATTTCCCTAATAATTTGTGATGTGGAGCATCTTTTCATGTATCTTGTGGCCATTTGTATGTCACTTTGGAGAAATGTCTGTTTAAGTCTTTTGCCCATTTTTTAATCAGATTGTTTGTTTTTTATTGTTGTTAAGTTGTAGTAGTTCTTTATATATTCTGAATATTAGCTCCTTATCAGGTAAATGATTTGCAAATATTTTCTTCCATTCGTAGTTTGCCTTTTTACCCTGTTGATTGTTTCCTTTGTTGTGCAGAAGCCTCATTTGTCTATTTTTGCTTTTGTTGCCTGTGCTTTTGGTATCATATCTGAGAAATTATTGCCAAATTAATGTCCTCAAGCTTCAGCTTAGAAAACTCTGGCCATTCCTGTAGACCAGAAAGAAGAAATAAAGTCTTTTCCTAAATATTCTTATTTCACTTCTGTTTTTAAAAATCTTGTATAGAACAGTCCATTTGTCCAATGTTGGGTTACTCTCTCCTACAACCTACACGTTTAATAAAACTTCATTAAAATAATATTAATAGCTAAAATGTATTTCTTACTTACTATGTGCCAAGCACTGTTCTAAGCATTTTGCATATAGCACCTCATTTAATTCTCACAGCTACCTTATAAAATAGCTACTGCTATCACCTCCATTTTGCGGATAAGGAGAGGCACAGAGAAATTAACTTGTCTAATCTTAGAGTTATAAAGCTTATAGCTATTCTACTGCCATTATGATCAAATGCCTATTGTACATAATGATGAAAGTGAGTCTCTTGGTAATAATGCCTGAAAGATAAGATATTAAACTTAGTATTTTATTAAACTTCCCCATCACGTTTTTTATCATCATAAAAGAATTTTACACATCATAGAATTCTATATATTCACCTTTCCCAAAACTGAATGAATCATCTCCAGTGCAATTACTGTTGAGTTCTTGCTATTGAGTTCTGATAACCATGTTCTCGTATTCATTCCTCAGGTCCGGGTATCGATCTCTTTGTAAATCTCTTGGATTTATTTCTTCCTTTTATATTGCTATTACTTGGCCTAATTCTTCGTCTTTTCACACTGACCTGTT
This sequence comes from Diceros bicornis minor, assembly GCF_020826845.1. NCBI lineage: Eukaryota > Metazoa > Chordata > Mammalia > Perissodactyla > Rhinocerotidae > Diceros > Diceros bicornis. Next base: position 67,529,171 of record NC_080747.1, on the reverse strand, counting down.
ACATGATTGCATGTCTGTTGCTTGTCTTGTTCCCCTGCAATCCATACTACATACTCTAGATTAGTCTTCCTAAAATAGACCTTTATGTCACTCATAAATCCATTTTTTGGATTTACTTAATCTTCTCATCCTTCCTGTCTGATCTTCTCTACTATCTGCATTCCTGCCTTTGAATCTTTCTTTTGTTTGTGACTTTCCACTTTCCTTACTGAATCCCAACCATCCAGCTAGTTAGTTCATTCTTTGTTTAAGTAATTAAAACATTTATTATTACAAAATTATATATGTACAAAGTTTAAAAGAAAATCAAACTGTACAGAAAAGCTCCTCCCCTACCCCCAAATGTAAGTTACTTGAGGACAGAGACTGTCTACTTCACAGGTATATTTTCAGTGCCTAGAATGGTGCCTGACAAATAGATGATGTTTACTATATATTTATCTTTGGAATGAAAAGTGAACGTCTTCCTCCTCTCATATCCCTCCCTCCATTGACTAATATTGGAGTATTATAAAGACAGTAAATAACACTCCTTTCTTCCCCATATGAGTTTGGAACCAAGTAAGAGAGATAGAGGGACTGGCCTGGTGGCATGGTGGTTAAGTTCACACGCTCCACTTTGATGGCCCGGGGTTCCCGCGTTCGGATCCTGGGCGTAGACCTACGCACTGCTTATCAAGCCATGCTGTGGCAGGTGTCCCACATATAAAGTAGAGGAAGATGGGCATGGATGTTAGCCCAGGGCCAGTCTTCTTCAGCAAGAAAAGGAGGATTGGCAACCGGTGTTAGCTCGGAGCTAATCTTCCTCACCAAAAAAAAAAAAAAAGAGAGAGAGAGAATCAGAATATCAGCTTTAGTGCAGCCATAAGCTAGATTAGAGACTATAGTTTAGATGTGCAGCTATATGGACCTACTAACAAGCTAGAACGTAGGCTCCGTTAGAGCTGGGCCTCACTCTTATTCTGTTTGCCTCTATATCCCCAATATCTGATTCAATAAAGATTTTTTTAGCTTCACCCTTGTATTAGGCAGCCTTACCAACCTAGTTACAGGGAGATCTAGGTACTATAAGACTTTCCTTGAGGTGCAGGCAACTTATCTACATGAACTATTGCTCTATGCAGGCAGACATACAAAAAGAAGCCCTGAAGAGCTGATGCCAGCATGCTGCATTTCTTCCCTGTAAAACAGTGTCAATCCGTCCTCTCCCAGGAGAGTGGAAGGACAGAGAGAGGCTGGAAGTGTTCTTCCTCTGCTCTTCCCTCTGATAGAGCGCAATAAAAATTCCCTCTCTTTGGAAATGAGGAGTAGAATGTCAATGTCCCCTTCAAATATCTTTAGGTTACTGTTATTGAAGTTTTAGAATTTTTGGTTATTTTATGATTATCTTTATAAATGTAAATAATTTACCTAAATGTCCATGTCTTGACGTATCAACTTTATATAGTATTAATTGAAACTCTTCTATGCAGTATTAAATTAGTGCATTTATACTTCCTTCTAATTTTTCCGTTTTTTTCTTTCTAAATTTTTTTTCTTCCAATTTTTGTAAATTACGTTATTTTTACATTGCTAAGATTTAAAAATATTTTTGTGTTCAGTTTAAGTTTTCAAGATTTGTTTTAGTTCATTTAAAAAACTGATGACTAACAGCATTTACATTATTATAATTATGTGATATTATAACATTAATATTAGATAGAGCCAAATAAATGAAGAAACCTAATCATCTTGTGAAACCCAGCTTAGATCTTGCTTCTGGGTGCAGTTTTCCCTCACTTCTCTAGCATTTGGGGAAACCCAGTGGTTTTGCCCTTCGGTGAAATTCCATATCATGTGTAGTATTATCTGCACCTCATTCAGCACTTATATGTGACTGTTGTATCCAGTTCTATTTTCATGTTAAGTTCCTTAAGGATAGTGGTTTGTGGTTTCTTATGTCTTCATATTTCCTACAATGCCTGACATAACAAACACTTTGAAGATATTAAACATTTAATAAGATAAATTTGTGTAAAGAGCATAATCTTTGTATAGTTACTGAGTATAAAGAACCAAATTTGGTCCTGTGTTTCCTTCTTTACCTATATTTATTTTTATGAATATATTAATCAGATATTAACTATCTGCTTGCTATATACAAGGCAGATATTGGGTATTGTAGGAAGTACAAGAATAAAGTAGACAAAGAGCTTTTCTTGTAAGTATAGGGGAGGCAGAACTTTGTATCTGCCCTCCTAGAGTTTTCGGCTGGGCCTGAGAATTAAATTGACATAAGACATTAACAGGAGAAAAGCATACAGATTTTTACATGTACATACATGGGAGCCCCCACAGGGAAATGAAGACCCAAACAAGTGGCAAAACCTAAGTGTTTATATACTAGGTTGAACAAAGAATGGCAATTGTGGAAAAGTAACTAAAATTTATATAGAGACTAAAGGGAGATAATTGTTCTTTAAGAAGGTCTGTACAAGAGTTCTCTCCGCCTCAACTCCCGTCTCTGGTGATAATGTTTCTTTCCTCCTGGTATAGGGAGAGCAGCTCTCACATGGGAGTTTCATCTCCTGCTTTCAGGAAGTAAAGGGGAGTTCAGAGTGCCTTTCTTGCCTCTGCTGTTTTTCAGGTAGTGTTTAGCTCAAAATAATTCTTATGCCAAATGGCATATTTTGGAGTGGCGTATTCTGCTACCCTTTAAAATTTAGAGCCTACAACAGAAGGTGAGGCAAATACATATAGCTAATAGTTGAATCAAAAGAGATATATAATATACTGAGGGCATCTGGGATGGAAGAGGTGGCATTTGCCTGGGCCTTGAGAAGTAGCATTGAGTATGTGGAAGTTAGTAAAAACAAGTAGGTGAGAAATAGTGGGGCTCAGTAAATAGTATATTTCATCTAGAAGGTGGGTGGTGTGAGAAGGAATAGTAATTGAAGGCTGGGGTCAGATTGTAGAGTATGGGAGAGTGTATCAGATAATTTTATCCAAAATGATATATATTTAGGCCACGATTCTTTCCATTAGCAGGTTTACAATAGCGTGTTTTTGGCCACATCCTTGTGATTCAAACTGATTTTGTTCATTTGTTCTTTCATAGTTTGGTGGCAAACTGGTTACCTTTGAGAATGTCAGAATGCAGTCTCAGCAGGGAGCTGAGCAGCAGCAGCACCATGTGTTCATTAGTCAGGTTGTAACAGAAAAGGAATTCCTCAGCCGATCGGACCAACTTCAGCAGGTTGTGCAGTCACAAGGATTTGTCAATTATTGTCAGAAAAAAATTGATGCTTCTCAGACTGAGTTTGAAAAAAATGTGTGGTCCTTTTTGAAGGTAAAGTTGGTTTTAAAACAATTTTATTTCATTATCTGCAAATTTAACTGTTTCTGTTATATTCTAAATCTTTCTTCCTATTAAAGAAACAGTTGGAAGAATGTGATTTTAGGAATTCATGTTGAAATTAAAGAAACCTTATGAAGTGCACATGACCTAACTTTTTATGTCAAGAGTTCTTCCTTCTCTGCTTTGAAAAGCCCAATATGAAGTACTTTTTTTAATAAGTAAAAAACAATATAATAGATGTATTTAAGTGAGAGAGACATAACATTCAGTAGACGTATTTGAAAATTAGAACATAAAGCTTAGTATAATAAAAACATAAAATATTTATTTTCTGTAGTAGATCCAGTTAAGGAAAACGGGAAAAGAGGCAAGAGGTGTAGTGGAGAGAGGTTGGAGGTGTTTCTCATCCCTTTTACTCAGTTCCATTTATGGCGGTAGAGTAAAAAATAGAATTTTCTGGTTGGTCATTTTGCCTCCGCTGGAATATCTATTTCTTGATACTGAATTTTCCAAAGAAAAGAGATCTTGAATACAATAAGGTTGAATTCTAAAATTATCGAATTTATTTTTATATTTTGTAATTAAATAATAATTTTGGGAAAGAGTTTTAGGACATTGAATGTTCCACATTGTGTGAGTTTTGCATTTATATAGCCTTTGGACACGAGTTAGTTTGTATTTACAAAAGTTACAGTTCATGGGGCCAACTCGGTGGTGTAGTAGTTAAGTTCACGCAGTCTGCTTCAGCAGCCTGGGTTCGCAGGTTTGGTTCTTGGGCACAGACCTACACAGAGCTCATCAGGCCATGCTGTTATGGCGTTCCACATACAAGGTAGAGGAGGATTGGCACAGATGTTAGCTCAGTGCTAATCTTCCTCAAGCAAAATATGAGGAAGATTGGCAACAGATGTTAGCTCAGGACCAGTCTTCCTCACCAAAAAAAAAAATTATAGTTTAACAGTAAGCTTTGTTCAACTGGGATAATTAATTACTAGTATACTTACTATTAAAAAAAGCTTGTTAAAAAATAACTGTTCTTTGGATTCTTTCTTATAGTGAACCTTCTAGTTGATATAGTAGGCTTTAGATATAGTAGACTTTAGATATTTTTAATCATTCTACTTGGACTTTTTTTTATTCATTAAAAATTAGGCCTTTAACTGCAAGTCTTTGTTTCAAGAATATGTATTTTTTAAAGGTAAACTTTGAGGATGATTCTCGTGGAAAATACCTTGAACTTCTAGGATACAGAAAAGAAGACCTAGGAAAGAAGGTAAACTTTTGGGAAAGGTAAAAGGCTGTGCTTATACAAGTAAAATATTTATGTAGCATAGGTGTTTTTTTAATAAAGTTCTACACAGATTGTCTCAAATCATTCAATAAACATTTAATAAGAATTTGTGTTTGGTTGCCAAAGTTTTGAATACATACTGTTAAAAGTGAAGCTCCACACTATACTTGGATTTAGAAGTTGCCAGGACCACCCTTAATTCAAACCTGATTTAAAGAGCTGTGTCAGGGAGAACTAGGCTTGAAAGATAAGAGGCTGTGAACCTCAAACACTGGAAATAATGCTTCAGTTTTAACAGGGTGTGTAACCAGTGGCCCTCGGGGAAAAGAGAGAGGGCAACTGTTAGAGATCACCCCGCATGGACTACAGCTTAAGTCATGGAAAATAGGGTACTGTTTCAGACTATTAGGATTTTCCACCCTAGCTCATTATGCCTTTAGCCCACAATTCCCAAACTGTGTATTGAGTTGGTCCAGCTAACAAGTAACTAGTAAATATTTTGCAGCAGGGCCAGGGTATTGTACTGAACCTGAATACACAAAAAGTCCAAGTGAATTGCTTAATATTTTAATTAAAAAAAGACTCCCTTGTAAAAACAGGAAGTCATATTTCAGTTTTATAGTTTTCTTCTCAAAGAGAGACTTAATTATTATTCCACAATGTTGACATGAACAGCGGTAAAAACGTTGACTTTGGAAACCTTGAAGGAAATAGATTCTTTGACGGTGTGATGTGTATTAGCCCTCTGTCATTCTTTGAAAGTGACTCAAGTTTTCTGTAGCATTACATGGTTGTCGCGATCATGGTGCAGATTGGATACTGCGCACTCCAGGCAGGGCCCGGCATGTTGGAGATTTCTGCTCCTCTGATATCACACGGACCTGGGGCCACATCACAGCCGCACTGCTTACTGGCTTTGTGTCTTTGCTTACTCCTTTAGATTTTTTATATTTAACTTTATTATTAGTCTAAACTGCTTGATTGTATAACTTGTTTAGATTTGCAGGAGATTAATATGAAAGTTTTACTTCCTACCTGCTAGCAAAAAATGAGGAGATAGAATCTGATTGTCAGAATACTTCTAATAGCAGTTCTTTCTATAGTGAGTACCTGAAGAAATATTTTTTCAAATTAACTGTAGTTATTTTATTTAAAACAAAGTAGAAGAAAACATGCTTGTTTTGAGGTTAGTTTTGTGATTGAATAGCCGAGTGAGATGACATGTGAGCAGTAGAACTCCACGTGATTGAAACTAGAACCACTGAGAATCAGTTCTGCACAGGTTTTATTCTTTTCTTAAATATACTATCCCGGATCTGAACTTCTGTGGATTTTTGCCAGTGAAAATGGAGTAAGAGGTGAAGATTTGCTATATGCATTGAAATAGAATTCCATTTAGTAGGCAAGTTGTTGTTTTTATTTCAGATTGCTGTGGCCTTGAACAAAGTGGATGGAACAGATGTGGTAAGAGAGCCATCACAAATAGCTGCCTTCTAAAATTTGGTTTAGGTCATACCAAAGAAGGAAATGTAATTTTAGAAATTTATCTGTTTTATTGCTTTACAGTGTAAAAATAAATGCTGATTGTAGATATTTTAATAAATGAATAATTCTCATTTTAAAGTAGCATAACTTTAGCTAGTAGAGCATTCCTTTTTCTTGATGGTATTTGAATTTTTGCAAAAGAAGAAAAACAAAATCAATGACTACTCAGATACTAGGTAAGATCTTTGTTGCTGAGGAACACTTGGTAGGAAAGAAAGGGCAAGTCTTAGCAGTAATGGCTCTTTCCTTTTCCTCTAATGGTGTTTCTCAAATAAATTTACTTAGTGTTGCTTCTTATGATTAAACTTGCTCTGAATGTCGTTGGTTGCGTCTTTTGTCTTTGCTTGTTCACTAATACCTTTTAATGCTGCATTCTTCAACTTCCTCTGTAATTGTTTTGTGTACCAAAGGCTCTTAAAGACTCTCATCAACTAGCACAGAGTGATGGGGAGGAGAGCCCTGCTGCTGAAGAGCAGCTCTTGGGAGAGGTATTTACTTTTTTATTTTTAATTACATTAGAAAAATATGTGATATTTATCTCACATTGAAATACAGAAAATTTCTTGACTACTTGTTCCAAAATAAAGCTGGAGTATATTGTTTTCTTCGAGGTGTTTCAGGTAGGAGTCTATTTACTAATTTGACAGAAGTATCATCTCTGAAATCTTTAGTTCTCTGACCTAGCTTCTGGATTATATGGTTTAAAATTAACAGTTGATGTGAGATTAACTTAATTTGGTTGGATGGATATCAAGATGTCAAACTGAAAAGAGATTTTATTCAGAAATCCACATTGCATTGCATATAAAGTTAATGCTTTTTCTTGGCACATTAATATTTAGGGCCCACTATCAGTGGCGTAGGCTTCTGAATTAGTCTTGAACTTTGAGTCCAAGAAGAGAATATTTCACTAAATAAACTGATTGTCATGATTTACTATAAACATGTCTTGAGTTGTAGTTGACAGTTTTTCTATAACTAGTTAAAAAAAGAGTCCTTGAACAGAGTTGTATCATTCATTTTTTTCCTTTTAATTTTATGGGGTTTTTTAACCACTAACAAATAATTCTGTAATTTACTTTTCTTGCTTTCTAATTATATTTCGTCTTTGAAAATAATCAGGTTCTCATTTCTCGTCTCATCTGTGACTTTCTCATTGTTCTTTGTGGTGTGGGGATATCCTGACTATGGAATATTTCTTACAGTCTTTTACTAAGTTATAAAAACAATTCATCAGTAAATTTAGACTAGCCAGCCCTGGTGGTCTAGTGGTTAAGATTCAGCTCTCTCATCGCCCCGGCCCAGATTTCTCTCTGTCAGGGAACCACACTACCCATCTGCCAGTTGTCATACTGTGGCAGCTGCATGTTGCTGTGATGCTGAAAGCTATGCCACTGGTATTTCAAATACCAGCAGGGTCACCCATGGTGGACAGGTTTCAGTAGAGTTTCCAGACTAAAACAGACTAGGAAGATGGACCTGGCCACCCACCCTGTGAATAGCAGCGGAGCCTTGTCTGATATAGTGACGGAAGGTGAGAGGATGGCGCAAAAAAGAGACCACGTGGAGTTCTGCTCTGCTGTACATAGGGTTGCTGGGAGTCGGAATCGACTTGACAGCACTAACGACAAAAATTTAGACCATTACAAGATGATTATAAGAAACATTGTCCTTAAAAGTGGATCTTCTAGCGTTTGCTTAACCTGAGAATAAAGGATATAGGGAAAATCTTACTAAAAATTTGAACTAATTTTGGGACTACCTAGACAGAATTGTAGGATACATTAAAGAAATGTACTTCCATTTGTGTACCGATAGATTAACTGTTATCAAATAGAGGACCATTTGAAAATACACTCATGAATTAATAGGTAACAATAATATGTATTTAGAAAAACAGTAATCATCAATGTGTACTTACAAAGTATTTGAAAAAATTTTCTTTAAGGAGGTAAAATCTTCCCCTTTATCTTGATGATGCTATTTGTTTATCAAACATAGTAGCTTACACACTGAAGATACTCAACACATAATAAATTGTGCATTTTTATCTTATGTATATTTCAGAAGTCTATAAATAAAGGTTTATTAACTGTTTTTGGAAAGCAAATTTGAAAAATTGTGAGTTGAAAGAAAGAAAAGGTTTTTTTGATAAGTTTGTTATGAATATAATCAGATCAGTATCTGGTTTATTCCTTAAGGTGAATACTTCAGTTGTAAAATTTTTTTGAGTTTTTAAATTCTAAAATGCTTCTCTTTAGTTGGGGAAAGAATTAAGGTTATGGTTATTCTCTTGTAATAGTCAATATTAATTAATTAAGTATTATATACAGATGATGCTATTTACTCCTCTGCACTAAAATTGCCCAATCCAAAAATGCCCCTGGCTTTGAATGCGAGGCACTTACATTCAGATTGTGTAGGCAACACAAGTGTGGAAGATAGGTATTTTATCTCATGCAGCACAGCTATGTTTTTATTTAAAAATTTCTCTGTAATCTCTTTGATATATTTTATTTTTTGTCTTCTTTTGAATTTTTATGCATAGAAAACAAAGTGTTTCCCAGCAATATGCCTCCATTACATTTCTTTTTTTCTAAAGAAAGAAAGTATTAAATTTGTTTTTACGCAGTCTTACAAGTTGTCTTTAGAAACTTATAGCAAAACTGTATGTATTTTTACCAAACCAACCTGCTGTTCCAGGTATGACTAATTTAAGAGAATACAAAATCTGTAATTGAATTTGAGTATATTAGTAAACAGTCTGTTTGTATTGCATTTATATAAGGACACCAAGTGATTTTTTTTTATGACTAATTCAATTAAAACAAAAAGACCCTGTAACTAACCCTAGTGGACAGAAACTTTTAGATGTGTAGAAACAGGGTTGTTTTAAAATCTAAATATAGTATAATTAAAAACATGTATATTTTGCCTGTTTCAGGCTACTCTTAGTTGAGATATTTAAGAAAACAAAGATTCTTCAGCTTCAGTAACTTCTGAGCTACCAGTAATGGATAGGTACACTTAAGTTTGTTTAACGTTATTTCTGATGACTTTGGATTTTATATACAATTGTATAACGGGAGTTAATACTTAGGGAAGTCATACATCTTCATGTAAACTTGGATCTGAAAACTTTTCTGGAATAACTTGGCATGTCATCTAGTCAGTAGGTGAATAATCATATGTAAATTTTTTTGCCAGTAAATTGTTTCACAGTTTCGTTCTGGCTAAATTGCTGCCCTTTCCATCTCTTTAGCACATTAAAGAGGAAAAACAAGAATCTGAATTTCTACCGTCAGCTGGGGGAACATTTAACATCTCCATCAGTGGTGGTAAGTACCTATTGGTTTTGATTTCTGACTTTTTTTTAACCATTTGAAAGCAAATAGTCCCTAAGTTTAAGTTAGAAATGCTTTGTCACAGGGTGTAGAGGGTTGAAAAGAAGAACTCAGTTATCATTTAGTATATGTAATCAGTGCCTTGGAAATGGTCATATGTTCTGACATCTAAGTGATACATAAACTATAATGATCTTTACTATTCTAGTTTAAGCAATCTGGAAAATGTCTTATTTTACCTGATTATACTTAACATGCATCTCAGTATATTTCCATAGATCTCAACAGCTTGTGTTAGAAATTAATCCCCCAGTAATATTCATAAATTAATATTGTGTTCTCCATTGATATATGTATGGTATTTTTTCTTGTAAGAAAAAATTTTGTGTAACGTGAGTGTATTATTTCTTTATTGCAGATATTGATGGTTTAATTACTCAGGCTTTGCTGACGGGTAACTTTGAGAGTGCTGTTGACCTTTGTTTACATGATAACCGCATGGCTGATGCCATTATATTGGCCATAGCAGGTGGACAAGAACTCTTGGCTAGAACCCAGAAAAAATATTTTGCGAAATCCCAAAGCAAAATTACCAGGGTATGTTATTATAAAAACAGATAAACAATAATATTTATCTGATTGTAAAAGCAGTACACTCTTACTATAAATAATTGAAATGCAGAAAAGAGTAAAGAACAAAAAACTCACCCATAATTTCTTGACCCAGAAATAGTTATTGTTAATAGTTTGGTGTGATTATTCTAATTTTTGTTCTTTGCATATATAATTGTTAAAATGAAAAATAGTTTTCATATTTTTATCGTAGAAAAGTTAGAATGTGGAAAATTTTAAAGATAAAAATTTTAACACCCCCTAATTCTTCCGTCAGATTGGTATGTATCTTTTCTTACCTCTTTCTATGTATTTGTAGAATTTTTTAAAACAGAATGAGGATCAAATATGTATATATGTTTGTGGTTTTACTTATAGATATCATCACTTATATTGTGAACATTTTTTTCCCATATCATTAAAGATTCTTACAAAAATTTTTAATTGCTGTATAATATTCTATAGTAAAGATATATTATTTCCCTTATTTTGGGGTGTTTGGGTAATTTCTAGTATTTTCATAATATGGGTAAGATAGTGATAAACATTCTTGTTGTGCCTAAAGATTTGTACGAATTTCTAATTGTCTAATGAGGCTGTAGGCCTAGGAAAGGAGTTTCCGGTGCAGAGGGTCTGTACATTTGTAAGCCCATGCTTGATGTTATTACATTTCTTTCCATAAAAGTTGTCCCAGTGTTCAGTCTCATCAGCACTGGTCGTTGTTGTCTCCCCAGCCTTGTCTTGTGTTGTGCCCTCCCCTGTTGTCTTAGAGCCACACTGGCTGCCTTGCAGTTCCTCGTACACTCCATGTGCCTTTCTCCGTCGTGACTTTACACCTAGTGTTCCTTTGGCCTGGGATGTTTTTTCTTCCTGATGAAGTTAATGCTGACTTTATGTCTCAGATGTCTGTATACTCAGAAAGTTTTTCCTGATCCATCAGACCAGGTCATGTCTTCCTGTTAAATGTTTTGATAACACCCTATACTTCTCAGCATTTTATACAATATGTTTGTGCGATTTTTTTTTGAGGAAAAATACCATCTTTTATTTCAGTTGGTTCAAAGATATACTTCACTTTGCTGCTGCTTTATTCTGCATGAAATAGTGTCACAAGTAGTTTTGAAAGATATTATTGGTTAGCCAGAGTTAATTTTTATTAATATACCAAAGGCTTTTAATTCTCCCTTTGTTTTCCTTTCCCAAGCTAATTACTGCAGTGGTAATGAAGAACTGGAAAGAGATTGTTCAGTCTTGTGATCTTAAAAATTGGAGAGAAGCTTTAGCTGCAGTATTGACTTATGCTAAACCAGATGAGTTTTCAGCCCTTTGTGGTAAGAAAAGGAACTTTATATTTATATTACATATATGGCATATATGTATGCCATATACATATGGCATATATGTATTCCCACATATATGGGAATATATATGGCATATATATTCTCATATGGCATGGTATATTGTAAATAAAATTAATGACGACTTTTATTAGAAATTTTTGTAAACCTACTAATCACAAATAAGAAAAAGAGGTTCTCATTTGAATACTTTTCTTGGAATTATTAACTACATTACTTCCCCATACCTAGTCATTGTTATTAATAATATTGTTTAATGATTTTGGTTTCAGACAGACCAGCCGTGGAATCTTGCCTCTGAGAGTTACTAGCTGTATGACCTAGGAAAAATTACTTTCTAAGCCTTAGTCTATTCATATGTAAAATTATACATAATCAGCTCTCACTTAATAAATGTTAGCTTGATAAAATTAATAATTATAACATTTGAGTAGAAATTACCATTAAAGACCATGGTTAAACTGGTGGCTAAGGAATAATATTCATTATTTGCAAGAACAGAAGCTTCAGGCTGCTAGTATAAGAACCAACAACCGTGTGCTACTTTGAAGGTATTATGAGAATATGAAAATTATATTAACTTTATTATCATAAATAATTTATAGCAGTCTTAGCTACCATTGATGTTTATTTCAAATGCGTCATATTTTAGTCTACTGCTTACAAAAGTTATCTGATGTAATGAAATGGAGTTAAATGTTCATTAGGATTTTTCTGTTCAAATATTATTCCCATTTATTATTTTTTCTAATACAATTAATGGGAATCCATTCTGCAGCAAGATATAGACTCTTGTGAAATCATTTATTGTATACAGTTTGTCACACACTTCCATTCATTTAACAAATAAATATTTACTGAGCATTTACATGACAGAGTGATTTTGTCTCTTCCTGCTACTTATTGGTTGTGAAGTTTAATCTGTACTTGTGAAAATATTATTGGGCTGCTCACGACCTCATATACAGGTTGCCTTGGATATAATCTTGTTTTGTTTTCCTCTTGATCTATAGATCTTTTGGGAACCAGGCTTGAAAGTGAAGGTGATAGCCTCCTGCAGACTCAGGCGTGTCTCTGCTATATTTGCGCAGGGAATGTAGAGAAACTAGTTGCATGTTGGACTAAAGCTCAAGATGGAAGCAACCCTTTGTCTCTTCAGGTTAGTATCTTTGGAATGAAAGGTGCTTCCTTTTTAGTGTTGTCTTTCACCCTCCTTGTATTCTAAAAATTGATTTGTTCCAGAAGTTTATCACTTTCACCCTACTTATTTACACATTAGAAGTTTTTGTGTTGGATGATTATGTGTATTTATTGTTATATTTGGAGGGGCAAAGTTTGAGATGATGGGATAGTAACATGGGGTTGCTGCAACTGTTTGTGAGATCATGGTTGTGACTTGGTAGTTTATTGGGGGAAGTAGGTGGCAAGAGCATGAAAACGGGCCTAGGGTTTACCTCTTCTTACTCATGCTCCCCTCTCTGCCTCCAGTGACCCTGTCTGCCTTGGGCAAAGAAAGAAGCAATGTGGGGTAAGGAATGGGAGGCATCCCCAGTACCAGTAGAGAATCTTCATGGTTAAGGGAAAATGGAAGTAAGGGGTAAAATGGAATCCCATGTAGCACCAGTACCCGGGCAAGAGAGGAAGTGAAAAAATGTGGGGACTGTTCTCAGGCACTGGGTAACTATACGTTTAGATTTTTGTCCTAAGCATTTAATCAGCAGAGTCTCATGATATTTCAGTCTAATATTTATTTTTCTCTCTGGAAAGAGATTTTGTCAGTAGGGTTGTTGCTTTAAAGATCACTCTATTGAAACTGAAAATCTGGTACGACATCAAGATTTTCATTCTAAGTGCTTCTGAGAGAAAACACACTTGTTTCACACTCCTGGATTTGTGTGCCTATAAAGGGCAGGATATTCTTGTGCTTTATACCTGAAGCATAGCTCCCCATTGTTGAAAGAATTGGTCTTGAAGAGCAACATGAGAAACTGGGTGACATTTGGATGTCACCTCGTAGTAGTACTGTTTTTATAGTACATATAGATAGTATGATGTGGTCTCTCCTAGTTCCTCCTGTACCTACAGGAACACAGTTTCTCCCTTCAGACCTCTGCGTATCACTTTCACTTTGGATATATGCCTGTTTTAGCTCACAAGACAAGTATCTGGCAGTTTAAGGATGTTTAGGAGAAGGTAGTAACCTATACCCCATCCATGAGTAAGAGACCTTCCTCCTTACTTTTTCAGTTCCGTAAATGGTGGTCAACTATACCATACCTTTCTAAGAGAGATGATGATAAGTACTGTACTTCTAATAGGTTTTGGAAATCTTAGTAATTCATTATCTTTTCCAGCTTCCTCTCATACACATCTTGGTATCTTTGTTTCTCTTTCACTCTTCCCTTCTTTTTCTCATTTAGGATCTGATTGAGAAAGTTGTCATCCTGCGGAAAGCTGTACAACTCACCCAAGCCATGGACACTAATACTGTGGGAGTTCTCTTGGCTGAGAAAATGAGTCAGTACGCCAATTTGTTGGCAGCACAGGGCAGTATTGCTGCAGCCTTGGCTTTTCTTCCGGAAAACACCAACCAGGTAATTAGAATTGATCATTTTTCTTCTTTTAATGTCTAAGTAAAGTGAGTCCAGTAAATAGCACTCAGTATTCAACATAAGCATACTAGTAGGTGGAATGTTTGGGAGCAGTTGAATTTCCATTACCTGCATGTAGGTGAATGTTATTAACAGTTCTTCAAGGATCATTTACCCAAGCTGTGTCAGAAAGGTAGGATGCTCTTGTAGTGTGATAGGTCCCTTTGTACTGGGGCATAGTATTTGAGGAAAATAAGTGGGAAAAGAACCAACTTTTTGTTTCTTTAGCCAAATGCTGATGCTGTGTATAGGGTTCTTTGTATGAGTCTTCTATGTTGAAAAGCTATAAATGTTAATATTAATGTTAATTGAACAAATGGGGTTCTAATTTTTAAATTCCCCACAAGTGCCACCCCAGATATTAGCAAAGAAATTCATTCTATATGCCATTTCAGTCTGATACCATCTGTGGGTGAGTATATTTTTAAAGTATTCAAGGCAGAGGGAACTACATTACATTCCTAATTTAGCGTCTTCATTTGGTGTGCAGTAAAACTCAGGCTTTTTCATAATTTTTGTTTCAATTCAATTCAATAAGTAGCTGAACATACAGTGATGAACAAGAATTGTTCTTGTTGAACAATTGTTCTTGATGCACAAGCTTTCTAAATTGTTAATGAGAATATTAGATAGAATAGCAACATAGTCTTTATGTTGACTTTGGCATAGTAGTTTTTTGGGGTTTTTTTGTTTTTTTTTTTTTTGTGTGTGAGGAAGATCAGGCCTGAGCTAACATCCATGCCAATCCTTCTCTTTTATTTGCTGAGGAAGACCGGCCCTGAGCTAACATCTATTGCCAATCCTCCTCCTTTTTTTTTTCCATTTTTTTTCTCCCCAAAGCGCCAGTAGATAGTTGTATGTCATACTGCACATCCTTCTAGTTGCTGTATGTGGGACGCTGCCTCAGCATGGCCGGACAAGCGGTGTGTTGGTGCGCACCCAGGATCCGAACCTGGTCCACAAGTAGCGGAGCACACGCACTTAACAGCTAAGCCACGGGGCCGGCCCCCATAGTAGTTTTATATGACTTTTTACTTAATAGGGTCTCATTATTATATTGAGATATAAGACCCTTTATTTTAAGACTAACTTAATCTAAGACCTTTAGATCTTCTAGCCTCAGAGTTAAACTCTATTTCAATGCGATTTATAACCACATACATTTTCTGTACATTAGTCCTCATGCTTTTCTTTGGACTTTTAACGAGCATTCTTTATGCAAAAATCATAATTTTGATGTTACTTCCTCCTGCATATCGCAGTAGACACTTAGTGTTTTCTGGGGAATATGTCCTGAGACTTTGTGATGTCATTATATAATTCTCCTCCATAAAAGGCAATAAAGTATACCTAAAAAGTTTAAATGACGTCTTGAAACCTTTAATGAATTTATGGAAATCTGTACTTTTTAAAGATATTAAAATTCTTGCTGAAATATGTTAACATTGCTTTTTTGTTGTTTGTTATTATCTAGAACACGTATATGGTCAACTCATATGTTTTGTAGATCTGGATAATTGTAGATGTGTATAAGCTACCCTAAGTTTAACATCTTACTCTCTTAATTTATTTCAAACATCTCTTTTTTAAATTAATTTTCGTTTCTTTCTTAGATCACCATTTTCTTCCATTACCATCTTTAGCACTTGATTCTCTTTGGGGACCTTTTTTCCCTACAAAGAAACAAAGTTAGATCTTTTTAACTACTTTTGTGATTTGCGAGAATTAGTTGAGTACAAGAAAACAACAAAAGAGCAGTGATGATAAACCACATTGATCTTACATACTACTCTGTGGCGGGCAGAATTCAAATCTCAGCCTGAGTTAAATTACAAGTTACACTATATATCATGGACCTTTGGTGTCAGTCTTGAGTATTAGAAACCATGATGTCAAAACCTAATGTACCAGGGTCTGTTGTATAATACACAGCATATGGACAAAAATCATATGCATAATCAAGCTTACTTTAAGAAAATCAACATGCTGTCATATAGTTGGGTGAACTCTTAACAATTTGCTTTGTTTTCTCCCATTGCTTCTTATAGCCGAATATTGTGCAGCTTCGTGACAGACTTTGTAGAGCACAAGGAGAGCCTGTACTAGGGCAGGAATCACCTAAAATTCCTTACGAGAGGCAGCAGCTGCCCAAGGGCAGGCCTGGACCAGTTGCTGGCCACACACAGATGCCGAGAGTTCCATCTCAACAATATTATCCCCATGTGAGTGATGTGCTATTCAAATTGGTGGTTTTAGTTTGTTGGGTTAGAGACCTTATCTGCTATGATAAAGCTAGACGACATATTGTTTTAATAGTTACACATTTTATATTCTTGAAAGTGGTTTTTTGGTGGTTGTTTTGTTTTGTTTTGCTGAGGAAGATTAGCCCTGAGCTAACATCTGTGCCAGTCTTCCTTGACTTTATACGTGGGTTGCCACCACAGCATGGCTGGCGAGTGTTGTAGGTCCAGACCTGGGATCCAAACCTGCAAACCCAGGGCCGCCGAAGCGGAACACGTTGAAGTTAACCACTACGCCACGGGGCTGGCACCTTGAAGGTGGTTTTTATGATCTTTTTAAAAATCATTCCTTTGATCTGGTCAAACATTATATTTTAGATATAAATTAACTTAAGCTCTCTAGGGAGATTTCTTCTTATTTTTCCATCACTCAAACTTCCCTTGCACGTGTACATCTGTTCTTGAAAATTCTACAGTTTGATTCATCTAACAAGTAAAGTAGCAGGAACAATTTTGTGGGTGATTTGGTTAATTTTATGAAATATTTTTAGAAAATAGTTTTTCTTTGAGTATTCTTTTCTGACTCATTAGTATAGGTTTGCTTTGTCTTCGGTGTCAGGGTGATAAAGAATATCCAGAATACAGACTCTTTTTGGACAACTTGGATATTAGAGAAAAGTGAATGATGGAATGTTTATGAAGCTGTCGGTCATGGAGAATGTGAAGATAATTAGATAATTCTTATTGATTAATTAATTTACTTATTAAGTTAAAATTACCAAGCATTTAGTAGCATAAAATATAGCCTCTTAATGTCTTTTACTATTTCATGTAGAAAATTATATTTCCAGACCAGCAGATAACCCTCATGTTCTTAAATGAGAAGTATATTTTCATAAGTAATAAGTGGTCTTGACTGATAACAAAGTTAACAGGTACTCTGCCCATTTTAAAATAGAACAAATTGCTGATAGAATTGACAGGATCTTTTTTACATTTCGTTCTGGAAAAAGTAAATATGAAATCATGAGAAACTAAAAAAAATCAATTCATGTTCTTTTGTCTATTATACTTTTGATTAGTACTTAATCAGGATAGATTACATTTGAATATAACTGTAAATGTCTAGAGAACTCTCTGTTTTGTTTTTTCATTCGTTTGACAAATATCTGAGAGCCTCCTCTGAGTGCCTGTCTTTATTCTACCTATTGAGGATATTGGTAAACAAAACAGATTAAATTCCCCACTCTTGTGGCGATTGTGCCAGACTTGGAAAGTCTGTGACATAGGAGAGCAAATCATATGATGGCTGGGAAAACTGAGAAGTGGAGAGGTCAAGCGACCAGCCAGAGTTTTAAGATATAGAGTTTGAATTTCTCAGCATTGTGTGGCTAGTCGATGGCCAACTTGCAATTAGAACTCCCAAGCACCTTGAGTTCTGCCACACTGTCTTTCAGGGTACCAAAGTAAGGCACTCTCTACATTGGAGGAAGAGAATATTTACTCTTTATGTCCTTGGGTTTATCTGTCTTTCTGGGGAAACATAAAAATATTGAAAGACTTTTGTTATACTTTGACTTAGCAGTTTCATACTTTAAGAAAAACAAATTCAATCATAAATTAAACAGTAATTTTTCTTGATGAAAGTTTATGAATATGCTGAATAAGGATACTAGCTTTTGGTTTTAGAGGAATATTTGTAGGCAGAAGTAAAGGGATGAAAGGGAGGCCAGATTAGTAGGAGTTCCACTCCCATTTTGACCAGCACATCTTTTCTATTAATTGTTTATATATTGGAGTTTCAACAACAATTTGCTTGACAAAAAAGATTTTGATGGCTTAAAAAAAAAACCCTCTGGACTGCAGGGTAAGCAGCATGGTGTAATGTAGTGAACACTGGCCTGGGAATCAGGATACTTGGAATCAGTCCTAGCTCCATCACCAATGAGTTGTGTGGACCTCAGCACGATCCTTCATTTCTCTGGGCCTTGGTTTTCTCAATGGTAAAGGGTGGGGATTAGACTGGATCAACTTGAATATTATTCTCTGATTGTATGATTCTCAGCCTCATATGGGACTAATATGATTTTTGTGGCTCTAATGAAATCCAGAAGAGGGAGCTTACAGCAATATGTTTACAGATCAAATAGTAGCATGAATACTATTAATGTTTCAAAATCACTTTTTTATTCAATTACCTTTTTTTTTTTGGCATGTCTTCTTTCTTTCCCTATTTACAGGACGTGGCTCTTCCCCCTTATTCTTGACACTTGAATGGCATTGTTCTTTGTGCTTTGATTTAGATTTTTATATTGATTTTTCTGCTGCCTCCCTCCACCTGTTTTGTTGTGAGTGTGTGTTGTTCTTCTGGAATCCCAGCTACCTGGAAAAGCAATTGCCTGACTAATGTATGCCATCTTTCTGCTCATATTTTTTGCTTTGCATCTGGCTATTAATGCCATTTGGGTTTTTTTTTTTCCCTTCTTTTAACATTTCCATTTTTTATTTTCTGTGATTGTATTTCTTTGTTCAATTCAGGTTAGAATTGCCCCTACTGTCACTACCTGGAGTAACAAAACTCCTACTGCCCTTCCCAGCCATCCACCTGCAGCCTCTCCCTGTGACACACAGGTATATCCTTCATTATTCCTCTTTGAGCAGAATTCCGCTCACTTAAATACATATAGTTATATAATCTCTGCCCCCTTTTCTCAAGTTCCCCTCCCCCCATCTGTCTGCCTGCTTGCATTTTAATGCTTTTAGGATCCAAGAAGCAGTTTTTAGCACAATTTATTTTCTTATCCCTCTCTCCTTCTTTTGTACTGCTAAATTGACTTGAGCTAGAAAAACATCAACCAAGGTTCCAACAGTGGTTTAAGTCTGGTTTCACTGAAGATTTTTTTCTTTTTCTTTTTTTCTTTTTGAGCACTGCAGAAATTGAAAAGAAGCTAAAGTTCCCTTGTGGCATTTATTCTTATATTTCCAAGTGTGGATTAGTGGCTGGAATTTAGTAGAGATGGAAAATCCTGGTGGCATATTATAAATATCATTGACACCATTTTATGAGGCTATTAGCATCTGTTGCCATTCATTGCAGTTATTACTTTGGACCTGTCTGATCTTTAAATCACTCAGAATGTCTTGCTCAGAAAATGTGTTCTGAAGGAGATAGAATGTAGAAAATGCAATATTTCTTATGTAATAAAATTAAAAAAAAAAACAATTCCATTTCAGAGATTATAAATCTATCTGGTAAGATTCTTGGTTCTAAATGTAATCCTCCTTTTTACTGTATTCTCATTTCCCAGGGAGAAAATCCTCCACCTCCAGGTTTCATAATGCATGGAAATGTTAATCCAAATGCTGCTGTACCTCAGCTTCCCACATCTCCAGGTCATATGCACACCCAGATACCACCTTATCCACAGCCACAGCGTAAGTAGCGTGACCCTGAAGTCCTTCCACATAGGCATGTCTTCTCTAATGTAGTAAGCGTTTACTTTGAAGCTCCAAAGCCATGATGAAATTAATTTTGACAAGTAAGGAAAGAACCATTCTGTGTAGGAGTGGAGTCCTTGCTATAGAGAAACATGGTTTCCCTAGGAAGCATCCTGAATCAACATGCTAGGAAACAGTTCCTGTGTCAGTCCATTCAGAATTGTTGGCTCCTGTTCCTGAGCCTTTACTAAGACCTATTAAACAGAGTCAGTTTTCCCATGATTTTGGTATAAAAAAATAGAATTTTAGAAATTATTTGGTACATATTCTTTTCCTTCAGTCAAGATGAGACAAATCATTTTTGGAAAAATGGTTCCAAGGGACATTTGTTGATGTTGTTTTCCATTTATTTTATTTTTTTAAGAAATAGACTTTATTTTTTAGAACAGTTTTAGGTTCACAGCAAAATTGAGTGGAAAGTACAGAAAGTTCCAGTAGCCCGCCTGCCCCCATGCACAACCTTGCCCACTTTCAACATCCTGCATCCCAGTGGTACATTTGTTAGAGTCAGTGAGCCTGCATTGACACATCATTATCACCCAAAGTCCATAGTTTACTTTAGGGTTCACTTTTGATGTTGTACATTCTATGAATTTTGACAAATGTATAACAATGACGTGTATCTACCAGTGGCTTTTGATTTTTTAGAAAATATTTACACTTGGAAAGTAAAATATCACCATTATTTTAAAATTTAAATGAAGAGCAAAAAAATAAAAATCTCAAAGGGGAAAATTATATGACTAAATAACTATTACAAAAACAAGAGGCTGTTTCCTAGTAAGAACTAATCTGAATGAGCATGTTCCATTCTAAAATGGATGTTCTTACTTAACATGAATACAAATTTGATACAACTTTTCACTGAAGTGCTCAACGTGAAAGTGCAATCTTCAGAACAGAACAAGTACAGTTCTACTAGGTTCACTCCATAGAGGTTCATACCTACCCCTGGTCATGCACAATGTGCTAATATTAAGATCTCTAATCTGGATTCAGGTTTTTGCATTAAAACATTAGTTGGCTGCCTGATTGCTTACTAACCAACTATGTACACTATGTAAAATATTATATAGTAATTGTTTTGTCAGGTAGCATAGAGAGTTGACTGTTAATCTGGAACTGCACTCAAACTCAGAATTTGAGTAGCTGATGATTTTACTAGATGTTGGAGAAGATAATTTGATTCATAACAGTAGTACTCACCCTATGGTGGGGGAGATCTTAAGCTGCCTAAAGATCTTGATCTTTAGCCTTTACTGTAAAGGGGAGTGCAATGGATGTGTAATTCCTGCATGGTTCCATCTGGTGGCAGGTAGGTGTCACTGCAGTCTTTTCACAGGAGCAAGAAGTCTCAGAAAAGGGTCAGGCTTGCAGTACTTGGGTCTGATGAGTCAAAGATTTTCATAGCCAGCAGCAATCTGGAGATGGCAGGTTTCAAATGTTGGATCCAATAACTTTTAGTACATTTAGGGCATCTGAGCTGTCAAAAGCATAACATAAGTGTTACTGTTTGGTTGTAACTTATTGTTATAAGAAGAATGATGAAAATAATTTCCATAGAATGAGATAACTTTGGTTTTCTGTTACTGTCTGAATAAACTTGTGACTAATTAAAATTTCTGTTTCTTCTCCTTGGTGTAGCTTATCAACCAGCCCAGCCGTATTCCTTCGGAACAGGGGGGTCAGCAATGTATCGACCTCAGCAGCCTGTTGCTCCTTCTGCTTCCAACGCTTACCCTAACACCCCTTACATACCTTCTGCTTCTTCCTATTCTGGGCAGTCTCAGCTGTACACAGCACAGCACCAGGTCTCTCCACCTCCCTCCAGCCCTGCTGCTTCTTTCCCTCCTCCCTCTTCCTCTGGAGCATCCTTCCAGCATGGCGGACCAGGAGCTCCACCATCATCTTCAGCTTATGCACTGCCTCCTGGAACAACAGGTACACTGCCTGCTGCCAGTGAGCTGCCTGCATCCCAAAGAACAGGTCTGCGCTTGAAAGAGATTTGGTTTGGCTCCCTCCTTTATTTTTCATGAACACATGGGTGGATAGAGGGGAATTATTTCCAGCTGTTTGTAAACTGGGTAATGTGAGGTGTTGATTGAGCTTTTATAACAAATTCTAAAACTATTTCTAAAAGGGTGATTCTCCCATAATGAACTTTAACTGCTGAATAAGGAAAGCTTTAGAGCATCAAAAGGGTAAGAGTTTATAATCTGCCAATGAACTTAGAATAAGTGGTAAGAAATTAATTAGCAAGGTAAGTGGTGTTTGGAACCAGATTTAATTGACACTTTTTTTTACTAGAGCTAAACTATGCTCTATGTTGTTACTGAGAAGTTTTCACTTTTTACAATTGTGCCTTAAACTCATTCATGGAGATTAAACTGTACAGGGTCTTAATGAGGTTGTACAAATTTTATAATTATGTTTATTTGTAAAACTGAATAGGGATCTCAGTATGCTTATCTAAAGGAAAAAAGTGAGAGACAGCAGAAAGTCAGTGTACAGTAGTGCAGTGATTCTCCATTTAGGGTAATACCACCCTCTCAAACATTTTGGAAATTTCTAGTTTTTTTGTTGTTTTTTGTTTTTTGTCAAGTGGTGTAGTTATGCCTGAAATTTTCTAATTAAAATCCTAATTTTAGGGCCAGCCCTGTGGTGTAGCAGTTAAGTGCGCGCACTCTGCTGCTGGCGGCCCGGGTTCGGATCCCAGGTGCACAGCGACACACCGCTTGTCAGGCCATGCTGTGGCAGCGTCCCATATAAAGTGGAGGAAAATGGGCACGGATATTAGCTCAGGGCCAGTCTTCCTCAACAACAAAATAAAAGAGGAGGATTGGCATGAATGTTAGCTCAGGGCTGATCTTCCCCCCACACACACATACAAACACACACTAAATAAATAAATATAAAATCCTAATTTTAAATTATTTTTATAGTGAAATACACGTTTTATAAATTCTTTTCCTCTCTCATGTTAGACCATTGGAGCATTATACTAATTTTTTATGGGTAGTTTATGTTATCTGATTTTCATTTTGGGATCGTAAAGGGTCCTCAAAAGGATGCGTTATGAAAAGGGATCAGTGAATCAGGGTTAAGAACCATTAGCATAGTGGTTAAGACAGGCTTTGGAATTAGACTTCTTGGGTTTGTATCCCAGCTTCACTACTTTATAGTTATGTGACCTTGAGTTGAGTAAGTTACTTAACATCTTTAAGCCTCAGTTTCCTCAGAATAATAGTAGTACCTACTCATAAGCTTATGAAAAGGATTGAATGCATTAATACTTTAAAAGTGTTTAGGGACAGTGACTGCAAAGTTAGCTGTGATTACATAAAATCTCACTCAGAATTAGAGCTCTGTGCCTTTAGGTGTTTGAACATAGTTTCCCTGTCAGATTATAACTGATGGTTTTGAACTAGAGGGGCAAAAGGTGAGTGAGTCTTGCTTTGCTCCTAATACTGAAGGTGCTTCTGGGGATTCCAGTATATATCTTTCTCCTTTTATGTGCTAAGCAGTAGCTTTAATTACTGAAAACAGTTGTCATAAAATAGTATCTATTGAAAGTATTCCTTTCTAATAAAGTCTTATGCATCCAGAATTATACACGTATGTCCTCCTCTCTTTGATATATAATATTAAAGCACAAAGTATCAAAAATCACACACATAGACACAATATGTTTCACCCTTTAGTGCACAGATAAAATTTCTATAATTTTCAATACATATACTTCAGTAGGTTGATAGAGAGGAGTGCTAATTCAGTTGTTCAAAAAAGAGTTCAAAAAATTACCTTTTAAAACCTGAATCAAGGGGCCAGCCCGGTGGCGCAGTGGTTAAGTGCACGCGCTCCGCTTCGGTGGCCCGGGATTAGTGGGTTCGGATCCCGGGTGCGCACCGACGCACCACTTGTCAAGCCATGCTGTGGCGGCGTCCCATATAAAGTAGAGAAAGATGGGCTCGGATGTTAGGCGAGTCTTCCTCAGCAAAAAAGAGGAGGGTTGGCACCGGATGGTAGCTCAAGACTGATCTTCCTCACAAAAAAAAATAATGAAAAAAAAATAAAACTTGAGTGAAGACAGTATCTGAATAGTTGGGTAATAGAGTTCTTGAGTGAGAGATGGGTTCAAAGCCCCCCTTAAAAAGTGGTGCAGGGAATCGAAGTGAATTTCATTTATTGAACATACATTGGACGTGTTCCAGCACTTGCCATATATTTTCTTATTTAATTCTCACAACCGTGAGAAATAGGAATAATTATTTTTTTTAAAAATTGACTGAGGAAACTTGCGTTTTCTAGGAGTTTTATAACGTTGTCATGCTTGCACAGTCATAGTCTCCAAGTTGAGATACAAACCCAAGTCTCTCAGTCTTCAAAGCCCATGTTCGTCCTTCTGTACCAGATAGTTTAGTCCTGATGTGATAGAAATAGCTATCAGTGTTGGAATTACAAAAATCATTTAGCAACACTATTTTAGGGACTGGTTACTTCATCATCTAAGTTAAATATTTGCATGGGTATTTTCTTCTCCCTAAGTAAAAGTGCATTTGGCCATGAGATAACGTCTTTGACTATATACAAAGTCAGAATGTTGTAACCTGGCTGAGAAACAGAGTGACTAATAGGAAGAAGAAGCCAAACAAACATTTTTCAATATTCAGCATGCACTAAGCTAGCTGCTTTGTTACCTCTTGCATGTTAATAGTCCCCTGCACTTAACAGTTACAGCTTTACATATTTTATTTTTTGATTTCCTAAAAATTTTGCTTAGGTTATACAAATAATTGTGGCTGGAAATTTTATCTTTGTTCTAATGTGTCTTAGATCATATGGTTCTCTGTAGGACTTGGAAATTCCGCTTGTCCAGCGTATAATTCTTGACAGACACTAGGATTTTTAAGCCTTCTAGCTGTTAGTGAACCGCAAAATTATGTGCCCATGGCTTAGAGAAACTAATGTTGCAATCATCAAAACATTCAGTAAAGTCTTAATGAGTACCTGTTCAGTCTATATCAGAATTATTCCAGACAGAAGTAGGAGGCAGAAAAGGACAGTACATTTCTGATGATCAGCACATAGCTTTGCTGTAAGTTTGCACATAAAATTTGCATTTGGGCCAAATTTTGGAAAGCCTTAAATGCCAGGGTAAGAAGTTTATACTTCATACAGTAAGAAGAGAAATTCTCATGAAGGAGTTTGAACTGCTGAGAGGCATCGTCAGAGTGGTACCTGCAGGAGGTTAATCTGGACGTTCTACCAAATAGACTGTGGGCAGCATGGCGCAACCAGAGGCAAGGCAAACAGGCCCTTGCCCAGTTCTCGAGATAAAGTGGGAACAGCCTGAGTTACGATAGTGCCGTGTTGTTTCAGTGGTGGCAGCACAGAAAGCAGGAAGTTTGTTTGCCCTGTTTTACTGTCTAGGATAAGTAGGATACTGCCTGTCACTTTTTGTTTTTTTTTTTTGGTCTGTCGTTTAATGGGTGCTTATTACTAAGGGAGAGCCCTTTCAAATAATGAAGGCCCTAGAATTTTACTCAAAAAGATTGTTTTCTGATAAAACGAACTTCAAGCTATCCTGAAGCTCTCTTTGAGTGAACATTGATTTTGTTAAACAATGGAAAATTTGATTTAGGTAGATAGTCTTGTGCTTCTTCACATAGAAGAGTCTTGAAGGGGCATAATATTGCATATTTTCGGGCCGGCCCCGTGGCTTAGCGGTTAAGTGCATGCCCTCGGCTACTGGTGGCCTGGGTTCGGATCCCGGGCGCGCGTTGATGCACCGCTTCTCCGGCCATGCTGAGGCCACGTCCCACATACAGCAACTAGAAGGATGTGCAACTATGACATACAACTATCTACTGGGGCTTTGGAGAAAAAAAAAAGGAGGATTGGCAATAGATGTTAGCTCAGAGCCGGTCTTCCTCAGCAAAAAGAGGAGGATTAGCACAGATGTTAGCTCAGGGCTGATCTTCCTCACACACACAAAAAATATTGCATATTTTCATGAAACAGTGTTGTGAAAAAAATTTTTTGAATTTTCATAAACATTCTTCTGGTCAAATTATAAGTACCTGGTTTTAACCTTTTAACTAAAGGAAAGGAGCATGATAGCTTTCCTTCCTTTTCTTCGGAAAATTCTGTTTTATCTCATGTCATTGGAAAATGACCTCAAGGATTCATGTCTTTCTAAATTTTAATTTTTAATTTTGTGACCCTTTTTTTCCCAATGTGACATGCTAGGCCTATGGGGGAAAGGAGAGGTATATGGTTGACAAGGATGCTCTATTCTCTCCATCTCAAATTATCTTCTAACCAAAGTCTCCATACCATCGGCACTAATATTTTTCTGTGAATCCACTGAAAAGTGTCTTAGCCAGTGCATACATCCTATCATTATGCTCCTGCAAGAATACCTACGAAGGTTCCCAGTGAGAAGTGGGATTCAAGTAAGGATGGTATACAGCTCCACTCCTGCATATGAGACCAAGCAGTTCCCTCTCCTTCCCCAAAGACCCTGTGGAGAACTAATCCCAACACTAAGGTGGATAAGGGTCTCCAGTATGTAGTGACATACCATATTCAGTTTTTAAATTAATTTTCCTTTGATTTTTATTAATTTTTCACTGTAGGTTTTTGAAAGACTCCAAATAGCATAAAGAATAAATTTAAAATTATCTGTAATTATGACACCCAAATATAACCACTAATAATTTAGGTTTATTTATTCACTTCATACACGTATATACATACATATATGTATTTTTGTATGTATGCTTGTATTAAAAGAACTTTTTAATGTGGTAAAATATACATAATATAAAATTTACCATTTTAACCATTTTTAAGTGTATACTTAAACCTTTATTTATTTGTTTATTTTCCCCCAAAGCCCCAGTAGATAGTTGTATGTCATAGCTGCACATCCTTCTAGTTGCTGTATGTGGGATACGGCCTCAGCATGGCCAGAGAAGCAGTGCGTCGGTGCGCGCCCGGGATCCAAACCCGGGCCGCCAGCAGCAGAGCACGCGCACTTAACCGCTAAGCCACGGGGCTGGCCCTAAGTGTATACTTAAACCTTAAGTACATTCACATTGTTGTACAACCATCATCAGTATCTATCTCCAGAACTTTTTCATCATCCCAAACTGAAATTATGTACCCTTTAAATCACTCCCCATTCCTCCCCATCCTAGGTAACCACTATTCTACCTTCTGTCTATATATATTTGACTATTCTAGGTACCTAATAGAAGTAGAATCATACAATATTTGTCCTTTTGTGACTGGCTTATTTCAGTGTCTTCAAGATTCATCCATGATGTAGCATGTATCAGAATTTCTTTCCTTTTTAAGGCTGAAAAATATTCCACTATATATATGTGTGTGTGTATACCACATTTTGTTTATCCATTCGTCTGCACATGGACATTTTGGCTATTGCGAATAATGCCGCTATGAACACAGGTATACAAATATCTGTTCGAGTCCTTGCTTTCAGTTCTTTTGGGTATAAACCAGAAGTGGAATTGCTGGATTAAATAGTAATTCAATGTTTAATTTTTTGAAGAGCCACCATACTGTTTTCCACAGTGGCTACACCATTTTACATTCTCACCAGCAGTGCACAAGGGTTCCAGTTTCTCCACATCCACACCAACACTTGTTTTCCGTTTTTTTGATTCTAGCCATTCTAATGGATGTGAAGTGGTATCTCGTTGTGTGCATGCATTTTTAAAGAATTGAGATCATAATGCACACACATAATTTTACATCTTACTTTTTTTCTTAATATTATGCCATGAGCCATTTTTCCATGCCCTTTAAAGTCATGTCATGTTTTAAAAAGAGTAAAGAGTTTCATCGCCATTTTATAGTTTTTTGAAACAGTAAAAAAGATAATCTCCTCTTTACAGTTTTATGAAAAAATTATGTCCAAGATTAAACTATGCTGTGTTGATTTTTTTTAAATGTTGAACGAGAGTATCATTTTGCACTTCTCTAATGAACCTCCATAATACTGTCTCTTGTAGATATTCATGTTCTTTATGAATATCTTGCTTTACCTAATGTTGCTATTAAAGTATATCTCTATAAAGTAGAGGTCAATTTAATTGTGTTTTTAAAAATTCATATTTCAACAGTCAATTTAAAGACAAATGCAAAAAGGTTGAAAGACATTAGAATTACAGCTGAAACAAAACTGCATTAAATTAAGAAGGGATTTGAACAAGGGTTATCTGGGCTGAAATAAAACAAATGGCTGAATACATTGCATGGTTGAAGTTAGCAGGAGTCAGTTAGGCATATATTTTGGGGAGAACTTTGATTATTGTACAACTGTTACTCTCTCTTCAGCAGACACCCCCACCCTCAAGTTATGCAGGCTAGCCAACTGGCTCTGTGTTCCTGTTGAGAATCTTTTGTTTCTGATTAGATTCAGTTTCACTCTGCAACTTTGAATTTGATTTGATTTCATTATAACTTTGGTGTCATCTTACTAAAGGGTGGTATGAAGTTGCTCTGCAAAATTTTTTGTGTTGCTAATAGTTTGTGAAATCAGGATACCCTCTTAGGCTTTAATACCCAGGGCTTAAGTCACTCCCATGAGGCTAGAGGAAAAACTGCCCTCATCTTCTGCTCCTGCCTCTCATGGGGCAGGGGAGGAGGGCATGTTGTTGAGACCACTCCTTGAAAAAAAGGGTCAAGGCCAAGGTATTTCCACTGCTTTTAGGTTTGTAATATATTGGCCCCCTCAGCCCAGAAGGTGAATTGTGGTGCTGGAGAATTCATCAGTAGTTGCAAATCAGGTCAATCCTCTGTCATAACGCACACACAATGACTCCCAGGGTTTTATTAACTATAGTCCTATGAGGGCATATCTTACATGGGGAGTTAGGTTGTAAAGTCATCATTTAAGGCAAAAATAGGAAATCACTTATAGTCAATTATCCTTGATCACTCCTTTCTTCAGTTAAGCCCTCGATGAAGAAGTTGGCTTGTGTTTAGGAGCTATATTGTGTGAAAACATCTATCCATGAACTCCACACAGTGAGATTTCAAGCTGTGGGATTACCTCTCCCACCTTGTACTTTCTCTGGGGTATGTGCTTCTTGAGTAGAGCTCAAATTGAATTGAACTCACTAATTAACTGCTATATTCTTTAGGTTTATCTCTCCCCAAGTGAAGAGAGTTGGGTTTCTGTAGGTTATATGTGCGTATGATGTACCTCCACTGCATGCTTTTGATTTGAGGCTGGGCCAGGCCTGACCCTGAATATCTGACAATTTTGGAATTGCTGTGTTAGTTTTCTGCTTTCTTTCCTCTTGCCCACTGCCAGAAACTTCAGTTCTTTCAAGAGAAATAGTGATTTCTGGAGTACTTGTGCTGAACAGTCTACAGATCTGTTTATTCTTACAGAAAAGACTATGTGAGATGGTTACATATTTATTAGGCCTGTTCTCATTTGTACTAGTATTCATGGTGTGACCCCAGAAATTACAGTTTGTCCAGAATGCAGACCCTCGGGGCCTCCCAAATCCAGCAATAAAGTGGCACCACCTTGTTAAGATTTCCTGACATGCTTATCTTTAACACGTGCAGTGCTGAAGTCTGCAGGACAGTGTAGAAATCCTCCCATTTCTCTTTAGATCCCTACTACTTAAAGAGGGTTTTGACCAGCAGCATTGTCATGACCTGGGAGCTAGCTGGAACGATAGAACCTCAGGCCCTAGACTATACCTAGTGAACTGAAATCTGCATTTTATCAAGATCCTCAGGTGATGTGGATTCACAGCTTTAAATAATAGTAAAATGGACACGTTAGTTATAGTATGTTAGGAAGTGCTCTCCCTTCAGTGGTATTACTGAGCTTCATTGATCAATAGTAGAAAAAGAATCCATGCAAACAGGGAAATGTTATTTTAAATAGGAAGAAATAAAATTTTCTCTTCAGAGACAGCTAGCTTAGAGAGAAAAGTGATGTTTAAGAGCTTATTGCATCTGACACAACTTAAATAAATTTGCTTTACCCAAAAAGTGATTGTGGTCTTAATTAGATAGAAGACATTTCATGTGACTCGATTTAAAAGTGCATTTTATTCCCTTTTATAAAATTAGTTCATTCTTTCTGGGGGTTGATGGATGAAGAAGAAACAATTACAAAATTAGAAGTAGAGTTTAGAATGTCTTTGTTGTTAATACTGTTTAAGTGACTTTTACATTTTGTCTACAGAAAATCAGACTATGCAAGACCAGGCACCTATATTGGAAGGTGAATTGGTTATAAAATATATACTTTTGGAAATCTTTGGATCATTGAATACAATTAATGAATGAAGATTCACAATAATGCATGTGATCTTTAAAGCTGATGATAATCCTAAATCTGATCAGTATCATTTTTTAATTTGACTTCTTAATTGAATCAAATCTTAGAACTGATTGGGGTAGGGGGGAAGGGCAAAATAGGTAAAGGGGATAAGAGGTACAAACTTCCAGTCATAAAGTAAATAAGTCATGGGGATGTAATGTACAGCATCAGGAATATAGTCAATAATAACATAAACGTCCTATGATGACAGATGGTAATTAGTCTTATCAGCGTGATCATTTTATAATATAAATAAATGTCGAATCACTATGTTGTACACCTGAAACTTCAATTTAAAAAAAAAAAGTCTTAGAACTGATTGAATTAACATGGTGACACAAATGGCTTTAAATCATAAAAATCATCTATTTTATATAGCATTAAGACGACTATATCAAGATTATCTGAGATACGAGTAAGATTAGAAGGTAATGGGAGAGATTTGAATGATTCATCTATGTATGACCAGAACTTTAAGAATTTGGTAAGCAGATAGCAGCCTGTGGTTTAAGATTTTGTTATTAGCTCTTGAGTGTTTTGAGGCTCATTTGGCATTCTATCTCCTAGTAAACTCGTAGAAAATTAATTCTATTTTTAAAATCAAGGCAAATGAATATATGCTGGTTAGGAGAAGATCTTGTTTTTAAAAAAGTTTCTAGGGGCCGGCCTGGTGGCATAGTGGTTAAGTTTGCGCACTCCGCTTCAGCAGCCCAGGGTTTGCATGTTTGGATCCCGGGTGCAGACCTACACACTGCTCATCAAGCCATGCTGTGGCGACATACAAAATAGAGGAAGATTGGCACAGATGTTAGCTCAGGGCCAATCTTCCTCACCAAAAAAAGAAGTTTCTATGACATTATGTATGAATCACAAGTTCTTTGGTTTGCTAAGCAATTTTGTGGTATAATATCGTGGATAGCAATAAAACAAATAGGTAAAATACTGAAAGAATGTTTAATTTGTTGAAAGAGGAGTAATTTTTTGTCTTTACGTATACAAATACACAAAACTCAATGAAATGTAAAATAATTGTGACTTAGAAATTATCCTATTTCTGGCATGTTTTATTCCTTTTTTCTTTAAAGATACTGGCATTAAGGTACTTAATGAATTCTGCTACTCATGTCCGTTTCTCACTTTGAGATGACAGTTTTTGTTTGTTTTTTTGTTTTTTAGAGGAAATTTACTAAACTTGACTAGTTTAATTTTATATTGGCCACCAGCCTAGGATTTTTTTTTATGGCATTAAAAAAATCTTATCAGATATTTGAATGCCTTTTTCTACTTTATAAGTAATTCTTAAGGCAAAGCTGATAAAAATTACTGATGTTGTGTAGTTAGGGTGTGTTTTTTTAACAGTGTTTGTACCATTCGGATAATTTGCTTTTGCTGACTTGCTCTCTTGGGAAATAGGAGGTCGCTACTTTTATTCTTTTTTCTATGTTGAATAATCAGAACCCTTTTTTTAGCAGACTCAAGTGATTTATTTTTTCTTTATTCGGAGAGAACTGTTAACTGATCTTTGAAGGTTATACACCGGTATAGATGTAAAGACTTCACTATCCTTAAATTTAGCACAGCTTTCACTTTAAATGGAAATATTGTCAAAGTATCTTGCCTACTAAACCAACGCCTTGTGATTGTTATAGATAATGAGTTTGAGAATCCAGGGCTTACATAGAGATCCCCACAGCTCAGCTGGTAAAAGTTTTGTGATAGTTATCTGAGGGTTAAGGCAGAATTTGGAGGTATTATGTGATAGATATAATTTAGTTTTCTTTTTTCAGGATTCTTAAGGGAAATGTCCTCTATTATCTGTTATAGGTCCTCAGAATGGTTGGAATGATCCTCCAGCTTTGAACAGAATACCCAAGAAGAAGAAGGTACTAGAAAAAGATGTCCATCCAGTTGTCTACAAATGTTCTGTTAATCATGTAGCCACCTGGAGCACACCACACTTCACTGATCTTTTTAAAGGCAAAACTTACTGACTGATAGGTTTAAAGTGTATTTCAACTTGCATCTTCTAATCCATGAAGGGAAGGAAAGAAAATAGAAAACAGTATGGTGGTATGTATTAAACCCCTTTTAGAAGGCAAGATGTAAATTCCCAACAGGTCTCTTTCAGATTAGGAAACAAAATTTCAGGCTTCTTAAATGATTTTTTTTTAGGAGTTACTTTGGTCTTTGGGTTCCAACAGTAATCATGAATTTGGTAATTATGTTGTAGACTATTTTTGTCTATCACATATAATATGAATGAAGAAATAGCCTTGTAGCTGAGCATTGTTTACCTGTCAGTAACTGTTGAGAGCTATTAGAACACAAAATAAGGTTCTTCTTTCCTTCTTTCTCCCCAAGCCATTTTCTACTTTTTTTTTTAAACTACTAGTGATCTCCTTCCCTGAAATATAGTGAGAGGCCATAACATTAAATTAGGAGACACTAAATGAGCAAGAAAACCTAAAATTTAGGTTAGTAATAATCAGAAACAATCTACTACAGTCACGCGCTACATAACAACGTTTTGGCCAACGACAGACCACATATATCACAGTGGTCCCATAAAATTAGTACCATATAGCCTAGGTGTGTAGTAGGCTGTACCCTCTAGATTTGTGTAAGTGTACTCTGTGATGTTCACACAATGACAAAATTTCCTAACGACACATTTCTCAGAAGGTATGCCCGTTGTTAAGTGACACATGACTGTACTTTTAGTGTGATTGAATTCATAGGTAATATGTACCTAGTGCTCTAGGAAAAGAGTATTACATCCTGATCACGTTAAACACGCACACATTTAACATATCAGTGCCCTGTATTTGTGGATATAATTCTCCACCTTTGACATCCTCTTTCAAAAACACATAGTTTTGGCTCCCCATTATGGGAGTAAGTGTAGAAGGCAGAGGTGAAACTGAGAGGTCCAGGTTTGAGCTCCCCATGCCTTTTAGCCAGATCAGCTCTACTTTTATGTTTTACTCTAGAAATTTATGTGAAAAAATCATTTGAAAAAAGTATTCTACTACTATTAAAAAAAAATTATTTAACTAAGGAATAGTCTAATTCCCTTATTTAAAGCTGAGGAAATGTTATCAGTTTTTTTCTTACTCTTGGTGTCTTATTTCCGTCTTCTAAAAGATGCCTGAAAACTTTATGCCTCCTGTTCCCATCACATCGCCAATCATGAATCCCTTGGGTGACCCCCAGTCACAGATGCTGCAGCAACAACCTTCAGCTCCAGTACCACTGTCAAGCCAAGCTTCATTTCCACAGCCACATCTTCCAGGTGGACAGCCCTTCCATGGCATACAGCAACCCCTTGGTCAACCAGGCACATCACCATCCTTCTCAAAGCCCAATATCGAAGGTGCTCCAGGGGCTCCTATTGGAAATACCATCCAGGTAACAGTAAATCTGGAAGTGGAATGGGGAGATGGCTCTATTTCAGTACATTTTTTTAATGTGTTAACTTTTATGGTTATACCTTTACTAACCAACATGTAAATTTGGTTTCAATTTAGACAATCTAAATAAAAAATAGTAACCCTTTTTTTAAGTTTGATTATGTATGTATATTATTTTTCAATTAAATGACCATATACAAACTTTCTAGAAGAGGTGTATATATTTGCTAGTGTATATTTACAATAACTTGGCAATTGCAGTATTTCACTTGACCTAATCAGTAGCCACAATTTAAGATCAATTGAATCCATATATGCATCCAGGGTTGCTAAACAGAAGCTGTTTCCAAAGGTCTTTCTCTTTAAAATGTAAAATAAAAACGTAATCAGTTATCTCTTTTCTTGTGTATGTGTAAGAGCTAATAACATATAGACTTATCTTTGGATGGAGATATAAATTTGTACTTGTTCTTCACATACAAACAGCTAGTTGGCAGAGTTCTAGACAGTGAAAAATCTAGCATATTTCCATATAACTGACTTAGACATACAAAGATAAACATTTTGATCTATTCATGAAAAGGGCTTACGTCAAAGTTCAACATAAGAAAATGAAACAAATTCCTGCCCAAGTATAAAACTAGTTCTTCTGTTTTTGTCTTTGACTCATTGAAGTCAAATGTAAAAAGATTGTATATCTGTCACAAGAGTATGCTTTGCTGCTAAGAGAGAGTTCTGCCTAAGGAACTTCTAAATATTAAAAGTTACATTTTAAAAAGCAAGTGTTGGGCCGGCCCCGTGGCTTGGTGGTTAAGTGCGCACGCTCCGATGCTGGTGGCCCGGGTTCGGATCCCGGGCGCGCACCGAGGCACCACTTCTCCGTCCATCCTGAGGCCGAGTCCCGCATACAGCAACTAGAAGGATGTGCAGCTATGACATACAACTATCTACTGGGGCTTTGGGGGGAAAAAATAAATAAATAAAATCTTTGAAAAAAAAAAATAAAAAGCAAGTGTTTTGATGGCAGTGGAAGGACTTGCTTCTTTCCACAAGAGTATAAATTATAAAGATGCATTGTTAATTTTTTTTATGATTACAAGTCTGTGTTAGTTTTGGAAGCTACTTAGCCATTCACTTTTGTTTAGACCTGGGTGCTCATGCTATACTCATCTAGACCAGAACCTCAGTTACCATCGAAAGGGAGAGCTACATAGATATATGTGTTCAGCCAGGCCATAATATCCAGCTCCCTGCCTATTGGATGTCTCTGAGGCACCTCACACCCAGCATGTCCAAAACCTAATTCATAGTCTTCCTCCCAAACCCAGTCTTCTGTTAGTGTTCCTGTTTCAGTGAACAGCACCATAATCTTTTCTATTTAATCCAGCCAGAAACCTGGGAATCATCTTTATACTCTTTTTCCTTTAACCTCTCTTTCAAATCTATCCCCAAATCTTATTGATATTACTTTAAAATGTCTCTCGAGTCCCGTCTTCTCTGTGTTTCCAGTCTGGCAATGATAGCTTCATCTCCAGCCTCCAGCAGTGCAAGAGCCTCTAACTGGTCTGCCAGCATCTACTTTGATCAAGTTCTAATCTGGTCTTGTCTCCTCTCTGCTTAAAACGTTACAGCTTCCCATTGTTCTCGGGATAAAGACCACAATATTTCACATTGTCCAGAAGCCTTCAGCTTGTTATCCTCTTTGCTATCTCTCTGCTCCAGCCACACTAGCCTTCTTTTAGTCTCCTTGTATCATGATCCTTTCTTTGTACATGTTCTTCCTCTTTCTGGAATGCTTTTCCTTCCCCATTTAACTAGTTAACTCCTACTTATCCTTAGATAGAACTTCCTGAAGAGAGCCTTCCCCTCAGTTAAATCCCAGTTTTATTGTCTGTTGGTTCCACTAATGTTGACTTACCACAGTTGCTATTTTATATACATTTATGACATTTTAAAACTTTCTTTCTCTTCCATTAGCCCATAAACTCCCTGAGGGCTGAGATCATTTCTGTATTGGCTCACCAATACATAGCCAGTGCCTGGCACTTAATTGCCTAATATTTTTTAAATGAATGAACTAATAAGTCAAAACTTGAAAAACTTAAACACACCTTCTTTGTTTTTCCATCTATACACTCAGTAACATCATGGTCTCTTCTATCCTAACCTTTGGCTTAATCTTACAGTTTGATAATAGCCCAGTTAACAACCTCAAAGAGTAAACTAAAGAATAGAACAATGCCAGGATAAACAAAAATGAGCCAACAAGCAGAGCAAGCGGCTGCTCTAGCCAGCCAGTCTCATAAATGCGTTGTTCTTTCCTACTGGCACAGATCTGCTTCCCATCACTTATATACAATAGTGATCAACGTATGTTCCATAATTAATCAAATACCTTATAGCCAATCCTGTTTTTGAAAATTGAAGCAGTAAGAGGAGTGCCTGTACCTTCTACTAGATATCTGATCTTCCTTTCACTTATCCCAAGTGATTTCACATGTTAATTTTTCATTTGATTTTGAATAGCTTGTCTATATGGTAGCTGCTTCCTCTTTATCACAGAGTTTCAGGGCTGTGTGTATAGGTAGCTTCTGGTCATTTCTGGTCACTTTATGTTATTATTTCTTCCAGCATGTGCAGTCTTTGCCAACAGAAAAAATTACCAAGAAACCTATCCCAGATGAGCACCTCATTCTAAAGACCACATTTGAAGATCTTATTCAGCGCTGCCTCTCTTCAGCCACAGATCCTGTATGTATTTTTTTTCGTATTTTGCTTAATTAAAATAATCCTTTATGGAGCTCTTCTCTAATTATTGCTTGAAGTCCTGCAAGATGTATTTTAAAAGTTTGTACAAAAGAATAAAGCTAGCACTTAGAGAGTTTGCTTTACATATAAAAATGTATTTAATTGCTTTTTATGTATAGATTTATTTAATCCTCACAACAACCCCATGGTAGGCAGATCTGTCATCTTTATTTTACACATGAGGAAATTAAGGCAAAAAGCAGTTAAGTAACACCCAAGGTTGGAGCCAGCATTCAAACCCAGTCTGGCTCCAGAATTCATGCCCTCAGCCACTATGCTGCACTGCCTCTCATCAGCAAACCTCATGTTTGGCACATAAATAGAACAGAATAGTGGCTTGCAAGAAATTCAGATTTGGTGTTTCTTTCTGAGCTTACAATCACAGCTTTTAAAAGTAGATAAATAATCTTATATGTAACTTTGCAAAGATCTTAAAAATAGTTAAATGTTTTAGATATTGGAGTCAATATTCATAGTTAAGCAATTGATTTTACTTAGTTTTACTTAGAGGATGCCTGTGTATTGACAACAACAAAAATTCCACAAAGCCAGTCTTGTTTTAGATGAAATTTTAATATCTGCCAGCAAACACTGAATATATTTATTTAGCCACTGGCCACTTGTCTGCTTGAAAACAGCTTCTGGAATTTGTTTTTTCATCAAACATTGAGTATTAATATGTGCAGCCTTCTGGTCTTTTGGAAATTAATTCCCTGTACTGAAAGTGTCAGGAAAGCAGAGGCAGGGAAAGGGTAACGTAAACCTTAGTGCCTGGCATTCTGGGAGTTATGGAAAGACCCAGCAAGAACAGAGAGCAGATGAAGCTGATAGCCAGGTATACAGTATCCCCTATGCACACCTCTAAATAGGCAGGCCACAGTCATGGAAAAATAAAGCAGTCCTAATAAAAATGTAGGAAAACTCCAATCCTCCTTCAGGCAGGAGTCAGTATAGAGAGGCTGGGAGGACACATAGTACATGGCCCAACTCGATACATTTCCATTGAGTTTAACCTCCTCCAGATTACCATGCCATCTTCCTTCTGGGTCCACAGGAGCCCTGGGCAAAAGAGAAACTGTTCTTGTAATTCCTGTAACTAGTTGGGGGAGAAGTTCTAAGATCCTATCGTGCCCAGCTGCCCCCACCCACCCGCTTAGGGTAGGGCCCCTGCTGGTAGCTAAGTGAGATTAGCCTTGAAAAGGGACTATGAGGGTTCCCCTCCACACAAGTCCATTTTAATCAGTCGTTGGAAGCATTTTTATAGTATGGCTTTATTCCTGTTTTAACTTTAGTTATGTCCAAACAACACAAAGTAATTTTGCAGCACAACTTAGTTTGTAATGTTGTTCTTGATGGCCTCATCTCTTCCTGCCCCCGCTTCTGCCACACTGCCATATTCCCTCCTCAAACATACCAAGAGTGTGTCAGCATCCGGGACTTTGTATTTACTACTCCTTCTGTCTGGAACTTCCTCCCACAGAACTGCATTGCTCACTCCTCACTTGTTCCAGGCTTCTGCTCACATGTTCCCTCAGCCGTGGGGCCTTTCTTTACCACCCCCCACTCCCAACACTTCTAGCCTCCTAACCCCGTTAACTTTTCTTCATGTCACTCATCACCACCTGACATACAACATATTGTTTATTTACTATCTTTTTCCCACCTAATAGAATATGAGCTTCCTGAGACACAAGACTGTGTCCTGCATGGCACATAGCAGGCCCTCAATAAATACTGAAAAACGGTGTCACTTCTAAGGCTGTTGCATAATGTAGATCATTAAGTTCATCACACTGTAATTTTATTTTATTTTTTATTTATTTTCATTTTTTGTGAGATCAGCCCTGTTCTAACATCTGCCAGTCCTCCTCTTTTTTTTTTTTTTTTTTTTTTGCTGAGGAAGACTGGCCCTGGGCTAACATCCCTGCCCATCTTCCTTCACTTTATTTATTTTTTTTTTTAAGATTTTATTTATTCACTTTTTCCCCCCAAAGTCCCAGTAGATAGTTGTATGTCATAGGTTCACATCCTTCTAGTTGCTGTACGTGGGACCCGGCCTCGCGTTGGACGGAGAAGTGGTGCCCTGGGGTGTGCCCGGGATCCGAACCCGGGCCGCCAGCATCAGAGCGCGTGCACTTAACCGCCAAGCCACGGAGCCGGCCCTTCCTTCACTTTATATGGCATGCCGCCACAGCATGGCTTGCCAAGCAGTGTGTCGGGGATCTGAACTGGCGAACCCCGGGCTGCTGCAGCGGAGCGCACACACTTAACCGCTTGCGCCACTGGGCCGGCCCCATCACACTGTAATTTTAAACCTTTCATTTTAGTTTTAGAATAGTTTTCTCTCGCTAGTAGTACTAGGATTGGGGAGTGGGGAATTCCTTGTAATCTTAAGTCACCAGAAGATAATTTTCTTTTTTTCATGGTGTTTTGAAGGCTCAGAAAGAGGCAAGATTAAACATACCAAATATGACTAAGTGTATAAGTAATATTTTTGAAAAGTTAAAACAAGATTCCAGTTCGCCTGTGTGTTTGCCTCCTAGCACCCACAGTTTCCAGTAACTGTTCTTAGACCTTCCTTTCTATAGTACACTGACCCATTGCTGCCTCCAGGTAGCCCTTCCTTGTGGGTATAGTGCAGTTGCACGTACACATACCTTGTCACGTGAGTCTGCAATCTACATGAAATCCAGCCAGGCCTCCATTTTGCACTGAAAGGAAGAGTCTCATCCTCTTGCCCTCCTCCCATTCATAGATTACTAATCTCTGTCCTATATAATCTGCTCAAGTTTCTTAGTCATAATTGCCTCCATTTCTTTATAAAATGAAGAGATTTAACATCATGAGTGTAAAGTTTAGTGAGATGAGATAGGGCAAGTTCTTGGATAAAAGTTAATGTTCAAACATAACATGTCTGTTTTTCCTCTCCTGCAGCAAACCAAGAGGAAGCTAGATGATGCCAGCAAACGCTTGGAGTTTCTATATGATAAACTTAGGGAACAGACAGTAAGTTTGTGGGAAAAAGGATTTATGATAATCATTTATTCCTAGTTGCTAGTAAAATAAGCATGTCATCAGCACTCACATATAGTATGCTTGGGGGAAAATTGTCATTATAGAATGGGCTTTGCTCAAACTGAATCTTTTCTTTTTCTTTTCTTTTTTTTTTTTTTTGGTGAGGAAGATCAGCCCTGAGCTAACATCCATGCTAATCCTCCTCTTTTTGCTGAGAAAGATTGGCTCTGAGCTAACATCTATTGCCAATCCTCCTTTTTTTTCCTCCAAAGCCCCAGTAGATAGTTGTATGTCATAGTTGCAGCTCCAGCTGAATCTTAAATATCATTCATTGGGTATGAGGGGAATAAGGCAGAGTGCCTGTGTGTGTGTGTGTGTGTGTGTGTGTGTGTGTGTGTGTGTGTGAGAGAGAGAGAGAGAGTGTGTGTGTGTGTGTGTGAGAGAGAGAGAGAGAGAGAGAGAAATTTTAACGTTTTTTATTTTTTTGGTGAGGAAGACTGGCCCTGAGCTAACATCCAATGCCAATCTTCCTCTTTTTTTTGCTAAGGAAGATTGGCTCTGGGCTAACATCCATGCCCATCTTCCTCTACTTTTATATGGGACGCCACCACAGCCTAGCTGGACAAGTGATGCATCGGTGCACACCCGGGATCTGAACCCACGAACCCCAGGCCGCCAAAGCGGAGCATGCGCACTTAACTGCTGCGCCACTGGGCCGGCCCCTTTTAACCTTTTTTATAAGAGAAAGTAGAAATACAAACTGGTTTGTATTGGCCCTAAGGTGACTGGCCTTCTGTTCATTTTATATGTCCCCATGAATCAAGAAATCAGAGAATGGGCAGATATTCTGTTTTCCAGAGACCAAATCTATACTCTGTCATAGTCTAAGACTCCTGACCCTTTTCTTCTAGAACAGCTGTTACATAAAGGCAAAGCCAAATGTAGCCACAAGATGAGCAGATTAGTGTGCTGTGGCAATGAAGATAGCTAGCAGTAAGAGTAAATGCATCGTGTCTTCTGTTCCTTTGTCTCCACCTCTCTGTCCCTTTCTAGAATAGTTTCGTTTTATTAATGAAAGCACTAGAATAGGAGAGAAAAAAAGAACTGGGACTTTTTTATATTTTCGCATTTCAGCATTCTTCTTCCCCATTCCCCACATCAATCCCATCAGATAAAAATAACCATTTATCGGGGGCCGGCCCTGTGGCTTAGCAGTTAAGTGCCCGCGCTCTGCTACTGGCAGCCCTGGTTTGGATCCTGGGCGTGCACCGACGCACCGCTTGTCTGGCCATGCTGGGGCGGTGTCCCACATACAACAACTAGAAGGTTGTGCAACTATGACATACAACTATCTACTGGGGCTTTGGGGAGAAAAAGGGGGAAAAAAGGAGGAGGATTGGCAATAGATGTTAGCTCAGGGCTGGTCTTCCTCAGCAAAAAGAGGAGGATTGGCACGGATGTTAGCTCAGGGCTGATCTTCCTCACACACACAAAAAAAAATAATAATAACCATTTGTGTCATGAGAACCAAACCAAAGAAGGTCGCTATAACAGTGGAAGTGGTGTGGTCCTTGGACTGATCCAAAATAAAGTCTTTCCTCAAAAGTATGGACATGTGAGCCAAGTAATGACATGGAAAAACACTAGAGGTCTTATGGTTTTAAAAGATGACAGGATTATAAGAAGCAGTTAACAATTGATAAATTGAGGACCGGCCCCGTGGCTTAGCGGTTAAGTGCGCGCGCTCCGCTGCTGGCAGCCTGGGTTCGGATCCGGGCGTGCACCGACGCACCGCTTCTCTGGCCATGCTGAGGCCGTGTCCCACGTACAGCAACTAGAAGGATGTGCAGCTATGACATATAACTATCTACTGGGGCTTTGGGGGAAAAAAATAAATTAAA
This sequence comes from Diceros bicornis minor, assembly GCF_020826845.1. NCBI lineage: Eukaryota > Metazoa > Chordata > Mammalia > Perissodactyla > Rhinocerotidae > Diceros > Diceros bicornis. The sequence continues at coordinate 67,487,783 of NC_080747.1, read as the reverse complement.
AAAAAAAAGAATTGATAAATTGAGTACATGGTGAGGGCTGTTATCCTACTAATGGAAGTAGACCAAAAGTTTCAGGATCTCTGTTGTAGATGATGTTTTAGAATAAATTGAGCTCTTACTTTGAGACATCATGATTAAGAATCTTTAAACTCCTTCATGTGCATAGGAAAATTTTTAAAAGGTGTGAGGCTATCTCTAAAATTATTGAATAATTGAAGCTCTTAAGTGGAGAGAGACGTTAGCATTTCAGCTTGGGGGAGGAAAGCTGGCTTTTCTAAAAGAAAATACCTGTCTTATCATACATGTATAATTCATAAATAATTTCCTTACATAAATGATTTTGTAATGGTTCTCTTTTATAACTTAAGTGTTGCTTGGTCCAAGAAACTATTTCTAGAAATGCTAAATGGTTTATACATTTTCTTATAATGTTTATTTCAAGCTCCTTTTAAATATTAAGGTTTCATGTTTGTAGAGGTTCTCATGGGAAATTCTCCCTTAATTTAATTCTTTCTCTTGGTTCCACCTTTATTTCAGCTTTCACCAACAATCATCAGTGGTTTACACAACATTGCGAGGAGCATTGAAACGAGAAACTACTCAGAAGGACTGACCATCCACACCCACATAGTTAGCACCAGCAACTTCAGCGAGACCTCGGCTTTCATGCCAGTTCTCAAAGTTGTTCTCACCCAGGCTAATAAGCTGGGGGTTTAGAAGGACAGAGTCACTCCCAGCCAATATTGCCATTTTTCCAAAGAAACATGTTTTAAAAAATGATAAGATATGGACCAATCCTCGTTTGCATGTTTCCATAGCAGCCAGTCAAAAGCATTTACACTGTTTCTGCAGATGTACTCACCTTAGAACTGCTCAAACCCTGGTGCTTTCTTTTGTTTTAATCTTTTATTTCCAAGGTGATTTTCCTATTCTGCAAATAGTATATTTCCTGTGTTATACATAGTGTGTTTTCCTGAAGTATCCTAATAAAATGTGGTTTTTGAAACCTCAGTATACTTTTTGGAAAAGGAGCATCTGGTTATGCACAAAACAGAGCTAAAATTAAATTTCTTTCATGTCTTCCCTACTTCCTCCATGTCAATCAGATTAAAGTGTGTAATCTTATTTTTATGTGTATGTAGTCTTTTTTTTTAAATAGTTGCTCACAGTTTAGTTTAATTCCTATTTTTTGTGGCTTTGGCTTCACTCTGGTCCTGAGCAAATAACTAAATCTAAAAGCTGCTACATAGATTTTAGCAAATACTAATGAAAATTGGGATCACTAGCTTTAAGTATCTATAGGAAAAGACTGAGCATTTTCATTGTCGAATGCCTTGAACTTTTTTCTATTAATAAATGTTTGCAACATTCTGTTTGAGTTTTAAGATTGATTTTATGTATTGAACTTCTATTTAAGTTCAGAAAGAAAACTTTCTGTCAGCCTCCTGAATCCAAGCTAGACATTTTTTGGCCAATTGTTTTTGTCAAGTGATTTTATTATAATCTGTCTTAAGAACAGTGTGGTAAACATAGAATCTTGAGGAGAATTAAATACTAATAATTTTTCATTATTTGTGCAAGTTTACCTAAGTGCATTGGAAAACTACAAAATAAACACTGTGACTACTATGGAGGTGGAGATGCTGTCTCAAGGAGTAAGAGTAGTTCCTCAGGCTTTTTGCAGCCTGAGTGAAATAGTTTGCAGCAACCTCTCAGTTTCCTTTGTTGGAGATTCCCTATTCACCAAATAAAACCCCTCTTTTAAAACTGAACCAACTCAATTTTTAGCTCAGAATGCTTTTATAACTAAAAAAAAGGAGGATCTCAATAGCATGTGTAAGCATTAGAGCCCCAGGAATGGGGTGATGTGTTGGCACCCTGCCCTTCAGTCTCCTGGGAGTCTGGTAGTCTGAGTCAGAACTGTGACTCACTGAATTGGCAACTTGGCTTTCTGGACCTGACCCTCACCTGGAGTGTCAGCCCAAGACCCCATCTGAACAGCAGGCTGGCCCCTAGTAATTTTCCTCATTTATTGCCCTTACGGTGAAGATTTGTGTTACGGCTGCATGTTTACCTGACACAACAATGGCGTAATTTGCAGCATTTTACAAAAAAAAAGTTCCTAAAAGATGAGAAACAAGTAGGTGGCAGTGGAGTCCTGGCTAACCCCAAAGGTTTTACGAGTATGAATGTAAAGACTATTTGCTACTGACATCTGAGCAGTTGTGACCTCTCCTTTTTCAATACAGCATTGTGGCTTTTTTACCCACTGTGGAGACATTTCTCTGTGTGGCTTATACCTTTGGAGAAGTTTCATAGAAATGGATAGAGGTAAGAAGAGCTGAACCCAAAATAGTGTGTTGTCTCTAAAGTATGAAGATAATAGGAGATGATGGAAAGAGAGTCTTTTTTTCCGTGAAGAAAAGCAAAACGGGCCGGCCCGGTGGCGCAAGCTGGTAAGTGCGCGCGCTCCGCTGCGGCAGCCCGGGGTTCGCCAGTTCGGATCCCGGGCACACACTGACGCACTGCTTGGCAAGCTATGCTGTGGCGGTGTCCCATATGCAGTGGAGGAAGATGGGCACAGATGTTAGCCCAGGGCCAGTCTTCCTCAGCAAAAAAAGAGGAGGATTGGCAGATGTTAGCACAGGGCTGATCTCCTCACACACAAAAAAAGAAAAGCAAAACAACTTTCAAAAAGTTTTGTTGTTTTAAAAGTAGAGAAAAAATTTCAACTTGATTTTGTAAATGAGTCTGTTCTTAATGTTTTCAACTCCGAAGACATTACAGCGTATGCCTGCACAGTTCATGCACCTCTCTGTGAGGCTGTTCTCATATGAAGATCTGGTGGATGATACAACTGGCGGTGGTTTAATTTTGGAAAATTATAGCTGTACCCTTGCCATTACTTTATACTGACTAGTCATTCTTTGTGAAGCCCAAGTCTGTTCAATTTTGTTTATGTTTTGTGCTTTTTATTTTTTTAACCTGCTTAATTTTAAGACAAGGAAAGGGGTGTGAGGGAAAGTGGTAGGTGGGGCCAGGTGTTGGCCAAGAGATGTATCAAATCTCTGGGGTGGTGCTTTTTTGTATTGTACCTGCTCCTCTCCTCTATTCTTTAGACAACCATTTGGGCTGTATGGATGCAGCCTTAGGCCCCATTTGAGAATCTTTAAGTGTAACGGGACACATAGCAGATGGAGGTAGTTTTCAATTGAATAGTGTGGCAGTAGGAAAAAATTGGGAATAACTGCTCTACACCTGACTGTTGAGAGTCCAATGAGCCTGTATAGTCCTTTGGATTCAGAAAATTCCCATGCATCCAGGAGGACAAAAGGACGTAGTGTGATTCCTGGCAACCAGATGGACCCTGATTATCTAACACCCGCCTGCAAGATTAAAGGGAGGGATAGTGACTAACACTTTTCTGACAACCACCTGTCTCCTGAGCCAGATTTGGGTTCACCTAAGAATGACTCCAAGGCCATCTGTTGACTCCTCTGCCATGGTGGGGACTTCATATGAACCGTCACAAAGATTTGACAAATAAGTGTGTGCACATCTATGTATGCACACATCCATATGCACGCATGCTCCCCTCTTTATTGTGTTCTTCCACTGCTGTGATGGCAGCATTCCCAATACAACCCCTGACAAATCTATAGGGGTGTTCATCAAATGCTGAAGATGTCACAGGTAGCATCTCAAATTATTCAGTGAATGAGGGACTATCTGTGCACAGAAAATCTTAACTATTTAATCTTAGGGATAAATGCCCCAAATCTTTCAACCAAACTACGTTACAAAAAAAAACCCAATCAAATTAGCTTTATGTTTCCACTTTTCATGGTGCACTATTTGTTTTATTGACGTTTCTGTGGCATCAATTCTGCTCAGTGCTTCATAACCATACTTGGTAACCATACCAGTCACTTAGGCTCAGGTTGCATAGTGTGCATGTAAACCTGATTGGGGTCAAACTGTACCATTCTTTAATTTCCAGCTGTTCACCTTTTTTCCCCCTCTGGGAGGTATGGGATATGTGAGTTTTAAGGTGGTTTGAGTAGATCTTGAAAAATCTAATAAAATCAAACAAAAGGAAACAGACTTTGATTTATCTGTGGTGCATGTTTTTTGTACTCTGGATTAATGTTTCCAGAGATCTGGTAAAGTATTTATTTAGCAAACAGTGTTAATGTTGTTACGACTGAAACACTTAGAATGACTTTGTACAAACATCATTACTCAGTAATGTCTGAGATCTTTCTTTTAATGGAGCTGCACTCCCTGTTGAATTTGACTTGATTTTGGCTGACATTCCATAGGTCTAGAAGTCTATTGTTCATCAAGTAGGCCTGTCTCTGCTTTTATTGCTGATGCCTTATAATTTCCCAATCCGTGACCTTTCTAAAACTACTTTTTGTGTATATCAGTGGGCTCACACTATGCAAAAGGGCAGGGGAGGCGTCAGAAGCATTGTGAAATAGAGAAAACCTTCCTATTTCAAAAAGATACAAGAGAGCCAGCTCCAGTGGCCTAATGGTTAAGTTCCACACTTCAGTGGCCCGAGTTCAGTTCCGGGCACAGATGTACACCACTCGTCTGTCAGTGGCCATGCTTTGGGGGCGACCCACATACGAAACAGAGGAAGATTGGCAATGGATGTTAGCTCAGGGAAAATCTTCCTCAGCAAAAAGAAGAAGATTGGGGCTGGCCCAGTGGCCTAGCGGTCAAGTTTGTGCACTCCACTTTAGCAGCCTGGGGTTCCCAGTTTCAGATCCCAGGTGTGGACCTATGCAGCGCTTATCAAGCCATGCTGTGGCAGCGTCCCATATAAAGTAGAGGAAGATGGGCACGGATGTTAGCCCAGGGCCAATCCTCCTCAGCAAAAAAGAGGAGGATTAGCAACAGATGTTAGCTCAGGGCTAATCTTCCTCAAAAAAAAAAAAAAGAGCTTGTTGGATTTTTAGTTCTTATAAGTGAAGTTAAACCTGACCAAATTTGTGTCTCAAACATATCTACCATATCTCTTTTGTACCTTTAAAGGCTATTACATTTCCCAGCTCCTGAAAGTAGCATCCTACTTGGATGCTATTATTAACTTGGTTTCTTTACTTCAGTAAATATTTATAAAGTGCTTTATGCAGTTCAGTAGAGACTTCATGTCCAAAAAAGTGTGTTTCCAGGTAGGCAATTTAAAGTGAATCAGTAGAGGGCCGGCCCCGTGGCTTAGCGGTTAAGTGCACGTGCTCCGCTGCTGGCGGCCCGGGTTCGGATCCCAGGCGCGCACCAACGCACCGCTTCTCCAGCCATGCTGAGGCCGTCCCACGTACAGCAACTAGAAGGATGTGCAGCTATGACATACAACTATCTACTGGGGCTTTGGGGGAAAAATAAATAAATAAAATCTTTAAAGTGAATCAGTAGAGCCTATCACAGGAACAGAATGTATTCAAATTTGATTAGAAGAGGAAAGTTCCAGGGGCTGGCCTGGTGGGGTAGCGGTTAAGTGCGCGCGCTCTGCTTTGGTGGCCCGAGGGTTCGTGGGTTTGGACCCCAGGTGTGCACCGACATGCTGCTTGTCAAGCCATGCTGCGGCAGCGCCCCATATAAAGTAGAGGAAGATGGGCACGGATGGTTAGCTCAGGGCCAATCTTCCTCGGCAAAAAAGAGGAGGGTTGGCATCAGATGGTAGTTCAGGGCTGATCCTCCTCACAAAAAAAAAGAGGAAAGTTCCAGACCTTTTTTTCTGAATACTAAAAGGGTAGTGCGTATACTATATAAGGGAGCCATTAATGATGACCAGTAAGTATGATTTGGTTAATGATCATAACCATATAAAGGAACCACCCACTCTAGGAGGACTAGAATGTGCGGTGGAATTGAACATAAGAACAGATTTCAGTAGTAAAGAAGGAAAGCAACCACCTCCTAAAGTGACACAGTAATTTCCTTTCCTTCTGGATATATCTCCAAATAACAGATGACCGTCTCTGAGCACCTTTTTTTGCCTTGAGGAGTCTTTGGGTGAGAACAGATCAATTCAGGCAGAAGGCAAGTCCACAAAAAGTCCTCTCCCAGGAGGTACCGCTTGAACAAACTGATGGAAGGGCTCTAACATTTACCTGATCTGGGCACAGAGCGAGGTACTTCACTCTCTCTCACTCAGCCCTCACATCAGCCCAGGGAACCCAGCTATTGATTCCAGGTGCCTGGCGCAGCTGGTAAGCAGTAGAATCCGGATTCAAACCCAGGTCTCAGCCTAGTGAGCACATCTTTTTCTCACAAAGCCATGTTTTTCCCAAAGTAAGGATAACTGCTAGTACAACAAAAACTTTAGTTTTGGTTTCTGATTTTATTTTCCTCCTATTTGCAGAGACTGGCATTTCCCACAGAAGAGGAATGTGGTTATTATAAACGGCTAAATTGACTGAGCACTGGGTGTTGGCTTCTTTTCAGGCAGGTTCTCTTTACATGGTGGGAAAGACAGCCCCTGGCAGCCCGAAGCCTACATCTCCACTGCTTGCAATGTACGAAGGGCAGAGGAAACTTCTCACAGTGTCCAAACACCGCCCACAAGGACAACTGCAGCTGCCTCTGTTTGGGTCCCGTGCCTACTACCTGATCAAGTCCTGCCCAGAGAAGTAGGGTACCAGAATTGGCCGGCCCAGATAGTGTGCCCACCCAGGGTGAGCAGTGATTTTAAGCCCCACCAGAACCATATGGAGTGGTACCCCAAAGGAAAGGGTGCAGTTTAGAGAAAAAGGGGAGAAAAGAGTAGGCCAAAACACCCCAATACCTCCAGCAGATCGCAACACGGAAGTTAGAGTCCCCGGTTCTGGACTGTCTATACGAGGGAACCAGCCCACTTTCTCCCAATTGCTATAAATTGTGTCTTCATGAGGGACAGTGCAGAAGAGCCTGAGAGTCTAGGAACTGGGTTCTAGTGTCTTCTCTGCCCCTTCCTGTTAGTCAAATCATGTGACCTCTTTCTCCCTCCATTTCCCCATCTGTAAAATGAGGGGTAGGACTAGTTGATTTCTAATTTCACTTCCTACTCTGGAAGTCTAGGCTCCATCTACGTTTCTCACAGTGTCTTTGTATATTACCTACATGTCTTCAGAAGGAATCAAAAACAAATTTGGATAAGCATCAAAGCTTTGAAGAAAGATTACAGAAACAACTCAGACCTATTTATATTTAGATAACTTTTATCCTCTTGTAGAGTTAGTTTCATTTCTAATCTGGATAAAAATCAATGCAGTACTTTCCTTGGTTGGAAATGAGTAGGCAGGCATTAAAGAAATTGTAATTTGAGGATTTGGGACAAATATATTTGCTTGGCCTTGAGCTCCTTAAGTAGTGAGTCCCCCTCAGTAATGATATATATTTCCACGAAATTAACCTTTCTACAAACCTGTTCCCACATCCAGATTAGGCTGCATTTGATTACATAGGATACTCACAATGAACGAGTTTGTCCTCCAGTGCTGCAAATCTGGGTCACCCTTTTGACATTCCTGAACTGTGTTTACAAATGCCCCCTCCCGGCTAGAGAACAATAGGGGGCCTTTGCTGTTTAAGAGCAGCCTGTGGTAAGTGACACAGCAGGAAGCAAAAGAGGTCATTGAAACAGAAACAATAACAGCAGCTAATGCTGAGAAATAAATAAGAGCTTCTCTACCTTTATCTGCCCTTGGAAAGCAAAACAACTATCTTACAAGAAGATGGGGTGGGTGTTGGTAGGGGGAGGGAAGCTAGAGAGCTGGAAGAGATGTGGGTGAAAACCTTGTCAATACTGTCTTTCTTCTGTCACAGTAATAGGGATTGTTCATTTATTTCAGAGAGCTGGGATTTAGGAGCAGGGAGAGAGAGTGGGGAGGAGTTTAGTTTGGTTTGTGGACCTTGTTTCTAGCCAGATATTGGTCAAAGGGGGATGTGGTGTAGATATTAACAAATGTTAACGTGCCGTGACTGGGTCTTAAAAAGGATGATTAGTGATTCCTCCATAGCATTTGTTGGAGTTTGTGGCATACACCTCTTGTAGTGATTATCTGATTACTACCTCCCTCCCCTCCTGGACCATGAGTTCCAGGAGCACAGCCATGTACTCCTCTGTCCATGGGGCTGAGCTCAGGGCTGGGCTTCCAGAGGAAGCTCCATAAATAGATACTGCATGAAAGAATGTTAATTGACTCAAACTAAAGATAACTTGGAAAGATGCAAGGGGCAGCATATCACTGACAGAAGAGACAGGTTTGGGTTGGTTTCAATACTTCAGTGGGTTTTTCACTAAGTAGACCCTCTTATCTAAGAATTAGAAAGTAAAGGCCTTCAAATCCAGCCATCTCCAACACCCAGTTTCCTGCTGCCAAATTGCAGCCTCTATTAAGAGTGGCCAGGAAATGTGGGAAGGGTCTTAAGCAATAAGACTGGGGTTTGTGTTAAAGGAAAACTCACTCTCTATTCATCCAAAGCAATGGAAGCATTCATTTTAGAGGAACAGGCCTCCCCTCGTCCACTGCTATAAAATCTCAACGGGAAATTTTTCCAATCCATTTAGTACAGAAAGTGGAGGCCAACCCTCCTGTGACTGGAGGAAGTTGGGAAGATTAATTTTCTACTAAGCCACGGCATTGCTGTATCTCAAAATCAATTTTCCCATAATCTTGGAGGCTAACTTCCAACCTGATGCTCTCCTGAAATCATTCCAATGTAAAGCCTATGAGTGGCCGCCTCACCCTGGGAGCACCGGGATTGCTTACACTGGAAGTTGTCCTCCACGCACCTCATCCAAGAGGCACCTCCCCTCCCTCCCCTGTTAAATCCACCGGAGCTGCGGAGCTCAGTCCCTTCCTTGTGCCAGAGGAGCTGCCTTAAGTGATTACCTCTGGTGAAGCCGAGCAGGTGACTTCATTCAGTAGTTCCCTTCAGAGCGTGCGAATCCTGGTGCTGCTCGAGTCCGTGCCTCCAAGGTCTGAATCCCTCCAGCCCACCCAGTTATGCTTCTCTTTCCAGTCCAGGGCCCAGAAGCACCCAGGTCCATCTCTCTAGGAAGATTAAAAAGCAATAAAATACCCACATTATTCAGCACTTAACCGGGTATCACACACTGTCCTGAGGTCCATTCCTGTGAGGTAGGTAGTATCTTCCTTCAGCACATGAAAAACCTGAAGTTACAGTATTAGGTAAATTGCACAGACAGTATTCCCAGTATGGAGCTGTCTTAATTCTTATATTACACAGGATGAAATTGAAGATATAAGAGACTGTCATTGTCCCCACATCACAGAGTACCAGACTTGCTAATTCAGAGTGGTGGGGCCACACACAAACCCATGTTTTCAGATGCCAAACCTGGGTCATTTTCACAACACTCTAGCTCCTATCGCCAAAATCTAAACTTCCTTCAGAAAAGCATACATGTGAGAATCATTGTAAATCTCTAACTTCAAGAATGAATCTTTTCTTTCTCTTTACTTCCTTCCTAGAGCCTGCATTTTCTCCACAAATATTTTTGACACAATTAAAAAAAATCTTGGTGTTCACCCTTCGAAGGAATATAGCCTTAGCTAGCTAGATACCTTACCAGGCTCACTCCCATCTCTGTGCCTTTTCTTACACAATTATCCAACTGGGAGTCTCTGCCAAGTCATTCTATCTTTCAGGGCCTTGTGCTGCCACCTCCTCTGTGAAGCCCTCCTGACCATGGCAGGCCTCATCAGAAATCTCTCACACAGTTTTTGTAGGGAGTATTGCCATCGAACACCTTATCTTCTGTCTTCTTTCTATCCCCTCTACCTGAAGTGACTTCTACTCCAAGGCACATACTGCTGGGCAGAATCTAGGCATTCTGGCTTGGATGGTTTTATCTTAGTACATCTCAGAGCTGCTCTTGTGTAGTTTGTATTTATAATCTTGTAACTGTTCATTGACATTTGAGAGCTGTGACTTGTCCTTGTTTAGGACTCCCCCCAGCCCTTGGGTGCCTGGCTTATAATCTTCCCCAGCTAAATCTGGATGCCACCCTGTGTCATTTCAAACTCCTGTGAAGGTCCTGTCCAGGTCCCTCAGCCTCCTCAGCTCCAGTGACCACTACCTCCACTATAATCCTGTGGCCTCACCTTGGAGTCTATCACTGGAAACTCTCCTACCACTATAGGTCTTAAATCCCAAATCCCACTCTTGGAGCACAATGGCCATTACTTCCTTTATTCTCATTCCCTAACAAATAGAAATCTGCCCTTCAACTTCTTCAAAGCCTCGGTGCCCCTGATTCCTCCACTATTAGCTTCCTTGTGATCACATCTCCTTCCCCCTTCCCCAGCCTGGACTCCACACAAACTTCTCTCTCACCAACACTTCAATTACCTGGCTCTCTTGTCCTCCCATCAAACCCCCATCCCTACTTCAATCTGGATATTCCATCAGGCTGCTGAGTGAGGCTGCGTAACCATAACTGTGTAGAACTGACGCCATTAGAAGCTTATGGTATCCATTCTTAGCTGGGCCCTTAATTTGGCTCAACAACCTTTTAAGTGCTCTTGGTCAGCTTCCTCTCTCATTCTGCTCAACAGCTCCTGGAGCCTTCATCACCTTTTTCCAGCTGTCTACCAAATTCCCACTCTGCTCACCCAGCAGGTGATCTGACCTTCTCTTTAGAGCAAATAGGCCATCATGGCACCCTCCCTCACTTTACTGACTCACTTTATAAGCTATATCTGCCCTCATGTTCATTGCCTTCCAGTCTCCAAGGAAAAGCTATCCCTCTGTGCAAAGTTAAACAACCATCTGATCACCTGATCTCATCCTATCTAACTTTCCCCCTAACCCTAGGAAACTAGCTCCATCAAGCATCCCCTTTCTCAAATTGTTGACCTTTGACCTTTCATTATCTTTCCCTCTTTCCCCTAGCCAATAAATATGTTCAAATTCCTCCCATCTAAACACTCACACAGACACATACTCAACTTTGCCTCTCTCCATCCTCCTTCTCTTCACTGCCAAACTCCTTGACTATCTAAGGTCTGTTCCCGTCACTCCCTGAAAAGGCCTCAGCAAAGGTCAGCGATGACCATTGCATGCAGTGGGGTCTTCATTCTCCTGCTTTCATAGCCTTTCTCTAACATTCAATATTGCTGTCCCACACTCTGCTGATTCTCCTACATCTCTCATCTTTCCTTCTCAGTCTACACCACTGGTTTCTCTTTCTTTGCCATTCTCATGAATAGTAGTTCACTAGAATTCTATCCTGAGTCCTTTTCTTACCATTCCTGGGCAACTGCTTCCACTACCATTGATTTTGCTATATTGAACTATGACTAAATTGTTATCTCCAGCCTAGACCTTTGCTGGGCTCCACGCCTGTAATATTCAACAACGTACTCAACAGCTTCACTGGATGTCTAAAACAAGACTTCTTTTTCCTCTTTAACTTGCTCCTATTTCTTCAGTCTCAATCCCAAAAATGATGATTATAATGATTATGTGATGATAATGATGATGATGATTAATATTTACAGATTCCTTACTACATGCCAAACACTGTTCTAAACTTTAGTTGCCACAAGAATACTATAAGGTAAGTATTATTATCCCCATTTTACAAAAATAGTAATAAACACAGAGAGATTTAGTGTCTCAGTCAGTGACATTGCCTTTCACCTGAATATCCAATCCAGGACCCAAAAAGAACCCTGTATTTTTTATTTCTCCTCCTTCATGTTCAATCAAGCACCAAATCCTGTCGGTTCTTCCATTTGAGTTTCTCTGGCTTTATCCTCTCCTCTCCATTACCTCTTCTTCAGAATCTGTGCCTTTGCCTTACTTCTCATCCTCATCATCACTTGACCAGACTCTTAAAATAGTGCCCTAACTGGTCTTCTTGTCTTCAGTCTTACCTCTGTGGGGGATCAGAATTGGCCACCCCAAAAGGTGTCTCTTGGGCATGAGGAATATTTTGGGTTGGTTATTTTTTTTTTTTTTCTCTGAGGGAGATCAGCCCTGAGCTAACATCCATGCTAATCCTCCTCTTTTTGCTGAGGAAGACCGGCTCTGAGCTAACATCTATTGCCAATCCTCCTCCTTTTTTTCCCCAAAGCCCCCCAGTAGATAGTTGTACGTCATAGTTGCACATCCTTCTAGTTGCTGTATGTGGGACGTGACCTCAGCATGGCCGGAGAAGTGGTGCATCGGTGCGCGACAGGGATCCGAACCCGGGCTGCCAGTAGCGGAGCGCGCGCACTTAACCGCTAAGCCCCCGGGCTGGCCCGGGTTGGTTACTTTTAGAACAGCAGACATGGGAGAAGCTCTGAAAAGTAGAATTTACACTTTGTAAGAGACATTTACATTGGTAAGGGAAATCTCCATTTGTAAATGTATCTCCCTGTCTGTACCGAGAAGAAACAGGGATGACCTTATCTCTAGAAACTCTTATCAATGTGGAAGGTGGAAATTAAATCTGCGTAGTAACCTTACTCTTGTTGACTGTGCTTTTCTGGTAATCTCCCATAACTGACTTCCCCCTCCCCCAACATCCTCCTTTGTCTTTAGCTGAAGACAGTATTTAAGATGAGAGCCTCTGCCATTTTGGTGAGTTACCCAGTTTTTCCTGGGTCTCTCCCATGTATATATGTCATAAAGCTTTGTTTGATTTTCTCCTGTTATTCTGTCTCATGTCATTTTAATTCATAGCCCAGCCAGAAGGACCCAGAGAGGGTAGAGGATATGTAATCCTCCCCTACACCTCTCTCTACCTCCAATCCAATCATTTGCCATACCTCTTCTACAGTGGTCCTTCTGAAATGCAAACTTAATCATATTATTATGCTGCACAAAGCCTTTTGGTGGCTCCCCTCACCTACCACATTGCTCTTTCTGCATGGCACTCAAGACACCCACCTACCCTCATGAGCTGCCCACTGCATGACATTTCGACTTCATCTCCCACATTTCCCTACTTCCACTTCAGATATTCCAGACATCTCCCTAAAGGCCAAATGCGAAAGCTATTGCTCACACTGTTTTCTCTGCCTGGAATGCCCTCTGCCATTTGTCTAGTAAACTACTCATCCTTCAAAAGTGTGCTCTCTAATATGGTAGCCAGTAGCCACATGAGGCTAATCTGAATTAAGATGTGCTGTGCTTTAAGTATAAACAATGGATTTCAAAGACATAGTATGGAAAAAAGTGTAAAATTCTCAATAATTTTATAATGATTACACACGGAAAAGATAACATTTTGAATATATTGGGTTAAGTAAAATATATTATTAAAATTTATTGTTTGTTTCTACTTTTTAAATGTGGCCAGTGGAAAATTTAAATTTATACATGAGACTTGAATTTGTGGCATGCATTATATTTTTATTAGATAGCATGCCTTCAAAATCCTTACTTGGTAAACTTAACTGAAGGGGCAAAAGACTTGTACACTGAAAACTACAAAATGTTGTTAAGAGAAATTAAAGACGACACAAATAAATGGAAAGATATCTCATGTTCATGGATTACAGACTTAATATTGTTAAGATGTCAATACTACCAAAGTGATCTCCAGATTTAATGCAATCTATCAAAATCTTAGCATTTTTGCAGAAATAGAAAAATCCATCCTAAAATTCATAGGGAATCTCAATGGATCTCAAATGGCCAAAACAATCTTAAAAAAAGAAGAACAAAGTTGGAGTTCTCATACTTCTTGATTTCAAAACTTATCAGGGCTGGCCCGGTGGCGCAAGTGGTTAAGTGCACGTGCTCCGCTGTGGTGGCCCGGGGTTCACGGGTTTGGATCCCAGGCATGCACCGATGCACTGCTTGGCAAGCCGTGCTGTGGCGGTGTCCCATATAAAGTGGAGGAAGATGGGCATGGATGTTAGCCCAGGGCCAGTCTCCCTTAGCAAAAAAGAGGAGGATTGGCAGATGTTACCTCAGGGCCGATCTGCCTCACACACACACACACACACACACACACACACAAAAACTTATTAGAAAACTACAGTAATCTGGGCCGGCCCCGTGGCTCAGCGGTTAAGTGCGCGCACCCCGCTGCTGGCGTCCCGGGTTGGGATCCCTGGCGCGCGCCGATGCACCGCTTCTCCGGCCATGCTGGGGCCGCGTCCCACATACAGCGACTGGAAGGATGTGCAGCTATGGCATACAACTATCTACTGGGGCTTTGGGGGAAAAAATAAATAAACAAATAAATAAATAAATAAACAGTGTAGATTTATAAAAAAAAAAAAAGAAAACTACAGTGATCAAAACAAAGTGGTACTGGGATAAAGACAGACATGTAGACCAATGGAATAGAATAGTAAATCCACAAATAAACCCTTGAGTATATGGTCAAATGATCTTCAACAAGGGTGCCAAGACCATTCAATGGGGAAAGGAGAGTCTTTTCAACAAATGGTGTTTGGAAAACTGGATATCCACATGCAAAAAATGAAGTTGGACCCTTACCTTACACCATATACAAATATTAACTCAAAATGGATCAAAGACTTAAACGTAAGAGCTAAAACTATAAAACTCTCAGAGAAAACATAAAGGAAAAGCTTCGTGACATTGGAGTTGGCGATGATTTCTTGGATACGACACCAAAAGCACAGGCGACAAAAGTAAAAATAGATAAACTGGACTACATCAAAATTAAAAACTTCTATGCATCAAAGAGCACAATCAACACTGAAAAGGCAACCTATGGAATGGGAGAAAATATTTGCAAATCATTTATCTAATAAGGGGTTAATATCAAGAGTATATAAAGAACTCCTATAGCTCAACAACAAAAAAACCAAGCAATCCAATTAAAAAATGGGCAAAGACTAGAATAGACATTTCTCAAAAGATGACATACAAATGGCCAAAAAACACATGAAAAGATGGTCAACACCACTAATCATTAGGGAAATGCAAATCAAAACCACAACAAGCTATTACCTCACACCCATTAGGATGGCCGTAATCTAAAAAAACCCAGAAAATAACATGTGTTAGTGAGGACGTAGAGAAATTGGAAGCCTTGTGCATGGTTGGTGGGAATGTAAAATGGTGTAGCTGCAATGGGAAATGGTATGGAAGTCCCACAAAAAATTAAAAACAGAATTACTATAAAACCCAGCAATACTACTTCTGGGTATATATCCAAAAGAATTGAAAGCAGGGTCTCCAAGAGATAGTTGTACACCCATGTCCATAGCAGCATTATTCACAAGAGCCAAAAGGTGGAAGCAACCCAAGTGTCCATCAGCAGATAAATGGATAAGCAAAATGTGGTATATACATACAATGGAATATTATTTGGCCTTAAAAAGAAAGGAAATTCTGACATGCTACAACATAGATGAACCTTGAAGACATTGTATTAAGTGAAGTAAACCAGTCATAAAAAGACAAAAGCTGTGTGATTTCACTTATATGAGGTATCTAGAGTGGTCAAACTCATAGCAACACAAAGCACAATGGTGGCTGCAGGTGGTTACAGGGGGCAGAGAGAGAGAGAGAGAGAAATGAGGAATTGTTGTTTAATGTGTAGAGTTCCAGTTCTGCAAGATGAATAAGTTCTGGAGATGGGTTACACAACAATGTGAATATATTTAACACTACTGAACAGAACACTTAAAGATGGTTACGATGGTAAAGTTTATGTTATGTGTATTTTGCCACAATTAAACATTTTAAAAAAATCAAGTTCCAAAAAAGAAATCCTTACCCAGATATCATCCCCCTTCCTCCCCTCTGGTGTGAACTAACTACTCCCTCCTTTGTGCCTCCACTTTTTCTTGCACATACCACTTTTAGGGCTCTTATCACATTTTTGGTAATTATTTGTTTGACAGGATAAGGGTTACTGTCCCATTTGCCCCCATCCTGGGGTGAAAGGAACACTCATCCACTCTGGGGTCTTGACCAGAAGCTAAGAAAATATACTAGGGTCTTTGGCAAGATGGAGAAAAGTAGCCTTGATGGCATAATATGCTACAGGGGACAGTCGTCATTAGCCAGAGTACACCTTGTGTCTGTAGAGGTTTCACTCTCAGGCTAACCTGGAGGGGCTGTCTTCCTTCAGCCATCCTTTTGTAAGCAGGATCTCAAACACCTAAAGAGCACTTTCCCCCTCCCGCAACACATACAAACATCCCCTTCTCCATCGTGAGGACAACCAGCTGAAATGATTAGTCCCACCCAGTCTGAACCACTGGTGGAAAGAGAGGAAGATGTTCATTCAAGATAGATTCTAGATAAATAGCTTATCTAATAGATAAGGTACTCAGGGGCCAAGTAAAGAACTATTTTGCTGCCTCCTCTGGACTCTTTGTATGTATGCTTGATGCCTAATAAGAATTTTTTTTTTTCTAATAATCAACTGGACCTTCCTGCCCTTCCAAGGTCATAGCCAAGAGGTTACATTTGTTTGCTCTGTCTTCCTTCCTTTGGGAAGCTCCTTTAGGGCAGGGACCATACCTTACTCATCCTTGTATCCCCAGTGTCCACCAGTCTTGGCACATAGCAGCTGCCCAATAAATGCCAAATAAATGACTAAATGGTAGAGCGAGGGTGTGGTGAGTCATTACAGTAACAAAGGGAGGCTTTTGGCAGAGCAACTAGCCCACCCCAGAGAGAAAGGACAGTCTGAATAGAGAGCTACAGGGAGTATGTGGGTCTGGTGGCAGTGGGGAGCAGAGGGAGCATGAGAAGAAAAAGTGGTTCATTATGAAGCCAAGGTTGAGCAGGCTGATGAAATGTACAGCCTCAAGTTTCATGTTGTATTGTCTCACTAGTCATCACACATTTATCTGCTCCCCAGGCAAATTTCCTTTCATCCTATAATTTCATCTCCATCTGAAGCAACACCATGACACTGGCTCTGTGGCCCCCATTCCACAAGCCACATATCTTGTGTCAGTTTTAAATTAGACATTGTTTTATCTAGCTGATTGGACTCTTTGCTGTCTACTAACAATAAGATGCTCATGTACAGCCCTTTCATGCAGTCAGTTCTTTGTAAATTTTTTTCCCTCTCCTGGAATCCTAGAAAGGATTCCTAACAATGGTTATTCCAAAAATCAGCTTTATTTGTCAATGTAATGGTATCCTTTCAAACTCACATTCATAGAATTTGCAAGCTGGAAGGAAAACTAAAGATTAGTTCTGTTTCCCTGATAAGGAAATTTGTGCCTAGAGAGCAGAGTTGGGTCACAGTGAGGTAGAAGGAGAACTGCCCGTCCTGAGCCCTTTTTCTTCTGCTACCCACCTGCAGGTGCAGCCACACCTGCTTGGGACACGGCCAGCTCACCGCTCTCTGCATTTCTGTAATTTCTGCAATTAGGGCTCTCTCTGGACAGCTCTCAATTATCTGCATTAGGAGGAAAGGAATGAACAGACATGAAATTTTCAAGGTTAATTTTTCATGGAACGTTCTGGGTGATTTTTTTCCTAAAGGCCCATTCTTAATGGTGCTGACTTGAAGGTATTGTTCCATCAACTGAGGACTAAGAAGACAGTCTAGAAGCGCGCTAGTCAGCAGAGAATCTGCCATAAACAGCTGTGATGCTGATGGGCCGTGGAACGGGCAGGGCAGTGTTGGCTACTAAGCAGCCCCCAGATCTTTTGTGTATCATCTAATAGGCACTAGCTGAGCACCTACTGTGTGTCTGTCTGCAGCTGCCTAATTAAGAGAGCGGCTGCCTCCATCCCTCCACGAACCGGCAGACGCAGGCACTTCTGCCTCTCATCTCGGATCTGGCCTTAACTTGTGTTGCGACTCCGGGCAAGTATTTTAAATTCTCCAAAACTGGTGGCCTGTGGCTTCAAAAAAAAAAAAAGTCTTTTCAAAAGGGAAAGGTATTTTTTGGAACTGGAGAAACAGACACAACAACAACAGCATTGCTGTGAGCCGTTCAGCAGGCTCCCGGTCCCGGGAGCCACATCCCACCCAACCCCGGGCGGAGGCCGCCAACAGCCTGCCCAGCGGGCTCCCGGGTCCGGCTCTGGGGAGTCCAGGCGGCGGCGGCCAAGGGGGCGCCTTTCTCTTTAAGAGCCCCACAGGCGATCCTGATTGGCTGTAGCTATGCAGGTCTTTCTTCGCGGCTCCCTCCGATTGCTCCCTCCCCCGCCGCTGTCTCCGCTCCCTCTCCACGCGCCCTCCCCCGACTCCTCTGCACACCCCCCCAGCCCCCGCCCCCCGCTCGCCTCTGCTTCCTCGGCGCCCAGTTCAGCCGGGCCGGGGGCATGGGTGATGCGCCAGCAACAGATGCCGGGCGCCGAGATTTGCATCCTTAGGCCACGCCGAACGCCTGCAGAGGAGAGAAGGAACCGGAGAAGGGCCGGGAAGGCGGGGACGGAGGTGCGGAGAGCCCCCTAACAGGCAGAAGCCCCTGCCCCCACCGGAGAGCTCCGCGCGGGCAGAGCGCCTGCCGCCGCCGCCGCCGCCGGCGCCCACCTCGCCCCAGCCATGCCGGGCCCGGCCGCCGACGGGGGGAAGGCCCCCTTCTGCCGCGCCGAGGAGCAGCTCCGTGCGGGGGGCGAAGGCTCGGAGGGCGGCGGCGGCCAGCGGAGGCGGGGCGCGCGCGGGCAGCGGCAGGACATCGTCTGGAGGAACGTCGTCCTGATGAGCCTGCTCCACTTGGGCGCCGTGTACTCCCTGGTGCTCATCCCCAAAGCCAAGCTGCTCACTCTGCTCTGGGGTAAGTCCCGCCGGCGCCCCTCCGCCCGGGCACCGTGACAGGGGCGCGCGGGGTCGCTGGTCGCCACTGGGCTGTTGGCGGCGCGGAGTCCCCCGGCTCTCCCCTCGCTCCCCCCACGCGCCCCGGCCCCGGGGCCTGCAGTTGTCCGCCCTTTGGGACCGGCAGGTATTTTCAACTTCTGCCTCCCCCGCCGTCTGCCGGAGTAAGCGCGTCGCCGACTCCCGGCTGGAGAGCGGGAGGGACCTGGAGTCCTGCGGCGGCTGAACCCGGCTTCGAGGGAGGGAAGACTGCCGGGACGATGGTGTCGCCCGTGCGGGTCCCACTGGCTCAGCTTCTCAGTCTCCTCCGCGGGCCACGGACCTTGGGGCCGAGTTAAGGACAAGAAAGGGATGGAGGGGGGTGGAGAGACCCTGCACGGGAACAGTCTTGATTGTCGCGCACGACATGGAAGAACCCAGCTCCCTTCCTGCTCCTGCAAGGCCCCTATCCCTGCTCCCTCCGGGATCTCCTATGCCCGGTTGCACTTTTCTGGTACCAGAAGTTTCTCTGCGAGTAAACCGAGCCCGCGGCGAGAGCGCTCTGCCCCCAGCGCAAAGCTCCGACTGTGGCCATGCAGAGCCCCCTCCAGGCCCTGTAACCCCCGGCTGGTGCGGGTCTGTCGCCCGCACCTGTGGCTCTCCCGCCACCTTCCTTGCTTGCACCCCCACCGCTGCTGGCAGGGGAAGGAGCCCCCGGGGCCCCGGGGCCCAGTGTCTCCCCGCACGGCTCCGCTCGCTGACCTCTGAACCACCTCCCAGACCCCTGGGCCCCAGTGACTGGTTTTGGCCTCAGTCACCGTGGGGGCGGTAACCAGGACAAAAGGCGCAGGCATTGATGTCTTGGGCCGAGAATTTGACTAGGTAATCCAAGAAGCCTTGCAGCTCCCGTTTCCGAGATCTCCAAGGAATGGGGGCAGGAGAAACACAACCTACTTTTATTTCCAGAGGGGAAGAGGGAGGAAGGAAAAAACACCTCTTTCTGCAAAGCATCTTATTCGGCGTGGTGCCAGCCTCAAATGCCTAGGTTGATAATGGGGCCACTCCGGTTCCAAGCCTGCAGTCCCTGCTCTTGGAAGCAAACCCGTCAGGAACGTGGCTACCTCTTAGAGGGGTGTGGCTGAGCGAGGGAACACAAAATCCAGGAATGGTCAGAAGGGCAGGGGTCTTTGGGAATCGTGAAGCCTCTTAAAGTCCCCTAAAAGCTTTGGGTAACCCCCCTGCTCAGCCCTCCCCCACTCAGTGCACCTCCTCAATTCTGTGTCCTTTTCACCATCATCTTTGTTGGGTGTTAGTTTAATTTTTGGTCTGCCTGTCTTCTTCCGTTATCTCCAAATGACTAGACTGTAAGATATTCAGGCATTAATTCATGGACACACTCCCACCCTGCCAGCCAAAGCCCTTGTTGCTCCAGAGCCTTCATGGAGCTCCTCCCTCAACTTCTGGGACAGGACTGTGCCATTGACCTTAGAGCCCACCTGCCTCCAGGGGATTGGGGCTTATCCTTAATAGCTGCCGTGTCAGAGAGAGCTGGGGGTGTCAGAGAGAGCTGTGCCAGAAGTGAGCACTTAAAATATTATCTTACATACCTGGAGCCCCACAGGGCCGGCAGGCCCCACTCCTTACAGTGAACCCCAATCACCCTGGCGCCCCACCAGGAGCCACAAGGACAAGGCCTCCTCTCCAGGGTTGCCAAGTCACCTCTGCCCTTTCCAGGCCGCTCTCTGTGGTGAAGACAGAATCTTTGTTCTGAAAGACCTTGGCCAGAGGACACCTCCCTCGGCCCCAAACTCCTGCAGCTTCCCGGGAGAAGTCAACAGACTGCAGGAATCTGGTTTCCCCTTTGTGGGTTAGGTTGCCAAACCCCATCCTTGTACCTGCCTGCGTAGTCTTCTGCCTCAGCTACTTTTCGTCAGCTCTGTTCTCTGAATCTTGATTCCCTCCCTACCTGTCCTTCATTGCCTCTCCACCTCCCTCCCCCAAAAAGAAAAAGAGCAGACAGTGGTGGATGTTGTAGTCTTAAGGTCTAAAATTGTGACTTAGAAACATTCCAAACAAGTGAATCTTATCTGACGGATATCTTGTGAGAGAAGAAATGAGAGACTGAGACCAGCTAAGATTGGTTGTGCTGATGGCTAGGATCTATAGGGCAACTGGGAGACTAAGGGCACCATTGACTCAGGGTTATTTTCAGTGAAAGCCCTGGTGCCTTGACCCACAAATTTCCCCCCACCGGATGCCCTTTTCACCACCTTCTCCATTGGCTCTCTCTAGCTTGAGGGCTGTGTTCATGCCCCAGTGGGCTGCTCATCCACTTCAGGGACCTGAGTTGTCAAGGAAATAGGCTTACCCATCCATTGCTTGCCACCCTCCACCCCAGGTGAGGTTGCCCTGGAAACAAGAGGCATCCATGCAGTGCACTGAGCAGAGATGTGTTAGGTGTGCAGTGTGCGGAGAGTAATTTGCATGGTGCTAAAATGTCATCCATGAAAGATCTATCAAGCTGTTCAGTCCAACCTCCTCCACTGCCTAACCCCCCACCTCTTTATGGCTCCCCTCGGGGCCAGAGCTAGTTGTTTTCCTTTTCCTATCCTTGAAGCTTTCTGAGTGGGCAAGCTGTCGGACCAGAATGCTCTTGGTGCCCACAGGTCCTGAGGGATGAGTTTATGAATTTCAAGCACAGAAGATGAACTCTAGCTGGAGTCTCACCTGAAATCTTCACCTGAAGCCTTGAGCTCACAAAAGTGCCTGCTTTGAGGGTTTTTGGCCAAAGGGGAAGTTAGTCTGTGCCCTGCATCCCACGATGAGTAGAACAGGGGACTGAGGGGCAGCTGTCACAGTTTGGAGGTAAAAGTCCTAGGGCTCCTTCCCGGTGAGCTTTGCCTTGATTTTCTCCAGGCTTTCTGGCTGTTGGTTTCCAGAAACATCAGAGACTTTTCTGGTTTCTCTCTAAACGTCATCCGAGTCCCCAAAATGTGTCCCATGGTGACATCATGGGTTTTTTCCCTCACGGGACAACTTCAGTGACAGTACCAGGCATGAAAAGCAGTAATTTGCTTTGCTGCCTTCTTCTGTCCTGCCCTGGGGCAAACGTGACCAGTGTTCAGGCAGATATAGGATTCTGTGGTGCACTTCTGGTCGCTGGAGCATCTGGACCATTCTGAACGGGATTCAGCCATAGTGAGGAAGCTGAGAGGTGGCAGGGATTAACAAGGCTGTCTGGGGGAGGGAGGGTCAGGAGAGGCTGGGGTTTAGAAGGTACTGGTCTACCAGTCAAATTCTGTCCAATTTTGAGAGTTGCCCAAAGATGAGCTGTCTTCTGTCAGGCATTAGGTAACCCACATCTACCATTTGGGATGGTCCTGATGTCTTTCTTGAGTTGTGCTTCTTTTTCCATCAAGTCCCTAAAGTTGTTGAGGACCCCAAGAATGCGTGGCCATGGACTTCTGTCTTGCCTCTAGGTTTTCTATGGTGAGCAAGGCTCAGGAGAGAGACAGATCTGAATGTGAATCTCTGCTCTCCTACTTCCTTAACAGCTGCGTGGCCTTGGACAAATTAATTAACATCTCTAAACCTCTGCTTTCTCACTTGTAAAATGGGTATATTAATTCTACTTGCTCACAAGGTTGTGAGAATTTAATTAGATAATATGTGTAAATCACAGCACAGTGCCTGGCCCTTGGTTGGTAATCACTAATTGTGAGCTGCCATTATTATTATTGGTCCTAATACTGGCTCTTTTTCTTTAGCAGAAGAGAAAAGGCTCTCTTGCAGCACAATAAATTCTACAAACTGACACAGAACTTGGCTTCCTTGCCCTTCTTGCATGGAAAAGATTGCTTTGGCTTTGGAAACAAGAGTTCTTTCTCAAAGTCCCAAAAGAGAAATGAGCACAAATCCCTCTCGTACTTTCTCCCTCCCCCATAACCTTCTCTTTCATTCTGTCTTCCTCCTATTTTCCTCCAAAAGACCACTGTTTTGTAGATAAGAATCTTTTTGTTCAGCTGACAACTCACCTGGTCGTTAGTGGTTTCTTTGGGGTTTTTTGAGCACAGCCGGTTACAATTGCTGTAGAAAAAGGGCCAAGTCATTTCTCTAAATCTCTTAGGGTCTCAGTTTTGGCTTCTTTTTCTCTCCACCCCCATCTCCTTGAGCCATCTTTAAAAAAAAAAATCCTTAATGCTCGATTAAACTACTAAAAAACTGAAAAACGTAAATGAATCTTCCTTTTAAACCCTGTAATTCCCAGCCCATTGTTGTTACAACTCCTGCATTTTTCATAAATGGGCAAGCACTAAGAGCCTTACCCAAGGCTGGAGTGCAGCAGAGCCGGAGAGCATAGTGTGTGCTTTTGCTGGCTTAATGGTCTCAACAGGTATAAATATAGGTTGAGGTTAACATTAGTAACTCAGTTTTTTCTACAACTCGTCAAGGTCACTGCAGACTGCGCTGTGATCATGAAATGAGAAACTGGGCTGCAGAGTAGAAACTAGTGCTGGAATCCTGGCATTGCCACTTAGTTCAACCTCAGACATGTCCCTTTCCAGTTTGTGAGCCTCGGTTTCCTCACCTGTGAAATGGGGACAGTAATACTGAGCTGAAAGTTGTTTTAAGAATTGGGTGTGTTTTGCAGTGCCTGCTAGACAGTATACAGTCGATGCTGTCTACTATTATTACCTGCCACCATGGGGCCTACGTCATGAAACCCGCACTGGCTTCATCGTCTGTCTGAGACTTGGAGTACTTGTGGCTCAAATATAAGGCACAGCCTTTAAATCCAAGTATTTGATCATGAGTTTGCTGTAACATTTTAGTTCTCACCTTATCTAGTTCTGTGTATTGGATAAAATTATAATAATTGCTTGGAAAAGCTGTTGATAGATTTACAAAAGAATGCTACAGCCATGCTGGTTTCTTTAAGGTTTTGCAAAAGACAACGTCATCTTTGGGTGGCATTATTCTCACCGAGCGTTTATTTTGACATCCTGTAGTCTCTGTGTGCAGTCTCCCCGTCCCTCTGCTGCGACACGTCATGTTTCTGTGGAGGTGCCACAATCCTGGGGTTAAGAGTGTGGGCTTTGGAGTCAGAGGGTCCGGGTTCAAAGCGCAGCCCCCTAGTTCAGCCCTGGACAGATCACTCGCCCTCTCTGACCTGTGTCGCCAGCTGCACAATGAGGATCACAACAGGACAGCCAGCATCAGGTCGGAGCCGGAGTAAAAGGAGACAACCCAGTGAAGCCCCTGGCCTGGGCCGCGCAGAGCCTTAGCCTTCCTGCCTGCCACACGTTCCCTTGGTGCTTCCCTTTGCTCCTTCCTGCTGGTTAGCTCATCCTTTGGAGGCTGAGACTTGTTCTCGCCCGTGCGTGGTTGTCAGAAAGCCCTGGTCCTGGGTGAAGGCCCTTTGTCTCCCATTTTATATCTCCTGGTAGTGGATTGGTGGCCACAACAACAGGTACCAGCTGTCCTCCCTCATAAATGCCCGTCGTTTGTTCATTGCGTGTGTGAATGGCCATGAGAGAGATCGTGTGAGGATACATACAGTCACATACTCATTCATCAACTAATTCGTTCCTTTTTTTCCATTGCAATGGTTGTCAAAAATGGCTGCACAACAGAATCATTGGGGACCCTTTAAACTTTTCAGAAGCCTGGGCCCCCACCCAGAACTACTGAATTGAAATCTCCAGGAGTGATGCCCTGGCTTTTTAAAAGCCATTGAGGTGTTTCTGATGCACAGCTGGGCTGAGAACCATGACTTAATCCCTTATTCAATAATATTTATTACTCACCAGTTGCCTGGCTGGCACTGGCACCATCCCTGACTTCATGGCACTTACAGGCCAGTTAGAGAGACAGGCAGGTGCACAGGTGATAACTGCCATGGCAGCATTAGTTACAGAGTACCAGCTCGGGGAGTGAGGAGGCCCCCCAGAGGAGGAGGGCAGGAGGCTGGTGGCTGGCTGGTGGAGGGATTTGGGTGAAATGGCATCGTAGCCACAGGCAATAGCATGATCTGAGCTCTCTAGGGGAGAGAGAGCAGGGTGGTTCAAGGCCCTGATGATTCAGAGAGGCTGGAGGTTACCAGGGACCAGGTACAGGGCAAGGAGGATTCAGCAGGACTAGCAGGCCCTGGTCCTCCGGGCTTGTGGAGAGCCGCCCTTCAGCCTCTACCTGACTCGCACCCCCTCCTCTCAGCCCATCACACTCACGAATGATTTCTACATGAGGAATGGGCTGGAGCCCAATTCCTGGACCAGACACTTGCCGGAGGGATGAGTGAATCTGAAGTTTCTTAGGAAAGACGCTGGGGCAGACACCTTGGAGCAGGTGAGCAGTGGGGCTGGGCGCCACCCTCAGGCTGGCCAGAGCTGAGGGGAGTCTAGGAATGATGTCTCAGTTGGCCATTTGATTTCACAGACTGAGAGGTGCCATCCTGGGACTACATTACTAACACGCCCCAAGGGTGTGACGGCACAAGCATACCAGACCCGGAGTGCATGCTCTTCCCCTGCTCCCCTGTTCTTACTTTTTCCTACATTTCTAAAAGGTATGTTCAGGGCCGGCCCCGTGGCTTAGCGGTTAGGTGCGTGCGCTCCGGTGCGGGCTGCCCGGGTTCGGATCCCGGGCGCGCGCAGGACGCGCTGCTTCTCCGGCAGTGCTGGGGCCACATCCCACATGCAGCGGCTGGTGGAATGTGCAACTATGACATACAACTATCGCCTGGGGCTTTAGGGGAAAAATAAATAAATAAATAAAATTTAAAAGGTATGTTCATAGAGGGGCTTGTTCCTCCCTTACTTCCTCCCTTGAACCCAAGTTAGAAGTGGTGGTTCTCACTAGCTTGCATTTCGGAGATGGCCGGTCCTACTCCCCATTTCTGCGTTTGGAGTCACTGCAGGGTCTGGCGCTTCCTAGGAAAGGTTGGAGGGCTCTGAGGGTCCCGGCAGGCTGTGCTCCGCGGACTGGCAGCATCAGCATCACCTGGGACCTTGTTAGAACTGGATTGTCAGACCCCATCCCAGACCTATTGAGTCAGTACCTGCATTTCAATAAGATTTCCAGGTGATTCCTCTATAAGCTAAAGTTAGAGGCGCTCCCCAGCCTCGCGTCCGGCCACAGGCTGACAACTGAGAAGCTGGACTTGCGTGGGATGTAGCAACTTTGCCTTCTTCCTTTTAATGGCCTCCTCCCCTTTGCCTCCCCTCCTACCCTTCTGCCTCCTTGTAGCTTATTTTAGATGTCGGAATCCTGCTCCTCTTGCCAACAAAAGGCTGTTCCTAAAATCTTTCAGGCGGCAGCAGCAATGTTTAATTCATGGGCTAGAAAATTAATTTTATTTTCATGAACAGGACTGGGGAAAAATAACAGGAGGCTCTGTGCATGGCCCTTGGGAATTCAGGGAATTTGTCTGTTTAACAGATGAACTGGTAAAGGTGAGGCGGCCTCCGGGGAGGGCTGCCCTCCACAAAATTGTGAAGCAAATCCTATCAGTTAGGATGCTTTTGGCTGCCAGGAGCACAAAAACTCAACTTCAAATGGCTTAAATGATAAGGACAATTTCTGATTTCACTGATAGGAAATCCTGAGGTAGGGCACTTCTGGGATGACTCAATAATGTCATCAAAGACCAGCCTTTGTTTCTGTCTTGGTGGCATTGTCAAATTTAGTTTTCCTCAAGGTTACAAGATGGCTGCCAGAGTTCCAGGCAGCACATGGAGTTACAACAGTGTCCTACAGAAGAAGAGAGAGTCTGCTCCTTCCTGAAGTCTCATCAGAGAGAGAATCTTTCCTGGTTGCCTCACAATTGATGTCCTCTCAAGTCGCACTTGCAGGATTGTGTCACAAGCCCCTTGTTAAACCAATCATTGGCAAGGGATTCAGCCAGGTCAGGGCTGGCCACTGAGCCACATGAGGTGGGGGGCAAGAGCCAAACAAAACCCAAGCTCTGCTGGAAGGCAGAAGAGGGCATGGCTGCTGGGACAGCCAACACCTCAGCTTGAGTGGCTTCCTTCGCTCCCTCTCATGACTTTCCTTCTTTGGTGTCACTTCCATTCGCTGGAAAGGCTCCAGTTTCTGTGTTTTGTATTTCAGCTCTTTCCCTCTACTCCCTACCCCCTATTCTTGTCTCGAATCCTGCTGTCGTTACGGAGAGTTGTGAATGTCTGCCTTTTCCATGGGGCTCTGAGCTCTTCCATGGCACTTCTGCCTCCCCAGGACCTGGCACACAGCCTCTGATCAACATATATACAGTATACAGTGTTGGATGGATACAGTATACTGTGGATGGATGGATACAGTGTTGGATGAAGGAAGAAATGAATGAATGAGTTTAATCACTGTATGGCCTTTCTTTCTAAGGGAAGTTTGCATTTTATCTCTTAACTTTAAAAATGTTTTTTCCCCATTAGAGAACTTTCCATGTGATTTGGGGGGAAGGACTAGGGAGAGAGAGCCTTTCTAAATGTCCCAGAAATCGGCACGGCCCTCTGCACCTGTGTCCATCCCGTTAGTTGCCCTGACCTCAGTGGGGAGCTTGCAGGACTCTTGTTGCTTTTCTGGGTTTTTATGGGGTGAGGTGGGGCCAAGGAAGGTTGCTCTGGGCACAGGGAGTTGTCACATCTCCTGTGGGAGAACTGAACTAAAAAGAAAAAGATGGAAAACAAGTGACTTAGAATGTGTTCTTTACCTAGGTTTCTATGGTGACAGTTTCTCCAGACTGAGAAATAGTTTTCTTGGTTGGTCATTTTCTTCATCTTTCAGCTGACACTGAACCTCAGCCATGAAGTCACGGCTGGATTTCTGTTCTCTTGCTTCAAATTTTACTTAAAAGGGCATTTCACGTCCACTTAACCTCACCCAGCAGGTACTTTTTATTTGCACAAACAACCTAGAAAGAAGCATCTTACTTAGGAGGAAGTTGCTAACTATGTGATCAAGGAAACAAAACAATAGCTTTTGGCAAGAGACTTTGGAAAACTGTGTTTTTTATTTTTTATTTATTTTTTTAAATTTTTTAGAAGATTTTATTTATTTATTTTTCCCCCCGAAAGCCCCAGTAGATAGTTGTATGTCATAGATACACATCCTTCTAGTTGCTGTATGTGGGACACGGCCTCAGCATGGCCGGAGAAGTGGTGCATCGGTGCCCGCCTGGGATCCAAACCCAGGCCGCCAGCAGCAGAGGGCGCGCACTTAACCACTAAGCCACGGAAAACTGTGTGTTTTAAAGTGCAGACATGGGGAAGATGTGTAGAGCAGGATTGTAGCGTAGCCCGTGTGTAGACCTTTGCATCAAATACTTCGTGTAAAGTGCCTGCTTAAGTTTAGTGCTCAGTTGATGTCGCTGCGGGGGGTGATCGGGGGACTTGTATCATGAGCTGGTCATTACGTACTCTCCGGACATGTAGGTGACAGTGATATCGTAATCAGGGTCTTCCAGGATTGTGAAAGTCTTCTGAGATTGCCCTTGAAATGGGGGAAAAAAAAAATCAAATACCAATGGACTTGAAGTGAAATGAGACAAGGATAGAGTTTAGAACTCAGGTTTAATTTATTTTCTTCCTATATCACTGTTATATGCATATCATCGTACACTTGCAATTTGACTGTGTTGATTTTAGCTTGGTTCCCTGAGGAGACAGTGGCTTATAAATGCAACCTGTGACCTAAATGTGCAAGGCCAGCCCCCATAGCATCCTCCTCCTCATCATCAAAAAGCATTTATCAAGCAAGCAATTAATTACTTATGGTCCTGAGCCAGGCACTGTGTAAAAAAACAAAGACTCGGTCTCTACCCTCCTACCTTTTATAACTCAAAGGAACAGCTGTAATTTGCCTCCAGTACTGTAACCAACTTAATGTTCTCTTGGCATGGGTAGATAATGGAAAATACTCTTACTTCTTTAAAAGTTCCATGCATGAAATTAGAAATGAATTTCTAAAAGTTAACTGTTTCATGGAGTAGTTTGTCAATCCACCCCTCTAATAAATATGCTCCTAAGAAGCTTTTGCAGATGGTTACAATGAAGCTCGTCTCTATTCTCAGCCTATGACTCAGTTGAGTGTCCCTGAAAGCATTTGTTTTGCCCTGAAGTCTCTATAAGCAAAAGGAGATATTTATTAGCAAGTACGAATAATGCCCACGTATCTCCCCCCTTCCATCTCCCAACTCCAGATCCATTGTGTTTGGCTCCGCAGCTCTTGAAAAGTGGGTGAGTCGTTAACATTTTCTAGCTGTACTCAAATTACTCCAGGGTCATGACTCCATCTGGAGCTCTGGGGGAATTAAGTCACTACCCTCTGAGTATAGACTGGATATGAACCTAAACTTGACATGCTCCCATGAGGGTTAGAATAAACCAGAGTTATTAGGGCTAATATTCCCTCATGCATAGAGCTCATATTCAATCAGTGTGTGCCACTGTGTTCTACCAGTTGTTAAAATATTGAAACAGTAAATAGCTGCAGCCTTCCTGGTTCTCCTGGAATTCCCAACAAGCCACTGGGGTCAGTGGCTGGCCCAGCTGCAGGGCTTCCGTCTACCTCTGTTCTGATTGGTTCTAATTGGTTGGTGCCCTGTGGGTTGTCAGATATTTTAAATATCACCTCTGCATATGCATCTGCTTCTTATCATATGATCCATATAATCTTCGGCTTCTGTCCCTTTCACAATTCTAACTGAATGAGAACTTAAAAAAAAGCAATCTATCATTTTGGCTTAAATTTATATCCCCAGACCATGTGAGGAAAGGTCTTAGAGTCCAACTAAATTTTGGAGTTTTAGGTAACTCACTCTTCCTAATGAAAACTCCTTTGGTGATAGAGGCAATGTGTACCTAAAAGGTGATTTTTATTTTCTGGTTTATAATTGGTTTTGCATAAGATCCCCTCACCTCAAAGAATTGATGATTAATGTTATCATCAGAAAAAGATAAGATTGTATAGTTATATCTTTAGGTGTTGGGAGGACAAGATGTGGAGGACAGCACCACAAATTCAGGTGGTCCTCCTAGCTCACAGTGATGTTGTGATGGTGGTGTCTCAGCTCTCCGGCTATCCTGGGGTCAGTGCCACTCAAACCATACCTGAGGCTTGGTGCAGAGAATTGTTTTAATGATAGAAAATTTCAAACATATCCAAAAGTAAAGAGAATGGAGTCTGTACTTCCCTACACCCCCCACTCACCTGGGGATTTTTTCTTTGTAACTTTACTTTGATATATAATTTCAGACACACAGAACAGGTATAAGAATATTACAGGGGACTCCCATATACTCGACCTCGACTCAGCAATTCACATCTCGTCCCATGTTCTCTATGCGTATGTATACATATATGTGTGTGTTTATTATTTTTTCCGAGCTATTAGAGAATCAGAGACATTATGCCCTTTTATCTCTAAACACAGCAGTATGTATTTCCTAAGAATAAGAGTACAACCAGAGTACAGTTATCAAAACCAGGCAATTTAACTTTGATGTTATCTGATCCACAGTGGGTAGTCAAATATCATCAGGTATCCAGTAATGTCCTTTATAGCTTTTTTTTTCCCGTTTCATATTAGGTTAAAGCAAATTCCAGACAGTTGCATCTGTAAATACCTAAGTATTGAGTATTAGCTGGAGTAATTCTGGCTACCTTGTCCACGTGGAAAACCTCACGGCTACCTTTCCCCTGCTAACTGTCCCCACCCCGCTCTTTGGGGAAAACAGCTTGGAGAGGCTGTTTTCAAAAGCGGAAAGGGGTGGAAACTGAGAAGCAGGCAGAGGTGATGGGCAAGTCGTTTCCTCTTAGTGTAGTCTGTGGGCTGTCTGCACTGGGGTCATCTGAGTTGCTCCTTGAACGTGCAGATTCGGAGGCTCTGCCCAGACCCACAGAACGAGAACCTGTGGGAGCAGGACCCAGGACTCTGCATTTTAACAGGCGCTGCGGGCGTCTCTTATACCCTGTGGTTTGGAGGTGCTCCGTCCCAGGGGCAGGTGGCCTCAAGAGATGCTGTGAGCCGGTAGTTTAACTTCGTGTCCTCCCGCCCCCGGCTCAGGATTGGTGCATGACTCTCCTTTACATTGCCTGAAATTCCACCAGCCCGAGATTCCTTAGAGTTGATAAGAGGCAGCATTTTAGGAATGTAAATAGCTGCAGGGGACTCCCCTTCATAGGACTCCACACGTTGGTGTGAACTGCTTTCAGCACAAGTTTTCTTCTAACACAGGGCTGATACCCTGAGGGAGCAGGGCTTTCACTGGAGGGAGGAGAGTAAAGCAAAAGGAGGACCAGTGCTATCGGACCTGGAATGCTCCGTGGGGGTGGGGTGAGCTTGTTTTCTAGGGGTGGGGTGGAGAGGGGCCTGGATCTTCCCTTAGATGGGAAAAGCTATTTGGAAGAGGTGAAGAAAACCTCTGGAGAAAGCCTCAAACAAATAGCCCTGGGCAGAACCATTCCCCTGTGCCTGGGAGAGGCCCTGGAACCTTCTTTTCTAGAATTGGTGTGAGGACTGAAGTAGGTGCAGCAGCTGCCTGCCCAGTGTCAGCACCCCTGTCACCTCCAGGAAGGACTAGCCCTGCACTAGGCATAGCGGTGGCGTCATTATCATTCCCAGAACCAGACAAGCACGTTGGTGCCGTAAATCTGCTCTATAGATATGTCTGGGTACCGTGAATTTCTTCATTCTAAATATGGGGGTCGATGGAGCTCTGCTCTAAGGCATTTTTCGTCTGTGAGGGTCAGTGGCTTTACAGTCGTCTTCATTTGCTGAAGAGCAGACACTTCTCACGTCAGTCATGCCCCTGCTGCTTGAGCGGGTGGAGACACAGTGCAGCTCTGCCTGGGACAAGACACGTTTTGGGGGGCGTCCTGAACTCAGGCTCTTCTGCCGCTGGAGATACAAGGGCCCTCTGTAAGAGTTTCTGACCCACTGGCAATGATAATGGTGGGAAGTCAACCGGGCTCTAGATGTTAACTGAGCATCCGAGGGGCGGCACAGGGGTTAATCCCAACCGGCATCCTGTAAACGTGGCTGTGAGACGTAGGTGGCCATGCTGGCCCAAGGGGTGACGAGGGGCCGTGACCACCCTCGCCTAGGTTGGTAATCCAAGTGAGTGTTTCAGTTCCTCCTGCTGTTGAATCTTCCCCCTCTGTTCTCTTGGAATGGAGATGTGCTTTCCAAGTCCTTCCTTCTTTTAGCAGGAGTGGTTCTCAGGCTGTAGCTGGTGTTTGTGTAGATCTCCAGGCTCATTCAGCCTTCCTCGGGGGAGCCCCGCGAGGTTTCTCTCATTCAGTGATGCGAGTGGAAAGAAGCCCTCAGACTCAGCCGGGCCTGCTCCTAATGACTGGAGTTTTCATAGGGAAGATGAAAGGCAAAGCACTAAAAGGGAAGCAGCCCCTTGGCCCTGTGCCCTGGCTGCCCCTGACGTGTGGGAGCGGCCCCTGGAGAAGCGGAGTCCAGGCTGGGCTCCCAGGGCCTCCTGGGGCTGCCACGTGCTCCTTCGGTGTAAAGGTTGGAAGGGAGATTTTGGACTCCGATAAATTTTTGCTGATGCTAAAGTGCTAATCTCCCAGAAGTCTCTCCCTGGCCAGGGCCATTCCTGGTGGATATTAATTGGGTTTATGAAAAAAAGTATTTTAAAGTGCAGAAGAGGTTCTCCAGGTACCGTTGTGATGATGCTGAACATGCAAATTGGTGTTTTTGTCTGTGGCCACATCCTGGAAAGTGAGGGAACTCTCCTGGGATGCACTTTCTGCACCTGCCTGAAGACAGGCAGGCTGGGAGATTTAGGCGTCTCATTAAATTCTGATTTCCACACATCTGGGGACATGTGCCTTGTGTGGCCCAGGTGCTGCGGACACACAGGTGAGCAAGCTCTCATTCCTACCCACAAGATGCTTGCGATAGAGAAGGAGAGACAGGCTGAGGCCAATTATAATTCAGTATGATGAATGCCAGGAAGAAGTAGGCGTGAGGTGCAGGGATGGCTAGAGGGGGGGTGTTGTAACTCTGTTAGTCCACACAACAACAACCCTACGAAGTAGTTTGTAGGACCACAGTGTCTTCATGGCAGTTCTGAAGACCACCACCAACAAAACTTCGAAAATAAAGTTATTTCATAGCTAATTGAGAGGGAAAACGACCCAGTTAATTCATTTGGTGGCAAAATCTGACCTAAACTGTTCGTCCTATTTAATCTGAATATTCATATTAATGTGTTTGATGACCGATCCACAATGGGCGTTACTATAGTGCATAGGCACTGTATATCCTATTCTTAAATGTGAAAAATTTTGAATTTTGAAGCACATCTGACCTTAAGGTCTTAATAAGGGACTATGGACTTGTCCTGGTATCATCCGCATCTTGCATTTGAGGAAGCGGAAAGCAAGCAGGACTCATTTGCCCAAGATCACAGGTGGTAAGGGGCAGTCAGGGCTTGCGTGAAGTGCTTCTGATTCCTAAGCCCTGCTGGGAACCCTCAGGTGACACTACCTTGAGAGGCACCAACTTCCTTCCAAGCAGTGATCTGGGCACTAGATGCCTAGGCAGCCCTGGAGTGTGAGTGTGTCGGGGGGGTGGCTTGGGATAGCCTTGCCATGCATGCAGCCCTGGTGGCTGAGACCCACCCTCCTGGAGGACAGTGACAGAGTGTTGCTCTCTTCCCTGGGCTCAGGCTCAGCCACCCTCACTTTGGTGGTAGTCAGGGAATGATGATTTTTGCCTTTCTGCCCACAAGATCTGCTGTTGCCTTGTCAAAAAGCCAGCCCCACTGGGTCATTTCTCACCGCTCCTTTTCCCGATTCTTCATTCTTCTCACATCTTATTCCTGTCACTGGCTTCTGGTCTGTAACCCCTAAGTTCTGTTAGACCAGTGGCAAAGATGGACTTGTAAATAATTCTAGAGCTTTGTAGGTCGGACCCAGGGTCAGCCTTACGTTTAGGAAGGAAATAAATAGCCAATGGTGGGAAGTGATTTTAAGGACACAGGCCTTAAATGGCCCTCAAATTACCTTCCTCAGCTCTGCTAGCATTTGCAGCAGGGGTTCTGGGCGGGGGCTGGATGCTTCAGGGGTTTCATGAGCCCCCTGAAATAGTTTTGTGAATGTTGGTATTTTTCTTCTATCAGATTCTCAGCAGAGGCTGTAATTTTAAGAAGGTTAAATCCTGCTGGTCTGGAGGAAGCCACATTAAATACGCCAACATTTCTTAAAAGGATAAATAGTAAATGAGGATGCATTTGTGTATCATCCACTATCCCTTAGTGTAGCTGCAGTCGATGTAATCACTTTCTTGCTTTATTGAATAGGTAGGATAATTAAACTTGGGTAGGATAGAGGGAAAACTCAGGAGCTTCTGGATTCAGTAAGTCTTTATGGAGTAGCTCTATGTGGAGCCTCCAAATGAGGGTCCCCTTGGATTGTGGGATGACCCAAGGACAATAAACAAAGGATGTTTTTCATCCTTTTACTTAATTCAGCATTTTGCCTTGGCCTCCTCATCATGAGGGGAGCAGTGATGGTACCTCTGAGGGCCTTTCCCTGCCTCTGCTTAGCTCTGCTTGTTAAAAACACTCTGGTGATAAGAATCCTAAAGACCCAGTGTATTAGTTTTCTTTTTTTTAATTTTTTTTAACAGTTTTTATTTATTTATTTTCTTTTTTGTGAGGAAGATCAGCCCTGAGCTAACATCCATGCCAATCCTCCTCTTTTTGCTGAGGAAGACCAGCCCTGAGCTAACATCTATTGCCAGTCCTCCTCCTTCCCCCCCCCCCAAAGCCCCGGTAGATAGTTGTATGTCATAGCTGCACATCCTTCTAGTTGCTGTATGTGGGATGCCGCCTCAGCATGGCCGGTGAAGCAGTGTGTCGGTGCACGCCCGGGATCTGAACCCGGGCCGCCAGTAGCGGAGTGCGCGCACTTAACCGCCAAGCCACGGGGCCAGCCCTAGTTTTCTATTATTGCTGTAACAAATTATCACAGAGTTAGTGACTGAGAGCAACACAAATTTATCTTAGAGTTCTATAGATTAGAAGTTGACATAGGTCTCACTGGGCCAAAATCAAGGTGTCAGCAGGGCAACATTCCTTTCAGGAGGCTCTCGGGGAGGCTCCGTTTCCTTGACTTTTCCAGCTTCTAGAGGCCACCCACATTCCTTGGCTCGTGGCCCCTTCCTCCATCTGCAAAGCCAGCCTCTGTCGTCAACCCAGCAGGTAGTGTCCTTTCCAGACAGCGTCAGCTGGACATCTTCTGCTTCTCTTTCACTTTTTTTTTTTTTTTTTTTACTGATTTTGTGTGTGTGTGTGTGAGAGATGAGCCCTGAGCTAACATCCGATGCCAATCCTCTTCTTTTTGCTGAGGAAGACTGGCCCTGGGCTAACATCCACGCCCATCTTCCTCCACTTTATATGGGACGCCGCCACAGCATGGCTTGACAAGTGGTGCGTCGGTCCTCACCCGGGATCCGAACCTGCAAACCCCCGGCCACCGAAGTGGAGCATGTGCACTTAACCGCTGTGCCACCAGCCGGCCCGTGTTCCACTTTTAAGGACCTTTGTGATTACACTGGGCCCACTTAGATAATCAAAGATAATCTTGTCATCTTTAAAGTCAACTGATTAGCAATCTTAATTCCATCTGCAGCCTATTCCCCTCTGCCGAGTAATACCAGGGACTAGGGTGTGGACATCTCTGGGAGGCCATTCTTCTGTCTGCCACACCCAGACATCAAAGAAAACTAATCTGCATTAATTCCTCTGGTTATTATCGGTACCACTTGGGCAGAAACGCTCAATTGTGTATAACCTACCTTTAAGGAGAACTTGTTCTTGTGATAGGCATATCAAAGGGTCCTTGAAGTTGAAAGTTCTCTGACCTCATCCTCCCCTCCCTAAGGGATGGGCTGGGCATCTCATGGGGGATGGGAGACCCTTGCCAGGAACAGCCCCTTGAGCTTGTAGTCCTACTGGGGACCTTCCAAAGGACATCTGCTGATGTCAGTGTTCGACCACCCACCTCCGCCAGTCCCTGGGGTGACATATGTTAGCAAAAGTTGGCTGGAGGCAGCTGAGAGTCTTGAAACCATCAGAAAAGCATTTTATTTGGGATGGGGTTGAGGAGAGATTCTTGGCCTGCCCAGAATATTCCTTATGATTGTGTGTGTAGCGTATGAGCAGGGATGAGAGGACAGAGATGGAAAACAGAACACACAACAATGACAATAGAAACACTTGCAAATTTATGCAAGAAATGCAGAAAGGAAAAGAGCCCCTGGTCATTTGACTTGTGAGTCACTTAAAAATGACAGCAGAGACTTTGGGGGGTAGGGTCTTGAGGGGGGAAGGGGGCTTCAAGGGGGCAGCGTCTTGAGGGGGAAAGGGACCTTCAAGGGGGCAGCGTCAGCTTTTGATAGGGGAGGGGCTTTATCTTGGTGAGGAGACTTTATTGGCTAATTGTGTGGATTTGGAGCTCTTGTTGGCTTTGTTTTGGTTTCAAACACTGGTGGGGAAAGCATCCCTTTCTGTGACTGTGTGGAGTTGTAGCCCTGCAGGAATCAAATCAAATCGAGGTTGGGGTTGGGGAAGGTAGGGAGAAGGTGACTGAGAAATTTTCCCAGAACCAGGAAAGCGACATAATTTACAGGGCTCAGTGCAAAATGAAAATACAGAGCCCTTGTTTATCAATTATTACAAATTTCGAGATGGTGCCGGCAGAGTATTTAACCAAGCATGGGACCCTTCTGAGTGCAAGGCCTTGTGTTCTTACATTGGTCACATACCCATGAAGCTGCCCTTGCCCAGAAATAATGTGCCCTGTGTGTGTCCTTGGCACTCTCTGATGCCGTGAATGATATTTGAGGCCTGTTTCCTAGGGAATTCTCAGGACCATGGGCTTTGACCCTGAGGGCTCACCTTAACACAGAACTTGTCTTGATTATACTGGGTATCTGATGCTGTTTGGGGGGAACTCACATTCCAGGGGCAGGGAGGGAGAGGGGTCTGAGGAAGAGAAGCTTAGGACTCTCTCAGAGCCTTCCCTTCCCGCTGTGTGACCTCGGACAAGCAATTTAGATTCTCCCCATCTCAGTGCTTCATCTGTACAGTGGAGGTCATATTACATCATGAGGCTTATCGGTTAAGGTGCTCTGAGAGAGGGCCAAGACTGTGCCTAGCATGGAAGGGTTAAAAGGAGGACCCTCCAGCCCTCCACCCATCCAGCAGGTCTCTGGCGGGAGCTAATGGTCATGAAGTCTGCAGGAGAGCATGGGCACAGCTGCTAAGGATCAACCGAGTTCAGTATGGCTGACCACATGTTCTTATCCTCCTCCTTTCCTTCATCTGCCCTTACCACATGCACAGTCACACCTACACCTGGGGAGGTGGTGTCCTCTGCAGGATCCGAGGGCCGCTGAGCCTGTGACCTGAGCTTCCACAGCGCCAGCCTATCCAGAATGCATCCCTTCAGGCCGCTCCCAGCCAGGGCCTGAGACAAGAGTAGACAGGGGAGGGAACTGTGTGGGAGGAAAACTAGACAATTGTGGCCCAGCAAATTCAGGGATGGCCACAAACTCATTCTGATCTATACTTGCCACCTCTTCCCCAGCAGTTGGTTCACTGGCACTGCTGGCAAGAGGCAGAAGCAATGGCTATGTGTCTCATTTTTTCTGCCCACCTGGCCCTGGCTGAGCCCAAGGTGCTAATTAGCAATCTGTGGGAGGGAGGAAGGGAGCCAAGGGGCCGAACTCCTTGGCCTAGAGAATTTGGAATGCGCCAGAGGAAATGTCTGCTGCTGCAGCCGGCCCTTGGAGAGCCCGGGACAGCCAAGCTGGCTGGGGTAGGGAGGACTCGTGGGTTTAGCATCTCTCCACTCCTGTTGTCCCACCTCTAAAGCTTTGCTAATGGTTGGGTGGCTAATTCTTCTCTTCTCAAATCTGATATCCTCACTTTTAGTTGGAATCCTGGGAAGACTGAGTGGGTGGAGAAGTGGGCAGGGGGAAAGAAGCAGAACAGGAAGACTTTGGGTCTAGTTGAGAGTTTTCCTCACACAGTAAATTCCTTTTACCTGCTGGGAGAAGCAAAGGGTGGAGAGACCTGGGGCTGCTCTGTTTCTTTCTGAAGAATTTTATTTTACGTCTTATGAATTAAGTAATACTTATTCATTGTAGACAGCCTAGAAAATACAAGCATGCGAAAGAAAAGAATTACTTTTATCTTCTCATTTTAGAGATACCTGTTGTTAACATTTTACACTTCTAGACTTTTTTCTCTCTGTATAACTACAGTCTCACTCTCTGAGGGCACACCATAAGCCTGTTGTGTTGTCAGCTTTTTTCACTTGTTGACACATCATAGATATCTTTTCCTGCCCACAGATGTGGACCATGGATTGTTTTTAATGACAGTCTAGTATTCCTAAGTTTGGATGTACTTAACCCCTATTGTTGGAAATTGAGGTGCAGTTGTTGCTCTTATCAACAATGCCACATCCTAGTGGCTTCATCTTCATGCACATCCTTAACTGTTTCCTTGGTATAAATGTCTAAATGCATTTCCATAAGGTACATTTCTATATGCATTCTTAAGGCTTTAGACCAGTGGTTCTCAACCAGGGGTGACCCCTCCCTGGCAAGGGGCATTTGGCAATGTCTGGAGACGTTTTTGGGTGTCACAGCTAGAGGGGAAGTTGCTACTAGTATCTAGTGGATAGAAACCAGGGCACTTCTAAACCTCCTGCAATTACAGGATAGCCCCCACGTCAAAGGATTATCTAGGCCAAAATGTTAATTAGCACCATGGTTGAGAAACTCTGCTTTAGATACATGGATTTTTTCCCCCAGCTTTATCAAGATATAGTTGACACATAACATTGTGTAAGTTTAAGGTGTACAATGTGTTGATTTGATACATCTATATATTGCAAAGGGATTACCCCCATAGCATTAGCTACCACCTCCATCCCATCACATAGTTACCATTTCTTTTTTGTGAGAACATTTCAGATCTACTCTTAGCAACTTTCAAGTATGTGATACAATATTATTAATTATAATCACCTTGCTGTGCATTAGATCCCCAGAACTTGTTAATCTTATAACTGGAAGTTTGTATATTTTGATCAGCATCTTCCCGTTTCCCCCACCCCCCAGCCCCTGGTAACCACCATTCTACTCTCTGTTTCTCGGAGTTTGACATTTTTAGATTCCACATATAAATGATATCATACAGTATTTGTCTTTCTCTATCTGACTTCTTTCACTTGGTATAATGTCCTCAAGGTCCACCCAAGTTGTTGCAAATGGCAGGATTTCCTTCTTTCTTATGGCTGGTTATACTCCATCACACACACACCTGGATATTTTTATTCATGGTGATATTTGGGGTGCTGGAGCTTCTAAGCCTCTGAGGAAAATGAGGTCAAGGTATTTAGCTTAATTGGCACTCAACCCGAATCAATCCAGTCCCATCTGGTCTTCCACTTGCAGAAGGACTGGAGTGCCCAAGCTGTTTTGGAGTAGGGAAATGACTAATGTGAGCCACTTGGAGCCTGTTCTTGCATCCAGGAGAGAAAGAAGGGCAGGATGCCCTGGGAGGGTGTGCAGAAAAGAGAGAGAGGCAGAGAGAGAAGCAATGGGGAGAGGGGTGGTGCAGTACTGGACAATGTGATCCTTGTTGCAATGAAAGGAGGATTGTATGCATTCTTTAGGGACCTGAAGGCCAGTTACGGGCACTGAGGACCCAGGCCGGGAGAACCCATGCCATTGCAGCGCAGGAGGAGGGAGCAGATCAGAAAGCCTCTATTGTCTCCCCGAAGCTGGCATAGGGAGTGTGAAGTCCTGTGTCCTGGAGTGCTGGCCAGGGCCCACCCCATCAGGAATGAAAAACATCAGCGCTCTCCACATTGTATATTACAATGCTGTGAGATCTGAAATGTTACCTTATCCATGAAGTCTCCTTCTCAGGTAAACCTATGACACTCATTGAAACTGGCTACTTCATTTATTCATCTTTGGAATGTGTTACAGCCATTTATTCCTAACAAATATTTATCAAGCACCTATTGATGCCAGGCACCATGAGATGCAATGGATAAAAACGACACAGTCCCTGCCCTGAGGGAGCATAGAATCTCCAACGATGCGTCAAGCAGTACAAATGCAATGAAGAGGGACGTACAGGGTGCTCTGGAGCACAGAGTGGGAGCACCCCGCCTAATGGGGTGGGGGAGGGGGGTCAGTGTCAGGGAAACTTGTCATAAGAAGTGATGGCTAATTCAAGAACTGAAGGACCCACTAGAGTTTGCCAAAAGCAGAGGACTATAGACTTTTCTCTGGAAGTCTTTGAAAATATAAAAGGTTCTGGTCTCCCCAAGGTCATTTCATTGTGGTCCTCCATGAAGGACTGCAGTTGGACTAAATATGCCTTCGAAAATCGAGGTTCTTTTCATTCATCTTTTTATCAACATGAATATTTCCATCATACAGAAAAGCGAGTGGAATAATATAGCAAACACTTTTACTGCTACCACCCTGGTCCAAGGCACCCTGAATGATTCCCCACCTGTCAAGTCTTCCAGCTGCTGCCCTTACCCCCTTTAGTTCATTCTTAACACAACATCCAGAGTGTCCTGTTAAAATCTAGTTCTGATCATGTCTCTTCTCTGCTCAAAACCCTCCTATGGCTCCCATCTCCCTCAGTCCGTGTG
The DNA here is from genome assembly GCF_020826845.1 of Diceros bicornis minor. Taxonomy (NCBI): domain Eukaryota; kingdom Metazoa; phylum Chordata; class Mammalia; order Perissodactyla; family Rhinocerotidae; genus Diceros; species Diceros bicornis. The sequence continues at coordinate 67,447,378 of NC_080747.1, read as the reverse complement.
CTAGTCCTACGTGATGCCCCTCCCTGCCCTGTGACCCCCCCTGAGCTCATGTCTGCTCCATCCCACTGGCCTCCTTGCAATTGCACAAGGACTCCAGGTGCAGACCCGATAGAGACTGTCCCTCTGCCTGGGACATTCCCCCCTTAGGTAGCCACAAGACTTGCTTCTTTCCCCACTTTGAGGTCTTCACTCAACTGTTACCTTCTCAGTGAGCTCTTTCTGGAAGACCATGGTGGTAGGCAGAAAAATGGTCCCCCCAAAATGTCCACATCCTAATCCCTGGAACCTGTGACTATGTTCCCTTATACAGCAGAAGGGCCTTTGCAGATGTGATTCAGTTGAGGATCTTGAAATGGGGAGACTATCCTGGATTGTGCAGGGGGCTTGATGTGATCACACCTTGTAAGTGAAAGAGAGAGGCAGGAGAGTCAGAGTCAGAGAGATTTGATGTGAGAACTCAGCCCACTGGTGATGGCTTTGAAGCTGGAGGAAGGGACCCTAAGACAAGGAATATGGGCAGCCTCTAGGAGCTGGAAAAGGCCGGGGAACAGATTCTGCCCTAGCTACTCCAGGAGGAACGCAGCCCTGGCAGCACGTTGATTTTAGCGTGATGAGACCATGTTGGACTTTTAACCTAGACAACTGCTAGATAATAAATGCCAAGAACTGAGAAGAGAAGTAGAGAAGGAAGAGCTTTGGTCTGGAGGCTTGAGGTCTAGAGTGTGAAGGTGATGAGATTTTCAACCTAAGAGGAAGGTGCCTTTGAGACATTCTGCCCTGAGGGGATAGTTTCAATTCTGCTGGCAGAGTTGAGCAAGCCTCACAAAGGAGGCCCAGCAAATTCCCTTGAGGTCAGAGAATTTGGGGTAGCTGGGCTTTGTGCTCCTGCCGTCACCCACACACTGCCTGCTCCCAAAACAGAAAGTGCACTTTAAACCACAGGCTCCGTGACAGAGGTCGGGTGCCCTCAGAGCAGGACATGTTGCTGGGTTTCCCTTATCACTCCAGAGTGGGTGGCCCAGGTGGGGCTGCCTGCATGGTGTGGAGTTTCCCTTCTGAGGGGAGGAGAGATTAGCCATCTGTCCCTCCCTTCACGTGCCCTCCTCCCTCCAAGAGCTGTGGGAACATTCAGCTTTACAATCTGAAGCCAAGATCTGTAAAGTGATTTTTTATCAGGGCTACATCTAGACCTCCTTGTCTGCCTTCACTGGGCCTCATTTGACAAGTGCTGAGAGGAATACCAGGAGCCGGAGATGGTGTCATGAAGGACTTGCCTCTGGGAACCAGACTCAGGGAGGAAGAGTTGGAGAAGGCACCTCCCTTCATCAGAAGGCAGTGAAGGAGGGATGTTGAACTAGTCTCTTTCCATGTTAAGTCACAGAAACCAAAACAAAGCAATGTAAGCAGAAAGGCACATATCAGCTCAAGTAGCTCGGAAGGTTCTGGAGGATCTCACAGGAAAGGTGGAAGACCTTCAGGAATCAAGATTTCAGATCCTGGAACTAAGCCTTGAAGCCACCAGGGCTCCCTAACATCTCTCAGCTTTGTTTGTTTCTGCTTGATTTCTTCCTGTAGACAGGTGCTCTCTGTGGGGGCGGCGGGGGTGGGGTGGAGATGGCAGCCCCAATTCACATCTTCTCAGAGTAGCAACCCAAGCAGAAAGAGAAATCATTCTCCCAGAATTTGTGTACTGGTCCCAGGGAAGGGCTCTGATTGCCCTTTTAGGGTCATGTAGTAGAATGAAAAAATCGGCCACAATGTGTTGCGCTCATCCCATTGAGAGACTGTCTGTTTCTCTACCTCCTGAATCTGGGAATGCATGGCCTTGTGACTTGCTTTGGCCAGTTGGTAATATGACACAAGTAGAGGTTTGAAAAGTGCTTGTGCATTGGAATTATGCTTTCATTGCTGGGAACCTTTCTGCCTCCATATGAGGAAGCCCAGGCTAGCCTGTTGGAAGATGAGAGATCACATGGAGAGAGAGTCGCAGCCATCCCAGCTGAGGCCTCAGATCTGACCAACACCGTCCTAGACCATCCAGTCACAGCCAGATCATCCCAGACCAGCAGACCTACCCAGACAACCCACAGAATTGTGAGAAATGGCAAGTTGTTACTTTAAGCCACTGAATTTTTGGGAGGATGGTTTGTTAAGCAGTCAGAGTAGCTAATACAGGTCATATGCTTGCTCAGGCGTTATTGACAAAGGCATGGGGTGCTACGGTTCGTCAGGCCTCAGTCAAGAGCCCACCGCTATGACCAAGAGACTGTGCTCTGTAACGAAAGCTTGCCTGGTAAACCCAAAGGGTACCTGCCGCTGTCCACCCCAGAGATACATGAACAGAAATGGCCTCAGCCATTTCTAACTTGCCCTTTCTCCTGTATTCTCCATCTTGGTTAATGGTACCAACTTCTATCCAGGCACTTAAGCCAAAAATCTGGGTATCATCCTTGACTCCTTTCCTCCCTTCCATTCCCACCTTCAGTCACTACATTCTGCTGATTTTACCATCAAAATATCTTTTGATTGTGTCTCTGGATATTTTTTCATCCCTTTAGGCTCAGCCTGGGCTTCACCTTCCCAGGAAACTTTCCTGAAACCCCAAGTTGGGCTAAATAACCCTCCTGAGTACATATCTGTGCCTTATATCTCAACTCCTTATATGATTGATTATGGGGGTATCTCCCTTCTGGACTGGAAGTTCCCTGAGGGTAGGGACTGTGTCCTGCTCACAGCATGTGGCAGTGATCATCTAAGACATGTGTGTGAACTGAACTGAACTCCTCTGATGCAGTTTTTTTTTTTTTTCTGTTTTTTATTGACTTACTCAGACTCCAGGAAGAAGAATGACCTCAAAGCCTTTGTCTCTGAGGGGTCTGAGGGGAGCCGGTTAGTAGTGGCCCGCCAGGATTAGTAAAGGGATTCAGGAAGTGTGGTGTGGAGGTAGGCGTGGAGCCTGCAGTCTCATGGGTGTAGGTTTGAACGCCAGCTCCTCCTCACCCTCCCCGACCTGTGTGATCTTGAGCAAAATGTTTACTTCTCTGAGCCACCAGTCCCCTACTTTCAAAAATAGATTAATTCTATATTTCTTGTAGGGTTATTGTGAAAGTTGAATGAGATAACAGGTCTAGCATCCAACACACGATTGGTAGATCCTTAATGAAACTTAGTTTCTTTCCTTTCCTTCTTGAACCGCCACCTGTCTTGCAGTGGGTTCCCCCAGAAGTGGAGCCTGAGAGAAAGATTTGAGTGCACGTAGTTTATTTGGAAAGTGATCCCAGGAAAGAGAGAGAAGTGAGGTAGGGATGAGAAAGAAGTCAACCCAGGGTCTGTTAATAAATCGGTCGCCACTGTGGGCAGCTGGGGCTGAGTCTCTCAGGGGACATCTGGGAGACTGTGTAGATTAGAACATGCCTCAGAGGGCAAGGAAGTAGAGGGTATTTATCCAGCAAACTCTGTCCATCATTGGCTGAGAGATGCTCTCAGGGGCATAACACCCAGCACTTCTGTTCTGCTTCCTGCACTGGGGAAAGCTCTCAGGCAGAGAATCAGAGGAGTTTGCAGTTAGAAGCCATTGGTACATATGTGAATGGTGAGAGCCAAGGGGACATATGCAGATCACTGACAGCGTTAGCCATATTGCCTTTTCACTGAAAGAATATTCTTAATTCCCATATTTATTCTCATAATTGCTTATGCTTAGCAAATATTTTACTGAATAAGGAGGATTGGGGATAAAATGCAGGTGGACTGTGTTCTATGATCACTGTGAATGGGTGAGATCTGTAGAAATTCAATAGCTTTCTTACTATACTCTGAAAGTGTAGTAAGAGCAGCTGAAGAGCTGTGAACAGTGGTTAAGCAGACTCTCACCTGCAACTCTTCAACCCTTAGGGCTTTCAGGCATTCCTGCTCTGGCAAACAGAGTTAGCAAGGAGAAAGGGGATGGGAAAGAGAAAATTATGTGAAGGATGATGTCACGAATATTATCTTTTATATTTGGATATGACGGTAGTTTACAGTAAGGGTATAGGAGGGAAATATGCATTTCAGTTAGGTGTTTTTCTGAGCGTTTTGTTTTTGTAGCTTTTTATTTTGATATAATTTCAAACTTATAGAAAAGTTGCAAGAATAGTAGAAGAAGCTCCTGTATACCTTTGCCCAGATTAACTATATGTTTACATTTTGCCTCCCTCCTCTCCTTTCTTCCTATAATACATATGTATAAATACATGTTTTTTAAACCATTCAAGAGTAAGCTGGAGATATTGGGCCTTCTACCGTTATATACTTCCATGTGTATTTCCTAAGAACCAGGGTGTTCTCTTGTATAACCATCGTCAATTATTTCTGAGCATTTTTAATTGCTTTTGCAGTATTTTCAAGTGACTTCTTACCACAGAAAATCCTTTCCCAAAACACATGCACTGAAGTGGGTTGAGCTGGTGCACTTGTCGAGTTTTACCCAGTGGGATACCGAAACACAGGTTAAGGCTCACAGACCTTCCAAATTCTATTGATTTTATTTCAATATAAAAAAAAAATGTAATCTTCTGTAAAGTGGTGAAACATTTATGGGCCTTGGAAAACACTGCCTGCTTGGCTAATATCCTTTTCCTTTAATAGTCTGCTTCAATGCAATGGTATTTTATTAATTTATTAACCATCAGGTTCCTATTAAGAGACACTGTTAGAGCTGGAAGGGCTCTTAGAGGTTCTGCTAGTCCCACTTGACAGTTAAGCAAACTGGGGACCAGAAAGGCGTTGCGCTGACAGTCTCAGGGCGGTGGTTAGGACTGGAGCCCAGAAATCCTAACTCTAGACTCGGAAGGCCCTTCAGATAGCATCAGTCCAGTGTGTGTGAGGGGAGCCCACGGGGCTCATTGGAACCAAGCAGGATCTAGAGGGGTCTGGTGAGTGGGGAGAGAGAGACCCTAGCCTCCAAGCTCCAGCTCCCATCAGATAGCCCTGCTTTCTCCTCTGTTTCATATATTGAGCTTCTGCATAAGATTTTCTGTGAAGAAAGGACCTTACTACTTAAAAATAAATTAGGCCTAGAGAGGTTTAAAGATGGGCTTAGTATCACCCCACAAGTTGGTGTCAGAGCCGGGGTGAGGACTTGAGCCTTGCTCCTCCATCCCGTACGTGTCCAGTTCCACCCCCACACCGCAAAGCCTCTTCTCATTCACCTTGCTTTACCTCTTCTTTTCAAAGGAGAAATCATGGCCCTGGAGGAGCAAGGAGCAAAACTCATTTAAAAACAGGATTCATCGTTGGGGCTGGCCCCATGGCCTAGTGGTTAAATTCAGTGTGCTCCACTTCGGCGGCCCGGGTTTGGTTCCTGGGCATGGACCTATACCACCCGTTGGCAACCATGCTGTGGCGGCGACCCACATACAAAATAGAGGCAGTTTGGCACAGATGTTAGCTCAGGGCTAATGTTCCTCAAGCAAAAAAAAAAAAGAGGAAGATTGGCAACAGATGTTAGCTCAGAGCCAATCTTCCTCAGCAGGAAAAAAAAAAAAAAGGATTCATCTTATCAAAGGATGACTTAATTTTTCCAAAGCTCTATCTCTACCATTCATTCTTCTTCCACATGTGCCTTTACTCTTGCACTGACCAAGACTCCCATGACATGCTTCTGGAGGCACGACACTCATCTTACTGTATTAAATTTTAATCCATGTAGAATACTTAGAAGAGTATCTGGTAGGTAATGAGTGTTTACTAGTTATTATTTTTATATAGCAGCAATTTTTAGTTAATCTTAGTTAGCCAAATAAATGAGACAGGTCTAATTTTTTAAATCCAGGGCTTTTTTTCTTTATAATATTGGCACTTGAATCATATATTTTGAAAAGAACAAGGGAGAGGTAAGATAGGGAAAAAAGAGAGAAAGCCAGATACATGACATGACAAAAAGATCTAGAAACACTTTACACAGAAAATCCTCTGGAGAGAATTCAGCAAGACTTCTGTTTCTGGTCAAGATGGAGTAACAGGAACTGGATTTACCCTCCTTTCTGAAACAACTGGAAAACCAGATAAAATATATGAAAGGGTACTTTTCAGAGATTGGACATCAGACAGCCCAGGACAGAGATCTCTGAGAAAGGATACACAAATCACTTGAGCCCTACAGTTGCTGTGGCTTATTGCCTAGAGAGAATTTTCAGGCTGCAGAGCAGGGAGTGGGAACCCAGGCAGAGCCTAGCCATCTCCTTGAGTTGAGGATATAGAGCTAGGAGTTTGGGGAGGCCAATGTGGCTAGAGTTTACAGAGAAGAGTACCAGAGAGGAGGGAGTTGCACAGAGGGAGAGTGAGCTCTGGAGATGTGCAGAGGGTCCTCCCCGAGTGTTCCAGCTGAGTATTGATCAGTACATGTGTGTGAGGAAACTACCCAAGGTGAGCAAAAGGACCACCCAAAAGGAGCAGAAGGATCAATCCCCAGAGCTCACACAGGGCTGGGAATAGTTTGTGTTCCCACCAGCCACAGTGGGAAACCACACAAATCATGGGGCATCAGGTAGAAGGATACTGCTTCATTAGTGGAGTAAAATTAGCCCTAGACTAAAGGCTGCTCTAGTCCTACGTAACAGCTTAAAAAGGAAGTGTTGAGGTATAGAGTTTCAGTTTCAAAAGATGAAAAGAGTTCTGGAGATTGGTTGAACAACTATGTGAATGTACTTACTACTGAACTATACACTTATTAAGATGGTAAATTTTGTGTTATCTATATTTCACCACAATTAAAAAGAAAATAAAATAGGCCACACAAAAAAGGAAGCCTCAAAAGGACCAAACTGTTTCCAAGTAACTTTACTGCATCCAGAACAAAGCTCAAGAATATTTATAGGAACACAAAAACATCTAACACCCAACAAAGCAATATTCACAATGTCTGACATCCAGTAAAAAATTACAAGGCATGCAAGAAGCAGGAAAATACAACCCTTACCGAGGAGGAATATCAATCAAAAGAAACAGACCACACAATGACACTTATGAGAGAATTAGTAGACAACAACACTAAAACTATATCCCAGTGTTCAAGAAAGTAGAGGAAGGATTGAGCATGGAAAGTAGAGACATGGAAGATATTTTTTTTTTCCTTTTCCTTTTTTTTTTTTAATTGTGAAATTTTTGTTGTACATTGTTGTTTATCAGTCACCATATAAGTGCATCCCTCCACCCCTTGTGCCCACCCCCCACCCCCCTAGGGAAGATATTTTTAAAAGACCCAAAACGAACTTCTAGAGATGGAAAATACAATATCTGAGATGAAAAATATACTAGGGGGGATTTATGGCAGACTAGACCCTGCAGAAGAAAAGATTAGTGAATTTGAAGACATAGCAATAAAAATTATTAAAAATAAAGCACACAGAGGAAAAAAACTTAAAGAAAAAAACAAAAAGAACAATATCAGTATGCTGTAAGACAACTTCAAGTAGTTTAATGTAAGTGTAATTGGTGTCCACAAAATGGGGATGGGAAAGAAAAATTTTTGAAGAAATACTGGCCAAAATTTTTCAAATTTGAGCAAAATGAAAAATCCCAATTCAAGAAGCTCAACACAGCCCAAGCTCAAGAAACATGGAAAAAAAAAATTACACAAAGAACAAAATAAAACTTCTTCAACCAGTACTAATGAGAAAATCTTAAAAACATCAGAGAAAAAAGCACATATTGTATACAGGGGAATAAAGAAAAGGATGACAGCAAACTTCTTGCTGGAAACAATGCAAGACAGAAGATAGTGGAACAATGTCTTTGAAGCACTGAAAGAAAAAGACCCTTGCCAACTGAGAATTCCATATCCAGCAAAAGTATCTTTCAGAAATGAGCCTAAAATAAAGACTTTTTCAGACAGACAAAACCCAAGAGAATCCATTCCCAGCAGACCTGCACTACAAGAAATGTTAAAGGAAGTTCTTCAGTTAGATGGAAAATCTACCAGTTGGAAGTCTTGATTAACATAAAGAAATAAACAGCAGCAGCAATGGTAAATACATGGATAAATATAAAAGCCCTTTTTTCTTATTTTAAAAATATCTTTGAGGGGCCGGCCCAGTGGCACAAGCGGTTAAGTGTGCATGCTCCGCTGCAGCGGCCCGGGGTTTGCCGGTTTGGATCCCGGGCGCGCACTGACACACTGCTTGTCAAGCCATGCTGTGGCGGCGTCCCCTATAAAGTAGAGGAAGATGGGCATGAATGTTAGCCCAGGGCCAGTCTTCTTCAGCAGAAAGAGGAAGATTGGCAGATGTTAGCTCAGGGCTGATCTTCCTCACAAAAAAAAAAAAATCTTTGAAAATAATGATTGTTTAAAGTGAAAATAATAACAATGTATTTGGGGTTTAAAACATATATAGAAGTAAAATATATTAAAATAATTACACAAAGTCCAAGAAGGGGGAAATGAAATGGACTGTTGTAAGATTCCTATGTGATACGTGAAGTCTTATAATATTACTTGAAGGTAGATGATGATAATTTTTATTTTATTATTTTATTTATTTATTTTTCCCCCAAAGCCCCAGTAGATAGTTGTATGTCATAGTTGCACATCCTTCTAGTTGCTGTTTGTGGGACGCGGCCTCAGCATGGCCGGTGAAGCGGTGCGTCGGTGTGCGCCCGGGATCCGAACCCGGGCCTCTAGCAGCGGAGCGCGCGCACTTAACCACTAAGCCATGGGGCCAGCCCATGGATGATGATAATTTAAAGATGTATACTGTGAACCCTAAAACAACAAAATAGTTATCACTAATAAGCCAACAGAAGAGATAAAATGGAGTCATGAAAAATGTTCAACAAATTCAAAGAAGCCAGAAAAAGATGAAAAAGTAAACAAAGAACAGTTGGACATAGATTTAACCAGCATATTAATAATACCCCAAATGTAAATGGTCTAAAGCAAGCTGTCCAGTAGAACTTTCTGTTATGATGGAAATGTTCTTCTGTGCTTTCTAATACCTAATCACATGTGGCTATTGAGAACTAGAAATGTGGCTTGTGAACTGAATTTTAAATTTTATTAAATTTTAATGAATTTAAATTAAATAGCCACGTGTGGCTAGTGGCCAGTTGGACAGCACAATTCTAAATACCCCAATTAAAAGGCAGAGATTGTCAGATTGGTTAAAAAGCAAGGCCCAACTACATGCTGGCAGAAGAAACTATTTAAACGTAAAGACACAAATAGATTAAAAGTATGAGGATGGAAAAAGATATGTCATACAAACATTAATCAATGAAGGCTGATATATTAATATCAAAAAAGATATCAAGAGGACATAACCACGCCTCTGAATACAAAAGTCTTATTTAGTCATCCTTGGTATTACATTGTTTCTGGTGGGGGCAGCTGAGGAAAGAAGGGCAGTGTATTAGTTTGCCAGGGCTGCTGTAACAAAATACCACAGACTGGGTGGCTTCAGTGATAGAACTTTATTTTTGCACAGTTCTGGAGGCTGGAGTCCAAGACCAAGGTGTCAGCAGGGTTGGTTTCTCATCAGGCTTGCAGATGGCCAGCTTCCTGCTGCCTCTTCACACGGTCATCCTCTGTGCACGTGCACCCCGGGTGTCTCTCTGTGTGTCCAAATTTCCTCTTCCTATAAGGACACTGGTCAGATTAGATTAGGGCCCATCATAACAGCCTCATTTTAGTTTAATCACCTCTTTAAAGGCCCCATCTCCAAAAAATGGTCCTAATCTGAGGTACCAGGAGTTAGGGCTTTAACATAGGAATTTTGGGGGGGGACACGGTTCAGTCCATAACAGGCAGGGACGTTATTTATCACAACTGTCCTCCTGAGAACAGTATCTCCAGGCTTCCATGGTGCAGTATAATTTTCTGGTGCCTTCCCTGGCCTGAGGATGACCACGAAGCAGGGACCAGCCCAAGTGAGGAGGGGCCAAGGTTGTGGGGCTGGAGTTCACCTCTCATGAGAGTCGTGGAAGAAGACAGAATGAGGAGGAAGGGAATCCGTGTCCACCCAGAATCTGTGTTGCCTGTGTTGTTTCTGTTGAACCTGCTGACAACAAATTGTGCCTCTCAGATATATCTTTTTTGTTAATTGAAGTATCACTATTTGTTTTTTCCTTTTGAATTAATGAAAGGAAAACTTCAAATAAACGATGTTGTTTCTTCTGATGTCCAGAAGAACCGATTGAAAATGCTGACCCTTCCATAAGCCCACCAACTCTCCCCATTCACAACAAGCTGCCTCTTGTTGCCATGACAACATTCATGTTCAGCTAAGTGGAGGTGCTAGTTCTGCCTTTACTTAGTTACATGTTAGGAGACTGGAGCCTCCTAGTTCATCAGTTTAGCCCCTAAGGTGCAAGGCTTCTAGGTGAGGTTTGAAATTTGGAAGAGAGGAAAGAGAAGGAGGCTTCAGGATGGTCCTGTGGGAGTGAAGGCTTCAGGGGCCCTGAGCTACATGGTCTGTAAAAGAAGTTAGAGCAAGTCTACAGAGCAATTTGAAAACAGATGGATTTCCTGAAATCACCACTGTGTTTCCATGGCAACATCTCAGCTGACTCTGTCAGTTGCTATAAAGTGTTCTCCCCTCTGTAGACAGAATTTTGGCATCAGTTGGAGGGAGGGTACCTAGGAAAGAATAAATCTAACTGACCTTAGAAGGGAGAAGACAAAATTTGGGTTAGCTATCAGGGCCTTAGGAGATTCTCCTGAGAGTCAGGCCTCACGTCACCAGAGGAGATGTCAGAAGTTGCCTGCCCTAATGATTTTCATGGGAATGGTGGCAACAGTTCTTTAGTTGGAATGGCTGGGCCACCTTCCTTCCTGCCTCTAGGCTTTGAAAACCGAAGGACATTTGCCAACGTGTAATTCACTCATTTGATAAAATATTTATAGAGTACCTACCATGGAATTCTGCCAAAAGCATCAAAAGCATCCATCACGCTGGTGAAATGCATACCTGTCATGATGAATATCGATTGCCTACATTTCCTATGATGGATCTGCAGCAAATAAAGACTAATATTCCCAATTCTCCAAATGGCCAGTGACTTCTTTTCTTTTCTTTTCTTTTCTTTTCTTTTCTTTTCTTTTGTGAGGAAGATCAGCCCTGAGCTAACATCCATGCTAATCCTCTATTTTTTTTGCTGAGGAAGACCGGCTCTGAGCTAACATCTATTGCCAATCCTCCTCCTTTTTTTTTTCTCCCCAAAGCCCCAGTAGATAGTTGTACATCATAGTTGCACGTTCTTCTAGTTGCTGTATGTGGGACGCGGCCTCAGCATGGCCAGAGAAGGGGTGCCCCGGTGCGCGCCCAGGATCCGAACCCGGGCCGCCAGTAGCAGAGCGTGCGCACTTAACCGCTAAGCCACGGGGCCGGCCCAACCAGTGACTTCTTTTCACCCACACTTTTGTGTGTACTGTGCTTAGGGCCGGCCCTGTTAAGTGTTGAAGTTATGAGAAGGAATGAAACCAGGCCCTGGCCCTGCCCTCGGGAGGCTTACAATCTAGGTGGAGTGATGAACGTCGGCATGACAAGAGTAAATGGTAATACGAGGTGGCATGTGCTCCACATTAACAGTGCAGACAAGAAGCTCCTTACAAATTCAAAAGAGCAGCCCCTCTTCCAGGGCTGGGGTGATCAGGGAGAGGTTCATGGAGCGGGTGGGACTTGAACTGGGCTTGAATGAAGGGCAGCACTTGGGTAACAGGGAAGATCTTGAAAACAAATAAGCAAGGAGAGTGTCAGGAGAAGAAGTGAGACATGAGTGAATGTGGCAGCTGTTCAGGGGAAAGGAGCAGACTTATTTGAGAAGGGTTCATGACATGGAGAGTAGAAAATAAAGTTTTCCAAGAGAGGGTTGGGCACTCAGGTTGTCAGGATTCTGAAGGGCATGGCAGGGAGTTTAGACTTTATCCTGTAGATAGTGGAGGATTGTCAAAGATTTTAAAGCAAGAGAGCCGGTCTTTGCAAAGTAATGCTGTGGGATTCTTAATCTGGCAGTATAGGATGGTTTGAAGGAGGGAAGAAAGAGGCAGGGGTTAGGCTGGAGGTTAAGGGAATGGAAAGAAAGGGATGAATGGATGCATGGATGGAACGGAGGGATCCCAGAGACACTGAGAAGGAATAGACTATAACTGATTGGATCTAGCAGAGGAGGCAAGGGAGAGTGTAAGGTTTGAGCCTGGGTCAATAGGAAAGGCATTTATTTCTTTAAAAGAAATGATGCCTACCAAGCCTTATGTTAATCAAAAAAAAAAAAAAAAAAGAAAGAGGGGAAAATTCTTGACCTTAAGTAGCTCACAGCCTAGTAGGAAAAGACAAGTGCGATTATAGATGCTAACATAGAGGTGTGTTCAGAGTACAATGAGGGGCTCACGGGAGGAGTGGTCAGTTCTGGAGAGGGGAAAGTTGGGCGTGTGTTTATAAGAGATGCTCTTGAGCTGAGTATTGAGGGGTGATATTTGACTTCAGGGTTTATTTTGAGGTGAAGCAGAACATCTAAGTGGGAAGCATTCATTCATCCTGTTCGTTGTTTTGGAGGGACCTCTCTGTGAGGCTGCCCTTGGTCAGGAATAAAGCAATGAATAAGGCTTGCTCCCTGCCCTTGAGGAACTGCCCATCTGGGGAAAGACAGTGTTCATTCTGTCATTCAAAGAAATGTGTTGAGACCTGCTACTCACCAAGGGCCGCTGTGGATGCTGGGAATGCAGGAGTGAGCAGAATGGACAAAATTCCCTACTCTCATAGAGGCCACATCCTAGTTAAGAACTTACTCAAATAATGGGCAGAATTGGGCAGAATTACCTGTAGTAAAAGACAGGTTCAAGGAAAGTGCTAGGAGGGTGGAAAGAAGGAGCAGTGGGTTCTGACTGGACCGTCGCTGGAGGCCTGTGCCGTGGGATGCGAGGGGTGACTGACTGGCAGTCTCGTTAGACAGCAGTTGGAGACTTCAGTCAGGAGCTGGGGCGAAGGGTCAGGTCAGACCGTGGAATGAATCCGAACATTCATGTGCGCCTCCTGATGTGCTTGTTGTTTCACAGGGGAGGCATCTTTTTAGCGGTGACAGCTAAAGCCAGGCATGCACGACCCGGTGTGTTTTGTGCCCACCAGGACTCCCTCTCAGGGGAGCCAGGCTGTCAGCCATTCTCTTCTGGGCTCTGCAAGTCCCTGTTCTCATGGTGTTTACTCGAATGCTGATGGCGCCCAGCAAAGATGACCCACCACGACTCAAAGAGCAATGCGTTCACCTGCTCCAGGCCCATGTCCACAGAGTCCGTGTCCCTGGCACCAACACCCAAATCTTGTCATCCTGATCCAAGGCTTATTTACTGGTGTTACAGAGTGGTCTCTGGAGAGACAGTTGGTGTTATGGGTTGAATTATGTCCCCCACAAATTCCTATGTTGAAGTCCTAACACCTAGTAACTTAGAATGTGACTGTATTTGAGATAGGGTCTTCATAAGGTAATCAAATTAAAAGGAAGTCATTAGGGCAGACCCTAAACAAGTATAACTGATGTCTTTATAAGAAGGAAATTTGACATAGACATGTGAACAGGGAGAACACCATGTGAAGATGAAGGCAGAGATCGGGGTGATGCTTCCATAAGCTAAGGAATGGCAGAGATAACCAGCAAACCAGATGCCTGGGGAGAGGCCTGGAGCAGACTCTCCCTCAGAGTCCTCAGCAGGAACCAACCTTGCCGACACCTTGATTTTGGGTTTTTAGCCTCCAGACAATAGATTTCTGTTGGTTAAGCCACCTAGCTGTGGTGCTCTGTTGTGGTAGCCCCAGCAGACTTAATACAGTGGGTCAGTAATTCTGAAGTCTTTCAGATCAGGAGCCTGTGGGACCCGATCCCGCTGCTGACCTATGCGACATGGTCACAGTCTGTGAGCTCCCTTCCCTGATGCTGTTGAATCCAGTGTTTTCGGCATGTGCTCTGAGAGTCTCAGTGAGAAGTTTAATTGTGACTGACTGGCCCTCCGCTCCTTCAGAGAAGCACTCAACATATGTGTGTGTTCATCTTTCCTAGCTGGTGTATTTTCCTGAGGATTCTCATTACTGAAAGTAGTGGAGCTTCTGGTTATGCCCTGCTGGACAAGTGTTAGGTTTGTGAGGAGGTCAGTTAAAAAAGAAAAATTCAATGTGTTTGTGGTGGTGTTTGGCAGGATTTACAAGGTTATACAGCATTTTAATGAGCTGAGAGCGTTTTCACTCAAATTCCTGGCATGAAGGGCAGAGAATCATTTCCCATTACCATTGTCAGCAGCTGGCTCTGCTGGGCCCGAGACACAAGGAAGTCATGGAAACAGAGATTAGTTAAGCAGGACCTCTGGGCAAAGTGCTGATCAATAACCTGTTGTTAGAAAGAGTTTTGGCCAAGCTTAGGTCTGGGGAGTTGATCTCCTGGAGAGACTGGCAGGAGGGTCCAGGGTTCTGTTAGCCGCCATCTCCCACACTCCCTGGCTTCTGCAGGGGGTGAGCAGCTTGCTCTGGATTCACTGTCATCCTCTGGAATCCTCCAGAATGTCTCCACTTGCTCTTCACAGGCCTGCTCTCACCAACCCAGTCTCTTGGGAATGGGACTCAGTTACTTCACCTGCTGATTCAACTATTTTCTCTTGTTTACTTTTTTGAGGTCTCAGAAGCAGCCAAATGAACATCATACAAGATTATCTTGGCATGGCCGTTAATGACTTCTGTACCGCAAAAGTATTTGAGGCTGGTGGCTGTAACTTTTTTTTTAATTTGCATCCTATTGGTATTTTTCATTTGTCAGGACTTTCCTCGCCTGCAGTTTATATATGTGCTTAGGGGGTGCCAGGTACGACCAGATGTTCATTTTGTTCCTTCTTCACAGTGCCTCTGTGATGGAGGTGCTGCAGTCATCCCCGTTTTACAGATGAGGCTCTACAAGGTAAGTGACTTGGTCAAGGTCGTATGGCCAGTAAATGTGGGAGCCAGGATATGTGCCCAGCACTCTGATTCCAGAGTCCCTGCTCTTAGCCGCTGCATCGCACAATAATCTCTTTGGGTTTGAATATCCGTGCTGGGGGTGTAAAGGTGCTTGGGATGAGTCTGGCCCTCAAACTACAGAGAGTTTCAGCATGATGTGGTGGGTGTGGAGCAGGAGAGATGCACAGGGCTTTGGGAACCCAGGATGAAGGGTTTGTCCAGAGTTGGGGTTCTGGGAAGGCTATCTGAAGGAAATGGCCACCAAATTGGGACCTAAAGGCCTTTTCCACACACAGGCATGGAGGCTGGAGACAGAAAGATGGGGGCTGAACAGCAGCTCAGTGTAACTGGGGTGAAAGGAAAAGAGATGAGAGAGGAGTGGCTGAAATGAAGATGGGGAGAAGGCGGGAGGGCAGGATGCCTTATGTGACGCACTAATAAGTTTGGGTTTTCCCCCTGCGGGGGGCAAGGTGCCGTTGAAGGGTTTTGAGAATGAGAGTGAAGTGTTTGGGTTCATGTTTTACGTAGATCAGTGAAGTGGTTCTGTGGAGCATGGCAGACAAGAGACCAAAGAGGAAGATGTTGAGTTGGTCCAGGTGAGAGACGTTGAGGGCCACAAGTAGGAAAGAGCATGGGGATGGAGAGGATTTTGAATTTGACGGGTCCTGACGATTGAGTGGACGTGGGATTGAGGAATGGGAAGTCTTAGCCAACACTGTGCTTAATATGTGCCAGGTATGGTTCTAAATGTAGGGTGTATTTTAACTCATTTACTCCCACAGCAACCTTAAGAGGTTTTACAGATGAAGAAATTGAGGCACAGAGAGGCTAAGTGACTTGGCCCAAGGGTACTCTCATGGCTAGCGAGTGACAAAGTGGGACTCCAGTCAGGTAGTCTAGCTCTGTCACCTGCTGTCTTCATCACCACGCTGCACCTCTCCTGAGTGAGCCCAGGAGGGCAGGAGAAGGCATCTAGATGACGCCCTTCCCCCACCACCACTGCCTCCACTACCAGATGACCAAGTGGCTGGTGGTGCTGTTGACCAAGGATTCCAGAGGGAAGTGGAGAAAGGCATTGCACCTCGTACTATATGTGTTCGCTATGAGGTGCTTGTGGAACTCCCCGTGGAGGACTCCAGCTCAGCCCCTTCCTCCCGGAGCCTCTTATCACTGAGCCAAGGGGCTTCCACACCTACTCTAAATCGTTATACTGCTTTACATTTAGACGACAGATTGAGAAGAAAAAAGACTGGTGGTGCAGGATCTAAAATCTCTCATAATCTGAAGTGATTCCTCTCCGTTTCCAGTCTACTGACTGGATGGCAGATTAAAATGTGAAGGTTTGACAAAAAAATAATGTGGCTGTGGCAACCTTCAGTGTCTCAGGCATAAAATTAAATTTAACATTGTATTACACATTTGAAGACTTGTTGTCATAAGGCTGGCCAGACAAATATCATTTAGAGAGTTAGGTTTGAGAAATGAATAGGTGGAATAAAATAAGGGTGGAGATGACACCTTTTAAAAAACATATTTGATGGTATTAAGCATCGTTTTGGTCATGTTAATATTGCCTCTTCTTTTGCCTCTTTGACCACGGGTCTCTGATGGGTGGGACAGGTTCTCCTACTGAAATCTGGAGATTCAACAATCCCCTATCCCCATCCTGACCACCCCTTTTCATCTCTTTCACCTCTCCTAGTTCTCTCTACGTCTCCTACCAATTTTCTCCCTTCCTGGGCCTTTAATCTGCGCCTCCCCTGCCCCAGTTTTTCGTGTTAGCTGCATGGTTCAGTCTGGCTGTGGACTAATTTCCAAGCTCTGAAGGTAAAGCTAAGATTGAGTTCTTGCCCTCCAGTCCACCTGAGTAGACTACCCCTTTCCTCAGACACTCCAGAACGTTCTGTCTTAGTCCCAGTCTCTGTCCGTGGTGGGGGTTTGGCATCTTACTGCTACTGCTCCTCTCTGCCAAGCCTTCCAAGGGAAGCTGCTAAGTTCTGTGTCCTGGCCTTCGAGGCTTGTCATTTCTGTCAATATACGAAGTGAAATATAGGTCAGCCTCACAGATGCCAGTGCTAAAAATAAAACCTCCCTCCCTGGGCTCTGCAGGTTTGTAGACTGGCACAGGTTCCCCTCTTCTCACCAACCCTGCTTCTAAATTGCTTCTTGGAGCTTAGTTGATGCCACTCTCCATATCAGAGGGAACCTGAAAATAGAAGAGGAGCTGAAATGATCTCCCTCAACAGACTCCATTCCAAAACGTGAAGATTGCTTGAATGGAGATTGTAAATAGAAACACTGAGTAGGTTTCCACCCGGTTGTGGGGTGAGGAGTACTGGCTGCTGGTGAGGGGGGAGGGAAGCTTCGGTCCTCTTTTCTGTAAAAGTGGGTCCTGGAATGGAGCCTGGGAGCAGTCCCTCTCCCCCCATGGACCCCCAGCACGCCTCTCCTGCAGCAGCCAGGTGACCAGTGGGATTCCTCAAAGTTTGGATGAAAGGACCTCCAATCTCACCTTTCTCCTTCCTAGTCCTTGCGTTTGAGCTATCTCAGGAGATTCAGCCCTTTTTCTGTGATATTAACATTCAGGAAGTGAAAAGCAGAGCGATTTAACTTACTTTTAATAACCACACATTTCTCCTCCTGCACTCGCGTTCTTTCTCCTTCTCTTCTTCCTTCTCTCTCCTTCTATCCTGATTTTCCCATTTGTGGCCTTTTGCCTTCATTCCATTTTGCCCTTCTTCTGCAAAACTAGGAGGTAAGTTTTCCTCCACATAAAAAGCCATGGGCCTCTGAGAATTGGAGTCTGTGAATAGATGCCTCACCCCGGCCCCATTCTCAGGTCTCATCTTTCAGGCTAATCTGTTCTTGACAAAGAGCTGCATTATCTGTGAGAGGACCCGGAGGAGCAAGGATGCTTTGACATGTGGGCTTTTCATAAACCGTCCTGCAATGCCCTGGCAAGTCTCGAAACCAACTGTTTGCCTTCCTTCCACAGCAGATAGCAGCATTGCTTTTTTGTTGAAGCTGGCAGGCCTGGTCAACCTCTCGTGTAAGCATTTTCCCAAGGCTTCATGGAGATGGAGTATACGCTGTGCTGTCTTTTAATCCCTCTGGGTTGGATTTTCTCAGAGATGTCTGTCAGGGTGGTGTGCACTGGCTGCCTTACCTATAACCGGAGTAGGGGGAAGAGAGGAAGACAGCTGAGAGGGGACGGGCAAATATCAATGCATTTAACATAGTTGGTGGGTCAAACAGAAATGTTACAGTTATGTCGTTTTCTAAAGCTGTACTCTAGACAAAATTAAATGATTTCTTTGAGAGTAGCGGAGGGCTCAAGAAAGAGTGATTTGGATGACCCTCTATGAACATAGCCTTCTCTACACATCACTGGGCCCAAGAAGAGGCAGGCTCCTGAGGGCGCTTCCACTGTTGGAATCCATCCTCTTGAGGAACCCCAGGGCACATTGCTTGTGGGTTTGAATTCAGCCCTCCCACTGGCTTACCTTGTGACTTTGGGCAAGTCACTTGGCCTCTCTGCAATTGCATTTCTTCATCTGTGAGACAGGAGAGTTAGACAGGAGCAGTGCTACTCAGCTCTGGCTGCACAGCAGAATCACTGGAGAGCCGTTAGCCACACCAGCCTCCAGGCATGGCTGATTAATTTGCTCTCAGGTGAGGAGGCCTGGCTTGGGTAGCTTCTGAAGCTCCCAGGTGAGTCTCATGTGCAGTCAGGGCTGAGAAGTGCTGCCTAGACCAGAGTCTCTCAAATTGAGGTGTGCACGTGAATCACGTGGGATCTTGTTAAGATGCAGACGCTGATTCTGCAGGTTCTGGTGGGGCTGGAGGTTCTACCCTGCTAGCAGGCTCCTGAGTGAGGGTGGTGATGCTGGTCCTCAGACCATGTTCTGAGCCACAAAGGCTGGGATGGTCTTCAAAGTCTTTGCAGTTCTGATATTATAGGGTTCCTTAATTATTTTTTTTGGTGGGGAGAGGGCAGGGAATAAGTGAAAGAGACATATTTTGATGGTAGTGGGGATGAGTTCCCTTTCATCACTGGGGCAAGGTGATGTCGCCTTTGGGAAAATGTGGTTCAGTATTTGGTGGGTAGGGTTCAATTCCTGTCTATTTTCAACATCAAAGTTGGTTTATTTAGGAAGGAAAAGGAAAACAGATGTGGCTCTGTGTGTGTGTGTGTGTGTGTGTGTGTGTGTGTGTCTGAGAGAGAGAGAGAGAAGGAGGGAGAGAATGAGGGAGAGAGGATGAATGTTTGAGTACTTAACGGGTGAATATTCTATGTTAAATGTTCTGTATTAAGTGAGTCTTAGGGTTGGGAAGATCAAAGGGCAACAAATGGGTAGGCTTCTCCAGGCCCAGTTATGGTGAACAGATGAAAAGAGAGGGCAGATTTTATTCAGCTGGGATTTAAAGTGAAGCTCTTCCTTCTCAGAGCAACTCAGCGGCCGGAAGATTCTGTCTCCTCAGCCCTCTTTTTCCTGTGCTAAGCAGCCATTTTCTCCAATTATTCTTGAATTATAGTGACAGCTTTTGGTTTATGACGGGCTTCAAATAATCTGAACCTAGGAGCAGAAGTAAAATTATGCCTTTCTTGGCCAGAACATTTCAGCTGGCTGCTTTTACAAGGCCCTCTCCTTCCCACCTCTTCCTACCTCGCCTACCCTCCAGCCTTGCCGTGAGCCACAGACACCGTCAAGATTCTGCCTGATTTCTGCACAATTATATTTGTGTTTTAAAGTCAAGGTCAGCCTCAGATGTTGCCTACATTTTGCCTTCTTTGTCTTCTAATCTTTATAGAACTACAAATTACCATACGTGAACAAATTCTCCTGGTTTAAAATTATATTTAAGATTAAATACTTCAGGCTTTGTGGTTCTCTTGCCTGCATAATTATGGGGATTTCTTTGCTTTAGAAGAGGTCCCTAACAGAGCAATATTTCTTGCTAAAATCCACAATCCAGGATTTTGTCACTGTTCTATTTTCAGAGATTCCTCCAACTTGTGGTTTAGGGGAGAAGAATGTTTTTCTAATGAAGATATTTTCCAATCTAGAGAAACAGGTTCGAATTAGACAAACAGAGGGAACGCGGGAGTGAGAAAACGTGATTTCAGTAAATTGAAAATAGTGTGGATAGTTCTTGTGGGAACCAAGCAATCAATAATGAGATTCCTCGCAGGTGGTACTGAGTTTGTCTTTCAAATGGTATGAGTGATTTTCTGACCTATTGTGGCAGGATGGGTATTCTGAATTATTCTTTATGAAAGAGTAAGGGATTTGCCTCCTATCCCATCCTGCCCATGGCCAAGGATATACTTGGTGAGATGGCTGCCTGGAGTTTGGTGTCATTCACTGATGGCTCAGAACATCAGGGCTGCTAGGGCTCAGTGGGGAGTGAGCCCATGACTGTGGTTCCGTTAGCCCAGTGCTCTGTGCAACAGAGAAAACTAACACAGGCTCCTTGTCTTGTTTGCTGTGACCTTAGAATTTGGTATTTGCAAAGGTAGTCCTTTATGGCAGTGTTTTTCAAATTGCAGGTTGCAACCCATATTTTATATAGGTTATAAAATCAATAGGTTGCAAACAGCATTTTAGAAAATGAAATAGAAGAGAATAGAAAATCAGAATACATCGCACAAATATGGGCTAGTATTATCTAGTGAAACCTTGTGTGTGTACTTGATGCAAATGCCTTTTTCACTGCGCATCATGGAAAGGAGAGTTTGAAATTTTTTTAGAGCGTATACTCCTAGGCCAAGGAGGCAAAGATGTTTCATCTTGGATTCCAACTTTAATTGATTTGTAGTGGTTGGCTAGGATACTGTTGAAAACAATTCAGAGATGGTGTCTGGACTCAGAGAGAAAGTGCCATCCTGGATTAGCAGTGTTTAATGTGGACTTACAGCAGGGGCATGGGGCCACACGGTCTGTGTATTTGCCATCCCTGTGGAAAGCACTATGCGAGCAATAAAAATAGCCACCTGGGGCCGGCCTGGTGGCGCAAGCGGTTAAGTGCGCGCGCTCCACTGCGGCGGCCCGGGGTTCGCTGGTTCGGATCCCGGGCGCGCACCGACGCACTGCTTGGCAAGCCATGCTGTGGCGGCGTCCCATATAAAGTGGAGGAAGATGGGCACAGATGTTAGCCCAGGGCCATCTTCCTCAGCAAAAAAAAGAGGAGGATTGGCGGATGTTAGCACAGGGCTGATCGCCTCACAAAAAAAAAAAAAAAAAAAAAAAGCCGCCTGCAGGTGAATTGCGGTGCCTGGTTATAGCTGAATGGGCCAACAGGCAGGGTGTACACTGGTGTGACTAACCCCAGGAGATGGGAGATACACGTGTGTGTGTATATGTACATGTGCACATATGCACATAGACACACATTTTCCATTAACAACAAACCTCATTATAATAAAAACATAAATAGTTATTTGCTCAGATAGTTTAAAACATTTTAACCTATTAAATGGTTTTGAAAGATACTTTTAAGGCTAATTTAGTTGATTTCCTTTTAGAAAGTACAAGATTTAAAAGATTTACTTGGTTAACCCTTCTGCTCTGAGATAGACATTTGTAACTGGAAAATTGCGCATATAGGGAAGTTATCTCGACTGATGTTTGTAGGGTCTGGCTTTTCTCAGTCCTATGAGACCCAAAGATTTAGTGAAATATAAAGAAAATATTTAAAGCAATACCAATAGTCAGGCCCAATGTAAACATCCCCATGAAATGCAGAATGCAAGTATTTAGTCCTCATGCTCCTATTCTCCCGATACACTTGTTCATCTTCTTATGCATTTATTCCATGCATATTTATTGTGGGCTTACTATATGCTCTATGCTGTCCTACACAGCTCTTTGCTAAGCACTTAGATACAATGGAAAACGAAAACAGAATGGCCGCTGTTCTCATGAAGTTTGAAGACCGGTGAGGGAGACAAATAGTGACAAAGATGAGGATAGAAGTATGATGGGAGGAAGGAACACAGACCTAAGAGCACATAACAAAGACACTGACCTAGACTGGGGCTGCTCTCGGTGAATGTTTTACTACGGTCGGGAGCCTCCGGGGAAGACACATTCTTTGGTGTTCGCTGCAGAGCTTTAGAGGATCTTTGGACCATAGAGCCCGTGGCAACTAGTTGCACTTGAGCCTTAAACATGAGATGAACACTCATGTGAAATGGGCTTCTGAACCTTCCTACCTGTCCATCCCTTGCACCTTTCTATCAGAGCTTCCTCCTCTTCACCTGCAACACTTTCTCTTAAAACAGGCATAATTAACTGTTTTTTGATCCCACAGCTTTTTTGCTACAAGCAGCTCTCTGGCAGCGGACAGAAATAAAGCTGTTTTCTCCGAGACTCAAAAGGCTCTTCATGACTTCCCTGGATCTTGAAGAACGTTTTTCTGGAAGTAATTTTATTAGCCTCGATGAACACCCTCACCCAGTGTCCCCATCATATTCTTAGTCTTCACAGTGTGCTTATTTGCTTCTAATTTCAAATTTCTTTGTATCACCTCTTGTGTATGTGAACCAGTAATGTGTAAGCAGACACGTTGGATATAATATTTCCTCACGTGCTGCTCCTTCAGACTGCCAGGTCCCTCCTCCTTGTCTCTGGTCTGCACTTACCTGCCTTTAAACACAGAGAATGGGAGGTGGTCTTAAAGGTCTCAGTGTGGGAGCCCATGGTCGTGCAGCGCCCTGGCCCCTGCCCATGGCCATCGCACACCGACTCTGGCTCTCGGCCACCTTAGTTGATGATAGTACCAAAGGCAGACATTTTTGTGGGCTTTGTGCCACTCGTTGAGCTGGGTACTTTAAGGACTATTTTATGTAATCCTCACTATGATTATGTGAGGCAAATTATTGTTATTTTATTATTATATATTATTATTATTATTGTTATTCTACCTCCAGATGAGGAAACCAAGGCTTAGGGAAGTTAAGTAACTTCCCACGGTCATACAGCTAATAAGTGTAGAACTGGGATTTGAACCCAGGAAGTCTGATTCCGGAGTCCTTACTCTTAGCCACTCTACTTATTGATTTCCTAAATAAATATAAAATATGCTTAGAGGTATAAAGCCTAAAGTTATTTCAGATGAATAACTCTCGAGTCAGCACAAGGCTAAAACTGACCATTTAAACAGCACAGAAGTCTGTTCTTTAATGATTTCTAGGGCAGTGATTCCTAATATCTTAATATCACAGCTCTCCTTTAAAAGTGAGTCTGTGGGGGCTGGCCAGTGGCATAGTGGTTAAGTGCATGTGCTCTGCTTCAGGGGCCCGGGGTTTGAGATTTGGATCCCAGGCATGGATCAAGGAACGGCTTGTCAAGCCGTGCTGTGGCAGAGGAAGATGGGCACAGATGTTAGCCGAGGGCCAATCTTCCTCAGCAAAAAGAGGAGGATTGGCAACGGATGTTAGCTCAGGGCTAATCTTCCTCAGAAAAAAAATAAAAGTGAGTCTGTGGCATAGTTGGATCACTTAGAGTGCAACTGTATGCTGTTGGCATCTGGGACTATTTCTCTGAGTGGCTTCTGCCCCACCTGATGGATGTGTGTTTTTGTGATATGAGGATACTCAGTTTCTAAGAAGGAAACATTGCCCATTTGGCCCAACTTGTATTGTTATTTACTTTTCTGTTTATGTACATGTTTTGTTTCCTTAAATAGACTGTAAGCTTCTTGAGAACAATGTCCTTCAGTGATTCACACATTGTAGTGAATAATACTTATTGATGACCGTGGTGAAAATGACAGAAGCTACTGCTGTCTCCTCCCTCTGGCCTTTTCCACTGAAGAGCGTTGTTCACCGAATACATGACCGGCTGCCCGCTAACTCAGCCCAATTCTGCAGTCTAAGGATAAATTTAGCCCTTGAATTCTCTTTTGTTTCTTTCCATTTTGTTTTCTTCTTCCACTAACCTCTGTAAATTCACTTGTACTGTTTCTTGGGTCTCAGAGTTGTTGGGACCCTCTATAGTCAGGTCCGTACTCTATACTACATCCAAGCATCTGCAGATTTAATAGCATATTTTTGATTCCACTTTGCTGGGATTCTAAAGATGCTTTGCAACTTTTCTGCCCATGTACCTCAGGGATTGCAGCAGATGTGTTAATTCTCAGCCAGGCAGATGTTAAAAATAAATGTCATTGCCTATTGATTATTTAAACTTAAAATCCTGGCATCCGGGGCCGGCCCCGTGGGGTAACAGTTAAGTGCGCACGCTCCACTGCTGGCGGCCCTGGTTCGAATCCCGGGCACGCACTGACACACTGCTTCTTGGCCGTGCTGTGGTGGCATCCCACATAAAGTGGAGGAAGATCTGCACGGATGTTAGCTCAGGGCCAATCTTCCTCAGCAAAAAGAGGAGGATTGGCATGGATGTTAGCTCAGGGCTGATCTTCCTCACACACACACAAAAAAATCCTGGCATCCTTGGCCTGGCAAAGTAGAAATAAACACAGCTGAATTTGATGTCTAGCTGACCCAAAAAAAACGGGGTGGAAATAACAAAGGTTCATTTTTGTGTCCTCTCACCTCAGCTCCCTCCCCCAGGCCCTGTGTTTGTCGAGTCAGATTAGCTCTTAGATCTGAGCCTGTCAGTTCTTCCGTGGGCAAGTGTTTTCCTTCTGGTGTCTGAACAGTGGAGGGGTCCTTCTCATCTTTTCTCTTCCCCTAGTTTGACTCTGTCTAAATTCTGGTTTTCATTTAAGACTTTGGAAATTAAATCCTTCTCTTTTAAGTTAAAATGGGCTTGAGAAACTGATTAAATTCTTCCCAACCCTAAATCCTTTGCTCTTCTGTGGGACTAGTCCTGCACACAGTAACATGAGCAAAAGCTTCCACTCAAATCCCCAAGTAATTTGTTTTTTCCCCAGCGGTAATCTGCCTGCCTTCCACAATTTTTTGAATTCATCCTTTTTGAGACTAGCTCAGTTTGGTCTCAAACATCAGCTCTTTCTCTCTTCCTGATTCCATCAGCCTGAATCAAAAGCTTTCAGACGGGTGCTGACTTCCTCACTTTACTCTGCTACTCCGCGCTCTGGCCCTCAGTGGTGTCTTGTTTTCTCCTTCTGCCAGTGGCAGGAATGAGGTGCTATGGGAAATGCTTTTATAGAGAGAGGGGTCCAAAGACAGTTGGCCAAATGGCACGTTGTTGGCTGGCCTGGTCCACTGAGTATCCATGTGTAACGTTTGCAATTACAGGCAGCCTTGCAAAGGCTGGCGTAACAACACTGATTGTTGGCCTCTATTTGGACATTTACCATGTGCCAGCCACAACGTTAAATACTTGATAAGCATCTCATTTAATTCTCACAAAAACCTGTGAGGAAGCTGCTGTTATCACCCCCATTTTATGTAAGAGGAAATTAAGTGAGGTTTGAGAAGTTAAATAGCTTGTAAGTGGTTCAGCAGGAATCGAGACCCTGCGGTCTATTTCTAAACCCTGTAGCGGTGTGTAAGTGAAAGATGTGTGCTTTGGAGTTGGGGAGTCCAAGTTTGAAGGCTGGCTCTAACGTTTACCAGCAGTGAGTCTCCGGCAGTCCTTTACCTGCTCACGTGCCAGTTTCCTTACTTGTAGTTGTAAATAATGTTATCCACCTTTCAGAGTCGTTGTGAAAAGTATCATTAATGGTTATGAAGTGTTGAGCACCGTGCCTGGCACATCGTAGGTACTCAGTCTATGGTAAATCTTATAATTATTCTTACTTCTGCTTGAATGTTATTAACTCTCCCTATTTGCTTTATCATATCTTCTCCAAAGATATATTTTCTTCTTGAAAACAATATTTTAGTCTCTTGCCTCTACTTTATCAGTCACCTTCTACTAGTCCAGATTTCTGTGGAACATGGAAAAATATACAAAAGAAGGACTTGTGGTATGGGGTGGAATAATCAATTCGTATAGCTGATACTCCTAAAAATTGGGTTGAGAACCTGACTGATGTGAAGAGAGGAAATTCAAGTTCAAGTTTAAACTTGATCCATTCTAGTAGATCAAAATACATCATCATGGTCTCAGATGAAAGTCTAAAAGAAAGAAAAAGGGCAAAGTGTACGTCAGAGAATGAGAATTCTCTCCAAGAGAGAGAGATTCACAGCATCTCATCTCAACAAAAGCATTTTCATCTTAATTCACTGAAAAGCACTTCTCAGCTTAAGAGAGCTCTAGCCTGGTCATCTGGGATGTCCTTTTGGATAATTTCCTCTGGTTCTCATTTGCCTGCAATCTGGTATTGCTTCCATAATTTTCTCACTCAAATACAATGGAAACCACTCAGTCCTCTGGTTTCTCTCCTGTACCGCTCAGCATGTTTGACTCCAGTTGTCATAGGAACATGATTCTGGTATCTCAGTTTGTGGGCAATAGTTTCATAAAGCATTTTTATGAAGACTCATATAGCACTTACTATGAGCGAAGCACAGTCTATACCCATTATAGGTATTTAGTCATTTAACTTTCACAACAACCTTAGGAGGTAGGTGCTACTATCATTCCCATTTTGCAAACAAAGAAACTGAAGCATAGATTCAGTAACTTGCCCAGGGTTATATGGCTGGTATTTGGCCAAGCCAAGATTTGATCCTGTGTAGCCTGTATTTACTGTCTGTCCTCTTAACCACCACTCTGTACTGCCCCTTACCTACCTCAGTTACATGCAGTACTCTCTCATACTTTCTATAATCTGTTACCTTATTTTTAAATGGTGTCTGGATGTGACTTGTAAAATGATTTCATGACTCTAATGGGTACAGACATGAAATTTGAAAACCATTGGCTAGACCTGTTCTACTGTGAGATGGACACCTCAGGCTGCCTCAGCCTGGTGCCTGAGACATTCCATTCCTGTCTTCCCTTGTTCCTATGCCATGCTTACCCAGGAACCCTGTGCTTAGGATTTGGCCTCCCACAGAGGTCTGCCTGCCGGGGAAAGAATGCATTGGTTAAGTGGGCTTCGAGTATCCCTGTGAATTAGTAAACTGTCTCTCTGGTTTAGGCTGTGAGGCTGGGTAATTCAAATCTGTCCCCAAGAAGTGGGACCTTGGGAAATGGAATCACCGGATCAGACTTCAGTGCCAGTAAAGTCTTCAGAGCCAGACTTCATGCCCTAGACCTTGACAAAATCTTCAAGGTCCACTCTGTGATGTCTTTTGTAGGATAGCCTGCAAGATTTCTTCCTGGGGTGGTGATGCCCAACACTGAGCAGTAACTGTGTGAGCATGATTTAAACTTCATGGCACTGAGCGTCATTTGTTCCACAGTTGGAAACAGAGCTCTGCACCCTTGTTCTTCATCTAATGTATGAGCTCATTGACTCATATATCTTTCCACAGAAAAGAAACTGATGCTGCTTTCCCACCTCAGCTTTATTACGCTACATGAATAAATGCAACGCATCATCTGCAAATAATTGATTGAAATGTGACGCCTTTCCCTCTCACTCCAGCCAGTCTCTCTCCTAAGATGGTATCCAGGGGAGCCATGTCTTCATGCATTATGCATCTCCATGATTATGCATTAAATTCTTGAGAACTAGCAAGTGATACCTAAATTCTTCAAGCATGTTGGTTATGCTAAATAATTCATTGCGTCTTTTATTTATAAAAATTTCCTTGCTGGAAGTTCAGATATAGCTTCTGCCAACCCATTTTCTCTATTAGATTTCAGCTTCCTGGCATGAAATCTAAAAACTCACCTAGATTTCAGTCTTTGAATGCTCTTAGGCAGGGAGCCAGATGAAGTCATGCATTCCAGACAAGTGAGACTGGCCTTAAGCCAACAGACACCTGTACTGACCTCTTCCCATGGTCGTGGGGATAAAGCTTGCCAAGGCCTTAAGTGCCTGGGGAAACCTGTTTCCAAGTTTACAGCCTCAATAACTGCCATGTCCTAAATGACGAGCAACTGGGGACTTTCTGGACCTGGATAAGTACAATCATGTGCTAAGTTACAAGCCCACCTAGTTTGTAGGAGTAGGAGGATAATGTGAGTAAAGAGAAATATGGGTAACTGTCTGGGGGAAAGAGAACTGCACAAAGAGAACTTTTTTTGTCTTTTGAAAAGTATATTCCAGAGAAATGGTGAAGTGACAAAATAAATGTACCTAGCATGTCCAACAAATACAATTAGCAATGTAGCCAAAATAATTTCTCAATTCAGAAATTAGAATGTCCAGTCCGAGGTGAGAATCAAATCTCTGAACCTGATTTAATGTCGACCCTCCTTCCCCTCCCAATCTCGAGCCTGCATCAGGCTGGGCAACTGCCGTGGGAGGCGCTGGTGGGTAGATGGCGGCCTCTCTATGGTCTCTACCTTACGCTTTTTTCCTCCCTGCAGTTCTCGGTTTGCTAGCTGGTTTCTGAACCCCCCGGGATTGGGGGGCAGGTAGGGGGTTAGGGACAAGGGAGTTAGAAAGTTTGGTTTCCAGCTCTCAGAGTCAGGCCAGTGTTTGATGGGGACTCTTTCACTTGTTGAGCATTGTGGTGGGTTCTTCAGAAACCCCCATTATTGGCCATCTCCCTCCTGTAGTTCTCTGGCCATAGGAAGAGGCATCTTATTCCAGGAGGTCCATTTGGATTTTTTTGTAAAAAAATCCAGTGCCCACCTCCAGCTTCTTGCTTCTGGGGTCCCCTATGAGACCCAGAGACTGTCTCCTATGAGACAGGACCCAAGTTGACCCCATGCCAGCTCTCTTTTCTGAGTGACCGCATTTGGCTCACAGGACACACCCAAGAAACCCCACAAGAGCAGACCAGTCCCCGCATGCCCCTCCATCCTACTGTCACGGCTCACTCTGGGGGTGGAAGGCACGAACTGGGACCCCTTATGTGTGCTGTTTCCCAGCTGTATTTCGACATTCTCCAGGTGGTCCACATAAGCCTGCTTCTCTGGGCTTGAGATGGAGGAGCTACAGTTGTAGCCCCACTTTCCTTGGGGTTATGAAGGGGAACACGCACAGCTGATTAACAGCTCTTTCCAAAAAAGGCTCTTTCCTGATTCCACCACCACCACCCTCTGACCCCTTTTCATATCCTTGATCTGGCTGAGGCATCCAAGAGGGATGAATCCAGGTCTCCTTAATTTCCTTTCTGAATTCTTTATACAGGGGTTTGTTTCACAGTCTTGTGGGTATCTGATGTCTATCACATTGGTGCCTCAGTCGAAAGAGAGGCAGAAAGAATCCCATTCTAGTGTCTTATTCTATAAACAATAGAGAAAAAGATAAAGTGTGCATTTCAGTTATCTATTGCTGCCCAATACCCCGAAACTGAGTGGCTTAAAACAACCCTGATGCATCATTTCTCATGGTTCTGGGGGTTGGCTGGGCTGCTCCTCTGCGGATTCACCTGGGCTTGCTCCCACAGCTGCACTCAGCTGGAGGGTCAGCCATCACTCACGGCTGGAAGTTGGCGCTGACTGTTGGCTGAGTGCCTCAGTTCTTGTTCTCAGGGCTTTTCATTCTCTGGGAGGCTAACCCAGCTTCCTTTCATGGTGATCTGGGCAGCGTTTCAAGAGACCAAAGCAGGAAGCTATAAGGCCTCTTGAGGCCTAGGCTCTGGAAGTCACACAGCGTTACTATCCTCCAGTCTGTTGGCCAAAGCAAAATCACAAGACCAGCCAAGATTCAAGAGGTGGGAAAAAAGACTCCACCTTTAGCATTCACAGTCTTGGGCTCTCCCCAGTTCACTACAGAGAATTCTGCCTCTGCCAGCTCTGGTTCTAGACTTTCTCTGAGTAGATTTGGAGTAAAGGATTAGGGGAGGAATTAAAATAAGTCTATACTGGTTCGATTGGCTTATGTTTGGAGGGGTAGAAAGGAAGGGAAAAGAAAAGATCCAGAAGGGAAGAAAAAGCAGAGCCAACTGTGGCTGGCTTTGGGAAAGCATTCTGGGGGGATGGACCACAGGCTGGGAACTGGGAGCCCTTGGTTTAGAGAAGACCCCAGGCTGGTTCTTCCATTCATGAAGGTGTGAGTGGTCAGTGTCTCTGTGTGACTGGGGGACTTCTGGAGCTTTTTGTGAAAATGGACTTCACCACAGGTTGGATATCTCTTCTTCCACCTGGCCCCCTGGACACACTTCCCACTCCCATCCGACTTTGTGCTCAGAGCGAAGGTGAGTGACAACAAGGAGAGGTGCAGGGTACTGGCAGAACAACCCGTCTTCAGGTCTGAGGTTTCGTGGGGAGAAGCAAGGGAATCGAGGTGATTATTAGCTCCATTGCTCTGCTGTGGGCTGCAGATTCAAGGCTCAGGGTTTTTCATTTTATTAAACCATTTCTAAAAGCTTTAAAATGGTTTTTTAAAAAGTGGAAATGCTTTCCAGAGTCTAAGTTGAAAGGGCCTGTGTTTCTTGTCAGATGCCCCAGGAGGAAGGGACTGGAAGCTGCTGACCTTGGAAGGGCAGGTCACTTTGCTGAGAAATGAAGTGCCTGGGGCTTGTATTCAGCTGGCAAAGGTGAGCAGGATCAGAGGGCAGATTGTTAAAGCTGATAAGCACCCTTGGGGGGAAGCTCAGAACCTTTGCTTGCCTTTTATTTTAAACGAACACACAAAATCTACAGCAGAGTTTATTTTCCACTTTCAGAGAATGCCTTTAAGAGAATATTGCTTCTTTATATGTGCCTGCCTTTAAGAGAATATTTTATGCAAAAAAAAGCATTTTTAAAATTGTGGCTTTTCATTATCAACAAGGCTAATAAGCACAAGCCTTTACAGCTGCCCAAAACCCCCACCATCTGACTCCCTCCTAAATTATTCTGTAATCTTTTTGTCCTCTTTCAAACCTTTGCCCATCTGAATCCTGAGCACATTTCTTTCAGCAAACACACGGCAATATTCACTTTAGAGCAGGACTGGGGGTGGGGGTTGGAGCATGCCTGAATCATTTTCCCCTTTGCTGCCCTTTCCCACGGTCCCCACATCTAGGCCACCTCAGCAGCAGCACCCTCAGGCGGGAGTGCTGAGTACTGACCACGCCCTCACAGCCAGAGGCTGCCGGTAGGGGGTGCTGTGTCCACACCTCCGGGCACCAGTGTGATGACACTACCAGGCTTCATAAACAGAAATTTAAAGCTGGAGGGGATGTTAGAAACCATATCGCCCACTGGTTTCCTTTGCCCATGAGGAACCTGACGTCCAGAGAGGTGAGTTAGTGGTGGAAGTGTGGCTAAAACATTGGCCTCTGGACTTCCAGGCTGGGATCCCCCCTCTGCACACCGCCCAACCCTCATGCGATCTCAGATATCTTACCAATGTGGAGAGGAAAATGACTTGCATGTGCACCTATTAGAAAAGAACAGAAGTTGGTAAGTGCTTACTGCTGTTTGTCTTGGAAGTCACAGTGTGGGGGCTTTTTGCACAGAAACTGTCAACTCTTAACTAGTAGGGATGAGACTGTGTTTTGTTTTTGTTTTTAATTATAGTTAAAAATAACACACTTGTGGGAAAAGTTACAATTTATTACAAATCATCAAAACCTTTGCCCCTACAGTGAGAGGCAGTAGGTTACAGTGTCTGCCCTCAGTTCTCTTGTAACTGGCTGGGGGATCTTGGCCTGGTGTCTATTAAAAAAACCCACAAAATTCAACTGAATAAATTTGAAGATCTAATTGGCTTTATTCAACAATTCATGAATCGGACAGCATCCCATCCAGCAGGTAGAAAGGAGCTCGAGGAGCTGTACAAAATGGAAGGTGTTTAAAGGCAGAAAGGGGGTGGGAGAAAGAAGTCATAAACAAAAGAAAGGATTATTTCAGGCAGTCAGCTTCTTGTGGGGGCGGGGGGGGGGGGGGCCGTTGTCTGTCATACAGATGACCTCACTAGTGCTGATTGGGTAATTCCAGGTTGACTGGTTAAAGGTCACGCTGCTGGGAGGGGCTGAGACTGCAATTAAGTCTTGGTTTGCTGTCATAAGGGCAAGTGACTCTGTTTTGGGCTTGTTGTTCCTTTTTTACGTTTCTAAACTTCACTTTTCCTCATCTGTAGAATGAGGTAATCTGTAAAATGTTTGTGAAGATTAAATGAGATAAGGCATATAAAATGCTTATCTTAGGTCATGGTATATTCTGAGTACTCAGTGAATGCCAGTGATCATAATAATAATAATGGCAACTCTTTGGCACCTATAACTTGGAACTG
This sequence comes from Diceros bicornis minor, assembly GCF_020826845.1. Lineage (NCBI taxonomy): Eukaryota > Metazoa > Chordata > Mammalia > Perissodactyla > Rhinocerotidae > Diceros > Diceros bicornis. The sequence goes on along the minus strand of NC_080747.1, from coordinate 67,415,270 downwards.
CAATGTAGTTGTGTCTACTACAATGGAGAAGTCCCTCTTCTCCTCACTAGTTGTATATGTAGCTCTTTGGAGTAGTTTCTCTACCACCCTCCAGTAGCCTCTCCAGAGACCCGAGTTGTGGCCGGGAATTAGCTAGGGTGGGGGAGTGGGTAGTGGGTGTGGAGGGGTGGAGGGGGGAAGTGAGTGGCTATATAGTCTAAGCTTGTGAGAAGGAAAGAATCCAGGGAGGGAAGAAGTATGCTGGGATGTGTTCTTCCAACTGAGGATCCTTCTTACAGGCGGAAAAAAAGCCAAGAAACAGACAATAACTTTTTTTTAAGATAGAAATCTTTTTGCCATTTTTTATCAAGTAATTTGCGTGATGTTTAGCATTTCTTGTACAGTTCTTAGTTTTTGTTGTTGTTTTACAATTTTGGGTGATGCCTGCAAAAGGTAGATACTTCTAGATAGTGGATATTCTTTGAGCCAATTAAATTGGCCGTATGTCCATTCTGTAACATCTTTCAAATACTTAGGTTTTGTTTTGATTTAATTTAATCTTGTCTATGACCTTGCTTGCCTCCCCAGCTCTCCTACCCCATTATCATTGATACCATCTTGACTTTGGTCTCTTCTCTTTTCAGTCTGATCCAGTAGTTGTAGAATGCTTTGAGATCACAATATGTAAATGATGTCTTAACAGAATGGCACAGTATATATCAGAGATGGCCAGAAAGGCAAGCACAAAAATAGTGTCCCTGATTTTTTTTTCCCCGCAGTAGCACATGATACAACATTGAATAATCTCTGGGTATATTTGACACATCAGGAATATAGTTCATTAGGGAGCTGGGGAACTTAAAAATCAGGCTGCCTTCAGGAAAATTTATGTGTGCAGCCACCAGTAAATAGGGCGCCAGGAACCTGGGCTGAATCGATGATCTTCTGCCTGAGTGGGAGCTGTGTCAACTGCGCAAAACTTTCTTGAGTCAGAGTGACTTAGGGGGGAAATTGTTTGTGTTAAATAGAATGGAAGGAAAAAATGAATATCCAGAATCTCTAGGGAATGGAACCAAATCCACAAGGGCAATACTATTTCTACTACATTTGTGGTCAAAAAAACCTGAACATGTCATTCACACAAGAGGGAATGCAAATAGAAAACAAACCCTTGGAAACGGATTCAGCCTCCCTAGTAATTATAGGAACTTAAAGCACAAAATGCAATGCCAGTTAAACTGGTAAAAGTAAATTATAATTACAAAATCAAAACCTGGCAAGGCTTTTGAGAAAGCTGCATTGTCATACTGACATAAACTAGTACAGTATTTCTGGAAAGCAACATGGGAAAATGTAGTGAGCCATGAAATAGCACATCCTTTGGCCTGGTAAACATGTTTGAGACCATATCCTGGAGAAATAACTCAAAAAAATTTATGGAGGAAAAGAAGATTTTTCCCCCTATTTTTCTTCTTTTGAGTTGGAAAGAATAGAAAAAAATACCTAAAAATAACTAAAAATGATAAAATCATACTATGGTGTAAAATGAAATATAATACTACCACTAAGAATGATAAATTTGTGTATTATGAAAACAAATAGAAAAGTTGATAAAAAATAATGCTAAGTGAAAAATAGTTGTGCTCAAATTTGGTGAAAATTGAGTATAGGTATGTTAAAAAAAAAAAAAAAAGCTCTAGCAATAATAAAGCCAAGAACAGATTATTCAGTTTTGTTACATGGCAGGGTGAGAAGTAAATTTGATTGTTCCTTTGATGTTTGTGTTTATCTCTCATCACAAAATTGGTTAAAAACGCAATTTTAAAGGCTGCATTATATACAATTTATAATTTATATTTAATATAAATATATAATTTAATATATAATTTATCAAGGACAGAAAAAAGGTAAGCCCTTACACCTCCATCATGTAGTTTCTGACAGCTGCACAGATCTTAAACATGAACTGGAATAGCACAAAAATAGCATCTTGTTGCTGCACAAATTCCCTGCTGATTATACAAGGGGGGAGTGTGTGATTTCCCAGAGCTTTGAGTGGTTGTAGGAGAAAATCATGGCGAGTTAGCTATCTGCTCGGCTCATCTAATGACAGGGCTTTATCTGCTTGGCCCTGGTGCTTGGATTGTTTTGGATTTTTTTGGAGGTGAGGGAGGCAAAGTGTTGGCTCCTTTCTCCACTTCTAACAATTTCCCCCCTTAATTAAGCCAATACATTTCAGCATCATAGGTCTCCTTTTCCTTCTGGTCTGATCCTCCTTGCCCCACAAGCTTGGCATCCTCTGATGGTTATTTTTGCTATCTTATCCACCTCTAACAGCAACAATAGTCCTAATAAAATACAGTCACACGTTTCCTCCAAGTAGCTAGATGCTCTTAAGGGTTTAGACACAGACTTCATTTTATTTGATAGTGCCCTTTTTTCTTCTTGTCCTTGCCCCGTGTAAGCGGGGCACTAAATTTCATAGGGCCCACCCTTATTGGCTTCTTTGCAGCAGGAAAGACCCCTGAGCCTCTTGTCTTTTGACACAGAATTCTGCTTATGTCAGGCAGTTCTCAAGTCAGAGGGTGGTGGGCCTGGGTCAGCACCATCTGCTTTCACGGGAAGATTAACTATGAGCCTGAGACCAAGAATGGAGGGGTTCACCCTTCCACCCTCAGGTGTGCACTGAATGCTCCATTAGCACATGCTTCCTGCGCAGAGGAGAGAATGGGCAGGGACCTTTGTGCGATTTTACCTGAGAAGTTGTCACAGAATTATTCTTAGGCTGGTGTTTCCAAATTCTTTCTTATCTTTCTTCTTTTTCCCATATTTTTATTCCTTTTCTTTTTCTCTCCACAAGTTAGAGGCCTGTAAGATGATATGGTAACATTCATTGAGCATGTGCCATGCATTGACCTATTTAACCTTTACAACTGCCCTGTGAGGTAGATGGGTGCAGTTATCTTCATTTTACAGCTGAAGAAACAGGCACAGAAAGCCTAAGTAACTCGTCCAAGATCACAAAACGGTAGAACCAAGCTTTAAACCCAAGCAGTTGGCCCAAAGTGCAGGCCCTTGGCCGTGGAGCTATATTGCCTTATGACAGTGAAACAGGCTAGCTGCCCAGGCTCTGGGAAGAGGAGACCACAGCCAGAGTGAGGAGTGAGGTGAAGGTGTGTGTGTGTGTGTAAGAGCCTATTGTTCTGTTGTTTACTATGTGATTACACTAAATTGCTTAACCTCTCTGTTTCTCAGTTTTCTCATTTGTAAAATTGCAAGAGTATTTTTTTTTAATAATTTTATTTACTTTTTTCCCCAAAAGCCCCAGTAGATAGTTGTATGTCATAGCTGCACGTCCTTCTAGTTGCTGTATGTGGGACGCGGCCTCAGCATGGCCGGAGAAGCGGTGCGTCGGCGCGCACCCGGGATCCGAACCCGAGCCGCTAGCAGCACAGCACGCTCACTTAACTGCTAAGCCATGGGGCCGGCCCATAAAATTGCAAGAGTCTTAACAGTACTTAACTCCTCAGAGGGTTGTTGTGATGATTAAATTGTTAATAAAGTTCTTAGAACAGTGGCTGCTGCAGAGTTACTACGCTTAATAAACATTAGCCGTTATCGTCGTCATCGTCATTCACGCCAATGTTTGGGGACCACTGCTCCACCTCTTTCTCCTAGACTGGTGGTGATGAAAATAGCATTTCTAACAAGTTCCCGGGTGCTGCTGCTGCTTCTTGTCCGGGAATCACACTCTGAGAACCGCTGAGGAAGAGGATCAGGAAGCTCTCTTTTTCCCTGCAGCCTGGGTTCCATTTTCCATTTTCACGTTTCAGCTAGAGGGAGACTCAAGCCAGGGAGAAGCCTGGCACTTGCTGAACACGTCATAGGCCCAGAAACCCACCTGGATGAGTGGTTCCATGAATAAAAACCACAGATTATTTTGGAAGTAACAGGAGAGGAGAAAAGGAATCTTCCTCCCTAGAAGAAAATGTCCTTTGAGGAAAGATGGAGGTGATGAAGGAAAATGAGGAAAAGAGGGAGAGGGCCCCCATTTACAACATTCTTGGTTGGAATTGTGGGATTTGTAAGAAGTAAACGCTGGAGGCACCTTGGTCTGATCCAGGCAGGTGACAACTTGCCTTTTCTAAAGTAAAAGGTGATAGTGTTCACATAAGAAAAAAGTGGGATGCAGTCCTTTTCCTACGTTTGGGGAGGGAGGAGAGTGAGGTGTAAGGTTGGGATCCTTATATTTGTGTGGCGGTGAGGTCTGAATTCTTTCCAGCTCACGCTCTGTCTTAGTGGGTGGAATGTATTGGGGCTCCCCGTCCAGGGCACCAAACCTTAGAATCCACCCTCATTGAACTGCACTGCCTTCTAGCACCTGGAGGGGCCCTGAGTGGGATGCAGATAAGCTCTGAAAATAAGGGTTCCGCTTCTAGGCTACAAGAGCAGAGCTGGGATGGGACTCCACGTCCAGGACTATGTGCCCCTTGGGTGTGGTCTATGCTCTTAATTGCTGCGAGTGTGATGGTGGCTGTTTCCGGGGGTCTCACAGCCCAGGCCCTGTCCCGGACTGGCTCACAGCAAGTCTCACTGCACTGAGGCAAAAAGTCTGCGAGGAAGTTACCTTTGGATTGGGAGAAGGGAGAAGGAGGGAACTGTGCCTTCTCCAGGTGGCCTGCTCTGCTCTCACAGGCCCTGCAGGCTCCTCAAAGCTGTCCTTGCCAGGCTGGCCCCGTGCCGGGCCTCAGCCCAGCAGCTGCGTTCCGCACCTTGGATTCCTGATGAAGGCAAAATAACTGCTGCTTCCAGCTATGACCACCTGGCGACCGGGTGAAGTCAGTGGGGAGAGCTCTGCTGTATCCTCCACACCTCCAGCCCCAGATTTTTGCTCTCAAGAGTGGTAGACTTGGTTAGCCCTCTGCAAATTTTTGACAGAGTTAAAAATGAAAGTGAAATGAAAGGAATTGAAGAGCACTAAAACATCCTAATGAGGTGGAGCATCCCACTCTGGTAGTTGATCAGTCTGGGGGCCTCCTTGCACCCTAGGCAGGAAAGTTAGACTTGCTTTGAGGATCCTTCCCTAGGAGAAGCAGTATTTCAAGAGAATAAGCTCTTTGTGTTCAAGAAGTAGTGTAGGGGCCGGTTCGCAGGTTTGGATCCTGGGCGCGCACCGATGCGCTGCTCGTCAAGCCATGCTGTGGCGGCATCCCGTATAGAGTAGAGGAAGATGGGCACAGATGTTAGCCCAGGGCCAATCTTGGTATGGTATAGCCTACTACACACCTAGGCTATATGATACTAATCTTATGGAACCACCATAGTATATGTGGTCTGTCATTGACCGAAACATGTGGCACATGACTGTAATTCCAAGAATGTTTACTGTTCCATTGACAAACTTTTCTTTACTCAGCCCTATTGGATGCAGAGATATGCTGCTGCTCTTGAAGGTGGGGTGAAATCCAGAGCTGACTGCTTCTCTCAGGGAGTTTACGGTTGAGCCTATCAGACGAGGTATAAATACAAGAGAAGGTAACTGACTAGGACCCTCTGTAATCCTAATCTGGTGTTCAATGGCCGCCTGCCCAACCTCCAACCCTGGCCCAGCCTCCCTGTTCCCCCAAGTGGCCCTCTCGGCTCTCCTCACCATCTGAGGTAGAGCTTCTCTCTTCCCGGAAACCCTACCTCACCCTTCCAGCCCCAAACGAATCCCTCTGCCTTCTGAACAACGACCTACTCATCTTCACAGAATTGGCAATTTTCCACAAACCTTTGGGATGGATACCTCTTGGTGGCTTGGATTCTTTAATTTCACTGTTGTAGTTGAAGCTTTTGGAGGCTCAAAGATGGTTTCTTCACCTATGAGGTAGATTGGTGAGGTTTGGATGAAAAGAACTGTAGCTGCCTTGGCCACACAGAACTTCTGGCCCTTCTCCAAGCACTTCCATGCCTTCCTCCTTCCTCTCTGCCTGGGAAATTCCCATTCCTTCTCAAAAACCCAGGTCAGAAACCACATCCTCTTTTGCAGCCCTCCCGACTCCTCCAGACAGACACAGTCACTACTGTCTGTAGCTCTTAATCTCCCTTTTGGTTTGCCGTCTTAATCGTGGGCCCTGAGGATCTCACCATCAGCGATGAAATCTCCCTCAGTATTTTTTCCCTGAGGCCATAGCTTCCAGGGCTGGTGCACAAGTTAGGTCCCCTTTGAGATCCTCCAATTTGTGTTGTGCTGGGGAATAACTGCCTTTATTTTGATTTAAAAGACTGTTTCTCAGAGATGCAAGTCTTGTGTTGAGATGTGACCTTTGCAAGTGACTTTCCTGGATAATGGGGATGGGAATAGTCTTTGCTCTGGAAGTTGGAGCTTCCGCTCTCCTACTGATTGGAGAAGTGTCTTTTAAACATGGAAACATGTGTTGTAAATGGGCGTAATAAACAGTAGTTCTCAACCTCGCCTACACTTTGTACTTACCTGGAGAGCTTTAAAAATACCAGCAGCTGAGTCCCACTCCCTAAGGTCCTAATCTAACTGGTCTAGGGTTCAGCCTGAGCTCCAGAGAATTTTGAATGCTCGCTAGGTGATTCTAATGTGCCGCCAGATTGAGAACAGCTGCTTGGACAGGCTGCCTGATGACTATCTGCAGGAAGGAGGAGACCCTTAATTGGTAATTCCAGGGGACACGCAATGCCAGGGAAGAATTGTGAGAACTAAAATATGTTCATTAAAGGAAAAAAAAGAGAAAAAGGATAGGTAGGCAAAAACAAGAGCTGCACAAATAAATTCAGGATGATGATTCTTAAATGACCTAAACTACTGGACTAGCGTAAGACGAGAAAAAGATGCAGAGGAGAAAAGAGAGAGAGTCTTGCTCATTGAAAAACTCAAGGCCAAAGAGGAGAGACCAAGAGAAACTGGACCGTCCCAGACCCAGGGAAACACCAGTTGGTAAGGGATTTACCTGTGAAGTCAGAACAGTTTTGACTGGCTGTCAGTGGGGGTGTTTAAGGGCCAGACAGGAAAGACCATTAGTTCTCAAAAGAACCAAAAGGGAACCAAAGCCTGGAGCAGCCCTTGTCCCTGGGAGATGAAGGAAGAATGTTCACAGAGGCAGAGGGTGCATAGGTGGGCCATAACTCCTGAATTGGGGAGGCTGTAACCCAGGGGTGAGGCCTATGCACTCAAAGAGGGTGAAGATGAGTGCCTCTCTAAGCGTTTGAAATATATTCAACTCTGCGGCTAGTGGGCCAGGGTGCACAACTCCAAGGGCACCACTCTACTGTGTACTGTGTGGATGGCATCCCTTTGTGGACTATTCCAGAGATGAAGCAGATTGTATGCTCTGCACTTAGGCAGCAGTGCAACCTTGTCCACTGCATATCATTGTTGCACCCCACATTCCATTGTCGATTTTGGGGTTTCACTTGAATTCAAGGGTGCGTAGTTCAGAATCTGATGAGTCTGTCTGATGGAGAAATCTCTCCTTACTTGGATGTGAACCCAAGAGCCTCAAGATCTGAGATGGTGTGGCCCTAACACACCCCTATTTTATCCTGTGATGAGTGTAAAGAAAAATAGACCCCATTCCATTAGAGATGGGACAGCCCTCACTTTGTAGGATGAGCCAGGCAGCAATGATGGGACTGTAGGGGAGGAAGAAATTTTCCTCTACCCTTCTAGGTTCTTCTGGCTGGTCTAAGAATTAAATTGACATGAGACAGACTAACAGAAGAAAAATCAAAGTTTAATAACATGTATACACAGGAAAAATTGAGGAAAACTGAGTAACTCACCAAAATAGCCAAAGCCACCACCTTAAATATCATCTTCAACTAAAGACAAAAGATGATGTTGGGGTTAGTGGTTCGGGACCTCAAAGGGGAGGAAGGCAATTCACATGGAGATGGAAAAGCAAATGTTTGGTAAACAAGTGTTTGCCTTGCCTTACAGAGACAATGGAACATGGAGGGGCTTCTGGTCTCTAGGTCCTGCCTGGTCTCCCCCACACTTACTTAGCCCATAGTGTCTGTAGGTATCTCTGGTGATAGCTCTGTTCCTGTTACAGGCCATTTATCTAAATCCTTTTAGGCAGTTAAGGGGGAGGTAACAAGAAAAACTTTGAGTCTTTTGTTTCTTAAAAAGAATCAGCCTAAAATAATCCTTATGTTAAAAAGACATATTTTGGGGTGGCAAACTGTTCCCGTTCAGTCCCACCATTGAAACTTCAAACCTGGATTGAAACTTCACAGTCCAGGAGCTAAGTTGATAGATTGCTCCATCTCATTGAACCAATCTCTTAGTCCTGACAATAGGTCAGTCCAGTTAAATTCATTTCAGGAGGCAATGATGCAGGTGGCCTCCCAAATTTAGGTTTATACTGTGTAAGCACACAATCAGGTATTTAATAAGAGGCATTTGTATGGAAACAAAAGAAAAACAGAGGTTCATTATTGAAACAAATTATAAACCAGTTTCTCAACCCAGGGGGCAGCCAGTCAAGAAAATTTCTAGATGTCAGGATCAAAGCATCTTCTGCAGTTTGAAATGTCTCTGATGATGTCATCAAGTGTTTAGGTAACTTTCTGAGTGGCTTACATAGCAACAGGCACGAAGATTGTCTAAACATGGGCTATTGTGGCGATCTCTCTGACGTTTATATCAAGTCATTCACGTTTAGTTTGCAGGGCTTTGGGGAAAAGGGTGGTTTCAGTTCTTAGTGATTCCAAATCAAAAAGATGGGCAAAAATTGAAAAATGTTAGTTTGAAGATTTGGAGCCATATATTTGAAGAAACTAGAAGAATTCAGGAATCCAGTCCAGTTTGTAAGTGGAAAACAAAACCTTAAAGACAATGAACAGAACTAGTATCTAATATCCACAAAGGTGTGCTATTGAAACATAATTTTCCTCTCTAAAATCACCCTCATTTCTACCAAAGATAGACAAATTAAGACTAATTTGTTTGCAACGTAAGTCTGGTTTCAATAAACTTGGCCCAATTATTTACATAAGTGTAACAAGAATAGCAGTTGGTCATATATGCTCTTTTAAATCTGCTTTGCTGGGACTTTTCGAAAGGAGTCTCACATTGAACTTGTAAAGGTCTCTCAAGGCGAGGAAATCTATGCCGAGGACTTATCATCAGAGTCTGCCTGCAATACCTATAGATTTGAGTGAATTCCTCTCTTCTTGAGGCCCCCAAAATATCCTGCAGTTCTTGCACCTGACAGGAAGTGACCTTCTTTACCACCTGGTAAGGTTGCTGGGAGCCCTGTAAGCAAGGTACCATGCTGATATTTCCAAGGGGCTTTATTTTGTTCCATAAATAAAGCTGTCTGTTCATATTCCTTAAAGCTGTCTGTTCATATCTGAATCTATGCATCTGTCTCTCAAATATGACATTCCAGTCAAAGCCTTGGTAATATAATGAATGTTTCCAATTGTGTCCTGTTATAAGGAGAACAGATTCTTATTGAACTTATGCAAATAACTATATTGCCATGAAAATAAGAATACTCACTCACTAAGAGTTTCCAAATTCTGGAGGGATCAGATAGGGAGGAAAAAAGATAAATCTTTCAATTCTGCTTACAAAGGTATAATTTACCAAATTGCTGTAGGTCATTGGTAGCGTAGGAGAAAAGAGAAAAAGGTTTAAAAAAAATCAGCAATGTTTCAAACAAAAAGTCATAAAAATTATAATCAGTTCATTCAGTCCCATGTAATCAATTCATGATCTTGATCTTTTGTTAGTATTTTATGAAGCCCTCAGTTTTTTCCATAAGAGTTCTGTAACTTCTTACCCAGTTCAGTTTTATGATCTGAAAGTTTATTGGAAACTTGTATTCTAGAGGAAGTGTCAGAGTCCTTTCCAGGAATCTCTCTTTGTACAGATGAAACATGTTTGCAAAAGCATCATAACTGTCACTAAATGACAAAAGACTTAAAGTGGCATGGTTAAAGATCTGAATACAATGCAAGTGACAAGGAAATTTGGTTATTTCTATGACATACAACATTTAAGATGATAACTAGAATTATGACTGATAACATTACATCAAGACATATCAGATTTTAGGAATTTCATATAATTTTTAGAAGATTTATATTAATAACATTCATCCTTGCAATATAATTTAAGAAGGTTTATCATCATTTATTTGACAGTGCTTTCCATGTAATCTAATATATCAAATAAGCCTCATTAGTTTAATATCTCCCTCTTTATAAGAAGAGAGAACAAATTCTCTGAGAAGTCCCAAGGGCCCTCTGGAAATTCTCAAAGTTACTTTCAGGTCCAAAAAAAGACTTTAGGATTTGAATTTTGGGAAGTTTGTCAAAAATATAAAAGGTTTTATAGCACTTGATCAAATAGGATCATAGGTCACTGTGAAACAATGCTTAGTTATCCGTTAACCAAAATGACGATAGACTATGTTAAAGGCAAACACAGAGAGTTAAACAGTTGAAAAATAACCTTAGCTCTCTTAATAGAGAAGCCTCAGTGTTTTTTAACAGGAAATTGTTTTGATAAAACATAAAATCCTTGCTTTTTAGGCAGACTACTCAAAAGTAAAGAAAAACCTTTCATAATCTCTTTATCAAGAGCAGATCAAAGGCCAAGAAAACTGCCCTTTTAAAAGAGAGAAAACCAAATTCTAATTTTACACCAGCTTACTTTTGATATTAAAACTCATTTACTTAATTAAATTCATTCCAATCTTAGCCAGTTTGACCATGCATAAAACTCTTTTATCAAGTTTCCTTTTTCACAAACTTTCTATAACTTCCTTTTATTTTCTTGAGGAAGATTTGCCCTGACCTAACATCTGTTGCCAGTCATCCTCATTTTTTTCTTAAGGAAGATTAGCCCTGAGCTGACATCTGTGCCAGTCTTCCACTACTTTACATGTGGGACACCACCACAGCATGGCTGGTGAGCGGAGTAGGTCCATGCCTGGGATCTGAACCCATGAACCCAGGCCACCGAAGCAGAGCATGTGGAACTTAAACCACTTGGCCACAGGATCAGGCCCTATAACTTGCTTTTTTACATTCAGATTTTGTCCTATGCTTTCCCTCTCTCTCTCTTTTTTAACCTCTCTTTTGGACAAAATTACTTCTTTTTGCTTAACAAAATGCATTTTCATTCTCTTTCTCTATATATTATATATTATATAAATATATTATAAATGTGTATATAATCATATATATAAAATATATATATTTTACTGAAAACACACATTTTATTTTCCTTGAATACTAACATGTTTCCCTTATAATTTTAGTAGTTTTAATTACATATATTAATTAGAATTTTTAACCCTTATAAACCTTAATTTCTAGTGAAAAATAAGTAAACAATTATGAACTTTTACATTAGCATTCTGTGGCTTGGCAAATTTATAAATACTTTTCATAATTTTTAGGAACATATGCTACTTCATAGTACAATCTTTCAATAAAGCACAAGGCATGTTTACTAATAGACCCAAACAAATTAGTTTCTCTGTAATAAGAAGACAAAAGCAGGTAAACTTCGACTTGTTTAGCAATTAATGTTTCAGTATTTTATCTTATTTGAAAATGATCTACATATTCAATGAATTTTCCATCATTTAATTTAGCAAAACTCTAAGGTTTCAAGTTACCAAAAGATTTTGAAGTTATTTTTAAGTACATGTAACATAACATATAATTGTTAAAATGTTTGCCTAAAACTTTTATCTTACATCTATTTAATTTGCTTGTTCCCAGTAATTATGTTTAGATTACCTACAAAAACTTCATGAGACATTAGACAAAGTTAGCCATCAATTTTTTTTGCTGCCAAATTTTGTAACAGAGATGACATGAATTTGTTTGACTTTTAGTAAACCTTGGTAGAACAAGTTTTACATTTAAATACTGATAACTCTAAAGACATGCCTATTTTTCATTAACCCAACAAATTCAAATTAGCCTTAATAGTGAATATTTTCTTAGATCATGTGGTCCTGAAATTAATTTGGGTTAGTTTCTATTGTATTTTTGAGAGTATACTCAATTTATAAAGTGCTTGTTTGTTTTAAGCCAATTAAATAGAGCTTTACAACTAGTCTTGATAATACCATCTGGAGGTAGAAAAATATCATATATTTACAACATACATATATGAACACACATAAACACAACAGATGTGAACAGAGATCTTATAGCCTCCATTTAAAAATTTTCCTTAAATTAGATTTTTGGGCATGAGTGCTTCCACAGCAGTCTGCATCTCCAAAAGCTTTTCCTCCCCTTCCACCCCCTTCTTTTTTTCCCTTCAGTCTTAGGAATTGGGGATGGTCTAGATAAGCGTTCCCAGAGAGGTTGCAGCCTTTTGAGATAAATAGGGATTGGTGAAAGGGAATGGGTGGAATCTGAACTGCTTTGAGAGCCACATTTCCGGTTTTGCAAACATTTGTAAGATAAGGACGGTTGCTCTCAATTCCTCAGAAATTGGGTTGCAACTTAAATGACATCATAGGTTGATCTACCTGTTCAATTACATTATCCCTAATTTGTTTCTTTCCCTCTGGGTACATAGTTTTAATTTAGGGAAGAAGGCCTATAAAAAGATCTGTATCAGGCTCTGAATCTCAGCTTCCAATTTGGCCAATTTTTGATCATAGAGCTACTAAAAAAAATCTATCTAAATATCTTGCCAGTTTGCAGCTAGGACAAACAGTAAATATCTCTGGCAGTATTAAACAACTCCATGGACCCAAAAGGCATCCTCAAAGGTTATTACCTTATCAAGAGCCAGAGTCACTTCCAAAGATAGCCAAAAGAAAGAACTGACAGGCTACAAGTCCCAGGCAGGCAGAAAGCTAAGCCAAGCCCTTAGGACACAAAATGAGACAGGCAAGAAGGTAATAGTTATCACTGGGAGAGAAAGGGTCACTAACCAATGGGTCTGGATTTGGAAAGGAAAGGACAATGTGAAATTTTATTTTCCTCTCTTGACTGAGCATTACAGAGTGGCCATGCAATGGAGGTAAAAAGGCTGTCGTCCAGGGGACATGAATTCCCTGGGAGGGGGTTCTAGGATACATCTGCAAAGGATATTACACAGGAAGGCCTAAAGCTGGCAGAGCCTGATTATAAAGCCCAGCAGAGCGAACTTTACTGTCTGTCCTAGGTGCTTCTGCTATTTTTATTTTCTGGCTTTCAGCATTTATATGAGTAACCTAAATACTCTTAGAGATTAGGCTGGAGTACTCTCTGTAAATCTTGTAGGAAAAAGGGAAGCTAAAACAGACAGATGGGGCCAGATTTTAAGAAGGAGTTTTTACACTGGATTTTTATTTTAAGTCTAAATTTTTGTTCTTTCATCTTGTTAGCAAGTCCCTAAGTCTAGCTATTATATATATCTTTTCCTTTTTCTTCTTGAATGACAGACAATTGTACTTCCAATGTCCTGATTTTTTACAATATCTGCGAATGTCTGAAGGCAAATAGGAAGGGGTCTGAGTGGACTTTGATTTTTGTTCTAATTTCCAAGTTCCATCTTATTAAGGGAGTCGTAATGGCTAGCAGTTATACCAGTATGAGAGCTCCCTAAAAAAGATTTTTTTCAATTTAGAAGTTTTTCCAATTTAGAGGATCCATCATCTGGCCATTGACGAGTAGGATCTTAATAGTGACTCAAACCAATAAGCCTTTTTATGGCTTAACCATGGACGCAAGGGGGCATCCCCAAAGGAGAGTGCAAAGGTTGCAGCCCTCCCAAGATCCAAAATGTTCACTCCGAGAGTTAGCCTAAGAATTATGAGGGACACTGTTTTTAAATAGCTGTTCCAAAAGACAGTGAATCACATTTCCCTCCCTTTTGAACAGAAGGGGGTGACTTATAAGTTTACCCAAAATTTTTTTTTTGATTCTCTGAGCTCAGATCCACAGCCTACTTGGCTGTCTGCCAGATGCATATGGATCCTCCAGCTAGTGGAGATAAAATGCCATCTCTGGGAAGAAAGGATCAATAAAATCAAGAGTAGTTGTCCTAAATCTTTACTTAGAGTTCCTTTTGCCCAAGAAACCAGTTTCACCAAATATTTTCTCCAGTTGATCTAACTTTAGAAAAGGAAAAAAACTCACCACCCTCACTTCCATTGGACCATGCAGGTAGAGATCTGGGAGACTGACATGGTAAGAACTCTTACCTCCTGCCGGCTTTTGTCAGAGGTCCATGATCTCTCAGCTGCAGTAGTCATGGAGTGAGCAGCCAGTTAAGTTTTATCCCATCCTTATCGCCAATTGTAGGGGAGGAAGAAATTTTCCTCTACCCTCTAGGTTCTTCTGGCTGGTCTAAGAATTAAATTGATATGAGACAGGTTAACAAGAGAAAACCAAACAAAGTTTAATAACATGTATACATGAGAGAGACCCAGGAAAACTGAGTAACTTGCCAAAATGGCCAAAGCCATCACCTTAAATACCATCTTCAGCTAAAGACAAAAGAGGATGTTAGGGTTAGTGGTTTGGGACTTCAGAGGGGAGGAAGGCAATTCACATGGAGATGGAAAAGCACATGTTTGGTAAACAAATGTTTGGCATGCCTTGCAGAGACAGTGGGACATGAAGAGGACTCTGATCTCTAGGCCTTGCCTGGTCTCCCCCACCACTTAGCCCGTATTTGTAGGTATCTCTGGTGATAGCTCTGTTCCTGTTACAGGCCATTTGTCTGAATTCTTTTAGGCAGTGAAGGGGGAGGTAACAAGAAAAGCTGTCTGAGTCTTTTGTTTCTTAAAAATAATCAGCCTAAAATAACCCTTATGTTAAAGATGCATTTTGGGGTGGCAAATTTTATTCTCTTTCAGCTGCCCTTCAGAACTTTGAAAATGCAGAGGAGAAAGAAAAGCTGTCTTTTTTTATTGACTGATAAAGACTGATCTGTGGCAGGTCTGGGGGAAAGGAACAGGATGAGGAGGGTTATTTATGTGACAGGAATTTGCCAAAAAGCATAGGCTTCATCTGGCCCAGCATGTTTCAAACTACAGATTCTAACCTATTAGTGGGTGTAAAACACTTTAGTTTGGATGGTGACCAACATTTAAAAAAATGATAAAATAGAACAGAAAATAACAGTGCTCTGTGTATAGTAAGGATTGAGAATTGTTTTTTGAGAATTTTATTTGTTATATTTGTGTGTATTCTAGGTTGTTACATGTAACGGCAGCAAGTCTGTTAAAAAAAATAAACAGCTGCCTCCTTAAGGAGCAGAGTAAAAATAACTAGTGTTTTCAATCCCGGACTTCAGGTAACTCGTTTGCCCAGCTGGGAAAATCCTATTAGCCTTGCTGTAAAAATCCAAGGTCATTTTTTGGTAATAGACATGCTGGCAGCAGAAAGTAGTTGCGTGTGCCTGTGTTTCGGAGCCTTTGGGAAGGACGCTGTCTCCGCTTGACTGATACAAGGCCTCCAGGGCCTCAGAAGCTCAGAGACCCTCCAAGTGGCTTTTCCTCACTTCTCTTCTGTGACTCACCTTGTCGGTTGAATTGCTACTCCCCTTAGGTTTGGGCCAAAATCAAATGCTTTTTTCCAGGGCTTTATTTTCATAAGGTTTCATGTCTTAGAATTTTCATGGATGAGCTAAAGCTGTCATAATAACAAATGGGAAAAAAAAATACACCTGTGCCACCCAAAGCTGTCGTTTTTGTTTGTTTGGCGAGACAAAAAGGTGCCATTGAGGTACTGTGAATAGTTGATGGTGAAGTGAAAATAAACTCGGGTGTGGGTTTTACCTTCAGAAAGTCTGTTGGCTGACAGGAGTGATGGCTTTCTTGGGGTTTGAATTGAATTCACATTCAAGGTTTTATTCTAAACATCAAAAGTCTTTGCCCTTGAGCTCTTTCAGCTCTGAGGAAAGCCTAACGGCATCTACATTGCGTGTGAAATGGAAAGATTTATTTATTTCTAAAACTCAGGGAAGTTATTTTTTTAAAGCAATAAAAGATTCCAAGGTCTTGACATGGATTACAGGAAAACTTTGGCCTCCTTATTGTGGAACTATTCTGACTTGGTTTTTCTTTTTTGTTGTGTTAGGCCTTCAAGAAACTCCTCTTGAAGTCTTCCTGATTATTATCCTAAATACAAAGTGCACAATCTGAAATGTAAACAGAATATGTCCACTGTTTTCTTTGTATGGGAGAGGGTGAAGATTCCCTCTTACTTACCTTTATTGTGCTCAATAGAAAAAAGTGCCTTGGATGGTTTCTCTCAGAGGCGGTACAGCCTGGAGGATGGGCTCTGGGGCCAGGGTGTCTGGGTTCTTATCTTTCTGCTGCCGCTGGTACCCCCTGACTCACAGTCACAGTAACAAAGGTTAGAGGGATATTTGTCATCTATCTACTGTGTGTCAGGCACTTGAGATTCCTCATCTTTAATCTTAAAAATAATCGTTCCAGAGCCAGCCTTGATGGCCTAGTGGTTAAAGTTTGGTGTGCTACACTTTGGCGGCCCGGGTTCCTTTCCTGGCCGTGGAACCACACCACCCGTCTGTCAGTTGCCATGCTGTGGTGATGGCTCACATAGAAGCACTAGAACGACTTACAACTAGGATATACAACCATGCACTGGGGCTTTGGGGAGATAAAAAAAAAAAAAAGGGAAGATTGGCAACAGATGTTAGCTCATGGCCGGTCTTCCTCACCAAAATAAAAAAACAAAAAAGTAAGTTATAGATGTTATGGCCCTTTATCCCTAAATAATTCCACATGCATCCCCCAAAATAAGGATATTATCATAACTTAATAATAATAACCTAATATCTAGTTTATATTCAAATGTCTCCAGTTGTCCTCAAAGTACCTTTTATAATTGATTTTTTGAACCAGGATTCAGTCAAGCTTATTGCATTGCATTGGTTCTCACTGTCTTTAGAACAGACCCTCACCTTTGACGTTGAATTTTTGAAGAAACCAGATCAGTTTTCTGTAGAATGGCCCACATTTTGGATTTTCCAGTTGTTTCCTTTTTTCCTTTATTTCCTGTAAACTGGGAGCTAGGTCTAAAAGCATATTTAGATTCAAGTTAAGCATATTTATCAAGAATGCCTCAAGGGTGATTCTGTGTGCTTCCTATTTATCACATCAAAAGGCACCAAAATCAGGTTCTTCTACTACTACTGATGCGAAGTGCCATCTCTTGATTAAATGCCAGATTCCTCCATCGTAAAATTTTATTTTCCTCTTCACAGTTAATAAGCAATCTGGGGAGTGATGCTTTGGCACCATGGGGATATCCTGCTTCCCAAGAATCCTTTGACCTAATGATTTTAGCATCTGCATTAGTCTGCCAGGGCTGCTGTAACAAAGTACCACAGACTGGGTGGCTTAAGCAACAGAAATTTATTGTCTGATGGTTCTGGCGACTAGATGCCTGAAATCAAGGTGTTGGCAGGGTTGGTTCCTTCAGAGGGCTGTGAGGGAAGGATCTGTTCCAGGCCTATCTCCTTAACTTGTAGATGGCCGTCTCCCTGTGACACTTCACATCATCTTCCCTCTATGTGTCTGTCTCTGTGTCCAAATTTCCTCATCTTATAAGGACACCAGTCATACTGGATTAGGGCCCACCCTATAATGACCTGCTTTTAACTTGATTCTGTCTGTAAAGACCCTATCTCCAAATAAGGTCACGTTCTGGGGCACTGGGGGTTAGGACTTCAACATAGGAATTTTGGGGGACACAATTCAACCCATAACATCATCCATTGATGATTGTTGCTGGAATCTATTATTTATCGGGGTCTTAGGTTAGGTTCTCTGGGAAACAGATTCTGAGATGCAGATTTGTATGCTGGTTTATTGGGGACTGTGTGTGTAACTCTGTGAGAGAATAAGAGAAGATGAACTGTAATGCGGTTGCAACAGAGGCTTCAGTCTGTGCTGCAGCAGCTCTGGACTGGATGGTCCTTCAGAGATGTCACAAATTGAGGCAGAGGGCCAGGCCTTTGTATCCCTTTAATGACTAAGCATTGGATGCAGGCTGCACCAGCCACCAGGGAGGGAACAAAACCTTGGGCGGGACAGCTTCCTTCCATGGAGGGCGATGCCTAGGGAGAGACTTAGCTCTGACCTGTTAGGCACCACCAGGGCCACCAGTTGGGGGAATAAGTGCCTGGGTCCTAAAGGGAGGGCTGGGCAGGCACCATAGTGTACAGGACAACTGGGATTGCAGAGGATGAGTGTCCCTCAAATCTACATTTATTAGCTGGCACTCTTCTGAAAAGAAGAGCTTTCCCTCATCAACTGGGAATGAATTATAGTTCTTTCTAAAAAGACAAGGTAAATGCTTAAATCTTTCCATTTTAAACACCAGTTTTCTGAGTAAGGAGTTGATATCATTCAGCTGTACTCAGGGGCCCATTATAACTTTTGCCGTCATGAGCCGCTTCCGCCATAAAAAATTAGAAATTATGTTTTACAACTGTGTTGGTATACAGATAAATATAACCCAGGCTGGATTCATTATTATATATTTGTTATTATATTCATTTGTTTTCCTTGTGAAGAAAACATATTGTGGGCTTTCGGTGCTGTGTTCACTGTGCCTAATGGATAAGTTAGCCCTGGTTATGCTCTGATCAGGGGCCAGGCAGGTAATAAATGAAGAGGGTTGATTCCGAGTGCATGTATGTGTACGGGGTGAGTGGGGGTGACTGTCTAAAGGGAGGGAGCATTTAGCTCCAGGAGAAAGTTGCCATGCAGGAAAATGAGGTGGCCTGGTGTTGCCTGATCTTTCTGTTTTTCAGGAGAAGCCAGAAATAGAGATGTTTAAATTTGAAATCCTTTGTTTTTCATTGTTGGTTCAGGTTTTTAAAAATCTAGGCTGATTGCAGCCTGAGTGCTGCCAGTTTGAGGAGTTGACTAGCCGAGAACCTCCCCCGGGAGGGATGTTGACCGTTCCCACACTCAGTCCTTTGCAGAAAACTGGCACATGGAAGATCCTCGTACGTGTGTGCTGAGAGATGAATGAATGAATAATGACATTTTGCTAAGGCAACTTATTAAAATTAAGTTGGATTTTACACATCAAAACCAGTGAAGATCAGAAAACTAGGCCCTGGATTGTGCTGCAAAGAAAAAAAAATCTGCCTTGGGTTATTCACAGCAACTTACAGTGACTTGGCAGGATTAAAAATGTGTGAAGAAAACCCTTGAAACCGGAGTTGGTGAACTAGGTCAGGCTGCCTCAGTGATGCAGTCACTCATCAGAGAATCGAGGGGGATTTCTTGGTATCTTGACAGAATGCTGTATTATTAAGTTTTTAACTTTTTTTTTTCTGTTTAAGGCAGAAACGTTATTGTGGTAAAAACAATCTTGCAAAGACTGTGTTGTGTCATTTTTTTTCTTGTGGGGCACCAAGTACACCTCACCACCAAACTTTTTCATTTCTGTCCTTGGCCTGTGGTTGCTAGATGGGGGGACGTTTGGTCAGAACCCACTGTGTTCATGCCGAGCCCCAGGGAGGACCTTTCTCTGGTCAGAAGAGAGGGTGAGGAGAATGAGGAGATCCTTGAGGAGAAAGGGGGACAGAGAGAAAGCATTGCCCCACAGGAGGCTTGCCCTCGACTTTTCACTTTAATTCCCAGCTCTTTTGGCTCAGACATAAAAGCAATGGTGGTGTCTTGGGCTTCTCTTCTTAGAACTTTTCCCCAAAATGCCCCTCCAGGGCTCAGCGCTCAGCCCTCTGAGGGTCCTGGTGTCCCAGTCTTTATGCTTCAACTTCACGAGCCTGCTGACTCCTGCTTAAACCCCTGGGTTCCAGGCTTCAGCCACTAACGGTCTTAACTCCACTAGAGAAATTGCTTGTTAGAAAAAAAAGAGAGAGAGAGAGAGAGATGACCCATAATTACCCAGATAATAAGATGATGAGAGTAGAAATTATTCTTTTTTTTCCATTTCCCCCAAATTGACCAGTTTGGGTGCTGTTTTTAATCTTAGCCTTCCTTCAGAGGGACCAACATTTTTGACATTGCGGTTTCCCATTTATGGTCAGAGACATGAATAAGCATGCACATAGCTCTAGCAATATAACCTGTATGTTCACACACATCTCTCTCTCTCGCGCACACACACACACACACACACACACAAACACACACTTACTGCCCGAGAGAAAATCAAAACTGAATAATGAAAATGGAAATTCAGTGTACTCAGTGCAGTACATGATGCTCTTTGTACTCAGTTATCCCTAGTTCAGATTCCAGTAGTTGTGTTTTGATTTGATAGAGAGAGAGGGATGATGGGCATTGTCCTGAATCATAGACTCTGAGTGTGTTTGCTCTTCCAAGTCACCTCAGAGAACCTGGGAGTGCTGAGGATCAGGGTAAGAAAAAGAGTCGCTGTTGAGCCTTGGGCATCCTTTCCCCTGAAGGCCCTGCTTCCTGCTCACCCAGCCTCAGCCTGGCAATGGTTGCTCAGTGGTAAGCATAATGGTATTTTTTCAGTAATGTTTATAGAGATATTACTATTTCCTAAATACCTGATATACGTTTTCATTTGTCTCACAACAGTTTGAAATAGCCTTTTATGTTGTTTGTTTCACAGGTAAGAGAACTAAGACTAAGAGTAAGATGGTAACCTGTCCCCCTCAGCTAGGAAAAGGCAGACGAGCAATTCACAGTTACCTGTGCGCCCTCACTTCCCTGTGTCAGGAGCCTGCATTCTCCACGAGCTGTTCCTGCGAGCTCTGGTTCCCCCTCCTCCAAGAGAAGCTGTGTGCCATTTGAGGGCCAGGAAGAGCCTTTGAAGAAGAAAGAAGGCAGAGAGGGAGCAGGACGCCACAGGGAATAGTGGAAAGATCCTGTCTAAACTCATTTATGCTCTTGAATAGTTCTTTCTCAAGGACTTTCTTTGGTGTCATACTGAACAAATATTTATAGATAATAAAACGATAAAATAACTTTGATTTTTTTGTTTTTCACATTTTTAGTAAAGCGTTAAGCGATTGGCAGCTCCAAATATAGCTCTTCTTACACTCGTCTGGCCACTCCCTCTAGATGCCAAACATTTTCAAAAGGGGACTGGAAGCAGAACAGTGTTCATCCTTGACATTTTCTTAAGAACAAAAGAAAACCACTCTTCCCCTCCTTCCCCCAAGCACTCAGTTTGGTCAACTTGTTTTACATACTTTCCTTCAGGAGAAAGCCTGTCAACACCCTTCTGTGATGATTAAGAGCTCTTAACATTCTGTGTCACAAATTCTTATTCCTGTCACAGGATCTTTCTTCTTGAGTGAGACCTCTTCCCACGCCACGGCATGAACACGGTGCTGCACAGATGGTCTTCAGCACGGTTCTTAGGGCAGCTCAGGCCTTGTGTTTGTATATTATGGAATTGTTTTGTGATGCGTGGAAGGCAGTCTTATCTAAATTTTAAAATCTGCCTTAAATAAACTTTTTCACTCTGTACCTGAAAAAAGAAAGAAACCAGGAAAGGAAGGCAGGAAGAGTGAGATTCGGGCTGTGGGTAGGGAGACAGGACTTCCATCCTGGGCTTCTGTCACTAAAAAACCTTTTGCCTGCATCACAAACCAAGAGGAGAAGCTAGATTTCCTTTGTCCTAAATGAGTCTCCGCAGGGATTACCCACTGCCTTGCAACTCAGAGTGTGGTCCCCAGGACGTTGGCAGTGACATTACCTGGGAGCTTGTTGGAAATGCAGAATCTCAGGCCCCACCCAGACCTACTGGGTTAGTGTCTGCAGTTTAACAAGATCCCCAGGTGAGCTGTAGACACATTCGTTTGAGAAGCACTGTCCTCGTCCATCACTCCCATACCAGGCTGTGTAACTGAATCACCTGAGGGCCCCAGAGTTGCCAGTCCTCCTCTTTTTGCTGAGGAAGAGTGGCCCTGGGCTAACATCCATGCCCATCTTACTCCACTGTATATGGGACGCCACCACAGCATGGCTTGACAAGCGGTTCCTCGGTGCGCACCTGGGATCCGAACCTGCGAACCCTGGGCCGCCGAAGCGGAGCGCGCACACTTAACCACTGCGCCACCAGGCCGGCCCTGCTCCTCAAGTAATTCTGATGCAGCCAGCCCAGCACCAGAAGAAGCCCATTGGTACAACCTATCGAGGCCAGCCTCCTGGGGCACAGAGCAGCGTGTGTCTGCAGGGGCACTTGGAGAATATCCAGCACAACTTCTTAGGTTCCACCCACTAGAATCCATCTTCCACACACTTGCACATCTGCCATTCTAAAGCTGATCATAGGAAATCTGTTAGTGGTACCCTGTTGTCCTCAAGATCAAATATAACATCTTAGCATAATATATATACCTCTTTCTGGTCAGGCCCCTGCCTGTCTTTCTCATTTCACTTTCCCTGACACCCCCTCCCAGGAGCCAGACCAAACCTCTCGCCACTGCTGGAACACACAAAGCCTTCACACCTCCACGCCTTTGCTCACACTGTTCCTTCTACCTGGAATGCTGATCCCTCCTTCAGGAGCTCATCCTTCAGGTGCTCCTATGGCACCTGTGCCTCTCCTTCACTGTTCCCATCACTTACGTAATGATTTGTTTAATATGTGTCTAGAGACTGCCCACAAGTAAAGGGACCATATCTGTCTTGTCTGGACCTGGATAAGAGCAGTTTTGGCTGAGGGTGGGGATGAGGGAAGAAGGGCAGAAACCTGACTGAGTGGGCTTAGGAGAGAAGGGGAAGTGAAGAACTACAATCTACAATCAACAGACAATCCATTCAGTAAATTTTGCTGTAAAATGGAGCAGGGACATGGAATAGGATCTAGATGGGGAAATAGAGTCAAGAGGTTTTTTAATTTTGTTTCTTAACGTGAGAGAAATAATAGCGTGGTTGTAGGCTGTGGGAATAATATGGAGGGAAGGTATTGATAATGCAGAGAGGAGGGGAAAATTGCAGAGCAGTTGAGTAGGATGGAGATGCACAAGGAAGGGCCAGCTCTCAGGGGAGTGTGGACTGGCATCTGTGGTAATGGAGGAATCATAGGGTACACAGGCTCACATGCTGGAGGGTGGGTAGGGGTGGTGGAGCCTGAGGAGCTTCTGCTCTTCTCAGTGAAATCAGAAGCAAAGTTATCAGATGAAGGGGGAAGGGAGGTGTGGGGGGCAAGGTGATTGGAGCGGGTATGAAATAGATGTCTAGGAGAGAGGGAGCGCATATGGACAGGGAAACGTAATCAGATTGCTGGGTGATATTAAAGCCCAAATGAGGTTAGTGGTCATGAATTTTCAAGTGAGACCAGTCAGCATGGTTGTGTATTTTTCTCTAGCTAAGTTAGCTGCACAGGTACCAGCGGAGAATACATGGAAAGACAGACATGATCCCTGCCCCCTGGAGATTATGTTTTGGAAGGGAAGATGGCATTAAACCAATAATTCCTTGTTTAATTACAGTGTCTGTGCCCCTGGAGATTATGTTTTGGAAGGGAAGATGGCATTAGACCAATAATTCCTTATTTAATTACAGTGTGATGATTGCCATCTTGGAAAACGCAGGGGCAAGAGAGCATCTAACAGGGATGCCTGGCCTAGCCTGGGTGCCTGACGTGAGCCCTGGATATATGGAATGAGGTCTTCGAAAAGACCCGAGTTCTTGCCTTCTTTTTTGTTCGAATTACAAGTAGTGTGGTGCGATAGCGGAGTAGTAACAAGTTATGCTATAATTTTGTGTTTCTTAGTGATCTGCTATGACATCCATTCTAATTGTCATATAAGCTGTCAATCAACCAGGAAAAGTAGCATTTGCACAGGACTTTAGAGCAGTGTGAGTGGACCTAACCAAAGGCAGGAAGGATGGAGGAAAATAGGCAGTACATGTAAAATGCATAAAATATATCCTCTCTCTCTTGTTCCATTCCCTTTCCATTGTATCTTCCTAGAGGATGTGGGAAGTTGTTTAAAGATTCATGCCGTGGGAGGAGAGAACATATTTTCCTGTAGCCCATGTGCAGCACAATAGAATGTGGTTTAGTGGGAGGAGGTGGGAATTGCAAAGAGGGGCTGTTGGTATTGTAAATATAGTAATAGAAGGTTTTAATAGTAAAGAGAAACCCTTTGCTTCTCAGCCCACGGTCTCCAAGACCCTGTGAAAATGTTCTGATTTTGAGTGAATTGTTGAAATCGTACCTAGGAGGAAATTGCCTCAGAATCTTGAGCCTTGTAAACCCAAACCTTTAAAGGGAAGATGTAAGGTCTAATTGGAATTCTTTGTAACAACATTTCATGAGATGAGTGGCCATAGAGGCAGCCCCTGTCAGGCATTCTCTCTGGTTCTGGTTGGTCAGCGAAACACTCTGGGACCCTGGACCAGCAGCATCGGCACCACCTGCAAAGATGTTAGAAACAAAATCCGTGGGTCCCTCCCAGCCCTAGTGAAGCTGAATTTCTGGGAGTGGGGTCTAGCATCTGCATTTTAGCAAGATCCCCTGGTGATGTGTATGGAACATCAAAGTTTGAGAATCAGTGACCTAAAACACCATTGACCGTTCATCCTAGTCCTTTTTTTAAAGCCTGTTGATTAAATAATATCAGAAATAAATAACTCCTCCAGCTCCCCCATGAAACTAGAGAGGTGTGAAGAAGCAAGGACAGGTGCAGTCACGCTGGGAGAATGAACAGGAAAGGTTTCAAGAAGAACTTTCCTAAGAAATCAGAGCAGGATTCTCTCGCTTGGCACTACTGATGTTTGGTAATGATAGTTCTTTGTTGTCGGGAGCACCTGGGCAGTGTAGGAGGCTTAGCAGCATCCCTGGCCTCTACCCACTAGATGCTAGTAGCACCCTTCAAGTTTTGGTTTGAGACAACTAATAATGTCTGAAGACTTTGCTAAATGTTCCCGGGAGGTTGGAGGGGGAGACAAACCCGCCCACCCCCTTGAGAACCACAGACTTAGAATGATGAAAAGTGTGGGTGTCTTCAGAGGGGGTTATCAGGTAAGGAATATTCACAGAGACAGTGTAGCAGCCTTCATAACCTGGGCAATAACATGTACCACTGCTCACCAGGCACGGCGTGCATTTTGCATGCATTACCTCTTCTAATCTTTATAACAAACCCGTGTTCATTATAAAGCAGGTACTATTTTCCCCACTTTATGGATGAAGGACCAAGGTTTAGAGATTGTCACACTGATAAGTAATATACCAGGGATTCAGTCCCAAGTCCATTTTAACCATTATGCTGTATTGCCAATCATGTACATGTATGTATGGATGGATCTTCTATATGTATCTCTATCTGTCTCTCTCCATCTGTGGGTCTGTTGGCTTTTCCCTATCTATGTTAGGAGTCTGGGAAGGATTGGAGAGGGGAAAAAGTCATTTATTGGCCAGGCCTCCAAATTTCCTTTCAAAACACTTGGTGGGGGGCGGGGGCGGGATGGTGTCATGGTGGGAGTGGAAAGCAGGTATCCAGGCCAAGTGTCTTCTCTCATTGCACACACCCGCCCCCCCTCCCTTCCTTGTTGCCCTGGCCCCAGGAGCCTTAACCCTTTGCTTCCCCCACCTCTCCCCTTCCCTTGGTGGAAGCCAGGTCGGTGCGTGCTTATTGCATCCTCTCGCCGGTTTTCGCAGGCTGAGCCCCGCTGCACACCCTGCTCCCTGGCCCGGTGCCAGGATATCAAAGGCTCCGCTGTGCAGGGTGTGGGGGGCAGTTGCACCATCAAAGGGAGCTGCTGGGAGCGGAGTGCGAACAATACCCGGAGTTCACAGGAAAGGGCAGCCTGATCACTAGCATTTACCGACGCCCCCCTGGTGCCGGGGCCTCCGCAGAGGTCAGCATCTGAGAGGGTTGGAGAGAGCGCAGGCTCTCTGGATCTGGGTTTCTCATTGGTCAATTGAGGGCATGAGACCAGATGGTCT
The DNA here is from genome assembly GCF_020826845.1 of Diceros bicornis minor. NCBI lineage: Eukaryota > Metazoa > Chordata > Mammalia > Perissodactyla > Rhinocerotidae > Diceros > Diceros bicornis. The sequence goes on along the minus strand of NC_080747.1, from coordinate 67,389,416 downwards.
CTAAGAGAGAGTGTAGCTCATAGGGCAGCGGTTTCTCAGCCCTGGTTGTGCATGAGAATTACCAGTGGAGAGAGATGCTGGCTCTCCCGGCCCTCACCTCTGATTCCCCCGCTCTGTGGGTCCCAGGTCTGTTTAAGAACCCAGGTGATGGCAATGCACGCCCAGGGCTGGGAACCACGGCCCAGAGGAAAGCGCTTGGGGCTGGACTGATCTGGTGTTTGGGTCCCAGCTCTGTCATTGTGAGATCCCAAGGTGTTTACTTAACGTCTCTGTGCCTTAGTTTTGCACATCTGTAAAGTGGGGATTATGATATCTACCTCACAGGAGTACAACAAGAAAATTAGGTACCTTGGTAGACAGTCCATGGTAGGCGTTCAGTGAGTGTAGACGCCCTTCTCCAGCCTCCCTCTGACACGCTGTAGGGCAGCGCTGTGCTTTTGTTTTCCCCAAAGATTTTTCTTTGCAGGGGAAGATTCACCCTAAGGCAACATCTGTTTCCACTCTTCCTCCGTTTCTCTTTTTCCTTCCCCCCGCCAGCCCCCAAAGCCCCAGCACACAGCTGTGTATAGTTGTAAGTTCTTGTGGTTCTTCCATATGAGCCGGTGCCACAGCATGGCCACTGACAGACGCGTGGTGTGGTTCTGCGCCTGTAAACCGAACCCGGGCCGCTGAAGTAGAGCCCACCGAACTTAAGTGCTAGAACATCAGGGCTGGCTCTCATCTTTTTTTTTAAGAGGAATTTTGCTGTGCGTTGGTTTAAGAAATCAAGGGAACCACTTCCTTTTAGACTCTGTTCCCAAATATTGATCTTTTCATCTTATCACTCCTGTGATAGGGGTTGTAAAGATCTGAATCTATGCAAAGTATTTGAAGGTGGACAGAAAGGTATTATGAAGTGTTAGGAGTTAGAGCAAAATATTAACAGGGATTGATTGGGGTGGTGAGGTGGAGAGTGTCTTTCCTCCTCTACTTTCTGCTCCGCTTTCCACCTACCTCCATGCTTCGGATCCTTTAATGGCTTCCTGTGGCACAGCATCCAGTCACCTTAATGCGGTTCCCAAGACCTGCTTACCCCACCTACATGTAAGCCCCTTGAACCTTTTCCCGACCCCTCCCCCTCTCACCCTGGGCTTCAAACAGGATTTTTTTGTTTTAATTGTGGTAAAATATATATAACATAAAATTTATTGTTTTAACCATTTTTAAGTGTGCAATTCAGTGACATCAAGTACATTCACAATGTGTGCAACCATCACCACTATCCATTTCCAGAACTTTTTCATCATCCCAAAATGAAACTCTGTACCCACTAAACACTAACTCCCCATTCCCCCATCCCTCCATCCCCTGGTAACTTCTTCTTCTTTTTTTTTTTTTTTTGTGAGGAAGATCAGCCCTGAGCTAACATCATGCTAATCCTCCTCTTTTTGCTGAGGAAGACCGGCTCTGAGCTAACATCTATTGCCAATCCTCCTCCTTTTTTTTTTCCCCAAAGCCCCAGTAGATAGTTGTACGTCATAGTTGCACATCCTTCTAGTTGCTGTATGTGGGATGCGGCCTCAGCATGGCCAGAGAAGCGGTGCGTTGGTGCGCGCCCGGGATCTGAACCCGGGCCGCCAGTAGCGGAGCGTGCACACCTAACCGCTAAGCCACGGGGCTGGCCCATCCCCTGGTAACTTCTATTCTACTTTCTATCCCTATGAATTTGTCTATTCTAGGTACCGCATGTAAGTGGAATTATACAATATTTGTCTTTCAGTGTCTAGTTGATTTCACTTAGCATAATGTTTTCAAGGTTCATCCATGGTTATGTAGCATGTATCAGAATCGGAAGTTTCTGCTCCCAAGCTCACTTACATTGTTGTTGACAGGACTTGGTTCCTTGAGGATTGTTGAACTGAGGGTCTCATTTCTTTGCTGGCTCTTAGCTGTAGGCCACCCTCAATTCCTTGCTCCATGGGTCTTCCAAACATGGCAGCTTGTTTCATCAAAGCCAACATGAGAGTTAATCTGCTAGCCAAACAGAAATCATAATCTTTTGTAACCTAATCATGAAATTGACATTTCCTCAATGTTGCTATATTCTTTTGGTTAGAAACCAGTTACTGAAAGGGAGTTACTGTTGAGTAACTCCTGGTTTTTTGTTGGCTCAACACTTACTGAAAGACTATACAAGGCCATGAATACCAGGATGTGGGGAACATTGGGGTTCTCTTGGAGGCTGTGTACCAAAATCTTATCCTGCAACCCTCCCATGAGTTCTGTAGGCTTCTCAATCTTGTTTTGTGTGTGTGTGAGGAAGATCAGCCCTGAGCTAACATCCATGCCAATCCTCCTCTTTCTGCTGAGGAAGACTGGCTCTGAGCTAACGTCTGTGCCCATCTGCCTCCACTTTATGTGGGACGCTGCCACAGCATGGCCTGACAAGCTGTGCGTCGGTGCGCACCTGGATCCGAACCTGGGTCACCAGCAGTGGAGCACGCGCATTTAACTGCTAAGCCACGGGGCCAACCCCCTCAATATCTTTTTAAATCATTTCTTTTTGGCTTGAGCTAACCAGAATTGGTGACTTATTTGCATACAGACCAACTTGTTTGTTGCTTACTACTCATTACTCATTATGACATTACTCATTACTTCTTTTTTTTTTTTCAAAATTATCAATTCTATATCTGAATACTTCATCACCTCACAGCTAGCTAGCCAGCATCCATCAGAAAACTTGTTGGATATTAATCTCCAAAAAGATCATAGAAGAGAGGTTAAGAACCTCTCAAATTAGTCCTTTTAAAATAGGAAAACTGAGTCTTGTTAATGGAACAGCCCATAAATCCTCACATCCAGCCCAGGGTTTTTGCAGATTATCCTCATCTGGGATATGACCAGAAGGTAGCTGTCTTCCCTAAAGGTTCTGTAGATTTTTAGTATCAGAAGTCTAGTGCAAACTAGCTTAAGCAAGAAAAGGGAATTTGTTGACTCACATAACTGGAAGGAATACTGGGGAGGATTACAGGATCAAAAGAAGAATTAGAGAGCTCTAGGGCTTGCAACCAGTGGCACGATGCAGGCAGCTCTCTTTCTAGCTCTTGTTGACATCTCCATCATCTTCGTGTCTCACTTTCTTAGCCTCATTCCTTACTATTGCAATCATGCCTTAATATGTGACCTTTAGTCTTTGAGCCAAAAGAGGAGCAGGGTTGGGTCAAGTGTTTATTCCCAGGGCCAGGAAGATGGGGTATTATGCTATGCCAGGCCTGGGTCACATGGCCACATTCCTGTTGCCAGAAGAAGAACCCTGAAAAACCAATAGCCACTACTGCCCAGTACAGTCTCTGACTCAGGCCTATTGTCAGCGCCCTGAGCACGGACAGACCAACCATGCAAGTGATCCCTGAAATATTGGAGATGCCAAAAAGGACAAGACAATGTCTTGTCTTGTGGTAAGGCCCTGCCTGGGAAACATGGATTGGAGAGATTATTTTTTGGCCATTGTTTTTCATGGAGTCTTGGAATTCATTTTATTGCACCCAAGGTCCAGTGTCTTAGCCCACTGGCAAAATAGGGTCACACTGAATTTTTCCATTATAGATTTCACTTGTTCCCTACCTACTTGACAGTTGGAAATAAATTATTGGTAGAGACATGGAGGCCAGGGATGACATGGAAAATAGCCGTCCATTTCATGGACTTATGACCAAGGTTAAATTACGGTAACAAAAGGGGCCGGAGCTTTTTATTTACTGCTGCTTTCTGTGATTTATGGGCCAATCGTTGTTTTTTGTTTTTAACCTTTAAGTAAGGAATGATTTGTCAAGTTCATGAAACCATGTGTATTTAGAGACTCATTAATCTTAGTGCTAAAGGTAAGTCTTGTTTTAGACCCATGTAAATATGGATTAAGATCAAGATCAGTCAGACTTGACTTTTGGAAGGTGTAATATTGTGCTCTCTTTAAATATGTATATTGACGCTGAAGTTCTCCTAGTAATTCTTCCAAAGGAGTGTTACAGTGGGCTCCCTAAGAACTCCTCCTGGCCTGGGGCCATTCACAGTTGCCCGGGAATGTACTCACAGCTGACTTGTTCTTTGGCAGTTCTTTATAGAGGGCCCTGTATATGCTATGTGCTAGAAGCAATTGTGTAGGATAATCTGCCTAATCCTACCTGTGTATAGCTTGGTTTAGGGCTCTCCCCCCAAGTAAGGAAGCAGCTCACTTTTAAATTTAGATTGGGATTCAATATTCAGGATGACACTGGAGTGTAGAGAAGTAAAGATAAAACTTATCCATTGTCTCCCAGAGGCAGAGGAGAGTGTAGAGGGCAGGAACTCAGTTCTTGGTTCAGACAGACTTGGGTTTGACTCTTAACAAAGACACCTCCTAACTTTTTGACGTTGGGAAATTAGTTAATTTCTTTAACCCTTTGTTTTCTCATCTGTAAAATGGGGCTAATAATAATACAAACCCTATAGGGTTGTTTGATGTGTTTTAATAAGATAATCCAAGTAAGACATTTAGCATTATGTGGGCACATTGCTTTAAACCACTGAAGTAGTTGTAATAATCTCAGGAATCATGATTTTTTTGGTCCGTATGTGTCCCCTTTCCACCACACACTTATAAACTCTCCCAAGTCTCCATACAAAGAGCAAACCACCACCACCACCTGGGGCAGCATGGGGTCTGTGGGCAGAGGCTTTAGAACTAGGCTGACCTAGGTTTATACGCAGGATTTAACTCGCAGCAATCCAGTTTCTGAACTGTAAAATGAGACGATAACCCACGTTGTGAGGATTAGAGATAATAAATTTAATTGTGTGGTAGATAATAAGCTCCACTGTAGATTAGCTTTTAAAAAATTCCCCACTTGGCCATGTTTGCCAGCCTAGGTCATAGTGACAGTGTGAGCGAGGATCTCTAGAAGACACATCTCAGCTGTTCCTGATGTCGGTTTTATCCTCATTCTTACTGGCCCTGAGCCCGACTTCATTGCTTTTAGGTCTAGCCTGATTTCCTTCGAACCAAGGTCTATGGAGCCATGATAATGAGCACTGCCATTTAGAAATAGACTTTATTTAACTCATCCTGGCTTGGGTACCAACTGGCCGTAGAGATCCATCTCAGCTCCACTGAGAGTGACACATAAGACCAAATTACAAATGCACACTCATGTGATTGTGACTTTGCATTGAGACTGGAAAGAAACATTAACAAATGAAAGATTTGTTTGATATAGAAAAAGTAATGTTCAAAGGTCAAAGTTGCTTGAGGAAAGTTCTCTCTGCTTCTGCCTGGTACTGGAAAGCTACAAATCGATAAAAAGTCTACATTTTCCCAAGTTATTGACTCTTCACGTTGCAGATTCTTCCCCTGACAGCATTTCACAGGGATCCCTATTCAGGAGAGAAGAAGGCATGGGGGATGTTTAAAAGCTCTGTGACATCTGCTGACATTCTCCCTGCTTGTGTCTTGCAGCCTACTTCTGCTTCCTCCTGACTGCTCTGGGGGTGACAGCTGGTGCCCATCGCTTGTGGAGCCACAGGTCCTACAAGGCCAAGCTGCCTCTGAGGATATTTCTGGCTGCCGCCAACTCCATGGCTTTCCAGGTGGGAACGGAGGGTCCTCTCTGCCTTAGGGACCCGGCACAAATGGCACTGTGGGAGGAGGCACAGACACGCTCCCTGTGCAGTGGACATTCCTCCACAACCATTCTGGGCTCAGTGCTCAGGCCCCCAAGCACTCCCTGCCTGTCCCAAGTTTTTATCTTCTTGTAGCTTTAGATACATTTTATAAAATGTCCCCTGGGAGCTTTGTGCCCCAAGGCCTGCTGAACTACAGAGGAGGAAAGGAGATTCCTCCCTCCAGAGTCCATACTAAAACATACCCTGAAGCCCTCAACATTTGTCCAGCTCTAATGAGGGCAAGTTCCAAGCTGAGCATGCTATATGCATATCGCATTTGATCCTCACAGTAACACCATGAGTTAGGTGTTATGTGCATCCCCATTTTACAGATGAAAAAACTAAGTCTTAATGAAGTTAAAGAACTTACCCAAATTATATGGCTAAGAAGTGGTACATCCAGGATAGGCAAATGCAGGTCTGACTCCAAAGCCATTGCTCCTACAAAATACATTCCCGAGGTCACCCTATAAGTTTGTAGTGGACAGCCTATTCAATATGGAGTCGGAAGACTGAGGATTTGAGTCTTAGTCTGACGGTTGCTAGCCGTGAATCTCTTACTCGTCTCCAATTTCTTCATCCGTAAAAATAAGAATATGACTTTATTCCCAGAGTTGTTATGAAATTATTGAAAATTACAGGGAGCTATAAAAATGTAAGAGAGGGTCAGCACTGCCCTAGCTTTGGGCCATATCCGTGAGGAGCATTCCAGTCCTGGACCATTTTGCACCACCTTGGGCACTTTCTGAGCTGCTGGAATTCGGTTTGATCATGGATCTCTGTTTTCCCAGTTCCTCATCTGATCCAGGCAGGGTGGGTGGGAACAACTCGTTTCCAAACTTTCCACCCATATATAACTGCAGATGCTTCCAAGCCCCGTGTATTTTCACCCGTTGGGAAGAAATGGCAATTCCCAAAACTGCTTTAGGGTCCAGGGAAACAGGCGACTCAGGAGCCTCTCTATGACCCACAGTTATGCAAGTCACGTGGCCACCTCTGCGGTGGGCCTCCTGTCCCTACAAGGCAGCCTGACCCTGAGCATTTCTCTACGTTGCTCCTGTGTCTAAGAATTCATTTCCCTATTTCAGGCTTCCCTCCTACAGTTTGAGCATTCATAAAGCAAATAGGATCTGACACCTAGTTCACTGAGGGAGCACAGTTCATATTATGCATTTCTACTGGTTATAATTCAAGCACAGTCGGGAATTAGTACCAGGGTCCTGGCAAGAAGCTGCTGTGCGCAGTTGGCAGCTTCTTGGTTTCACGTTCTTTTGTTCACCATTGGCAGCGTGAACCATGCTGCCCTTTATTTTGACTTCAGCCATCTTAGTCTAGTGTTGTGTTTTGTTTATCATAACGAGGAGTTATGGTAATGATAATTTAGAAACTCATTGACTCAGGTCTTAGATCCTATTTAGGACTTAACTTGGTAATTTTCGTTTATTTTGTTCAGGCAATTTATTATTTTTAGCCTCCAATTACACACTCATGTAGTTAAAAGCACCTCTATTATTGGAATTTTTTTCCAACATAAATAACTTGACATTGAGAGTCTAAACCTCTTTTCCCAATGAAATTATTTGTTTATATTGATTTTTTTAATGCTATCTTTTTTTTAACAATTTTATTTATTTATTTATTTATTTATTTATTTATTTATTTATTTTCCCCCCCAAAGCCCCAGTAGATAGTTGTATGTCATAGCTGCACATCCTTCTAGTTGCTGTATGTGGGACACAGCCTCAGCATGGACAGAGAAGCGGTGTGTCGGTGCGCGCCCGGGATCTGAACCTGGGCCGCCAGCAGCGGAGCGCAAGCACTTAACCGCTAAGCCACGGGGCCGGCCTATATCGATTTTTGAGAACCTAAGTTTTCTTAACAAAACATCACATAACAGAACATCACACTGTGATTTTAAATTTGCTTTGGGAAGAAAGTACATTGTAAAGGGAAGTACCCAGGTCCTGGAATAGATTCTTGGCTCTGCCATTTGCTAGATGTGGGCTTTTGTGCAAGTCTCTGTTTCTTTATCTGCAAAGGAGGGGTAATGACACCTTCCTCACAGAGTTGTTGAGAGGATGAAATAATGAATAAAAAGCGCCCAGCTTATTGTAGCACTCAGTGAATATTGTCTCCCCTCTTCTTTATGAGAATTGGCACACCATCTCATTCATTTCTGTATTTTAATGGCTATCATAAGGAAAACACTCAATGACTGTTCAGTGAAGTAATACTTTTAAAAAGTATTTTTTAGAAATCATCATATTTGACTATGCAGACTTCTTCCAGGCCCACATTCGTGCTGGACTTTTTTCATTCAATTTCACAAATACTTAGTGAGCACCTACTGTGTGGCAGACACTGAGCCAGGCACAGTGGTTGTAGTGATTAGCAAACACAGTCACAGTCCTTGCCTTCATGGAGCCCTCCATCTGGTGGGGTATTAGAATTCCCACAGTTTCCCAGTGGAAATGCCAGTGCTTCGTGGGTCTGGGGTTTTATACCATATCACTTAGACGTAGGTGAGAGATGTCTGTAAGATCAGCATAGGGCCAGCTTCCCTACAATACATAACTGTGTCAGAGGGAAAGAGTGCAGTTGATGCAGACCACTTAACGCCAGGAAGAGGACCACCTGGGAAAGTGAAAAATGTGCTGTGATTTGCCAGCCTAGGGTATTGACCTACAACCCTGACTAAATGCAGAGTCATTGATTTAGTTTCCCTTTGATGACCCCCTGGGTTTTTAAAGACAGTTTCAAACGTTCTCTTCCACTTTCTTCCATCAGAATGGTCACGCATTTGGTGAAAAATGGGCAAGTCATGCCACGGTTCTCTCTGTTTGAGGATCTTATTTGCTAGATGCTGCAACTAAGGTCTTGATCATCAAGAACAATCTTCTTAAAATTGGGGCTTAAACACTTGAAACTCCCTTTTCTCTTTCTTCTGTAGAGGATATATGTACAGAGCAGGGGGCAATAGTGGAAAAGGTGGGGGTACTTTTAGTCTGAAAAGATGATGATAGGGCAAGAATGCCGGACACGGGGCTATAGTAATCCTCTGTCCCTCTATACCTTTGCATTCAGCAAAGACCCCCTGAGTTACCCCATCCTCCTACCTTACCAGTACAAGTCAACCTAAAGACTGCTTGCAAACTCCTTATAATTATCTCCCTCCCAAATATGGACCCAGATAAGGGATTCCTGCCATCCATTGGTCTCCAAGAGTTCAGTTTTCACAAAGTAGCTAGGACTTTGGATTTGTGCTCTCATGTTCTTGCGCACACCCCTGCTGGCTGCAGCTGGGTCTCTTGTGAACTCAGTTCGACCAAAAGCACCTATTGATGCTTCAGCCTCCTCTTTGACTATCCACATTTACTCATCAGATCCTCGTAGAGAGGCATAGGATTTCAAGCTGACAGGGAGCTTAAGGAATTTAGTCTAAATCCTCTTATTTTACAGAAGGGTAAAAAGAGGCTCCAAGAACATCAGTGACTTGTCAAAGGTCGCACAGCTGGTTAGTCGATAGACCAGACTGAAACCTAAGTTTCCTTACCCTCAGGCCAGGGATCTTTTGGCTCATCCATGAATGTTCCTATGTGATGTCCAACAGCGTGATTTGTAGACAACTTATAGTTGGGTCTTGTTTTTTAATCCACTCTGACAATCCCTGTGTTTTAATTGGTATATTTAGACCATTCATATTTGTAGTGATTATCAACATAGATGGATTAATGTCTACCACGTTTCTGTCCACTATTCATTGCTCTTGTTTTTTGTTTCTTTTTTGTCTTCCACTCTTTTTCTGTCTTCTCTGGTATTTTTGAGCATTTTATATGATTCTATTTTCTCTCCTCTCTTAGCATATCAATTATACTTCTTTTTAAATTTTTTTAGTGGTTGGTCTAGAGTTTGCTATAATATACATTTACCACTAATCTAAGCCCACTTTCAAATAATAGTATACCATTTCACAGTAGTGCAGTTATCATATAACTGAGTATTCCAATTCCTCCTTCCTGTCCCTATGACATTGCTGTCATTCATTTCACATATCCGTTAGCTATAGTCACCAAATACGTTGTTGCTTTTATTATTTTGAACAAACTATTATCTATTAGATCAATTAAGAATAAGAAAACTTAAAGATTTTATTTTACCTTCATTTATTCTTTCTCTAACACTCTTCTTTCTTTATGTAGGTCTAAGTCTATAACCTATGCCATTTTCCTTCTCTCTGAAGAACTTCTGTTGTTTCTTGCAAGGCAGGTCTACTGGTGAAAAATTCCCTCAATTTTTGTTTGTCTGAGAAAGTCTTTATTTCTCCTTCACTTGTGAAGAATAACTTTGCTGAGTACAGAATTCTAGATTTGTGGGTTTTTCTTTCAACATTTTAAATTACTCCACTTTCTTTCTGCTTGTTTGTTTTGTAAGAGAAATCTGGTGTAATTCTTAACCTCCTTCCTCTATAGGTAATGTGTTTTTTTCTTCCTCTGGCTTCTGTCAAGATTTTTTCTTCGTCTTTGATTTTCTGCAGTTTGACTGTGATATGCCTAAATATAGATTTTTTGCTCTTTATCCTGATTGGTGCTCACTGAGCTTGCTGGGTCTGTGGTTTGGTGTCTGTCATTAGTTTTGGAAGTTTTTCAGCCATTATTATTTCAAATATTTCTACTGTTTGCTTGTTCCTCCTTCTCTCTCTCTGTCCTTCTATCTCCTCGCTTTCTCCCTCCCTCTCTTCCTTTCTTCTCCTTTTCATGTTCCCGTTACATGTTACGCCTTTTATAATTGTCCCACAGTTCCTAGATATTCTATTCCATCTTTTCCCTTTGCATTTCATTTTGGGAAGTTGCTATTGATATATCTTCAAGCTCACTGATTCTTTCCTTAGCCGTGTCCAGTCTACCGATGAGACCATCAAAGTCATTCTTCATTTGTTTACAGTATTTCTGACTTCTGGCATTTTCTTTTCAATCTTTCTTAGAGTTTCCATCTCTCTGCCTACATTACCCACCTGTTCTTGTGTGTTGTCCACTTTTTCTATTAGAACCGTTTGCATGTTAATCATAGTTGTTTTAACTGACCAGTCTGATAATTCCAACATCTCTGCCATATCTGAGTCTGGTTCTGATGCTTGCTTTTTCTTTTTAAATGGTATTTTTTTTGCCTTTTAGCATACTTTTTAATATTTTGTTGAAAGCTGTATATGATGTCCTGGGTAAAAGGAAGGAAATAGGGCTGAGGAAATAGGGCTTTAGTGTGAGATTTTATGTTTATCTGGCTAGGAATTAGGCTGTGCTTACTATGTTCTGTAGCTGTGGTGTTAGAGGCCAAAATTTCCTCTAGTGGCCCTGTTTTTTTCTCTCCCCCATTGTCTTTAGATTTAGAGACTTCTCCTTAAATAGGGATTAAGGCTTTCAGTTCTTTCAGTTGAAATCCCTTGTCATTTTATAGGAGCCCTATTGATGTGGAGATAAGGGGAGAGCATTCTGTAGTCCTATGACTAGGTCTCAGTCTTTCCGCGAGCCTGAGTTTCCCTCCCCCCAGGTCATTCAGGCTTTGGTAAAACACCAGTTGATTAGGCTCTGGTAAAATAGTTTCTCTTGAGGACAGATCTTGCTAAGGAGAACAGAGAGCGCTGCTCATACTGTATTTCAAAATGGTTACTTTTCTTCTCCCCCTGCTGGAAGACCAAGGGAATTTTTCTTAGCTGTTCATAGTGAGAACCTGGTAGGGCTCCTGGAGATAAAATTCATGAAAGTATGGGGCCCTCTAGGACTGGGACCCCTAGGAATTTTTAACTCTCAAGTTTGTCCACACTAAGACTCCAGAATTCATCAAATATAGCTTAAAAAGTTCCTGTCTATCCTGGTACCAGCTGTGGGCTTTTGCTCCTGGACCTCTGTTTCTGATAGACTGTGATTCTCTAACTGCCTGTTTGTCTCTCTAGTTTTTGGGGCAGCAGTTTGCCCTGTGACCTCAGTTCTCTGATGGATCTAAGAAGAGTTGTTGATTTTCAGTTTGTTCGGCTTTTTTCTTGTTGCAAGGATGGCAGTGACTACTTCCATGTCAGACCAGAAAATGAAAGTTACATCATGATTTGTAAATATGTCAAATAAATCACATGGTCACGGGCCATGAACTTTCACAGGTATATAACAACAAAACAACAAAACATTATTGAGTGCTAACCACTTACCAGCACTTCATTAAGTACTTTATATAGTCATCTGACAATACCCCTACAAAGCAGGTACTGTTATTTTCTTCATTTGATAGGTGAGGAAGTTGAAAGAAAGAAACTATGTAACCTGTCCAAGGACATACAGATTTAAGTGACAGAAAGGGAATTCAAGTGCAGGTGGCTTGACTCCGGAGGTCACCCTCTCACTGCAATGCTCTAATGCCTCTCCCAGTATTGAAGTGTATGTTATTCTTTCACTCAGCACATGCATGTGCTAAGCATTGTTCCCAGCACTGGAGAATAAGACAGACAGGTCCCTGTCCTCATAACATGTATATTACAGTGGAAAAGAGAGCAAATAAACAAGTAAGCAAATGAATAAACATGTTCACTCAGAGAGGGAGAAGAATATGAAGAATTGAAACATGGCGATGTGATAGAGTGCCAGGGAGGCAGCTTCTTTGGAGAGGATGGTCAGAAAAGAACTCGCTGAGGAGGTGACATTAATGCTGAGACCTGAGGGGGATAACAGTAGGGGAAGAGCATTCCACACGGAAGGAGGAGCCAAAGCAAAGCAAGATCAAGTATGGTGTGTTCAAGGAAGAGAAAGACGGCCAGTGTGGCTGGTCCACGTGAGTATGGGAGATGGTCATAGAAGAGGCCGGGGGGGCAGGATGGGGCCACCTGTCAGGCACAGCAAGGAGTTTGGATATTGTTCTAAAAGCCATGGGAAGGCACTGCAGGATTTTAGGCAGGGAAGCAACACGGCCTCATACATTTCAATGGCACAAGTAAACCTCAGACCACAGTCATGAGACCCCAGAGATATTGTGCCAGATTCAGGATCAGAGACCAACCCCCAAAGCTGGCTCTCTGTGGGGTGTGCACGTCAAGGAGGGAGACTTGCATATGAGGCAGTGCCCTCTAGGACGGCTTGGGGTGCTAGCAGCACTGTGTAGTGGCAGGTGGTTAGAAGGAGAACACAACACCAGAACAGGACTGTAAACTCAAGGATCCTTAACTTAACATGACTCTCTGTGCAGGGTCTAACTCTCATGGCAGAGATCCTGTTTCAGGGTTTGCCACCTTTCCTAAACACAAGCCTAAGCTTCGGATGTACAGACTTTCTTCTGCAAGTCAGAAACAGGTTCGCCTTCCTCCTTTCAAGATGGGTGAAAGTTGTTGGTTTCCTTCCAGTGTAAACAGGCAGCAGCAGATGTGACCCTGATGCCCTGAGAAGCCTTCCTGCTGTGGTTTTGGAGGACAGCTTGCACGCTGTGCCTCACATTGTCTTCTTCCACAGTGTTTTGCCCTCCTGGGCACTTTTGGAAGTCACGGGGAAAGGACAAATAGCTTGCGAGGTTGCTCACTATGGTGGTGATGTATGGATCCATCAAAGCATTGTTGTCATATACATGCTGCTTTGTAACTCATCAGTGTTGGCGGGATACTCTGACAGATGACGGGGTGGAGGTGGGAGGTGAGAGAGAGAGAGAGAGAAGAAACTCTCCTGAGGCAGCTGCGTGAGGCACAGCATTTTCTGTCTGTGCTTACCTGGCAAGATTAACTTAAACTTCTTACCAGTAAAAATGTACCTTTTAAGGTAGAGATTAAAATGGCTCCACTCCCCTGAGATGCCTCTCTTCCTTCTTTATTGTGGATCTAGGTCAGTGAAAGTAGAGGAGAGGGGATGAACCTCAAGGGAATGAAAATGTGATAGCCTGAGATGGCCTGAGAAAAGAAAGTAATTCTCTAGACGGACACACCAACCAGTAGGGCTAGTCCGTCTCTCATGTGACCCTCCCCAGATACAGCAGAGCCTCTGTAGGCAGAGTTACCCTCTTTGTACAGCAGATATAGTCCTAAGCATTTCAAAGGGATTAAATTTTTGTAAACAATAAAATATATACTTTAAATGCACACAGAGAGTTTTTATTTAAAGAAATACTTGGTAAAGTAGAGGGTATTTTTGTAAACAAATAGCTACAGATTTTATATGTTATTTTGGTTCCATATCTATATTAAAAAAAAACAACACTTATTTAAGATGAATTCCACATGCAGTCCTGTCAATTTGGAATCTATTATGAAATATAGTTTCAAGCTAAATGATTCATTCTGCCTTCTTTTCAGAAAGAAAGTCTTTAGAAGCGCTCAGATAGGGCACCTCCTTAATGAGGCTCTTTCTCCTGCCAGTCTCGTCCTCCCCTAGAACCACAGAAGGTTGGAGCAGGGACCTTGGAAGCCGAGTCTAATCCCTTTCCTAACAACTGAAGAAACTAAAGCCCAAATGTCTGAGCCTCTTTTTGTTTGTTTATTTTCCCACATTGTCTCCAAAAATATTTATGAGCGTTGGGGACTGTGGCGCATTGCAATTCCTTGACAAGCTATTTCTTCCCGTACCTGCCACCAACCATTTGGGCTCAGATAGCACATTGTCACTGCTTACTCTTTATTCCACTGCTGTCCTGCCAGACACTCTTCTGTTGCTGCTTTCTAGGTTTTCCAACCCTCTGATTATTTTGCATTTTGGATGATTTCTCTCCCAGCTGCCTTCATTTGCATTTTTCCTAAATTAAATCTCATTGTGATAATTTCTGTTCATATTTCTAACCTCTTTAAATCCATCTGTGTTATTTCTCTGTCCTCAATGGTGTCTGCAGCACCTCCTAATTTGGCACCAAGCAAAAATGTTATTAACAAAATGTGTATGCCTTGTTCCCAGTCGTTAATGAAGATGCTAAATAAAACTAGATTTAACAGATAGATTGGGGCCTTCCATTAACTGCCTCCCCTACCCCTCTCCCCACCATTAGATACTGAGCTGTTTTTCATCTCTGGTCCTTGTTTATCAAAGTTCAGGCTTTTCAATCATCCTGTCCTAGTTCCTACTAGCACCACCAGAGCTCTTGTCAAAGGAATGTTTCAGCAGTGCTGTTTTATATGCTGTATTAAGCTCCAAAGATACAATAGCTGCAGGAGTCATTGAATCAACAATTTTAATTAATGATAAAATTTATAGAGTTTCATATGCCAAAGGAAATTTCTAGCCTTGCTTTTAAAAACTCTTTTAGAAGGCAGACACATTTGATTGTCTTTATCTTACTTTTTGTGTAAATCTGCAAATTAATTCCCTTTGAATTTAAAGGTGCATAAACCACTACCTGCTTGTGAGGAATACAAGAAATGTACAATAAATGGCCCTTGTCCTGAGGAGCTTATGATCTGATAGAGCTGGCTAGACTTGTGTATAATAAAGAGGGACTCTTACAAGACAATGTGGAGTTAAATTGCTCCAAAGCTTCATAGCGACTCTTAGGGCTGTGGAAATATGAATACGGGCTAGGGTATTAGGATAAAGCCTAATGCAGAAGGGGAGTTTTGAGTTGAACCTTGAAAGGTGAAAAGAATTTACATAGGCAAGGACGAAGAGAGGAAGGTAGGGAAACCCTTGAGCAAAGGCGGAGAGAGAGGAATGATGACGTACTGTATGGGGTCCTGCGTAGTAGAAAATCAGTCTGATTGAAGAACGAAACTGACTGGTGTAGCGTGTTGCAAGTCCAGCTACCTGCATGACATCCCTCACTGAATGTCTCTTAGGCGTCTCAAAATCAGTGTCCCCATAACCCAAGTTGTGACTCTACCCTCTCCCCCCAAACTACTTCTCTCCTAGTTTTCCCCACCAGAAATCCAGGTGTCATCCATGATTTCTCCATTTCCCTAATCATCCCTCATCCAACTTTTTAGCAGTTTCTTCAAGTTCTACTGCTAAATTAGATCTGCACACTTCTCATCTCTGCCACCCTCTAGTCCAAGCCACCATCATTTCTGCCTAGACTACTGCAAAGCCTCGTAAACTGGTCTTACCCCTTCAACACTTGCCTCTCTCCATGCTGCAGCCAGACAGAACTTATTAAAAATTAAACACTCTCTAGCAAGAAAAAAAAATATTCCAGTGGTTTAGCATTGCATTTGGAATGAAATCTAACCTTGTTGTTATGGCCTAGAAGGCTGCATGATCAGGCTTTTGCATACCAGTGCTGTTTCCACCTCAAAGGGGTGTACTCCAATACAGTTCTGACACTAACCACCTGAGTTAGCATCAGATCCCACAAGTTAAAGCCTCGATCCTCCACATGACTGTCCCTACTTCAGATACCAGCTGCAAGTGGGGTCACCAGGCCACCCGTACCTCTGACCAACTGGCTACAAATTCAGGGGTTCCCACAATTCCCTCAGATTCAATAATTTGCTAGGACAACTCATAGAACTCAAGAAAGTGTTATATGTATTATTACAGTTTTGTTATAAAGGATACAAATCAGGACCAACCAAATGAAAGAGACACATGGAGTGGGGTCTGGAAGGGCCCTGGATGCAGAGCTTCCGCGTCCTCTCTCAGTGGAGTCAGGATGCGTCACCCTCCCTGCACATCCGTGTGTTCACCATCCAGGGAGCTCCTCTGAGCCTCAGTGTCCAGAGCTTTGACTGGGGTTTTATATAGGTGTGATTGATGAAATCACTGGCCATGTGAGTGAACTCAATCTCCAGTCCCCTTTCCCTCCCAAAGCCAACCCTCTACACATGGTTGGTCTTTCTGGTGGCCAGCCCTGATTCTGAAGCTATCTAGGGGTCCACCATGAGGCATCTCATTAGCATAATAAAGATATTCCTATCATTCCAGAAATCCCAAAGGTTTTTGAAACTCTATGCCAGGAACCACTGGGGGTGAAGCCCGGATATACTCTTTATCATACCACAATACCTCTCAGACTTCATCTTGCACCACTCTTGCTTGGGCTCCATGCACCCCACACGCTGGCCTTCTCTTAGTTCCTAGACTGTGCCAAGTCTTTCCCTCTACCTGAGACAATTCCCTTCTCCCTCCCTCACTCCCATCCGACTCTTCTCAATCTAAAGATTATCTGATTAAAAGTCCTCGCCTATCTCAGTGTCCCTCTTGTTATTCCCCATACAGCTCACTCATTTGCTTCATAGCACTAATCTCAGTCTGAAATGATTTTATTTATGTTGACTTCATTTAATTTATGTTTGTCTCCTCCATAAAATATGAACTCCTTGAAGACATAGCCTTGATTGTCCTGTTCCTTATCTCCTAGCACATACCAACAGTCAGTAAATATTTGTCAAATTAAAGAATAAATAAAGTGGGAACTATAAGAATGATCGAGCCAGGGGCCGGGCTGGTGGCATAGTGGTTAAGTTCGTGTGGTCTACTTTGGCGGCCTGGGGTTCCCATGTTTGGATCCCGGGTGCAGACCTATGCACCGCTTATTAAGCCATGCTGTGGCCTGCATCCCACATACAAAGTAGAGGAAGATGTGCACGGATGTTAGCTCAGGGCCAATCTTCCTCAGCAAAAAAAAAAAAGAAAAAAAAAAAGAATGATCTGGCCAGTTGAAGCTCTTTGATTGGCAAGAAGAAGAAATGTTTAGACTTGATGAGAAAAGTAATGCAGAGAGGTTGTCACAATATAAGCCAGAGAAGGGTAGATATTTGGGGAGTATGGTCACAGTATACCAAATATATTGTGGAGGGGAGAAGGACTAGAGGCAGGAGGCTTTAGAAGGCTATTGCAGGAATCCAGATAAACTGATGAAAACCTGAACAAGGGTGGTGGAACAGAAATGGAGTGGAAGAGGAAAATCTTTAGATTTCAGAGAAAGATGCCCTCGACATTTTTCTTTTCAGTTTTAACTCTTTATTTTGAAATAATTTCAAACTTACAGAAAAGTTGCAGAAAAAGTTGCATGAAGAACTGTATACCCTCACCCAGATTCACTAATTGCTAACATATTGCTTCATTTGCTTTACTATCCTTTCTCTCTCCATATGTGTATTTATATGCATTCTTCTGGGGGTTTGTTTCTGAATCATTTGAGAGTAAGTTACAAACATCATGCCTCTTCATCATGCCTCTTCATCACTAAATACTTCAGTGTGTATTTCCTAATAGCAAGGACATTTTCACATGAACACATTTCATTGTGATTTTTCATGTGCCAAAATGAGAGAATTTAATTTTTGATGTCATACTATATCCAGGATCCGAGCCAGGAACCAGTTCAGAATCATGTGTTACAATGAGTAGTAGTGTCTTTTTAGCCTCCTTCATCTGGAATAGTTCCTCAGTCTTTCTTCGATTTTATGATGTTGACATTTTAAAAATGTACAGGCCAGTTAGTTATTTTGTAGAATGCTCCTCATTTTTGGTTTGCCCCTTGTCCCTCGTGACTGGACTCAGATTGTGCCTTTTCGGTAGGAATGCTACACTAATGATCTTGTGTCTCCAGCATCAAACAAGAGGCGCGTGACATCACTTTGCCATATTATTAGTGGTATGAACTTTGATCATTGGTAAGGTGGTGTCTACCAGGTTTCTCCATGTAAGTTTACTATTTTTCCTTTAGTAATTAATGAGTAATTTATGCTGAGATACTGTGAGCCTATATAAATATTTTTTCTTCCTTGACCTTTTACCCAATAGTTTTAGCATACATTGTGATTCTTGCCTGAAGCAGTTATTGCCATGGCACCTGCAAAATGATAATTTTCTAACTCCATTGTTTCTTCTACACTTGTTGGTTGGCATTTTACTTCTTATTTATTTACTTATTATGGACTCATGGATTCTTATTTTATTAAATGGGTTTTAATCCGTTACTGTCATTATTCGGCTTAGTGCCCAAATTACCGCAGTTTGTTCAGGGGGAGGCACTACAAATGGACTCCTATCTCCTTTTTGACATGTCCCCATCATTTTTTGAGCACTTCCTTACTTTCTGGCGCAACAAAATATGCCTAGCTCCTTTTGTACTTTTCCTGCCCTGGTCCTGGCATCAGCCATTTCTCCAGAGTCCTGACTCCTTTTAATGGGGAATGGTATTTAAAAACCAAGAGCTGGGAGCGAGTCGTGTTTATTGCTCCTGGGCTGTCACTGTTTTCTAGGCCCTTTCTTCCTTGAAATTTTGACTCATTGAGTGAAGGAGATCTAGCTCAGGAGACTAGAACAATGGTCATGTCACTGCCAAAAAAACCCCAAACTGGAAAGATTCACAGAAAATCAATCTGTCTACCAAAAGGACTACTCACACACATTTTTAAAATGTGTGTGAAAAATGTGTTTTAAAAAAATTTAAAAGTCTTATTCAGCTACATTCTCATTGTAAGAGATTTATACAAGAGAGTAATAAAGAAAAATATGAAACATCCCTTTGCAATCTTTAAGTTTTATCAGCATACTTTTTAAACCGCTGACGTTGGCTTTTCAACACTTGCCCAGCGTCTAAAGCCTCCCCAGGCTGAGTGCCACATGGAGGCTGGGCAGCAGGTAGGGCCTTGTTCTCTCAAAGCTACAATTTGCCAGGTGGTGTAGACTGCTGCCAGGCCCTTCTTGGGGACTTTCTGGGCTCTTCTTACAGATATCAGCAGTATCTGGAGGGAAATCAGTGCTGACCCATTATCAACAATGGGGAAAGCACCGAATGTTCTCCACTGTTTGAATAGTACAATGTTGGCATCTGAACTGGAGGAGGTTGAATTCAGACCCCAGAGACTGAGATAAAGTCTATTTCAAATGAGCCTTATGGTCCATAAAGAGTGGAGGTAGCAATGTCTTTCCCTCCTTGACCCCCTTGAAGGATGACTCTTTTCCCAGACAGGATGCCATTCACTCACAAGACACACACACACACACACACACACACACACACATGCATGTTCTTCTCTAAAACCTGCCTGCTCAAGCTGACATGTTGGGTGGGTCCTAGTTTCTCTTTCACTACCTACTGGAAACAAAGATGTGTTATGAATACAAGTGGAATTCCCTTTGGCTATGTTTTGAGGCCACCTGGTAAATTTTCCCTTTTGGAAGTGTAGCAGCCACACAATTGAATTAGGGGACAGAACAACCACCCTGGTGTCTGGTCAGAAGCAAGCATCTGTTCCCAGCGAGGCTGGGGAAATGCTGATCAATGATTCTGATCTCAGATGTGTTGAATGGGGCAAGCGAAATGCTGTAGCCTTCATCTTGCTACCTGGGGGAAGTTATGTGGGCCTTAAAAGACAGTCTCCCCTATTGCCATTTAGAGGACTAGATTCAAGAATTTATTTCCAGCATAAAAGGAGTTGGGGAAAAGTAGTTCTGACGGAGTGGGCTGCTTCATAATCTGCTTCAGTGGACCTTTGAGATCGATTACCTTTGGTCCAGTCCCAGATGATACTCGAAGGCTGCGCTTATGGAAAAAAAATCACCATATGATCAATTTCAATTTCTGCAGTCTCAGCAGGGACCCCATTTAGGGATCTTACTATGATGGTGCGTAAAGTAATAAAGGTACAAGACACAGACTGTCACGCTGGCTGAGGGGGTCAGTTGCTTAGTGCTAATGAGAACAAAGATGGAAGAAGGGTGACGTGAAGATGGATGATTGCCTGGTCACTAGATGAACTTACTGCCTTATAGACTGTTTCCTGATGTGGGCTGATGGCAGATGCTGGGTGGTTTGATTTAGGAGTATAGAAAACTCTACAAAAGTATATTTTCAAAAGTGTTTGAAAATAACTTGTTTCCCCCATATTACAAAAGAAAAATTAT
Organism: Diceros bicornis minor; assembly: GCF_020826845.1. Lineage (NCBI taxonomy): Eukaryota > Metazoa > Chordata > Mammalia > Perissodactyla > Rhinocerotidae > Diceros > Diceros bicornis. Next base: position 67,368,939 of record NC_080747.1, on the reverse strand, counting down.
TTATTATAAAAGTTTAGAAAATACAGACAAACTAAAAGGAAAAGATTAAAAATCACTCACAGTCCCACCTCCTAGAGAGAACCACTGTAAACAGGTTGACTTATATACTTCCTTTATTTTTCCTATGCCTAAATACACATTTTTATTAAAAAATGGGTTCATACTGTACATGTTATTTTGAAAACTACTTTTCACTTAACTACTGTCTCCTCCTCTTTCCATGTCAATACTACAATATCCTTTTTTGTTAATTAGTTTTTTAATACTACTTACAGATGCTCTTGTTAAAAATTTCAGAGTATAAGATAAAACGTAAAAAGTATTTCTCCTCCCCTCCTATCTCCCAGTCTCACTCCACTGAGGTAATTCTAAGACCTTTTTCTTAATATTTCTCTCCAGAAACTTTGTATGTATGTGCGCACACACACACACACACACACACGAATAGTATTCAATTCATTACTATATCACAAAGTACTCAATCAAATCCTGTTATGTGGAAATTCAGGGTTTTTCCAAGTTCTCACTGCAGTGAGTGTCCTTTTGGTTAAGACTTCACACAGAACCATGATTATTTCCTTAAGATAAATTCCAGAGAACGAATTGCTAGGTTAAAAGATGTGCAGTTTTAACGCTATTGATACATGCAGCCCATTTGCCCTTCATGTGGTTTATGCCAATTTCACACTCTTGCCAGTAAGCAACATTGAATTTTTCAAAACTTTTACAAGTATAGCGCATATATAGAAAAGTGTACAATCCATGAGTTAGACCTGCCCTGTCCAACATGGGAGCCACGAGGCACATGTGGCTACTGAGCACTTGAAATGTGGCTAGTCCGAATTGAGGTGTGCTAGAAGTATAAAATACACACCCGACTTCAAAGAATTGGTACAGAAAAAATAATGTAAAATATAATAATTTTATCCTCATAATATATTTAAATAATATTTTGGATATATTAAGTAACATATATTGTTAAAATTGTTTCTTTTCACTTGTTTAACATGGCTACTAGGAAAATTTTACTTATGTATGTGGCTTGCATTATATTTCTCTTGGACAGCACAAAGCAGAAGCTGGTAGGGCTCCTCAGACAGTAAAGCAGCCCACCTGAGCTGTACATTCCGCATTTGCTCTTTTCCTCTCCCGCTCCCCGCCTGCCCGTGCCTCAGTTATACCTGGGGCTCTTAGCACTAATGGAGTCCATCACCACTCCAGTTCTTTGTCAGGAAGGATCAATAAACACGTGGTGAGTGTCCACTTTTGAAGGTAATGGGGTTGCATATTAAGACTGTGCTCTACCAGAACCGACCTTAAGTGTAAACTCTAAGTTGCAAATTGAATTATTTCTTAACTGATTTGTTAGAATGTGTAAGAAGTTAGGCTTCAGGAATTGCTGCTGAGTTCAACGTCATGCCTGTATCAAAATGTGCCTGCGGGGCATGAGCAGACGAAATACACATACTTCAGAGACAGTTCATCGATGGAAGTCCGCCATGTTTCTATGCCTCGATTTTTTTTTCCTTTCTGTGAATCGAGGATGACGGGAGTGGTGCACATAGCTCCAGACAAGAGCAATCAGCACTGTGTAAACACTGGGAGGAAAGGAGATTACCCGCATATTGCTGGGGCTGTGGCAACAGCTACAGGCTGTTCCCACTCACCCCTCCGCCTCCTGAGGTTGCTTAGCCCTCAGCTTACCCTTCCGCACATACTGACTGTACCAATTACACCCTCGGTACACACAGCTTTTCATCAAACACAAATGCTGTTCACAGGTTGGCTCCCACTCCCAGTCCCTCTAGGACAGAAGCAAAATGCAGATAAGTAGGAAGAAAAAAGCCCTTGGGTGAGCACATGAATCTTGCTCCCCTTCTGCCCTATTGTTGGCTTACATCTTGTTCTTTGAGTCACATTTTCACTGGATTCAGCTTTAGAGTTAAAAACAAAACAATAACAAAGGATTAACAAATATGTCTTAAAGTATTTTTGGCTCAATTGTGTGCTTGATTATTTGAAATGTGGCCAAAACCCTTGCTTCATTCCACTGCTGCAGTCAAGCGGCTTCTGTCGGGAAGGTATCCAGGTAAGAGGAATTAAAATAAATATCTCCGTTCCAACTTGTCTTCATCATCATTCTTTTGTTGTTGTTGTATTATGCTTAATTTTGTGAGAATAATGTTTCTAGCCTTTTGGAACTCTCCACTTAGAGTTGTTTTAAAATTGCATTGGGATAAATTAAAGAACCAGTATAACCTTTTAACGAGAAAAATAAGAGTTCTCTGTAAAAGACTCCCCCCCTCCCCTATCAAATTTGGAGAATAAGGGAAATATCTTGTTGACAGGAATGTGAACTAAGAACCGAGGGAGCGCCATCTTTGTTCCATTACTGTTTTGACTTACTAGATGAACTTGAATAAATGTCTTCTAAGCCTTAATTTTGCCATCTGTGGACTGGGGACAGAGTGTCCCCCTTTCTTTCTATGTTCAGATGGACATTGCAATAAAAGCAATAAACTAATGTGAAAGGAATAATTTATTTCTCGGGCTGCATTGGTCTTCACTGACATTTGAAATTCCTTCCCAACTCCAGATTCTGTGATTATAAATAATAAATGCTTTCCCTCTTTCCAACCACTGTGTTTAAATACACTGGTAAAATCTAAAACCTCTTTTGTATCACAGTAAGCCAGGCTATATTTTTTGCCTTACACAGACTGCTAAGCACTCCTTTTCTCTCTTTATATTCAAAGCTAAGCATATACTTCTTTTTTTTTTATTTTATTGAGGTCATAATGGTTTATAACATTGTGAAATTTCAGGTATACATTATTATTTATCAGTATTTTGTATAGACTGCATCGTGCTCACCACCGATAGTCTAATTTTTATCTGTCACCATATATATGTGCCCCTTTACCCCTTTCACCCACCCGCAACCCCCATCCCCTCTGGTAACCACTAATCTGTTCTCTTTATCCATGTGTTTGTTTATTTTCCTCATATGAGTGAAATCACATGGTGTTTGTCTTTCTCTGTCTGGCTTATTTCACCTAACATAATACCCTCAAGGTCCATCCATGTTGTTGCAAATGGGATGATTTTGTCTGTTTTTATGGCTGAGTAGTATTCCATTGTATATATATACCACATCTCCTTTATCCATTCATCAGTCAGTGGGCACTTGGGTTGCTTTCACGTCTTGGCTATTGTGAATAATGCTGCAGTGAACATAGGGGTGCATAAGTCTCTTTGAACTGTTGATTTCAAGTTCTTTGGATTAATACCCAGTAGTGGGATAACTGGATCGTATGGTAGTTCCATTTTTAATTTTTTGAGAAACCTCCATACTGTTCCATAGTGGCTGCACCAGTTTGCATTCCCACCAGCAGTGTATGAAGGTTCCCTTTTCTCCACATCCTCTCTAACATTTGTTATATTTTGTGTTGGTAATTATTGCTATTCTTTTTTTTAACAATTTTATTTATTTATTTTTTCCCCCAAAGCCCCAGTGGATAGTTGTATGTCATAGCTGCACATCCTTCTAGTTGCTGTATGTGGGACTTGGCCTCAGCATGGCCGGAGAAGTGGTGCATCGGTGTGCGCCCGGGATCTGAACCTGGGCCGCCAGCAGCGGAGCGTGCACACTTAACCGCTAAGCCACGGGGCCGGCCCCAATTATAGCCATTCTAACAGGTGTAGGGTGATGTCTCATTGTAGTTTTGATTTGCATTTCCCTAATGATTAGTGATGTTGAACATCTTTTCATGTGCCTGTTGGCCATCTGTATATCTTCTTTGGAAAAATGTCTGTTCATATCCTCTGCCCATTTTTTGATTGGGTTGTTTGTTTTTTTTGTTGTTGAGTTGTATGAGTTCTTTATATATTTTGGAGATTAACCCCTTGTCGAATATATGATTTGCAAATATTTTATCCCAGTTGGTGGGTTGTCTTTTTGTTTTGTTCATGGTTTCCTTTGCCTTGCAGAAGCTCTTTAGTCTAATGTAATCCCATTTGTTTATTTTTTCTTTTGTTTCCCATGTCTGAGTAGACATGGTATTCGAAAAGATGCTGCTAAGACCGACATCAGAGAGTGTACTGCCTATATTTTCTTCTAGGAGTTTTATGGTTTCAGGTCTTACCTTCAAGTCTTTAATCCGTTTTGAGTTAATTTTTGTGTATGGTGTAAGATAATGGTCTACTTTCATTCTTTTGCGTGTGGCTGTCCAGTTTTCCCAACATCATTTATTGAAGAGACTTTGCTTTTTCCATTGTATATGCTTGGCTCCTTTGTTGAAGATTAGGTGTCCATTGATGTGTGGTTTTATTTCTGGGCTTTCAGTTCTGTTCCATTGATGTGTGTGTCTGCTTTTGTGCCAGTACCATGCTGTTTTGGTTACTATAGCTTTGTAGTATATTTTGAAGTCAGGGATTTTGATGCCTCTAGCTGTGTTCTTTTCTCTCAGGATTGCCTTTGCTATTTGGGGTCCTTTTGTTGTTCCATATAAATTTTAGGATTCTTTGTTCTGTTTCTGTGAAAAATGTCATTGAGATTCTGATTGGGTTTGCATTGAATCTGTAGAGTGCTTTAGGTAATATGGACATTTTAACTATGTTTATTCTTATCCATGAACATGGACTATCTTTCCATTTCTTTATGTCATCTTCGATTTCTTTCAATAATGTCTTATAGTTTTCAGTGTGTAGGTCTTTCACCTCCTTGGTTAAATTTATTCCTAGATATTTTATTCTTTTTGTTGCAGTTGTAAATGAGATTGTAGTCTTGAGTTCTCTTTCTGCTAGTTCATTATTAGAGTATAGAAATGCAACTGATTTTTGTAAGTTGATTTTGTACCCTACAACTTTGCTGTAGTTGTTGATTATTTCTAACAGTTTTATTTATTATTTCTAACAGTTTTGGGTTCTTTAGGATTTTATACATATAGAATCATGTCATCTGCAAACAGCAAGAGTTTCATGTCTTCCTTTCCAATTTGGATACGTTTTTTTTCTTTTTCTTGCCTAATTGCTCTGGCCAAAACCTCCAGTACCATGTTGAGTAAGAGTGGTGAGAGTGGGCACACTTGTCTTGTTCCTGTTCTTAGAGGGATGACTTTCAGTTTTTCCCTGTTGAGTATGATGTTGGCTGTGGGTTTGTCATATATGGCCTTTATTATGTTGAAGTACTTTCCTTCTATACCCATTTTGTTGAGAGTTTTTATCATAAATCGATGTTGGATCTTGTCAGATGGAAAGCTGAGCACATACTTCTTAAGGTCTTTCTACCTCCTCTTTCTCTGTCCTATTACCCAAGGGTTAAGCAAATTTTAAAAGTTTTCAATGGTGCTATAGGATGAACAAGGTTGAGTAGCCTTCCAGTAGCACTGAGTGGGCCAGAGAAACTAAAAACTCAACGAACCTCCTTTTGATTAAAAGAACTGTCAGAACTTTGAGGATGAAACAGTTCCCTTTCTTCTCATGAGTAGGATGAAGCAAATATCTGTGAAATGGCAGATTCCTAATGAAAACATGACTAAGTACTGAATACTATGGTATAAAACATTATTGCTGTTATTTTTTTAAATGGCTTATACCCTATATAAATCTATTTTTATTTTCAGATTAATTTTACTATCAAAAGCACTGCTTCCCAGTCTAATTTGCCTTCTCAAGGCTTTGAAAGCATTATCAGATAAAAACAAAACTAAGCATAGATTGAAAGTCTATAGATCTCACTGGCCCGTTGCTCTAAATAAAGTTTCGTTAGTAATATCAGCCTAAATGCCATTGGTTCTTGCCCCTGATAGCTCACCTAAGACTTCCAGCCCCTAGACACTCTCTCACTGTCTCCCAACATGAGAGGGTCAGCAAAGTGTGTCCCCCATGTGTGCCTGAGCCGCACCTGTCTGTGGGTTTGGCACAGTTTGCTGGACTCTGATGCTTCTCCTTCCTTGGGCACCAGAGTCTCTCTTAGGATTCCAGTGAGTGCTGCCTGCCTCTCAGGCATTGCTGCTTCTCCACTTGGTGGATATGGCCAAGTACACCAGATTCCTCAAGGAGCCAAAGTCGCCTCCTCTCCCTTTCTGTGACACACTATTAGAGCAGTCCTCAAACAATATTATTTGTGCCTTGGTTTTTGCAGAGATTTAGTGAAGTAGCTCTTTGGGTTTTTTACTTACTGGCTTCCTGCTCTCTCTAAGTTGGACATGAAGCCATTGGAGACAGGGAGGGAGGGCAGAGAGATCCAGGCCTAGAACTAGCCCCTTTTTATACTCATGGTTGTCCCTCTCCTCTGACAGCCAAGACTTCATCCTAAGACTGGATCTCTCTCTTCATACATGAAGGACCTCCCAGGAGACTTCAGTAGCCCCCACCAAAACTTTCCTCAGGTTTCCCCACTAGTTCACTCAACAAGCCTGAATCTCCTGCAGTGGGCACATCCCAAACACATGCTAAGATTCCTACTAAGTGAGGATTTACTCTTGTTTTGATGAAAACTACCCCAGACCAACCCCAGGGATTGCACTTGAGGTTGAGAGGTTGTGGAGTTGAGGATGGGAGCAAAGTGGAAGTCAGTGGTGAGGATGGTGGGGGTTGTGGGGGAGGCTGGGAAGCTTTCAAGAAGGCACTGTGTGCTTTGTCTCTTCACTCAGGGTCTGTATTCTCTCTGCAGAATGACATCTTTGAGTGGTCCAGGGACCACCGAGTCCACCATAAGTACTCGGAGACTGACGCTGACCCCCACAACGCCCGCCGGGGCTTCTTCTTCTCCCATATTGGGTGGCTGTTTGTTCGCAAGCATCGAGATGTCATCGAGAAGGGGAGAAAGCTTGACGTCACTGACCTGCTTGCTGATCCTGTGGTCCGGTTCCAGAGGAAGTAAGTGATGAGGCACCATAGAGTTGCCCCTCAAGGGACAGGACCAAGAGATGCAGAACACCATGGGGAGCAATAATATCCCCAGGTAGTTCTCCTCACAGCACTTACCCTGATGATTTGGTCTCCTTGTTAGGATTGATCTCTGTTTATTCATTCCCTTTTTCTCATTCAGTTTTCCCTGTTTACACATTAGTTTTTAATTTTAATTTGAATTTGAATGGATTTCCTTTAAGCCCATGTCATTTTCTTCTGACCAATCTGCATGACTGATTTCATGGAATCTCTGTAGTTCCCCACTCCTCCATTGTGCTTCCCTGGGGTGGCGGGGAAGGTGGGGAGGATTTGCTTTATTTTAGTGATACACTTGACTCCAATAGGACTGGACTCTCCAGGTATCCTGCTCTGTTCCCCTGGAATTCCTTTGTAGTGAACTCTCCCCTCCCCCACTCCTGGAAATGTTATACCAGTAGGTTTCTGTGCAGAGAAAATGTGACTGTGTAACAGAGAGCCCCTTGCATGAAAAGAAGTATGGCTTAGAAATATGCTCATTTTCCCCTCAGACTCTCCTTTTACATTGGAGGGGGCAGTAGAGCATAGTGAGAAAATGGTGGACCATGGAGACAGACTGCCCAGGATCAGAATCTGTGGTTCCTCCACATACTAGCAAAAGAACTGACCATTCTAAGCTCAGTTTCAGTATAAGGTGGGAGTAACAGTAGTACCTATCTCCTACAGTTTTTATGAGGACTTAATGAAAAAAAATGTATGGAAGTGCCTGGCGCACAGTAAGAGCTTAGATCAGCGATGATGATTATTATTATACAGGCAGTTGCTACTCCAGAGGATTCCATGTGTTTCCATCTCCTGCTGCTATTGGTTTCACCATAGGGTCTTCTCTGTGCTCGTGAATACACCTCTTTCAGGTGGACACACACAGTATCAATAATGAGAAGTTTTATAACAGAAAATAACAAGATATTTTCAGTTAACAATGAAATGATTTGTTGATTTTGATTTTTCACTATGAGAGTAAAATATTAAAGGTCATTAAAGAAAATCTGCAAAATCCAGAAAAGTAGAAAGGAGGAAATCATCCACAGTCCTAACACATAAACAGAGCCACTATTAATATTCTGTAGTATCTCCTTCTATATTTTATGCATATATGTGATATATTTTTGCATGATACCAGTCGTACTGCATATGTAATTTTGTGTGTCACTTTTTAACTTCAGATTATATTGTAGGCACCACTGTCAAAGGCTGCATAAGTTCACCAGTGAAGTGTCATAGTTTATTTAACCATCACTCTGTGACTGGAAATATATGTCATTTCTCATTTTGTGATATAAATGATGTCCTATACAATTAGTAATGCTTTGGGACAGCCAGACCTTAGATTAATTTGAAAAGCTCAGATGAGAAGGCAAAGGATCTTCTATTTTATTAATGAGAACTGAACTGAGTAAAATAGTCTGGGTTTCTCTGGCCATAAAAATGGAAGGTTTTTTTCGTCTTTTCCTTTAAAAAAATGTGGTAATCTGATTCATTAGGTGTGTACTCATGGTGCATGGTGCAAGACTGTTTCTAAATGCATGCAGAAGAACAAAGACTATTTCAGCATGTTCCCTGAATAGTTATCTGAGAACGTCTTTCATCACCAGTCCAGTGACCATAGGGAGTTGTAGCTATCAGAAACCATCCACTCATAGCATCATTTCATATGTATCATTGAGCTCCTGCTAGGAATCGGTGCTGAGGATGCAACCTTAAACATTGGTCTCTGTCCCCCCAGAATTTGCAGGCTAGCAGGAAACCCAAAAATTAATTTACAGACAATTATACTCTAGTGAGAGGAGTGCTATAATAGGGTAGTACAGGGTATCAGGGAACACAGAGAGGGGTCTCCTAGTCCACACTGCAGGCTGGTGAGGGTGAGGGAAGGCCTATGGAAGGAACTAGATTCTTAGCCAAGACCTGAAAGATGAAAATAAGTTAGATGAGGATAGGGGAAAGGATATTTAATATGGCTGTCATTTCATAGAACTGTATACAGCCATTGAACTTTAGAGCCAGGAGGGACCTTACAAATCATTTAGCCCCTGCCTTCCATTTTTCCTATGGGAAAACTAAGCAACAAAATGTAGATAGAAAGTTGGAGATAGAAGTACTGTCTTAGTCTGTTTAGGCTGCCATAACAAAAATACCATAGACTAGGCTTAGACAACAAACATTTATTTCTCACATTTGGAGGCTGGGAAGTCCAAGATTAAGGTGCCAGAAGACTTGGTGTCTGGAGACAGTCCACTTCCTGGTTCATAGATGGCCATCTTCCAGCTGTGTCCTCACATGGCAGAAGGGGCAATGGAGCTCTCTGGGGTCTCTTTTATAAGGGTACTAATCCCATTCATGAGGGCTCCATCCTCATTACCTAATCACCTCCCAAAGCCACCACCTCCTAATACTATTGCATTAGGGATTAGGTTTCAACATATGGATTTTGGGGGGACATAAACATTCAGTCTGTAGCAAGTACCTACATCTCAGATTATTTGCTCAATGTTCTTTTGCTTATACTTTGCTGTTGGAAAAGGGCTGTAACAGTTCTCTGAAGTGTGGGGGAACATGCATGTCCTTTGGTAATTATGGAGAACAGGAGATCCGTAATCCAAAATAAGGCTTAGAATCACTAAAGGAAGAGAGCTTCCAAGATGCACAGAGATAGTGCAGTGGTTTGGGTATGTTCATGTTTGTGAAGCCAGCTTTACCGGTCCTGTCAGTCAGGCCTTGTGGAGGAGACAGTGTCCTTAAGGAATGAGTCCTTGCACTTAGGGATGGGAGCTGGAGGGGTGGACCCATCATCAGTGGCACTGACACATTAGGTCTCAGTCCTTGCTACCCTAGGCTGAGTGGGGGGCTTCCTGAGTAACAAAGAAAGGTGCCCAGCTTGGGCATCCAGTCCTGGGTCATTTCAGCCGCACACCTTATAGAGTTCCTCTCCTGGGTGAAATTCCCACCTGCTCCTATATGGTTCTCTGAGGGCAACAGTCCCTATTCCAGTTTCGGTGGCCAAGGTTTGCAGCTGATTCCACTGCCCTCCCAGGGTGCAGTGTTTGAGCAAACAGATCCAGCTAAGTGCCACTTGGAGAGTTTCCTCAAACAGGCAAATGTGTAAAGGACAGAGACCAAGGATTTAAACTCCTCCTTCAGTCAGTCCACCAGCACTAATACTGCAGTTGATTGATAAATTTGTGCTTAGGCATCCTAATGACAGCTTACCAAAGAAAAGCTTGCTAGAAAGCCAGCCTTGATCAACTTTCCATTATATGTTAAAGAGAGAAGATAGTGGCATCAAAGATAACAGGAAGACAACACAGTTCAAGCTGTAGTTCCAGACTTTTCCTCTAAAAGATAATTTTACCAAGGCTGTTATAACAAGTGGTTAACTTCAAGTTTTGCTCTACTGTCAAGTTGTGAAGGACAAAAAGGCAAGCATTAGGAGGTGAGAGGGAGAGAACCTAGTCACATCACATTTAGTGCCCCTGCCCTAGGTCCTGTGCCTTCAAAGGCCATGCTTCTCCCCACAGGGTGAGGAGATCACAGGGCAAAGGGACATGCCACCTGGGACCTTCTCCCACTGTAGACCATGCCTTGAGCAAATTCCTTGCCCAAATGGTTGTGAGCCCACTTCCAGAGCATACACCAGCCTCTCCCGGCTTCTGTCCTTCTGGTGGGATGTGTGTGTACCCTAGGCCTGAAGAGTGGCCAAGGGGCAGCGTTAGCCTGGAGATGAGCTTGGAAGTGTGAGGTAAGACGTCCACACAAAGCAGACAGAGCTAGGGGTGGGAAGAGAAGGGGGCGGGCTGCAGCCAAGGGGCCTCCACCTCTGCCCTGGGCCTGGGCCCTGTACATGTTGGGGGTGAGCCTGGAAGGAAGCCACTCAGAAGGTTGACAGTGGGTCTCTCAGTTAGGAACTGTGTTTGGCTTAAATAAGATAGAAGTTTTATTTCTCCCACATATAAAAGAGTTGTGGAAGTCCAGGTCATGGCAGCAGCACAGGGTCAGTAGAGAACCGGATTCTTTTATCTTTCTACTCCACCATCCTTCGCTTGTGACTTTCGTTCTTTCATTTTATGGTCCAAGGTGACCGCTAGAGCTCCAACCAGAAGGAAGTTGGGGGTGGCGTGAGGGTACCATTGCTCAGTTGAGTCAGTCACCTTATAAGGAGCTTTGCCAGAAGACACACAGCCTATCCACTCACCTCTCATTAACCCTATCTGCACTCAAGGGGAACTGGGAAATGTAGTCTCTTCGTTGATGCATTGCATCCCTGAATAAAATCCCGGTTTTGTTTCTACAGAAGAAAGGGTGAATTGATATGGGGTAAGCAATTAGCAGTCTCAGCCATAGTTCCTTAATTGTTCTGCCTTAACCAAAATAGCTGTCACACGTTACTTAGTCTTTTAGCATTTTTGTGAAGCAAGTGAGTAGCCTCTCTGTCTCCATTTAGTGAGCAAAAACTGGAACCTCAAATCATTTTTCTGAGATGGCAGAATGAGGATAAAATCCAGACGTGGTTTCTCCTGATGCTTTGCTTATCCCACTGATTCCCAACTTAGATAAGAAATTCCTGTAAAAGTAACATGCAGACACTGTCATGTGTGTTTTTGAAGTAGTTGGGAAGGATACTAGCCTAGTCCAGACACATGAAAACAAGATCCTTGCCTCATCGCCATGGTGATGGGATAAACTAAGAGAAAATAGTTGGAATGATTCAGAAGAGTGAAGCACTTCTGTTTTGGTGCCCTGGGAAGAGATCAAAATGTATAAATCTCACCATTCCAGGAAGAAAGGCACTTGAATAATCTTTTTGAGGCCTATTTCACTATTTCACCTCAATTTGTCCCCTGGTCTGTTATCATTGGTCTTTTTTTCTTCCACGGTTAAGTATCACATCTCTCAGTGATACCCCCTTTTTTCCGACTGTGTGTCAGTCCTATCTGTCTAAACTCTAAGTGTATTTCTCTGTCGGTGACCATCACATAGCCAGAGCAGAGCAGTCAGACGAGTCCACAATTGATTCATCTTCGCTTCTCTACCCACCCGTCAGCTTCCTCTTCCACTTGGGGGATCCCCTAGTGAGTGGGACGAGTCATCTGGGGATTTACAACCAAACTGACTCCATCTCTGTTGACCAAATCCATTGCTCTTTGATCAGAGTTCCATGTTGGGCTCTCAAGGAATCTGTCTCTGTTCTGAATCCATTTTCCTTGGGGCCCTACCCTACTTGTTGCTAAGTTAATAGAACAATTCTTGTCTAGATATTAATGACTTTGAATGGCTGAGCACATTCAAGGCCTTGGTTGGTTAGGTGTATTTTGTGGAAAACTATAGAAATAACCCCCAAAGGAGAGACTGGAGGATGAGGTATTAAAACATCTATACATGTGGGTGAGATTTGGGGACAGACTTGGAGGCAGGGCCTTTTAAGCACTACCGCCCTCTGCCACTCCCTTGCTCCTCAATTACCCTTCATTTGACCACAGCCTGTTTCACTTGGGTCCTTGACTGTCCTGCAACAGCAAAACCAAGCTGGCGCCCAGCTGAGCATCACTCGGCCGTACTATAAGCAGAGCCCAGCTCTTTGGTATCCTCTCTGCCAACTCACACCTTAATAATGGATGCCATGAGAGACATGGCATTTCTCAGGGGATTTGGCTTCCTTCTCTTTTCTGCACGTATCTCTTTTCATTCAGCAAATGTGTTTTGAGCACCCACAATATACCGGGCATTGTTCTAGGTGCAAGCGATTGAAGAGTGAACAAGAAAACCAGATTCTTGAGGTACTTGCTCTTTCCTTCTAGAGCTCCCTGTGTGGCCTTGGGAATGTGAGAGAGGAAGCCTCAGCATGCATTTGCCCCCTGCCTGACTGGACCTCTCTCCACAGACGCCTTTGCTGCTCCCCATTCCATCTCGGATGTTATTCACTCTCTGCCCCATGAATCTGGTTTTGGTTTGCTTCCTCTTGTTTATTTGCCTCTTTCTGTCCCTGCAATCTTTGTCTCTTCACCTGCCGGAGGGCTTTGTTCCTCCCTTTGTGCCCTTCTCTGCATGTGGACCTCTTCCCTCATCTGTCACACCATGTTCTCAGTGTCATGATGTTCTTCCTCTCGCCCAGCTTTATTAGAGAACAAAAGCCAGTTAGCCTATGTCTCAGCCAGACTCTTTTTTTTTTGGCGAGGAGATGAGGGTTTTTTTTCCTCTTATATTCTCTCCTCGCTTCATTGTCTTGCTTTGATTTTTTCCTTTCATACATTCCTTGTGCGTGTAAATATTCCCTCTCCTTGAATCTGATCTTCCATTTTTGAGGGGCAGTCTACCTTTGGTTAACAGCCTGAGCCCTGGACTCTTCCCTCCCACTCCGCCCTCACCTCAAACCATTACATTTACCCTGGCTCCGTGAAAATTTTGAGGACGAAATACTTTTTTTCTTTGAGTAATTTTCCCTGCATCCAGCTGTAGTTGTCAGAAATTAAAATTCTGAATCTCTAAGTTCCAAGGACATGATAAAACCAATTAAAGAGGTGTGAACTATGTTTAATTAGATCTCTTTTGTTAAAAATCAATGGAAAAGGTAAAGCATCCTTAAACTACTCTTATTAAACCTTTGGCCTTTCTGAAGAGACTTTGATTGCTATAGCCAAGCGGCTGAATTATACTCTGGGATACGGGACAGAGATGATTCAGTATTGAAGTTGCAGCATAAACACCAAAACTTCCCAGTTTTAGTGGTTAAAGTTTGGGCAGGGGAGAAACCAGTGTGGCATGTAATTCAACAGCTTGTTTTGACTTTTAAAAAATTTCCAAGTCAAAATGTCATTTGTTTGCCCCTGTATGAGGTACTTTTCCTGCTGGAACTTTGGGAGCACTTGCCTTTCTGTGTGTGTGTGTGTGTGTGTGTGTGTGTGTGTGTGTGTAAAAATGCATCAACTGCATTAGCAGTCATTTTTCTGTCCCCACATCGACCATCCATTTCTGTGAGCGAAATTCCCCTGGCAAGATGAGGAGACGGTTTCTCAAATGTCTGGAACCTGAATACTTCACTCACTAGCATGTTAGACATAGTAATCAACAGGTGTCAATGGATTCTGGAACTGCTGTTTGTAAAGTGTTGTCTTAGCTTCATTGTTGATGGCAAGAAAGGCATCTTTATTCATCTTTGATTCACTTTAGTAGCCAATAATCGTCATTTTTTAACTGGCTGCTATGTACTTACCGTATGTCTTTACACACATTATCACCAATCCTTTCACTAACTCTTTTCATGTCTCAATGAACCACATCAAAAAAGAATAGCGTATGTTTGCACCAAATTATTCTCTCTGTAGTAAGAGATTGCTTTACTACCAAAGCTGAGAAGAAAGCTATTTTTAATGTAAAATTTAAATAATTGTATAGCCATCAAAGCAAGATTAGATTTTATGAAAGACATTTTGGTACAAGTAGATATCATTCTCACTAATATTTAGATATTATCAATTCCTGGCTCTCTTTCTAGACCATGTAGAAGTGGTCTTCTAATGCTTTCTTAGAATAAACAGTCCTTCGAGTCATGTATATGGCTCTTGCTCTAAGGCTTCAGCCAGTAGAGAGAGCATCAACAACCCTTATAAGAGGCTTCTATTTAATCCTTATTTATGCTCTAAGAAGTCAGATCTATTACTATTGGCTTAAGCATCAGAGAAAAAGGCTCTTTTTGCTCTTTCATTGTCTCTTCTTTACCATATAGGAGGGCACAAAAAGAGGAGAGAGCTTTCAAAGCCGAAAAGTCATTTTCTAGTTATTATTTCTTATAACAATTACCTTATAAAATTTCTCTAACCTCAGAACTCTTGAAATCTGTATATTATCTTTAAAAAATATTTGAATAGAACGTAAGAATAAAATTCTATTTTTAGTACAAAATGTAATATAAGTTCATTGCAAAAAATTTAGAAAATGCAAATAAGCTTTATAAAGAGTAAAATAAAATAATGTATAACCCTTCCACTTAGGAAAAATCGGTTAAAATTTTACTCCTTCTAAAGTTTTTACTAATGAATCATGCTATGCTTTCTTTTTAAAAAATGTATTCATATTCTATATGCTATTTAGAAGTGATTAAAATAAGAAAAATATATTTAATATTTACCTTCATTATTTCATTTCCAGCCTCTTTATTTTGTGTGTGTGTGTTTGGATCCTAATTTTGATAGCATCCTTCTGCCTGAAGAACTTCCTGTAACATTTCTCATAGCACAGGTCTGTTGACAATAAATTTTAAGCTTTTGTTTGTCCGAAGGTCTTTATTTTACCTTCATTTTTTTTTTTTTTTTTTTTTTTTTGTGAGGAAGGTCAGCCCTGAGCTAACATCCATGCTAATCCTCCTCTTCTTTTGCTGAGGAAGACCGGCTCTGAGCTAACATCTATTGCCAATCCTCCTTCTTTTTTTTACCCCCCAAAGCCCCAGCAGATAGTTCTATGTCATAGTTGCACATCCTTCTAGTTGCTGTGTGTGGGACACGGCCTCAGCATGGCCAGACAAGCGGTGCGTTGGTGCGTGCCTGGGACCTGAACCCGGGCCGCCAGTAGCGGAGTGCGCGCACTTAACCCCTAAGCCACGGGGCCGGCCCTACCTTCATTTTTGAGAAGTATTTTTACTGGACATAAAATTCTGGATTGGCAGGTTTTTTTCTTCTGGTCTTAAAGGGCATCAATACCTTGTCTGATGTCTTGCATAGTTTCTCAGAAGTCTGCTGTAATTCTTATCATTATTCCTCTGCATGAAATGTTTCTTTTTGCTCACTGCTTTCAGGGTTTTTTATTTTCTTTTTTTGAATTATTTTATTGAGGTCACATTGGTTTATAACACTGTGTAAATTGCAGGTGTACATTATTATATTTCAGTTTCTGTATAGACCACCAAAAGTCTAGTTTCTATCTGTCACCATACGTATGTGCCCATTTACCCCTTTGCTCTCCCTCCACCCCCTTCCCCTCTGGTGACCACAAATCTATTCTCCTCAGTATATGGACTACTTCATGAATTTGCGTGTCATCCTTGTGCAGGGGCCATACTAATCTTCTCTGTATTGTTCCAATTTTAGTATACATGCTGCAGAAGTGAGCACTCAAGATTTTTTCTTGTTTCTGGTTTTCAGCAGTGTGACTCTGACGTGTCTACGTTTGGTTTTTTTTGGAGGGAAGGAGTTATCCTGCTTGAGAGTCTTTGGGCTTCTTGGATCTGTGACTTGTTGTCTTTCATTAATTTTGGAAAATTCTTGGTCATGAACTCTTCAAATTATTTTTGGTCTTATTTTCTCTCTCTCTCTTCTTCTTCTGGGACTCAAATCACACATATATTATACCATTTAATATTGTTCCACAGCTCTTGGAAGAGCTGTTCTATTTAATTCACTCCTTTTTATCTTTATATTTCAGTTTGAATAATTTCTATTGACATATCTTCAAGTTCACTAATTCTTTCTTCAGCTATATCTGGTCTGCCAAGGAGCCCATCAAAGGAATTCTTTATCTCTGATACTGTTTTTTATGTACGGCATTTGCATTTTGATACTTTTATACTTTCTATCTCTGCTGAAATCTCCCATCTGTTCATGCATATTGCCCACCTTTTCCACTAGATTTAACATGTTAATTATAGTTATTTGTAAAGTCCCTGGTAGTTGCAACATCTGGGTCATCTTTGAGTCTGGTTCTATTAGTTGCGTTATCTGTTGACAATGTTTTTTTTTTTCTTGCATTTTTGTGTGACTCATAATTTTTAATTATATGCTGGACATCATGTCTAAAAGAACAGAGAGACTAAGGTAAGTATCATTTATGCTTGGGAGTGGGCACACCTATTTTTCTTTCAGGCCATTATTGTGTGTGGGTGGCAGATGGTGGAGCTTGAGTCAATGAATCAGGAGTTGAGTGGGGTCTGGGTTTTGTTGTTGCTATGGTTACCTTTAGTATACCACAGACTTCAGTGGATGGTTGCTGTTACCATGAGCTTAGAATGGAGCCTGGAATGCCAGAAGGGATTTCTAAGTATTTTATACTTTACCCTCAGCTTTCAGCTGTCCCTGCACACCTGCACCACACACTAGATTTCATTTTTTTTTTTTTTTTTTTTGTGAGGTGATCAGCCCTGTACTAACATCTGCCAATCCTCCTCTTGTTTTGCTGAGGAAGACTGGCCCTGGGCTAACATCCGTGCCCATCTTCCTCCACTTTATATGGCATGCCGCCACAGCATGGCTTGCCAAGCAGTGCGTCGGTGCACGCCCGAGATCCAAACCGGCGAACCCCGGGCTGCCTCAGTGGAGCACACGCACTTAACCACTTGTGCCACCGGGCTGGCCCCTAGATCTCTTTTTATGCTCTTGCTCCTACCCCAAAGGGGGAACTTCTATTGCTTGTTTCTCTCTTGTTGCTTGTTGTAGGGGTTTGGGTTTCTTTGTTGTCCTGGTCCTATATCAGTCTTAGGCAAGCCCTGTGTGCCTGAACCTTGGGGTTAAGGCTTTCTGAGCATTCCTGCCTCTTCCCAGCAGTAGGAGACCTCTGCTGTGGAGTAGTGCAGGATCCTGGGCACAAGCCAGGGGATAGAAGGTTTTTGTTTCTACCCCTCCCTCAGCAGCAATGGCTTTTTGACTGTGTCTTAGGGCGAGAGTTTCCTACCCTCTCAGAGACAAGCGGGTTTTGCTTCTATTCTTCTCCCAGAACCAATGGACTTTTGCCTGGTCCTAGAGGCCAGGGTTTTTTTTGCCTTCCCCTAGCAGCTTACGACTTTTGCAGAAGTCTCTGGGGAAGAAGGCAAGGCTTTGTGCTTGTCTCCCAGCAGCAGCTGGTCACCTCCTACATGTGTGTGCAGTGGAGGAGGCTCTCTCTAGTCTATTACTTTCCCTCTAAACTTTCTTGTGAACACCCAGGGGAGGTCTGTAGACAAGAGCTTAAGGGTGAGTGCAAAATCCCTTGTGTCTGAGGCTCTAAGCTATTCCATGTTGACACACTAGCCCACACCTAGCCTTTAAGCATTCGTTAGATTTCTTCTTATCTACTTATATGGTGGCCACCTCTTTCTCTTGTGCTCTGCCAAAAGTGAAGCAGCTCATGGATGGGCTTATCACTCTTTGGAATTCAATTTACTTGGTTGCCTTATGACCTCAACTCTCTGATGGGCTCAGGAAAAGTTGTTATTTAGTATATTACCCAGCTTTTTCTCATCGTTCAGATGGGAACAATGTTCTCTTATGACCTCCTACATCCTAACTAGGAGCAGAACCCTGCATAATCCGCAGTTTTCACTTAACAGAATACTGTGAAATCTTTCCAGTTTTAATGCCTGCTTAATGGTTCGTTGTGAGGATGTATCAATTTCATTGTGAGGATGTATCATAATTATTTCTGATGAACATTGAAGGATTTCCACCTCTTCTTTATTTTTTTTATTTTTATTTTTTAATTTTATTTATTTATTTTTTCCCCCAAAGCCCCAGTAGATAGTTGTATGTCATAGCTGCACATCCTTCTAGTTGCTGTATGTGGGACGCGGCCTCAGAATGGCAGGAGAAGCGGTGTGTTGGTGCGCGCTGGGGATCCGAACCCGGGCTGCCAGCAGCAGAGCGCACGCACCTAACTGCTAAGCCACGGGGCCGGCCCCCACCTCTTCTTTTAAATCACTGTAACAATGCTGTGATGAACAACTTTGTAGATAAATCTTTGACTATAGCTATGATACTTTCCTTTGGCTAAAAGCAGAATTCCTGAGTCAAATAATCTATAAAACTCTCAGCTTTTGATGCTCATTGTCATAACGAATTTCCAAATCTTTGATTAGTAGTGAAGCTAAATTTGTGTTCATATGTTTTTGGACATTTGCCTTTTAAAAGAGACTAACAGTTATTTTCCCCACAACTCTACATCTAGCATTGGCCAAAGAAAAAGACCATCTCTTCATCTCCCTCCTTTTTTGTTGAAGAGAAAGATCTGCCAGTGAGATGACAAAGCCCACTCTTCTATCCAGCATCCTCCTGCATCTCATGGAACAAGAAGGTGGAACAGTCACAAATGAATCTGATGTCTAAACAGGCAAATTAACACATGGGGCATGTTACATATTTCTTGTTCTTCCTCTCCCCAATGCTCTGAGCTGAGATATATTACTCCATAGGTAATACTAGTCATTTTAGTGCTGTTTTGCTTCGTGCCAGACTCTCCAGATACTGTCCAGCTACTCTCCAGATTTATCCAGCTGCTCTCCAGATTTATCCAGCTGCTGTTAAGCTAGAAAGAGAGTCATATACAAGAAGTTGTTTATACAAGAGGCGTCTGAAGCCACAAACGCATATATTTAAAGTAAGACATAGTCTAGTTAACTGGAAACAGATCCATTACTTACTGTCCAACTTGTAATTCTTGCCATGAAATGATTTGCAAGGTTAATGTCCTTGCAACAGCTATTTTATGAAAATTGTGAATGAGACTGAGTCCCTTCTTAAAATTGAATGAGTGTGATTCATACATATTTGTGAAATTCAAGTCTATTTTCTCTCTTACTGATGCAAACTGCTGATGGCAGTGTATTAGAGAGACCCCCTTGTCAGTTGACAGTTGAAGTGAAAATATTGTCTTAAGTAATGAATTTGTGGATAACTGTTCCATTACCCAAAATGGATATTTAGATTAGTCATGTACAGGCTGTCATGTCAGAGCTACCAGGGAGCTTTTCCTTTGACATAATTTACTCTAATTCCTTAGTCCCCATCTCACCATGTTATAGTCTATTGAATGTGTCATGGAATGATTAGGTTGAGAGAGATGAGGTTTTGTTATTGGCACAATTTACACAAGAGCACTGGAGAAATTAAACTTTTGCTGAACAAACCTGGGAAGAATTCTCAGCCATTTTCTCGATTCTTTGTTGGTACAAAGGATGTCCAGAGACAAAGAAGGGCTCTCAACCACAAGATGCTTTGTGAATTGTATCAAGGATACATTTTGAAAAGTAACCCTTCCTGGAGTGCATTGTGTGGCTTTGTTCTGTACTTATTGAAACCACTACAGGGCTGGCCCCGTGGCTTAGCGGTTAAGTGCTCGCGCTCCACTGCTCGCGGCCCGGGTTCGGATCCTGGGTGCGCACCGACACACTGCTTCTCCCGCCATGTTGAGGCTGCGTCCCACATACAGCAACTAGAAGGATGTGCAGCTATGACATACAACTATCTACTGGGGCTTTGGGGGAAAAATAAATAAATAAGTAAAAATTAAAAAAAAAAAAAAAAGAAACCACTACAAAAAGTGCTTCTTTGGCTGGCCCCATGGCTTAGTGGTTAAGTGCAGCGCACTCCGCTACTGGCGGCCCAGGTTCAGATCCCAGGCGCGCACTGATGCACTGCTTCTCCGGCCATGCTGAGGCCACCTCCCACGTACAGCAACTAGAAGGATGTGCAGCTATGACGTACAACTATCTACTGGGGCTTTGGGGGGAAAAAAAAAGGAGGAGGATTGGCAATAGATGTTAGCTCAGAGGCGGTCTTCCTCAGCAAAAAAAAGAGGAGGATTAGCATGGATGTTAGCTCAGGGCTGATCTTCCTCACAAAAAAAAAAAAAGTGCTTCTTGATGCCCTGTGCCCCTTTTATGTCCCTGGAGGTATTTTGAAGGTCAGAGAAGAGACACACAATAGTAAGACTTGATATTATGTAATGTAACATTCGTGACATTATATGTATTATATGTGTTGGTGACATTATGTAAAGCAACAGACAGGCATTCAAAAACCAAGCCATTTTTTTTAACTGTGTGAAGCATAGGCAGAATTATAGTCTATGTCAGCATTAGGTATTTATTTCTTCATTCATTCAGTTGACACAAAGAGGCAGCTATGGATATGTAAAATATCACCTTGGAATCAAAAGATCCTGCTTTTGCCATTCTTTGAGATTCCGTTTTGACACCCATAAAGTGGTGATAGGGGTGATATCTACCTTACTAAATTATTGGGTGAATAAATTAGTTAATGTATGCGAAAGTGTCCATCACATAGGAGATGTGCAATAAACATTTGTGTAATTAACTCCACACACAGCACTATATGGGAGCCATTCCATTTATGAAGATCCTAGGTTCTAAAAGCCTCTTCCTATGTCTATTTTTTCATGAGTACAAGGTGACTAAGAGAGGTTTAAACTACCAGTCTCCAGATGCATCCCCATACATAAAAACATAAGTGAGCCCTTCGAAGCTTTAAAACCAGGAATACTCTTTTCCTCCTTACATTCTGTTGAACATTTTCCCCCAAATGTGGGCCTCTTATGTCTGTGACACCTCATTTGCCGCCTCTCCAGCCATTTGTGTTTTGCTGACTTGGATGGGCCTGAACCCAGCAGCCTGGAACTTACAGACCCACCCTTGCCTTCCAGCAGACTCATTGGCTGCTCTTCACCATGCCTAGGCTAAGTTCACTCATCAACTCCTGGCCTTCACCAGAATGAACAAAGTTTAGGCCAAGGGACACCGTTTATTGCTGCTAACATTTAGCCACAACCTCAAAAAGTTGCCTTTTTCATTTCACTAATGCCTGTTCCTTTCTAGTTGATCATTATATTCGGTCTTTGGCCTTAAGAACTCTTCCTGCTGAGCCATGAGCATCCTGCAACATTTGGCATTCTCTCACCACTTTCAGTTTTGGAAAATTATTTCTACTTTTGTTTCCATCAAAATTGTGTGATTCTTTTTTGCAGCATTTGAAAGATACTCACTACTTTGACCCTTTTCTGAACATCAGGGACATCATCAGTTTGAAAATATCTCAGAACTGAGCATGATCCCAGCGAACACACCCCTGACTAACAAACAGTGTGTGGCAGAATGATTGCTTGTGGCTGCTGGTACCATCTGCTGGTGATGGGCAGAGGGGATGTCCTTTCCACCTCACTTTATTCATACCTGTGAACTTCCTTAAATGGGAAAGTTGTAGGTAGAAGCATTTCTGTACTAAGGAGTATAGAAGATATAAAGGGAAGAAAAGAGATAGTCCTTGCTTTTATTAATCTTATAATTTAATTGGGAATAAAAGGCACATACTCATAAAATAGCCAGAGACCTTCAAGTCCATATATGAACATAATACCATACTAGGTGATTATATTAAGAGCGGAGGGAATTCACAGTAAAGGAGAGAAGGGAACAGAAGGAGGTCCTTGCAGAAGTCTGCATGGAAGTGATGGTTCTTTATGACTGACAGAGGGCCTTCTCCTGATACCCTCATTCTCCAGGAACAGAGTCTATCCCTTTTCCCTTTGTTATAACTTTGTTTGCATCCTTCAGTAAATGTTAGTTTTCTAAATGTAGATCTTACATGTTTCTTGTTCGGCATATTCCTAGACATTC
Source organism: Diceros bicornis minor (assembly GCF_020826845.1). Classification (NCBI taxonomy): domain Eukaryota; kingdom Metazoa; phylum Chordata; class Mammalia; order Perissodactyla; family Rhinocerotidae; genus Diceros; species Diceros bicornis. Next base: position 67,346,624 of record NC_080747.1, on the reverse strand, counting down.
TATAATTTTTGTTGTTATTGTTAATAGGAATTGCTGGATTTTTATCCTAGTGGGAGGGACAGGGAGTGGATGCCCAGACACTTAATCTTACTTCCTTACATACCCCAGGTGAGCAGCAGGAACTGTCAAGTTGCCCAGACTTTTTGCAAAATGCCACTGGGCGCCACGCCTGGGAGGAAGTCATCGAGGTTGTTGCCCAAAGGCATGCTGGCAGGAGGCAGAGGGCTCCCACCTAGAACCGCCATTGAGATGGCTTAAAAATTAATCAGCCTTAGAAATGAAAAGTTCACCATCTTCCCTCCTCACTTCCTTAAAGAAATGCTCTCATGGATTCAGAAAATTAAAAAACGAATGAATGAATGAGAGCATAGGCTAATGCTCCCTTCCTGGGGAAAGTACCTCATTGCAAAGGGTCTCCTAAGAGTCAAATTCTAAAATAGTGAAATTACAAAGATTAAAAGGGATGAATTCCCAGTGAAAGAGAGACCAAAGAAATGACTGTCAGCCCATCGGCTGAGGAAATCCATGTCAGAAGTCATCTCCCTGTCCAAGTCACTTACTTCTCCTCACACTGCCTATTTTCATATAAAACAATAACAAATCTGTCACACAGATACGAAGAATCTTAGTGTTCAGATAACATGATTTGTCAAAACAAGCTCATTGACTCAGCTGAAGTGTGCTATCTCCTCTGACATTTGGCTTTCTCTTATAAACCTACTCTTGTCTTTCATTTTAAAGTCGAGAAAAACAATTACTCAGATGTTCTAACTATCAGGAGATTTACAGAAACCCCATATAGGTATATTCTTTTTTCAAGATAAATAAATAGGCTTTCAAATTCTGCACAACTAAGAACCTGGATTTTTAGGGTAATGAAAACTTCCATTTACAGACAGAGAGCCAGTGTTTGTTCTAATGGAGGGAGAAAGCCGCGCATCATATGTGACTGTAATAACAAAACTTTGGACGGAGCAAGGATGAGAGAGTAAGAGTCTTGGAATCCCAGGTGGTGGTGAGGGGATTTCTGGATCCTGAAGGCCAAGTGTTTCCAGAGAAAAAGGGGAATAGAAATTAGGGAAGACCCTCTACTGTGGGTGCCCAGACAGAGAGAGATTTGTAAAACGGTGATGTCTCTATTTATTATGCAAATGTAATTTTCTCCTCCGTGCTTTGTGCTCTTGCTCGTTATTATCTACAACAACCATCAGGAAATGGAAATAGGGGGAAAACTAAGATTAAAACCATTCAAATTTTGTATTGAAAGTTTGGGTCCAAGTTGTCTTGGCGGAAAGTATGATTGACATGAGGCCGGAGGTCCTTCTCTTCTAATCGCCAGCATCTAACATGTCCCGCCTCCTCCATTACTCAGGATAACTTGAGCTGACAGTGCCTCGCATATAAATAGGCAAAACATTTACTTTTAGGTGATTCCCCTCAGGACCTCATTCAGAATCTTTTTGCTCTGGAAATACAAAATTCTATTAAGCTCAGTTATCTTGTTTCAGCCTACATTTAATCTTAGAATAACAATAACAGCTTCCGGTAATTATTTTAAATTATCTCTGTAACATTCTTTATCAATCATATTGAATTCAGTGTATTGAGTATCTACTGGGCACCAGGCTTGTTCTCTGTACATGTAATTCTTCTCTCTCATGTCTTTACGCGTGATGGAATCTGAGACTCTGAGAAGTTGACACAGGAACATTTTGTAAATGGTGGAGCTGGAATTTAAGCAAACTCTGTCCTAGTCCAAAGCATATACTCTTTTTACTAAGCTATGTTGTAGTAATACTCATAGGGAATGTCATCTTCCTTCTTCCTCCGCTTCATCCTATTGCCTATGTACTTTGCTTGTCTGGTTTACGTTTATTGCAGTTCTGAGTTATTCAGAGTAAGACATTATGCTTACATGTGAGCCAGAGTCGTCTCCTGCTTCAAGCTTGTTCACGACTTCCCCTTGGGGAAAGTTACAGCCGTTCTCTCCCTGACCTGGCGTGCTCACTTTAGCTCCTGGTACTTCCCGCCTTGTACTGCGTTCTCTGGTCACGCCGTCCCCTCACACTCAGGCTGTTCTGTGACACTGTCTTTGCTGCTGCTCTTTCTCTGGCCTAGATCCTTGCTAGTCAAAGTGTGGTTCAGGACTAGCAGCATCAGTATCACCCGGAAGCTTGTTAGAAATGCAGGATTCAAGCCCCACCCCAGACTCCAAGTGATTCGGACGCACAGTGAGTGTTTGAAAAGCACTGACCTAGAATGTTCTTGTCATGTTTTTCACCTAAATGACTCTTACTCATTCTTCAAAACTCACCTCCAAGAAGCTGCAGTTCAAGGACCCTGTGGGTGGGAGGTCCGCAAGCATATAATGTTTATATGTGGTACAAGTAGCATATAAGCTTTTGCCTTTTAGGGGGTCTATGAGGTCCTCCCTCTTCTAACTGCATATCTGTGTGGGCAGATTTTCTTCATACACTTCAACCAAAACAGTATATTGCAACAGACTGACTGCAGGAGCAGATGTGTCAATGCAGCTGCTTCTCTTAAGCCAGACATTAAAGAAATGTGCAATTATGTAAAATGATGCCATTCTTCACATGAAAACTTTATTTTGTTTTGGAAAATATAGTTATTTTTCATAAAAATATGTTAGTTATGGGGCCAGCCCGATGGTGTAGCAGTTAAGTACGTGTGCTCCGCTGCTGGCGGCCTGGGTTCTGATCCTGGGCGCGCACCGACGCACCGCTTGTCAGGCCATGCTGTGGTGGTGTCCCACATAAAGTGGAGGAAGATCTGCATGGATGTTAGCTCAGGGCCAGTCTTCCTCAGCAAAAAAAGAGGAAGATTGGCATGGATGTTAGCTCAAGGCTGATCTTCCTCACACACACACAAAAAATGTTAGTTATGTTAACATGTAATAGGTTTGTTATTGTTATTTTAATGAATCAAATTAATATTTTTATAATATTAACACACACGTTTATATATTTTATATATAATATTTTATTTTATATATAATTTTATATTGTTAAAATATATTAACATTTAATATTTAATTGATTAATAAAACATTTCTTAGTTTTAATTTTCCTTATAGTAAATATTAAGAGATATAACCCACATAAACAAAAGCTCTTTGGAGTTCTCAATAATATTTAAAAAATGTCAAAGGGTCCTACGGCCAAAAAATTTGACATCCATTGTCCTAGGGTAGGCTAAAAGTGCCCCTCCTCAGCAGGTCTATAGAATCATGGGCATATCTCGCTGTTATGCTTATCATGTTATATTAAAATGATTCACTTGTATATCTCTCTCATTAGACCATAAGCTCCTTGAGGACTGTGACTATTCCCTGTTCATCTCTCTATTTACTGAGACTTATGAAACACCTAACACCCCCAAAAATACTTTTGGAACTGAAGAGTATGTTTACTCTTCAGTCTATAGAGAGTCCTACACAATCTACATCTGAGAACCAGCTTTAGGGGTGATGGTCTGTGTATGATGATCTACCCCTCAGTTGCTGAAATAAGTAGCACATAGACACCACCACCAGCAGTGGTGGAGTTCCACTCCCTCAAAGCATGTTTCAGCAGCCTGGAGCTCTACCTCCCAGGGTGAGGTGGGGAAGTTCCATGAACATACTGCCCATTCATGCACAGTCTTATCACACCAGTGGTAACCTTCTCCAGTACTCATGGTGCCTCTGACCCTCAAAGGTACCATGAGGGGACTACAAAAACATAGATGGTGGGGCCGGCCTGGTGGCGCAAGTGGTTAAGTGCGTGTGCTCCACTTCGGTGGCCCAGGGTTCGCAGGTTCGGATCCCAGGCGCGCACCAACGCACCGCTTGTCAAGCCATGCTGTGGCGGCATCCCATATAAAGTGGAGGAAGATGGGCACAAATGTTATCTCAGGGCCAATCTTCCTCCGTAAGAAGACAAAAAAAACATAGGTGGTGCAACAAGGGACCCATTTGGCCGGGTCTGCTGGGAACTGACCTTGGCCAACTCCAGTGTGAAATGAGAAGAAAAACGATGGGTCTTCTCTACAGTAGAATTCCATGTCAGACCAAATTCTACCACAGTTAGCAATTAGGGACAAAAACAGCCAGGCAATGCATCTGTAAGCTTGATGAAGCCCTGCCTCCTGCCCTTTTGGACACCCCAACAAGCCCCTTGCATGGAGGGCATGATGTGGTAGTATCACCTTCTTGTGAGAATCCTGCAACTGAATTCTGTCAGTCGTTGGGCACAGGATGGATCAAAGCCTTAGTTGATGCCCCTCGGAGGAATATATGCTGCTGGGAGGGACCTGTATAGTATTTCTAGCCAATCCACATATTATGACCACTTATTTTACCAGTGAAAAATTCATTTCCCTTATCCTAATTACAAACTCTTTAGGGGTGATTGAAGATAATAATGTTTGAAGCCAGGGGCCAGCCGGTGGCGTAGTGATGGAGTTTGGCAGCCTCGGTTCATGGGTTTGGATCCCGGGTGCAGACCTACACCACTCGTCAAGACATGCTGTGGTGGTGACCCACATACAAAGTAGAGGAGAGATTGGTGTGGATGTTAGTTCAGGGCCAGTCTTCCTCAAGCAAAAAGAGGGAGATTGCAGCAGAGCTCAGGGTCAATCTCCCTCACCAAAAAATAAATAAATAAATAATAGTTGAAGCCTGTAACAGACCTCTGGGTTATGAACTGATTAGAGTTTGTCAAATGCTAGCTAAGCGTGCCTGAAGTGTGGGTTCCTGATTAGGGTACTTCAGATGTTAATGAACTGCCGCCAGGGTGAAGAATAAAACCCACACACACACACACACCATCTCACACTGTTTATACCTAAGCATCTTCAAGTAAATCACAGGTAGTATAACAATATTACTAAGTTCAAATACACATAGTGCAGTGAGAACTAAATACAGTAGGGTCTCACCTATCTGAAACTCAGCTATCCAATAATTTCATTTAACTGGAATAAAACCAAGAACCTGTAAATAAACAGAGAACCATCATAGTAGATACTCAGTGCCAGATTCACATTATTTCATAGAATTCTCTAAACTCCAAAATTCATGTTCCACCCTCTACCTCTCTAGAAAGAGATCTTTGAATAAATGTCACAATCCTAATAATTTTGCATTTTTGGTCTCAGCACAGGAGAACCCCTTCAGCTTTCACCCAGAGCCTGTGTGTTCTTTATTTGCACACAAATTGAACAAATTTTGCTTTCTCATTTTCAAATCCTTCGCAGATTAAGAGAAACAAGTTAGAAAGGGACAGAGAAGCTATTGCAGGTGGAAACGCTGGCAAACAGAAGTGACAGTTTATCAGTGAGAGCATACCTGAAAAAAGGGAGGGATCAGCAAGATTTAATAAGTAAATAGAAGAACTCAGTTCTTATAATGACTGAGTCATAATGACTCAGTTAGTCAAGACCAAGAGCTCTTCACACCTCAACAGACTCTGCAGGCAAAACACAGAGCACCCACAGATGTTTCTCAAGCTCACTCTTGTTGTATCAGTCACTCTTAGGCACCGCTCTGGACTGTGTGAACCTCCCCTGTCCTGGGGCCTTTGGCCTCTTGCTCTGCGGAGCTCTCTGAGCACTCCAACTGGCTTCGGGTAGGTTCATCCTGACAGCGCCCTCCTCATGCCTGCACTGTCTCCTCCTCACTCCTCTTGCCTTGGGACGTCTCTGTTGGTGCTGGAGCCTATAACACCTCTCAACACCCATGTGCACAATCCAGAAGTTTGTGTGTGGTGGAGGGGGTGGTGAGGGCAAGAGGAGGAGGAAGCTGGTAGATACATTCTTCCCCCATCCTCCTCCCAGAGGAAATGTTCCAAGGCTCAATTGTTCATATGGCCTCTTGGAAGATGGTCCCACCAGGTTGAGATATTAAGCAGTGGCCAGCTCAGTAACACGCTCTCATATGGGCTCCCCCACCTTCCCTGCCTCCCACATTCTGTTTCCCTAGGGCTGAGCCCCGTTTATAAAATAGTAGCATGTAAGGCTTCCTATAGTAGCATATAAATATATAAGGCTTTTGCCTTAAGCCCTGCCATCTGAGAAATTCGGGCTAAGACACTTATCGACATCAAGGAAGGTCAAGTTTTGTTCCATAAACTCTGATTAAGAAGGCAAAAAAATGGGTAATGATTTCCACATACAATTAAAAAAAAAGTGTAATTGAACATGTGTATCCTCAGCTAGCAGGAAACTCAGCTATCTAAAACGGTTGTCGTCTTGAGTGTTTACAGCATACTTGTACTGAAGGAATGTTGAATAATGCAATAACCAAAGTTGAGAGAAGATTCTCAGGGTAGGCTTTCTGGGGGAAATCAATTTTGAGTTGAGTTTTGAAGGCCGGGGAGCTTTGGAAGGACGGTGCAGCTTGATTTTAGGAACGCAACCCATGGGCTAGAAAGCACATTGTGCACAAGGGTCATGCCTTTGACACGCAAAATGAAGAAACCACACTCTATCAGCCTGTTCTTTTTTGCCCTCAACAAGAAAAATAGTCAGCCTACCTGATCAATTCAGCTGCAGCAGTTGGTATTGATCATGAAGGTGGCTGAAATGACTTCACTGGCTCCTTTCCTGCAGAGACTGGCTGCTGGGGAGTAGCTTATCGCTGATAGAGTTTGGGAATTAAACTTGCTCCCTCGGGTGGGGTGGAGAGTTGAACTCTGTCAGTTGGTGATTGTCCATTCAGCACAAGATCCACATATAAGTATGCTAGAATGAACAAGGGAGTGTGCACATTCACGCTCACACACACACACACACGTGCACACTGCTATCTGGTGTCACTGTAATTCTTTTAAAAATTTTACTGCCAAAGGAAAAGAAATAAAAGATATCCAGATTGGCAAGGAAGAAGTGAAACTCTCGCTGTTTGCAGACGACATGATTTTATATATAGAAAACCCTAAAGAATCCATCAGAAAACTATTAGAAATAATCAACAACTACAGCAAAGTTCCAGGGTACAAAATCAACTTACAAAAATCAGTTGCATTTCTATACTCTAATAATGAACTAGCAGAAAGAGAGCTCAAGACTACAATCCCATTTACAATTGCAACGAAAAGAATAAAATATCTAGGAATAAATTTAACCAAGGAGGTGAAAGACCTATACAATGAAAACTATAAGACATTATTGAAAGACATTGATGATGACATAAAGAAATGGAATGATATTCCATGCACATGGATTGGAAGAATAAACATAGCAAAAATGTCCATACTATCTAAAGCAATCTACAGATTCAATGCAATCCCAATCAGAATCCTAATGACATTCTTCATGGAAATAGAACAAAGAATCCTAAAATTCGTATGGGGCAACAAAAGACCCCGAATAGCTAAAGCAATCCTGAGGAAAAAGAACAAAGCTGGAAGGGCTGGCCTCATGATGTAGTGATTGAGTTTGGTGCATTCTGCTTCGGGGGCCCAGGTTTGTGAGTTTGGATCCCGGGCTTGGACCTACACCACTCATCAGCCATGCTGTGGCAGCAACCCACATATAAAGTAGAGGAGAATTGGCACAGATGTTGGGTTGGGGCTAATCTTCCTCAAGAAAAAAAAAAAAGGAAGATAGGCAACAGATGTTAGCTCAGAGCTAATCTTCCTCAGCAAAAAAAAAAAAAAAAGAGCAAGGCTGAAGACATCACAATCCCTGATTTCAAAATATACTACAAAGGTATAGTAATCAAAACATCATGGTACCAGTACAAAAACAGGCACACAGATCAGTGGAACAGAATTGAGAGCCCAGAAATAAAACCACACATCTACGGACAGCTAATCTTTGACAAAGGAGCCAAGAACATACAATGGAGAAAGGAAAGTCTCTTCAATAAATGGTGTTGGGAAAACTGGACAGCCACATGAAAGTAGACCATTATTTTTCGCCATACACAAAAATTAACTCAAAATGGATTAAAGACTTGAAGGTAAGACATGAAACCATAAAACTCCTAGAAGAAAGTATATGCAGTACACTCTTTGACATTGGTCTTAGCAGCATCTTTTCAAGTACCATGTCTACTCAGGCAAGGGAAACAAAAGAAAAAATAAATAAGTGGGACTATATCAGACTAAAGAGCTTTCTCAGGGCAAAGGAAACCAGGAACAAAACGAAAAGACAACCCACTAATTGGGATAAAATATTTGCAAATTATACATCCAACAAAGGGTTAATTTCCAAAATATATAAAGAACTCATACAACTCAACAACAAAAAACAAACAACCTGATCAAAAAATGGGCAAAGGATGTGAACAGACTCTTCCAAAGAAGATATGCAGATGGCCAACAGGCACATGAAAAGATGTTCAGCATCACTAATCGTTAGGGAAATGCAAATCAAAACTACAAGGAGATATCACCTTATACCTGTCAGAATAGCTGTAATTACCAACACAAAAAATAACAAATGTTGGTGAGGGTGTGGAGAAAAGGGGATCCTCATACACTGCTGGTGGGAATGCCAACTGGTGCAGCCACTATGGAAAACAGTATGGAGATTTCTCAAAAAATTAAAAATAGAAATACAATACTACTCAGCTATTCCACTAGTGGGTACTTATCCAAAGAACTTGAAATCAACAATTCAAAGAGACTAGGGCCGGCCCCGTGGCTTAGCGGTTGAGTGCGCGCGCTCCGCTGCTGGCGGCCCGGGTTTGGGTCCGGGGTGCGCACCGGCGCACCGCTTCTCTGGCCGTGCTGGGGCCGTGTCCCACATACAGCAACTAGAAGGATGTGCAGCTATGACATACAACTATCTACTGGGGCTTTGGGGAAAAAAAGAAATAAATAAAATTAAAAAAAAAACAACAATTCAAAGAGACTTATTCACCCCTATGTTCGTTGCAGCATTATTCACAACAGTTAAGATGTGGAAGCAACCCAAGTGCCCATCAACTGATGAATGGATAAAGGAGATGTGGTATATATATATACAGTAGACTCTTCGCCATAAAAAAAGATAAAATTTTCCCATTTGCAAAACATGGATGGGCCTTGAGGGTATTATATTAAGCAAAATAAGCCAGACAGTGAAAGACAAACACTGCATGATTTCACTCACATGTGGAAGATAAATAAATGCAAGGATGAAGAGAACAGATTAGTGGTTACCAGAGAAGAAAGGGGTTAGGGGGTGGGCACAAGGGATAAAGGGGCACATATATATGGTGACAGATAATAATGTACAAGTGAAATCTCACAATGTTATAAACTATTATGACTCCAATAAAATTAAAAAAAATTTTTTTACTGCCAAAAAAGTAGAGTGGACAATCTCATTCTTAAAAGGACTACTCTTTAAATTGAATTAAATTTTCTTACTTAAATCTTAGGCCAGATCCCAAAGTAAACAAAGAAAACCTAAGTGAAAAAACAACATTGGGGCCGGCTCCCTGGCTTAGTGATTCAAGTTCTGTACGCTCCTCTTCGGTGGCCTGGATTCTCAGGTTTGGATCCCAGGGGCGGACCTATACCACTTGTCAGCCATGCTCTGGCGGCAACCCACGTACAAAATAGAGGAAGACTGGTATGGATGTTAGCTCAGGGCAAATCTTCCTTACCGAAAAAAAAAAAAATCAAAGAAAAAAATAGTTGCCTGGCAAATGTACTGAGCTGTCATTCTGTTGGGAATTGTACATCTCTTTGAGATTTTGATAAAAGCTCTGGACTTTGAACCCCAGAAAAATGGAAAAACACAAAAGAGTTTGCATACGATTTCATGGGTCTTGGGTTAAGAAAAGCGGTTATGTTTTCTCAGCGTATCTCTGATAGCAAGGGTAGAAGGGGAATGTAGTTTTAAGGGTGAGAGAAAGTGGAAAGGAAGCAACTTTGCTTAAAAAATTATTTTGTAAATGATTTTAATTGTTCATTTTAGTCATCCTGTTCTACATACCATCAGGAGTTAGTCTGTTGTTCGCATAGCTTATTGAGAATAATTGACATCTAATCAGGAAGGGAGGGAGGAAGGACAGAGAAAGACAGAGAACCGTAGAGAGAGACCCAGAATGACATCCCGTCTAATCACCTTCAGTTTCTACTGCGAGGACTAGAGAAGCTCTAAGTATCAAACACTTACAAGGGTGAACTGACCTAATTGCTTTTGCCAAAGACAGATCAGTCCCCACGCTCCGTTCCTCCTAGTGCAGGTCAGCAATTCAGTTGCCTGCTGGGCACTTACTATGTTAAGGGGCATTTTGTGTTCAAGGACTGCAGGTGGCATGAATTGGATCAAGATGAATCTTGCCCTCAAAGAACTTGCCATCTACTTACTATGATGGAATCAAAGCTTTGAAAAAGGCAAAAGCCTTTTAACCTTGCTTACTGGGTCTTAGCAATCAGCATGACTGGGTATTTTCTTTAAGCACTTCATTGTAAATGACGCAAGAATAATGCTCTTTGTGTTGAAATTCTGAAATGACTGTGTTTATCTTTTGAACCACTGCTTAGTGAATTAATGCAAGCTGTTTGTACAAAGACAAATTAAGTTCAAGTGAATGGATGCAACTGAGCAATTCAGACTTCAAAAGCAAATAAAGCTGAAGGCAGAGAGAAAATAAGTCGTTTTCCCACTGCATTGCAAGGTTCCAAAGGAGATGCTTTCATGGCTAGCCCTTTGCCATCTCTGCTTCCTCTGTGGGGGAGGAGAGGCATCCAGAAGATGAAGATTATGCATCTAGATAGTCCAATTAAAAGAATTTCTTCTACGGGAATGCTTATTATGAAGTAACACAGGGGAAGTGATGTCAAGACTAACTGAGGGTCAAAGCCAGATCTGGAGAGATTAAGACTTTCAGAGAATGCTTCAAATGCAGCAATCGTGGACACTTTAAAGACACTGCAACAAGGGAGAGACAAAATCAAGAGCCCAGCGGCAAAGCCCGTTTTCAACTTAAACAATTCAGAGTCTGGAACATTTGCTGAAAAACTCCAAAGAGTCACGCTGTCAGTGGGCCTCCTTCTTCAGATGTGCATCCAAACGAATCACATATCTCACTTCCTTGTGGGCCCCGATGCCAGAGGGGACAAAGGAAGGGGGAGAGAATGTTCCATCCATTTACAAACTGCCAGGGCGTATCATCTGTCCTCTAAATAAATGTTTAGTAAGCAGCCAAATGATTTTGCCTGGTCCTCTACTAGATGCAAAAATTGTTGGGAAAATGAATTTCTGGCTAGACTTTAAGTGAAATCACGAAATCAAATATGTTTAATGAAGATGCCGTGACAGCTCATCGCTCATCGTTACGATACATTTGTGGGGCTGTGATTTCTCCCTCATCCGTTGTGGTGTTTGCTTCCTTCCACGTTTCCTCAGGCTGGCCCCCTCGTGGAAGTCGGCAGGTCATTTCCCCTCCCTTCATACTCTAATAGATTTCACTCTCAAGGTCTCACACACCACCAGCTCTGGACTGTGGCACCTAGGGGTACTCAAGCAACAGGAAATGCTTGCAGACAGAACAGCAATCCCTCTTTCATCTAAAGAAAAATGAGAGTTTTAAGAGGGTTATCATACTCAGATTTGAAAAAAAAATAGGAAATTCCAAATCCTTTCTTCTCCATAGAACAAATTTTTTATCTCAATGCTATTTTTAATGTTTCCTTTCTCTTTATTGTGATCCTGTTTATTGGAATAAAGATAGTCTTCAAAGCATTGAAAAAGTTGAAAGGTTAGGGCTTATATCCATATGTGTGTGCTGTAGCCGAAGCTCACTTGGACTGGGGCATTGTGGTGTGTGATGGATCTGATTGTGTGGAAAATGGACTTCTTATCTTGAGGTAAATGCTAAAAAACATCTTCCCACTGTGGTACCGGTGTGGTGAGGAATTGTGAGGTGGTGGGAATGGAAGGGTTTCCAGCATGTGTTGTGGGTATGTTCTTATAAGCTGTCACCTTAAACTACAGAAAGCTGCTCCAGAATCACCTGTGAGGTGGGCTTGAGGGCTTTGGCTTTTGTGTGTTGGGCTTGAACATGTGGGTCTCTGGTTTCACATCTGTGGAGGAGAGCTGCTCTTCCTTGGGCCGTTCTTGGATTCTCACCAGCCCTTCTCTCTAGTCCTTACCCCTTTCTCTTTCTCCCTTGATGACTTTAGGAGTCTTCTCCAATCCCAGGTCTGATAAAGGGGGGTCTCCAATCCCAGAAAGACAGAGAGGAAGCCACTCACATTCCCAACCAAGACCAAACCTGTGAGAGTGGCTGTTAATCTTAAATAGTGCCAAAATTTTACCATATTTGGCAGCTCAGAGAATGATCTAGAAGCTCATGCTCAGAGATCATTCATTTGCTTCACAGTGAAACCTGTTGGAAGCTGGGAGTTGGGTCCTGATGAGCATAGATGTCTGTAATCAAGTTGTTGCCTTTAAGCCACAATCCTGCGTTGGCACCTATCCAAGAGATAAGCATCTAATGGAGAACCCAAAAGCAGGCTGCACATTTATTGTGTGGTTTGTGTTGTTTTTTGGAAACCTTGGCATTTTATCTCTCATATCCTACCCTACTGAGGTCACTGTAGTGTTTTTACTTTCCTGAGAGGCTGAGAATTCATGATTTACTAACCAAAGTGTCATCCATTTAATCGTTCCACAAATACTTAGGAGTGCCTGCTATGTGCGAGTCTCTGTGCTAGACTCTGGAGAGTCTGGCTTTCTGCTGGACACTGCCGGCCCAGCAGTATAACCATCTCATAGGATAGCTTACCCCAGAAGCTGGCTCTGAGATGGATATTACATTGTAGGAAGTTTACTGGGAAGTGTCCTTGGGGCCAACACCTGTGGAAGAAGGGATGGAAACAGGATTGGGCAAGGGAAGAATCTAGGTGTTGATCGGTCTCAGTGGAAGCCTTAGCCAATTCTATAGGGGGTCTCTGAAGCTCGGAAGACTCTTCAGAGTCATCATGAGTTGGGGCAATGGGACTAGGCCTGGACAATGGGCACCCCCTCCTATCAGTCAGTCACTGGACAGGGTTGTTAGGAGAGGGCATGACCCAGGGCAAGGAGGCTCCCTCTAGCAGAGGCAGCACTGCCAGCAACTGGGAGATTAAGTCCTCTAACACTGAGAGGAGATCTGGGTGGCACATCATAGTGTCCACTATGGTATACTAGGATGCTTTCAGCTACTCCACGGAAGATCTTGACCCAACTGGCTTGTACAAGATTAAGACATCAGGGATAAAGCCACTCTAGGATTGGTTAGTTCAATGGCTCAACACCATATTCAAGGACCTTCCCATCTTTCTTGTCTGTCAAACTAAGGGATCAGCTTTGTTTCTCAGCCTTCTTCCTGTCACAGTCACAAGATGGCTGTAGCAGGTCTGGGTGTCACTGTGAAAAAAGAGAAGCTATCTTGGCCTGTGTGTTCTTTCTATTGTCAAGGAAAATATTCTCTCACCTCTCTCTTTTTTTATTGGGGTAAAATATGTACAACATAATATTTATCATTTTAACCATTCATAAGTGTACAATTCTGTGGCATTAAGTACATTCACAATGTTGTATAACCATCACCACTATCTATACCCAAAACTTTTTCGTCATTCCCACCCAAAACTCTGTACCCATTAAACAATAACTTCGCTTTCCCCTTCCCTCCAGCTCCTAGTAACTTCTGTTCTACTCTCTGTCTCTATGAGTTTGCCTATTCTAGGTACCTCATATAGGTGGAATCATAACAATATTTGTCCTTCTATGCCTGGTTTATTTTGCAAAGCATGTTTTCAAGTTCCATCTGTGTTGTAGCATATATCAAAAGTTCATTCCTTTTTATGGCTAAATAATATTCCATTGTATATATATACAACATTTGTTTATTCATATATTAATGGACACTTGGGTTGTTTCCACCTTTTGGCTGTTATGAATAATGTTTCTGTGAACATTGGTATATACGTATCTGTCCAAGTCTCTGCTTTCCATTTTTCTGAATATATGTCTAGGAGTGGAATTGCTGGATCATATGGTAATTCAATGTTTAACCATCTTCCTCTTTTTGGTGAGGAAGATTAGCCCTGAGCTAACATCTGTGCCCGTCTTCCTCTATTTTGTTTGTGGGACACCGCCACAGCATGGCTTGATGAGCAGTGCATAGGTCTGCACTGGGATCCAAGCCTGGGAACCCCTGGGCCACCAAAGCAGAGCGTGTGATCTTAACCACTACACCACCGGGCCGGCCCAATGTTTAACCTTTTGAGAAACTGCCAAACTATTTTCTGCAACAGCTACAGCATTTTACATTCCCACCAATGATGCATGAGGGTTCCAATTTCTCTACATCTTTACCAACACTTGTCATTTCCTTTTTAAAAAATTATAGCCATCATTTCCCTCATATCTTATTGGCCACTGTTGATCAATTCCTAAATTAATTATTGGCCAAGTGAATGAGATCACCATGGTTGCCTCAAACCAATCAGGCCCCATGCCCTGGGTTGGGTCCACATTCCCTAAAGGACATGGCTGCTAGGAAGACAATTGGATATCTGAACAAAATCAGGGCATTCCAGCAAGAAAGAAGGATGGGGGTGGCTTATAGGGAGGCCACCATCAATGTACAATGGAGAGGCTTTAAAAATATCAATGCCCAGACCAGAAATTCTGATTCAGTTGGGTTTAATTGGTCTGCAGTGGGTTCCCAACATCAGTCATTTTTAAATGTTCGCCCAATTGATTCTAATACGCAGTCAGGGTTGAGACCACTGATCTGGCAGGTGAGACTGCCCGCTAAGCCAGCAAGTATGAATACTGAGAGTTGAGAAGTACGACCTGCTACAGGAGCACCAGGGCACCTTGCCTGGTCCATGGGGACCAAGGAAATCCCCCAAGAGGGAGTGATGTTTAGACTGATATTTGGAAAAGTCAAGTCAGCCAAGCTGGGGAAGAGTGTCATAGACACAGGGGAAAGAGAAAAGGTGGTGCCTGAGGACTGGGAAGAAGTTTGGTCTAGCCAGAGTGTCCAAAGTGTCTACTTCTGACCTTGAGGTGACTATTTTTACTCAAATATGTGCAACTCATGGGGCAACAGCTAGATTAGACACTCCAATCCAGTTTACCTCTGGGTAAGTTTACCTCTCCCCTGTGACCTGCTCTTGGTAGGCTGAGTAAGCAACAGGTTATACTTAGAGGGAGCAGACAATTGGGTGTAAGAACTGAGTTTGAAGCCTGCCTATGCTCTGTACAACCAGTGTGGTCTTGGAGAAGTCCCATGACCTCCCTGGACTTCTGTAAATGTCCTACAAGGGTGAGGTTATAAAGATTACCTCTAGGGCTATTAGTGGAACTCAAATGAGAAAATGTATGTATGTGAGTAGCATATATTAATATGCTGATGAGTTCCAAATTTCTGTTCCCATCAGAACCTCTCTCTAGAGCACCTCTGAACTCCAGACCTGTATATTAAGCTTCCTACTTGACATCGCCCCTTGAATGTGTAGTGGGCATCTCCCACTTGACATGTCTGAGTCTGAGCTCCTCATATGCTGCACTGAACCAGCTCCCCTCCATTCTTCCTCATGTCAGCTAATGGCATTTCCATCCTTGGTGTTGTCCTTGACTCCCTCCTTTCTCTCCAACATCCAGTCTGTTAACAAGTCCTGACACTCTACTTTCAAAATATATCCGGAATTTCAGTTTCTCACCATCCACCACCACTCTCCTGGTTCAAGCCAATGTCCTCTCTTGACTGGATTCTTGCAGCAGCCTCCTAATTGCTCTCCTGGCTTCTGCCCTCCCTGCAGGCCATTCTCAACACAATACTCAGAGTGATCTAGTTAAGATGTAAGTCAGATCATGCCACTCCTTTACTCAAAACCTGCTCAAGGGTCCATCTCACTCAAAGTAAAGGTGGAATCCCTTATGATGACCTCTGAGACCTTCCATGACTTGGCCCACCATTATTCCCTTATCTCCTACAACTCCCCCCTTGTTCATCTGCTCCAGCCCCAACTTCCCTGGATGTGCCAGGAACACTCCTTCCTCAGGGCCTTTGTGCTTGTGGTTTCCTCTGCCTGGAATCCTCTGTCACATTTAGCCACATGGCTAACTTCTCACTTCCTTCAAGTCTTTTACTCAAAAGCTATAGTGTCAGTAAGGCCCTCCTTAGACGCCCTATTTAAAATTTCAGCACCTGCCCTTGACGTCATATTCTCCTTCTCTGCTTTATTTTTTTTCTTAGTCTTTACCACTGACATACTCTATATTTTGCTTATTTATATTGTGTATTAGCTGTCTTCCCTAGCAGAATATATATATATATAATCTCCCTACCAGAATCCCCCTGCTCCCCAATGACAGGGATTTTTGTCTGTTTTGTTCACTTTTTATCTCCAGGGCTAGGACAGTACCTGGCACATGGCAGGCACTCGATAAATTTGTTAATCCCACATTTTGCAGACGAGAAGCCTGAGGCTCAGTGTGATTAAATAACTAACTCGAGATCACACAGCTAGGAAGTGGCAGAGTTGGGTAGTTTAACGCTCTATGATGCTTTATGACGTAAAAAGCCCATTTGGCAAAAAGAGCAATATCAGTGGTCCCTCTCCAGCCTTCCTCCCTCCCACCAGTTCAAGAAAGGAAATCCTTTACATGACAGAGGATTAGGTGCAGGAGGCTCCGTGGAGTTGCTCTGTGGGCCCTTGGCCAGGGTGTTCAGGTTTCAGTGTTATTAAGCAAGGAAGCCAGGGAGCCATCTCAGCACTTTTGCTGAGGCAAGACGGCCAGTGGCTGTAATTAAATGGAGACCAGCTGCTCCAGGCGAATGGCGCGCAGGAGGAAGGGGTACTCTGCTGCACGGGAAGAGAGGCTGAGTCTGTTTGAAATGGTTGGGGAGAATTTTTACGCAGTCGTCAGCATCAAGACCCACCTCATTGGCAATCCCACCCAGACTCGCCATGCCTCCCTTAAAATTCCTTCCTCTCCCATCCATTCCATTGAACATACAAAGAGGAATCCTAGCAGAATACAGGAAGAGCAGTCAGAGAACAACCCTATCATTCTGTGAAAGCTTTGTTGGAATGAGGGCAACAATTTTTAAACAGTGTCTGTTTTTGAGGAAGAGGAAGTTTGGCTGGACGGTGGTTGTGCCAGGAGGTGAAGCCCAGGCCTTTCTCTCCTCCCACTTGGGGAGCCACTTTGCTGGCGCTCTCCCTCTGCAGGGACCCAGCCCCCTCGGGGAGTGTAGCTTCTAGAACCAGAGCCCAGGCAGGCTTCCCTGAACAATTCAGAGGGAAGAGGCTGGGGCAGAGTGTGAGTGAAAGCTGAGTCCTGCAGGCTGTGGTCAAACCAGACAAGGCAGATTCCATAGGGTTTGGGCAGAGCAAGGGCCCGGCCTCGCCCCGGGGGAACCGGCCTCGCCCCGGGGGAACCGTGGCACCTCTCTCAGCTGCGGGGCCCTCATTGCTGGAGTATGTCCATCCCGAGTCCACTGCGAGGAGGGAGAGAAGGCCTGTGACATGCTGAGCCTGGTGTCCGGCACAGCAAGTCCTCAGTACATGTGTTTTCTTTCTCCTTTTCAGGAGCAAAATGAGGGGCCAAGATAATGGCTCAGAACAGGACGAGGAGAGGCTCTTTTCACAGGTACTGGGTTGTAACCCAGAGAGTGGAGGAAGAGAAGCTTAAGTTGCAAAATGCCTGCTGTTGGCAATGTTCAGCTGCTTCTTTTCCTCCTCAGAGGTGCACACGAGGAGCAGCAGACCCTTGGCTCTGGGCACGTCTTCCATTTTCCCTTCGGAGCCCCTGCCTCTTCACACACTCACCACCAGTTCCCAGTTCCCAGGGCCAGTGCCTGTGGGCTTCACCCAGACTCCCTCTTCAGTTGATGCTTCCACCCCCCAGCTGCTGTCCTTTCTGGGAATTGCCCTTGCCCACATGGAACTGCCTTGCCCAAGACTTCATCCCTCCCAGGGGACACCCTGAGGCCAATGGCTGGATGATGTGGGATACCTTTCTGTTTGGGACAACTCTAAAGGGTCATCCAGCCCCAGAGCTTTCATTGGATCTGCTGAGACTCATTGTGGGTGAGCTTCTCCCTCAGCCCAGGCCTGCCTTCCTCCCTCCCTTCGGTATCTCTCAAGAGCGCTCTCCAAAAGCCTTCTGCGCCTGACTCTCGGCAGCCCAATCTGACTCTCGGGAGCCCAGTTGAAGATTACCAGTCCCTTTGACTGTTGTCTTTGCCTCTCCAACCACAGCCCATACATCTAACACCTACGTCTCAGGCACCCTCTTTCCCTTCTTGTATCCCAGTGCAGCCGTCTTGTATCCCAGTGCAGCCATCTTGTATCCCAACGACTGGAAAACAGATGCCAATGGGTTACTATGTTGTCCAATAAAACAATTATCATTATGGGAACTGACACTTATGCACAGCTAGCAATCTGCAAAACACACTTATATACATGATTTCATTTGAAAAGCAGAATAACCTGATAGTCTCTGAAGTGATTCTGCCTGGATTTGAATCTTGGTCCTACTACTTATTAGTCTAGTGACCTTGGCCCAGCAACATAATTTTTCTGCCGCTCAATTTCCCCATCTGCAAAATGAGGATAATAATAGTCTCTTGCTCTTAGAGTTTTTGTTAGAATTAAATGAGTCAGTACATGTAAAGGTCTCAGAGTAGTCATGACACATGGTAGCACATACTATACCCTTTTTTTCTTTTTTTTTGTGAGGAGGACCAGCCCTGGGCTAACATCCAACGCCAATCCTCCTCTTTTTTGCTGAGGAAGACAGGCCCTGGGCTGACATCCGTGCCCATCTTCCTCTACTTTATATGGGACGCCGCCGCAGCATGGCTTAATAAGCGGTGCGTTGGTGCGTGCCCGGGATCCGAACCGGTGAACCCCGGGCTGCTGCAGCGGAGCGCGTGCACTTAACTGCTTGCGCTACTGGGCCGGCCCCCCAAGCACATACTATACCTTAACAATTAGTATTTTGATCCTCACAGGAACCCTGTGAGGTATTATCATTACTACCTGTGTTGGACACCTCTTGTGCTCCGCGTCATATTCTTGGTCCACCTTTTGATTCTAGCTGTTGCTACAGCCACCGCTGGCACAGGTATAACCCAACAGCACCTTGCTCAGCTCTACTGCTTATTTCTTACTTCCTGCCCTGGCTTCTTTGCCACCTCAACCTGAGATGCCTGTGGAATTCACTCAGCCATTCTGAGCCAAGCAAACACGGAAGTGTGAGGGAGCTAATGTCCCATGTGGCATCCCTTGACCCAGGGGGAGTTGGAGCCAATGAGAAAATAGTCCCTTCTTTCATTCTTGAGAGGATAATTCTGAGGTATATTTTGTCCCATCAAGGTGTAAGTTCAGCTGCCCATAGCAGTGGGCGCCCTTGGCTTGGCTTTCCCTTCTTCCCTGTTTCACTTTTCTCCGTTGCCCACTCCTTGAGTTTCCTTGAGCCGCCTTCCCAAAATAAAATACCCACACACAGGCCCTTGCCTCACACTCTGCTTTTTGGGGAACCAGCTAACTGTGCACAAGAGGAGAGTGAAAGAATAAAAAGAGGCCTGTTCAACATCTAGAACCACATCTGGACTCGAGTCAAAGTCTTCCACCTCCCAACTCTC
Organism: Diceros bicornis minor; assembly: GCF_020826845.1. Lineage (NCBI taxonomy): Eukaryota > Metazoa > Chordata > Mammalia > Perissodactyla > Rhinocerotidae > Diceros > Diceros bicornis. The sequence continues at coordinate 67,327,021 of NC_080747.1, read as the reverse complement.
GTTCTCTCTCACTGTGCCATCTCCCAATTCATACATATGCATCTTAACAGAGGCCTTCTGGAAGCTTGATTAGCCAGTGGGAGGCCAGGGTGAAAATAGCTATGAACAGGTGGCTTTGGACACTTTCGTGTCACAGCCCCTCTCCTGTCCCTATATAGAGCTGGTCCTGCAAGGTCAGAGGGTGGATAACAGTGGTTCCACCTGATGGAAGGAAGCCCGGGGCAGGGACTGTGTGGGATTTGTGTCTATATCACCAGTACTCAGGGCCTGGCGTATAGTAGGCATGCAGTAAGTGTTTGCCGGATACACAGGTCCAGAAGTCAAACTATCAGTGGTTTCTTCTCTATGATTTTTTATGTGGCCTGTTCCTATATTTTTTATTTTTATGCTAATTTGGAATGTAATCTTTAATGGACAGAGAACATTTTTGAGAGGGGGTTGTTTACCTTTTTACCAAGCTAATAAGTTAGTACAGAATTGTGTGCTTGAAAATTATTCAAGAAATACTGAATATTTCTTGAAATTGTTCAAGAAACCCTGATTATCAGGTTGATTGATGAAAGAAATAGCTAGGAGCTGTCAAACTGGTGGCTTGTAGGACAAATGTAGCTCTAAGATACATGGGTTTCGCCAGCACAATGTTGATTATTTTATATTGAAATTCCTTTGAAATATGCTACAGGCCTTACCACTTCCTCTAGCATTCTACCTATCCTAATTCTTAAATTTATGTTACCTGCCTAGCCCTTGTAGGTATACGGATTTGTGACTCCTGCACAGAGTGACACACAACAGGGCACTCCTTCTACAGGAAGAGTTGAAGGAGCTGACCGGCACAATTCCTGACTTTTCCCGTAGCTTGCTCAGCCTATCCCCACTGCCATCAACAGGTGCCCAATGATAGCATAATATCCTGCCTTCCAGGTACTATAAGATCTCCGTGGTGCTCATGTGCTTTGTGGTCCCCACATTGGTGCCCTGGTGCGTCTGGGAAGAGAGTCTGTGGAATTCCTACTTCTTGGCCTCCATCCTCCGCTATACCATCTCACTCAATATCACCTGGCTGGTCAACAGTGCCGCCCACATGTATGGAAACCGGCCCTACGACAAGCACATCAGCCCTCGGCAGAACCCACTGGTCACTCTGGGCGCCATTGGTGAGTAGGGGTGTGAGAGCCAATGGGGAGAATGGCAGCTCTGATTTTCTTGGCTTCTCAATGGTTTTGTGGAATCTTGAAATAGAGGCGGTGGGGTAGAATGAACTTGGGCTTTGGGGTTAGAATTCTGGCTCTTGGACAAGTTAGGTAATCTCTCTGATTTATAGTTTTCTTATCTGTGAAATGAGAATAGCAATGCCTACTTCATAGGGATGTTGTAAGGATTAAGTAAGATACTATTAGTAAATTGCTTGGTACTGTGCCTGGAGCAGAGTAGGTGATCAATAATTAGTAGCTATTTATTTTTACCATGGAAATTTTCCAAAAGGAGGAGTAGCAGTTGACTTCTCTCTCAGACTGCCCTGACCACTCCAGCCTCAGCTGTCCAGTCATTTGGCTGACTGTAAGAAAAAGGCCTTCAAACAGAGAGATGGGAAGAAACAAGACCTTGGCGTCTCATGGTACCACAAAATGGTTAAGAGTGAGGCCTCTGGAGTCCGACAAGTTTGGTTGAGTCCTGATTCCTCCACTTACTCTCTGGGCAAGTTATCTGGCTCCTCCACACCTCATGTCCTCATCTGTAAAGGGGGGATAATAGTAACATTTGTCTCCTCCTGGGGTCATTGGAGGGTTAGATGAGTTGATACATAGCGTTTGCAGCACCATTTAGCATGAAATAAGCCATCAATGATGATGTTTTTATTACTAGCCATGTGGTCTTAGGCAAGTTACTTGTCCCTTCTGTGCATTTACATCCTCATTTTAAAATGAGGATAATAACAGCAACTAGCTCAGAGATGTGAGGATTATAGGAGTTAATACCCATCAAAGCACTTAGCCCTGGCTGGCACACAGTCAGTGATTAATAAATATTAGCTGTACTTTATAGAAGCAACTCAGTATTCTGAGGTAAGGGGAGCCTTGAGCACAGAGATCAAAGCCAGGAAGGAAAGTTCCTACTGTTAAGTAGAAATGGTCTCTGCATCACTCAGCAATGAATTTCTGCCACCACTTTATTAGGGTCATCCATTTATTAAGACCCTGGGGATCTTGCATTGACAAGAGCAATATAAGCAGGAATAAACACTAAATTTAGCTATGGGATAACTGAATAAGCAGAGAGAAAAGTGCCTTGGAAAACAGGAGGAAGAGTTGTCTGACTCTCCTATTTCTTTCTCCTCCTCTCACCCTTCATCTTCTAGAAGGACTATAATGAAGGGGGCCACATCCTGAGAGCAGACAGGAGAGGGGACAATATGGACTGTTACCATCTTATATAAGGATTGATGGGCCAAAAAACTCAAGGAGCGTGGTCATGACACAGCCCTGAAGAGCTGGGTATTTATTGGTTTTCAGTCTATCCAGGTCAACACTGGACTCCCAGTCAGTTTTCTTTTTTTGTTTTTTAAAGATCTCCTTTTTTTTTTTTAATTTTTATTTATTTATTTTTTTCCCTCCAAAGCCCCAGCGGATAGTTGTATGTCATAGCTACACATCCTTCTAGTTGCTGTATGTGGGACACGGCCTCAGCATGGCCGGAGAAGCGGTGCGTCGGTGCGCTCCCGGGATCCGAACCCGGGCCGCCAGCAGCGGAGCGCGCGCACTTAACCGCTAAGCCATGGGGCCGGCCCTCAGTTTTCTTCATAAAGTTTCTTGGAAGGGTCTTGTTACACCCAACTGTGCAGTAGATGGGGAATACATACAGAGTTCTTAGAACAGTGCCTGTTTCTGAAAATAGGAGAAAAACTTCTCTATAGTGTACTCTAGTCCATCTAAAAATGATGAAGGTAGAGGAGCAGAGTAGAGAAAACCTACATTAATAAGAAGATTGCAGACCACAGATTGATCCTTCTTATGTATTCATTGTAAAGCGGAATCCTTCAAATGTGGTCTCCAGCAACTCCACTCCTAGCTTTATACCCAAGAGAAATGAAAATGTATGTCCACACAAAAACTTGTATATGAATGCTCATAGCAACATTATTCATAATAGCTAAAAAGTGGAAATAATCCGAATGTCTATCAACTGATGAACGGATAAACACAATGGTATAAATACAATGGTATAGTAAATGGTGGTATATCCATATAATGGAATACTATTTGGCAATAAAAAGAAATGAAATACTAATACCTACTACAACCTTGAAAATATGCTGAGTGAAAGAAACCAGTCACATAGGACTACATATTATATGATTTCATTTATATGAAATGTTCAGAATAGGCAAATCTATAGAGGTTGTGTTAGTCAAGGTTCTCCAGAGAAACAGAAACAGTATATATATATATATATATATATATATATATGCTGTTACATATATATGTTCCTCATAATAAATCTCCATATATATATTATATATACAGAAAGAGTAGGATATGTTTATCTATATAAACATAGATGTATCCTAATGTTTCTGTATATAGACAGATTATAGATAGATATCCTACTCTTTCTATATGTATATATATAGGGAGAGAGATTTACTATGAGGAATTGGCTGATGCGATTATGGAGGCTGAGAAGCCCCACCATCTGCCTTCTGCAAGCTGGAGACCTGGGAAAGCCGGTAGTATAGTTAAATCCGAGTCCAAAGGCCTGAGAACCAGGGAGCCAATAGTGTAAGTTCCAGTCTGAAGGCAGGAGAAGATGGGATAGATGTCCCAGTTCAATCAGTGAGTCAGGAAAAAAGGGGCAAATTCCTCCTTCCTCCACCAATTGGCCCTTAATGGATTGGATAATGCCCACCCACACTGGGGAGGGCCAGCTACTTTACTGAGTCCACTGATTCAAATGCTAATCTCATCCAGAAACACCCTCACAGACACACCAGAATAATATTTACTCTGGGCACCCCTTGGTAAGTCAAGTTGGCACATAGAATTAACCATTGTAGACATAGAAAGTAGGGCTGGGAGGGATTGGGGGATGACAGCTAAGGGGTGTGGAGTTTCCTTTTAGGTAATGAAAATGTTGTAATTCATTGTGGTGATGGATGCACAACTCTGTAAATATACTAAAAGCCATTAACTTGTATACTTTAAATGGGTGAATTGCATGATAAGTGAGTTATATCTCAATAAAGCTGTTTTAAAAAATCAAATGGAAGAAGCCCTGAGACCCCTCCTGAAACACTTTAAAAAAAAAAAAAAAGAGTAAGGGAGGAAAGGCTTTTCACTGAGAGGGTAGAATAATATAAAAGTAGATTTTGGATATTTAAAGATCCAGCTCCTGAATTTACTCACCTATCTGAACGATTCTTGTTTATGTCTTCCAAGCTCTCCCAAGAAGTCTTCCTTTAATCACCCCAGTCTGCAGAGACTATTTTCCTTTTCTGAACATACATCAAAATGATGATCTGTTATCAGCCATTTAGCATTTAGCTTAAGAAGTACAGCTCTGAAGTCATGGTAGCATATCTACAATTCATCTGGGAAAATTAATCTTGTGACTTTATGCTGATTATTGTTATTTTTCTGTTCATATTTAGTTTGTCTAGCCAACTAAGTAAACACTTCCTAAGGGCAGGAACCAAGTCTTTTGCTCACCAGAGAGCCTGACACAGTGTCTTGCACATGGTAGACCCTCAATAAATGAGTGATTAAAAAACCTGTGCAGAGTGGTGGTGATTGGGTTATTTCAAGGTCACTCTGTCTTCCAGGTGAAGGCTTCCACAATTACCATCATACCTTTCCCTTTGACTACTCTGCAAGTGAATTTGGCCTAAATTTCAACCCAACCACCTGGTTCATTGACTTCATGTGCTGGCTGGGACTGGCCACTGACCGCAAACGGGCAACCAAGCCGATGATCGAGGCCCGGAAAGCCAGGACTGGAGATGGCAGCGCTTGAACCTGGATCCGCCATCCAATGTGTCTGCCGATGACACCTCGGTTCACGGCTTTTGTTACTACAGTTCTCTTGTTCATTGGATTGTGCAAGAGGGTAGAGGGTGGGGAGGGAATGGAATCTATGTGGTTTGGAAATTTTGTGTTTGTCTCAAAATAGCGTCAAGATACAACTCTCAATGAAAAAAATTTTTTAAAGTCAATGTAACTATGATTTAACATTAGTGCGTGGATATGTGATTTAATTGCTGTCACTACAGTATGTCAAACATACATAGTTGTGTGCTTGTACATGTTAACCCTAATAGGATGAAGGAATTTAATATTCTTTCAGTGCGATTCAGGAGAGCATCTGTTTTCTTTTCTACCAGTTAACGCAGCATTACTTTTAAACACAATCTGAAGGAGCAGAGAGGCAGGGTAGAAGACAAAAGAAGATCTAAGTAGTCACTACAGAATGTTTCTGTTTTGTAACTATTGAGTGTGTGTTTTTGTTGTTTTTTAAGTAAGAGAATTGAAAACTTTAAAAAATGAGAATACAGGAAATGGCTCTCTTATTTTTTTGCCCTGTTTACAGCTTGTTGATGCTCCACTGCCTTTGCTTCAAAAGACATCTGTTCAGTGTCCAGCTAGCACTGTATCCCGAACTATACACCCAGCTGACCCTATACATCAATGCCTGTTTAGGTGTTTGATTTTGCTCTCTTTGCTGTTGTCATTTTAAAGGTGTATAACTCAGATGTGCCAGACATCAAATTAAGCTCAAATTAAGCTCTCATTTAGATGTTTAGACACCTAATTTATATTCTAATTGATCCCAGCCACTGATGCATGTACTTGAGCTACTTCTGCTAAATAAGCGTATTAATTTTCCACACCAGGCCATCAGACCTTACTAACCGACGGTTACCTAGAATTCAGTGTCTATTGATGTTTCACCTGCATGTGGTCTTCATTGATTTTGCAGCAAAATATAAAGTGATCATTATGTAGCTTCCGGATTAAAAAAATTTTGTGTGTTAAAGTTGCCTTGTAAAGAGCATGTTGAATTAACGGGACGGCGTGCCCTTTGTGTTAGACGTTAGAGCAAAGGAAGGAAAGGTTTATTGTGTTGGCATCGGAGCGCTTTGAAGGTAGATATTTTCAGGAAGGATGTAGGATTTAAAATTTTTGACAGAGAAGTGATGCCAATAGGAAATTGTCATAATAAAGTTCTTCATCCAGCAGGTGTTTAACAGTGTTATTTTGCCATTAATAATGTGTAAACTATGAGTGATTTACAATAAATGATTATGAATTCGTTGGTGTTCTTGACCAGATACTTAAATCTCATTTAGAGAATGTCTCCCAAGGGTGCCTGTTACTTCCTGATGACCATATGATTCACATTTGATTTGGGCTAACAACAGCCCCTGTGACCAGGCCTCTCCTCTCCCATCAGCCTTAGGCATAACTGGAGGGAAAGTCAGCAAGTTTTATTTGGAATGCAAAACCCCTAGTGGTGTCGTTCCCCATTTCTCACTCACTAACACTGTTGCTATACTGCTTCCAGCTGATAAATGGGAACCTCTACTGCTACATGTCACTCAAAAGAGCATGAGGGACACTCCTCCCTGAGCCCCACCAGGCCCCAACAGTGGTGACCAGACGTGGGGGAGATGGACTCAACTCTCACTCCAGTCCTGCCTCTCTCAGCTTCGCCTCTGTGCTGCCTCAGTCTCTGCCCATCTTTTGCCCCAAAGCGTCTGTGCCCCTGCCATCAGATATAGACCTCTTAGCTGCCCACAGTGGAGTGGGATTCCAGCCATTGGTGGGTGCCAGACCAGATCTCATCTTGTAAGGAGCCTTTGGACGTGACCATGGCATTTTTCATCTGCTTCATATGCTAGTCATATATTGCTAAGACCTTGTATGGAGTGCTGATAGTGTGTAGTTGTGTTCCAAGATGAGTTTGTATCAGCATGACCTAAGATGGCCCTGATTGGGAATGTTTCTGTGAACCTTTGACCCCTAAAAGTACTAAACTTACTTGCTTGTGCATTAATAGCAAAGATTACACTTGGAACAGCTGTTTGGAATCTTCTCACCAAAGGAGGATATTCCCCAGCTAGTCCAAATAAATCCAGAACCCCACACCTCTGAACCTGGGTGTCACATCTTTATCTGCAGCAGTACCATAAATGAGATAAGGATTGGGATGGTTTTGACGAAGTAGTGGATGAAGGTTAGGCCACTCTAATGTCTTCCATATTAACATTCCCTGCAGGTCCAGCTGCACCTAAGGGAAGAGGGTCGCCCTGGGAGGTATCTCCCAAGCCTATCTAAGGTGGCCGTGGAGAGGTGGGTACATTTTTTGAAAGGTTCAGTTTAAAGTAAGGGAATGTCCTGTCTTTAGCCTCCTGTGTCCTGCAAGCCTTATTTCAGAAGCTCCCACCCCTGCGTTTAGGTGAGGGAGCCAGGGGGAGGCAATCCAATAGCGCTTATCCCATGTGTGTCACGGCGGCTACACGGGGCTAGCCTGGGGTGGCGGAGCCAACTCAAGTGCGCTTTGAGCCCCCAGTGGTGTTCCTGGCCAGCTGTGTGACCTTGAGAAAATCAGTGTTTCTAGATTCAGTTTTTTCATCTGCAAAGAGAGCAGGTGAAACCAAACTCTTGATCTAAATTGCTGTGTTACCTAGGACATGTTTTTAAGTTGAACCACATGAAAGTGCCATTTACTAACCTACCCGAGCCTCTCTGAACCTCAGTGTCCTCATCCACAAGGTAGGAATAGTAATGCTTATGTGCATCAGGTAAATCTGGAGGCCTCAAGCCTAGGGCCTTGGGCCTCATTGATCCCCAGGAGACATCAGTTAAGGGTGAGTAGCATGTCCCAGACACCAGATGGAAAATGAGATGTACTCAAATAACTACAGGCTGGAAGTGAGAAGGACCAATGTCTAGTTCTGATTTTGCTACTAACTAGCTGGATGGTGAAGGGTAGCAGAATATGCCTAAAATATGCCATTTTGATATAGGATTTTTTCAGCTAAAGGCACTTGAAAAACAGCAGATGCAAGAGGGGCACTTTGACTTCCCCTTTCTTCCTAAAAACAGGGGGTAAAAATCCCACGTGAAAGATGCCGTCTCTATATGAGGAGGAAAGAAATATTCTCATTACCAGAGATGGGGAGAAGGGGCTGAGAGAAATCAGTACAAACAAACCTTGTTAAATGACCCTTGTCTTCCTTTAGCCTCCCCATATATTTTAGTTACTTTTTCACAATTGCTACCTTTTATTCAACCTAGTATATAAGCACTTAGGCTCAACCACTTTTTGGGTCTTCATGTTCTGTGAAGGCTCCCATGTACATGTGATAATAAAGTCTGTACACTTTTCTCCTGTTAATCTGTCTGATGTCAACGTAATTCTCAGGCCCAGCCTAACTGTAAGAGCATAAAGGAAAAGTTTTGCCTCCCCTACAATGGCCCTAACCCCTCAGAGCTGCAGCGTTGCTTCTGTAAAGGAACCCGACTGGATTGGGCTATGCTGTCCAGCTCTGCCGTTTTAGGAGTCTTTCCCCCTCTGTGTGAAGAAGCCCCAGCACACGGCAGGCCCTTTCCATGGTGTGCCTCCACCTAGGCTCTTGCGTGTCCTTCTTAACCTCTGGCCTCCTTCCTGCGCCTTCACACCTTGTCAGAGGACAAGTCTGGCCTGCAACGTCATTTATGCTTCTGTCAGCTCATTTTTCTCCTCATCAGGAGCTGGGATAGAAGATTTGTGGTGGGAAAAGTTTGAAGCTAATGGAGAAGAATGAGCTTGGGGGATTATCTGTGAGCTTCGTTGATCCATTTCACTCCTGGCCCCAATTACAGAAGAGACTGAAAGCCAGTTGCATTCTCAGTGGCTGCTCATGTGAAAAACAAGGAAGGAAAGAAATAACCTAACTTTTATAATCCTTTTTCATTTCCCCATTTTTAGTTCAGGGTGTTAGTCAAAATCCTTTCCTTCCCTTTCCGCGACGTCAAGCAAGTGCTATAAATGACCTGGAAACTCCTCTCCTTGTTCTCCCTGGGGGCTGTAGAGTCCCTAACCACCCCCACTCCCCACCCCCAGGAATGTTCCTGGTGTCTAAATTTGCACCATCAGAAACCAGAGGAAGGAAAGTGCTGGCCTCAGAATGCTGTAAGGCACCAAGCCTTTGTCTGAGCAACTCCTGTGGGCTCCTTGACCACCTTTTTCCTTCTGCTTCCTCTCACCCTCCCATGATGCCTCTGACTCTGCATCTAGAAGCCTAGTCAGCCGCATGCTGCCCTGACCTCTCACAGGATTCAAAAGGAAGAGCCTGGCTGACAGCAGCCTGAGCCTGCTAGGGCTGTGAAGCCTCTGCCCTGAGAAAGTGCCCTGCCTTACAGCTCCTGACCTCCGGTTAGTATGGCAAAAAGAGACTTTGCTTTGACCACCTGTCCAAATCCTTACAACTCAGGATTTACTACATCCAGTAAATCCTGTCCTCTACAAGGCTGCCTTTCTTGTCATTGAGAGAAGTCTCCAAAGTTGCTTTTCTGATAGAAGCACCAACTGCTGGGCAGAGCCACCAACCCCTGTGCTGTTGGTGGACGAAGTCAAGGGTCCCACTGGAGCCCACCTGGTTGTATTTTTATTACCAGATTTTGCATAAGCCTGTGCTTACAGCATATGGGTCTCAAAACACAGGAGCTACGTGTAGAGGGTGCTCATGATCCTGGGCTGTATTAGAACACCGCGTGTGAGGGTGAGGGTGAGGGTGGGGGTGGGAGGAAGGGTACTACGTACATGGTATAACCATTGTGATCATTGGTAGAGGATGAACTGGGCTCACTGGGCTATCCATTGTCTCAAAGCAAGAGCAAATGAACGGTATAGGTGATGACTTTCCAGTTCCAGCAGACAGGCTTCTCACACCTGAAGTGTAAGGATAGGTAAGATCCACTTCAGTCCCTTCCTGGCCCTGCAATGGCTGCCCATGAATGCAAGATCGGCTCTGTTAGAGCCAACTGGGCTCCCTCCACGCGTTTCTCTGCACTAAAAGGCACTCAAGCTCCCAGCATCATAAAGTGCTTGTTCCAGATGTGCCAACCAATGAGCATGTCTATTTGCACTGTTCTCTGCAGCTCCTGCTAGACTGAGCTATTTGTAACACACAGAAGTCCGCTTGTTAGAAGGAATGTATACACAGTTGCACCACAGCCAACCAAGGCAAAAAATGATCTCAAAGTGGATACTTTGGGCTGGATGGTTTCAAATCACGATTTTAAAAGTGAAGACCTTGATTTTGCCTCTATGTGGGAAATTTTTAAGCGATAATATATTGGACCCTTTTCAACCACCTTTTTAGTCTATTTGAAGCCAGGGGCCTGGATCACTTTTAAGACACTAAAATGGACAGGCCATTTTGATGTGATTTTGTTTATACATTAGTTGACTCCGTGGGCTACATCTATGCAACGCTGGGGATGGTTAGGTTGTACTCTGTTGGGAGACAAACGGCCTAAGAAAAAATATGCAAAACCTCTGCTTCTTCATCTGTAATGTGTAAGAGTTAGAACAAATGATTTCATAGGTCCCTTCTTAGATCAAAAACTATAGGAATCAATAGCAAGCAAGCTTGGAAAATGCTAGATTCTGCTTTACCCAAGCAAAACATGTGGCCAGAAGCCATCCTAGTTTTGTATCCCTATAAAAGAAAAAAGGGAAGAGGCTTAAGGCCAGAGCATCGCTCAGGAAACTGACCATCTGTTGAAGTCCATGCAAACAGCTGGAGTTGGAGACAGAATCCTGACGCTGGTTGATGTCCATGGAACGTCACTGCGATGGCTGGATATTTCTAAACAAACTCATTTTTTTGTTTTGCTTTGAATTGTTTTGTTTTTTGTTTCCATCTAAGAGATGTCTTTAAAATGAGCATTGCTGTGTCCAGGACATTGCAGCATTATAAAACTTGGAAACAATAACATGCTTCAAAAAGAGCCGCTAACTCGCACGTGCAATAACGATTTGGCTGCTGGAGTTCCATGCGCACAAAGCTCAGAGAGACCATTTAAACCATCCCCACAAACTTGTCTTGGTTAATCTGGTTGATACAATGTCTTTTGTTGTAAATTTGGTCCATTTTTTCCCCATTTGCTTTGAATTCAGCATGGCCACATAAAAGAGAAAGAGAAAATAAGACAGCTTGAAAAAGTGTAAAAATATAATTACTCTTTTGAAAGTAAACATATTTATTTTTTTTTTTGCTATCTCGATTTCACACGGCCTTCCAGCTCTAAATAGACAAATGCTCCTGGCTCGTGAATATATAGCACTGATGGGTTACTTCTAATTGAGAAGACCATCCTTTATTACAATTTCTAGGCCACTGATTGTAGTGCATTTTAAAAATTTGTTTTGCATCAAAAAGGAAATCAAATGAAAGCACATCAGGCTTGAAAGACCACTGGCGGGACCAGGGAACAGTCTGCAAGTGACACCTCAAATCACTGGAATTTTGCTCAGCACACTGTGACCTTTAGAAAAAATAATGACCAGAAAAAGGAAATCTTCATCAGAAAAGTATTTTCCCAAACTGCGACTAGTTTTGACCACATTTGGCTCAATTTTCTGAATCGATTACAGCTGAATTTATAAAATGATACACAAAGAATTCATAACTAGCATTTAAGAGCCTATGCAGACGGTGCTGGTCTTAATCACCAGTGTTTTCCCAGCCCACAGAATAGCCAGAGAGGTAGGAGGTGCTTGATAAATATGAATGAATGAATGAACAAACAGATAAATTGGTGCAAGGTACTGCAATGCAGAAAGAAACTCTAGCATTTCTGCGTCTCATCGTGTAACTCGGTCCTTTGTTTGCCCTGTTAAATGTGAAACCCCAGGCAGGCACACCCACAACTGTCTTGCGCACAATCGTATCCTAAGCTTCCAGCAGAGACTTTACCAAGTAGCAGGACCTCAAAAATTTTTGTCAAGCTGTCACTGTTTATGAATACAAATAGGACCTACTTTCAGAAACAGTTGACCCAGAAATCCAAACTTACAAAAGCAAATTGATTACAAGACAATTCTTAGTTATAAGAAGTGTTTGTTACAGGTTTCCATTCATAAACAGGCTTGGAAAACATGCCTCAATTTATAAAAGTCTTCACCAACTTTTAACTAGCACACGTTGTGGGGGACACAAGATATACCCAAATCTACGAGGACCGCCCACTCGCCTTGAGACAGGCAGGGTTAGAAAGCTGCACTTCCCTTCTGAGAGGTCACCCACTAAGCCACAAGAATGAGATTATGCTAAGAAGTAAAACAAGCAAAGATGGTGTTATGGGCTGAATTTTGTCCCCTGAAATTCATATGTTGAAGTCCTAACCCCCAGTACCTCAGAATGTGACTGTATTTGGAGATAGGGTCTTTAAAGAGGTAATTAAGTATCCTCTCAACTGGGTCTTTCTCTGCATTTCACACTGCATTCATTCTCCCCGGATGTGAGGCAGTGATTCCACCAAGAGGGCTGCCCTACAGAACCAACATCTCATCAACTTCCCAACAGAATACTGCACTAGAGGATGTTTTGTCTTTCTTTTTAACAATCCTTTGGATTTTACTTAGCTCCCGCTATGGGGAAGACACAGGACCAAGCACAGTGGGGAGACAGATGGGTATTGTTTCTGACTCTTAAGAAGGAAACAAATTCATCTGGAAGGGAGGGAATCAACCCTTCCCATCTCCTGTCCCGTTGTCCAAATACCATCGTATCACGTAGACATTTTCTCACAATTACTTTTGTCAATGTGGTAGAAAAATAAGTGACTTAGTAAGTTCTGAGCCTTCACTTAAGAATTTGGCCTTGGACATCTTAAATGGGGGGTGGGAGAGGGAGGTGGTCAGTGTTATAGACAAAAAGAGTTACATTCTTTCACTGAAAATAGGCCAAGCAACTTCCAACAATTAAATACATTATTTCTCTTTAATAGGAGCTCAAATCAAATGTCTCACTCAATCAAACGAAGTTAGGAGAGAAACCATCTGTCAGCTCCCAGTTCAGCTCTAGCAGGCCTGTTTTGAACACCATTGGCTGAGGCCTGTTTGTATCATTAAAAAATTATCTTAACCGCCCGCTGCCAAAAGTAATTTGCCTAGCATTGTCCACTCCTCGGAAGCAGAACTAATGTTTCCTGTGGCTGTGAATGTCTGTGAAATAACATCACAAGATGAACGCCTCCAGGCAGCTGGAGAAAGAGAGCTGATAACGGAGAGGAGCCCTCTGTAGGAAGTGATAAGAAAGACCGAAGGGGCCAAGGGCACGGATGGCCACAGGCCGCTCTGCAAAGCACCAAGACCCCTGGAAGACCGAGAGATCTAGGGAATGTGGACTGCCTGGATGGGTTTATAAGTAGTCTAGAGAGTGTCACTGGTTTCAGATTCTGGTGCCTCATCGCCTCTCACCCTCAGATGTAAGATCTAGGAAAGTAGAACTGGGTGTGTGCACATGTGTGTGATATGTGTGCGTGAGTACCCACCATCTCTTGCTCTTCTCTCCTCTTCCCTCTCCTCCCCCTCCCCCCAATCTCTCTCTCTCCCTCCCTCCTCCTCTGCCCCACCCTCTCTCCCTCCCTTCTTCAACCTCCAATAAATATCCTGTCTCACTTGTTCCTAAGGCCCTTGCTTAGGGGGTGCTGAGGGGGTGAACAGCAATCATGTAGAAACTGACCAGTGACCCGGGGATGCAGGCCGCTGGGGAGAAGCTCAGCGAGGCTGCATCTTTCCCTGACTCATGCCCTCTCCAAGGCTGCATTATCTCTCCCTTAGAGACTTTGTTTCTCCTCCGTGCTGCCGTTAGAGGCTGGACACATTTTGTTTGCCCCTCTGCCCTGCTCTCTGCTCAGAGAGGCTGACAGACACGCATTGTGTCAGTGAGCTTGGGAATGGAGAATGGGGGGCACCAGCAGAAGGAGGAAGGAGAGTGAGGTCCAGGTGTTTATTCCCGGGGTTCCTTCCCTGCCAGGTGGCTGCAGGCTGGCTGCTCCCTCAACTGGCAGTCACTATCCTGTCTCTCTATCTTTGGAGCTGAGGGGAGTGATGGTGCCCCTCTTACTAGCTCTGCTCTATTGCTTGTGGTTGCTGGACACCTGACCCATGCTTTTGTGAGTAGTTCGTATGACAGTTGCCTAGGGGCGCCTCTCAGATCTTCTCTCAAGAAAGAACTTGCTGTTCAGCTGCAAGGCCACAGTTAACTGACTGCCTTCAAACTTCAAGATCTGTGTTGTTGTTGTTTGGGCATGCTCTTCCTGAACAGCCCATGACCAAGCATGGTGGGTACCAGGTCCTGGCCATTTCTGCCCAGCAAATGGGACTCCACTCACTGGCAGCCTCTGCTCCCAGCCCCCGTTGGGTCCGCTAAGACTCTGTCTGACCTGAATCATGCCCTGAGGCTCCCCTTTTGCTTCCTCCCCTTTTCTTTCACAAGTATCAGATCTGCATCAAAGAGCGAAGGCTTTCCCTGTTCACTTCGGCTTCCTCCCCCTTGTATCTTCCACAGGCATTACCCCCAATAAATCATTACACCCCTAACTCCACTCCAGCATCTGCTTCCTGGAGAACCCAACTAGCACAGGCCTTTTTAAAACTCTCCCCAAAGGATCCTATTTGATTGTGGCGCCTCTTCCCTACCAGACCCCTGACTGAGACACCTTGATACTCACTGGCTGGACTTTCACATGGGTTCACGTATTGACTGGGGAGGAAGCCCCTGAGCCCCTCCAAGACTGCCCTGCCCATGATTGAGGGCAAAGAGAAAGGAAACTCTGGGACCCCGGTTCCTGTCACCTCCCAGCTTCCCCACCTGCGTTTCCACATCATCCGTGTCCCTGCTCCCCCCCTGGCCCATGCAGGCCTGTGCATGGGACCTAAGATAACAGGGAAGGCTGGAGGGACAGGGAGAACCTCCTGGACTGTGGGGAACAAGCAGTGACACTAATAAGAAGTGCAGGTCTCTGGCTTTCCTCAGCAGAACCTTAGAAAAGCACATTTAATCCTAATCAACTGGAAGAAAACGTCAAAAGTCACCTAAGCAGTGAGGCAAAAATAACATCAGCAAGTCCAAAGTCTATTCATTAACCCTGGAATCCAAAGTTGTTCCTAACTGCAATGGGGCTACCTGGCCTTTCCGGGCCTGGTCTGTGCTGTGAATAAGAGAAGACTAAGAAGTGGGGCTTCTGTGCAAGCAGAGGATTCTGAATCGCTTAAGTTAGGCCATGGGGAGTCTAACATACTTTGGGAAAGAGGTAGGTTAGAAACTCCTAGTCCTATTTTTGCAACACTCCACATATTTTCTTATGCTCTCAAGATGGATGAGTGCCACAAAATCCTAAAAACAGAATTAACTTAGTTATAAAAAGCCAGTCCTGGTGGTCTAGTGTTTAAGATTCGGCATTCTCACCTCTCTGGTCCCTGGTTCGATTACAGTCAGCGAACCACACCACCTGTCTGTTGATTGTCATACTATGGTGGCTGTGTGTTGCTGTGATGCTGAAAGCTGTGCCACCGGGATTTCAGATACCAGTAGGGTCACCCATGGTGGACAGGTTTCAGTGGAGCTTCCAGACTAAGACACACTGGGAACAAGGACCTGGCTACCCACTTTCGGAAAATTGGCCATGAAAACCCTATGAATAGCAGTGGAGCATTGTCTAATATAGCGCTGGAAGGTGAGAGGATGGCTCAAAAAGATGGGGCAGGGTTCCACTCTGCTGTACACAGGGTCGCTAGGAGTCGGGATTGATCTGACGGCACTAGCAGCAACAACAAAAGCAAATATGTCATAGAGAGCCTGTATATATAGCCTATATTCTCTAGGGCCATTCTAATTTCAAGGATTCTGGCCTGTTGACAAAAATACACTTATGAATAGACTGTATATTTCCTTTAGGGTTCAGAAAATTTGGTCATATTGTTCATGGGGCATTTTTAGGGGAGGGAAAGAGATGGGAGAGGGGAAGTATGGCTGTAATATTCTTGAGCTTTAAAAATGCTAGGATTCCTTCCTAGCATATCGGTTATTGGTTCTTTCATGTAATAAATGAAGCCAATGGTTCTCCACTAGTGTCTCCCACCTTCAAATCTTTAGATTTGTGATTATTTCTTGATTTTATTTTGGGTCCTTGAAGAGACAGACACCAAGATGGAGTTAGATGTACAAGCAGTTTATCAAGGGAAATGCCTGTGAAGATAAAGGGGGAGGGAGCGGGAGTAATCAGGGAGAAACCTCAAACTGTGATGCAGGTCTGACATCTGTGAAAGGAGACAGGGAAGGAAGGATTGAGTAGGAAGTGCCTCTGAGTGCAGCATAGTTCTGAGAAAATCTCAGTCAGGTTGTTGGAAAGGCCCTGAGCCAAAATTGCCCATTAGAGGGATCCTGTGTTCTGCAGAAATGGCCCAGATCCAATGTTCTCTCCACATTCAACTTCCTGCTCTTTCGACCACCCACACATTTACCTACATCTCCTGCAATCCATACACCTCTCCTAAAACCCCAGCAAAGGCTCTCTCCGCCTTCCTTCCTGTGTCCTTCGTTGCTTGCTTTTTTTTTCCTCCAGGTCCTGCCTCATTAATTAGTCCATTTGCTCTTACTTCTTCCACCCCACCAGTAAGAGGGAACAGCAGGAGCGTAAAACCCCTGCGGGGTCAGGCAACGACAAGGGGTTTGGTATGACTGGAGTCAAATGTGTGAGGTAGGGACTGCTTTGTGATGTAGCCAGGGCCCCTTACAGAGGTCTTGTGGGCTGTGCCAAATAGCTTGAACTTTATCACATGACAGGTATGTGTGGGCCACTGAGAGGAATTAACCAGGAAATGACAGACTCGCCTTTCAGTTGGGTCTCATTACAACTGAGTCACGTTCAGTTGGGCAGCATGAAGAGAGAATTTCACAGAGGAGAGACTGGAGCTAAGACCTGGAGAAGACCTGTTCACTAATCATGGCAGTGGGCCTGGGAAAGTAAGAATAAAGATTGTAAGAAGAGACCTGGAAACAAAAGTTAGGGTGTAAAGTCGTCAGTAGGATGTGAGTGTTTAGTTGTCCCGAACTAGGATTTGCGTAGCTCTCCCTTGCTTCTCCTCAAGCAGCTTAGCTTGACATCTCCCAAACTGACTGTTTCATCTCCCTTCATCCTAAATCTGCTCTCCTCTCCTGCTTGGGAGTCAAAGTCAACTCCACTCTCACAAGGAGTCCTTGTGCCTCCAGGACAATCAATAGGATCTCTGCCATCCTACCCGAGAACCATCTCTGAAGCATGTTTCGTCCCCATCCTGAGTGTCTTGCCTTAGGCCAGGCTTGCCTGGACCACTGCTGAACACTCCTCCTTGGTCTGCTTGCCTCTACTCTTGCACCTGCAATTCATCCCCCATGGTGCTGTCAGTGACTTAGGTTATTCCTCTGATTAAAATCTTCCAGTGGCTTTCATTTACTACAAGAAAAACCCCAACCCTTTCTTATTGCATACAAGACCTTCCACCATCTGGCTGTGGCACACCTCTCTGGTTTATATCCACCCGTCTTTGCCTGCAAGGTTACACTCTGTAATACAAAACCTATGTAGTTTCCCCATCACACCAGACCTTTTCATACCTCCATTCTCTTCATATACTCAGCTCTCTATCGACAGCATCCCTATCTTCCTTACAAACCTAGCACACTCCTATTTATTCTTTAAAATCTGCCGTTGTCAGATTCTCTCTAAAGTCTTTCTTGTACTTCTGCTTATTTTACCTTGTGTTGTAATTACTCCTTCATAACTAGTGCATAAATACTATGAGAGCAGGGATCATGGATATCTTGGTTTTTAACATTCTCTCTAGGACTTAGTATAATTCCTGGTACATAATAAATGCTCAATAAATATTTATTGAATGAATAAATACGTATTTTGTCTCCTCCAGTTGACTGTAAGCTTTTTGAGGGCAGGGACTGTGTCTTATTTATCTCTGTATTCTCCCTAATAATTTGCAAGTATTAGTACAAAGTTGCTGAGCCAGGAAAGTTGATCTACTAATTTCTTACTGTATTGGAAACAAAATTATTTTCCAAGTTCCTCAATTCATTTAATGCCTAAAGTGTTTAATAAATGTCTGCTTTGTTATACTCATGAGTCGCTTAAAGACATTTTGGTCAATGACAGACTGCACATACAATGGTGGTCCCATAAGATTAGTACCATATAGCCTAGGTGTGTATAGGCAATACTATCTAGGTTTGTGTAAGTATACTCTATGATGTTCGTACAGTGACGAAATCGCCAAAGATGTATTTCTTAGAATGTATCCCCGTCGTTAAGCAACACATGACTGTAATTGGAAATGAACCTTTCACTCTCTGGGTATCACATGCGTATTAATGGCGTTGGACAAAGGGAATGGAGAGGGGGGAAGGGACAATTCATCTGCTTATGTTCACCTTTAGATACTTCATGGGCTTAAACGGATCTTATCTAACCCATGAAAACATTGTGCTGCTTTCAGGACTAATTGTAACCAAAAGGCTATTACAGAGGTGCATGCTCCAAGAGCATAGTGTCTCTCTCTGTCTTCAATTGGTGATTTTCAGAGCCCAGGGCTTTGGGCACCAACCGGAAGAAGCTGTAGGACTTGGTAGAGATCCAGCTGGACAAAGACTTAGACTTCTGCTGACGGCAAAAACTCGCAGCATTATCTAGAAAACAACCAAAGCTTCAGGGATGAGCAGTAGATGGGGCTGTGGTCAGATGTCCTCCTCCCCTAACCTTAGAAATAAGGAACATTTTTTTTTTTAATTGATGTTTTAATGGTTTCTAACATTGTGAAATTTTGGGTTGTACATTTTTGTTTGTCCATCACCATATACATGACTCCCTTCACTCCTTGTGCCCACCCCCCACCCCCCTCCCCCCACCCTCACTGCCCCTGGTAACCACAGTCCAGTTTTCTCTGTCCATGTGTTAGTTTATATTCCACATATGAGTGAGATCATACAGTGTTTGTCTTTCTCTTTCTGGCTTAGAAATAAGGAACATTTTTAAGAATAAAACTATAGAAAGGCATCCTGCAAGAGTGGAACTGAAAGTTCCTTTCAGTCCAAATATCAGGGTATCCTCAGGTGAATTCAGGCTGTATTTGTGTGTAAACTTGCTACTTACACTCTGCAAGGCATTAGTGTATCTAAGAGAAGAAGGAGGGCGAGCGTTCATCAAAGGGATGGTGGACAGCCTAAACTATGGGTCCGCCATGAGGTCCTGTATTGTCTGCACAGAGTGTGGGTACCCTGGCCCATGGTTAACCTGTGCAGTCCCAGGGGCCAGCGTATCTCTGCATCACCCAGGGGTGATCAGACTGTCAGAGCCCAATGCCACTGGACTCATGGCCTCTAATTCTTCTTGCTCTGATTCATCCTTAGCACACACTCTTCTAATTATAATTTGACTTCTCCTATAAGATGAGAATCCACTGAGTAGTATAGTCCATGTGTCAGTTGTGTTTGTCATAATCAATATCCTGGCCTTTTGATTTGCTCCTCAGTCTCTTGTGAGTTAGTCTACAGTAAGTCTTTCCCCAAGGATTACTGACAGAGTCACCTTTCCCATCTGCAGAGCTGAGGGCAAGACCTGAGAATGGTAATGTCGAAATACCAACCACAGAGGCCTCTTGGTGGACAGACACTCAGCCAGCCTTTCCTTATGACATCCTGCTGTCTCAATAAAGATCCTTTTAAGCTGTCACCACAAGGCCAGCTGTATGGATGGCTGAGTGAATAACCACTAACAAAGGGTGCAAAGACAGGAAATTGTGTGTGTGTGTACACACATGCACAGGTGTCCAGAGAAATGTAACTTCTTAACAAGGCTGGGAAGCTCAGATAAAGTTGTCAATCTGCTATACCACACAGTCTTTCATTAAAGTTACACTTTTTGTAAAGTAAATGTTGAGTGGATAGATGAATGAAGGAATGGATGAATAAACACTAGCTATCTAATTTTTACTTTGAACTTAATAGTTCACGGGTATTCGTACAAAGTTGCTAAGCTGAATATTTGTGTCCCCCTAAAATTCATGTTTTTAAATCCTGCCCCCCGAAAATGATAGTATTAGGAGACGGAGCCTTTGGGAGGTGCTTAGGTCATGAGGGTGGGGCCCTCATGAATGGGATCTTTTGCCCCTTCTGCCGTGTGAGGACACAGCGAGAAGGTGCTGGATATGAACCAGGAAGAGGGCCCTCACCTGACCTTGCCAGCACCCTGATCTCGGACTTCCAGCCTCCAGAACTGTGAGAAATAGGTTTCTGTTGCTTACGAGCTACCCAGTCTGTGGTATTTTGTTAAAATAGCCCAAATGGACTAAGACAGCTAGGAAAGATGACCTGCTGATTTCTCACTGTATTGGAAACAAAATTATTTTTCCAAGTTCCTCATTTCATTTAAAAGATGACTTTAGGGAATAGCTAAATTCAGAATAGAGCCAAATAATAGAGTATTAAGGATTTTCCCTAAACAAAACAAATAAGAAATTATCTGTTTAAAAGCCCTCACATTAGAGACAATGGCTTAAGCAAAGGAAAGTCTGAAAGCTGTGCTGAAGGGAACATTTCAAGATTCATACTGAGAGGGTGAGGGTTGTCTTAATCCACGAGTCTTATATTGATATCAGTAGGGAAAGGGAGACTATGAATAATATTTAGACCGCAAGTTTCATCTTTACAGAAGTGAAAATCTGGGCAGTTTTCATGATTCATACTTTTATGAGGACATCATTTTAAATCCACATATAAAAGTTTTGGGGGTGGCAAATTATACACAGTATTAGTGAATTGTTAGGTGGCACATCAATTAAAATCCAGCTGGTGAACAAAATGACAGTATCATTTAAAAATAAAGTGATGAAAAATGTAAAATGATAAAAGATTTAAAAAATTTCCCTGGATCACCAAGTGATGTTTCACATTGATTGAGATAACCGATGATGATAAGCTGCCAGCACCGCACACCCATGCTCCCAGAGTCGGGGACCGAGGAATGAACTCAGAGAAGAGCCGCTCGGTCCGGGTTTCCTTGACAACCGCTCCCACAGAAGCGGTGTTCAAAGACAGACTCCAACAAAGCAATGAGGAAGACTAATTTTTGATCAGGCTCCCAGGTCTAAGACGGCATCGCGATTTGATGCTATGTTATGAACTATTTCTAAATTTAAATGGAAATTTGTGTGTGTTTTAAAGCTCACTTCTCTTCTTTTACTGTTATTTTTTCGTGGAATTCCCCATTGTTCTTTTTCAGTTCCAAAATAAGAAACTCCTTTTTTAAAAAGGATAACAATCACAGTTAAATTGCTACCTTGGAAAACCTAACCTAGAAAATAATTATTTTTCATTTAAAACCAACAATCCCATCAAAGGGGCAGCAGGTAAGTCAGGCAAAGGTGAATGGCAAATGGGAGGTGGTTCTGAGAGATTTAACCACAACTCTAAACAATCTCCTTGTGTGTGGGTGTGATGGAGCCTCAACAATCCTGGTGCGCTGCCAAACACCAGGAAATTAGTCCATAGCCCAAACTGTCACAGAAACGCAAGCACACTATGAGAAAGAGAAAGCAACAGTTCTACTGTGTCAGCCTCTTTCCCGTTTGCTTGCAGAACAGAGATGTCTCAGCAAGCAATTCCAGGTGCAGAAAGAAACCTGTGCACAAACGGTAGGCCATTTGAAAAGGAGTGGGGACAGAGAAGCAAGGAGCAACAATGAGGATAAACAACACAAAGAAACCCAATATGTTGTAACAAAAGAACCTTCGAGGCGTTATAATAGCATTACCAAGCCAGTTCTGCTCACCCAAATAAGAGAGACCAGAAATGCAATTACTCCAACCCTTAGGAGTAAATACATAAAATAAGAAGCCGGAGAGACAGCAAGCCGGAATAAAGACCTAAATTAACAGAAGTACCCTAAGAAATCGCCTTTCTCTTTTCTTGTTTTCTTGGTGCAATTTTTGATGCCTTTCCCCAAATGTGCAATTATCTCAGCAGAATGAAGTAAGAAATGAAATTGCAGTGTAAATGCACTCCAGCAGCTGAGGGCAGACACGGAAACTGAGGGCTGAAGGAAGGTCTCTGGGCACGAGCTTTCCCAGTGGCCTGTGTGGCCTATAACGCAGAAAATTCCACAGGTCCTGAAACACCGAGCCTAAGAAAAGCACTTTGGATTATTTCATCTTAATTAAAACAAACAATTGTTCCTCCGTTTCAGCAACAACACAACAACAAATCCACGAGAAGTTAGTCCCTTCATTGTAGGAAGGTGAAGTGGAATGTCCAGGTGGTGAGCTGCTTCAGTGTGGAAGCTATCTAATGTGGTGTGGGAGACCAGAGATGTGTCTGCATGTAATAACCAAGGTCAGCGGGGCTGTGCCGCCATCGTGTCACCCCCATCTCAGCCAGAAGCACTCACTCGCCGCCTGAATATAAGGGTGGTATATACTGACAGGTTACAGCTCACAACCCTGGCCTTCTAAGAGAGGGATTCTCACCTCCAAGGCATTTCTTGTAGTTCGGTCATTTCCGGAAATGATTGATTCCCTGCAAAGAGAAATAATTTGAATTAACTTTTGCTTTAAACATTTTAAGCAATACATTAATTCATTGTTGGTGAAGATATGGAGAAATGGCTGCTGCCTAAATTGTCAGTGGGAAGTGTTAATTGATACAAGCTTTCTGGAAGAAAATCTGGTTATGCTTACCAGCATTTAAAAAGAAGTCATTAGACAAGTGGCTCTACCTTCAAAATGTATCTATAATCTGACCATTATCATCACCCACTGCCACCCCCCTGGTCCAGGCCACCATCATCTCTTGCCTGCTTTTCTGCAGAAGCCTCCAGACTGATCACCGTGCTTTCACTCTTGACCCTCAGTCTATACTCAGCAAGCAGTCAGATCATATCACACCTCTTGTCACACCCTCCAAGGACTTCCCATCTCATCAGGATAAAAGCCGAGACCTTACAACAACCCTACAATGCCCCCTTCTCCCATTTCCTACCCAAGTATCTCAGACTTCACCTTCTGCTTCTCCCCTCTGTGCTGGTTCCACTCCAGCCAATTAGCCTCCCTCCTGTTCCTGACCTCACCAAGCATGCTTCTGCCTCAGGGCCTTTGTACTTACTGTTCCCTGTTCCTGGAAAGCTTGCATCCTCTCTGGCCTACCTCCACCCCTCCTTCACCAACCTCAAGTCTTTTCTTAAAAGCCATCTTCTCAGTGAGGCTTCCTTTGTCCACTCAGTTTAATACTGCAATGTTCCCTCACTGCGTACTCCTCTTTCCCGCTTTTCTCCATAGCATTTATCGACCTATCACCATCTGACACCCTTTATAGTTGAGGATTTTTATTTAAATATCATGTAAAAAGAGTGGTCTCCATAACTCTGGAACACCTGGGGCAGCTGATCTCTGAGTTGTAGAAACTAATAAAAGAATTCATGTGTTATTAAAAAATCAATTTTCTTGCTTTTTAGTTACTTCTCCCTCTATAAATAGCTATAATTGATATTCATATATGTCATGACTAGTAGCTCCAGAAGGGAAAAATAATTAACCACTGTGAAAGATAATCATTTGTTAGTGCGAGGTCTTCTCATGTCTCAGTGACGGGGATCATATCTTAGTGTCAGATGGACGCTGGAGCTTTCTGTCCAAGGCAAGCTGTAAGAAAAGTAAATTCTAATGTGCAAATTAAAACAGACTATAATTAATTAATTTAATACAGGCAAGACATCATCTCAAAATCCTATTTAATGAATTTAACCATCAGCTTTCCTGAATAACTAAATAGTACAGCTTCAGCCATGGCATTAACCTCATTCTGTTGATTTTGCTGTATTATGATTTATGTCTTCTTGTTTATCACTTTCGTTAATTGCAAACTTCTCAAGCCCGAAGCTTATGTGTGTGTGGAGGGGAGTGAATCTTCTATTTCCCTAAGTCTGTCTGGCAGTCAAGAATTCAGTCCACAAATATTTCCAGATGACTCCCTGTGTGTTGACACTGCAGATGCAGCATTGGGCAAGCAGGATGAGGCCCTCCAGCATAACGGAGGAGACAGAGGTTGGACTAGAGCCATGAGTGTTACGAAAGTGAGCAGAACAAGCGCTTGGCATGTGTGATAATGGGACCTAACCTCGCAGAGGGTCCCTGGCGTGGGGGCGAGGGTCAGGAAACACCTCTCCGAGAAGTGGGGTTTAACCCTGCGTTTTCTTGGCAAAGGCGATGGAGAAAGGAGGACTTCAGGCAGAGGGAACAGCGTGTGCAGAGAAAGACCCCAAAGTGGCAGAAAGAATGAAATGTTCTAGAAGCAGAAAGAACACCCATAAGACTGGAAAGATGGACACGGTCTTGGAGTTCGGGTGAGGAAGGGCAAAGGAAGGCAGTGAAGAGTTTAGAGTCAGGGATCGGGTTGATGTGTGCCCTGTGGTTAGTCAGTCTCTGTAGCCTTTTGATTTTCTGGCTGTGTCCTTGCCTAATTGCTGTGCTGTTATGTAAGAACAATTCCAGACTCATTTCCCAGGACTTTAAAGGAACTCATTAAATCCGTTTTACTCTCTATCATGCTTATTTGTAGGATATAAAATAGATTTTAAATAACACCTAAAGAACCTAATCAGTAATTACTTAGGGGAAAAAAATGGTATTTTGCTTGCAGTATCTATACTCTTCCATTTTCTCCTACCAGACTCAAGGCGAGCAGTACTGTATAGTATTTAGAAGAGCGAGCATTCTGGAGCTTGGGTTCAAATCCCAGCTCTGTCACTTGCTTCCTTGTGTAAACTTGGGCAGGTTACTTAATTTCTCTATGCCTTGGTTTCCTCATTTGTAAATCGGGGGATAATAATAGGACCTCAGGCAAAGTGACCACATAATTAATCATCCAAACTGGACGTTTTGGAGACAAAAGGGGTACTAGCCAAGGTCAATATGTGTAAAGCACTTAGAATAGTGCCTGGCACATAGTAAGGCTGGTAGTTATCATTATTGAGATGCTCTCATTATTCCTAAGAAAACTAGAACCACCAACTGATTTTAAAAGTCAACATGGCCGGAAGGGAGAATTGAGTAATATTTAAAGCTCCATGGTACTCTGGCAGACTCGAAAGTATTGCAGCTTGAAGAGGATTATCTTTCGACAGAAAACTAAGCAAAGAAATAAAAGCCTGAATGAAAGCAAACCACAGCTGTGCTTAGAAAGACTAATACTTTTGGTGGGCAATCCTGGTTAAATACCAATATAAGCACTTTCTGTCATGGGCTTTAAAACGACCTGATTTACAGATTGGGGTGTTAATCTGCCAGGAGCATCAATTAGACGAGCACTTAATTTAGTTCTGATGGTTAAAGTAACAACAGCTGGTTATAGAAAAATTGAAGATGAAAAAAGAAGGAAATGAAAGTCATTCATTCTCATACCACTAAAAATAACCACCACTAACATTTTGCTATGCGCTCTTGTATGCAGTATGCCACTTTTCTGTGTGCTTTCCCCTGTGCAGATGCATGTATGTGAGTATGTCCATCTATCTATCTATCCATCTATTTTTTGAAAATTAAGAGCGTTCTGTAAATGCCTGTGTATTCTTTTCCTGGGGCTGCCATAACAAAGTACCACAAACTGGGTGTCTTAAAACAACAGAAATTTATTCTCTCGCAGTTCTGGAGGCTAGAAGCCTGAAATCAAGATATTGGCAGGGTTATGTTCCCTCTGAAGATCCCAGAGCAGGACCCTTCCTCGCCTCTTCCAGCTTCTGGTGGTTGTTAGCAATCCTTGGTGCTCCTTAGCTTGCGGCAGCATCACTCTGATCCCTGCCTCTGTCTTCACACGGCCTTTTTCCCTGTGTGTCTGTGTCTTTGTCTGTTCACAAGGCTTTCTTATAAGGACACAAATCACTAGATTTAGGGCCCAACCTAGAGCAGTATGACCTCATCTCAACTAATTACATCTCAAATACCCTATTTTCAAATAAAGTCACATCCTGGGGTTCCAGGTGGACATGAATATTTGGGGGACACCATTCAACCCAGTACAGTGTAGAATGAAGATATGTGACTTTCCAGTGTGAGATACAACACTACCCCTTCCTCCCGTGGTATCCTAAAGTGAAATATTTGACTCTCCTTTTACCAAGATTCACAGGAAATCCAATCTAGCTTCCTTCCATACTTCCCCCCGGCAATGTCTGCTCACTTACTGGGGTGGGGGTGGGGTTCTGACATCATCTAGGACCCAGAGAGGATAATCCAATCTCCCTAGAATGACGGAGACTATGGCCTGAATTTAGCCACTTCACAGTGTCAAGCTTGGACTGAGAGTCAGTCATCAGGTTGACCATTCTGTAAGGTCAGTGTTTACACAGCTGCTTCCCCGGGCACATCCTGCCTCCTAAGATGCTACCCTGGTGTAGACTCCTATTCTCAAGTTCGTGGGCCTAGAACGACCACTGACACTTGGCTCAGGGTACAACAGACCACCAGTCCTATCTCTTTCCACCCTCAAGGTAACTTTACCTTGAAAGACCCTTTGCCTTGTCCTGACCATGAACGTTAGTTACAGCCCTCCCAATCTATCCCAAAAGAGTTGTCTAACTTCGAGTTTCAGGGATAAGTTATTGGAGTCTCAGTCACTCTCCCCTCAGAAGGACCCTAGGCTCCTTATGCAAATGAGAGAACAGCCTCCCTGGAGCCATTCGCACTAAGAAGCACTGGGAGAGATGCCTTGGCTCAGCCACAGAAAATACTCTGCCCTTCCCTCAGGCAACAGGTGCCCAACTGCCTTCTTACATTGCAGAACAAGTTAATGACTATTATATAACTCTTCCCATAAAAATGAAAGCATGTGTCAGGAGGTTGGTGGTTTCCTATAGACCTAGAGGTATCTGGCACAATTTTAAAGTCCCCCTACTGTGTGCTGCTTTTGAAACTTAGCATGACATCATAACTTGCATCATAATATATCACATGGCTGTACTATAACTTATTTAACTGTTCCCATATTTTGATACATTTAGGTGGTTGCCCATCATTGGGATAAAAATCCTCATTCACTTAACAAATATTTATTATGCATCTACTAGGTGCCAGTCAATGTTTTAGGCCCAAAGAGGCTAAAAGTCTTGTTCTCAAAGAGCTTTCCTTTTAGGGACAGAGAAGGAGGACAGCAAACAAGCAGACGTAAAATGTAATGCCCTCAGAATTACAGTGAAGAAAAATAAAGCAGAGAAAGGTGATAGAGTAACAGGGGTTGCTATTCTAGAGAGGGTGAGCAGGAGAGGCCTTCCTGAAAAGTGGTGTTTGATAAAACCTGGCCAATCTGGTGAAGTGGAGAAGGTTCTTTATAAAGCGCAGCAACACTCACATGAAATTTTGTCTTTTTTTCCTTGTTGTTTGTTTGCTAACTATGTCACATATGAATACAAAGTAGTGATCTCTTTATTAAGTGAAATTACCACTGAAATCAACATAAGTGCAATTTGCACAAGCAGATGATTAATAAACTGCATTAAAAAATCAGTGGCTGCTCAAAAAACTATGGTTAATATTATATCTACTCCATGAAACATGTGTGTTACCAAATAGCACACGTCCAAGAAAGGACGACATTGTGAACCATGAAAAGTGGCCACCAAATCACATTCAGTTGAGATATGGCTGGATCTATTTGTAATGTATTGTCTTTTCTTAAGAGACTTGACAGTTTTTTGCCCCTCAATAGTTTTATCAACAAAATTAGTGCCAAATGAAGACTAGCAGAACCACTCAGACTCTGAAAGTAAGTCCTTCACAACCTATCATTATAATTTACTTACTACAAGACCCAGTCTGCCTTTAAACTACTGTCCTGAATTACAAATACTTACATATTTTTGTCACACAAAGAACCAAGCTCTTCACAATTTTATACCTTGGTTTTACCATGCGGCAACATTTTAAGTAGCCAGATGTTTAAATGGCCTGCACTTAATTTTTAAAGTGTGTGTGTGTGTGTGTGTGTGTGTATGTGTGTGTGTGTGTTCTAGTTATTGGTCTACTGCTATGTAACAAACAACCCCAAAACTTGGTGCCTTAACACAACAATCATGTTTCTATGCTCACTCCCTGTGGGGCAGGAATTTGGTCAAGGCTTGACCGGGCAATTCTTATGCTCTATGGTACAACAACTAGGTCACGCAGTGGTATCCATCTGGTCACTGGGTTGGGCTGGTGGGTCCAAGATAGCTTCATTCACATGATTGGCTCCTTGGCAGGGACAAAGGGAAAGCTGGGCCCCTTTTCCTCTCCATGGAGTCTCAAGGCCCCTCGTGCTCTCTCCAGCAGGACAGCCAGACTTCTTACAGGGCAGCTCAGGGCTCCAGGCCTGTGTCCCAAGAGACAGGGGCTAGAAGTTGCCAGTCTCGTCAGGCCAAAGCCAGCAAACTAGCACAGGGTCATTTCCGCTGTGTCCTATTGATCGAAACAGTCACAGAGCCCACCAGATTAAGGGGGGTGACATAGACCTACCTCCCAAATAGGACTATCAGAGAATTTGTAGCCATCTTTAATCAGCTACAATATATATACTTAGCTTTTATTATGGAAAATGTTAAACATATATAAAAGTAGACAAAATAGCATATAAACCTCCATGTACCCATCATCCAGCTTTAACAGTTTTCACCTCATGGCTAATTTGTTTCATCTATACCCCCCACCCACCTCCTCTACCCCTATATTATTTGAAATCAAACCTCAGATATCATATTAATTCATCCATTAATGCTAAGTTTTAAAGTACTATGATGAGTAGAAGACAGAACAACTTTTAGAGAGAGAATATATTCATTTCAGAGGCTTTTCTTTTATTAGTACCAAATTACTTCTTAGAAGTTGCTTTCCTTCCAAGAAATCTCTAAATATTTGAACAGCAAAGAACAGCCATTTTCCTGTATAGCTTCCTTTGAAACATGAATGCACTGGACTAGGAGTCAGGAGACCTGGGTTCTAGTCTCTCAGCCACTGACCGGCTGTATGATACCAAGAACGACAGTAGCTAACTTTCCCTGAGGCCTCACCTGCAGCTCCACATTCATCATTTCAATTCTCTTATTGTTCCCATATTACAGATGGCGTTAGAACAGGTAAGCAACTTGCCCAGGAACAAAGAAGGGCAGAGGTGGGATCTTATCCAAATCACTTCAAGGCTGTATTTTCTCCTTTGTCCTATGGAGTCTATCATTTGAGTTCAACCTACTGCACTGGAGAATAATATATCAAATCCTTGACAAACCACTTTGAAAATATTTCAAATTCCAATCAAAGAAGCTTTTGAAGAGGTAATCCATTTTCATGGCTCAAAAATCCAAACAGTATAAAATAGTGGAGAGTCTAGCTCCCAATCCTGTTCCCGTTAATCTCACTCTCCTACACACTTTCTCTGTACAGGTAACCATCCAATTATTATTTATTTATGCAAATACAGCAAATGTGAACAATTTATTCACATTCACAAATGTGAATATTATTTATTTATGCAAATGCAGCATTCCTATGGACCCCTTCTTACACAAAAGGTAGCACCTTTGTGTGTTCAATCTCTATGCAAGGTATTCCTGTACCAGCAAATAGCTGGCTTCCACGTCCTTTTTTTTTGCAGGGAAAGATTCACCCTGAGCTAACATCTGCTGCCAATCTTCCTCTTTATATTTCCCACCCCAAAGCCCCAGTGCATGGTTGTTTATCCTAGTTGTAAGTCCTTCTAGTTCTTCTATGTGAGCTGCCGCCACAGCATGGCAACTGACAGACGGGTGGTGTAGTTCCACGGCCGGGAAATGAACCCGGGCCGCTGACGTGGTGAAAGCACTGAACTTTAACCACTAGACCATCAGGGCTGGCTCTCCACGTCCTTTTTGATAGCTGCCGAGTACATCATTGTATAGATGTACCATGGTTTATTTAACAAGTTCCCTATTGATGGACATTAGATTTTTTCCTCAATCTTTTGCTATTACAGACAATCAAGCACAAAATTTTGTTTTTGTGGGAAAACAAAGAAGTGGAGTACCTATGTGCAGATATTAAGAGAGGAACAGTCAGTAGTAGAACCTCCTCGTTCCCTGTTTTTTTCAGCACTGTCATCCTCACCCACTTTTGATATTTAACACAAGAAAAAATTTGTCAGGCTTAACTTAAATAACGTATACCTTCTTTTGAAGTCTTTCCATCTGGGAACCCTCAGGGACCAGAGAATTAGAGCCTATGGATGTATCATTGTCATTGTCACTTTTTATCAGACTTGTCTGGGTTTTCTTATTCTAAAACTCTGCCTGTACAACTAGATTCTTGTGAACATATTGATCCAAAGGCTGATATCTTAGAAGAACTGCCTCTAGGAAAAGGTATCCTGGGCTATGTGTTTCCTTCGTCGCAGTTTGTGCAGTTATAAACCCATACTGGATTGACCAAGGACATAGCCCAGAGACATCCATGACCACCGACAGAAAAAGAGGGAAGTAGGAGGCAAAATCCAAGGCATAAGGGGAGGTATCTCATGACTTCAGAAGAAGAGCTTCTCCTTCTTGTCCTCTCTGCTTCTCTCACAGATGAGGAGATGGTTCTAGAGCTAATTTTAAGTAGGTTGAGTTTGTTGTGGCCTAAGTCAGTGATATCAAAGACATCCTCAGATTCCCTACACCTCTCTCCTCCTTGTCACTGCCCAAAATTTCACCAATTATAGATTCATTGGAGTTAAAACCATCTTGTTTAAAAGGTAAATATCTTCAGTCATTCATGCCTTAAAGTAAATTACCCTGTCAGAACACCCAGTGTGGATCAGCCATGCTGAACTAGAATGTACTGAGGGCTGGTGGGGGTGGGGTGGGATGGGATGCTCAGGATAATTTTGAAATGGCGAGTGGAGGGAGATGAGTGGGAAGGGTGCAGCAAGGGAAGGACTCAGGGATGCTGGAGGTGGAGAACTCATTATCTCATATTAGAAGAGAAAGGAAGCAGGAAGGAGAGACATGCAGAAGAGAAGTGGTGTGGGCCCTAACAGGGACATTGTCCTTTCTGTAACAGACCCAACAGTAGCCCTGCTTATTTGGACATGTCTACCAAGAATGCATCAGTTACTTAACTCTGGATCTTTCCTCTGTATTGTTTGTCCTGGTTTACTATTCCAACTGTGAATTGGAATCTAGAGATGTTTACTTTCTGATTGTACATTGTTCTGCAATGTACAATCAGAAAGTAAACACTAGTATATGTGGTTGTTTGGTTAGTGGTGTCCTTAATGATACTACCCCATTGGCACTGTGGTTTAACCACAGAACATTTTGTTTCATGGTCTAGATTTCAAAATTCTCAAGCATATCATTACGCCCACACCAAGAACATGAAGAAACAACTTAGACTTTATAAAGCAAAGATTTTTAAGAAAGGATGGAGTTGGGGGAAGAAAAGCAATACACACATTTTCAAAGAACTAAGTCAATTATTTCCAAAGTGATTCAATGGAAAGAAATCTCAGCTTCATGCACATCTCAGTTTCCCATCCACTCCTCTTCAAACCCTCCCCAAGCAGCCGAAGTCTTTAACATAAGGTGCCAAGCTGCCCTATAAATGGCAAAGCAGCCTCATGCAGCATCTGTGTTTTGACAGATCAACTTCTAGGAATCAGGAAAAAACCATCACGTAACACCATGTGCAATGAACCCTTTGCAAGCCTGACAGATATTAAGCAATAGTGTCCTATTTCCCAAACTTCTCCTGCCAAAGATTTGACATCTGTGTATTTTCTGTAGGTCTTCTTTTGGTCTTTAATTCATTCCTATTTAAGTGTTTCTTCCTCACCTGGCCATAGCAAATACTGTTTGTTGATTCCTTCCTCCCTTCTCTCCTCACACATCATGAATAGTATTTCTCCAACAACATCCCATTCAGCTTCTATTTTATATTTATATTGTACCTCATTCTTATGCCTCTTCTGGAAGACCCTGTGGCTGAGCTTTGGGAAGCCAGATGGTGGGAAGTGCTTGTCTTCTGGCTTGTGTAAAGGCAGTGCTGGTCACCTGCGGAGAACATAGGCCGACACTTCAGATCACTTTGGACCAGGACGGCTTGGGTAAACCTGAAGATGGCATTTTGTTTTCTTATGTCTTAGTTTTTCCTTCTGTAAAATAAAATAAAAAAAAAATACACCACTTAAAAATGGTACTTAGAGTATAGAACTTTTTCTTTCTTTTTTTTTTCGTGAGGAAGATCACCCCTGAGCTAACATCGTTGCCAACCTTCTTCCTTTTGCTGAGGAAAATTAGTCCTGAGCTAATATCTGTGCCCATCTTCCTCCATTTTGTATGTGGGATGTTGCCACAGCATGGCTTGATGAGTGGTGTGTAGGTCCACGCCTGGGATCTGAACTTGCAAACAGTGGGCCTCCAAAGCGAAGTGCACGAACTTAACCACTAGGCCACTGGGCCAGGCCCTAGGGTATAGCACTTTTGCATGCACTAGATCCTCAAAACAACTCCATTAGGGTGAGTATTTCTTTCCACAAACCAATTTGTCTGAGTTTGCTGGAAATGTTCCTGATTTGGGGCATCATTAGGTGCCTCAGACACTGTTGGTTCATACACACTCTTCTT
The DNA here is from genome assembly GCF_020826845.1 of Diceros bicornis minor. NCBI lineage: Eukaryota > Metazoa > Chordata > Mammalia > Perissodactyla > Rhinocerotidae > Diceros > Diceros bicornis. The sequence continues at coordinate 67,294,331 of NC_080747.1, read as the reverse complement.
TCCTTGCCAACAGAACTTTAATTTACCAGGTATCCCTCCCTCAGGGAACAAGACCCTCGCCCAACTCAGTGGTGAGCTCTGAATAGCCCAAGCCAATCATGGCGACTTTCTTCTCTTTGCCAGTGATTGTTTTCAGGGTGCACAAATGACCCAGTTCTGACTGATGGAACAGGAGATGAGGTCTGCTGGGGGATTCTAGGAAAGTCTTCTAGATCTTAGAAAGACACAGGGGTGAGACAGTCTTTCCAGACCTCTTGCCTGAATTTGATGCCTAGAACTGTGGAAGCCGCCTCATGACTATGCAGGGAGCTAGCCTAGAAGAAAGCCATCAGGTTAGGGTAATGGAGGGAAAAGACAGAAGAATGTAAGACTTTGATGGTGTTGAATTACTGAATTAACCAAGCCTAGATCCACCCTACTTTAGGCCTTCATGTTACATGAAGTAATAAATCTCCTTATTGATTACCAAGGTTTTCTGTTCTTTGCAGATGACTGGTCCTCTTACCTAAAAGGACTGTTAGTGGAGCTAGTTTAATCAAGACTCTGATCACCTCCTCTCCCCTATTTCAAGTAGCATGTGCTACCCCAGTGTTGGTAGGAGGCCCAGGTGTGCAGAGGACCTGTTCAGACTGCTAGAGTTTTTAATAAGTGTTTCAGTTCCAACCCTGGAGGCTTTAGATTTAGGGTTGAGAGAGAATCTCAGATGTCTTATAGAAAGTTAAGTATTTCCAGAGTTATTTTTGTGTGCTAAATTATTCGTTACCTCTCTGATGTGCGTGAATCCCGCCTGAAGGCAGGGCAATGGTGGAAACGATTCCCCCAGGTCCCTCCAGCCCCAGGATGCTCTGATAATGCACATCCTGCTGCAGTGCTTCAAAATTGGAAGAGGAAATTACACCATGGGACCTGCTGAAGCAGAAGAGAGCTCTTGATTTAAGAGGTTGGAGTGATATTCAAAGCAGATAGCTGAAACATCAGACAGAAGAAATTGAAAGGCAGAGAAAGAAAAAACCTAGGAAAAGATGTTGAGTGGCTTTACTATGAGCTAATGAAGGTTTTGGAAGCTTGCTTGGGATTAATAAGGCACTTTGGATTTCATGCAAGTGGCTAAGGTGTGGGCATCAGAGGGGCCATCCCTGTCTACCAGGGCAGCCAAGTGGAGTCAATTTTACAGAGATTGGAGGAATCTTTTGGGGGGAAACCAAAGAGGATTTGGAGGACTGCTAGTTGGGCTCCAGGAAGCTATAATGAAGACTCCTAAACAAGAAGGGGCCACCAAGGCTGCCCTCACTCTCTTGGACAATGCCTTAGATCTTTAGAGATGACTCAGTGGGAGCGCAAAATTGAAGGCCCTGAGGACTCTCTAGAATCACTGATCATTTGTTGAGAAAGGGAATTCTTTAGAATGAGAGACTTACAGGTGCCACTTACACTCCTGAGTTCTCTGACACAACCCAAGAAGGGATTAGAGACTGGAAGGGCAAGTTTCTTGCTGTTACCTCAGAGGCAAGAGAGCTCTCCTGTACCTGTAGGAGAGAAACAGAGCAAACTTGGGGGACTGTTTCAGTTATGTATTGCTGTGTAACAAACTATCTCAAAATTTAGTGGCTTAAAACAAGAACCATTTGCTCACAATTTGGGTATCAAGAGAGCATTAGGCTGGGACAATTCATCTTGGCTCCATGTAGCATCTGCTGGGGCAGCTTGACTGGGACTGAGGATCCATTTTCAAGTTGGCCTACTCCCACAGCTGGCAAGGTGGGGCTGGCTGTCAGCTGAGAGCTCAGCTGGGGCTGGCAGCCACGGGCCTTGCTTCTCTTCATCGTGGACCTCTCCGAGTGACAGCTTAGGCTCCCTGACAGCATGGAGGCTGGGTTCCAAGAAAGACAAAGAGGAAGCTTGCAGTCCTATTGAAGGCAAAGCTCAGAACTGGCACAGCCTCACTTTCACTTTATTCTATCAGTCAAAGCAGTTGTAGGCCCAGCCCATATGCAAAGGGGTGGAGAAATAGACCCTGCCTCTCAGTGACGAAAGGCAAAGAATTTGCTGCCATCTTTAATACACTACATGGGCCATGAGAAAAGTCAGCCATAAACTGTCAAAACATGTGGCTAGAAGTAGAACTTCAAGGTTGTCAGTGAGAAAGTGTTCTGGTCCTGCAAGGAGGATGGAAAAAGAAATTTGGGGGGTTCAATATTCCTGGTGATTTACTGGGGAGGAAGAAGAGACAAAGGCCATTTTCATTGTCATTGCTGCTGTAATTCACACTCCTGGTCTCACTCCTAAATTTGTGCAGCCAGGGGGACAAAACATATATATCTACAGCTGAAAATGTCAAAATTTAAAAGATTGACATATGACTTCAATTCAAAACTATTACATTAAAATATTTACTATGTGTAAGATAGTACAATAGGTCTTATATTAATTATAAAACTAACTAACTAAATAAATAAATTTTATAATTAAATTAATTATAAAACATGATTTCTGGGGCTGGCCCAGTGGCATACTGGTTAAGTTCACACACTCTGTTTCAGCGGCCCAGGGTTCACAGGTTCAGATCCCAGGCATGGACCTATGTACCGCTTATCAAGCCATGCTGTGGCAGGCGTCCCACATAAAATAGAAGAAGATGGGCACCAATGTTAGCCCAGGGACAATATTCCTCAGCAAAAAGAGGAGGACTGGCAACAGATGTTAGCTTAGGCTAGTCTTCCTCACCAAAAAAAACCCACAAAAAACATGATTTCTGTCCCCAAGGAGCTTTTCGATTGGTTTAGCAAGGATTCCTCAAGCATGTGCCAAACACTGTGCCAGGCACTGCCAGCTGGTGGAGGCAAAAATAGAAAACTCACCACCTCTGCCTTCACGGACTTCATAGTCGAGTAGGGGAGAGAGAGATGAATACAAATATTATGTAATTTAACAAGTATGACCCAAGCTCTGTAAATGATAAGTTACTAATGTGTATAATAAAGAAAAAATGAAAATACACAATCCAAAATGTTGATGATGGGATTATGGGTGAACTTCTGCTTTTCTTCTTTATACTTTAATGTTTTAAAAAATTAACATTACTTTTAAGACAGAAAAAAATACATATTATTTTTAAATGCAATATAGTGTTTTAATAGAGAAATGTCCAGGATATTCTGGGAGCTGAGACGGCATCCCTAGCTCTTCTTGGAAGGAGGAGAGAGAAATTCACATCAGTCTCTTAGAAGACGTGACATCAAAGTCATGGTGCGAAGGGTGAGTAGAAGTTGTGGTTGATATTTGGGGATGTAACCTTACATAACCCTCTTATCTGGGGGAAATTCTTTATTGTGGGTGGTACTATTGGGTCTGTAGAGCTTTGTCTCCTCAAGGGAAGGCAGAGAGGTAAGAGATTCCATTTCCTTCCTCCCTGAAAGCCAGGGCATAAGCACAAGACCTGGGTTCAGCCTGTCAGACTCCCTGCCTGGGATATTGAATCCGGTGCTAGAGGAGCAAAGACAGTATGGGTAGACTTGATCTGTAGCAGATGTGAAGGGCTGCAATGGTGGTGACAGTGATGGCTAATGGCCCAGCAGCAGAGGTGGCAGAATCATGTTAAAAACCAGCTGTAACTCATCCTCTTGGTCCTCCTTGGTTCCTTGTTCCTGTCTATATTCTAATCTTGCTTCTCTAGTCTCCTATTATTCTGTGAGGCCCCAAAACCCTTCCAACAAAGTCCTTAAGGAGATCCAAGCTTGGGTTCCATTGTTTGAAGCAACTGACTGATACCGGAATTGGCCAGGTTGGGGAGCAGGGTAGGTAAAAGAATCACAGAATGTGCAAAGACAGAGAAGCCTGAAAGAGTGCATGCAGTACCATCTAGAAGGAGAGACAAGACGTACTCAAATGTGTACACGGTAGGAAAAAAGTATGTGCTAAATATCTTGGGGGTGCAGAGAAAGGCACAATCACTTCCTGCTGGGTTAGGAAAGATGCAGTGGAAGAAATGGAATCAGCTTGACCATTAGAGAAGAAGAAAGAAAAAGGTAGTTATTCCAGGAAGAAGGAAAAGTATATACAGAAGGAAAAGTATATACAGATTGAAAAGATCCATGTGTCTTAAGGAATCTAGTAGTAAAGTAGTTCAATTTAATTGAAGCCTGGAGCAGTAACACAGAAGCTTGGAAGATTGATAGGTATTAAATTCTACTGGCGTTTACTGCTAGGATATAGATTTTGGACTTCGTTTGGTTGGTGATAGGGAAACACGAAGGTTTATGAACAGGAAGTGTCATCATGTGAGTGATGCTTTATGATGCGAAATCTGGTGGCTGTGGACAGAACGGTCAGTTAGGAGTCTGTGCAATAACTGAGGATGAGTTGATAATGTCCCGAATTAGGCTGATGACAGTGGGGATGGAAAGGACCAATGTGCAAAACATAAATGAGGATTTGTAAACAGACAGCTCCTCTGTTTAAAAAGAAAAACAAATTTTAAACATGCATATGCACACAATCACTGTGTTTATAAATGGGCTGTATTTACATATATACAGAGTATAACACACCACATATGCTGGCTGTAATTCTCTCCAACTAATAGAGTGGTGAATTTATTCCATACATTATGCAAAACAAATAAAATAAATACAACCAGGCAAAAATGCTCTGCACCATTCCGTGAAAGTGTTTGGAGTGTGTGTGAGTGTGTGTGTGTGTGCACACGTAAACTTGGAAGGCGACATGTAGCAAAAAGCTTAGACTACAGATGGAGTTCTCAAATTCCTCAGAGGAGTCCGACTGTTTCCCATAACTCTGCTCTTACTGCAGTTGGAGTAGGTGATGAATACAAGGGACTGTTGCTGAGGTAGGTGGGAGTTCACTGGGTTTGTCTATGGAAAAAACTCGAGTCGTTCCAAAGACAGCGATGTTTAAGGTTCCTTCACAAATAGGATGAGCTAAGGCAATTACGTGATAGACTGAGATTCAATTTACAACTCTCCTTCTATCATCCAATCAAATCTATTGATTCCACCTCCTAATTCTATTTAAAATCTGCACTTTATTCTAGTCTAACCCCTCATCATCAACGCAAAACTCAGCTCAAAACCACCTTCCAACCACAGCATCCCTAGGCAGAGTTAGGTCTCTTGCTTTCCCACAAAGGGGATATGTTGGTCAATTTGTCTGCCTTCATGATGCCCCTTTTCCAGGAAGCGTGTCCCCTTGCTGAGTAGACAGACACAGGCTTCGTGGCCCCACCGTCAAACATATTTGGACCTGACTCAAGACTCATCTGTCTTTCTCGGGAATTTGGAATTGGGACCTACGGACTCTAATTAGCTGTAGATGTTAGATTTGAAGATCATGAAGAGTCTGGAACTTGGCACCATTTGAGGGAAGCCACGGTGAACCATGGGAAATCAGAGTAATGGGATTAGTCTGGAGAGAGAGAAAAATAGATGTGCCAAGGGAAGTGGAGATGAAAGACCCCATCTCCCCGGAAACAATGAGAGAGAGAGAGAGAGAGGAAGAGAGAGAAATGGTGAGACTACTAGCTACTCGAGTTCCTAACATATTTCAGATGCAGGAACTAAGTCTCCTGGATCTTTAGGGGCCAGATGCACTTCCTCCTTGGGTTCCATGATATTTCCTTACATCCTTATAATGAGCCCTCCTTGATTTCAGCCAGTTTGAAGCCATTCCTTTTCTTTGCCCCAAACGTGCCCTAATTAACCATCCCACAGCACCCAGTCTGCGCTCTGCCTTAGCACTTACCATATTATACTGTAGCTGTTTATTTGCTGTTTCCCTTCCCTGTTGGACTTTAAACTCCTTTGAGGGCAAAAACTTTGTCCTGTTCATCTTTGTATCCCCAGCACTTAGGAGAGTGACTGGCATAGAAGAGATATTCAGTAAATGTTTAGAAAGTACTTTTAGAGTTAGGGGTCAACACTTTCACAAGTTGTATTGATTCTACCTTATTGTAACTCTATATTTCTACTGGGTTTTGACAGCATAGACATCACGCACAAGCAATTTCTTCTGAGCTGTTCTGGGAGTCTCAGAGCTTGGTACTAGGAGATGGAAAAACCAGACTTCTGGGCTGGAAGAGACCTTGAGAGGCCATTGTTTTATGAAAACCTGAGATAGTTCTGCAGTGAAAGATTGGCCACTCTCTTTTATCTAAGAACATTATTTAACTTCACACACACACAAAATGTTGTAGCAATACTAATGGAAAACTAAAATTTAAAAAAATTCATCCCTAATGTCATTACTGCAATAAAATAACCTGTTTTCATATGTCCACATCCCCTACTAGTCCTTGTTTGTATGCATTTATATAACTTTTACAAGGTTATAGTCATCGTTCAGATAAAATTGTTTTCTCTTTTTCACTTAACAATTCATCATAATTACTTTCCCCTGTTGCTGCAGAGACTTTCTAAGTTTTAATGACTCCATAATATGTTAATTAATTAGATATGCATTAAATTACTTAAATTCTTCTGCTATGGACATTCACATTGTTCCTTTTTCTCTTTCTTTCTTTCTTTCCTTTTTCCTTTCATTCTTTCTTTTCCGGACTGATGGCTGTCTCTAAGGGAAGGATCTGTCTACACAGGCAAAGGACGAGGAAGAATATATCATCTCTCTATATAATTTATGCACATTTCACGATATGAGAAAGGATTTTTTATGTATATGATCCAGCTGGGCTGAGTACATTCTAACAATTATCTTTATACCAAATCAGACTAATAGCTGCCATTTATTGAGCACCTGCTTATGACAGTCATCAAAATAACCCCTCAAATAAAATCTCTTAACTCTTTGCACCTCCCCTAGAAGATATTATTTCCGTTTTACAAAGGAGAAAACCAAAGCTTAGCGAGGGCAAGCCACAGGTCTAGCATAGTGAAGTTGGAATGCAAATCCAGATCTACTTCCAGAGACTGTTTCCTTACCCACTGGGCAGTGGGACTTCGGAGTGGACTCTGTTTTGAGCGCGATACGTTTTACAGACTCTGTGTGCTCATCCCCTGCTTCTGCCTGCTTCTCTTCTAGCATCTCACAGCTGTGTCCTTTGCCTGTATAGACAACTCCTTCCTTTAGAGAGAACCATCAGTCTGGAAATCAGAAGTAAGCTTCTGTTAAGCATGCAAGCAGGAAGACACTCTATTCTTGCTCACCAATGCTTTTTACTTTTAACTTTTTTTTTTTTTTTGGCTGAGGAAGATTGGCCCTGGGCTAACATCCATGCCCATCTTCCTCTGCTTTATATGGGATGCCTGCTACAGCATGACTTGACAAGTGGTGCCTCGGTCCACGCCGGGGATCTGACTCTGCGGATCTCCAGCTGCCGAAGAAGAGTGCGTGAACTTAACCACTACGGGGTCGCCACCAGGCCGGCCCCTATTTTTAACTTTTTACAATGAAAATCTTTGAACATATGCAGAAAGAGAGAAGAGAGCAGAATGAACCCCTGGATGGTATAATGAACCCAGTTTCAACAATTAGCACCTCATGGCCCATCTTCTTTCATCTATACCTCACCATTTCCCTCCCTCCTACATTATTTTGAAGAAATACTAGATATTGTCTGATTTCATCTATGACTATTTCATATGTATCTCTAAAAGGTAAAGATTCTTTAATTTTAATTTTTAAATTAATATGCGGTAAAACTGCCTTTTTGTGGTGTGTATATTTTCATGAATTTTAACACGTGTAGATTCACATAACCATCATTACAGTCGTGATACAGAATAGTCCCATCATCCCAGAGGACTCTTTTTTTATCCATAGCCACAATACCATTATCATACTTTTAAAAAATTGACAGTAACAAATAGACTTTTAAAGATAAATATGATCCTATTTCTCTACAATCATGAGACAGCACATTCCAATTCATGGTGCCCCTTTTACAAAAGAAATGTTCATGTCTAGGCATTCAGATGTGCCATAAATAGAACTTGTTCTGAGCATCCTTCACTCTTCTTTCTGACAACAGCTCCAAACAAACATGACCCTAACAATTCATTTTTGTCTGCATACAGTAACCTTCCTGGGGCTGGCCCGGTGGCGCAAGCTGTTAAGTGCACACACTCGCTGCGGCGGCCCGGGGTTTGCCGGTTGGGATCCCAGGCACGCACCGATGCACTGCTTGGCGAGCCATGCTGTGGCGGTGTGCCATATAAAGTGGAGGAAGATGGGCATGGATGTTAGCCCAGGGCCAGTCTTCCTCAGCAAAAAAAGAAGAGGATTGGCGGATGTTAGCAAAGGGCTGATCTCCTCACACACACCCAAAAAAAGATAAATAACCTTCCTGCCCAATACTGCTCTCCTTCTTTGATAGACTTTTCATAACACCCTCAGTTCTCCCAGTTAGTAGAATTATCCACCTTAACATGACTAACTGTTTAGATTTATAGAAGGGTGGAGTGGTCTTAATCAGTTATAGTTGAATAATAGGGTTTTATCTGAAATAACTCAAATGCTACCTTTATTTCTTAAGAAAATAGTTTAGAATCTTAGATCTGGGAGGGAGCTTAAAAGCTATTCACTTGGATCCTCTCATTTCATGGATGAGAAAAATCAACTCAGAGAAGTTTAAAAACTTGCCAAAGGCACACAGCTGGTTAGGAGAAGAGCTGGGACCAGGACAGGATCCCCTGGTCTTGAGGGCTCTTTCCACGACACTGTACTGTTGGCCATCCTTTCTCCCTCATTTTGCTGTCACCTGAGTGTGGGTTCCATTCCCAGTTGCATATCCATATGCCATGAAAAGCTGTTAGGAATACTTTTAGCTACAAGAAAAAAAAAGTGTTTTATGAAATGCCCAGAAAAGGCAAATCTATAGAGACAGAAAGCAAATTAGCAGTTGCCTAGAGCTGTGGGTAAGAATGGAGATTGACTGCAAACTGGCACAAGAAGTCTTTTTGGGTTGATGGAAATGATCTAAAACTGGATTGTAGTGGTGATTGTACAACTCTGTAAATTTACTAAAATTGTACGCTTAACATGGGTGAATTTTATGGTGCCTAAATTAAATTATACCTCAATAAATCTGTTTTGAAAAAACAGTTGCATACAGATATTTAATTATCTCTTATAACAAGATGTCTGAGGTAGGTGACTCCCAGCTTGGTTCAGCAGCTCCACAATGTCACAGGCCCATGGTCTTGCTGTGGTTTTAGTCCACCATCCTGAGCCTTTTGCCCTCATGCTTGTCCTCTCATCGTCCCAAGATGGCTGTTGCTGCTTCAGATCAGCTCCACATACACTGCAAGAAGAAAAAGGGTGTCAGTGAGTTCTCAGCTCCCACCAGTCTCCTTTATAAGAGGAAGTCTCCCAGTCGACTTCTTCTGGTCTCTCCTTGGGCAGAACAAGGTCACTTGTCACCCCTGTATGCAAAAAAGGCTGAGAATGTGAGTAAATGGCAAATGAAAGTGGAGTTATCAAGACTGGCTTAGTGCTGGGGCCAGCTATATTGCCTCCCTGAAGCAAAGTGGGGTTCTGTCGGCAAGAAAAAGGGGAGGAGGGTTGAGATGGATATTGAGTGGGCAGCTAAGAGTGTCTTCCACATGAGGAAACTCAAAATGTGCTGAATATGTTATTATTTGTTCAGAGTTTTTATAGCATAATGGTTAATAGTACAGACAAGAAAGACACAGTGAGCTTAGAGGAGTTAATTAACCACTCTGTGCCTCTGTTTCCTCCACTGTAAACTGGGGCTAATAATAACACCTACTTCATAGAGTTATGAGAGAGCCAAATGAGTTAACACATATAAAGTGCTTAGAACGATGCTTGGCATACAGTAAGCACTATATGAGTGATGTTATTATGTATGTGAGTGATTACATGTAAATGTGTTATCTTGGCACATCTTTTATTCGTTGTCATTCTTTTAGTCAATAAATATTCATTGGCTATTTAGTATGTACCAGACAGTGAGCTAGACGCTTAGAAAAACTATGAACAAGATAGACTGTCTCCTGACCTTGCTAAGCTTGCATTCTGATGGGAGAAACCAACAATAAATAGGTCAACAAATGTATAAACAAGATAATCACAGATTGTGATAAGTGCTGTGAAGGAAATAAACAGGGTGATGAGACAGAGAATAGAAGGAGCAATTGTCTCAGGGAGGGCAGGCAGAGAACAACCAAGCTGAGATCCAACTGGTGAGAAAGAGTAGTCATATGAACACCAAGGGAAGAACTTTCCAGGTGGTAAGAACAGTTAGTGCAAAGGCCCTGGGGGAGGACAGAGCTTGGCCTCTTCTAGACTGGTCCAGAAAGCCAATATCACTGGAACAAGGTGAGCGAGGGGGATGGGGCCTTGGTGAAGCTGAAAAGGGGTCCCAGCCCCAAACCACATAGCACCTTGTAGCCAGTGGGAAGGTGCTTGGGTTTTATTCTTAGTGCAATGAGACGCCATCAGAAATCATCTGTATAATGTGTTTGTTTTTCATCACTCTGGCTGCTGTGAGGATTGAAGGGAGATGCAGGGAGACCAGTTGTAAATATGGTAGGTTGAATGGGAGTGGTGCAAAGAAAATCGAGAGGAGTCCACGGAACAATTTGTGTGTGTGTGTGTATGTGTGTGTATTTAATAAGGACCATGTGTTCCACCATTATGGCTCAGTGGAGGATTTCAAACTGTTCCATGTCTTCTCATCTTGGTCAGGGGCGTGGGCTGCCCTTTCATTCCATCGTCACTCCTTGAGGTATCTAGAGACCCACTTGCACCTCTAGGTAGTGCTTCTGGGTGGTCAAGAAGGGTCCAGCGCTGTTGTACAGGGAGTTGTCCACATGAGGAGGTCGGAGGAGAGGCAAGCATCACGGGCTGAAGGATGGGCTGGTGTGTGCCGATCACTGTCAACTGGTGGACCTCAGTGAAGACAACAGGGCACCGACTTGGAGGCCCACTGGTGCTGGTGAGAAATGAGGCTTACTCTGGAAGAAGCTGGACGTTTCTCAGACTTGAAATCTTCTGTCCACATCATCCTTGCCCCTTCTTCCTCTTTTCCAGCCCCACAGTAGTAAGGGGAAACTTGTTCTACGAATATTCACCTAAATCTCTCTGTTTTACAGGTAGACTTAATAATTGAGTATTTGCGATCTTGGTGTTTTGTTTCTGAAGTGGGTGATTCTTGTCTCCCTGTCTAGGTGGGGGCAGGTCCTCAGAGGCAAATGAGAAAGAATGCCACAGATGGGGTAGGTTGCATTAATTATTTTCAAATACTAAGCAGACACACGCATATATGTACAACAGGAATATGGGTAGAGCCGCTCTTATAGAACAAGAAATTGGTTCCATTGCTCTAGTCTGCAAACTTTGGGAATGGGGAGGGGGCAGGAGTGTCCCTATACGCCCATGAGGAAGGTCTGGGTGGAGCTCCACCACATAGGAATGGTCGAGAAGAAGGCCACAGAGTGGCCCCACTAATTACAACTAAAAAAAGACCCAAGCCAGCCCCACCCCTCTGCCAACAGGAATGGTGGCTGATTGTCTGACAACCATATTGCTCTCTCCCCTTTTAGTGTTAGAAGCTTTAATTAATCAACAAAGGTTGTTCTCAATGTTATTTCTAATCAGGTTTCACTTGTGTAAACCTACTAATGGGAAAGGGCAGGGAATCCCACAGTGACTTAGCTCCATGTTGCATGAGTGACCCTACATGTAAAATCATGTTCTATAAGAGCTAGAAGATCATCAAAGGTCTGAGACTTTATTTTTACAGGTGAGACCCAGACAATTTGGCGACAAGGTGACACAACCAACTGATGGCCCAAGAACCATCTTGGACTAACTCAATTCCTTGACAGGAGGTGGTTGGGTGGAGTTGAATTGAATTGGCTTGAATTGACTCCTGCAGGGACCTCCTCCTCACCCAGTGTTTGGGGGCCCGTCATGCCTTTATAATACAACATAGCCTCTTGTAAAATGGTGCTTGTGGAGTCCTGAACTTAAACTTAGTCTCACTAATTCACAACTTGGGGGAGCGCAGACTGAGCCAGCAAAAGCGTTGTAGAAAGCTTTAAAACAAGGCTAGTTCTGTTACTTTCAAATACTGTATGTATTGTGACAAAAACTGTTAACAAAGGGCAGCCAAAGAGAGGGCCAGGGGGCCGGCCCCACGGCGTAGCAGTTAAGTGCGCACGCTCCGCTGCTGGGGGCCCGGGTTCGGATCCCAGGCGTGCACTGACTCACCACTTGTTAGGCCATGCTGTGTGCCTCTTAGAACCTGAATGTTTCATCCCATTACATATGTTTTTTTTTTAATTTTTTGTTTATTGCACTAACATTGGTTTATAACATTGTATAAATTTCAGGTGTACATCATTATACTTCTATTTCTGCATAGATTACATCATGTTCCCCACTCAAATACTAATTACAACCCATCACCACACACTTGTGCTGAATTATGCCTTTCACCCTCCTCCCTCCCCACTTCCCCTCTGGTAACCACCAATCCAATCTCTGTCTCTATGTGTTTGTTTGTTGTTGTTTTTATCTTCTACTTATGAGTGAGATCATATGGTATTTGACTTTCTCCCTCTAACTTATTTTGCTTAGCACAATACCCTCGAGGTCCATCCATGTTGTCACAAATGGCAAGATTTCATCCTTTCTTATGGCTAAGTAGTATTCCATTGCGTATATATACATCTTCTTTATCCATTCGTCCCTTGATCGTCACCTAGGTTGCTTCCAAGTCTTGGCTATTGTGAATAATGCTGCAATGAACACAAGGGTGTGTATATCATTACACATTCGTGTTTTCATGTTCAAAGGTGGCAACTTGATGATGGTTTATTCAATTAAAAATTCTGGCACAATTATCAATCAAACTGGAAGGAGACCAAGTTAGACTCCTATCTTGTGACATAAATAAAAAATTCCACATGTATCAGAGAATTAAAAGTGAAAACCAACCAAACAAACATAACAATAAAAACAGTAGAAGAAAATTGGAAGACTATTTGGGTAACTTTGGGTTGGAAGAGACTTTTTGAAGTAAGACTGGAAATCTAGATGCTATAAAAAAGAACAGAAAAGAAATATTCAACCTTAAAAAAATTTTAAGTATTTTAATGTCAAAAACACTAAAACCAAAGTCAAAAGAAAGTGATAAACTGAAAAAAATCTGTTAGATATATAACAGAAAAGAGATTATTATCCCTAATATATGAAGGCTTGCTAAAAATTATCCAATAGAAAAATAGTAGTCAGGGAAATGAAAAGAAAGCATCATATTGGTAACTTTAAAATATTTAAAAACAGTGATAACATTCAGTCTTGGTGGAGTGTAGAGAAACTGATATTCTCCTACGTTAATGGCAGGGGTCCAGACTGTTACAACGTTTTTAGAACGATATCTAGAAATATCTACAAAAACCAAAATATACATACCTTTTGAACCAGATCTCACATTTAGGAATTTCTTTCAGAAATAAAATCATAATTACATAAGCATTTATGTCCAACACATTGTTAATAGTGGCAAAAAATGGAAACAAACTAAATGTTTATCAACAGGGCTATGGTTAAATAAATTGTGATACATCTAAATTATGGAATGAAACTGGAGGCCAACTTTATTTAACTATACTCAGTTAGCTGTCTGTTTGCAAAAGTAGTTAGATAATGCATTACCAAAACCCACCCTATAGATAACATCACTGATGTTTGGGTCACCATGGTAACAGGGGCTTGAGTTTTTCAGGAACTGAGAGTCGACTCCTTGTCCAGTTCAGGCTGGTTAAGACCACTGACCCTTTGATGTCAAGGACCCAAGACCTCCACCCTCAGATCATGGTAATGCTGCCATTTTGTGAACATGCATCTAATGAAGAGCCTTTAAGCTTGACTACGCTTGTGCAGATCATCAATTACCTTTCTTCTCCTTACCTCCAATCATCTATTCCCACACTTCAGACCACACCACCCCTTTATCCCATAAATATCTCTAATTCCCATTTTTCAGGGAGGCAGATTTGAGATTTGTTCTCCCATCTCCTTGCTTGGTTGCCTTGTGAATAAACTAGTTCTCTGCTGCAAACTCGACATCCTGGTGATTGGCTTTTCATGCAACGGGAAAAATGGATCTGGTTCGGTAACAGCAATATTTAATAATATTTCATAAGCTGTTAAAAAATGACTTAATTCAACTCATTTTTTGAAGTCAGTATTACCCTGGCACCAAAACCAGACAAAGACATCACAAGAAAAGAAAACTACAGACCAATATCTCTTATGAATATAGCTACAAAAATCTCCAACAACATACTAGCAAACAGAATCCAGCAACATATTCAAAGGATTATACACCATGACCAAGTGGGATTTATTCTAGGAATTCAAGGACGATTTAACTCCCCAAAATCAGTTAATATAATACATCATATTAATAAAATAAAGGACAAAAATGATATGATCATTTCAATAGACAGAGAAGAAAGATTTCACAAAATCCAACACCCCTTCAGGACAAAAGCACTCAGCAAACTAGGAATAGAAGGGAACTTCCTCAACTCGATAAAAGCTGTCTACAAAAAACCCACAGCCAACATCATATTCAATGGTGAAAAACTGAATTCTTTCCCCCTAAGATCACGAGCAAGATAAGGATGTCTGCTCTTACCACTGCTATTCAACACTGCACTGAAGATTCTAGCCAGGACAATCAGGCAAGAAAAAGAAAGAAAAGGCGTTCGGGTTGGAAAAGAAAATGTAAAACTATCTCTATTTGCAGATGATGTGATCTTGTACGTAGAAAATGCTTAGGATCCACACAGAAAAAAAAATTAGAACTAATAAATAAGTTCAGCACAGTTGCTGGTAACAAGATCAATATGCAAAAATCAATTGTATTTCTATACATCAGCAGTGATATTGTGATATATAATAAGATATATATATTGGATTTTCATCCACTGCTCCTTGCACAGAGCTCTTAAAATCCTTGGAATTTCCTAAGTGATAAGAGTGATAAAGGTGTCTTTTGTTATTCATAACAAGTCTTTTTCAACCACACCTGAATTTATGTTAATGCGATGACTTTTAGAAAGCCCCTAAAGATGGGGCCTGGTTGCCAGGGGGAACTAACCATGTGACTAGAGGGTTGGAACTTTTAGTACCACATCCCTGACATCTAGGGAGGGAGAGGGGCTGGAGGTTGAATCAATCACCAAAGGCCAATGATATAATCAATCGTGCCTATGTAATGAAGCCTCCATAGAAACCCAAAAGGACAGGGTTTGGAGAGTTTCCAGGTTGGTGAACACATGGAGATGCTGGGAGAGTGGCAGGCCCAGAGAGGGCATGGAAGCTTCATGCCCCTTCCCACATACCTTGCTTTATGTATCTCTTCCATCTGGCTGTTCCTGAGTTATATCCTTTTAAAATAAACTGATAATCTAATGAGTAAACTCTTTTCCTGAGTTCCATGAGCTGCTCTAGCAAATTAACTGAATAGCTGGTTGGTCAGAAGCACAGGTAACAAACTAGACTTGCAACTGGCATCTGAAGTGGGGTTGAGGGACAGTCATGGGATTAAACCCCTAACCTGTGGGATCTGATGCTATCTCTAGGCGTATCTACCTGTCAGAATCAAGTTAAATTGTAGGACACCCAGCTGGTGTCAGAGAATTTCTTGATGTGTGGAGAACCCACATATCTGGTGTCAGAAGTAAAGTAGTGTTGTAGTAGAGTATCGATAGTAGAGGAGACACACACGAGGAGTGGTTTTCCTTTACATTTTGGTGGCAGTGGTGGGATTAGCTAAACCAGCCCTGGGTCACAGAAACACGTGGTTTGGGAAGAGAAAGGAGGAAAGGGCAGAGCAAAATAAAGAAAACAATTCATTTTGGGATGCCCGATGGTGTAGTGGTTAAGTTTGGCACACTCCACTTCAGTTGCCTGGGTTCACAGGTTTGGATCCCAGATTTGGACCTACACCACTCAACAAGCGATGCTGTGGTGGGGTCCCACATAAAAAATAGAGGAAGACTGGACAGACGTTAGCTCAGGACCAATCTTCCTCACCAAAAAGAAAAAAGAAAGAAAGAAAAGAAAACAATACATTTACAATAGCAACAAAAGAATAAAATACTTAGGAATAAATTTAACTAAAGAAATGTAAAACTTATACTCTGAAAACTACAAAACATTGTTGAAAGAAATTAAAGAGGACTTAGATAAATGGAAAGACATCCTGTGGTCATGGATTGGAAGACCAAATATTGTTCAGATGGCAATTATTCCCCAACTTGATCTAAATTCAATGCAATTTCTATTACAATAGCAGCTGGCTTCCTCACACAAATTGACAAGCTGATCCAAAATTTCATATGGAAATAGAAGGGACTCAGAATATCCAAAACAATCCTGAATAAGAACAAAGTTGGGAGACTCACATGTCCTGATTTCAAAACTTACTACAATAACCAAGAAAGTGTGGCACTGGCAGAAGGATAGACATAAAGATCAACAGAATAGAACTGAAAGTCCAGAAATACACCCTCACATTTACAGTCAATTGCTTTTCAACAAGGGTGCCAAGACAATTCAATGGGGAAAGAATAGTCTTTCCAACAAATGGTGCTGGGACAATTAGACATCTACATGCAAAAGAATGAATTTGGATCCCTTTCTCACCCCATACACAAAAAGTAACTCAAAATGAATCAAAGACCTAAATATAAAAGGTGAAACTATAAAACTCTTGGAAGAAAATATAGGAGTAAATCTTGTGGCCTTGGTTAGGCAAAGTCTTTTATGTGACACCAAAAGCACAAGCAACAAAAGAAAAAAATAGATAATTTGGACTTTATCAAAATTTAAAACTATGCTTCAAAGGATACCATCATGAAAGTGAAAAGATAAGCAATGGAATGAGATAAAATATTTGCAAATCATATATCTGCTAAGGGACTTGTATCCAGAGTATATAAAAAACCCTCACAACTCAATAGTTTAAAGACAAATAACCTAATTTAAAAATGGGCAAACTATCTGAATAGACATTTCTCCAAAGATGATTTATAAATGACCAATAAGCACATGAAAAGATGAACATCATTAGCCACAGGGGAAATGCAAATCAAAACCACGAGATAAAACTTCACTCACTAGGATGACTATAATTTAAAAACCAATTAAAAAAAAATAGACCATAATAAGTATTGGCAAGGATTTGGAGACATTGGAGCCCTCACACACTGCTGGTGGTAGTGTAAAATTGTACTGTCACTCTGGAAAACAGTCTGACAGTTCCTCAAAAGGTTAAATATAGAGTTACCAATGACTTCAAAATTTCATTCCTAGGTATATCACCAAGAGAAATAAAAACATATATCCACACAAAAACTTGTACATGAATGTTCATAGCAGCATTATTCATAATAGCCAAAAGGTGTCAACAATCCAAGTGTCTATTGACAGATGAATCGATAAATAAAATGTGGTATATCCATTCAATGGAATATTATTTGGCCAAAAAAAAAAGACTTAAGCACTGATACATGCTACAACATGGATGAACCTTGAAAATATGCTAAGTGAAATAATCCAGATACAAAAGACCACTCATTATATGATTCCATTTGTAGGAAATTTCCAGAATGGACAAATCCATGGAGACAGAAAGTAGATTAGTGGTTGCAAGGGGCTGGGGGAGGTGTTGGGGAAAGTGGGAATGATTGGTAATGGGTATGAACTTTCTTTTCGAAGTGATGAAAATGTTCTAAAATTGATTATAGTGATGTTTGCATAACTCTGAATATACTGAAAATCATTGAATTGTACACTTTAAATGAATGACTTCTATAGTATGTGAATTATATCTCAATAAAGCTGTGATTTTTTTAAGAAAATGAGTTAGCTTTATATCCATTAACTTGGAGAGATGTCCATGATATACTTTTAAGTGAGGAGAGAGAGTTCTAAAGTAATATATGCACTATGACTCCATTTTTATGTTAAAAATGTGAATATATGTTTGTACGAGCATGAAAAAAATTTCTAAAGGATGTATACCAGGCTGTTAACATTGGAGTAGGAAGGAGGGGGTTGGAGTCAGCGGAAGACTATTAACTTTTTCTTTATACATGTTTGGATTTTTTCACTTTTTAATTGAGCATATAGGATCATGTATCTAAAAAAAAGTGAAATAAAGTATGAAAATAAAATCATTTAAAAAGAGATTGGGGACAGTGAGAAAGGGAATTGGAGTAGCGGAGAGAGTGGAGATGGAGAAAAGGAAATAAGGCAACTGGGTTTGCTGGCAGTGATGACACCTTGCCCTAAAGCAATAGAAATGAAAAGGAGACAGATTCCTAAGACATGGTAAAAGTAGGAGCAAGAAATAGGACTTAGTTACTGAGTGAAGATAAGCTCACTGGAAGAGAAAAGGAGTTGTTGCTAATCCAAGATTTCAGGCTGGTCTACAAATAAGAAGATGTTCCAAGAATTTGGTTATGAGTTGGAGGCACTAGCTGGCTCATCAGATAGAGACTCATAACGGATGGGGTTTGGAGAGTTGTCTGGAAAGGGATAACATCACCCAGAGGGAGAGATCTGTTTTAGAAGAGAGAGGACGGAGGGCACAGTACTGAGGAGCACCTCCCCAATATGGGGTCTTCCTGTGAAGGAATACATGAGGAAGTAGTCAGAGGGGAAGAGGGAAATCCAGGAGACCTGTGACGACATCCCAGGAAGAGAAGGACCAGAGAGTTTCAAGGACAGGGAGGTGGAAGAGGAGTCTGTACAGCACACAACGGAACTCGGTGCCTGCAAGGTCTTTCCTTGTGGATCTACAAAGCAGCATTTCCAACAGAGTGGGTGCGGAATCCAGCTTCCTGGAGGGCTGAGAGTAAATCAAAGATTGGACTAAAGAGGAGGTAGCAAGTGAAAACTATGCTTTTGAGAAATTTCTCAGCGAAGGGACAGGAAGTAATGAAATAGGAGCTTGACTGAGAAAGCAGGATCTATAGAAGGCGTTTTTAGGATGGAGAAAATATGCCCATGTTTATAGAGGAAGAGCCACTCGAGAGGCAGGGATTAGATACCCTTCCGAGAGATTCTTGGGAGACGACAGAACAAAGAATACCAACTGTTAGAGTTAGACCTGGAAATAAAGTGAGGACCTTCATCTTCTAAGAGGGCAGACAGAGAGACAATTATAGAAGTTAAAAGATATTTCTGGTAGAGAGGAGAGGAGTTGAGGCTCCATCCAGGGGTGATATTTAAAATATTTAACAACCAGTGCAGAGTGGGCACTAGCTATCAGACACTGGCTGTGCACCAGGATCCGGGAGGCCCTCTACTCCGTTCTGTGTTAACTCTTTCGTCGCTGGTCATGGCAAGGTCTCAGGGTAGAGGCTGGGGCAGCAGAGCAGCAGGCAGCAGAGTGGGGCAACAGAACTACAGGCCTGAAGCAATATCTCCTAGCTAGAACTTTAAAAGACTGAATAAGAATTATCTGAATTCCTCAAAAACAGTCATTTGTGACAAAAAGAACATCATACTATAAAACGCTTAACCTTTAGCTCTCTGATTTAGAAGTTTTTTTTTTTTAATCAAATAAATAATGGATGCCTTCCATAAACTTAATGCACGTTGGCAAAAAGTCCAAAGAGAGGGGATTGACTGAAATAAAAACTGTTCACACTCTTTTGGCTTATTCTTTTGTAGAAAACCACAGTCTCATAGTTCAAATGGGGAAAATGAGATTACAGTGAATTTCAGAACAGTGAATCTGGTGCTTAGTTGAGGTTCTCCCTCTGAGCACCAGTCACAGACCTCTTTGCAACTCTGCTCCCCCCCTGGAAGAGGAGAGCGAGACGACAATACCTAGCACTCAAGAGAATACAGGAAAGTGCTTGGGGATTCCCAGATCGCAATCGCCAAGTTCATAATATGGAAACCGTCACCAAGGTAATCGTATCAACCTCAGCCACATGTCGGCCTCCAAAGAAAGGCACCCCATACTTGTCAGTCCACAGCCTGGAAATATTTCTCCCTCATCGCTCCAAAGCCCTGCAGGACTTGAGCACAGATACGCTGGGCTCAGGGCTGCTGGCCCGGTGGAGCCGACTCTAAAGAATTAATAGGTCCTTGGGGTCGGCCTGTGGCATATTGGTTAAGTGCGCGCCCTCCACCGCTGGCGATGCGGGTTTGGATCCCGGGCGCGTACCGACGCACCGCTTGTCAAGCCATGCTGTGGCGGCATCCCATATAAAGTGGAGGAAGATGGGCACAGATGTTAGCCCAGGGCCAATCTTCCTCAGCAAAAAGAGGAGGATTGGCATGGATGTTAGCTCAGGGCTGATCTTCCTCACAGAAAAAAAAAAAAAAAAGAATTAATAGGTCCTTGATCTACGACATGCTGTATGTGGCTATAGCCTTTTCAAAACAGAATTTTCTGACTGAAAGAGACCTTTTATTTAATCCCAGCCCTTTAGAGATGAGGAAACCACCACAGCCAGCTATTTAATAGCAGGTTAAATCAACATTTAGGTGTATCGGGTTCTTTTAATCCAGTATCTTGACTTCTGACTTTCTTGTTGGAAAGCTTAAGTTATAATTTATATACATATGAAGAGGGATTCTTGGTATATCTCACTTATTTGTAAATCAGGTAAGATGCCAGAATGAGACATCCTCAGAGGTTTTAAGGTATAACATGGAGTGCATTATATTTGAATGTATCACTCATATTCTGACCCAGCAGGACTCATGGCCTAATCAGAAAACAGCTTTATTCTCCTCCATCATGCCTGTTCCAACCTGCTCTAGGGAGCTAGTTGTTTTCCTGCCCCTTAGATGAATTGATGCATAGGCCCTGTGACTTTTTGGGTCACTCTCAAATAATAAAAAGACCTGGTTACTTTTAGTCAAAAATAGTCTTACATCAGTCATTAATACATCTGGTGCAACATAACAATAAAACCCTCCATACTTCAGAGGCAAAGGGGAGTAATGGTCAGCTCCCTGTGTATTTCTCCCAGCCTGGTGCTTCTCCCCTCTTCCCACACTCACTAGGCTGCCCAACTCCTCCAGGGTTAAAGTGAGGAAGACAGAGAGCTAAGGAGGCAGGAAGGCCTTGGGGGGCTCTAGCCAGTGTAGCTTCCTCTGGCCATGGAAAGGACACTGTCTCTCAAGGACACTTTCATGGGTTTGTCAGAACCACCCTCATCACCACCACCCTGGGGAGTCTCTCACCACCCGTTTCCTTGGCACAGGCAAGTTCGTTTTGCTTCTGACTGGTTACTTAGATTTTTCCCCCTGGGCCCTGCATCCAGAGGCAAACCTCAGGCTTCTTTCTGCTGAGGTCTCTGCCTTTCCAAGCAGCCCTCTTGGGCAGGATCAAAGTCAAGCCCACACTGTCTGTCTCACTCTCTTAGACTCATCTCCCGTGGGAGTAAATTACTTCCCCCATCATAGTCCCTACCCTGTGTTCAAGCCACTTTTGTCAACTCTGGCCCTTTAGATTTCTCAGGTATGAGCCAGATACCAGTTCATGGTGTTCCTTACACTGCAGGAACACATCCTGAGCTCTCTGAGAGGTCTGTCTGAGGTCCCTCCAGACTACAGGTGAGAGAAAAGCCCCCTTCGCCCTCCCTCTGGGGGCTGCACAGGAGGGGCCTCTTAGAACACCTACAACTCCTTCTGCAGAAACCTTTCTTAATCCACAGCAGTCTCGTCGGCCTCCACTTCAACCCTGTTATACCTTCAAGGTAAGTGAGAGGTTAAGGGAGCACTCCTCTGCAAGTCCCACATAGTAGTCCTGCACCCTGTTCAGAATGTGAGTGGTTGGCAACTATTGTCTGGGGCCTCTGTCAAAATAGAAATAAAATAGTAACTCCCATTTAACATCGTGTTTCCAAAATGTATTCTTGTTCTCTTTCCAATTACCCCTATAAGGTTTTCTTTAATAGGTAGATGTTGGTATAGGTCAAGTGCCGTTTCAATGAACTTTATATGGTTTTGTTGTTTATCGGAGATTACTTGAACTGTTGGTGGTTGGATAACTGTTGGCAATAACTTTGTTATAGAGAGATTTTTATTATAACGAGATTCATTGTAATCCGACCAGCAGCAGGGATTCCCAGACCCCTGGGAATTTTATTTATGAGTTGCGCTTCTCAAGTCTGTTTTTTCAACTGAATAAGGGAAGTGATTCGAATCATCAACACAACAAATTGGCTGCCCAAGAGAAAGGAAATGAGCAAGAATATAGAATTTCTTTGTAATTCTAAATGTTCTGTAGTAGTTTCAAGTTAGACGACAAGTTCATTTATATCAGAAAAACAACCATCCCTACTTGGGCGGATGGATGCCCATGCGGTTCACCATTAGGTCAACGAACTTAGTAGAGCAACATGGTGTCAAAATCATGGTGCCTCATTGCGGTCCCGTGGAATGATTACGTCCCTGCATATTGGTCTCCATCCTCTTCCACAAAGTTTGTGGCTGGCATCTACCTCCAGGCCTTGAACCCTGTTTGTTCTGTACTTGGCTCTTTCCTCAAAGCCTGAAGCATTTTGGAACACTGTC
This sequence comes from Diceros bicornis minor, assembly GCF_020826845.1. Taxonomy (NCBI): domain Eukaryota; kingdom Metazoa; phylum Chordata; class Mammalia; order Perissodactyla; family Rhinocerotidae; genus Diceros; species Diceros bicornis. The sequence continues at coordinate 67,271,771 of NC_080747.1, read as the reverse complement.
AACAGATCATTTAAGAATACGGGATGAATCTTTATACACATTTTTAAAAAAAGACAGCCAGCTGTGGGATACTATTTTGGATTTTACACCCATACATGATTTAAAATATCTAAGGTCATATTGAGTACATAGTGGACAAATTTTCATGGGTCAGATACCAAGACCAATAAAAGAAAAAGCACAGATAAACATACGTTTTGTTGTGTTCGGTTCTCTCGAAGTTTCACCAGAACTCTCATGACATTAACAGAGCATAACATTACAGCAATCAACTCTCCTCCAGGGCCAGCATTTTAACATAATATTTCAACTGTCAATATCACTGTCAGGAATGTAATTTATTTCACTCTTTGGGTTTATTTGGATGGACATTTTGGAGATGAAGGTGGCAGTGATTTAGTGCTGCTGACAAATGGCGCTGAGCCTGCTATCTTTACAAACCCAAGCTGGTTTCCTAAGCAAAAGTGGGCTTGGTTCTAAGTGAAAATGAAAATGTTCGAATAAATTACACATAGTGTAAGGATTCTCAATCTTTCCATAGAGAAAAGCAAAAGTAATGGCATTTTACACATCAAGGAGCATATTTCCAAGAAAGGAAGTGACTCAGTCACAGGCACGTCAGAATCATCTATAGCTCTTTGTAAAAATACCTACGTCCAGGCCCCATCTCTCCCCTCACCCTTCACCCCAGTTCTGACTCAGGGGGTTTGAGGTGGATCCAGGCATTTGCATTTTTTTAAGCCCCTACTGGTGATTCTGATGTACAAGGTTGGGAGGGATCACTAATAGTTTGGGTGGACCCAGAAGTTTTAAAAGGATGGATTGGAAGAAGGTCTAGCCAGAGGGCTCATTCAGTGATCAGGAGAGAAATGAATGGCATAGAGGGGATGGAGTCAGGGTGGGAGTGTCACATCAGAGCTGGGGTTCATGAACCCGCCTCAAGCAATTCTTAACTTCGAGGGAGGCACAGATCACTTTGAGAGTCTCATGAAAGCTATAGTTACTCTCCTCAGAAAAATACACATAGGCTAACCCCCACAAAATTTTGCACATACTTTGAGGGGATTCTGCATTAGAATTAAGTTTTTGTCTCTGCTCTTTTAACCGTCTGGACGACAGTCCCGTTTGTTAAGGTAAGGAAAACGAGAGAGGCCAGGTCCCTGGCCTCAAGAAGCTCACCGTCTAGTAGCCAGGAGAAAACAGTAACCACAAATCAATATACATATACGTAGACAATAGTCACAAGAATTGTGGGGGAAGGGAGAGTTCTGGAATGCTGAATTGGAGAATTTGAACCGTGTGCTTTGAGAGGTAACAGATGAAAGGATACAGGTGTGGTATGAGGCCCCCCCAAAATAATGGAGGTCAGTCTGACTAAGGGAGGTTGATAAAGGAGGACCTACTGTGGGAGCCCCATGAGGCTATGTTTGGAACAGAAGTTAATAATGAGCGTGTGATAAAAACGGCATTGATCCACACTGCTGCTAGAGGTCATTGACATGGTGCCACGGGTAGAATGGGGTCTGGGGTGAAGGGGGGGAATGGGGGAAGCTATGAACATGCCGATGAATACAGTTTTATAACTGACTCGGACGAGACACTGGGAGGAAGAGAGCAAGTTGGAGCTGGGAGGGCGGCCTTGGAGTCCGGTGTTCATTGCCAGGGTCACAAGTTGGCCCTGTGTTTGTTCTTGACAATGAAAGGAAACCGCGGGAGAGCGCTGAGCGGCGGCGAACTAGTGGCCATGAAGATGAATTTTAGCGGCTACGTGCAAAAGCCCTAGGTGTGTGGACAGAAGCAACCCAGCCCGAAGGTTACAACAGGTCAGGAATAAATAACCACCAGGAGGAGGATCCCAGATTCCGTCCTGCCTTTTGTTGGGCGAGGAGCGCCAGGCAAACGCGTCCACAAAGGCTTTGGAAAGAAGCAGTCCACACTCGGCTCCCGCTCAGGTAAGTATTAGGGGGCCCCGAGGGGTGGTGAAGCTGGAGGCCCTGGGGGTCGCGCTCTCCGCGGGAGGTCTCGCAGCGGGGACCCCAGAATAAGTCGGGGGCGGGCTGCGGCGCGGCGGGAGGGGGCCGGGCAGGCGGGCGAGCAGATCCCACCCCTTCCTGAAGGAAGCGCCCTCCTCGCCGCGACTGCCGCCGCTGCCGCCGCCGCCGCCGCCGCCGCAGGTCACGGCCCCGCGAGGCCACCGCGGCCCCGCCGCACCGGAGCAGGTAGGCGCGGCGCCCGCGGCGCCCCCTCCTCCGCCCGGGCCCGCCGGGCAGCCAGGGGGCGTCGGGCCCGGCTCCGCGCCCAGCCGGGAGGCGGAGACCGGGGGTGGCGGGCGCTGCAGCGGGGCTTGTGCGGCGGGGTCCTCCCAGCCGCGGGGCCCTGCTCGGCTCCGGCCCCCTCCCCGCAGCGCCCCGGGCGGGGGGCGCACGCCCCGAGCGCGGCGCGGTGCCCGGCGGCGTCCCGGGCTCCCCGGCAGCGCTCCCCCGCGCCCGGAGCGTGGAGCCGGCGCGCTTGGTCCCCGCCACCGCCGCCGCAGTGCCGCCCGCCGAGCCTCTGCGCCGCCCGCCGGCTGCGGCTCCGGTCCCGTCCTTTGACAGGTGTCCCCACTCGCCGCCCCATCCAGATACCCGGGCTTTTGTTGTCGGGTGGACTCTGGTCGGAAGCGACCCCAAGTTTGGCCTCCCGGTCTCACTGCCCCTCGCCGTTCACTTTACCGTGAGCCAAGGGAGGCTGGCTCGGGAAGCAAGGGGTCCGGGGAGGAGGCACGAACTTGCCTTGCCCTGTGCACCGCCCCCCACTCTAAATGCACAGTCTCGCTTTCCTGTCCTGGGTGTACGCTTGGGAAGAAATGGAATTTTCGGTTTCTCCGGGGAGACGGCGGTGGGTGGGTTACCGAGGTTGTCATCCGTTGCAATAAAAAAGTGACTAGCTTTGGGTTATGGAGAGAGCCCTTGTCTGGTGATTTTCTCCTCCTTAAATGAATCAAATCGAGAAAGAGAGGGATTTTTCCATTTTAAATTCGTATTCCTTTTCTCTTTACTCATCCCTCTCCTGCGTCCACCCCGACCTCAACAGCGCTTTATTATATCCCAAACACTTCACTGATTTTTTTGTCAGGGTTATTCCGGCCAGACTGTCTTTCACTGCTGAGCCAGAATTGTGACTACGAATGTGAGAACCTAGCCGGGTTGGAATGGAAGCCCCTCTCCCTGAGTGAACCCATTCTGACTTCCTGCATGCAAGGTCGTATGAGGGAACCAAATATACTAATCCAAATTCTTGGATTAAAAAAAAAAAAGTTCGTGGATCTATTACAACAACAGAGCCTAACCGTTGATATTAGTTTCTGCTGCTTCATTTCTCTGCTTGAATCAAAGGCAGAGTTTTAATAATGCAGGGCTGTAACTCCATCCCGGGCTGCAGTTCATCAAAAGGATAGGCGAATGTGGATGTACAAACTCCATGGTAACAGTTAATAAGTTGACCTAGTTAAAGTCTGCAAGGAAAAAGTGTTAGGCTCATATATGTGATATTTGCAGATCAAAGAATTTTAGTCTCAGCTCTCATTATTAAATTCCAAACTTTTTCTTCTATTGTGTCCTAGAGACACCATGTTTCCAAGATTAGCTATAGCGGCCATCTCCTAATGAACTAGAAATGTGAGTTTAATCTTCAAGGCAAAGCATAGGAATTTTAATGGTGTGTCTTTTATTTATACATTATTTAATAAATGTTTTGCAAGCTCCCCAAGTTGGAAATTCAAAAACTGGACATGGTAAATAAAAGGAAGAAGAAGTTTTGCTAACAATAATGACTAGTTGGTCGATGTTATGATATTGAACAAACACATTAAAGTATTTGGAAAATGCATGTTTATTATAATCTGCCATTAGCTGAAGGCAATCTGCTTGGATTATTTTAAGTGCTTTGTAGGAATTGCTTAATTCGTGTATTTCTTATCAAATGCCATTCACAGATTGCTTTGCAAGGGAGATAGTTTGCTCTGTGGAGTAATTTTTTTTTGCGTGAGCGTAATAATGCCCAATGTTTAGGCTTTGTTCTAGAACTACGACACTCATGCTTACGATGAGCTTGCAGGATTTTTTGTGCTCACTTTGCCTGCTTTGTGATCCTCAAGAGGGAGGGCACTTTGCTTTACACTCTTGTCTGTACTCCTGCTTTTTTTCCTCTGTGACCTAGGCACACCTCTGCAGTCCAGTGGCCAGATTAGCAGGGCAGCCTGGAGCCACCAGAGAGGAAAAGCTGGCTGGCCCCTGCAATCCCAGCCATTTGGTTTCCCTATAATCTGGCCATTTGGGATCAGTTCAGAAACCAATTAAGCAAGACAGACACTGACAAGATAATGTATTACCTCTCAGTGTCGCCTTCACGAGAAGAATCTACAGCACTCAGAATCCACACTCCAGTGGCGATTAGGTTCTGTGAGGCTCAAATGAACTATGTACTAAAGTTCAAAATGTGATACAAAGACCAAATGTTATTGAATCAGAGTCTAAGTTCATGAAAAGGTTGGGAACAGTCCCAGGTGTGTAATAAATATTTTCCTTATCCTAAGGCAACAATAGAAGTGCATCCCTACTTATTTTAACTGTAAACTTTTATTCCTGGTGCTGATGGTGCCATGTATCTTTCTGTTTTTCTATAAGTTACTCTAAGCATTTGCAAACTAGCTCGTAAATTAGTGGAACTTTAACAAACTATTGTTATCACCAAATATCATTTCCTGGCATGTTTGGATTTTGAAAGATAATTTGTGGCAATGGAAAGTCTTAATGCAAAGAGATTTTAGGCCTGTTGGAATGATATTTTGAGACAATAATGGAATCTTTGGCAATAGCCTTTAGATTCAACCCTACAAGCCAACTCTGCTAGGGAGAGCTTGGAACTCTTTTACCAAGTGAGAAATGAACAGTTTTCTTTTTAGCATCTGTAAGTGGCCTTTTTCTAGATCAGTGCTGTCCAATAAAACTTTCTGCTGTGATGGAAATGTTCTATGATCTACCCAAAATGGTGGCCATGAGGCACATGTGGCTGTTGAGCACTTGAAATGTGTCTAGTGCAATTGAAGAACTGAATTTTAAATTTTGTTTAATTTTAATTAATTTAAATAGCCACATGGGGCTAGTGGCTACCAGACTGGACAGTGAAGTTCTAAATTCTCTCCACTCATTTCCCACAGAGATAACACTTGATGGCAATTATCCCTTAATTAGAAGAAAGTGGAGATTGGCATTGATAGAACCAGGGAGTAAGATTTCACTCTGTAATCCTGTTGTTATGAAAAAACACTTGCAGTTACTCTGAAGAAGGTGTTTTATGCTGAAGTTCACCCCTACTCTAAAATTCAAGTTTCTCATTTTAATTTCCATATGTTGGCTAGTTACAAAAGTAAGCATCACCCAGAAGTGTTTAGATGCTTGGCCTCAGGTGTCTGTGTTCTTGAACTTGTTTTATTATTTGCTCTTTTGCACATTATAGAATCATTTATTCTTAGAGTCAGTTTCTGCATTTTTCAGTTTTTCAAGGGGAGGGAGATTTGGAGAGAGGTTGGAGTTGATGATGATGCACAGCCATTCCCCACCCCTTCTCCAGCCATCACAGAGACCCTGTGAGAAGTCTGATGGATGAGTACCTGTACCTCAAAGAGTGGCTAAAGCCTTTGCCTCTCCTGGGCTCTTCATGTCTGGTTTCTTTCCCTTGGGCTTCAAACCCAGATGCTCTTCCCCAGCTCAGCCCCTGTGGATGAACAAATCCACTTGAAAAATAGCCTACCATTATTTTTAGTAAAACCATTGAAATGATATTTTATTTAGCATCTACTATGTTGTTTCAAATTTTTAACTAATTTGCTGTCATTAAAGCCATTATTTTGACCATTTAGAGGGACATATTTTTACTTAGACTTTTTCGCAAGACACTGCCTCTCATATTTCTTGGGTGAGTGACCCTCCGTCCCCCAGCCTAGGCACCTAGGATACCTATCCGCAGGCCAGAGCTCAGGATCCTGGGGGTTCTCCTTCTCTGGGAGGGACTCTCCCTCAATCAGTTACTTAGAAATTTGTCAAATGTGTTTGTGCACACTAACTAAAATAGAAGTTAAATTAACCCCTAAACTGTGTCTGTCCTTAAGGTGTTAACACTCTAGGATGACATTTCCCAAATTAGTGTCCATCCCACAAGAGGATGGGGATGCTTGAATACCTTTAGGAAATGTTCCATATAATCCCCCCCTTTTTTTTTTTTTGGAGATTTACAGTGCACAATAGCATAGCAAAGCCTCTAAGATGAGATCTCTATACTTATTTAACTTTTTTATTGTTAATGTCTCCCAAGAAATTTTTCATATAACATTTAGCATAGTGTTTTTCAAACCACATGTCCTGGTCATGGAATCAGCGTTAACAGGTTAGGGTCAGGATTTTTTTCAATGAAATGGAACATAGGATCACTACATCCCTCTGAGTGAGGGTTACCAGTGTTTGATGAAACTTGGGTCCCCCATGTAGAGCAAGTACAAGGCTGTGAGGCAGTGGAGAGTGGTGGTTAAGAGCACTGCAGAAACAGGACCCCTGGGTTCAAATCCTGACTCTACTCTGCCCAAGCCATATATTGTGAGCACTATATAAGCATGATCATTATTTGTATTGTTATTATATAAATGTATGTGCTTATACTGGATCATGATGTAAAATATAAAATACTGCCTCTGAAACTAGGCTTGGGGCCCATTTTGGGAAACACTGATCTAAGACATATGTAATAGCTAATAATAACAAGCAGCGTTACTGAGTACTTACCAAGGGCTCCATGCCGAATGCTGAACCTGGGCAGCCTGGTGACAGAGCCCACGAGTTCAACCACTTCACCTCCCATATTGCAATGCGATAGTGATACACACAGATGAACATCTGCAGACCTGTGAGACTCAAACATTGTATAGCATTGCATAAGGGCAGAAATGAGCTGATGACAGCTGTTTTCTGTGTAGGATGAGGCCGGATGGGTGAGAGGGGAGTCATTGCACATATAGGCTGGAAGAGACCTCACTGCTGCCGGCCTGTGGCCTCTGAAGGTTAATGCCTTTGGACAGACAGCCTGGTGCCCAAAGAAACCTGGGTGTCCCAGAGACTAACTACAAATTGTGTCTCCAGAGTTCAGTCTTCCTTCCCGCTTCCTAACTTCCACATACTGGTTTGTAGCAAATAGTCACAAATAGTCTGAATAGATATGTCCATCCCATCAATCTCCCACTTTTTTCTGCATTCTAAATTGTTTTCCAAAATCACTTCCTGCCTGTAAATGCTTCATGATATATTCTTAATATAATAAATGGAAAACAATGTTGTTTTAAGAATTTCATATAAAGGGAGATGTCTTAAAATTGAGGCTGGGAATATTTTTTTCCCCCAGTCCAATCTTTCATTTTGGAAGTAGATTTCAGTTTTCCTTAGAGGTCAAACTAAATATAAGTGATCACTTGTCAAGTAGAAGAGGAGAGGCCACAGCTTGTCATCATGGTTACTTTTCTTCTTTAAAAAGTACAGAGGCTCTATCTAACATCCTAAAAATATCCTTAAGATATTCAGATTTTGTTCAAGGCTGCAGAAACGTCCATCTCTGAGAACAGTATGCAGACTCCATCTGTGGAATACAAAGGAGTGAGATGAAGTGTCTTTGAACAAACATTGAAAGTCATGTAATACTTTTAGGCAAGTATAGACAAAGCTTAAGAAGTGATTGTGATTAACTATGGCAGTAGAGGAAATTAGCCTGTCCTTTAAACGGTGTGATTTAACTCTTAAGTAATTATAATGAATTATAATGGTTTTCAACTAAATGTAAACATGAATGTCTCCAAAAATAGCATAGCTGTACATTTCATCAGACATTTCATTTAGTAACAAAGTAGACTTCTTATTTTTTATTTTACACGTATGATGACTTAGCTGCCAAAGAAATATTTTAAATGGTTTTAAAGCATAAATTAAAACGGACTGTACATAGCTAAAATGGGTGTTCTATTTTTTTAACTAGGCTGGTCAATAAAATAGTCTTTCAGATTATTTTTCATTCTATTGGTTTATGAGTGAAAAGGTGTTAACTAAGAAATGTTGATACCATTGTAAAGCAATCCAAATAGATATATTATTTTTTCCTGAACTTGGACTGTTTGTGAATTATAATTAGAATTCTGTAATGTAATTGTCCTGTAATTTCTAAAGGAAATACGTCTCCTGGAATTTCTAAATTCTGTTTTTCACTAAAACTTAAAGTGTATTTACATAGAAACACTGGTAACTAAACTATGCATACATGCGGTAGCAGGAATATTAACTTATGGGTGACAGTTTTCTTCCTTGTGGTATTATGTTCCCACGTAGCCCAGACTTCCAAAGTATGTCATTTTGAAAAATTATCCAGTCTTGTCAGTGACAGCACAGTGTTTACAAGAACCGTATTTATCTCCCTGTAATTTTAGCAGCTAATAGAATTGTTCTTGAGAAAGCTGATTATCTTTTCTATGACAGTTTGGTTGGTGTTTTTCCTTTATAATTTGAGCTTGTATGTGGCATAAAAATTGATTTGTATGAAAAGCAGTGGGTTGCCATTTGTATACCAAAATTTTTTTTTAATTTAATTTAATTTTATTTTATTTATTTTTTTCCCCCAAAGCCCCAGTAGATAGTTGTATGTCATAGCTGCACATCCTTCTAGTTGCTGTATGTGGGACGCGGCCTCAGCATGGCCGGAGAAGCTGTGCGTCGGTGTGCACCTGGGATCCGAACCCAGGCCGCCAGCAGCAGAGCACACGCACCTAACCACCAAGCCATGGGGCCGGCCCTGTATACCACAATTTTTATTGTATGTGTATGCCTGTAAAAATATAGACAAAAATTTTCCATTAACTAATTTGGGGAAAGGATACTGTTGTGATCAAATAGTGGCACATTGTGGTCTTTTAAGATCAGGCCACTGAGGCAAGTGAATATTGACTTACAGAGCCATAAATCTGGCAATTCAGAAATGATGTTGCTTATTAGCTATTGGACAATATTTGTGAAATCCCTAGCATGGTCTCTGGCTCAGAGTAACTTTTTTTTTCACTGTTACTTCCTCCTTATTCATAACACAGGTTTTAACTCATTTTATCACATGGAAAATTAAAGAGGATTGTTCTAGATGATAACTGCTCCCCTATTGAGCATCTAAGAGCTAGAAAAAGCCTTTGGAAGTCACATAATTTATTTCTTAGAGTCTTGGCATGACCACAGTCATCACACAGATGATGTGTAGACTCCATTCTACTTTTAGTCTATGAATATTTTACGTTAGTTCTTGACATGCTCTTTATCCCGGCTGACTCAACAGGACTCTGCTGTTGAACCTCGACTCACCTCAGTTCCATGTATCTCCTGGTTTGCTTGCTTATTGCATATTTACCTTGTCTTTTCAATTAAATCATTGTTTCTTTGTGTGTTGAAATTATATTATGTAACTTTTTTGTATCCCACTGGGTTATCTGAGGACACAGGTTGGCAGACTATTTTGTAAATAAAGTTTTTTGGAACACAGCCATGCCCATTGGTTACATATTACCTGTGACTGCATTGCCACCAGAGTTGAGTAATTGAAACAGAGCCCATCTGGCCCATGAAGCTGAAAATCTCTACTATGTGGCCCTTTATAGGAAAAGTTTGTCAATCCCTGTTCATTTGATACTCTTCCTATGGGGTCCGTGAAGAAAATGTGAAAAAAATGGCCTATTACAAATTATATATAGTTAATTGCTCTCTGTAGGGACAGATTTCACATCTGAATCACCAAATGAGTGATGAATATCTTCTCTTTTCCTGTTGTACTGTCCATTGACTGTGAAAGAAAGTGTCATCAGCATAGGCTTAGGTGTGATATAGACCTGGGTCACTAGCTGTGTAACCTGGAATAAATTACTTAATCTCTCTCTCTCTCTCTCTCTTTTTTTTTTTTGGTGAGGAAGATTGGCCCTGAGCTAACATCTATTGCCAATCTTCCTCTTTTTGCTGGGGAAGATTAGCCCTGACCTAACATCTGTCCCCATCTTCCTCTATTTTGTGTGTGGGATTCCACCGCAGCATGGCTTGATGAGCAGTGTGTAGGTCCACATCTGGGATTAGAACCTGTGAATCCCGGGCCGATGAGGCGGAGCGCACGAACTTAACCACTATGCCACTCAGCCGGTCCCACTTAATCGCTTTTAAGCCATTGGTTCTTCATGTACAAAGTGAGGATAAGTATGATACGTCCTGTTGGGAGACAATTCTCCATGCGTCCCATGCATTTCGACAGGTCTTACAAAGAGAGGCACTGACTGCCCTTTTGTTCTAGACTGTCTTTTCAAGGATGTTCATGTAGTGAACAGTCTTGGATGATACAGGTAGTGTTGCCCTCAGAAGCAAAGGGCAGGCATGCTTATATCCAGTATAATAGATTTGAGTTCCCTCAGCTCAGAGTTCCTCTCCAGTAATGCTACTCACTGCGTGTGCAGTTACAAGGCCCTCTTTGTGACAACTTGCAGGAATTGGAGCTGGGGAACTAGTGCAAGAAAATGCTGATACTCCGGCTACTGCTATTGCTATGAGTAATAAAGTCCTTTGTCTCTGACCCAGGAGTCTTGTGTCTTTTTCCAGCATCCATGAAACTGTGGCAGGCTAACTTGTGCAAATAGCATAAAATCTCAGACTTTCACAGTTCTCGGACAACTATTCTATGGGGTTGCTGTGAGAGTTCAATAGGGTAATGAATATAAAACATTTAACACAGTGCCTGGCATATAGTAAGTGCCCAATAAATGTTAGCTATTAATTATTATATAATTAGCTATTAACCTACAGTGTGAGTCGAGTCCCAGTCTTGTGTGGACAACTAATATCTTAAGATGGTGGTTTTTCAAACTGTAGGGCTACAAAAACAGTTAAGTAGGTTTATTTTTTTAGTGGAACAGAAAATAGAATATAATAGAATAATAAAATATCCAAATGTAATATGTAGTAAGGATAACTATTGATTTGTAAAACTTTTAGTTTCAGTTATATACATATATATATCTGTATACAGGACTGTGGGATAAAATGTATTTTTTTTACTGTCGGTCATGATCAAAAAAGTTGGAAAGCCACTTGCTGCCCTAGTACATATATGGAACTATTCAAAAAAACTTTTGTTTATGAGAGCATAGAATTGCTTTCTTAGTTCTCATTCCTGAAAAGGAGGATAGAGGGCCATCCTTATTCATCTAGATGTCACTGCTGAGAAGAAATGACCAGAGGTTCAGTTTGTTCACCCTCTGCATACTACCTGGCTCAGTTTTCCCATATTAGCAGGAAATGAATATAACCACCGAGGTTATTTTTCTGAAGAAAGGAATTTTTTATATTAGCACTATCCAATAGAACTTTCTGTGGTGATGGAAATGTTCCATTTCTTCACTGTCCAATACACTAGCCACTAGCTATTGAGCACTGTTGAGCACTTGAAAACGCATCTGAGGAACTGAATTTTAATTTAAAAAATTTAAAATTTGTATTAATTTAAATTTAAATAGCCATGTGTGGCTATTGGACAACGCAGGTTTTTTTTTTTTTGTGAGGAAGATCAGCCCTGAGCTAACATCCATGCTAATCCTCCTCTTTTTGCTGAGGAAGACTGGCTCTGAGCTAACATCTATTGCCAATCCTCCTCCTTTTTTCTCCTCAAAGCCCCAGTAGATAGTTGTATGTCATAGTTGCACATCCTTCTAGTTGCTGTATGTGGGACGCAGCCTCAGCATGGCTGGAGAAGTGGTGCGTCAGTGCGCGTCCCGGATCCGAACCCGGGCAGCCAGCAGCGGAGCGCGTGCACTTAAGTGCTAAGCCACGGGCCAGCCCCGCAGTTTTAGATTGAACACAAAAGTGTGGTTTCCTCCAGTACACTTAACAGTGTGGTTTGGCTTCTGGTACTGTCCTAAGGTGTAGTGCCCTTCTGCTGGGTTGTTCAAACAACAATTGACCCTTGCCCATGGCTGGGTTGGGCAGATACGGGGCGGGGGGGGGGGGGGGGCGGGGAGGGAGTGCTTGATGAGCTGCTACCTTGGACAGCGCCACAAGCCAAGAAAAAGTGACAAGGAGCTAGGGGGCAGAAGTTCTCAACCCTGGCTGTGCAATAGAATCATCTGAAGAACTGAAAAATCCAGGCTGCACCCCAGACCAATTAAATCCGACATTTTTAAAAAGCTTCCCAGGAGTGCTATGGTGCTTTGTCAGCTGGGCAGCATCACAGGTGGGCAAGGCAGTTCAGGTACTTCTATGCTCTGTCATAGTATCACAGGCATGCCTATGGTCAGAGGGCAGGGGAATGGGCACATGAAAGACAGTGGACCCCTATCTTATGTTAAACAGAAAGACTCCAACTTATCTTTGGTGTTAGGAGCTAAGCTGTTTTCCCACCTGATTGCCTGGCAACGGCTTCCCCTTGCTCAGTGGGGCCAAAGTGTGAATTAGTGTATGGCCGAGTTGAGTTGAACTTCAAAGAAGGAAAAATGTGGGCTCTTATTGACCAACTCACATGTCCAGTGCTTTTCATTTATATATTCAGCAAATATTTATGGAGTCCCTACTGTGTGTTTGAAATATGCTGTTCTTGCTCAGTCTAGTGTGGGAGACCAACATGTAAACCGTTATCATACAGTAGGGTAAGCTTAATAATAGAAGAATCATAGGGTGCCTTGAGAGCACCCAAGAGCTGTCCTGAACAGGGGGAGAGCCATCAGGGGGCTTCCCAGAGGTGGTGACACCCAAGCTGAGTCTTATTGTATCAGAAAAAGTAGTCACATGATGAAGGGGAAATTAAAAGAAGAGTATATATAGCCTGGGAGGAAGCCCTGGCTGACATTTTCTGTCCCTCTCAGACTGAACACTGTAAGATAGCTCCTATTGGGGGAAACCCTCCCTGCCATTTTAGCAAACCTCATGGGATATCCTAATCCTAATTGGCTTTTATTATTTATTCATTCATTCACTCATTCATTCAACAAGTGTGATTTATTGAGACATTACTATGTGCAGACATGATCTGGGTGCTGGTGATGGAGCAGTGTTCCTACCTTCAGGGAGCTTTATCTTCTAGTGGGGAAAACTGATGAGAAATAAACAAGGAAATAGTATAGTGTATGGCTAATGTGCTATGGAGAAAAATAAACCATGGTAAAGAATTTGGAGGTACTGGAGAATGTGCTCTGAGAATTAGAAGTCTCATTGCTGTCTCTCTGCAAACTTAATAGCAGTTCTTACCACTTTTCTGAGACCACACCTGGGTCCTGCCGTCATTTTCTTTCCTTTGTTCAAGCCTGGCCATCCACCTATGTCCGTAACCCCACGTCTTCCTACCTCCTGCAGGACCATAACTTGTGCCAGCACGACCTCTCATACCCACCTCCCCGACTCCCATATATAACATCTTGAATTTTCACTCCCTCTTAAATTTTTCACTTCTAGTCCTCTGTTGATTTCCCCCCATTTTTTCCTCTTCACCCTAGAGAGTCCATGGTTAATACAGTTTTCGACCTTTTGGCTGATTGCTCTCTCACCCTCCTAAATGGGTCACTGCATGAGGAGGCTTGTCATCCCCGACTTTGAGGCTAAATGTGGTAAACCACCTCTCACCCTTTCTCATCTCTACTCTCCATCCAGCTCCCAGTCACTTCTGTTCATTTCTTGAAGACCTGAAGACCTGGCTCTGTGTCTTCCCATACCTCCCTTTCCTTGCTGACTCTTGTCATAACCCTTGGCGATGGCACCATCCTAGATGATCTGACTATGAATCTGGCCTCAAAATCCATTGGACCTTCTTAATGTGTTCACCTCCACCACTAAACCACAGCTACTCACTCCTGACCCTGCACCCAAATTCTTGTCCAGCTGGTACTTTTTCACTTCAGAAATCTTAACCCCAGTATCCCATTCTCTGAACATAGCTATGTATCCTTCCAGCTCCTTCATATCCTACTTCCTCTACCTCTTTAGCTTCACTGAGATGTCCAGTCTCTTGACTTCCTTCAGCTGCCCAAACTCTTCCTTACACATGCAAATATATTCTTATCCATCTTCATCTCCTTTCCTCAGAGGATGTGGCATCCGTTTTTCCCCACGCCTAAGGCCGGCCCATTACCATGAGGCTCCTCGTGCCTCCTTTGGAACCTTGGCTCTATTATTATTCCTCTCTCTTTTGTGGTCTTGTTTCTCTCTGCTCTTTACTGACTCCTTCCCATCAGCCAAGCATTTGCAGGTTTCGTCCATCCTAAAAAATAATTATCCTAGGCTAAATAAATTAAGGTAGATCTCTATAATAGAATACTATTCAGTTATCTGAAACCTTGATGGAAGTGTACCTGTCTCACGTGGAAAGATGATCACAAAAATAAGTGAAAAAAGTATTAAAACAGCTTCATTAAGTGATTCTCTTTTTCAAATTTTATTTATTTATATTTTTTATTTTTAATTATGGTAAAATACACATAACATAAATTTACCATCTTAACCATTTTTAAGTATATAGTTCAGTGGTGTTAAGTATATTTACATTATTGTGCATCCAATCTCCAAAACTTGTAAAACTGAAACTCTGTACCCATCAAACAATAGCTCCCCATTTCCCCCTCCTCCTCCAGCCCCTGGCAACCACCATTTTACTTTCTCTATGAATTTGACTACTCTAGGTACCTCCCATAAGTGGAATCATGTAGTATTTGTCTTCTTCTGATTGGCTTATTTCACTTAGCATAATGTCCTGCAGGTTTATCCATGTTGTTATAGCATGTGTCAGAATTTCCTTCCTTTTTAAGTCTGAATAATACTCCACTGTATGTGTACGCCACATTTTAAATGATCTCATTTTTGAAGAAAAATAAATTTGTTAGGATATGTAATTATATATATAATACATATAAATACACACACATATATATAAAAGATTGCATATCAAAATGTTAACAGTGGTTATCTCTAAAGTGTGGAATTTTGAATACTTTTCATCTTCTTTTTCCTCATATGTACCTCCTACAGTATTTACAGTGAACGTTCTTCCCTAAAAAGCCAAAGGAGATATAAAAGCCGAAGGAGACCAACCTTCGGTGGCTCCCCATCAGCTCCAGTCTAGTCACCCGGTGATGGGCCCCTGCCCTCCTCTCTAGCTCACGTTTCACCACTCCCTGCCATACCCATTATGCTCAGAGCCCCACAGAACTCTGGTTCCTGCACACATCGGGGTGGATGCCTTGGAGCCCCCGCCCAGGCCACTGCAGCTGCATGGGAAGCCTCCACATCCCTGAAGCCTCAGCCCGGGTCATTTCCTCCTTGCTTGCCTGCCCCGGGCTCTCCATGCTGGGTTGGCTGCCTCCCTTTGGAGCTTCCTAATTCCCTGTACTGGTCTCTGGTGCTGCGCTTGGTTCCTAATTATATGTGAGCTGCTGGGGGCGGGGACAGTGCGTTCATCTTTGTATTCGCAGCGCTTAGCACAGAGCTTGGCAAAGAAGCTGGGCGGCTTGGGGAGCCGCTGGTCATTCAGAGGGGCTGGATCGCTGGACGCTCAGAAATGAGGCTGGAAAAGTAGGCAGAAGACGTGCCCCGAGGCCCTTCATTCAACTACAGCCTGCTGCCCCATGCATGAACCCTGTAAAGATTTAGAAATACTTTACATTCTACTAAAAACAAATTAGATATTAAAATTATTGAAGAACACTACATTTCTATCTTAGTGATACTGGTGAACTCTGACCCCTATCGTTGGTCACGTGGCCATGCCGCATCTCCTGTTGTGTTGGGCTCATAATGTGTGTTTGGTAAACACCTGTCAACCTCTTTAATAAGCCTGTAGTTCCATACAATCAAACCTCTCTTCCTTAAATTCAGTGACTTTGACAGGCTGGGACAGGAGTCATTTGGGGCCCCAGGAGGCCTTTATTCTCACCCTCCAAGTCATAGGGTAGTGACTAGCTACTTACACTACATGTATGATTGATCCCTGTCAGGATCCTTTTGAGAAATAAAAAGTAAAAAGATCTATTGCTGGCATGGCTCTGGGTGCCATGTTCAAGCACCCTGGTGAGTTAAGACTTAGCTAATGAATCCTTGCTGCACTTGAGGTTGGACTGAGAGGGGCTTAATGTCGTACCGTGAGTAATAGTGGTTCATACTGGAAAGCCGTAATGGGCCATTCAAATCTGGTAAAACAAATTTCACAGGCTGGTACAGTTCTGCAGTTTGGGACAATTCTCTTACATGTAAAAGGAGGATTCTAGGCCTCCTTTACAGGGGGATTTAAGGGGCAGAAGGAAAAGTAAAAAATAGTTTTAATTACTGTGGAACTGAATCTGTTGGGCCATCTTTAGCTTCTTTTTTTTTTTTTAATTTTTTTTTTTAAATTTATTTTTTCCCCCAAAGCCCCAGTAGATAGTTGTATGTCATAGCTGCACATCCTTCTAGTTGCTGTATGTGGGACGCGGCCTCAGCATGGCCGGAGAAGCAGTGCGTCGGTGCACACCAGGGATCCGAACCCGGGCCGCCAGCAGCGGAGCACGCACACTTAACTGCTAAGCCTCGGGGCCAGCCCCATCTTTAGCTTCTCAGCCCATGAGGATTTATCTTGGTTTTCCTTGAGAAAGGTGGCGCACTGTGAGTGATTCACCCAAAGCATCTGAAATAATTTTAGCAAAAATTATTGATGGCAGGACATTTAATGTTTGAAATGATACATTTTTCAACTGTTGAACCAATATGTGGTATATTGGCCTGTGCTGTTTGCATCAGAATCACAATGGCTTCATTTAATGTTTCCTTCTTATGAAGATCAGGCTCTTTTTGTAGAAGTTTGGCTAGACTACATAATCCTGGTTATGATGTTTTTTTCTTTTGTTTTTGCTCAGTAAGCCAGAAAAGGAAGTAACAACCTTACTTGGAATAAGCATTAGACTTGGAGATGTAATGTCAGCATTTAAGTCCTGGCCTAACCACCCTCTATAGTGGCTGTGTGTTTGGATAAGTTATTTAATTTATGTAAACTTACAGTTTCTGTTGTTTACCAGTGAAATGTAGATTTATTCATCTGTCTTGCTCACTAGACTGTAAGCTTCCTCAGAGTAGGAGTTGTGGCTCATCCATTATTGCAAACTCAGTGCATAGGATGGGGCCTGGCAAGTCAGAACTCTATAAATATTTGTCAAACAAATCAGATTCATCTTACTTACTTCATAGGTTGTTTGGAAGAGCAGGTCAGATGAGCGGCAATAGAGCGTAGCGTTAAGAGCACAGGCCTGGAGTCAGCCCCTTGGGTCCCAGTCCTGGCTCCAGCATTCCTAGTGACATGACATTGGGCAGGTTACTACCCTCTGTGCATCTGGGAAGGTGGATGATCGTACCTACCTCCTAGGATTGTATTAGATGTGCCTGCCACATAGTAAGTGCTATATACATACCAGTTATTGATATAACATGTGAAAGGCCTTTGCAAATTGCTATTCACATAAAGGTAGTATTTATTCAGTGAGATCTTGCCAAGTATTGGACACAGTGTGAAATACTTGCAGTACTGTGTGTTTCCCTGTCTTAACTAGTGGTAATTCCATTCTGTTTCACATTTTCTAAAGCCCAGCTAGGGTGCTTTTCACCTGGACCCTTTTAATGACACCGATGACCACCTTGATGCAAAGTGTAAAGTTCAAAGAATGGCTGACCTTGGACTCCCCGGCCTGGAACTGCCACCTGTTCTCTTTTTCCACTGTTTGCTGTGTACAAATAACTCTGGTCAGTTCCCAGGCATTACAGATTTTTAAGATTGTGTTAAAAATGATTTCATATGGGAAATCACTTCGGTAATTCCCTGCCTCCTGCCTCTTGGCCACTTGAGTCTCAAGTACAGTGCTGTCTGCCTCACCTTCCCAGCATTTCACTTTTATAAGGTCTCTCCTACCCAGGAACCCTCCTGAGATGGTATCTTCTTTATAGGACCAAATCCAAGCTACTGGTGTTGGCTTTCAAGGCCGTGCATAATCTGAACCCATTTTATCTATCTATGTTTTTCTTCCACTTCCTCTCTAATTGTAGACTTTTGCTGCCCACTCACCTGCATCCAGTCCTGTCTTCTTACTTTCCTTTTCATGGTTCCCACACTGAAATGCCCTCCCTGGCCCATTCTAGTTATTTACATTTGTCCACAGCTTTAAGGTCCACCTTTTTCGTAAATCCTACCTATTCCTGAACATTGATTGACTTTTTCCTATATTTTTGCATTAGGTTATATTTAATTTAGAGCTTATTCGGTGACATTTTTAAAATTAGTGTCTTCTCACTAAAGACTCTGACCAGTGTGGGGGAAAAATTAAAAAAAAAAAAGGACTCAGACTGTTAACTTGATAATATTAAAATTATTATAAGCTTACCAGTTAGGCATTCAGGAAAGTTATACTTGTTTTATATGCATAAGTAAAAAAAAAAAATTAAGATTTCCTCTTGGCAGCTTTAATTCCACCCCACTGCACATAAATAAAGCCCTAGAGTCCAGACCATATGCGGTAAAACAAAATAATATTGTAGAGCAAGACAGGGCTACTGTTGCTGTGATGGGACTCATCAGTCTCTGTTTCTTGACTTTTATAATACATGAGACTTTGGCTGCTTCAGTATAGCAACACTTGTTCACTGTTAAACCATGGCTACACTATAGAGTTAAGAGCCAGAACCCTGAATCACTTGAGTACATAGTGGGGCTCCATAAATGTTGTCGACAGATTGGTTTGTGGTTTGCTTTTGGCTCCTCACTGAGTTAGTCTGATTTGTACATGTCAGTTCAGCTCTCTGTGCTCATTTAGTACATCTTCTAAAATGCTAAGATTTTATTAAACTTAAGATATAATGAAATGAAATTTTATTACTAGCGTATGAACGTATCACACATATCGTGAGAATCAACTTCCTTTTCTTTCCCTCTCCCTCTTTCCTCCTTTTTCTTCTTTTATTTCACATTATGTGACATAATTATTACGTGACTGTATCCTCCCAGCAAATATTTGAGGTAGGTATATTAATCTACTTTTCAAAAATAAGTAAATTGGAACATACTGAAAAAGAGGCATTCAAATCTAGACCACTCTTTTATTATACCAACCTGTCTTTATACCAGTATAAAAATAAAGTTTAGTATATAAATAAAAAGGTTTCAGTGGATACTTTTAAATAACCAGCTTTGCAGGGGTTCTCATTTCCCTAGAGGAAATTAGGCAGGATAAAAAGGAATAAAGTACAAAAGAAATAATGCACAAGAAAAAAAAACTTTTTAAAAAACTCCCTTCAATTTTGAAGCCTCTTAAGAAATGAATGCTAATCTCTTCTTTACTAATTTAACCACTAAAAGAACAGGTAGAGACATTGAATGACTTATTTCATGAATCTCCAAATAAAACTAACTTTATTCAGGATTATTAAGTAGATTGTAAAGAGGGACTTAGACACAAATTTTTATATGTAGGTGTGTGTTTCAACTGTTATTCCAGATGAATGTTAGAAATTCTGTCAAATTCCAAATTAATCCCCTTGAGTTTTTTTATTGAATTCTTTGATATCTCTAAATTAATTTGGCAAGAGTGACTTTCTTCACAGTATTTTAATTAACCTTCCAGGAACATTTATTCAAGTTTTTGTGTCTCACAGAGTTTTGTGGGGTTTCTTCATGTATATTTCTTTTTTTTTAAAGATTTTATTTATTTATTTATTTCCCCCCAAAGCCCCAGTAGATAGTTGTACGTCATAGCTGCACATCCTTCTAGTTGCTGTATGTGGGACGCGGCCTCAGCATGGCCGGAGAAGTGGTGCGTCGGTGCGCGCCTGGGATCCGAACCCCGGGCCCCCAGCAGCGGAGCGCCAGCACTTAACCGCTAAGCCACGGGGCCGGCCCTCTTCATGTATATTTCTTATTACAGATAATCCTAGATGTTTTATGGGTTTTATTGGTATTGTAAATCTATTATGTTTCCATTTTTTTCTGTATAATTAAAAGCTGTTTGAATTTTCCTCTTTTATCCAGTCCTTATATGAACACTTATTAATTGCAATAGTATTTTAATCTATTCTCTGGTCTTATTGTTGCAGATAATAATTCTATTTCTGTATTTCTTATAACTAGACCCCTTATTTCTGTTTCTTGTCTTATTGAATTGGTAAAAACTGCCAGAACAGTTTTAATAATCATGGTAATAGTATTCATTCATCTTAGTTTTGTTTAACAGGAAAGCTTTCTTTTCACACCAAAAAATGATATTGGCTGATTGTTTTCAAGAAATACTCATTATAGAATCCTTCTATTCCTAGTTTTCCTAGATATTTTTTAAGGGTTGAATATTGAATTTTATCAGTCTCTTCAACATCCTTTTCTGGTTTCTCTTACTTGACTTATTAATGTATTTCATTATATTCATAATAATAATGATATATTTCCTGGGATAAACTCTCCTAAGTCATGGTTTATTTTTCTTTTAGTATATTGTTGACTCCAAGTGCTGTTTTCTATTTGGGGCTTTTTACTCATATTATTCATCAGGGCAATAAGCATGTGTATTATATATGGTTGCATTTGGGGATCACATTGTACATACACTTTTTTTTGAGGTATAATTGATATATAACACTTTTTTTTGAGGTATAATTGATATATAACACTTTTTTTTGAGGTATAATTGATATAACATTAGATTAGTTTCAGGTACAACGTAATGATTTGATATTTGTATATATTGTGAAATGATCACCACAATAAGTCCAGTTAACATCTGTCACCAAACATAGTTATAGAATTTTTTTTATTATCCATTCATCTGTCGATGGACGCTTAGGTTGTTTCCATATCTTGGCTATTGTAAATAATGCTGCAATGAACATAGGGTGATTATACATACACTTTTGTTTCCTGAATCTTCTACTTTCTATACTGTAAATATTTTCCTATGGCATTAGAAATTCCTCAAAACATATTTTAATGGCTGCACAATATATTATGGATATATTATAACTTCCCTAACACTTCTTCTATTTTTCACTGCTTTAAGTTTTCCCTAATTTTTTGCTGTTATAAGTAATGCAAAGATGAACATCTTTATATATAAACCTTTGTTCACATCGCTGATTGTTTCCATAGTGTGTTAGTTCCCAGGGACCACCACAACAAATTACCACAAACTTAATGGCTTAGAACAGCAGAAATTTATTCTCTCACAGTTCTGGAGGCCAGAAATCCAAAACCAAGGTGTCGGCAGGCCCGTTCTCCCCCTGAAGGCTCCAGGGGGAGAATCTTTCCTTGCTTCTCCCAGCTTCTGGTGGCTCCTGGCGCTCCTTGGCTTGTGGCAGAATAACTCCAATCTCTACCTCTGTCTTCACGTGGCCTTCTTCTCTATGTGTGTCTCGCTGTGTCCTCTCCTTTTCTTATAAGGGCTCCAGTCTTTGGATTTAGGGCCCAATCTAAATCCATGATGATTTCTTCTTAAGATGCTTAACTACCATCATGCCCCAAATAACAACATTTTGGTCAATGACGGACTGTATATATGACAGTGGTCCCATAAGAGTAGTACCATATAGCCTAGGTGTAGTAGGCTATACCATCTACATTTGTGTAAGTACACTCTAGGATGTTCACACAAGGAAATTACCTAACGATGCATTTCTCAGAATGTATCCCTGTTGTTCAGCGACTTGTGACTGTAATTGCATCTGCATAGGCCCTGTTTCTAAAAAAGGTCACATTCACAGGTAACAAGGGTTAGGACTTGGATATATCTTTTTTTATTTGTTTGTTTTTTTGGTGAGGAATATTGGCCATGAGCTAACATCTGTGCTCATCTTCCTCTATTTTGTATGTGGGATGCTGCCACAGCATGGCTTGATGAGCGGCACATAGGTCTGCACCTGGGATCCAAACCTGTGAACCCCAGGCCGCTGAAGTGGAGCACACGAACTTAACGACTATGCCGCTGGGCCGGCCCCAGATACATCTTTTTTGAGGAGGATACAATTCAACCCACTACACTTTCTGTGAGTAGAAAAACAAAGTCAAAGGATAGGAGCCTTCTTAAGCCTCTTGATACTTATTACCAAATTGTTTTCTTTTTTTTTTTTCCCTGAGGAAGATTAGCCCTGAGCTAACATGTGTGCCCATCTTCCTCTATTTTGTATGTGGGCCGCCACCACAGCGTGGCTGACAAGTGGTGTAGGTCCACGCCTGGGATCCGAACCTGCAAACCCAGGCTGCTGAAACAGAATGCGCCAAACTTAACCACTATGCCACGGGGCCAGCTCCACCGAATTGTTTTCTAAAATGCGTGAGAAGGCCCAGCTTCTTTATCGTTAGTGATATAGAGAGTACCCATTTATGTATATCTTCACCTGCATTAAGTATTACTATTTTAAAAAAGATCTTTGACTCTTGGGTAGGGTGAAAATGGAAACTCATTACTTTAAAAATTTCATTTCATTAATTCTTGGTGAAATTGACAAAATTTTTGTGTATTTAATATGGACATTTGTAATTCTACTGTAAAATCTTTGTTCACGTCTTTTGCCTGTTTTTTTGGTGCATTAGCCATTTTCTTATTGATACTGTCATTATTTATGAAGAATATTAGCCATTTGGTCCTATTGCTTGTAAATATTTTCCCAGTTTGTCATTTGCCTTTTCCTTTTACAAAAGTTTAATCTTATGTGGTCAAAAGTATCAATATTTCCTTTGTGATGACTTCCTCTGTTTCCAAACTTACTTATCCAGACGTTAGCTAGTTTCCTAGCCATGTCATAGTTTCAAGTTTTCTATTTTACTCTTAATTTCACCTGGAATTTCTTTGTGTGTATTATATGAGATAAGGATCTAAATAGATGGGTTCCCTGCCCTCCCATTTTATAATTTATTTTCCCAGCACATTTAGAACTAATTCCTGTATTCCTCATTGAATACTTTAAAGCAGTAGTTCTCAACCAGAGGTGATTTTTGTCTCTCAGGGGCATTTGACAATATCAGGAAACCTTTTTGGTTATTGTAACAGGAATGGGAGTGCTCTGGGCATCTAATGGGGAGAGGCAGGATGATGTGGAGGTCAGCCCTCCACAACAAAGAATTATCTAGCTCAAAAGGTCAGTCATGCCACTGTTGAGAAACCCTATTTTAAAGTTTATCTTAAACTAGTGAACCTTCCCCATATTAGATATTGGATGTTATTAAATACATAAACCACCGCTGTTACTCACTCCAGAACCTACTACATAGGTGCCCTTGTGAGAAACAGCTCAGTGCCCGGTCAGCGCCTACACTTCCTTGGGCTATTTCTTTTCCAACTTGGAGACCTTTTGATGTTTCATTACATCTTTTTACGTGTGGAACCCGTCTCCTGACTGGGAATTGCATGGCCTCTCCTTGTTCTGGTTTTCATGGTACCTCTAAGGTGTACCATATTGTAAATTTTTAAATCTTCATATTTTCTTGATGCCTCAACATCCCCACAAACTGGCTGTGAGCACAAGTCCCTCCCGACACACACTAGGTTAGTGTGATAAGGCTGGTCCCTGCCATGAGTTCCCCTCTTGCCCTCCCCTGACTGTGAGGTAGTGACATTCAAGTGCGCCAATGAAGTCCCCTGGTGCCTTTTGCTTGTGTACTCCACTGGGACCCCTAGAAAGGCACTTGCCAGCAGGTCGTCACTCTGCTCCCCACCTGCTTGGTTGAGCAGCTCCCTGGGTGCTCCTCCCAGGAGCCCCCTCTTCTGGGACCTGTGCATATCATCAGGCTTTTCCACCTTAATACGCCTCTCCGCGGTGTTATTCCCTGTCCACACCAGACTGATCAACAAAAAAGAAAATAACCCAAAACGACATTTAAAGTAACAATTATTCCTTACAACACAATTGGAGAGGAGGATGGGATGATCTAAGTCACCGACGGAAAACCCCACTGAGATGCCCTTGGCGGGCTCATGGCTGACTAATTGGCGGTGGCGACTGGCTCCATTATTTGGGAAGGCTCTCTGTCTTGGCCTTCGTGCGCGCCGCTGGGCGCTGCCTTGTGTTGCCCCAGGCTCCCCGAAAACATTGATCTTGCCCCAGTGGAGCGCCCCAGGATGCCATTTCCCAGCCGTAGCTCCGGCAAGAGGGGGAAAGGCGTCTTGTCGCTCCCCAGGACACAGAGCCACTGGGCAGATGGGCTGTCATTTCGCATGCAGCCCCGGAGCTTGGACTAATTAGGGAAGAATCCCTGCCGGTGCCGCGGTTAAGGCACCGCGGAGTGGCGTCGAGCGCTGAGTGTTAGCGCGGCAAACAGAGGGTCCGTGTGTCCTAGGAAACGAGCTGGTGACCCGGTCCGTGCTGCTCAGTGTGTCTTTGAATGCCACCTGTGAAAGGAGAGTGCTGCTCCCTCGCAGAGTCCGTATGGGGCCCTGGAAGGGTCCTCGCTGCTGGGGTTGGCCCGCGGCCCCTTCTCTGCTGCATCCCTTGCTGCTGTGCCTCTTCCGTCCCTGTTATGAGAGGTTCGGGGATTCGATCGGAGACGTAAAAGAAACTTTCCACTCCAAACAAATGGACTGAAGGAATATTTTATTACATAGAGGATAGTAAAGGCGATAGTCCGCAAACAGATCCGAATAGGTCAAATAATAGGAGGGAAAAAACACCAGCTCCACTGGAAAGGGAAAACATCCACATCGGCTGAGATAGCAGCAGATCCGAATAGGTCATATAAGAGGGAAAAACATCAGATCGATCGGAAAGGGAAACACCAGATCGACTGAAGGGAAATGACACAAATCAACTGGAAAGAGAAACACCAGGTTGACCGAAAAGAGAACACATCAGATCAATTACTTCATATCAAATCAATTACTTCACATCAAATCAATTACTCACAATATCCACGCCCCACTGCCGGGAGAGTCCTGTCAATCGACGCAGCTGGGCAAGGATCACACGTCCTGGGCAAGGTGTCCCTTCCACAGGTGGAACTCTCACCCTGTCTCAGTCTCCAGCAGTTTATATAAGCAGTTACAGAGTTTGCAGAGCAAACATCCAGTGTTCCCATGCACAAATGGTTATCAGTGGCGTATATGCATTGAGCCCCTTGGCTAATGTCCCAGCCCAGTAATTGTGTACGTGCATTGTTCTCTTTGGTTATCGTCTTAGCCTGGCACAGATGGCCAGTGCATCCCGTGCTATGCCACTCCAAGAGCCTTGAAATGTTACAACTTGCAACTCTCTCCGTGGGAGAAGGGCCAGTTCCCACCACGCAGAAAGCAGCTTTTATATTTCTTTTTGTGCTGGTGGCTGTAGGTCAATGGAGCGGCCAAACATGGCTGTACTCAAGACAGTCCCCCAACCCCATGGGATGTCATGGATCCCATCCATGGAGACTGGTGGCTCAATGCAAAAAACAAAACAAACAAAGAACCCAGGGAAAGAGTGGAAGGAGCACTTTGATCCTGCCTGCCTAAGACACCTGAGGCTGTTTCTCAGCTCCTTTGAGATTATACATCTCCTGGTCAGCATGCCTGGGCGCTTTTGACGTGCTAAGAACCTCCTTAAAATTCAGTTGTCACAAAGCAAAGCATTTAAAAGACAAAGTTGAGGCCACTATTGCTCTCCTGCTTGTAGATCCCAGCCCCTCTGAGGATGACTGGGACCCCCTAGAGAGAGAGCCCTCCACCCCCACCCCAGGAGGGGTCACTCCAGACCACCAGGAACTTGTCAGGTATACATCCGAAGAGCGAGAGGAAAATTTTAGCCACTTGGAGATGCAGAACACTCTAAAAGATTTTGTTTACAAAAACAGAGACGAATAGAGAAGGGAGGGGCAAAAAAAGACTGATGACCCTCTGGTGGCTAGGGGACTGTCCCAGAGAGAGGCTACTGCCCAGAGACACCAAGTGCTGTCCTCCTTCCCCCTTTCCTCTTACCAACCAGACACAGAAACCCAAGCCCAGGGCTTCAGGTGGCTAAAAGCCTAAAACAGAAAAAAAAGAGGGGGTGGGGGGGACTGCCACTTTTGGTGGCTACAAGCCCAAGGGGAAAAAAAGAAAGAAAGAAAGGAATTTTAAACTTTATATACTGAACAAACACCAGATCTAGCAAATATAATGCTGATTCTGGATTACTTACTGATTAAAAAAAGAAGAATAACAAAAAGCCCTAAATACAGGAAAAAATAAAGGTGATTAATTATGTATATGTGTGTGTATGTATATATAACTAAGTTAAAACAAGGTCCCATAATTTGATCCAATTGGAAATCCAAAATTTATGTTCAATTTTTATATACTGAAGAATTTCTATAACAAAAAGATGAAAAGGATGCAGATTGGCTTTTGTGCCTCTGTAACCTAGGTTCTACATTAACTTTAACATTTGCTAAAATGCACCAATTGACAAAACTTCCAGGACTTAATTTTGGGGCTCAAATTATAGTTATACCTGGGCATCCCACTACATTTAAACATTGGGCCCCCTATAATCTTAAAAAGGTAGTTAAATATAAAATAGAGGAAAAATAGGTATGCCTCACTTTAACTGTAACCTTGCCTAAATTTCCCATAGTCGTAATACCCATTGCCCTAAAATATTCCATATTAGACACAGATGCTGTAATATAATGAATAATAAATTTAAATTAATGTAAGTTTTTGGCACTTACAAATTGGCTTGATAAATGGAACCCCATGGACCCCAGTTAAAACGGTCAATATGGCCCAAAATAAATTAAAATAGAACCTTCAAAGATGAAAACTCATTATATAAAACCTAATAAATATAAGAATGATTATCCCCACTACTTCTCCATTTGACAGTTCAATTTTGCCTGTTCTTAAATCTGAAAAATAAATAAATAAATGGCACTTCATGATGGATTACATTACAGCCCCAATGTTATGGTCCCATCCACCAAGGCCCCCATACCCAAGACCCAATATTATTGAAATTATTGTTTCTATTCAGTCAACAAACAGTAAACTTTTGCTCTTAGAGATTGGCTAACATGTTCTATTCAGTCCTATTTCAGCAGTCTCTGAGCTGCAGTTTGCCTCTGCCTCTGAAGGGACACAATATACCTTTTCCAGGCTACACATGGGATACCTTAACAGCTTTGCTATCACACACAATCTTTGTAGACAAGATCTTGGCTACATCCACCTTTCTCCAGGAGCACAGGTGTGACATTACATTGATAACATCCTCCTCCAAGGAGATTCATTTGACACACTTAATGACACATAAGGCCAACATCATTTAGTTTATTGGGGGTTCTGGTGACAACGTACTCCTCATTTACAAATTTTACCGACAAATTAAAATCAACAGGCACTCCTGTTAGTGCCTTCAAAAACTCCTTCCCTGTAGAGGCTTTGGCAACCTCTTCTCATGCTTCCTGGAGTCTCTGAAACACTTATGATGGCCACTGGTTGCCCCAAGGCTTCTGATGCAGGAAACTGCCCCTCTCGGTCTCATGCTATACATCATCAAGACAACCAACGACTGGCTACCTACTGGGTTCTCCTGGAAATAGAGGCTCTCACAAACCCTGAGCCTGTGACCCTCCATAGCCGCTGCACCTTATTCTTTGAATCATAAAAACAACACCCATAAGATCAGCATGGCTACCAGGGCCTCGTTAAGACAGGTTGGAGCTGAACCTTGGCCTTCTGACCTATTCCACCTGCAGGAGGGGGTGGCTTCCCTTGTCCTCAGTCCTTTGCCAAATGCCAAGGTGTTGGAGGAGGTCTCCCCTCCCCCAGGCCCCTTGCCTACCTGGGGAGCCTCTTGGGATTAACTGAGTGAACAGCAATGGGAGTGGCGTTGCTAACCACCGTATGTGATGGAGCTCAGTGGGAAGTTGCTGCTTTTCATCCCTTAGTCAGGATGTCCCTAATAAAGGACAGGACCCAAGAAGCAACATACTTGGCCAAACTTCAGGCAGTCTCATCTTAGCACCCAGATGCCATGGTCAACAATGGCCCCATCTTCACATTTATTGACATACAACTATCTACTGGGGCTTTGGGGGGGAAAAAATAAAATAAATAAAATCTTAAAAAAAAAAATACACAATACTGGACTCTTGGAAGAGGTAGTCAATAGAACTTTCATGTCCCTGATAGGTCCCAGGTAACTAGATTAATTGAGAGACATATGATCTTCTTAACTCCTTTTCAAATTCTAGTACAAGTAAACTCTAAAGTTCTCTGTCTTGACCCAGGCTATAACTTATTTTTATAAAGTTTCAATGTCACCACCATCCCATAGGTCCGGAGGCCAGATCAAGGGCACATATTCTCCTAGGACTCGTTAACTATAGATTGTCCCACAGGCCAGGGAGCTGCTCATCTGATATGGGACCCATTTGAACCTAAACTTCCACCAAAACCTAAAACTAAAAAAACCCCATCAGATGCGGCTGCACACTGTTCTGTCACCTGTTGGTCTTATTGCTACTGGTTTGGTTGCTTTCATTGGTTTACAATATGGAGGCCATCAGCAACTCAAGTGGGTACCCTCTTGGAAAAGATACCCCAATCCCACATCCCAGACAAAATCGCCATGGCCCAAAATCTCACAGCTGGAGATGACATTGCCCCAGATGACATTACTCCAACCCAAGACCTTGCCATTGGAGATGACTTCACCTATTATACTAAAATCTCCACCCTAGGGATACCCATGGATCACTTCTCCTATGGCACAACATGGACACATTTTTTCTTCTTGAGTTTGCTGTCTGCTTAGCTCATGATACTGGTATGCTTCTTGTTCTCTGCTAAAATGTACACCCTAAACTTCCATGCTTAAAGGGAAATCTGGTAGAGTTTACTCAAATTAATGGAAATTATTGCTTCCCCCAGGAGGCACCTGCCTCATATCAGTCAACCCCTTGCCTCCCTGAGGAGAGAACTACCCACTCCTGGATGCCTTTTCCTATATACCCCCCACCCGGCTTTCCACCACAATCTCTTGCCTCACGTGTCCAACCATGACCATCACAACCACTCTTTCCCCTTTTGCCTTCCAGTGGCTAAGTCAAGCTGTCCCACTCACCTTTAACATCTCTACAATCCAGATGGCAAGTGTTATCTGTCCCAATTAGTATTGTTAATGATGTTAAGGCATTACAGGGTTGATTGCATTATAAATTTTACACACTTCATATTTGCCTGCTGCCTCAACCTCCCCACAAACAGCCTGTGAGTATCCTGCCCAGGCAACCACCAGTATGATAAGGCTGGTCCCTGCCACAAGTTTCCCTTCTTGCCCCCTGTGACTGTGACCTAGTGACATTCGAATGCACCAATGAAATCCCCTCTCATCTTTTGCTTGTGTACTTCCCCCATGATCCCCAGTAAAGGCACTAGCCCTCCAGTTCCCTCTCTCTCTTTGCTCCCCACCTGCTTGGTTGAGCCAGCTCCCTGGCTGCTCCTCCCATGTGGTCCCCTGCCATGCCTCCCTCTTCCAGGACCTGTGAGTATAATCAATCTCTTTCACTTTCACGTCTCTCTGAGGTATTGTTCCAGGTCTGCACCAGGCTGATCGTCAAAAAAAACCATTTTAAGAAACGTAATTATTCCTTACAACACATGTAGCTGTGGCCTCCCCCAACCAAATTGCTTCTATTGCATGTAACATCAGATCATTCCAAACAAACCCTATAAATTGGGTGAAAAAAGATGCAGCAGTTTTCTGGTGATGCAGTAACTGACACATAGAAACAATTTTACTTCTGTAACTTAATGTAGGAATTTGTCTTGGGACTATTCTGTTAGTTGATTTGTTGGTTGGTTTTTGCAAAAGACCACATTATTTTTATTACTGAAGTTTATGATATACCTTATGTATATACTTTAAGTTTGTGATATACTTTAACATATTTTAGGGAAGCCCACTTCTTGGCTCTCATTCCAGATGAAGTTGGAATCTTACTGAAATTTTATGAAACCTATGTAAAGCTGTGGCCAGCCCTGGTGGTCTAGTGATTAAAATTCAGTGCTGTCACGCCTGTGGCCAGGTTCTTTTCCTGGCAAGGGAGCCACACCACCTGTCTGTTGCCTGTTGGTTGTCATACTGTGGTGGCTGCCTGTTGCTGTGATGCTGAAAGCTATGCCACCGGGATTTCAAATACCTGGAGGGTCACCCATGGTGGACAGGTTTCAGCAGAGCTTCCAGACTAGACAGACCAGGAAGAAGGACCTGGCCACCCACTTCCCAAAAAACTGGTCATGAAAACCCTGTGATTAGCAGCAGAGCATTGTCTGATAGAGCGCTGGAAGATGAGAGGATGGTGCAAAAAGACAAGGCAGGGTTCCGCTCTGCTGTACACAGGGTCAGCTAGGGGTCAGAATCCACTTGACAGCACTAACAACAACAAACATAAAGCTCTGGTTGTTAAACTTTAAAGTTTATTAGAATCACTTGAGGAGCTTGGTAAGAAGACAATTTTCTTGAAAATCTACCCTTCACCCTCTTGTGATCCTGTTGAGTCTGGGCTCAGCCCAGGAATCTGCATTTTAATAAGCATCCGAGGGATTTTAAGGCAGTAACCCGACTCCACTGAGAGATACACTGCTGTGAGTAATTTGCACCGAACTGACAACTTTTACTGTCTCTCCATTTATTTGGGTCTTCTTTTTATCTTTTAGCACAGTCGTCCCTCCATATGTTACACCTTGCACATTGTGAATGGGTTTTTCTTTTCCTATTATGTCTTGTAATTATTATTGCTAGTACACAGGAAAGCTATTGATTTTTAGATGTTTGTTTTGTATCCAGCCACTTTGCTATGCTCTCTTGTTAAATCTAATAGTTTTTCAGTTAAACCTTTTGGAAGAGTGAGGTGAGGGTGAGGTTGGTAAACCAGCCCAGCACCCGGGAACACTTGATTTTTGCCACCTCCTTTACAACACTATACCTGTTATGTCTAGTTTATGTGTCACTGCATTGTCCAAAGCTTCCAGAACATTGCTACATAAACACTCAGAGGATCCACCCTTACTTTGTTCCTGGTTTTAAAAAGAGTGCCTCTATTATGGTTTCATGGTTAAGAATGGTTCTGGCTATTGATTTTAGTTGACCTTTTAAAGATTATGTTAAGGAAATAGCCTTCTATTCCTAGTCTTCTTAAAGTTTTCTTTCTTTTTTTTTTTTTGAAAGGAATGGGTGTAGAATCTGTAGGGAGGAAAATTCTTTTTCATTCTATGCTGCTAGGTTCTCTGTGGGGCCCTGTGAATTGGACTGGCAAAAGACAGATGAACAAGAAACAACAAAAAGTTTGTTAGCATGTGCATCCCCCTTACACGTGGGAGCACCCAGAGATGAGTAACTCAAAGGGGTAGTTAGAATTTGGGGTCTAACATAGTGTTGTATGTCAATTATACCTCAATAAAAAAAGAATTTTGGGTCTGTATACCCAACTTCCTGTGGGAGTGGGAGAAGGGGCACTTATGGAAAAGCAAACAACGTTCCAGAAAGATGAATGGGCTCTTGGGAGAATAGAAGGGAGATGTGCTAAGATGAGACAGTGTCTGTCTGGGTGTGGTGCTGACTTTCTGTCTCTGAAAAGAGATTAGAGTTGCTCCTGGGAGGGGATTTATGACAGTTGAGTTCTTTTGGGAGGCTCTTTTTTTAGGCAGATAAGAGATTTCTGGAACTCCAGTGCCTTCACCTCAAAACAATTCTTATGTCAAAGAGGCATATTTTGGCTTGGCATATCCTGATCCCCTTCAAATCTTGCTCAATGCATTCTCAGTGTTTATTTAAGTAATAATGTTGTTTTCCTTTTTTTAAAAAAAATGTATATTAATAAAATTCCTAACCCATCCTCACCCTTCTGAAATAACTCATACTTAGTTGTGGCCTATTCTTTTCACATATTCTGAATTTTATTTCCTACAACAGCAATCTCTCACTAACTGTGAGAGTTTTAGTTCTAAAAGGTAGCTTGCCTGGCAAAACTACAGTTGTCAAAACCAAGGTTTTAAAGGAGATGGGGGTAAGGCACCAACTTCAGTTTTGAGTATATAACTAAATTCAGTAAAAGGAAAGCTCTAGGTGGTAAGCTCTTCCAAAGCAAACCAGATTTGTTGGTATTAAAACCTGTGCTGATAGGTAACTTTTTTCCTGATTCACTTTCTTTAATTGATCAGAAAATATTTATATGGTTTTATAATTCATTGACAGACTGAATGTGCTTTGGACTTGAAGTCTTCCTTGTTTGTTTTTTCGAATTTGGCTAAATACTCCTTAAACTATGGTCATTTAAGAAAATTATCAGGGCCGGCCCCGTGGCTCAGCGGTTAAGTGCGTGCACTCTGTTACTGGCGGCCCAGGTTCGGATCCCGGGCACGCACCAATGCACCGCTTCTCCGGCCATGCTGAGACCGCGTCCCACATACAGCAACTAGAAGGATGTGCAACTATGACATACAACTATCTACTGGGGCTTTGGGGAAAAAAAAAGGAAGAGGACTGGCAATAGATGTTAGCTCAGAGCCGGTCTTCCTCAGCAAAAAGAGGAGGATTAGCACGGATGTTAGCTCAGGGCTGATCTTCCTCACAAAAAAAAAAAAAAAAGGAAAATTATCAAAGTACTTACTGGCATGTGTTAGCTACCTGATGACCAATCCATGTGTTGAGAAGATGGAGCCAAAAGATATCTCTCTGAACTAGACTTAGCCACAAGATCTAAGGACAGCAGTAATTACTGTCTTGTTTTTTTTGTTAAAGGGCATAAACTGTGGATATATTAAAAAAAATCAAGAATTTATAATTTTTGGTAAAGAATTATAAAACTTCATCAATTCAAAACTGTGAGAGTTGATATCTTTTGTTTTTACTCAGAAATAAAATTGGTGTATGGTTTCCTTTTTTGGAGATACGCTTATCAGTTTTTGGTATCAGAAATATTCTATTTTCAAAAAAATTTGGGTAGCTTCCCATATTTTTCCACATTCTAATGTGAGAGATTTACTTCTAAAATTAGCTTTTCCTTAAAAGTTTGAAACTAAAGGATAAAATTCAGAAAATTCCCATACAGATATAAAAATAAACATGTGTTGTAGACTTTATCATACTCATTAATCAGTGAGGGAACCAGGCCAATGTTATGACCAGTTCAAAGAGATTTTTAAAAAATGGACACATTTATATATCAACAATACTGAATTGTAGATAAGCAATATTGAATGAACAAATGAGTGTGCAAATAGAAGCCAAAGTGATTTTTTTCACAGGGAAGGGGGGAATCAACTAAACTTCTACCAGACAGAACAGAATTTGCATGTCTATAGACAAGCATTATTTTGCATTGCTCTCAATTACCTATAATTTACTGTTGTAAAATAGCTCCCATAGAATCAGATAACCTGGAGGGCTGTCCTCTAGATGACGCATAGTTTTCCATTGAACACAACTTTTTTCCTACAAAAATGACACATTAGTAAAACTAAAGAAATCATTCACTCAACAAAAGTTTGAATTTCTATCCAGTGCCAAGTAGCGTTTTCCATTTCTTCCTGAATTTGATCCATTTGGACTGCCTACGTTTAGAGTCAATTTTGGAAATTCATATTTTCCTAGAATATAATCTGTTTCATTGATATTTTCAAATGTATTAGTATTCATTTGCTTATAATATTCTCTTATGATTTAAAAAGAATCTTCTGTATTTTATAGCACTTTCTTTTTAGTTCTTTTTGAATTCCTATGATTCAAATATCAAAAATTATTAAAAGTTAGATAGTCAAAGTCTCTCTCCTGTTTTTTCTGCCATTTGCTTAATTCTCGCTCCTCCCAACAAGTAACTGCTATCTGTTTTATATTTATATGTGTGTGTGTATATATACAACTAAATACATATAGTTTTGTATATATTATGATGTGTGTGTGTATCTACATATAGATACATACATCTACATATAGATACACACAGACACACACCAATCAATGTAAATACATATTATAGATACTTTTTGACAGTATTTTTGCATATTTTTATTTTTATTTATTTTTTTACATTTTTACATTTTTTATTTTATTTTTTTGCTGGGAAAGATTTGCCCTGAGCTAACATCTGTTACCAATCTTTCTCTTTACTTTTTCCCCCTCCCCAAAGCCCCAGTGCATAGTTGTATATTCTAGTTGTAAGTCCTTCTAGGTCTTTTGCGTGAGCTGCTGCCACAGCACGGCTACTGACAGACGAGTGGTGTGGTTCCACACCCGGGAACCAAACCTGGGCCGCCAAAGCGGAGCATGCAGACCTTTAACTGCTGAGCCATCAGGGCTGGGTCTATTTTTACCTTTTATTGTTATTTTTTTGTGTGTGAGGAAGATCAGCCCTGAGCTAACATCTGCCAATCCTCCTCTTTTTGCTGAGGAAGACTGTCCCTGGGCTAACATCTGTGCCCATCTTCCTCCACTTTATATGGGACGCCGCCACAGCATGGCCTGATAAGTGGTGCATTGATGCACGCCTGGGATCCAAACCCCAGCCGCCAGCAGCGGAGAGCACGCACTTAACCGCTACGCCACCAGGCCAGCCCCTGTTTTTATTTTTAAGACATTTGATTTGTCAAATTTTCTGTGGTGGAGGTGGTGGTGGTTTAAGAACCAGCTCTTAGATTTCTTTATGTTAATTTGTTCTTTTTTTTTCATTAATTGTTGCTTTTAACTTTATAATTTCCTTCCTCTTTGTTTCCTTATATTTGTCTCTTTTTTCTAAACTCATGAAGAGAATCCTTCTTTTTTTTCTTCCTACCTTCCTTCCTTTGTCATAACAGAAATATTTGAGACCACCAGTTTATCCCTGAGTATAGCCTGGGCTGCATCTTCCTACATATTTGACAAATCCAGAAATGCATTATGCATTATCACCAGCACTGAGTATTGTCATTTTTATTAAAATTTTTGATGACTTGATAAGCAAACATTAGTTATCTCATTGTCTTATTCTTACTCTTTTTATAGGCTCTCCACTGGCTTCTTATTATCAGCCTGTACAAACCATTGTGCTCAATTTTGTCATAGTTCTCACCCAAAAAGACCTTTCTTTGATCCTGACTCTTGTTCAAACTATTGCTCCATCTGTCTGTTTACAGCCAAAGCTCTTAAAAGAGTGCCTCCCATTCCTTTCTCAACCCAATTGTCATCTGGCATCTGACCTAGTACTCTCAGAAAACGGTTCATGCCAGTGTCACCAGTGACCTCTGAATTGCCAGTTCCAATGGTCTCATCTCGTTTTTGGTCTTTGTTGAGCTCTCAGAACATTTGATCTTGTTGACCATCTCTTTTGTCTTGAAACTCTTTCTTTCCTTGGCTTTCATGGCAATATTCTTTCCTCCTTTTCCTCAACCTCCATGACCACTTTTTCAGCCTCTCTTCCTCCATTGCCCCCTAAACATGAGTGTTCTCCCTGGCTCCATCCTTTCTTTTCATCTTACACAGTCTACCTGGGTTATTGCTATGGCTACCTAGGCTTGAATCTTGACTCTTGGCTTGAACCTCTATGCAGTGCTTCTCAAACTTTCTGTCTTTTACTTCACGCTCTTTTCTGGGCTACCAGTTATATTTCTGTGTCCTCTCCTGAATGTCCCAAAGGCATCTCAAGTGCAACTTGTCCAGACTATCAAACCTGTCCATTTCCTTGGGCATCTTGATTTTCCTTTTGCTGTTCCTATGTTACTTAGTAAAGCCTTACTTGTTACTAAGTCTTTATCTCTGCTCCCTTATGTTCTGCTGCATCTGCCCTGCCTTGGATCCATCAACCATCCATCTTTTATGCTCTTGTGTATTGGCTACTGATCACTGCTGGAGAAAACTGTATGAAGACAAATTCAGGATCTCCAGCCTAATTTAGGCCTTCAGTGTGGAACAGGATGGTTTTTATAAGTCTGCTCACTCTCCTGAAATCTCAAAGTGATTACCCTCTCCAGGCCCCTCATATCCCACTGCCTTTTCTTTCTCTGTTTCAAGAGATGTCTTTGCCCTAGCTTTTTACTTTCACAGAGGAAATGGAGATTACCAGGCATGAATTTACTGACATTTCCACTCTCTTCTCTTTCACTTCTTCCCTCCTGTGGTGGATAATCCTCACGTATTCTTGAGCCAGTTCCCCTACCTCCTACAGGATCTGGAGCCATTGTGTGCTCAGTCCCTCTCTCTATGTTTTCAACCTCTCACTGCTTTCCCATTGGCCAGAAAATATGCTTGAATCTCTACTTTTTGAAAAACAAACTTCTGTCTTGACCTTTATCTAGATCTCCCTTTACTTACGACTGCATATCTTTCCTTCTTTCATAGCCGAGCTTCTTTTGAAAGTAGTCCACATTCACTTTATCTGCTTTCTCACCTCCCTTTCATTCCACATCATTGCAGTGAGACTTCTCCCCCTAGGTTTTGCTGAAACTGCTCTGATAAAAGCCATCACTGATCTACTAATTGGCAAATCCCTCGGCCTCTCTTCAGCCCTCAACTTGACGTCCCTGTAGTCTATGAAACAGTTGACACTTCTTCCTTCTCAAAACCCTGCCCTGGCTTCCATAACAAAACTGTCTCTTGTTCTTCTCTTGTCCGGCTGATTATTTTTACTCATTTTCCTTTGCAGTGTTCCCTTTGTCCTCCCACTCTTGGTGTTTGTCTTCTTCTGTCCTTGGCCCTGCTGAGCTCTGCTCTGCTCTGCTTTCTTCCCCTTCCCTCCCCACTTGCTCGTCTCCTCCCTGTGTGCACTTTCCTGAAGTGATGTCCCCCCTGCACTTTCATGGCTCCCACTGTCACCAGTGTGCTTAGACTCCCAAGTCACTATGCCCAGCCTGACTGTCTTCCTGAACTCCAGCCCTGGATTCTCTCCTGCCTTCTGAACATCTCCACTTTCATGCCTCAAAGACATCATGAAACTTGATTCATCCAAGATGGTGAGCAAAGAGGGCAAAGGAAGTAGAAATAGTAAGAGAGAAAGGAGAACAAGAGAGGGTCACGGGAAGGGGAAAAAATTGTGAACAAATTTTCACCCCTCTCTTGCTCTGCCCCTGTTGTGTCTAGGGCACTCACCACCCCCCGTCCCCACTTTTCTTGACTAGAGCTCTGGTTCTGAGTGTGGTCCCCAGGCCAGTAGCATCAGCATTGCCTGGGAACTTGTTAGAAATACAGATTCTCGGCCTCTACTCCAGCCCTACTGAATGAGAAACTCAGGAGTGAGGCCCAGCAATCTGTGTTTTAATAAGCCCTCTAGGTGATTCAGATGCCTGCTAACATTTGAGAGTCCCTGCACCAGTGGGTTTCCTGTTCATTCTCCATGGCCCAGCGTCAGTGTTACCTCATCTGCAGAGCCCTCCCTGATCCTCTCAGACAAAATTAATGATTTCCTCCTCTGCTGTCCCATAGTACTTTGTTCATGCCAATTATACAGCACTTATTCTATTATAGTTAGCTCTTTAAGAGTCCTTCTTCCGCCATAGATTATAAGGTCTAGGGTTATTATTGATCTTTATATTTCCAGCACAAGGCACCGTGCCTGGCATGAAGCAGACATATGTTACATTATCACAAATTACTTCCATTTTTTCTCCCATGACCCCTTTCACTCCCTTCTTACTGTTTCTTTTTCTTCCTTGAACCTGGCTTCTGGATATGAATAAATCATCAGAATGAGATATTACCGTCCAAAAGCAATGTTTTC
The DNA here is from genome assembly GCF_020826845.1 of Diceros bicornis minor. Classification (NCBI taxonomy): domain Eukaryota; kingdom Metazoa; phylum Chordata; class Mammalia; order Perissodactyla; family Rhinocerotidae; genus Diceros; species Diceros bicornis. Next base: position 67,234,019 of record NC_080747.1, on the reverse strand, counting down.
ATTGGATTCAAGCTTTCAGCCCCTTCAAATCTATCAGTCAGGGTTCAAAGAGAGAAGCAGAACAACAAATGGAGATTAGATATAGATATAGATATAGATGTAGATGTAGATATAGATATAGATATAGATATAGATATAGATATGATTGGTTACAGGGATTTGAACTTAAGCAATTGTAGAGCTGGTTAAACTGTCTGTGCAAAGCTGTCGTCTTCACTTCTATGCCGGAGCTTGAAGTTCACAGGGCAGACATAGACAGATGGAAAGAGGGTGTGTCAGGGGGAGGAAAACTGGATCCGACAAGCACACAGTGGAACTCATGAGCATGAACTGGAACCCACGAGGACAGACTGGAACCGGGTCACTTCTCCTGCCTCCACCCTTGATGAGCTGGATATCCTGTCACAGAAATGGGTACCTCCTGCAGGCCCAGTGGCTGCCCCACACCGAAGAGGGACCTAGCAGATAAACCACCATGTGTGGGAGTTACAAAAGCGTCTGCCCCAGCCTTCCGAGTAGAAAAACAAAATGTCTCTGTGCATCTAAAATTATTCCAAAATAAACTTTTTTTTTTTTTTTAATGGTGGCTGCTTCACTTTCACCTCCAAATCTCATGTGAAAATGTTTCTTGTGGCCCACTCTCACCAGAAACATCCCAGCAGGGAAATTCTGGAAAACTTAGTTCAGGCTAACCAAGTTGACACATTACAAAGCCACCACAAAATGCATGTGTTTTATTCTGAAATGCCTGAGATTTATTCTCTGAACCAAAAAATCTGAGATATGGGCAATATTTTGCGGAAAAAAAAAAACCCACTGTGGGCTGGGTGGTGAGGGAAAACCCTCCCTAGAGTGGCTCGCAATGGAATTGGTTCCAGAAAGATGGATAAGAATTACATGGGGGATGACTAGGACATCCCAGGGGAGACAAAATCATGATTCTCAACAGAAGACCCTCAGTCACCAGTGAAAGGTATAATTATGCTGAGTATATTGTCTGTACTGAGGTAAGATAGATTTTAGAAAGATTATCAGTACAAATTAAAAGCAAAGCCATCTAAATTTAATTAATTAGAACATCATCCACACACTGTGGTTAATTGAGGGTTTTTTGTAAGTAGCGAGTATAATAAAAGATCGTAGAGTTTAGTGGAATGTAGTGGGCAAGAGCTTGGACTCAACCACTTACTAGCTGTGTGACCCTGAGCAAGACGTGGCACCTCTGTAAGCCTTTGTGTTCTCGTTTGTGAATTGGCAAGAATAATAGTCTCTACCTCATAAGAGGTGTTATGAGGACTTAATAAGAGAATTCATGCTGCTGGTATCTCATCATCAGCGTTGTTGTTGTTGTTGTTGTTACTGTTATTGTTATTATTTCCCTAGGAAATACTTTCCAGGCACGTTGATTCCAAAGGCTCAGTAAGACCTTTGACCACTGGAAGTAGCAGGCCAATTTAGCAGATAGGATCCAGCACTGATTGTCACAAGAGATTTGCTCTACTTATTTTTATGCTTCCTTTGGATTCAAGTATAGTTGCCGTTGTCTTCTCAGCCCCAACCCCAAAATGCATTCCCGTGCTTTCCTGTAAAAGTTCTCTTTCTTTTGTTTAAGGAATGGGCTTTGCAGCTTGTCTCCACTACCTGCTCTACTAGGCTGTGGGTAAGGATGGTTCTAGAGCCCAGGGTGCAATGGCTGGAGCCCTAGCTGCTCTGCCCGTTCAGGAGGCGGTCACCTGACCCGTTCTCAGGTCCTAGAGGAAGGAAGGGGATGAGGGTAAAGTGAGCGTGTGGCCTCCCTGTCGCGGGGTTTACGGACTTGTTTTTGGGGCCGTAGAAAAACAGACTAATGTTCGCCCACAGCCGTGGGTATCATTTTGTAACCTTAGTCAGAAGCTGTTAAGCATTTTTCTGCCTGAGAGAAAGGACTGGATATCTCTTTATCTTTGTTAAACAATAAAAAAACAAAGAATGGAATGCTAGCCTTTAATTAAAGAGCTGTTCTAACCTCTTTCTTTATTCTGATTATCATCGAGTTTTGATAAATCTTTGTCTCCTGTGAATCTTCAGTCTCATTCCTCTCTCCTCCCATCTTTAATTAGGCTTTCTGGTTTGTGGCCACTTTGGAGAAAAATCACTGAAGTAGAATTTGGAAATAATACAGTCCCTTCTGGTTTTATTACTCAGTTTCAGTATTGATTGGATTCACAAAATGTACTTTCACTTACACACCTCTCTTTTAAAACAAAATCTACAGATCCTATCAATGCAATAATTTTTTTCTCCTTCATCAAGCCCAAACTGACTTTACTCTAGAAACAAGATTTCCCCCAGTGGAATAAATTTAAAGAGTGTCTATTCCTTGAAAGGTGTGTACTGCAGGCCCTGTCTCAGCTATGTTTTCAGGAATGAAATGTAGCAAGCATTCTTTCTGCTTACACCTCCCACCTCCAAAATATTTCTTGAATTCATCATTTCATGATGTCCCAACTGCTACTGCTCTGGGTCAGGATACCAGAGTCTCTTTCCAGGAACATTGTGATAGCTTCCCCCTCCCCAATACCACAGCTGTACTGGAAATCCTCTTCACTGGTAAAATCAGTTCATGATCGAATCGTGTTTCTGTGGCTTTGTTCAAGCTGTCTCTCTGCCCAGAATGCCCTTTTAGCTTTGTTTGCTTGGTGAACTCCTTCAAGACCATCTTAAATGTCACCTCTATTATCTCTTCCCAGCTTCCTCAGTGAGATCTTGTATGCCTTATTTTGGGTTTGGTAGGGCTTGTTTGTATTATGAAAGTTACTACATTTGCATTTGTAATTATTCAGTTGTGTCTGTCTCCTCTTCTGGACCCCTTGAGGGCAGAATCCTTGCCTTCTTCCTAATCCAGCCTTCCCTACTACCCAAGATAGTACCTGACCTAGGGAAGACACTTGGTGAATATTTGTTGAATGAATGAAAATACAATCTTTTTTTAGTAAATAAATAAATAAGAAGGAAAGGGTAAATAAATAAGAAGGAAAGACATAATAAAGAAAACAATTACTTGGATGTTTTTCTTTTTCTTTTTTTGGTGAAGAATATTGGCCCCTGAGCTAACATTCATTGCCAATCTTCCTCTTTTTGCTGAGGAAGATTAGCCCTGAGCTAACATCCATGCCCATCCTCTATTTTGTATGTGGGACACCTGCCACAGCATGGCTTGACAAGCGGTGTGTATGTCCGCGCCCGGGATGCAAACCCGTGAACCCCGGGCTGCCGAAGCAGAGCACACACACTTAACCACTACACCACTGGGCAGGCTCCAAACTTGGACATTTTTCTGAAGAAACTAGAGAAAGCTGCAAGTAACTTGTATGCATTTTAAAAGAAATGAGCTTTTCATTCACGGCTAGAGGATGAAATGCAGGGCTCACAACACACACTTTCTTTTTAGAAATGTATCTACCTCAATGTACAGTGAATATCTCTGGAGAAAGAAAAAACAGATTTTTTTGCTGCAAAAAAAAAATCAACGAATACAATGGAACTTCTGTGATAACTTTAGTTTCTGCACCAAATTTTGAATTATGGTCATGTTTTTAGTTGTTGTGTTTTAATAAAGTAGGTTATTTTGACCCTGCCCACTCTTTCCTCTAATTCTTTTATCATCATGTAGAATGCTTCAGGACCATGCAATTGGCTGTCTGATGCTTCTCAGGGCAGTACACATTTTGATTTCATGCATTAAGATGCCAAATTTTCTTTGTACCTCAAATAAACACAACTATCTCTTTTTCTATGTAAATCTATCATGCAACTCAACCAGAAATAAAATTTCTTGTGCTACTTACCACTATCTGATTTCCAGGATATGTTCTGTGATGTTCTGTTGGAGCTTACTCCCATCATATCAAAAACCATTTCAAGGATTTTCAACGTTATGGTCTCTCCACACTGTTTTGCTTTGGTCAGTTGTGGATTTTGGTGAGGTGACAAGGACAGGGCACACCCAGGCTAGGTCACCATTCCCAATCAGAGAACTCCTGAGAAAGAGCAATGTGGTTAGAACATGGGGATGGCCATCTTTCTGTCCCCTTCCTGATGCCGTCCAGGCCCCGCACGGCCTGGCTGCAGACACCTCCCCTGCCTCACCTCCTGCCTCACATCTCTTCAACCAGATGCCCTGTGCATCAGCCCCACTGCCTCACATCCTCTTCTCCACAAATATTTGCTACTTCCTTTTTAGGCAGTGTCTCTTGCTTGATAGCCTTCCTTTCCCTCTCAGCGTCTTGCAATTCTGTTTATCATCCAAGGCCCAGCTCAAATGCCACCCTCTCCACGGACCGTGTCTTAATCCCCATGGTCAGCATGTAGTGTACACATAGATCTTTGTTTTCCACTTATGTATAGCAATTATCAGGTTATTCCTTATATGTAGTTATTTGTGTCCACATTTATGTTTCTTGAGCCAAGGTTCCTGCTTTTTTTTTTTTGCTTTTTCAGTTTTTATATTTCTCATTCGTAGCACAGTGCCTTTCATTCATTCTTCACCACATATTCATCGAGCACCCTACTATGGGCCAGGCCTTGTCCTAGACACTGGGGATAAAGCAGGAAACAAAAGACAAAAATCCCTACCCTCATGGAGCTTACATTTAGTGTAAGAACAAAGTCTGTTAATAAAATAAATAGATAAAATATAGTATTAGGGGCCATGGAGAAAAATATGGCAGGGCAGTGCAGGGAATTCTGAAGATAAGAGGTGACGGTGATTTAAAATGAATGTTCAGAAGACAAAAAAAGACATACAGATGGCCAAGAGATAAACAGTAGGTGCTCAACGTCACTAATCATCAGGGAAATGCAAATCAAAACCACAATGAGATACCACCTCACACCTGTCAGAATGGCTATTATCAAAAAGACAAGAAATAAGTGTTGGAGAGGATGTGGAACAAGGGGAACCCTTGTATACTGTTGATGAGACTGTAAATTGGTGCAGCCACTATGGAAGACAGTATGGAGGTTCCTTAAAAAATTAAAAATAGAACTACCATGTCATCCAGCAATTCCACTTCTGGGTATTTATCTGAAGAAAACGAAAGCACTGACTCAAAAAGATATACGCACCCCCATGTTCATTGCAGCATTTTTTACGGTAGCCAAGATACGGAAACAACCTAAATGTCCATAGATGCATGAATGGATAAAGAAGATGTAGTATATATTTACAATGGATTATTATATTCAGCCATAAAAAAGAAAGACATCTTGCCATTTGTGACAACATGGATGGACCTCGAGGACATTATGCTAAGTGAAATAAGTCAGACAGAGAAAGACAAATACTGTATGATCTCACTTGTATGTGAAATCCTTAAAAAAAACAATCAAACCAATCTCATAGATACAGAAAACAGATTGGTGATTGTCAGAGGCAGGAAGAGGGGTGGGCAAAATGGGCGAAGGGGGTCAAAAGGTACAAACTTCCAGTTATAAAAGAAATAAGTTCTGGGGATGTAAGGTACAGCATGGTAACTATAGTTAACAGTACTGTATTGTGTATTTGAAAGTTGCTAAAAGAGTAGATCCTAAAAGTTCTCATCACAAGAAAAAATATTTGTAACTATGTATGGTGACAGATGTCAGCTAGACTTAATGTGGGGATCATTTTGCAGTATATACAAATAGTGAATCATTATGTTGTACACCTGAAACTAATATAATGTTATATAATTATACCTCAATAAAAATTTTTGAAAAAGATGTTCGAGAAAGGCCTCCTCAGGAAGGTACCATTTTGGTGAAGATTTGCGGGAGTGAGGGAGCAGTCATGCACATTTCTTGGGGGCAGTGCAGGGAGGTGCTGGGGGTTATCCAAGGTCCACATGGAGGCCAGGGTGGCCAGAGCCAGGGGAGACTAGTGGACAAAGTCAGAGCAGTGGGTGCTCAGAGCTAGGGGCCTGGATGTTTACCATTAGAGGGAGTTGAGCTAAAGAATGCCATGATCTGATCTGTGTTTTAAAAGGATCTCCCTGGCCGCCATGGTGAGAAGCAGTTAGGTTTAGGATCCATTTTGGATCAGGATTTCCTGGCACGTTGAATGTGGGGTGTGTGAGAAATTGAGGCATCTAAGGTGACCCTGAGGCCTGAGGCCTGAGAAACAGGAAGGAAGGAGCCGCCATTAATGGAGAAGTAGAGATGGCCAGTTTGGGGGAACAAGATCAAGAGGACACCTTTGTCTACATATAAAGGTGCCCACAGTATGTTAAGTAAAAAATCTCACACATATACAGGTGGGGGAAAATGTTTATATATCCTGGAAGGATATATGTTTAACTGTTAACAGTTTGGGGACTTGCACTTTCCATTTTCCAGTCTTTAATTCCATATGTATACAATCCCCAAATCCGGTGATATGAAGGGAACAAAAATGCATAAGACTTGGCCCAGCCCTCAGTGTGTGTAAGAAGAAGGCAAAGAGCAGAGCTGGCGAAGGGAGAGCCATCATACCCGGTGAGTGTACCCGGGCCCAGGGCCTAAGCTCTCAGCTCTGCAGGTTTCTTTCCTCATTCACCAGAAGGTGCTCAAACTCTGGAGGCCAACTCACAATAACAAATTCATAAGGCATTTCTAAAGCAAATAGAAATGTATTCACCATGAGGTAAAAGTAACATTAATTGTTTGCTTAGGAAAATCCCTTTTTATGAGTAGCTCCTTTCAGAAAACCACATTACAGGCCAAAAGGTGACTTGGTGAATATAGATTTAGAACAATAGAAGTGAGGCTATTTCTATCAAGCAAAACTAGTTTGGTGAATTGCTATTCTTTACTTTTGGATTGTTTCTTTCCAGAAAACAAACATGTCCTAGAATCGAAGCAACTTTTCCCCTGTACCCCACTATTCAGACACACTCAGAATTCTAATGGTTCAGCTCAATCAGTTAACACACCTGCTCTTAATTCACTCCAGGAACAATTCAAGATATTAGAGGGAGCATAACGGAGTTGAGAATCCGAATAATATGCCATAAAGTAGTTATCTGCAGAAAGAGAACAGGTTATCTATTTACTGATGAGCACTGTATTTCTATAAGAAAACTATTTTCTCAGTCTGTTCTTTGTAAGGGGACCAAGTCCTGCAGCACCATTAAAGGTGAATTATGCAGGTACCGTAGCTGGAAGGCAGAGGCAGCACAGGCAGGTGGCAAGTCTTGAAAGGCAGAACGGTGCTCATTGTCCAGAAACTGGGCAGCCAGACCACAGTGGGGAGGAGACTGTTGGTCTAGGAGTGGTAAAGGGAACAAAAGGGAGGAATTTGGGGGAGACGGCCTGTGTGTCATAGGGGCTGATTCCCTCACCTTCCACCTTTCTCTCCCCTCCCCCCATGGGCACTGGGTGTCAGCATGTGATCCCTCTTGACAGGGAAGTAGAGATGGGCCACAGAAAGGAGCTGGCATCTGAGCTGTGACAGGGACAGCTGGGAGAGCTGTGTGTGCCCTACAGTGGTAACCAACCCAGAACGAAAGCCAAAGCATCCTTGGTCTGGTGAAAGACACTGGAGCCTTTGGAGAGCCACCGAGGGGCACGATGGCTGGGGCCAGCGTATTGAGCGGCTTAGAGTTCCAGTTTCACGCCAGTCACTACTTTCGGAGAGTTGGGAAGAGGCCAGTCTCTTAGCAGTACACCTGTAGGTCGTTGTTCAGATGTCTACAGCTCTGCATGCCTCATTTCCTTGGTTAACTGTGGAGCCACCTTTATTGCTGATTTTCCTAATTTGGTCCCTAATTTTGCAAGCACATTCTTATTTATACCTTATTAGCCTTTTAAGTGCTTAAAATTAACATGAAGTGACATGATCTGTGGGAATGAGGGGTTGAGGAAGATAGAGGAGGTTGATAATTTATGAGTTCTGATCCAGGTAGTTTTTTGGACTGGCTACTGTATGGAATGAGAAACTGCGTTAGGTCATCTTCCACGAGGTGAGTGGAAGGCCAACTGGCTGTGGAAGAACAGGCATCTGGCAGTTAGCTACATTTTAGGAGTCCCTGGTTTCATTGGTTTTCATTCTGGTGATGTAGTGGTTCTGAGAGTCCGGGGAAGTTCGGGTTCTGAGTTGTTGATTAGTTCTGGCAGCGGAAAGGATGCGGGATGATGTACGAGCTTCTTTAGCGCCAGTCTGAACTCCACAAAGCAACCTCTGGTCTGGTATATTTCATGTGATTTTTTTTTTTGTCCTTCCAAAGAAGTCATCAGCATAATTTCTGAGAGATTGTTTGAAGGGTTTTTGTACAAGGTTGTACCCTTCTTCACCAAGAGAACGTTAAAACCTACATTCTACATTCTCTGTCAGGTTCCTCACTGAATTCCTAAGCAGTCACCATTAAGCTGGAATACATCTGCAGTTCTACTTTTCTTTCTTGGATCAGAAGTGGGGTGGGCATCAGTGATATTAAGACAACTGTTGATAATAATAGACCCAATTATTGGGTGCTTGCCATATGCTTATTAAAGAGCCTTATATGTGTTAATTCCCTTAATCCTCATGGCAACCCTAGGAAATGGTACTATTATGATCCCATTCTATAGATGAAAAAATTGAGGCTTAGAGAGGTTAAGCAATTTGCACAGTGTCACCCAGCAACTAAGTGGGAGACCCCGGATTTGAAACCGGAGAATCTGGATCCAGGACATACTCAAGGTTCCGGCTCTGTTTTGCATTCCCACTATAATGCAGAGTGAAGAATCATCATTTTGACCATCACCTTTGGTATAACACATCCACCAGTTATACCAGTTTGTTGGATGAGGAGATTCAAGTTCAGTGTTTGGGGCTTGACTGTCATGTGCATTAGCCTAGCATTGCTCAGCCTCAGCGGTCTACCACTGGCCGCATAAGATTCTACCTGAATTTCCCTCTCGGATCCCCATCTCTTGAACTTACTGGACTTATCTGTCCTTTGGGGATTTCTTGTTTGCTTTGCTCAGTTTCTTGTTTGGTTGTTTCTCTTCATTGAACCAGGCCTGAGGTGATGGTGTCAGAGCCTCGCAAGAGGGTGCCAGCGTTGTGAGGAGTCATTGTTTGTTTGGCACTTGAAGCTGCAACTCTGGGCCAGAGAGGGTTGCTGTGATGCTATTTCCAAGCTGTGGACCAGAAACTTCTGGGCACAAGGATTTCATTTTCAGTTAGCTTGTGGTCAGACTGCTTCACTGGGTTTTTGCAAAAGTGTTTGTTTTGTTTTTTTGCCTTAGGGATAGAAAGGCACATGAAATAATTGCATATGGCAAAGAGTCTAGAAAAGATTCTTTAGACCTGCTGAATCAGGCATGTCGGGAGTAATACCTCCTTGTCATCTATAAAATAAAATTAGTAATGTTACCTGGCCTTTTTTATACCTCCCAGGATACTGTGAGTATTCATTTGTTCCAGATCTATAAAATACAGCTAGCTCTTTGGGGAAAAGGTATGTGTGTGTATTTATAAAACCTTTGTAAAAATTATATGTAAAAGATTTGTCACTTCTAAGTGAGGAAGCCATTCTCTAATTCTTCCATGTTCTTAGAGAAACCACCTAGTCACTTGGAACATCTGATTCACCGGGGCAGGATTCTGTTAAATTATTCTTGCCTAAGAATCCATGTACCTTTCAAGTACCTCATGGACACAGTGACTTTGCCATTTTTATATGGAATAATGTGAGGTATCAGATAAGATGTTTGGGCTGCGGTTAACAGGGTATCTGAATGTATTAGCTACAGTGAAATGTTCAGCTGCTGTAACAAGAAAACCGACAATAATGTGGCTTGAAAATGAAGTGTCTTTTTTTTCCTCATGTAACAGTCCAGGGTGGGTGTCCCATGTCAGTGGGGAAGGAGGGGTTCATGACAGCCAGGCTGTGCTCAACATAGCTTCTTTCTTCTGGTCATCACCATCTCAGCCCATAGGAAATGAGTGTTTGTGAGAGATGTGTGTGCTGGGCCAGGAAGTGGCACACATCTCTTCTGCTCCCAGCCCATTGGCAGGAATTTAGTCACATGGTGACTTCTATCCCTGACTTCACAGTGCAGAGGACGCTGGGCAGCCAAATGCCTAGCTCTTGTTCTAACACAATGGAGGAAGGAGAGAACGGATTTTCATAGACAGCTAACAGTCTTGCCACAGTCAGTTTCTCTGGCCATTAACTATCAGTGAATGCCCTATTTCCAACACACAGGACACACTTGCTTCATCCCAAGGGAGGCAAACAAAAGCCCATCCAGTAAATGCACGACCTGAAAGTCTGTGGTCTCTGGGTAATGCACAGTCCTCTCCATCAGGTTCGGATGTGGTTCCTAATGGTCTGGCAACATGTGAACAAAAGCAAATTATCTCCCCTTCTACGCTCATATTCATACTTGACATACAGTGGTGGAACAGGGGTAGAAAACCACGATTAAAACTCTCATTCAGAAAAGAGGAGAAAGAAATGCAGAGAGCAGCCCCTGGCCCATAGCAATGCTGGAATCCTGGAGCAGGCAATGGGAAGGTCCCGCCCTGGTGGAGGAGGGGGGTCTCTGATTAGACCCTGGTTCTGCTCTCCAGGAGGACCCCTGTGTCCACGGCTCTGTGTGTCCCTTGACCTTGCCCTTGGGGAGGGAGTCTCACCCTATTCAGTTTCCTCTTCCGCCAAATCTGAAGTGGGTGTTGGGGATATGCCCTCCTTGGTGGCTGTACAGCTTTTGCAGCCCACTGCCTGCTGGTGTAAATTTGGAGAGTACAGCAGTCACAAGATTTTGTTGGCTTGGCTATGGTATCTTTGCAAATACAATTCCCTCAGAAACTCAGCTGGCTTCTGATGTATTAACTTCCAGAGGGTTCACATACCAGCAGTCTCTCCCACAGTTCTTTCCAAGACCTGGGTCTTGAGCCAGCTTTATTTCTTTGCTTCCTTGCCCTCCATGCCTCCCTCTCTCAATTTAATGGCAGCTGTATTGAGGCCTCTGAAACTACAGACTTCGGAGGAAGGCAGCACACTTTTTCTCATCTCAAATCTCATGCTGTTCGGGTTTAGAAGCCATTGGCTTTTCTAGCCCTTCAAGGCACCAGATTTCTATACTTTTCCTCTTTCGCATCTCAGTCATTCTGTCCTGAGCTAGTCTCTTCCTTATAATACCTTGATAAAAACAGCAAAGAATAGCTAATTCATACTAACATACAGGCTCTTTTCAATAATTTCTCCTAAAGTTATAGGCTCCATAGGAATGTGGTCTGCCTTCGAAGTCAGACATATCAGGTGACAGTTTTGTCTTTTTTTTTTTTTTTGGTGAGGAAGGTTAGCCCTGAGCTAACATCTGTGCCACTCTTCCTCTACTTTATATGTGGGTCGCCGCCACAGCATGACTGATGAGTGGTGTAGGTCTGTGCCTGGGATCCAAAACCATGAACCACGGCTGCCAAGGTGGAATGTGCCAAACTTAACCACTATGCCACAAGGCCAGCCTCACTTTTTTTTTTTTTTTGAGTCAAGGGACTTTCTTCGCACAGACCAGACTTTTGTAAGACATTTTCCTTGTGTCTCTGTTTTTTTTTTGTTTGTTTGTGGGGAAGACCAGCCCTGAGCTAACATCGGATGCCAATCCTCCTCTTATTGCTGAGGAAGACTGGCCCTGGGCTAACAGCCATGCCCATCTTCCTCTACTTTATATGGGACACTGCCATAGCATGGCTTGTGAAACAGTGTGTTGGTGCACGCCCGGGATCCGAACTTGTGAACCCTGGGCCGCTGAAGTGGAGCTTGCTCACTTAACTGCTGTGCCACTGGACCGGCCCCCTTGTGTCTCTTTTTTTAATTGTGATAAAATATCATAATAGAAAATTTACCAAAGTGTGTAATTCAGTGGCATTCAGTACATTCACATTGTTTTGCAACCCTCACCGCCATCCATCTTTAGAAGTCTGTCTTGCAAAACTGAAACTCTATACCCATTAAGCAATAACTCCTCACTGCCCCCTCTCTCCAGCCCCTGGCAACCACCATGCTACTTTCTGTCTCTACGAATTTGACTACTCCAAGTACCTCATATAAGTGGAATCATACAGTATTTATCCTTTTGTGACTGGCTTATTTCATATAGCATAATGTCCTCAAGGGTCGTCCATGTTGTATCATGTGTCAGAATTTCCTTCTTCTATAAGGCTGAATAATATTCCATTGTATGGATATACTACATTTTGTTTATCCATTCAGCCATGAATGGACATTTAGGTTGCTTCCACCTTTTGGCTATTGTGAAAAATCCTGCTATGAACGTGGGTGTGCAAATATTGCTTTGAGTCTCTGCTTTTCAGTCCTTATGGGTATATATGCAGAAGTGGAATTACTGGATCATATGGTAATTCTATGTTTCATTTTTTGAGGAACCACCACACTATTTTCCACAGCAGCTGTACCATTTTACATTTCCAATAACAGTGGACAGGGGTTCCAATTTCTCTACATTGTTGCCAACACTTTTTATCTTCTGGGTTTTTTGTTTTTGATAATAGACATCCCGGTGGGTGTGATGTGGGACTTCGTGTTTTTTTGATGATGTGTTGGGTTTTTTTCTTACTTTTTTTTTTATTATGGTGAAATATGTATAACATAAAATTTACCATCTTAATCAATTTAGTGGCATTAATTATATTCACAATGGTGTACAACCATCACCACTCTAAAACTTTTTCATCACTCCATTGATGAAATTTTTTTGTGTGTGTGTGTGAGGAAGATTAGCTCTGAGCTAACATCCGATGCCAATCCTCCTCTTTTTTTGTTGAGGAAAATTGACTCTGGGCTAACATCCATGCCCATCTTCCTCTGCTTTATATGGGATGCGACCACAGCATGGCTTGACAAGCAGTGCATCAGTCTGTGCCTGGGATCCGAACCTGTGAACCCCGGCCCGCCGAAGCAGAGCACACGAACTTAACTGCTATGCCACCGGCCCAGCCGCTGATGAAATTTTTAAAAGTAAATTTTAGACATTATGACAATTGATCCCTAAATACTTTAATGCATCTCTAGAAAATAGAGACTTTTTCCTATATAATACAATACTGTTATCATATGAGCCCACACTCTCATTCCATTGGAGAGAACTTACTCACAGTGCCACACTTACTTGAAAGCGAGGCTGCTAATTATAGTATAGTTGAGCAGCCACTTGCCCAGTTATAATGGAAGAAGGGAGAAGGGATTTTGGTGCTTTGCCAACCTACAGTAAAGCAATAAAGACTTAATTGATTCACATTGCAAGAATATTGGGGTCTGGTGATATTGGGAGTTTGGTGTAGTGTCTCAATGGTGCTATCAAGGAGTCAGTTCTTTCCACCTTCTACCCTGCCATCCTCAGTATGTTGTCTTTGGATCTTCATGTTTGTTACCTTATGGTTACATGATGGCTGCCATAGCACTAGGTATTATGTTTTCACAGCAGCATCCCAAATGGGAAAGGAAGACAGTGGGCAGAAAAGAGACTTTCCATTATTCAAGGATGTAAACCCCTCTGATTTGCTACTCAGTAGACTTCCCCTTGCATCTCATTGGCCAGCTGCAAGGGAGTCTGGAAAGATTCTCGTCAGTGGAGAATGAGATATCTATGATTGGCTTGACTAGTCATGACTTACACCCTTGGGCTGAACACACTGCAGTCTTGAATAAAACTAGACTCTCTTATCTAAGAACAAGAGGAGAAATGACTGTTGGGTTGGCAATTATATCTGCCACATGTGGGCAATATTTTTTAATATTATTAAAGATATAAATGGACTCTGAGGAGGATCTTGGCATAGAAACTCTAAGAAGATATTATCAAATTGAAGTACAGGTAGTAGGGACTTCCTTCTGGGATTATTCCATGAATGGTGTAGGGACAGCATGTTCCATCTATTTCTGAGAAAAAGAATCCTTTGTGCCACTAGTGTGACGAGATCCCTGTAAGTCATCTGTCAATTGAATGAAGGTGATTGCTTTTAGGAACCAAGAGACCGTGGGGGAAAAATCAGTCACCATTGGTTCTATTTAGAAATCATCATATTCTTTTGGAGATGGTAATATTTTACAGAAATCCTTTACTAATTAATGTATTGTCTCTTGCCAGTGCTCCTGAAAATTATTTGGGGGCAAAATTGACGTCATAGATTGAAAGATATTGTTTATATCTGATTAAAGGAAGTCACATATTCTTAGACACCAGGTCACTCAAATTATCATGCTTTCCCAAACTTAGGACTCAGTGAAAGCAAAATTTTAACTGTCAGTATAATGTTGGTTGTATTAGAGATCTCCCCATGCTGATTTATATTTGAAAGCCTATAAACATTTTAGGGACAAAACAAAACCAAAAAAATAATCCTTGTTATTACCACTTATATTTGTAAATGAATTACAAAATAACACAAGCCCTTCATGTTTGCTCATGACACAGATGGAAAATAACTTAAGATTCCCAGAAGGTTAAAAAAAAATAAGGATGCTCTTGGTTCATAGACACTGTAATAATCCTGGTTATTAGTGATGACTCGTTAATCTTTCCTGCTCCATTCCAGCTGGCCCTGACAGCAGAAGGAAAAATTGCTTTGGCAGGGAGCTCATTTCCTGATAAATTAAAAAGTGAAAAAAAAAAAGATAACTGAAGACCCCAAAGATCACTTGCAGTGGAATATAGTTAGCATTTATTGAAAAGCCATGGCAATGCCAGGCACTGTTATCAGTGCTTTAAATGTATGTTCGACCCTCATAAAAACCCTATGAGGTAGGTACCATTATTATTCCCACTTCTCTGATGAGGAAACTGAGGCAGAGAGGACTTAACAACCAAGGTCATGCAACTAGTAGGTGGCAGAGCTGGGATTCCAAGCCCTGGTAAGCTAGCTCCAGTGTCCATGAACTATAGCTGCCTCTCACCATTACCCTGGGTTGTACCAAGTCCTTCTAAGTCATAACAGGCAAATCCTTTCCAGCTCCAGAAAATATTACTTTAACTTTTGGGATATTTCACTGTCATTATTATAAGTATTTTCTCACTCATAAAGTTTTAAAATCTGTAAATGAAGATGATCCAATGGGCTTTACTTTTCCATTTGTAGATTGGAGGAGTTTTACCATTGCCTAATAGAATAGAAAGTCTGTCTGCAAGGATTATCATGGAAACAGTATGCTATATTCTTTGACTACAGTAGCTTCACTAGATTAAACTGTAAGAACCATTTGTTTGGAATTTGATGATGAAAGTATGAGTAATGATATGACCTCAACTTTATCAAGACCCCTTTTTTGAGTCAGTTAAAGTAGTTGAAGTCTTAGGTGCTGAGCTAATGTGGGCTTAAAGTAACACTTTGTTTGCTTCCATGAGATTGTAAATTTGCAAATGGCCAGGTACTTACAGCTAGAGCATTTACAGCTAGAAGACTTACAGAGGAACAAAAATGTCAACTGCAAACATTTGATACAATTTATTTTCTCTCTGAGGAAGAATGAGAGCTTCAGAGGAGCAGGGAGCAGAGCGGGATTTTCAGCTTCTGACCCAAAATGTTAAAGAGTCCCCATTATGCAGTCTCACTCCTGCCACAGATGGGGTGACAGAAAGTGAAGATCACTCAAACTTTGAGAATGATATTTATTGGAAGAAAAGAACACGTGATAGAATTGTACAGAAAGTTAGCAATGTTGGCTCTCTAAGAGGATTTAACCATCTGAATAACAACTTTGCAAATCTTGTGGATAAATTATACCATTTGGAGGAGAGTCTTCCAAACCAAATCTAAGTGCCAGAATCCTTTCAAGAAGGTTTATGCAATTCTGGCTTTCTTTCTCCTTTTGTCTGAAACTCATTAGGTGACATTGTTCCAGATAAAATTTATGATTTGGGATATGGAAACAATTATGCTAAGTTTTTTACTATTGGAAGATTAATATCAGTGGAGTAAATATTACACAGAATAAAAAAGAAGTATAATTCATAATGCAAAGATAAAACTGTCTTAGGAGTGTGGAGTAGTCCTTCCTTCTCCAACCTCTTTTCTTAAAAAGGCAAAGAAAAATGTACTCTCCTAGCTGGTAGGTACTGTGTTGATATAGCTCAGAGAAAGACTGGAACTTCTGTGCTAGGAAACGTAAGTAAAGTTTGGGTGACACTTTCTAATGTGATTGGAAGCAGTGGACCAGTTTATTTTTATGGTGTCTGAAAGGATGGAAGAAAGAGAACCATCTCTCAGTTTTAACTTGTAATTCTCAGATGACATTGAGGCAGTGAATAGAGTTAATTTTATAGATCTCTTCATTTATTCTTTGCAGAGGTACTTCCAGTGAAATATCTGAGATTGTCAAGCCAGAATAGCTCAGAGAGTCTTATGAAACCAAACCAAATCAAATGTTCATCTGCTGGCAGCTCCTGGAATCCTCCTCCAGCACAGAGGGTACAGAGCACATCAGTGTTGTTTCTCTGCTTCATGTTCTTTGGTCACATTATAAGCTGGTATGGGCTAAAGAAGGACAAATAGATTATTTTGGACAAGAAAAGAAAAGTATATGTAACAGAGTCCCCTTCTTTGGTTAACACAGTCCCACCAGGGAGGGAGAAAGAAGTAAAAGGACCAAGATATGTCAGATGGGGCATTGGTAGGTTAACAAAACGAGAAACCAGTCCTGAAAGAGCTTTTTACTTTGATCTTCTGGTCCCCATGATAACGCAAAGGTGGGTAGGGAGGTGAAGTAGGTAAGGGAGCTTTCCCCATCTACACACACACACACACACACACACACACACACACAACCCCTCACTGTTCTGTTCTTAAGCTCATACTTGTCAGTTGCCAAAAGAACCTGGCATGGTAGGCTATATTATGGCTAAAGTATATGTTCTTCATCATAAGAATCTCCCTTTACAACTTCAAAAAACTGACTTAGATCGTCATATATTTCCTGATTCTTGTCAAAGTGATTTATAAACTGTCTAGGGTCTAATCCAATTCAATAAGATAATAGAGACCTATAGTTTAAAAAGACATAACCAGATCACAGAGTTAAATGTAAAACTATAGGGGCTGGCTCGGTGGCATAGTGGTTAAGTTTGCGCGCTCCACTTTGGTGGCTGGGGGTTCACAGGTTTGGATCCCTGGCGTGGACCTACGCACTACTTATCGAGCCACGCTGTGGCGGCGTCCCATATAAAGTAGGGGAAGATGGGCACGGATGTTAGCCCGGGGCCAGTCTTCCTCAGCAAAAAAGAGGAGGATTGGCAGATGTTAGCTCAGGGCTGGTCCTCCTCACAAAAAAAAAAAAACCAAAAAAAAAAAAAAAAAAAAAGACCCAGCTAAGTACTGAGACCATTCAATGGGGGAAAAGACAGTCTTTTAAACAAATGGTTCTGGATATTTACATACAAACAAGTGAAGTTACCTGCACCATATATAAAAATTAACTCAAATGGATCAAAGACTTAAATGGGAAGAGCTAAAACTATAAAACACTTAGAATAAAACATAGGGGGAAAGACTCATGACATTGGATTTGACAGTGATTTCTTGGATAGAACACCAAAAACAGAGGCAACAAAAGAAAAAAATAGATAAATTGGACTTCATCAAAATTAAAACTTTAGTGCATCAAAGGACACTATTAACAGAATGAAAAGGCAATTCATATAATGGAAGAAAATTTTGCAAATCACATATCTGATAAAGGATTATCCAGAATATATAAAGAACTCCTACAACTCAACAACAGAAAAACCAAACAACCCAATTTAAAAATGTGCAAAAGACATGAATAGACATTTCTCCAAAGAAAACATATAAATGGCCAATAAGCACATGAAAAGATACTCAATATCACTAGTCTTTAGGGAAATACAAATCAAACACACAATGAGATACTACTTCACACCCTTTAGGATGGCTACTATCAAAAAAACAGAAAAGAACAAGTGTTAGCGAGGATGTGGAAAAATTAGAACCTTTGTGCATTGCTAGTGGGAATATAAAATGGTACAGCTGCTCTGGAAAACATTTTGATCCATTCTTTAAAACTAAACATGTAATTATCATATGACCCAGCAATTGCAATCTTGGGCATTTAGTCCAGAGAAATAAAAACTCATGTTCACATGAACACCAGTACACTAATGTTCATAGCTTCTTTATTTACAGTAGCCAAAAACTTGAAACAACCTAGATATCTTGTAATGGGTGAATAAAGAAACTTGGTACAGCCATACCATGGAATACTATCCAACAATAAAAGGTACCAAACTACTGATGAACAAAAACCATAGATGAATATCCAGGGAATTAAGTTGAGTGAAAAAAAGCCAATCCCAAAGGTTACATACTATATGATTCCATTTGTATAACATTCTTGAAAGGATGAAATTGTAGAAATGGAGAAAGGATTAGTGGTTGCCAGAGATTACAAAGGAGGATGCAGGGGAGGGAAGTGGGTGTGGTTATAAAAGGGCCACACAAGGGATTTTTGAGGTGATGGAACTCACCTCCCATTGGCTCCCCTTTTAGGAACACCTATATGTTCTGTACCTTAAGTGTGGTGGTGGTGGTCACACAAATCTATACATGTGGTAAAATTGCATAAAATTAAATACACACATAGAAAGGAGTGTGTGTAAAGCTGGTGAAATCTTGATGAAGTCAAAAGATTGTATCAATGTCAATATCTTGATTGTTGATGTTGTGTTGTGGTTATACAGGATGTTACCATTGGGGGGGCAGAGTGAAGGATATACAGGATCTCTCTGTATTATTTCTTACGACAGCATGTGAATTTGCGATTGTCTCCAAAAAAAGGCATAACCCATGAAAAAATCCTGAAGAAACACCAAAGTAGTCCCACTGGAAGGTAAGGACACAACTATCTCTAGACATTCTTTTCACCTCCCAAGGCATCCTTTTAAGTTAAGAAAGGGCAATTTCATCTATCATTAGGCAAGGGATACAGTATGGTTTTTCTCAGTTTGGATACAAGGTTGCCCTATGAGAATAGTAAAAGTAAAATAGTAAAAGTAAAATAATTTAAGAGAGTAGCCATTAGCCACCTTAGATGCCTCCAAAACAAAATAAAAGCAATGCAGAGACAGAGAAGTGAAGATGGCGGTGGAGGCAGACTCTGAACTCAGCTCCTCCCATGGACACAGCCAACTTACAACTACTCGTGGAAAAATTACTCCTGAGAGAGAACTGAAAACTGGATAAGAGGAACTCCTGCAACAAATGACAATCCTAATTGAGGTGGAAGAGGCAGAAATTCCCTTCTGGAGAGAAAAAACGCCACCTTCACAAGCCGCAGTGCTTCATGGCCACCCGGGAGAAGCCCAAAGGTACGCAGCCTTCCCTGGAGGAGCGGGGCCCTGAGTCGGGGAGCGCTCCCACTGTAGGCATTTTTTGGACCTAGCACAATCGAGATGAGTGGCATAATATCTGACTTTGCTTGCTACTAAAACATTGGGGAGTACCCCCAGAAAAGCTGGTCACAAAGAAATTAAAACTGGCTCTTAAAGGGCCCACGCACAAACTCATCCATTTCAGAAAGCAACCTAAAATCACCAGAAAGAAAGGTGCACAGTGCTTTGGTGAAAAGAGACTCACCTGATAGGCTCTGAGTGCATCTTGGAGAGAGGTGAGACCTCTCCAGGGACTGGGACATTGGCGGCGGCCATTCTAGTGGCCTGGTGCAGGCATGGTGACACAGACGGTGGCAGACGCCATTGGAATTCTCCCTGGGGCCTGCTAGCCCAGGGTCTGCCCCACCCACTAGAGCACCGATTTAATCCAGCTCAGCCAGGGCAGGCAGCCCACCCTAGGGACTGGCCCCACCCAACAACAAGCCCTCGGGCAAATTGTGGGCCTCCTAAGTGAACTGCCTGGATTCTCTGCGGCCTGGGGCGGGGTGGGTCCACTTCTGTGTGGCAGGGCGTGCGCAAGCAGCGGGTGGAGAGTGGGGTGGTGGTGGAGTGTGTGGGGCTCCCGCCTTGGAGAGACTGGGTCCACTTCAGGAAGGTGGGGGCATTCACATGGGGCAGGACTATGTTGACTGTACATGTGGATCTGTGGGCAGCAGGGCTTGTCAGCTGCAGAAGACTTGTGCTTCTCAAAGACTCACATAGGGGATTTGCCCCACCTTCCAAGGCCTGAAACAATTGGGTGCTCCCATGCCTGTGGCCAGCCCCACCCAGCTGCAATCTTCAGAGAGCTTACAAGAGAATAAAGGCTGGAGGCTTATAGCAACTGTAAACCCCTGAGTCTAACAACCTGCCATGCTGGGGGCCTACTCACTTAATAGAAATACTGCAACACAAATGTGCTATTGGAACTTGCAGCCAAATGTGCTATTGGAACTTTCAGCCAACTGTGCTGGGGCTCCCCACACCCAATAAAGAGACTGAAGGGCCCACAACAACTACAAGCAGCTGAGCATTACAAAAGCTGGCCAGAGGCATAGCTCAGCCTCCCTAGGCACCTACAGGGAGAGCAACCATGCCACAACAGAAGGACACACGTAGCCCACATAGGGGTCACTCCTGGAACACTCGGAACTGAGGGAAGCACACTGCCAGGCCTCATAAGCCATCACTTATATAAGGTCACCTCTCCAAGAGCAGGAGAAGTAGCAGACCTACCTAATACGTAGACACAAGCACAGGGAAAGAGGCAAAATGAGGAGGCAAAGGAATACATTCCAAGTAAGGGAACAGGACAAAACCCCAGAAAAGGAACTAAGTGAAACAGAAATGGTCAACCTACCTGACAGAGAGTTTAAACAAAGAGTGTTAAGGATGCTCACTGATCTTGGGAGAAGAATGGATGAACTCAGTGAGAATGTCAACAAAGAAATGGAAGATATAAAAAAGAACCAATCAGAAATGAAGAATACAGGGCCAGCCCCGTGGCTTAGCGGTTAAGTGCGCGCGCTCCACTGCTGGCGGCCCGGGTTCGGATCCCGGGCGCGCACCGACGCACCGCTTCTCTGGCCAAGCTGAGGCCGCGTCCCACATGCAGCAACTAGAAGGATGTGCAGCTGTGACATACAACTATCTACTGGGGCTTTGGGGGAAAAATAAATGAATAAAATTAAAAAAAAAAAAGAAATGAAGAATACAATACTGGAAATGAAAAATTCATTAGAGGGACTCAAAAGCAGAGTAGAGGATACAGAGAACGGATCTGTGAGCTGGACGAAAGACTAGAAGAAATTACCCAAGCTGAACAGGTAAAAGAGAAAAGAATTAAAAAGAGTGAAGACAGTATAAGGGACCTCTGGGACAACATCAAGCGCACTAACATCCGTGTTATAGGTGTCCCAGAAGGAGAAGAGTGAGACAAAGGGGCAGAGAATCTATTTGAAGAAATAATAGCTGAAAACTTCCCAAACCTAAGGAAGGAAACAGACATCCAGGTACAGGAAGCACAGAGTGCACCGAACAAGATAAACCCAAAGAGGCCCACATCAAGACACATCATAATTAAAATGTCCAGAATTAAAGATAAAGAGAGAATCCTAAAAGCTGCAAGAGAACGACAAGTTACATACAAAGGAAACCCCATAAGGCTATCAGCTGACTTCTCAGCAGAAACCTTACAGGCTAGAAGAGAGTGGCACGATATATTTAAAATGCTAAAAGGAAAAGGAAAAAACCTACAGCCAAGAATACTCTACCCGGCAAGGTTATCATTCAAAATGAAAGGAGAGATAAAAAATTTCCCAGACAAGCAAAAGTTAAAAGAGTTTGTCACCAAGAAACCAGTACTACAAGAAATGCTAAAGGGACTTATTTAAGGGGAAAAGAGAAGACCACAAATAGGAAAATTATCTATTTCCATGATAAGAGCATAATGGATACAAATGCACAAAAAGGAGGTTAGATGTGATATCAAAAACCTAAAATGTGGAAGGAGGGGAGTTAAAGAGTAGAGCTTTCAGACAGAGGTCAAACTAAAGAGACCATCAACTTAATATTGATCACTATATACGTAGGTTACTGTATATGAACCCCATGGTAATCACAAACCAGAAACCTATAATAAATAATCAAAAAACTAAGAGAAAGGAACCCAAACATAATACTAAAGAAAGCCATCAAACTACAAGGGAAGAGAGCAAGAGAAGAAGAAAGGAACAGAGAAAAACTACTAAAACACTGAGGAAAAAAAGTTAAAAAATGAAAGTAAGTACATACTTATCAATAGCTACTTTAAACATCAATGGACTAAATACTCCAATTAAAAGGCATAGGGTGGCTGATTGGATAAAAAAAACAAGACCCATATATGTGCTGCATACAAGAGACACATTTCAGACATAAAGACACTCACAAACTGAAAGTGAAGGGATGGAAAAAGATACTCCATGCAAATGGCAATGAAAAGAAAGCTGGGGTAGCAATACTCATATCAGACAAAATAGAGTTTAAAACAAAAACTGTAAAAAGAGACAAGGGCATTACATAATGATCAAGGGAACAATCCAACAAGAGGATATAACACTTGTAAATATCTATGCACCCAATGTAGGAGTGCCTAAATATATAAAGCAATTATTAACAGACGTGAAAAGAGAAATAGACAGTAACACAATAACAGTAGGGGACCGTAACACTCCACTTACACCAACGGATAGATCATCCAAACAGAAGATCAACAAGGAAACATTGGTCTTAAATGACACACTAGAACAGATGGACCTAGTAGATATATACAGAACATTCCATCCAAAAACTGTAGAGTACACATTCTTTTCAAGTGCACATGGAACATTCTCCAGGATTGATCACATATTAGGCCACAAAACAAGTCTCAATAAATTTAAGAAGATTGAAATAATACCAAGCATCTTTTCTGACCACAACAGTATGAAACTAGAAATCAACTATAGGAGGAAAATCAGAAAAGCCACAAATATGTGGAGATTAAACAAAATGCTACTGAACAACAATTGGGTCAATGAAGAAATCACAGGAGAAATAAAAAAATACCTGGAGACAAATGAAAATGAAAATATGACATGTCAGAATTTATGGGATACAGCAAAAGTAGTTCTAAGAGGGAAGTTTATAGCAATACAGGCCTATCTCAACAAACAAGAAAAATATCAAATAAACAATCTAACAATGCACCTAAAGGAACTGGAAAAAAAAGAACAAACAAAGCCCCAAATCAGTAGAAGAAGGGAAATAATAAAAATCAGAGCAGAGCGGCTGGCCCAGTGGTGCAAGCAGTTAAGTGCGCACACTCCACTGCGGCAGCCCAGGGTTCACTAGTTCGGATCCCGAGCGCACTGACGCACCACTTGTCAAGCCATGCTGTGGCCACGTCCCATATAAAGTGGAGGAAGATGGGCATGGATGTTAGCCCAGGGCCAGTCTTCCTCAGCAAAAAGAGGAGGATTGGCAGATGTTAGCTTAGGGCCGATCTTCCTCACATACACACAAAAATAATAAAAAAATAAAAATAAAAAAAATAAAACTCTAAAAACAAAAATCAGAGCAGAAATAAATGAAGTAGAGACTAAAAAAAATAGAAAAAATTAATAAAAGCAAGAGCTGGTTCTCTGAAAAGAAAAACAAAATTGACAAACCTTTAGCTAGACTCACCAAGAACAAAAGAGAGAAGGCTCAAATAAATAAAATCAGGAGTGAAAGAGGAGAAATTACAACAGACACCTCAGAAATACAAAAGATTATAAGAGACTACTATGAAAAGCTATATGCCAACCAATTCGACCATCTGGAAGAAATGGATAAATTCTTAGAATCATACAACCTTCCAAAACTGGATCAAGAAGAAATAGAGAATTTGAATAGACCAATCACCAGTAAGGAGATTGAAACAGTAATCAAAAACGTCCCCCAAAATAAAAGTCCAGGACCAGATGGCTTCCCTGGTGAATTCTACCAAACATTCAAAGAAGACTTAATACCTATCCTTCTCAAACTCTTCCAAAAAATTGAGGAGGGCGGAAGCTCCCTAACTCATTCTACGAAGCCGACATTACCCTGATACCAAAACCAGACGAGGACAACACACAAAAAGAAAATTACAGGCCGATATCACTGATGAACATCGATGCAAAAATCCTCAACAAAATACTAGCAAATCGCATACAACAATGCATTAAAAAGATTGTACACCATGATCAGGTGGGGTTTATTCCAGGGATGCAGGGATGGTTCAACATTTGCAAATCAATCAATGTGATATACCACATTAATAAAATGAAGAATAAAAATCACATGATCATCTCAATAGATGCAGAGAAAGCATTTGACCAGATAGAGCATCCATTTATGATAAAAACTCTGAATAAAATGGGTATAGCAGGAAAGTACCTTAACATAGTAAAGGCCATATATGACAAACCCACAGCTAATATCATACTCACTGGAGAAAAACTGAAAGCTATCCCTGTAAGAACAGGAACCAGACAAGGATGCCCACTCTCACCACGCCTATGTAACATAGTATTGGAAGTCCTATCCAGAGCAATCAGGCAAGAAAAAGAAATAAAAGGGATCCAAATTGGAAAGGAAGAAGTGAAACTCTCACTATTTGCAGACAACATGATTTTATATAAAGAAAACTCTAAAGAATCCACCAAAAAACTTTTAGAAGTAATAAACGAATACGGTAAAGTTGCAGGATACAAAATCAACATACAAAAATCAGTTGCATTTCTATACACTAACAACGAAGTAGCAGAGAGAGAAATTAAGAATACAATCCCATTTACAATTGCAACAAAAAGAATAAAATACCTAGGAATAAACTTAACCAAAGAGGTGAAAGATCTGTACACTGAAAACTACAAAACATTGCTGCGAGAAATTGAAGAAGACAAAAAGAAATGGAAAGATGCTCTTGGATTGGAATAATTAACATAGTTAAGATGTCCATACTCCCTAAAGCAATCTATAGATTCAATGCAATCCCTATCAAAGTTCCAACAACATTTTTCACAGAAATAGAACAAAGAATCCTAAAATTTATATGGAACAACAAAAGACCCCAAATAGCTAAAGGAATCCTGAGAAAAAAGAACAAAGCTGGAGGTATCACACTCCCTGATTTCAAAATATACTACAAAGCTATAGTAACCAAAACAGCATGGTACTGGCACAAAAACAGACACACAGATCAATGGAATAGAATTGAAAGCCCATAAATAAACCTACACATCTATGAACAGCTGATCTTCGACAAAGGAGCCAAGAACATACAATGGAGAAAGAAAAGTCTCTTCAACAAATGGTGTTGGGAAAACTGGACAGCCACGTGCAAAAAAATGAAAGTACGCCATTATCTTACACCATACACAAAAATTAACTCAAAATGGGTTAAAGACTTGAATGTAAGACCTGAAACCATGAAACTTCTAGAAGAAAACATAGGCAGTACACTCTTCGACATCGGTCTTAGCAACACATTTTCAAGCACCATGTCTGACCGGGCAAGAGAAACAATAGAAAAAATAAACAAATGGGACTGCATCAAACTAAAAACCTTCTGCACAGCAAAGGAAACCATCAACAAAATGAAAAGACAACCTAACAATTGGGAGAAGATATTTGCAAACCATACATCTGATAAGGGGTTAATCTCCAAAATATATAAAGAACTCGTGCATCTCAACAACAAAAAAAACTAACAACCCAATTAAAAAATGGGCAAAAGACCTGAACAGACATTTCTCCAAAGAAGATATACAGATGGCCAACAGGCACATGAAAAGATGTTCAACATCATTAACTATCAGGGAAATTCAAATCAAAACTACAATGAGATATCACCTCACGCCTGTCAGAATGGCTATAATTAATAAGACAAGAAACAACAAGGGTTGGAGAGGATGTGGAGAGAAGGGAACTCTCATACACTGCTGGTGGGAGTGCAAACTGGTGCAGCCACTATGGAAAACAGTATGGAGATTCCTCAAAAAATTAAGCATAGAACTACCATACGATCCAGCTATTCCACTGCTGCATATTTATTCAAAGAACATGAAAACACCAATGCGTAAAGATACATGCACCCCTGTGTTCATTGCAGCGTTATTCACAATAGCCAAGACTTGGAAGCAACCTAAGTGCCCATCAAGGGACGAATGGATAAAGAAGATGTGGTATATATACACAATGGAATACTACTCAGCCATAAGAAACGATGAAATCCAGCCATTTGTGACAACATGGAGGACATTGAGGGTATTATGCAAAGTGAAATAAGTCAGAGGGAGAACGTCAAATACCGTATGATCTCAGTCATTAAGTAGTAGATAATAACAACAACAAACAAACACATAGATACAGAGATTGGATTGGTGGTTACCAGAGGGGAAGGGGGGAGGGAGGAGGGCGAAAGGGATAATTAGGCACCTGTGTGTGGTGATGGATTGTAATTAGTATTTGGGTGGTGAACATGAGAATATGATGTAATCCATGCAGAAATAGAAGTATAATGATGTACTCCTGAAATTTATAAATGTTTACAGTTATAAACCAATGTTACCACAATAAACAAACAAAAAAAGAGATTGTTGATAAAACAGTATAAAACATGCCATAATTCTATTTAAAAGACTTTAAAATTTTTGATATAATATTTATAAATATATTTTAGATTTAAAATTAGTTGTTCCTCTATTTCCAGAACAAAATATAAGGGAGGAAAATATCCATAACTTAAGACAAAAGGAGGTTTTCACTCTATGGCAAGTTGAGGAATATCATTTTGAAAATTGTGATGCTTTTAAATAAAAACAAGAATGCTGGATATATTAAAAGAAAAAAAGAAAAGCAATGCATACTGAAGGATAACCAACGAGTAAAATCTCAGGAAGATAGGCCCTCCTTCAATATGTGTGTAAGGTTATGGTATTAATTTTTTTGGAGAGTCATCTGAAGAAAGAAACTACTACTATGAGGAAGGTTGTCTGCATCCTTCTAGAAAAACAGGAGCCCAGAGAAGAAGAAAAGTGTTAAGCTGTCCTGAGCCCTGCTTTAGCTGGAGAGTACCTTGTCCTAACACAAGTATTGATCTGCTTGGCAGTTATACTTGGCAGAGCTGCCACTTCCCGGAACATGCATTATGTGTGCGGGGCTTCACCTGTATCATCATTAATCCTCAGCACAATCCTACAAAATAGAAGTTATCTCTATAATTAAACTAAGGCTTAAGAGATGAAATAACTTCCCAGAGATCACACAGCTAGTGAGTGGCAGAGCTGGGTTTCAGTCCTATCCCTTGCCATACCTTTTCCATTCCACAAAACTGCCTCTCTTTAAAGTTAATTGGCATATAAAAGTATTGTAACTTGATGCCGTAGTCTTAGAATTATCTGGTTAACTCTCTTCACTCTACTTTCCTGCTTCCAAATTTTGATTTCCCATATTGATGTTCCTAAAAGGGGAGCCAATGTGAGTGTTTGTCCATGTGGTAGCTGTTTCTCACTGTACATTAATAAGTTGGCATTCCGATCTATTCACCAGTCTGTTGTAAAAATGGTTAATAGGCATGAGTTTTTTCTGGGGCTGATAATTCTGGGTACATTGGAGCATTCTGTTACTGCAGAAGTATAAGATACTAGACTTGGGGTAACTTCTAAGTACTACCATCCTGTGAGGCCTGAGTCTTTGATGTCCTTCTCCCTCCTAGGATTCAACAATCTTCATGTAGCAAGATGGGGAAATGGTGTTACAGATTTAAGTAACTGGCCCAGGTCCGGAGAGTTAATTATTGGCAAAGCTAAGGTTGAGAACTGGGTCTCCTAACTCTTATTCCAATGTAACCATTTCAGCTGTACTATCCTATTGCAGCACCCTATTTCAGGGGCAGATCTAGAATTATTGGTTTACATGCTCAATCAACATTCCTATTTTCTGTACTTCCTCTACTTCTTGGTTACTGATGGAATTATTTTTGTTAGCATAATTGATAGCTTTATTGTGAGCCCACAGCTTTCTGGACATAAATAAATGAATAGACACTGACTAGCCATATTGCGTATGCTTAAAATGTTCATCATTCTTCTGCATGATATAAGCCATGCACCACTGGTTCATATGGTAGCTTTTATATATTGTATGGAGTGTTACATGTATAAATAGTTGTATTCATTAGACCTCACATCAGTTATTTCCACCACCTGGTATAGTACCTGGCACAAGTAGGGTGTCAATACTTGTGAATTGGATCAGCTTGGATTAGATTGGATTACATTGATTGAAAGTGGCTCTAATGTCTTTCAGCTCCTAGATTCTGTCATTTAGCACCCCTGCCCAGATAGGTGTTTAGTCTATAGCATGACTGTTCAAAGACACGTCATTAGGTCCAGGTGTCTGTCCCCTGGCCTGAAAGATCTCCCTTATCAGGCAGGTCAGTTCTGGGAACTAAGACCTTTCTGACACCTTGCAGGTCGCCAGTCTCAAGGGAGGGCCATGTTCTCTTTTGGGTCTCAATACTTTGAAGGTCCAGGGAGTCTCAGCACGTGAAAGCAGGTATCATGGAGGTGCTCAGAAACGTGGCAGTGCTGGTTCAAACCTGAAACGACTTGTTGCAGTTCATTGTAAAACCCAAAATAATGAGCAGTGATATCTCCGTAGAGGTACCTATTAATCACATTATCTTTCTGTTTGTCAGGTCACCTGTGGAGGTCATTAGGGCAATTTATTCTCTTGGAACAAGTGTTTTTTGCGTTAAGGCTTGTTGGCATCCAGTGTCTCAAATAAATTTTGTTTGATGGTTTGGGGCAAAGAAGTAAACTGATAATTAGTTATTAGTTTCTATTCTATACCAATAATTTTTCATAGACACTTCTGAAGTTTTTCCCTTCATTTTTGTGGAGAATTTTTTATTCATATATTTTTGCTTTCAAATATAATATCCAAAATGCCTGACATCTGTATTTTTTTTCATTGAGTTTGTTGCGCCAATTTAAAGTTATACACAATGCATTGTTTTCTAGAGCGTTCATCTTTAGTCTTCTGAGATAGTTGCTCAATAACGTTGTCTTGAGAAAAGTTTGGATTTGCAAAGCATTTGTCATTTCCTCTTGCATTGCTAATTTATTTAGTAACCATTTGTTTCTAAAACTCGTCTGCGAAGCTGTAGACATATGTACGTGCCAGATCCACAGATCCATAAATCCGTCAATGTTAATAATAACACTAAAAGTAGGTTGGAGTATGCCTTTGATACC
Source organism: Diceros bicornis minor (assembly GCF_020826845.1). NCBI lineage: Eukaryota > Metazoa > Chordata > Mammalia > Perissodactyla > Rhinocerotidae > Diceros > Diceros bicornis. The sequence goes on along the minus strand of NC_080747.1, from coordinate 67,204,824 downwards.
TAGCTCTTCTCCTAAAAATCTTAACCCAAACCCTTTGTCCTTTCTTATATACACTGATGCTTATATTAGGATAAATGTTTTTATGAGAATATTTCCATCAGTTCTCAACTAAGATTCTGAAATATTTAGATAATCATCCATGTTAACTGCTCAAGGGATTTCCCACATGTGTAGGTGGCAGTAATGATACAGATTTGAATCATGGTTTCATAAAATACACTTTTTTTTCAGTTAAAGTAAACTTCCTTTCCATCTTGAAAGAGTGAAGTACGTTTTTGCCTTAATTATTAATACCTGTTCATTATATTTCAGTGGTACAGGCATGGATGGGAAGAAATGCAGCGTATGGATGTTTTTACCTCTTGTATTTACTTTGTTTACTTCAGCTGGATTGTGGATAGTGTGAGTATTCTCTTATTTTATTATTTAAGGACTCAGGTGCAATGCAGATAAAAATGTAAAGTTTTGATAGTATATGGCATACCTATATGAATGTATTTATAAATAATTTAAAATAATGTTTACTCATTCAGCCTTGCTCAAGTCCCCATTTCTCTTCTTCTGTTACTCAAAGTAAATAACAAGAGTGAGTAATAAATTATGCAAAGCAGGTAGTGAAGAATACTGGTTTTATTTTGTGTTCCCATGTTCTTCCAGTAATGAACATTCTGTAAACTGGTGATATGGATTCATTATTTGCAAGATTTGCTAATGTGACACTAACATGCTAAGGATTCCATTCACAGTCCAGTATTTTTTTTTTCGTAACTGGGTCTAGTATGTTTATAAAACAGTTATCATTACATTGGAAGTCTTGACTTATCCCAAAACATTCCCACACTTGCTTATTTCAAGTACCATTCACTTCCAGAAAATTATTTTAGTTCCTTGCAGTTCATTAAGAAAGGTGGACACATATTCCTAAGAAATTAGAAAATTTGAATTCTAATTTTAGCCCAAAGTTATAAGGTCTTATTTCTTTGTTTTTCAGTTTCCAGATTATAATGATGGCCATTAATTTGGGGGGTGTTTTGAAAATTAAAGAAATATTATTAATAATGACATTTGAACTTCAGAGCTAAGTGATCTATAGGTAAAGCATTGTAGTAAAAGAGCATTTTCCCAGTTAGGAAAAAAAAAGCAAGTGTAATTTAATGTGGTTGGTCTCATAAATCTGGGAAACAAATGTCTTGGTTTTTTAAAAAATTTCTTTATTTTATAAACTTTTATTGTTCTTTCTTCATAGATACTTTATAGCTGTGGAAGATGACAAAATTTTCCCATTAAATTCAGCTGAAAGGTAAAGTTTATCTCTGGGTAATTCATTGTTCATCAACAGACTTCACAAAAACTTTGCCACTGGTGGGGTTAAACTGTGCATGGATGACTGTACTTTAGCCTGAGCTTCTGTGTTTTTTGTTTTCCAGGAAACCTGGTGTGAAGCATGCACCATATATAAGGTAACTTGATAACTCTCTTCTGATCTGTTGGATCTTGGAAAAATGAGAGGGTGGCTTATAAACAACATAAATTTATTTCTCACAGCTCTGGAGGCTGGAAGTCCAAGATCAGGGTACCAGCATGTTTGGGTTCTGGTGAGGACCGTCTCTGGCGTACAGACTGCCATCTTCTCATTGTATCCTCACAAGGTGGAAAGAAAGCGAGAGAGCTCTTTGGGGTCCCAAGAGGCATTGGTCTCGCCTTTGAAATCGAGGAGAGGCAGCCCAGCACCCCACTCCCCTTTAGTCCTAGCTGGTAGTGTTTCTGCTGGTATAATCACATCTGTCTTCCTAGCTTTTGTTGAGATGGTTGATTAAATCCGTGTTTCAGGGCCCGCCTGGTGGCGCAAGTGGTTAAGTGTGTGTGCTCTGCTGTGGCAGCGCGGGGTTCGCCAGTTCGGATCCCGGGCACGCACCGATGCACCGCTTGGCAAGCCATGCTGTGGCAGCATCCCATATAAACTGGAGGAAGATGAGCACGGATGTTAGCCCAGGGCCAGTCTTCCTCAGCAAAAAGAGGAGGATTGGCAGATGTTAGCTCAGGGCTGATCTTCCTCACACACACACAAAAAAAATCCGTGTTTCACACCCACACAAATCTCCTTATCAAAGGGTCACTTGGCCACACCCTTAGTGTTCTCTTCCAAATGTGCTTTCTCATTTTTGCAATATGGTTAGGCTGAGGATTTTCCAAATCTTTAAGTTCTGGTTCCTTTTTGCTTAACAATTCCATCTTCAAATCATTTCTTGCTTCTCACATTTTGCTTTAAGAAGTCAGGAGGAACCAAGCCACTCCTCTAACACTTTGCTTAGAAATATCTTCAGCTAAATATCCAATTTCATCATTCACAAGTTTTACCTTCCACAAAACACTAAAACACAAACACAATTCAGTGACATTCTTTGCCACTTTATAACAAGGATTGCCTTTCCTCCAGTTTCCAATAATATGTTCCTCATTTCCATCTAAAACCTCATCAGAATGGCCTGTACTGCCCATATTCCTACCAGCATTCTGTTCATGATTACTTAGGTATTCTCTAAGAAAACAGAAGCTGTCTTTACAGCTCTCCTCTTTTCTTTCTGAACTCCCACCAGAATCGCCTTTGAAAGTCCCTTCATGACAATCTAGGCTTTTTCTAGCACGCACCTCAAAACTCTTCCAGTCTCTACCGATTACTCAATTCTGAAGCCACTTCCACATTTTTAGATATTCTTTATAGCAGTGCCCGCATTTCTCAGTACTAATTTCTGTTTTAGTCAGTTCAAGTTGCTATAACAAAGTACCATAGATTAGGAGCTTATAAACAACAGAAATTCATTTCTTACACCTCTGGAGGCTGGAAGTCCAAGATCAGGGTGCCAGCATGGTCAAGTTCTGATGAGAGCCCTCTTCTGGGCTTCAGACTACCCACTGTATCCTCAAATGGCAGAAAGAGGATGCCAGAGGCCCCTTTCATAAGGGCACGGATCCATTCACAAGGGCTCCATCCTCTTGACCTAATCATCCCCCAAAGGCCCCACCTCCTAATACTATCACATTGGGAGTTAGGATTTCAACATTTGAATTTTGAAGGGACATAAACATTCAGTCCATTGCACAGGGTTATAGATTTTAATACAGTAATAACAAAACATTTCATATTTTTCAAGTATTGCAGGCGATGAACCTCCTGCAAGCTGTGTGTTTAGTCAAGTTATGAACATGGCAGCATTTCTAGGTAAGAAGAGCATAAAGAATGCTCTATGTCCTTTGGTACCTTTCTTTTTTATTTTCAATTCTCCCAAACCCATATCAGAAGCATGGTGGGCTTAGTTGATAATTTGGGATCATATCATGTCAATATGCTGAAGCTAGCTTTTTGTTTTGAGGGTCTTTTTTCTCATAAATCCTTTTATGTTCACCCTGCTTACCTTACATTTTCTCTTCCCTTTACCATCTTTATCATTTCAGTGTATTCTTGACTTTATTTCTTTTGCTGCATGAAACAATATATTTCATGTACAATAAAATCCTGCATGAGAGAATGTAATATTGTGCAATATGTTTGCTTTAAGAAGATGCCTTAATTTAGTCCTTCGCTGGCAGAGATGAAAAATGCAGAGGCTCTGTGATAAATATTGATGTGTGTAGATATTGTCTTTAATTCTAAAGGTCAGCATTAACATTAGGGTGACACTCTCACTTATGCCTATACACATATGAAGCTGGCAAATGGAGACGTAGGTTAAAAAAAAAAAGAAAAAAATCCTTCTGTACTCATGTCTGGCCCCAGAGCCCCACTTTTTCTTCAGGGCCTAAGACCCTCATTTAATATCCTGCCCCTTTGTTCTGTGAGTGCTTCCATGACCTGGTTGTCCTCCAGGGATCATGAGAACCAGCCATGCGCTATCATTTTCCAAATCAACCTTGTATACCATCTCCTCAAGGCCAGGCCTCCCCAGTGTCTTTCAAAGGGTCAACTAACCATCATTGTTGGCATGCTGTGGGGGATGGGCCAGTGACAGCTAAATTTTTTTTAGCTGTGACAGCTGTGGTTTTCTGGAAATGGTACTCTTGGATGGTGAGACTTTCACTCCAAGTAAAAGATAAAGATGATGTTATTACTGAGGGAGTATTTGGCCTTTGTGGCACCTGTCCCCCAAAGAGGACAGGTATCCCCCTATGTATAACTCCCCCCCCAAATTCCTACTCACTCTTAACACGCTCTTTTTTAATGTTTGCTTTAGGAAAAGAGAAGACCTATAGAACTCACTGGAAAATCAAAGGAGAGGGTTGGCCCAACATGCAATGCAGGCTGAATCTTAGTTAGTTCAGAAGGCTCAGAACTGGAGAAACATGGAGAAAATTCCCTGTGAGGCCCAAGAGGCCTCTCTTGACCCTGTGAGGTTCAAAGAGAAGAAAACTTCGGGGCTTCTCTGCAGTGGATAAGATTCCTCCCTGGAACTGACCTTTCCCTACCCAGGCTTCCCCAAAGCATACCCTATTTGCCTAAGCAGGAAGTGTCTGGAAGGCATGGGATGCCATGCCAGCATTAAGGAGAAGGTTAGATATACCCTGATGCTGGGGCTGCTGAATCTTTAAAGAAGCTCTTCTCTTCATGCTCTTGGCAGGCAGGATTTTCATGTCCCAGATATTCCCAAGTTCTGAGAAAGGTTGTACTTACAGCAGCTAATGCACAGGTGGGCACCAGGGCCAGTCCTAGTCAGTGAAGTCTTTTCTTCACTGCCTTCAGCCTCAGAGCTGCCAGGAAGCTTTATACTCACTTTTTTCTCTACTCTGGATACCACTCTTCTGAAAAGATCTAATAAACTTATTCATACCAAGGCATAAATGACTGCTAAGGAAATATTTGCATTTAACAGAGCCCAAAGCTGCAAAAGTGACTCTTGAACTGAGGGTCAGGGACTCTTCCCAGCCCCTCTGCAGTCACACCGCTTAGGCCTGCAGGTTGGCACCTACTCATATGATTATCCCCACAGGGCACAATAATAACAATAATTACTAGCAATCATTTATATTTCAGGCACTGTGCTAAGTGCTTTGCAAATACTACTTCATCTAATCACAATACACAGAGGACTGCCCTTATAAAAAAGCTGTCACGGCTGGCTGTCCTCCATGGGCTTTAAAGAAACCAGTGTATGTGTTGGAGGCCACATATTGTTTTCTTCATATTCTTAAGACAAATTGATATTTCCCAGTAGTCTTTAGTATATAATCTAAAAAATACCAGTTTGCACAGCTCACAAATTTATCCAGTTATAAAGTTTAGGATTAACTAATTATAAAAGCATTCCCAAAAACAAAGTAATGAAAACAAGTTTCCCTCTTCCAGATGACATTCATCATCATCTTATTCTCCAGTCCTTCTCTTCTCCACCAAGAAGCAATTAAGCTCTTACTAGCTCTCGCTCTAACATATTGCAGCATCCAGTGTTTATTCTTTATTATCTTGCGTGATTTTTAGTGCCATCTGGTAGACACAAAACTGATTAAGATTAGTGTTCAGTGGGAATAAACCAACAATTATTTATTTATCAACTCTGGGAGTGAAAAAGAGTCAGTTTACTAATGATTCTTGCTTTAAACTGTGGATGCTTACGTCTCCCAGGCCCGTCACTGTTAGACCTCAGACTATTACTTTAGACGACATAACTGACTTTAAGAAACTGCCTATAAGACTTCTTTTTGGAGGTGACGTCAGCATCATGGCAGAGTGAGCTTTCCCCATTGAACTTTCTCTCACTAAGATACAACAAAAAGGACAGTCATATACCAACAGAACACATTCACACAACACAAAAGATGTCTGAGAGAACCACGCAGCTGTACGTGTAAGGCTGAAGGTGCTGGAACCCCCAGAGGAAGTGGAAGGAGGTAGGAAGAACTCCCCTCCTTCCCCAAGGACAGTGACCCTGAGACCAAGACCTCGCAGCTCTCGGAGAGAGAGGGGGAGAGGAGGCCCTCCGCAGGAAAACCATTGCTCTCCAAGTTCCCTCACAGCCCGTGGGGAACTCTCTCATGGAAGGAACGGGACTGGTGTGGGGGTGCCTTCATCAAGCTAGCACCCAGGAGAGCAGATAGCGAGGGGGGGAGTGAGAAGCCCCTGGGATCGGGGAGGCAAGAGTGAGCACCCCTCCTCCCCACCAGGTACTTCAACTTAGCAGTGCTACAGTCTCAGCTCAGTGGTGCTCTAGCTCAGCCAAGCTCCAGCCCCAGTGGCTCTGGCCCGACTGTGCACTGGCCCCTGCTTCCCCAGCCCCACTGCTCTGGCCCTGGCCATGCTCCAGCTTAGCCACACACTGCTCTCTACTGCTCTGACCCAGCCATGCTCCGGCCCCAGCTGCTTCAACTCCAGCTGCTTTGGCCCAGCCGTGCTCCAGCTCCAGCTGCTTTGGCCCAGGTGCACTCCAGCTCCAGCTGCTTCAGCCCAGCCACACTCCCCCTCCAGCTGCTTCAGCCCAGCCGTGCTTCAGCTCAGCTGTGCTTCAGCTCAGCTGATCGGCCAGAGTGCCCGCAGATGGCGGTGGGCTCAGAATACACAGCTCTTGATCCCCATCCAGTGGCAGCAGGTGGAAACCGCAACTAGATATTTTCAGTATGAGGGAAAATAAGCCAACACCATCAGGCACTACGCAAAAATATATTAAATCTCCAGAACAGAAGGAAAATGACAAGTACCCCAAAATCAATCCCAAAGGCACAGAAATCTATAACCTAAATGACAGAGAATTCAAAATAGCTATCATAAAAAAGCTCAATGAATTACAAGAAAATACAGGTAGACAATTCAATGAAATCAGGAATTGCTTCACAAAAGAGATTGAAACTATAAAGAAAAACCAATCAGAAATATTGGAGATGAAAAACACAATAGAGAAGATAAATAAAAATATGGATTCCCTAAAGAACAGAGCTGACGATATGGAGGAAAGAATTAGCAATATTGAGGATAGAAATGTAGAAATGCTGCAGATGGAGGAGGAGAGAGAACTAAGACTAAAAAGAAATGAAGAAAGTCTCCAAGAAATATATGACTCAATTAGGAAATGCAACATAAGGATTATAAGTATTCCAGAGGGAGAAGAGAGGGAAAAAGGAGCAGAGAACTCCTGAGAACCTCCCAAACTTGGGGAAGGAGCTGGAAATCCCAGTGAATAGAGTCAATAGATCTCCTAAATATATCAACATGAAAAGACCCTCTCCAAGGCATATAGTAGTAAAACTGGCAAAAGTCAGTGACAAAGAAAAAATATTAAGGGCAGCTAGACAAAAAAAAATAATAAATAACACACAAAGGAATTCCTGTCAGGCTCTCAGCTGATTTCTCGATAGAAGCTTTACAGGCTAGGAGAGAGTGGAATGACATTCAAAATTCTGAAAGACAAAAACTTGCAGCCAAGAATACTCTACCCAGTGAAAATATCCTTCAGATATGATGGAGAAATAGTAACTTTCCCAGATAAGCAAAAGCTAAGGGACTTCATTGCCTCAAGACCCCCACCACAAGAAATGCTCAAGAAGGCCCTCATGCCTGAAAAAAAAGAGAAACGGGATGCAAAGCTTTGAGCAAGGAGAAAAATAGGTAGACAAAACCAGAAAAATTGCAGCTCTTTATTAGACTGGGTCAGCAAACACTTAATTATAAAATCAAAGATTAAGGAAAGGAAAACACCGAAAATAAATATAACCCCATCACTTTAAAAACAAACCCACAACACAAGATTGAATAAGTTGTGACAACAATAACTTAGTAGGGGAAGAGGAAAGGGATCAAATTGACTTAGTTATAAGAGGCCATCAGGAAATGGTCTATTTCATCCGTGAGATTTTTTTATACAAACCTCACGGTAACCACTAAACAAACAATCAGAACAGAGTCACACACGATAAATGAAAAGAAAACTAAGAGAATCACCATACAGAACTACCAAACTGAACGGATAGTCTAAAACACACGGGACGAGAAACAAAGGAAATGCAAAAGAACCTGAAAATAAGCAATAAAATAGCAACATAAAGCCCTCATATATCAATAACCACCCTAAATGCAAATGGACTGAATTCTCCAATCAAAAGACATAGAGTGGTGGGATGGATTAAAAAACAAGACCCAACAATATGCTGCCTCCAGGAAACACACCTCAGGTCCAAAGACAAACACAGGCGCAGAGTGAAAGGATGGAAGACAATACTCCAAGCTAATGGCAAACAAAAAAAAAAGCAGGTGTTGCTGTACTTATATCAGACAAAGTTGACCTCAAGATAAAACAGGTAATAAGAGACAAAGAGGGGCAATATATAATGATAAAAGAGACACTCCACCAAGAAGATATATCACTTATAAATATATATGCACCCAACACAGGAGCACTAAAGTACGTAAAACAACTATTAACAAACCTAAAAGGAGATATTAACAATAACACAATAATAGCAGGGATCTTAACACCCCACTTACATCAATGGATAGATCATCCAGACAGAAAGTTAATAAGGAAATAGTGGACTTAAATGAAAAACTAGACGAGATGAACTTAATAGATATAGAGAGAGCACTCTATCTAAACACAGCAGAGTATACATTCTTCTCAAGCATGGAACATTCTCAAGGATAGACCATATGTTGGGAGACAAGGCAAGCCTCTATAAATTTAAGAAGATTGAAATCATAACAAGCATTTTCTGACCATAATGCTATGAAACTAGAAATCAACCACATGAAAAAAACTGAGAAAGTGACAAAGACGTGGAGACTAAACAACATGCTACTGAACAATCAATGGATCACTGATGAAATTAAAGAAGTCAAAAAATATCTGGAGACGAATATGAAAACACACCATACCAACTCATATGGGATGCAGCAAAAGTGGTCCTGAGAAGCAAACTCATAGCAATACAGGCCCACCTTAACAAACATGAAAAATCCCAAATAAGCAACCTTAAACTATGCCTAACAGAATTCGAAAAAGAAGAACAAACAAATCCCAAGCTCAGCAGGAGGGAAATAATAAAAATTAGAGCAGAAATAAATGAAATTGAAACCAAAAAAAAAAACAGTAGAAAAGATCAATGAAACAAAAAGCAGCTTCTTTGAGAAGATTAACAAAATTGACAAACCCTTAGCCAGACTCACTAAGATAAAAAGAGAGAAGCCTCAAATCAATAAAATTAGAAATGAGAAATTACAACAGATACCACAGAAATACGAAGGATTATAAGAGAATAGTATGAAAAACTATATGCCAACAAATTGGACAATCTAGAGGAAATGGATAAATTCTTAGACTTATACAACCTCCCAAAACTGAAACAAGGAGAAATAGAGAATCTGAATAGACCAATCACAAGTAAAGAGATTGAAACAATAATCAAAAACCTCCCAAAAAATAAAAGTCCAGGACCAGATGGCTTCTCTGGAGAATTTTACTGAACATTCAAAGAAGATTTAATATCTATCCTTCTCAAACTATTCCAAAAAATAGAGGAAGATGGAACACTTCCCAACACATTCTATGAGGCCAACATCACCCTGATACCAAAGCAAGACAAGGACAATACAAAGAAGGAAAACTACAGACCAATATCCCTGATGAACATAGATGCAAAAATCCTCAACAAAATATTGGCCAACTGAATACAGCAATACATTAAAAAGATCATACACCATGATCAAGTGGGATTTATACCAGGGACACAGAGATGGTTCAACATCTGCAAATCAATCAAGGTGATACACCACATTAACAAAATGAGGAATAAAAACCATGTGATCATCTCAATAGATGCAGAGAAGGCATTTGACAAGATCCAACATCCATCTATGATAAAACCTCTCCAGAAAATAGATATAGAAGGAAAGTATCTCAACATAATAGAGGCTATATATGACAAACCCACAGCCCACATCATACTCAATGGGGAAAAACTGAAAGCCATTCCTCTGAGAACAGGAAAAAGAAAAGGGTGCCCACTCTTGCCACTCTTATTCAACATAGTACTAGAGGTTTTGGCCAGAGCAATTAGGCAAGAAAAAGAAATAAAAGGAATACAAATAGGCAATGAAGAAGTGAAACTTTCCCTGTTTGCAGACAACATGATCTCATATATAGAAAATCCTAAAAAATGCATTGGAAAACTATTAGAAATAATCAACAACTACAGCAAAGTTGGAGGGTACAAAATCAACCTACAAAAATCAGTGGCATTTCTATATGCTAATAATGAACTAACAGAAAGAGAACTCAAAAAGACAATCCAATTTACAAACACAATAAAAAGAATAAAATATCTAGGAATAAATTTAACCAAGGAGGGGCCGGCCTGGTGGCGCAAGCGGTTAAGTGTGTGCACTCCAATTTGGTGGCCCGAGGTTCAGAGGTTCAGATCCTGGGCGCACACCAATGCACTGCTTGTTAAGCCATGCTGTGGCAGCGTCCCATATAAAGTAGAGGAAGATGGGGATGGATGTTAGCTCAGGGCCAATCTTCCTCAGGAAAAAAAAGGATTGGCATTGGATGTTAGCTCAGGGCTGATCTTCCCCACAAAAAAAATTTAACCAAGGATTTGAAAGACCTACACAATGAAAACTATAAGACATTATTGAAAGAAATCAATGAAGACATAAAGAGATGGAAAAACATCCCATGTACATGGATTGGAAGAATAAACATAGTTAAAATGTCCGTACTACCTAAAGCAATCTACAGATTCAACACAATCCCAATCAGAATCCCAATGACATTCTTCACGGCAATAGAACAAAGAACACTAAGATTCATATGGGGCAACAAAAGGCCCTGAATAGCTAAAGCAATCAGGAGAAAAAAGAACAAAGCTGGAGGCATCACAATCCCTGACTTCAAAACATACTACAAAGCAATAGTAATCAAAACAGCATGTTTACTGGTACAAAAACAGACACACAGATCAATGGAAAAGAATTGAAAGCCCAGAAACAAAAGCACACATCCACATACAGCTAATCTTCGACAAAGGAGCTAAGAACATACAATGAAGAAAGGAAAGTCTCTTCAATAAATGGTGCTGGGAAAACTGGACAGCCACATGCAAAAGAATGAAAGTAGACCAGTTCCTTTTGCCATACACAAAATGGATCAAAGACCTGAAGGTGAGTCCTGAAACTATAAAACTCCTGGAAGAAAAGATAGGCAGTACACTATTTGTCATCAGTCATAAAGAGATCTTTTCAAATTCCATGTCTACTCGGACAAGGGAAATGGAAAAATAAACAAGTGGGACTTCATCAGATTAAAGAGCTTCTACAAGGCAAATGAAACCAGGATCAAAATGAAAAGACAACCCACCAGCTGGGAGAAAATACCTGTGAATCATATATCTGACAATGGGTTAATCTCCATAACATATAAAAAACTCACACAACTGAACAACAAAAAACCAAACAACCTGTTCAAAAAATGGGCAGAGGATATGAAGAGACAACTTTCCAAGGAAGATATACAGATGGCCAATAGGCACATGAAAAGATGTTCAACATCACTAAACATCAGGGAAATGCAAATCAAAACTACACTAAGATATCACCTTACAGCCGTTAGAATGGCTATAATCACCAAGACAAAAAACAGCAAATGTTGGAGAGGTTGCAGAGAAAGGGGAACCCTAATTCATTGCTGGTGGGAATGCAAACTAGTGCAGCCTCTATGGAAAACAGTATGGAGGTTCCTCAAAAAGTTAAAAATAGAAATACCATACAACCCAGCTATCCCACTACTGGGTATCTATCCAACGAACCTGAAATCAATAATCCAAAGAGACTTATGCACCCCTATGTTCATTGCAGCATTATTTACAATAGCCAAGAAGTGGAAGCAACCCAAGTATCCCTCAACTGATGATTGGATAAAGAAGACGTGGTGTATATATATATGATGGAATACTACTCAGCCATAAAAAAAAGACAAAATCATCCCATTTGCAACAACATGAGTGGACCTGGAGGGTATTATGTTAAGTGAAATAAGCCAGAGAGAGAAAGACAAACACCGCATGATTTCACTCATAAGAGGAAGATAAACTAACACATGGACAGAGAGAACTGTTTGGTGGTTACCACGGGTGAGGGGGTTGGTTGGGGGGTGGACATAAAGGGGGAAGGGATGCACTTATACAGTGACCCACAAACAATAATGTACAACTAAAATTTCACAATTGTCAACTCAAGTATAATTTACTAATTTTATGATCAATAGTGGGCATTAGCTGAAACATAAATATGCTAAAAGCTAAATCAGAGCTGAACAATGTGAGATTTCATGAATTATGGTTTATTTCCATTTTGTTTCCCAAATCCAAATATTAGCCAAGTTATATACCACTCTTTGATCAGAAGTACTTGAAACTGAAAGTCAACTCACTGAGCTTATCTTCATAGCTTGAAACTATGCAATTCAGCATACTTGGGAAATGCAAATTTATGGATGGGTCTTCTTTTTTAATGGCTACTAATAATGGCCTTAATCAAGGTAAAACCTTTAGCAAATAATTACCTACTTAATTGCTGTATAAATAGGGTAATTCTTGAATTTCTAATTGTCTTCCATGCTAAACCTTAATGTCAGAATAAATTGTCTTAGGAAGTAGTAACTGCATTTCCTTATATGTAGATATAATTTATATTAACTGCAAGTGCTTTTTTTATCCTGTGTACACTAACCTCTCCCAGCTATTTGTATGAATATGAAAATAGCCCTGCACTAAGCATTAATAAAAGAGGATTCTTATATTAGAGGCTTGAGTATGGACTGTCCTCAAGGTTACTTTTAGAAGCAGGGTTTGAAATCTAGGTAACTTCCTTCATTCTCTCTTCAGATTCTTCGAGAACAATTTGCTTCAAAAGATAGAGTGGTCTTTTAAAATGAGTAATTAATATCATGTGGAAGAATTGAGCTTTCTCAATATAATCAGTATGATTTTTAGTGCATACCAACCCCCCAAATCTGCTATCAGATTTCATATTTTGGTTACTGTAACTGCTCTAATTTGGATTACCCATCTTTGTCCTTTGACCGTGAACTCCCCCAGGTAGAATCAGAGGGCAGTGGGAGTAAAGCAGTAATGAAGGGCTTTGCCCACTGGCCTTTGTCTTCTCCTATCCCAGGAATGATTTCTCACACAGGGACCAGCAGGTTTGTCGAGATGGGGAACTTTGTCTTCCTTCCCGTGTTTCCTGCCCTGTGTGTTCTAACACCGTTAAACTCAAGGATGACCGAATCGGGGAATTCTCTTACCGTGGGCTGTCTATGCCCGTCTTATTTGTTGTGTGTCCAGCCTCTGCGGTGTTCTCCTAAGCCCGTCTGTCAGAGCTGACCTTGTTTTTTGGAAACTCGGAGAACAACACTGTTAACAGTTCTATCATCCTTGCATCACCCAGATAACATAGAGCACAGCTGCTTCAACTCCTCTCCTCTTCCCCCAGGTTAGGTATAATAAAACATCCACATAATCATAGGCATCTCCTGGAAAATTTCCTTAAAAAATTGTCTGTCATTTGAGAGACTTAAAAATGTACTGTGGCGATAAGTTTAGTTTTGCACATTGTGGCTTTAGAACTCTGCCTTATAGTCTGGGTGTATGATTTAAGGTTTTTAATTTTAACATTTGTTGTATCCCCAGCTCTTGTGGTAGCTGTTCTGCGCTTCATACAACTGAAACCAAAGGTTTTAAATCCGTGGCTGAATATTAGTGGATTGGTGGCGCTGTGTCTGGCTTCCTTTGGAATGACCTTACTTGGTAATTTTCAGGTACTTCATTTGGCCTTTTTCACCTCCATCTCACACTTCACCTCTATGATTATCACAGCCACTGAGGTATAGTCACTATATGGCCCATTTAATTCTGCATGAATCTTAAAAAAAAATGCTAATAGTGGTTCCTAATATGCACAGGTTCTCCAGCAGTCAGCCCTAATGGTCTTTCAGCCTGGTCTCCCCAAGTTCACATCACACATGTGGGGGTGCTCACTATGCACTGGAAATACAGCACAGCTATTGCAAAAAGTAGCTACTAAAATAGCTGTATATATATATATATATTTTTTTTTTTTTTTTTTTGTGAGGAGATCAGCCCTGAGCTAACATCCGCCAATCCTCCTCTTTTTTTGCTGAGGAAGACGGCCCTGGGCTAACATCCGTGCCCATCCTCCTCCACTTCACATGGGACGCCGCCACAGCATGGCTTACCAAGCAGTGCGTCGGTGCGCGCCCGGGATCCGAACCAGCGAACCCCGGGCCGCTGCAGCGGAGCGCGCGCACTTAACCGCTTGCGCCACCGGGCCGGCCCCTAAAATAGCTGTATATTTTTTACAAAGGATTTCAAAGTACTTTATACTTTTTTTCATTACAAATGGTATCCTAATGTACCTTTCTAGAAAACTAATAGGATCATTACGTTTCTATAATTAAACACTGAACATCCTTTTTGGATGAAACTTTGCATTTCAGATTAGCAAGCTCCCACGGGAGTCAAGTTTGAAAACCCAGAATTTCTCTAAAACACCTATGACTTGTGTAAAGATATACTAACACTAACTCTTCTTTCCAGAAGTTTAGAAGCCCAAGGTCACAACATTTAAGAATACATTTTCTTGCCAATACCATCACCCAGCTCTTGACCTGAATGACTTCATTTGTAAAATAGGCAAGGAGACCCCCTGCACTTTACAGCTGGTGTCTGATTTCCCTGCCTCCACTCCCTCCCCAGCATCCTCCAACCTCTGCTATATGTTGCTGCTGGAAGCTTCCTCCTTGTTGTCAAACACCAATCCTGACACTTCTCTCCCTGTCTGATGAATGAAATCCAAAAGGCATAAGCATTCAAGAAAACATGGTAGTGGATTTTCTAAGACTGTCTCTTGTCCTAGCCCTCGGTCCTGATAATTCATTAAACCAGGATGACTTGTTCCCCAAGACTTCCCCTGGCACATAGTAGCAACTCAGCATTTCTAACTTGATGGGTTGTGACAGGCAATCCCACCAATTCCCTTAACTTTTCTAGGTCTCATCCCATATCAAGCTAGACAACAAGAAAGCTGCATTCTTAGAACATATTGGCTAGGACGATAAATTATCAGGAGAATATTTGATAGTTTATCCTGTTAAGCTCCAAAATGTTAGGGCATGGAGCATTTTTATTGAGATTTTAGTGGGAGTCTTTCCTCCACTTACCTGTCTGTGCTGCAGGTGCTGGCATGTTGTAAAGTGCTCAATACCTGTCATTTCCCTCAAGCAGGGGTGGGATGGAAGTTACTGAGTAGGTGTTTTGTTCTTTACTAAAGTCCTAGAAGAATCCCAGAGATTGGGATGTTCTGGTGAAGCACAAGTATTCAAAACCATGAATGAGGAACACTTTCTGGAATATCTACAGAGAATACACAAGAAACAAATAATAAATTAGTTGCCTGAGGGGAAACCAGGTGGCTAGTACATGAGATGGGAGACAGATTTTTCAATCTATACTCTTTTTATAATCTTTAAAAGTTAGGTTAAAAATAATAAATGAATAGGCTGTATGGTATGGAAAACCAGTTTTTGAGAAGTAAAATTTTATTTGAGGAATCACTATTTAAAATAAGTTTCGAAAGTATGTCTTTTGAACTATGAGGGGAAAAAGGTGGTTTCTTCCAAAGAAGAAGAAAAAATCCTACAGCCAAAAACAATAGAAAAAATTGTAAACGGAAAGTAATATTGATTTTATACAACCATTATTCGCAGACAAATGTCAAACAATAAAACATCCGAAGGCAATAGCAATTCAAAAAAATATTTTCACCATATTTTAAAGCCATTTCTTTAACAATTGACTTTATTTTCCTATATGTGTGATTTAAAATATATGTAATTAATAAAGGTGTTTTAAGTGACATATGTTTTTAAATATCACTGGGTAATGATTGGAGAGTTTACATCTCTAACCCCCAACTGAAATAACCCATTAACCTTTAACCTATTAACTCTAACCCCCAACTGAAATAACCCATTAACCCTTTAACCTATTAACTCTGTAAAAGTCTTAGGTCTCCAGATATGGAAAAAGCTCAGAGGTGGAAATTTTCTTATAATAGGAAAACAAAACAGAACAAAATCCCATTAACAATGAATTGGTCAAATTACATAGGCCAGTTTTGTAGGACTGAAGAACAGCTCAAGTGTTCTTAGTTGTCTATGCCAATGAAATCTTGACCTGCTTAGAATTGGTCCTCCTCAATCAGTCAATACAAAGCCAGATCCCGGGTCTCAATTTCTTAGTCTAGAAAACAAAGTTTTGGATGTATATTTGTAGAAACTTTGACGTTTCCCTTTTTTGTGTAACTCTCCTGCTTGTGTGTGTGTGTGTGTGTGTGTGTGAGGAAGATCGGCCCTGAGCTAACATCTGCCAATCCTCCTCTTTTTGCTGAGGAAGACTGGCCCTGGGCTGACATCCATGCCCATCTTCCTCCACTTTATATGGGACGCCGCCACAGCATGGCTTGACAAGTGGTGCGTCCGTGTGCGCCCAGGATCCGAACTGGTGAACCCCGGGCCGCCGCAGCGGAGGGCATGCACTTAACTGCTTGCGCCACCGGGCTGGCCCCTCTCCTGCTTTGTTCCTTTTCCTTTTCTGCAAAGCTTTTCTGGAAAATAAATTGCGAGGAATAGATTACCCCTGCCTGTATGACTTTTCTAAACAAATGTTTTCAGTTTTGGGGGTACTATTTATTTCTCCTCTTCCCTTCAGAGTTCAGATCTATTGAGAACAGACACAAAGAGCCAGTGGAGATGAAGGACTCTGATCTTTCTAAAATCCATCAGACCATTGGTTGGATATCCACGTTACCTAGTCTTTCTCCCTCATGTATTCCATTGGCTTGTATGTCTTCTCCAAATGGGCCTCCACACGTCATTATCTGTTCATCCCATAGCTCACGAATGATGAAGAAATCCATAATGTTGGAACTTCCCTGACCTTTGGATTTGGCACGTTGACCTGCTGGATCCAGGCTGCATTGACACTCAAAGTCAACATCAAGAATGAAGGACGAAAAGTTGGAATTCCACGAGTTATTCTCTCAGCATTTATCACTCTCTGTGTGGTCCTCTGTATCCTTTGAATGTGAAAAGGTTCTTTGCCAGTGAGATTAAAACACAGATAACTTGTCTATGTAGAAAATGAGAAAATTGCTGTTTCTAGCTGGTTAGGATATACTGTCAGATCATCTCAGAATCTTAGATAAAACAGAAAAGTAAATGGGTATAAAAACAAACACTCTCAGACCTATTTTTCATGCCAAAGAGAAGGTGGAGAACTAAAAATAAAACAAGCTCTGCCTTCTCAAGATTGTTTTAATCTATAGGAATGGTGTCATGCATTCTCCTTATCACCAATGAAGTAAAAGTTTCCCTTTCTTGGGGCCAGCCTGGTGGCTTAGTGGTTAAGTGCGCGCGCTCCGCTACTGGCCGCCCGGGTTCGGATCCCAGGCGCGCACTGACGCACTGCTTGTCTGGCCATGCTGAGGCCGCGTCCCACATACAGCAACTAGAAGGATGTGCAACTATGACATACAACTATCTTCTGGGGCTTTGGGGGAAAAAAAAGGAGGAGGATTGGCAATAGATGTTAGCTCAGAGCCGGTCTTCCTCAGCAAAAAGAGGAGGATTAGCATGGATGTTAGCTCAAGGCTGATCTTCCTCACACACACACAAAAAAGTTTCTCTTTGTGAAAAGCATAGAGTGCATAACCAAATGAGAATTGTAATTTTTTTCCCCTCCATCTTAAAAAAATGTTAACATGTGACTTTGTTAATGGCCCTGTTATTTCATTTAATTTATTAACTCTAAAATGAATTTCAAGGAACAAATATATTTATATCTTTCAGGAAAATAAGTAAGCTTTTCTGGAAAACAAATTCAAGAACCACTGCATGCATAGTTGTCCTAAACAAATATTTTTGAGGTTTTGAGGTGTTACTCATTTCCCTTGCTCCCCTCAGAGTTTGAACCAATGGAGAACAGACACAAGGAGCCATATGGGGATGAAGAAATCAGCCTTTTTTCCTGGTAAACTTGGAAAGGAGAATGCCACAGGCCTCCTATCTCACACCCTGGGATTCAGCTTATCCACCCAGGAGCTAGCAGAGAAACCGGGGAGAGGCAGAGGAGAGCCAGCACTTCACTCAGCTTAACCTCAAACAGATCCCAGAGAGAGACTAGTCTAGGATGGAGCACAGTGACCCCATCTACTGGTAGCACAGCCCAGTGGAAGGTGGCCAATTCCACTCCCACCAATCACATTAGTCACTCATTCTGTGGTGATCATACGTGTTTACTCCAATAGGTCCTCAGGACACCATAGAAGGGAATAAGGTTCCTAGATGGTAGACTGTATAGTCATGCCCTATGTGATGATGTTTTGGTCAATGATGGACTACATGTATGACAATGGTCCCATAAGATTAGTACCATATAGCCGAGGTGTGTAGTAGGCTATACTACCTAGGTTTGTGTAAGTACTGTAGGGGAGGAAGAAAATTTCCTCTACCCTTCTAGGTTCTTCTGGCTGGTCTAAGAATTCAATTGACATGAGACAGATTAACAGGAGAAAAACAAATGTAAGTTTAATGACATGTATATACATGGCAGAAACCAGGAAAACTGAGTAACTCACCAAAATGGCCAAAGCGCTCACTTTAAATACCATCCTCAGCTAAAGATAAAAGAAGATGCTGGGGGTGGGGAGAGTCAGGGACTTCAAAGGGAAGGAAGGCAATTCACAGGTAGGTGAAGAGGAGCAAACATTTGGAAAACAAGTATCAGTTTGGCCACACGGAAACAGAAGAATACAGAGGGGAGCCCAGCAAACAAGCTTTTCTGGGTTCCTCCCTGTCTACCACCTAGTTCATGTCATGCTAAGGTGATGACAAGACAGGTTTTTTTAAATCTGAAGTCTTTTAGGCAGTTAAGGGGGAGGTAACAAGAAAAACTTTCTGAATCTTTTGTTTCTTAAAAATAATCAGCCTAAAATAATCTTCATGTTAAAGAGACACATTTGAGGTGGCAGATTTTGTTCACTTCAGTACACGCTATGATGTTTGCATAAGGACGAAATCGCCTAATGATGCATTTTGCAGAATGTATCCCTGTTGTTAAGTGACGCATGACTGTGTAGCTACCACAATTACACATCTTCAACCATGTAATAGCCAATATTTATTGGGCACTCATAATGTGCTAGGGGTTATTCTAAGCACTTTAAATGTATCAACTCCTTTAATTCTTGCTTAACAGGTAAGAATAGTGAAACACAGAGGTTAATTTATCCCAGATCACACAGTGTGTGCTGATCTTGATTTAAACTCAGGCTCAGGTTTGTGCTCTTAACCACTGCACCATCCCTCCTTGGAAAGGTGGCTTTAAAATATGAAAACATTTAGCATTCAGAGACGTTCTCTAGTTAGGGGTATTTGAAGTCTTTTATTTTTTCTTCCCTCACAAACTGCCATTCAGTCATTTTACTGGTTGCCTGAAGTTTGTTGGGGAAGAGGGAGAACCTTCCCCGACCCTTTCCCTTAAGGTTCTTATGGCTGGCCAAATAATTAAAAAGGCAGGT
Organism: Diceros bicornis minor; assembly: GCF_020826845.1. NCBI lineage: Eukaryota > Metazoa > Chordata > Mammalia > Perissodactyla > Rhinocerotidae > Diceros > Diceros bicornis. The sequence continues at coordinate 67,185,194 of NC_080747.1, read as the reverse complement.
TAGCAGGAAAAAATAAAAGAAAGTTTAATAACATACATACATGGGAGAAACTCAGAAAAAAACTGAGCAACTCGCCAAAATGGCGGAGGTTCTCATCTTAAATACTATCTTCAGGTAAAGACAAAGGAGGATGTTGGGGGTGGGGGCTTGGGATTTCAGAGGGGAGGAAAGCAACTCACATGGAAATGGAGAAGCAAATGTTTGAGAATGTGGCCTGAGAGACAGAATTGAGAGACAGAATTTCAATAAGATGGGCTCGTTGTTGCCTTTCTTATCATTCTATTTTACATTATACTATGGTTACTCGTGGTATTAGCTCCTTCCTGGAACAGGCCTTCTGTCTTAAATTGTTTTAGGCTGTTAGGCAGAAGGCCAAAGTTTCTTTCAGAGTCTTTTGTTCTTAAAAATAATCAAGGCAAAGAGACATATTTTGGGGTGGCCTGTTCTGATCCCCCACAAGTTCTACAGTCATGTTAGATAGACAACATTTAAGGACTTGAAATTCAAGCCAAAAAACTTGCTATTGCTAGCAACCTGATAAAATATTTTATGAGTAAAAAGGTCAGAACTCTGTCAGTATGAGACTTGAACGATTATCCCTTTCCCATTAACTTAAGTAATAAGTTAATATAGCTTTGGCAATATTTTGAACTCTCGGTCAAAAGAATATGTACAGACTTTATTCTGAGTTTTGAGCTTATACCAAAAAATTCTGATCCATGTTGTTTCTGAACACTTGGAACCATTTCTTGGTTCCCAGGTGAATGGATCCAGGCCTAGTCAGGAGAGCAAAATTTGGCAGAAGTAGTTTCATATACTCTTACTTTCTGAAAATTTCCCAAGATTTTAAGTCCAAGTTCTGAAGATAGAATTAACTCTAAGGGAGCATTTCTTTTTTGTTTTCTGCACTTTATTTTTTATTTATTTATTTTTGTGTGTGTGAGGAAGATCAGCCCTGAGCTAAGCTCCATGCTAATCCTCCTCTTTTTGCTGAGGAAGACTGGCTCTGAGCTAACATCTATTGCCAATCCTCCTCCTTTTTTTTTTCCCCAAAGCCCCAGTAGATAGATATATGTCATAGTTGCACATCCTTCTAGTTGCTGTATGTGGGACACAGCCTCAGCATGGCCGGAGAAGCGGTGCGTCGGTGTGCGCCTGGGATCCGAACCCGGGTGGCCAGTAGCAGAGCGCGCACACTTAACCGCTAAGCCACGGGGCCCGCCCAGAGCATTTCTGATTTTTCTAAATAAATGTATTTAGTCCTTAGCCTCTTGGCCTTTCACTAAAGCATGCTATGAACCTTTCTCCTTCCCAGCTCCTACCTTCATATATACTGGGGGGTGTGTGTGTGTGTACATACACACTCCATATGTGTTCAGGCATAGGAGTTTCGTCTGTTTATTGTTTTTTGATTTGCATATTTTCATTTGGGCACAAGCTTAAATGTCACACCAGGAATGAAAGTGGCCTGTACAGTGCTGTCTGAAAGACAGTAGTGAAAACTAGACAGAAGAGGAAGAGGAGCCACTTAGACATTATTGGTAGCACTGCAGAGACAAGTGCGGCTTATATGGGGGTAGTTAGCAATTTGCTGTGTTCAAAATTGTTTCTGCAGATATAATGATGACTATGAATCCATAGTCATATGCAGTGATTTTTAAAAAGATAACTTTATTTTTCCGGCCAAATTACTTTGGAATTGTAATCCTTTTGCTAATCTCAGTTTGTTAGGAAGCCTTAGAGTATGCCTGTTGACTGTATGGCCTGGAGTCAGAGGCCTTGCATTTGAATTCCAGCTCCACCAGTTAATACCTGTGTTACCCATTTGGCCTCAGTTTCCCTACTTTTAAACAAACCGATGATGATCATAGGATGTTGTGAGGATTAAGTTAGATTTTCCGTGAAAGTACCTAGAAGCAAGCCTGGCACAAAGTAAGAGCTAGTAATGTTATCTTGTATTATTCATCTTGATGTTGGTGTTCAGCAGCTCCGTCAAGCTAAAGGGGGACAGCCAGACTTTTTCTGTAACCTGTCTCTGCCCTGAAAAGAGCCCAGTTCTAATGTGACTGATGGGGGTACTTTCCTTGACTGCTTCTCCCCAGACTTCATCCTCATGGCCCAAGGCATCCACATGTATGCAGCCAGGGTCCAGTGGGGCCTGGTCATGTGCTTCCTGTCTTACTTTGGTACCTTTGCTGTGGAGTTCCGGCATTACCGCTACGAGATTGTCTGTTCTGAGTACCAGGAGAATTTCCTAAGCTTCTCAGAAAGCCTGTCTGAAGCTTCTGAATATCAAACCGACCAGGTGTAACCCATCAGGTTTTCCTTGCTGGCGAGGTGGGTGTGACAGTGGGGGAGGGGCTAGGAGGACACACTCATAGGACTTGACACATAACCTCATGACACATTTTACACACACACACACACACACACACACACACACACATGTTCATGGCCACATTTGCCAAATAAGCTTTTCAGGGCAGGTTATTTCTTTAACAAAAAAGCACAAGCCCTTACGTGTTGAAATACAGGCTGTTACACTGAAAATATATGCACGACAGAGCAAGAAGCTTGTGCATGATCACCTCTCTTCCCCTCTCTCCCAATTCTCCCTGCTCTTATTCTCTTCACACATTTCAGACATCGTGATCACCCTACCACGGAGTAGGGCAGGCCAAATGTAACGTGGGAATAATGCCAACTCCCGAAGTTGCCTTCAGATCCAAAGGGCTTGGAACCAGCTCATGAGGAAGTTCTGAATCTGGCACTAAAACCCTTGAATGGATAGAGTATCATCTAATTGGATGGAAACTGTATGAAGATGTAACCTGTGGAAAGGCATGGGATCAAGGATAGAACTTTCCCACAAAAGCTCCCTTCATCATTGTTCAGGGGTTGGCTGCGTGGAGTCAATGAAAGGCATATGCTGCAAACTGTGAGCGTGAAGCCCACCACTGCGATTTGGACCTTACTGTGACTGAGAAATATTTCCAAATTTGAATATTTGTAGGGACGTGGTCTGCCAGGAATGGAAGAAGATGGGGGCAGCAGGGATGTGGTTTTGTTTTTGCTTCCATAGTATGCTATGTACAGTTTTTGTTTTCTATTTCATAGTTTGCCTTCTTTTTTTCCTTTATGTAACTACCATGGGTCTCTCGAGGCCTCTTGGATGAAGATGTAGGCCAAATGCAAGAGCTGAGCTGGTTTTGGGTTCAACCACGATAAAAGAAAAAAAGGCTTAATTTGCTGCTTTTATGTTTGAAGCTAAGAAAATGTTCAGGGAAAGCACAAAGAAATATGTGTAGAGGTCATAAAAAGAGCTCCTGCTGGACATTTATAAAAGACAGGAGTTTTACAGCATCTTGCTACAAGTCCACATCAGGGGACAGTTTCTTAATATGTATCTATAGCTCAAATTTAGTATTGGGGGGTGCAGTTAAGGGCTTTTCATACTTGGAATTTGTAGAAGCCAATTAAAAGATTACCCTCTCCCAAAAACAAATTGGTGCAGCTGGTCCCCTACTGCCCAACAGGTAGTTCCCACCTGCCAAGGGTTTACAACTCAAATTGTAAGCCTGGGCTTTCGAGGCTGTGCTTCATAAAGAAGAGCAGACTTCTGAATTCAAAATGTGCTGGAGTGGGCCAAGCTGACAGACCCTCCATGAATGCACTTTGTTTCAAGAAATCCCCAGATTTACTTCATAGGGGCCTGGGATTTCATGGAATATAATGTGAAAAACATTGTTTTTTAATTCAACCCAAGCTCTGAGCTTCTTGAGGAGAGGGGTCAATGACTTCTCATCTCTATATTTATCCCCACCTCCTAGCACAGTGCCTGGCACATATTAGGTGCTCAACAAATGTCTGTGGAATCAAATTGTTGGTCATTTAGGGTAGGAAAAAGGAGTATCAGAGAAAGACTCAAAGATGAGTGAGAGAGAACAGAAGATGACTGTTTCATGCAAGACAGGAATGGAAGAAATCATGAACAAGGGTCAGATGGGGGAGTGAGAATGCGTATAAAGAGTAAAAAATGTGAGGACAAGAATCAAGCAGAGAACAGTCTCCTATTAAAAAGGCATCTTACTGTAAATAGTCCAAGGTGACATTTATTATTTTTGAATACTGCTTTTGGTTTTTTGTTTCATTTTTGTATTTTAAGGATTTTATCAGAGAACAAAGATTTGTGAAGTTTCTTTTACTCTACACAATCCAAATTAAACAGCTTTTGGTGATGCACTGTACACTTTCTTAGGAATATATCTAATAGCACATTTTAGCAGAATCAAGCAATGACTGGCATTATTCATTGGGATCTGACCACTAAATAAAATTCTTTTATGCCGAATTGTGATTTGTCTCTTACACTAACATTTCTTCTCTAATGTTGAAGCATATATAAACTCAATCAGACATTAGGTTGAAAATGAACACTTCAGTGTTACATTGGTAGCATATTTCTGCGGTGTTTTCCAACACCAACAACCAATTCTCTGGTTCTCTGGACAGCAACTGGGTGTCCTACTGTTCAGTTCAGTTCTGACACTAACTACCCAAAGTTATCGTCAGAGCCCACAGGTCTAAGGGCTCAGTCCCACAAGACTGCCCTCACTCATTTCAGATGCCAGTTACAAGTATGGGTCCCAGCTTACCCACACTTCTGTCCAGCTAGGCTATAAAATTGGTGGGTTCCCACTACTCTCTTCCCTTTTAGGTTCAATAATTTGTTAGAACAGCTCACAGAACTCAAGAAAACACTTTACTTCCTCTCGCTGTTTATTATGAATGATATAACTGGAGAACAGCCAAATGGAAGAGATGCTTAGGGCAAGGAAGGGGAGGGATGCAGGGGCATGCCGTCCTCCCAGCCATTGGGTGTGTTCACCAACCCAGAAGCTCTCTGAATCTCACTGTTCAAGAGTATATAGAGCTCCATCTCACGCACCCTCCCTGACCCCCTTCCCAGAGGTCAGTGGGTCAGGAGGTCCAATCGCTTGGTCTTTCTAGTGACCATCTCCATCCTGAGGCTGTCTAGGGGCCCACCCTAAGTGATCTCATTAGCATAAACTCAGGGGTTCATTATGAATAACAAAAAAACACTCCTATCATTCAGGAAATTCCAAGAGTTTTAGCACTGCTGTGGCTGGAACTGAGGACAAAGACCAAATACATTTTTCTATTACATCACACATATAGATAGAGATCAAGATTATAGAAGCTCGTAGGAGTTAAGAACTACTAGGAGGCCAAGACCTGGGGATCTGCATTTGGAGTGAGCATCCCAGGAGGATTCAATGCAGACGGCTCAGAGAACAAGGTTTGAAATACACTACGTTTTTTGATAGTCCAGCTAAACCTCTTGAAAACGAAAAATTCCCCTCCTGGTTAAGGGAGAAATATTTTAAAAACAATGTTAACATTTTAAAGATTCAATAGTTTTTTTTGGCCGGGCTGGTGGCGCAAGCGATTAAGTGCGCGTGCTCCGCTGCAGCGGCCCGGGGTTTGCTGGTTTGGATCCCGGGAGCGCACCGATGCACGGCTTGGCAAGCCATGCTGTGGCGGCATCCCATATAAAGTGGAGGAAGATGGGCAGGGATGTTAGCCCAGGGCCAGTCTTCCTCAGCAAAAAAAGAGGAGGATTGGCAGATGTTAGCTCAGGGCTGATCTCCTCACAAAAAAATAAAAAGATAAAAAAAAATAAAGGTTCATTAGTTTTTGATTAAATGAACTGACAGGTAAAGTTTTATTACCTGTGTTATTTATTGAGTTTTCTTTGCCCCTGGTATGGGAAAGTAAAACTTTTGTATCTTGAAATTTGTAATCTACTGGTTATAATGGAGACTGGAACACCACTGTTTGTTTTTGTCCTGAGGCATTGTGTCAGAATAGGCTGGGTTTTACTATCCCAAAATAAAACTAATGAAACAAAAGTTCATTTCTTATACTAGATATCTATCCAGGGTTAGTAATGGGGCTCTGCTCATGGCTATGACTCAGACTCTGGCTGATAGAGGCTTCATCTCAACACACTGTAGGGAAGAAAGAAATTTTCCTCCACCCTTCTAGGTTCTTCTGGCTGGTCTGAGAAATTGATATGAGACAGAATAACAGGAGAAACATCAATCAAAGTTTAATAACATGTATACACGGGAGAAACCCAGGAGAACTGAGTAATTCACCAAAATGGCCAAAACCACCACCTTAAATATCATCTTCAGCTCAAGACAAGAGAGGATGCTGGGGGTAGTGGTTTGTGACTTCAAAGGGTAGGAAGGCAATTCACATGGAGATGGAAAAGCAAACATTTGGTAAACACACGTTTGCCATGCCTTGCAGAGACAATGGGACATGGAGAGGACTTTGATCAAATGGGCCTTTCTAGGTTCCTCCCTGTCTCCCACACCTAGTTCATATTATACTATAGTTATCTACACGGATAGCTCTTTCCTGGGACAAGCCTTCTACCTTAAATTCTTTTAGGCAGTTAGGGGGAAGGTCAAAGTTTCTTTCTGAGTCTTTTGTTCTTAAAAATAATCAGCCCAAAATAATCCTCAAGCCAGAGACACTTTTTGGGGTGGCAAATTCTGCTCCCCTACACACGCTTCCACAATTGCTGACGGCCAAAAAAAACCGGTGACTGCTCACTGGTTCTTAAAGCTCCTGCCAGGAAGTGATAAACATCACTTAGCTTACATTTCATTGGCTAGGGCAAATCACAAGGCCATATCTGAGTGTGGCACTCCTATCATGTGCCCAGAATGGGAGAAACATTTGTGAACAGCCTAGTGACTACCACAGGATTCACAGTAAGTTTTTAAGACTCTTTTGGCCATTGTCATTCCTTTGAAATGGGAAATCCAAAGAATTGGTAAAGAACCCATCATCATACAGAAATAGAGAAAAGGCGCCGTCCGTGGGGTTGGGATAGAGGACCAAATTACAAGTATGAAGAATCACCCAAAAATAATAATGAGAGAAATGCAATTCCACTGAGCCTAAGGACTCTTGGCCACATCTAAAATGTGTTATGTTCCCCAAAGTAGTGGGAACCAACAGTTTGGGGGAATAGAAGAATTCCACATATGAAATAAGTTGATTTTCACAACCCTCAGTTCTCTATTAACATTCCTCCAAGTAACGGTTCCAAGAAACAACAAATATCCAAATCTGAAGTCCAAAGGAGGGGGGGTGGTGAGGAAGCTAGGTCTCTCACTGGAAAAGCAAAGATCTTTCAATCAGCATAAAATATGCTTTTATTTCCCCATCTTTAAGAAAAAATCCATATTTGCTGTCTCCAGTCCTTCTCTCCCAATTCTCTCTTGAATCCACTCTAATCATGTGCTTACTCCTACCACTTCCCTGGAACTGCTTTACTCAAGTTCTCCAAAGAGCTTGTAATGTTATATATAACGGTTAGTTCTTTGATACCTTATCTAGACCCATAAGCAACACTTCACAATTTGATCACCACCTCCCTACCTAAAACATTTTCTTCACTTGGCTTGCAGAACATCGTGCCCTCGTGATTTGCCTCCTGCTTCACTGTCCACGCCTCAGTCTCCTCTGCTGGGCCCTCTTCTCCCTGACATCCTAATACTGGAGTGTCCCATGGCGGAGTCCTTGGAACTCTTCCTTCCTATCTACACTCACTTGGTGACCTCATCCAGTCTTCTAGTCTTAAATATTGCCATAGACTGACCTCTCCCAACTTCTCCAGCTCAGACCCCCATCCTAAATGCCAGACCTGCATATTCAACTACCTCTGTGACATCTCCACTTGAAGGGCCATCTCAAGTTTAACAAGTCCTGATCTTATTCCTTTAAACTCATTCCTCCTGGAGTCTTCCCATTTAAAGACAACTCATTCAGTTACTCAAATTGAAACTTTAAGTAATCTTCTCTCTCCTTTCTCTCACACTCCACCTCTGCCAGCAAATCCGGTCTGCTCTACCTTCAAATTATACATAAACTATAAAACGTATGTTACTAAATTTATAACATAAAATTATTTATATAATTTTGTTATATATATTGTCCACTGCTACCATCTGGTCAGAGCTACTTCCACCTTTCCTGGACTTTTATAATAGCCTACAAAAACTAGTCTCTCTGCTTCCATCATCTGCTCCCTTCAGACTGTCTCCAACACAGCAGTCAAAATGATATTGTTAAAAGCTAAATTAGATCATCATCATTCCTCCGCTTAAAACCCTCCAATGGCTTCTCTAGTACTCCAGTTAAGAACCCCAATCACTGAAATGCCCTACAAGGCCCAACAAGACCTGCCTCTCCACCTTTCATTCTCTGTTCCCATCCCTCTGCCTCCTTGTGTTCCTCCAACAACCAGCCAAGCTCTGACCCCAGGGCCTTTGTACTTGCTGAGACCTCTACCCTGGAAGACAGATCTTCCCCCAGATATTTAAATTTCTCACCTTCTTCACCTACTCAGATATTACCTTCTCACTGAGGCCTCCCTGACCTCTCAAATTCAATGCCTGCCCCCAGTCCACCCTAGCACTCTTGCTCTTTCCAGCTGTATTTTGCTCTATAGCATTTTTAAAACATGGTCCTGTGATTAGTTAAATTTCTACCATGAGCGGCCAGCCTGGTGGCATTGCGGTTAGGTTCGCACGCTCCGCTTCGGCAGCCTGGGATTTGCTGGTTCAGATCCCGGGCACGGACCTATGCACCGCTTATCTAGCCACGCTGTGGTGGTGTCTCATATAAAGTAGAGGATGATGGGCACGGATGTTAGCCCAGGGCCAATCTTCCTCAGCAAAAAAGAGGAGGATTGTAAACCAATGTTAGCTCAGGGCTAATCTTCCTCAAAAAAAAAAAAAAGGTTGAAAATTCTACCATGCATAATGCTAACACGTTTTCCTTATTTTGTTATCTCTCTACCCCTAAAATGCAAGCTCCATGAGGACAGAGATTTTTGTCTGCCATGTATTCAGCACTTAGAACAGTGCCTGGCACATAGTTAAGTGCTTGATAAACATTTTAAAAATAAATGAATGACTGGTAGCCCCCCCACACCCCCATTTTTTAAAGATTTAGTCTCTTAAACACGAGCTGCTCAGTGTTCAGGGCATTTAGGAAACAGTGGTAACGTGGTTAGATTTCCGAGGATGCAACTGTCCTCCTGCTTCTCATAGCAAACAGCTTTCTTTGTCTTAAGGAGGAAGTCCTAGATTATAAAAAGTGTTATTTCTTATGATGTCTGTAGCAACTAGTACACATTAAATACCCAAGTTCCACATAGGACCTGAAATAATCCTTATGCAAACTCTGTGTCAGGACCTGATTTCCTCTCATGCAGCTTCAAAAATAAAACAGTGGGGCTAACTGGGTCCTTACCTGAGGAAAATTGCATATATTTCATGTTTTTAAGACAAGAAGCTGAACTGACCCTGTAGGTCATACTCAGATTTTTAAATTTAACTCATCAAAAAACTCTCCCTACAGATTAAAGAGCTTTTATAAGACTAATGAAACCAGAATCAAGATGAACAGACAACCAACCAGCTGGGAGAGAATATTTGCAAAACATACATCTGACAAGGGGTTGATCTCCATAATATATAAAGAACTCACACAACTGAACAACAAAAAAACAAAACAACCCGATCAAAAAATGGGCAGAGGAAATGAAGAGACACTTCTCCAAGGAAGATACACAGATGGCCAATAGGCACATGAAAAGATGCTCAACATCACTAATCATCAGGGAAATGCAAATCAAAACAACACTAAGATACCACCTCACACCCGTTAGAATGGCTATAATCACCAAGACAAAAAACAACAAATGTTGGAGAGGATGTGGAGAAACAGGAACCCTCATACACAGCTGGTGGGAATGCAAATTGGTGCAGCCTCTATGGAAAACGGTATGGAGATTCCTCAAAGAATTAAAAATAGAGATGCCCTATGATCCAGCCATCCCACTACTGGGAATCTATCCAACGAACCTGAAATCAACAATCCAAAGAGGCTTACGCACCCCTATGTTCATTGCAGCATTATTCACCATAGCCAAGAAGTGGAAGCAACCTAAGTGTCCCTCGACTGACGATTGGATTAAGAAAATGTGGTATATATACACAATGGAATACTACTCAGCCATAAAAAAAGACAAAATCGTCCCATTTGCAACAACATGGATGGGCCTGGAGCGTATTATGTTAAGTGAAATAAGCCAGGAAGAGAAAGACAAACGCCGTATGATCTCACTCATATGTGGAATATAAACCCAACACATGGACAGAGAAAACTGGACTGTGGTTACCAGGGGCAGTGGGGGTGGGGGGTGGGCACAAGGGGTGAAGGGAGTCATATATATGGTGATGGACAAACAAAAATGTACAACCCAAAAATTTCACAATGTTAGAAACCATTAAAACATCAACAAAGGAAAAAAAAAAAAAAGAATTATGAGGCTCCAAAAAAAAAAACTCTCCCTACAAATGCTGTTGGGGTCAGGATAAGGAACAAGATGTAGCTGAATGAATATTTCTGTAGGAAGCAGAACTAAGGGATTTATTTAACAGTCAATATTAGAATAACATCTAATACCACTAGATTTTTGTAAACCAAACTGAGATTTGTAGCCAGGGATAGTTAAGAGGAGCTAGAGGAAAAGGCTTTGACTAAACACAGGAATAAAGTCGATTCAGGGACTAGAAGTGCTCCAGAGACATGCTTTTTGCATTGCCCTGGTAGGAGACAGCTTTCTCAAAAGGGTGGACTTCCATATCCTATCCATAAACATTACCATTACTTGCCCTTGAAGCTTTAAGTACTACCCTTTTCTAGTATGAAACCTAAAAGCACTATACCTCTTATTTGTAGTCTTTTTCTATTTCACTGCATTTTATTCTGTAGGTAATAATGAACTCCTAGAGTTTCAAGCACAGGCTGTTAAGAATGGCAAGAAAAGAACGAATTTGTGAGGCACTATGAAAAAGCCAATGGGCGTCATTTGTTGCCTATGTAAGGAGGCTGAAGGGGAAAGAAAAATCAAAGACATTCTGAGGTTTCAAGCCTGGATGATTGGGGAGATGGGGACATCTGCAAAATCTAGGAAGATAAGAGCTGCCACTGTTTGGAGGGAGGGAGAGGGAATCATGAGACAATCTTGATGCTCCTAACTGCACACTCCAGCACAGGCTCTTTAAAAGGCTAGCTGTGCTGAAAGAGATGAATCATCTGTCCACTGCTTAGTACCGTTTGATTCACTTGGAGACTGTTCCAGTTACTGTGGCTGCCCAAGAAGTTATGACAAAATGTAGTGGCATAAAACAACCATTTTTTATGCTTACAGATTCTGTGGGTCAGGAGTTCAGGCAGGGCACAGCAGGCACAGCTTATTTCTGCTCCATGATGTCTGAGTCTCAGCTGGAACACTTGGGTGTTGGAGGCTAGAAGCACCCAGAGGCTAGTTTATTCATATGTCTGGAGATTGAGGCTGGCCATCAGCTCGGGGCCTCAGTTCCTCTCCACATGGTCCTCTCCACCTGGGCTAATTTGAGCTCCCTCACAGCATGGTAGCTGGCTTCCCTAGAGCAAGTGTTCAACCCCCAGCTCCTGAAAAAAGGATATAGAAGCTGTATCCTTTTCATAACCCAGCCTGGAAAGTCACAAAGCATCACCTCTGTTGTCCTCCTGGTCGGAGCAGTCATAAGCTCCCAGCCAGATTCAAGGGGAGGGAACACAGGCTCCCACCTCTTGGTGGGAGGAATGTCAAAGTCACATTGTAAAGAGAGCCCGCAGGGTGACATCAGCGAAAATGGAGAAGTAAGGAACACCAAGTCTTTCCCTCCAAAAAAAAGCAACAAATAGACTGGCAAAAACTGTCTGAATCAACTTATCAGAATTCTGGAAACTAAGTAAAAGCTTATAGCAACAAGGGGGATGCTTAATCAAGAAAAACCAGCTGAACCTCAGTAAAAACAGAGTTTTGTGGTTTTAACTTACCTTGGTGGATCCCTGTTCCCAACTCACTGGTGGGCCTTGAAAATAACAGCCTGTACAGGTAAGAATACCACAGGGAGCAGAACAACGGACCTCATTTGTGAAAAATTGTGGTTGGTTGTTTTGAGGTGTGTATTAGTCAGTTCAGGCTGCTATAACAAAATACTACGGACTGGGTGTTTTAAACAAGAGAAGTTTATTTTCTCACAGTTCTGGAGGCTGGGAAGTCCAAGATCAAGGTTCTGGCTAATTTGTTTTTTGGTGAGGGCTCTCTGGTGTCTCTTCCTTCCCTTATAAGGACTTTAATCCCATAGGATTAGGGCCCCACCCTCGTGACTTCATTTAACCTTAGTTACCTCTTAATGGCCCTATCTCCAAATGCAGTCATACTGGAGGTTGAGGCTTCAACATATGAATTTGAGAGGGAGACGGTTAAGGGTAGGGGACACAGTTCAGTCCATAACAACCTGTCTGGTGGCTCTTTGGAGGACTGGCTCAAAGGATTTACCTTTATTTTGTCTCACTAAGAATCCTGCCAGTGCTGAGGCAGCTACCCAGGGGCATTTGTCAAAAACATTTAAAGACAAATGTGTTAGTCACAGCTAACCAAAGCAATAAATAACGGTTGGGGCAAACAATAGACTAACCAAAAAGCTTGAGAGGCAAGAATGGAGAATGAGATGCTTTGGTAAACAAGGGCTTTGAAAAGCTCCGACATATTCCTGGAATTATGGGTTCAATTGTGTCTCCCCAAAAAGATATGCTGAAGTCCTAATCCCCAGTACCTCAGAATGAGACCTTATTTGGAAATAGAATCATTGCAGATATAACTAAGATGAGGTCATGTTGGAGAAGGGTAGGCCCCTAATCCAGTATTACTGGTGTGCTCATAAGACGACAGCCTTTTGTTTGTTTTTTTTTTTTGCAGTGAAAGATTCCCCCTGAGCTAACATCTGTTGCCAATCTTCCTCCTTTTGTATTTTTTTTCCTCCCCAAAGCCCCAGTGCATGGTTGCTTATCCTAGTTGTAAGTCCTTCTAGTCTTCTAGTTCTTCTATGTGAGCCACCGCCACAGAACAGCAACTGACAGATGGGTGGTGTGGGTTCCGCGACTGGGAAACAAACCCGGGCCACCAAAACAGTAAGAGCACCAAACTTGAAACACTGAGCCATCAGGGCTGGCTCAGAAGACAGCCATTTGAAGACACAAATACACAGGGAGAATGCCATGTGAAGGTGGAGGTAGAGATTGGAGTAATGCCTCCACAAGCCAAGCAATGCTAAGGACTGTCAGCTGTCACCAGGATTGAAGCTAGGAAGCATGGAACAGATTCTCTTTCAGCGACTCCAGAAGGAATCAATTCTGCCAACACCTTGATTTCAGACTTCTGGCATTCAGAACTGTGAGAGAATAAATTTCTGTTGCTTTAAGCCACCCAATTTGTGGTACTTTGCAGCCCTAGGAAACTAATACAATAGGTAAATATTTTTAAAAACTATAAATGTATTTGTTGTCTGTAACTCCTCTTTTTCTATCTGATTTAAAAGACAACTGCATAGGGGCCAGCCCCATGGCTTAGCAGTTGGGTGCATGTGCTCCGCTACTGGCGACCCCGGTTCAGATCACGGCGCGCACCGGCGCACCGCTTGTCCGGCTATGCTGAGGCCACGTCCCACATACAACAACTAGAAGGATGTGCAACTATGACATACAACTATCTACTGGGGCTTTGGGGAGAAAAGGGGAGAAAAAAAAAAGGAGGAGGATTGGCAATGGATGTTGGCTCAAGGCTGATCTTCCTCACACGCACAAAAATAAAAGACAACTGCATAAAGCAATAATTATAAATCTATTCTGATGGGCACATATGTATAAAGATGTAATTTGTGACAACAACATAAGTGGGGGGAGAATGGAGTTATTTGGAAGCAAAGTCTGTCTCCTATTAAAACTAAGGTAGTATTAATTAGAACTAGACTGTTTAAATTAAGATGTTAATTAAAATCCCTAGAGAAACCAGTAGGAAAATGACTCAGAATATATGGTAAAAGAAGCAACCAAAGAATTAAAATGATATACTAGAAATACCTATTTAACACAAAAGAAGGCAGTAATGGAAGACTGAGGAACGAAAAAAGTATAAATATAGAAGTCAGTTTTGAAGTATATAATACAGTATTGTTGACTATATTCACTATGCTGTGCATTAGATCTCCAGAACTTATTCATCTTCTAGTTGCAAGTTAGTACCCAATAGCAAAATGATAGAAGTAAGTCCTTATCAGTAATTACATTTAATGTAATGGATTAAACTCTTCAGTTAAAAGGCAGAGACTGGCAGAATAGATTCCAAAAACATAATCCACTATACACTGTCTATACAAGACATATTTTAGGTTCAAAGACAAACAAAAGTTGAAAGTAAAAGGATGAAAACGATATGCCATGTAAATAGCAGCCAAAAGAGGGCTGGAGTGGCTATATTGATATCAGAGAAAATAGACTTTAAGACAAAAACTGTTACAAGAGACAAAGAAGGACACTCACTATAATGTCAAAAGATGAATCCATCAAGAAGACATAACAATTATAAACACATATACATCTAAAACATGGCACCAAAATAAATGAAACAAAAACAGACAAAATTGAAGGAAGAAATAGTTCAACAATAATAGATGGAGAATTCAATACTCCACATTCAATAATGGATAAAATGGGGCCAGCCCGGTGGCATAGTAGTTAAATTCACGCACTCCGCTTCGGCAGCCCAGGATTCGTGGGTTTGGATCCCGGGCACAGACCTACACACCACTTATCAAGCCATGCTGTTGCAGGCATCCTACATATAAAGTAGAGGAAGATGGGCACAGATGTTAGCCCAGGACCAATCTTCCTCAGCAAAAAAGAGGAGGATTGGTTAACAGATGTTAGCTCAGGGCTAATCTTCCTCACCAAAAAAAAAAAAGAAAAAAAAATAATGGATAAAAGAACTAGAAGATCAACAAGGAAATAGAAGACAACACTATAAACCAACTGGACCTAGAAACATCTATAGAACACTCCACCCAACAGCAGAAGACACATTCTTCTCCAGTGCACAAAGAACATTCTCCAGGATTTAGGCCACAAAACAACTCTCGATAAATTTTAAAAGATCAAAATCATACAAACTATGTTCTCTAAGTACAAGGGAATGAAATTAGAAATCAATAACAGAAGGAAATTTATAAAATTCACAAATATGTGGAAACTAAACAACACACTCTTAAACAACTAATGAGTTAAAAAAAATCACAAGGGAAATTAGAAGATACTTTGAGATGAATGAAAATAAAAACACAAGATACCAAAACTTATGGGATGCAGTGAAAGCAGTGCTCAGAGGGAAATTCAGAGGTATATAAATGACTACATTAAAAAAAAAAGATCTGAAAGCAATAATCTAACCTACCACCTTAAGGAACTAGAAAAAGAAGAGCAAACTAAACCCAACACAAGCAGAAGGACGGAAATAATGAAGATTAGAGTGGAGATAAATAAAATAGAGAATCAAAAAACCAAAAGTTGGTTCTTTGAAAAATCAACAAAATTGATAAACCTTCAGTTAGACCTCATATTCTCTCCTCACCTTAAACTCATCTTACTTTTGTTCCCACCACTTCAGTGAGACTGTGCTAGTCCAATCCCAGGGCCTCTGCTATTCTCAACTTACTTGAATTCTTACCAGCACTTGACACATTTGAGCTCCCTTCTTCATTTGGCTCTCAGGCCACTCTCCTGGTTTTTCTTCCTCGAGGCCCAATCCTTTCCCACCTCCTTTGCTGGCTTCTCTCCTTAGTTTTATCTCTAGTGTTGGAACCTAAGGGCTCTGTCTAGGCTCTCAATCAACAGTCTTATGGGACCATATTCCATGGCTTTTAATGGCATCTCTAGGCCAATGAACTCTCAAATCTATCTCCAGCCAGGCCAAGGCCATGACTTTGCTACTTAAATCCAACTGCTTTTTGGTCATATCTACACTGGCACTTCACACTCTAAACAGTATGTCAGCCGCACCAGTTCTTCCAGTGGCACCATGTCTCCGACGGCTCAAGCTAAAAATCTAGGAGTTACCCTTCCAAATCCAATCAATACATAAGTGCTGTTGTTGTCACCTCTAAAACATATTTTGAACCCGTCTACTTCTATATATTTCCACTACTGCCATCCTAAGC
This sequence comes from Diceros bicornis minor, assembly GCF_020826845.1. NCBI lineage: Eukaryota > Metazoa > Chordata > Mammalia > Perissodactyla > Rhinocerotidae > Diceros > Diceros bicornis. The sequence goes on along the minus strand of NC_080747.1, from coordinate 67,169,001 downwards.
CAAGCCACAGCATCCTTTATTTTCATTACAATAGCCTTCTATCTTAGAGCTAACAGACTGGCTCTCTCAAGCACCATTTTATCTGCTAATTGGAGAAGTTGGAAACCTAAGAACACGTCCCAGATACCCTCACATGTCGAGTTCTGGGTTGGAATTAGGCACTGCCAATTAAATGCACTAGCACAAAGTTTGTAAAGAGAAGCAAGACAAAGGCAATCTTCCTCTTGGTATTGCTGTTGGTAAGCAAGGTCACAGAGTGCAAGTGTTTGGAGGAAGTTGTACTGGTTGGACTCCTTATTCCAGTGTCTGGCCAGCTTCATGGATGTGAGCAGCAGTGTCAATGGTGGCAGGCTTCCAGAACTCTAGATTACAACTACTGACGGTGTTCTTCAACTCCATAGTCCAGAGGCAGTCCCGCTGACTCCTCCTCCTCCAGTCTTTCCCACTGATTTCTTCATGGAATGCTCTTCCTTCTAGTTTCTTACATATCTAGTCTTTCATGTTGTTCAGATTAGATGTCACCTTCTGAGAATCCCCCTGTAAAAAGCCACTCTGTCCTATTTTCTCCACATAGCACTTCCTGGTATCTAATTTGTTGTTGTTGTTGTTCATTATTTATTGACTGCCTTCTCCAAAAATGTACCATGAGAGTAGGGAGGGACTTTGTCTCCTTACAGCAGATCCAGGGCACACTGTAGATGCTTAATAAAGATTTGAATGAATAACTTGGGTTAAATCTGCAAGGAGAGTGAATTTTACTTCTGTTAGATAGAGTTATTCCAACGTGTTAGCAAAAACTGCAAACTATTCTCAAATATTAGGTTGAAGATAATAGCATTTTTGCCATCTGGGCATGGGTAGTAGGAATAACAAATTGTTTTCATTTACATATTTCATCACGTGTTACATTCAACTTTGTACTCTGATGGGAATTTTAAAAATCGGAAAACAAGTCCTTTTTAACAATGCAGCTGGAAAAACTAGCTATCCAAAAATCATTGACTTTTTTTTTAATGTGACTTAGAGGACAAGGGGGGAAGAAGAATATTAGTGGGTTTCATTCAGAATTACTGTCATTTTTTCCAAACGACTCTGACTCTTGCAATATCATGCTACTGGCTTTTAGGGATAAATGAACTATACTCATTTTTCTCTCTTAATGCTACCTCTTAGCTCCATCTGCTGTTATCTCGTGACCACACACTTGATAAGGTCTCTGGAGAAACAGCACCATCTGCTGGGCAAAGGCTGCTGTGCACCTGTCTTGGTAATAGCCCAGTGGCTTTTAACCTTTCCCTGTGCAATTCTAAACTGGACATCAGTTAGGCTTAGGAACTAAGGCCAGCCTTCCAGAAGGCCAAGCAGGAAGCCCTGCTACTCCAGAATTGCTGATAAGATTAGAGAACCCCCTTTGTCTGAGGCTTCTCCCTCAAACTTGAGTTTTGACCCAAGATTAGAAATCAGTGCCACTGTAGGAAAGAGCACAAGTGAGATAGACCTGGATTAACAAACAGGAATTAAAAGGGCCACAACTCTAAGAGGCCTCTGTCCCCTGTATTCTCTGCAAACAAGATGCTGAGAAAATTTAGTGCCTCTGTTCTCTTTCTGGAAATTCCAGAGGTAGGATTTTTTTCTCGTGACCTTACTAAAGACCACGAATTTATCTGGATTCACCTCCTAGCTCACTACTCACTTTCTAGGCATTTTTCCTCCCTCATGACCAGTCTACTTTATACCTCAAGTTCTTCCTAAGATCCTTTTCTATCACATCAATTGTGAATGGGTTTCTTAGGATCTAAGAAATATTCAACTTACCTTCTTTTTCCCTTCCTTGTACACCCCACTTTGACAAAATGAATCTGACACTGCAACTTTCTCTTAATTTTTGAATCTATTTCCATCCTCAACTACTCAATATAAACTCATTTTTCTGGTACTGTTTTTGCCAAATTCATATGCTGAAATCTAACCCCCAAGGTGATATATTTGGAGGTGGGGCCTTTGGGAGGCCTTTGGCAGAGCTCTCATGAATGGGATTATTGCCCTTATTATAAAAGAGGCCCAAGAAAGCGCCTTCAACCCTTGCACCATGTGAAGTTACAGAGAGAAAACTGCGGTCTATGAGGAAAGAGGCCCTCACTAGACAATGAGTTTGCCAGCACCTTGATGTTGGACTTCCCAACCTCCGGAACTGTGACAAATAAAGTTTTGTTATTTATAAGCCACCCAGTCTCTTGGTATTTTGTTACAGCAGCCTGAACAGACTGAGACACTTCTCCACCTCCAGTCTCTGCTGACTAGATGCTGAGCACCCTCTTTTCCCTCAATTCTTTCTAAACTAGACCCTAGTGCATAATTTTCTCTTATTTCTTCCTTACTTTTCCAATTATTCCTTTACTATCATTAAGAGACACCTTTTTCTGTCGTCTTCTCATGAGCTTTTTCAGAAATTGTATGAAGTTCAGCCTTTTATTACCATTTGTGGCTTTACTATCACTTACAAATTACTCCCATTTCTAAGATTCACTTAAATTCATTTCCCTTTTACTACTCTTCTCTATTTTCACAGTCCTTAGATTTCTTAATTAGCTACCAGAAGATAAAAATTATCAACACAAAATCTTTTATATTCCTTGTTCTCTCATATTTGCAAGGCTACTTCCTTTTCCTTATTCAAAACATTTCCAAAATTATTCCTCCAGGATTTATTGCAGTTTTTCTTGATTAATTAGGAGAATGATTGCCTCCTTCAATAAATATCCTATCTTATAAACCTCAAATATAAGATTCTCACAAATCTAAGAAATCTTATTTATATCCTAAATGCTTATCATCCAAATGAAATAATAACCAATGAGGTTAGCCATATAGGTATACATAACTCAAAAAATAGTCAATCATTTTCTAGTGGTATTCCATTAAAACACACATACCCTAGCAGGTGGCCCAGTGGCGCAAGTGGTTAAGTGCGCACGCTCCGCTTCGGCAGCCGGGGATTCACAGGTTCGGATCCCGCGTGCGCACTGACGCACAGCTTGTCACACCATGCTGTGGCAGTGTCCCATATAAAGTAGAGGAAGATGGGCACAGCTGTTCGCTCGGGGCCAATCTTCCTCACACACACACACAAAAAAACCACACACACCCCCATACCCCCTCACACAATTAAGGCAAAACCTAAAATAAAATACTTATTTTTCCATCTCTCTTCAGTTTCTCTTTTGCTTATGGCAGTATGTGGTATAGTTCAGGGACCTACATAAAACTGAGTGAAGAAGAAAATGTTTTTATTAATCACAACATGAAATTGACATGACATCCCATTAGAATGCACCAGGATAAATAATGCTGTTATAAAATTTACATTTCTCACATCTATTTCAGAGGAAAATATTACACATTAGGGCTCTTCTATGTCTTATGGACTGATTTCAGTAAACCTTTCTTTAATAGTAAATAGCAATTAACATATACTCTCAAACTGTGCTAAGTAGTTAGAAAGGCAACTATAGAATCTATAATGATAACAACTGGCAAGATTAAGACTGTTTTGTTAAACATTAAGAACCACATTTCTATTTTAGCTGTTGCATCTGTGCACCATTTTCACTGGTAAGGCAACTGCTCGCTGTGGGTGCCACAATGATTAGCAAGTTTCTTAAGTGACACAATTAATCAAGACTCAAAGGAGCACTCTTTCCCAATTTTGCTCTCTTTTGGAGCAGAAACAAACAGCTCTGTCCTTTGTATATAGAGAGGCTAATATTTTGAAGTTCAGCTGTTGTAATCTTCTAACTCATAATTTAAAAGGGAGATGAATTATTATTAGGAAAAGTCTTTAAAATACTTCCATTTTTTAAAATAATAAGGCTTCTGAATAACTTCTTAAACCTACCTCTCCATTTTGGTACACGACTTGATAAACATCACACATTTGATATCTATTGTAGTAATTTCTTCTATCAAGTACATTTTGCCCTCAATACGGGTCTGAGTTGTGGTTTCAAACAATTTCTACATATAAAGCATCTTTAAATAAGTTTCCTTTTCACTGAACTGAGATTTTTTTTTCACTTATGTGCCCATAAAAGGTAGTTTGAAGATACACATATATATGCTTGCATACATATATGTGTGTATATCTATGCATTTTTTTAAGTAAGTTACTTTTACCATTAGAATAAAACTAGACTACAGGGACAACTCTGTGAAGACAGTTTGGTCTTTCTTTGAAGTCCTCCTCTAGGCTGAGGAAGGCAGGTACAGTTCACTGAAGGATGTGATGAGGCTGTAGTAAGTCTTCTCATCATCTGTTAACCCTGCGTTGCCAGGCCTCACTACCACAGCTACATGCACGTCCGCTTCCTCAGCAGCGCTGGCCTCTGTGAAAATCAAAATATGTGTGTCAGAAATGTCAAAATATGATGTCTGAGATTTGCTTCAAAGTAATCAGGGGGATGTAGAAACAAGTTTGGCCCTGATTTGATAATTGCTGAAGCTAGAAGATGGGCACACGGGAGTTTGATTATATCATTCTTTCTTTCACATAATTTTTAACTTAAAAATAAAAAATTTAAAAAATACATAACTGCACCTGACAAACTAGAATGGCAGTGTGTCCTAGACTTTTGAGCTTTTATTAAGTACTTATGAGTGCAGAAAGAGCCACGTTCTTCCACAACTTCCCTTCATTCCCTCCCACCAGTCCTACAGAGAACTAAGCTGTTTCCCAAAGGGCAGGCTGTCAGTAATAATACCAATTAAGCAGATATGAGACAAATGGAATTCTATGATCTAATCAGGCCAAAATACCTGCCCCCACAACTGGAGCTCAAATGTGTCACACCTACTGGCTAGGCTACCCATCTTTTTTGCCCGGCAAATTCCTACGCTTTAAATTTCAGCTCAAATATCTTATCTTCCAGAACCACTACCATCTGTACTGGAGCAACCCATGTGCTCCTTTAACACCCTATATTTAGCTCTATCACGACAATATGAATTGGCACATTATTACCTGTTGTCTCTCTCCTCATTAGACCGAGTGCCTTAAGATCAGGGACTGCATGGTGGGTAGAAGTAAAAATAGGACTAGTAAAATGAAACTATTTTGCAAGGGATTATTTGCAAAGGGGTATCTCTAATATGCCCTGGGTTACATTCCTCTCTCCATTTTGTTTCCATTTGAAAGACCATGGCTAATACCTTATTTTAACTTAGCACCTACTATGTGCCAGGTAATAGTCTAGGAACAGAGACATGTGGACAAAACAAAGCTCTTGCCTTCATGGAGCTCCCATTCTTACCTAAATCTTTACAACAACCCTGATGTTGTATTACTATCCCCATTCTACAGATATGGAAACTAAGAGCTAGCAAGTGGTTTGAAGCTACCTAAAGTTTGATTATTGTCAATCTGACTCTAAAGTCTGTGCTCTGCAACAAGGGTCAGCAAATTACGTCAACGATGGCCTGCCACCTGCTTTTGTAAATAAAGTTTTACAGGAACACACTCATGACCATTCATTTGTGCATTATCTATACAGCTGCTTTTCCACTACCAGGACAGAGCTGAATAGTTGTGACAGAGACTGTAGTGCCTGCAAAGCCAAAACTATTTATTTTCTGACCCTTTACAGAACAAGTTTGCCAACTCCTGCTCTACAGCGCTACTATTCCAAATGTGGTCTGTGGACCAGCAGTGTGGGAATCACACTACGTCGTTGTTAAAAGTGCAGAATCTCAGGTCCCCAGTGTAGAACTACTGAATTAGTATCCGCAATTTAACAAATGACTCTTCTGCACAGAGGGTTAGTTTTGATTAGAAGTTTCAAGGAAAGAGAACCGGCAAGATGAGGCACTCTAGGCAGACATAAAATACATATGTAAATACTGGAAGAAAGGAGCAAGTCAGTGTGGGAGACAGGACACAGGTCAGAGAGATGGGGCACACTTGGACAGAGAGAACAAAACTAGTGAAGAATCTGAAACACATTCTATGGAATTTAGATGTGGTGTAATAAAAAACCTCAGTAGTTTCTCAACCTTTGGAAACAGTCGTAGCATCTGAATGGATTAATTAAAGGGCAGCAGTACGCAGAGAGATAAGAAGTTCCCAGAGAGAGCAAATGTCTCTTTACCTACCTACCTCCTCAAATGTTTATCTTCTGCTCTTCCCGTAAAAGGGCTGTCATCTTCCCAGAGCAAACAAAGTGTTAACCAATCCCCTCTTTGTGTAGAAATCCCCCGCTCAGGCCAACTCCCCAGATGCCACTCCACTCACCCCCAGTTCCCAGCCCAACTGCCACAAGCAAAGCTTTTCTCTTGACTAGCCCAGGATCTCCACCAGGTTGAGCCATCATGAGCCAGGTGGGACTCGACACTAGCCAGTGGCTGCTCTGCATTTAGCCTCTTACCTAGATCACCACAGGGCAAGTGTTGTCCCTAAGCATCTCTTTGCTCTTTGGTATAATATTGAGACAATTAACTAACACTTGTTGACTTAAAACCCTGGACCTCTTTCCTTTCCTCCAGGGGGAAAAAGGCTTTCAGTCCTCTCTTTCATATGTGGGTATTATCTGGGATATCAACTTAGTGTTCCATTCTGCCTTGGCAATGGAAGTCTGGGCACGTGGTACCAAAACACAGGATCAGAGAGAAAAGAAAAGAGCAAGGCAAGCAGCCAGCTGCCTGGCCCCATCCCAGCTACAGATGAGCTCAGGTCTTGCCCTATTGTCTACTCAGGCATGCGGCTGGCAGAAGACGAGGGGCAGGAATAAAACCTCCTTGTGGAGGACTCGAAGAGCCAATTTCGTTTTAAGGCCAGCTTGGGGATTTATCTCTATTTTCTAAAATTAAGAATAGTTTCTGGTATGCAGCATAAGGAAATGACTTAAGTGAAAAGAGAAAGACCTGAAATTATAGATGCACTATGATGGCAACTAGAAAAAAAATGTGGCAAAAGACAAGAATAGGAAGAAACTGTAAGTGGTCTTAGGGTATGGGTTATAATGTAACCAAAAAGCGGGGGATGGGGTGAGGGTCTGGGGATCACAATACATTCAATCTCAGAATGCTCAGGGCAGGCTGATGTTGGGGGGAGCTCCAGCCACAAAGCAGATCTCTAATTCTCAGCCTGCAGAAACTTACCATCCAAAGTGCTAGGGAAATTAAATAGAGGGCCAAGCACAGATTTTCATCTCCAACGGCCCCTTTTAATGATTAGATGGAAAAACAAAGAATGATGCAAGAAAATCAATTCACAGGGCTTTTGACAAGATCCAACATCCATTTATGATAAAAACTCTCAACAAAATGGATATAGAAGGAAAGTATCTTAACATAATAAAGGCCATATATGACAAACCCACAGCAAACATCATAGTCAATGGGGAAAAACTGAAAGCCATCCCTCTGAAAACAGGGACAAGACAAGGGTGCCCACTCTTGCCACTCTTATTCAACATAGTACTGGAGGCTCTGGCCAGAGCAATTAGGCAAGAAAAAAGAATAAAAGGAATCCAAATAGGCAATGAAGAAGTGAAACTCTCGCTGTTTGCAGATGACATGATCTTATATATAGAAAACCCTAAAGAATCCATTGGAAAACTATTAGAAATAATCAACAACTACAGCCAATTGGCAGGGTACAAAATCAACTTACAGAAATCAGTTGCATTTCTACATACCAACAACGAACTAACAGAAAGAGAACTCAAGAAGACAATCCTATTTACAATTGCAACAAAAAGAATAAAATATCTAGGAGTAAATTTAACCAAGGAAGCAAAAGACCTATACAATGAAAACTATAAGACATTATTGAGCGAAATCAATGACGACATAAAGAAATGGAAAAATATTCCATGCACTTGGATTGGAAGAATACATAGTTAAAATGTCCATACTACCTAAAGCAATCTACAGATTCAATGCAATCCCAATCAGAATCCCAAGGACATTCTTCACAGAAATAGAACAAAGAATACTAACATTCATATGGGGCAACAAAAGACCCCATACAGCTAAAGCAATCCTGAAAAAGAAGAACAAGGCTGGAGGCATCACAATCCCTGACTTCAAAACATACTACAAAGCCATAGTAATCAAAACAGCATGTTTACTGGTACAAAAATAGACACACAGCTCAATGGAACCGAACTGAAAGTCCAGAAATAAAACCTCATATCTACGGGCAGCTAATCTTTGACAAAGGAGCTAAGGACATACAGTGGAGAAAGGAAAGTCTCTTCAATAAATGGTGCTGGGAAAACTGGACAGCCACTTGCAAAAGAATGAAAGTAGACCACCTTCTTTCACCATACACAAAAATTAACTCAAAATGGATCAAAGACCTGAAGGTGAGACCTGAAACTATAAAACTCCTGGAGGAAAATATAGGTAGTACACTACTTGCCATCAGCCATAAAGGGATCTTCTTGAATTTCATGTCTACTCAGACAAGGGAAACAAAAGAAAAAATAAACAAGTGGGACTTCATCAGATTAAAAAGCTTCTACCAGGATCAAAATGAATGGAACCCACCAGCTGGGAAAAAATATTTGCAAACCGTATATCTGACAAGGAATTAATCTCCATAATGTACAAAGAACTCACACAACTGAATAACAAAAAAACAAACAATCCAATCAAAAAATGGGCAGAGGAAATGAACAGACACTTCTCCAAAGAAGATATACAGATGGCCAATAGGCACATGAAAAGATGCTCAACATCACTAGTCATCAGGGAAATGCAAATCAAAACCACACGAAGATATCACCTTACACCCGTTAGAATGGCTGTAATCACCAAGACAAAAAGCAACAAATGCTGGAGAGGCTGTGGAGAAATGGGAATCCTAATCCACTGCTGGTGGGAATGCAAACTGGCACAGCCTCTACGGAAAACAGTATGGAGATTTCTCAAAAAATTAAAAATAGAAATACCTTATGATCCAGCTATCCCACTCCTGCATACCTACCCAACGAACCTGAAATCAACAATCCAAAGAGGCTTATGCACCCCTGTGTTCATCACAGCGTTATTCACTATAGCCAAGACATGGAAGCAACCCAAGTGTCCCTCGACTGATGATTGGATAAAGAAGATGTGGTATATATATACCATGGAATACTACTCAGCCATAAAGAAAGACAAAATTGTCCCATTTGCAACAACATGGATGGACCTGGAGGGTATTATGTTAAGTGAAATAAGCCAGAAAGAGAAAGACATACAAGGCATGATTTCACTCATATGTGGAAGATAAACCAACACACGCACAGATAGAACTGTTTGGTGGTTACCAGGGGCAAGGGGGGTGAGGGGTGGGCACAAGGGGTGGAGGGATGCACTTATATGGTGACTGATAAACAATAATGTACAACAAAAATTTCACAATAAAAAACAAAAAAAGAAAAAAAAAAGAAAATCAATTCACAGATTAAACCAGTTAAACTTAGCAGAGCAAGGCCTATCTCCTTTCCATAAGGAGCAAAATAAAGTAAAAGGTCTTCAAATTACCATTGCTCACAGAAACTGCTGGCACACCCATAACCTATGAAGTCAGTAAAGCAACCTCCCCACCCCACCACTCTAAGCCCCCAAAAGTCATTTAAGGAAGAAGGTATATCACAGCTTTGAATCAGAAAAAGGTCTCTATATGGAAATATGATAGGAAATATTTACAGTTTTAAGTAGAGGCCAGGCAAAATGGTTGTTGTCAAGGCTAATGCTCGTTGACGGTACATTTATGTGGCCTGGCTACCTACTTACATAATGAACCCTCAAACAGTGTGTCTGTGCGTCTGTCTGCCTCTCTTCTTCAGTGCAGTGAGACACGTAAAAGTAAAGCTTTCCAGGATGTAGAAAAATGAGACAATAGTTTGTAAAAACTCTTAAGACTCTGAAGCTGACCCAAGCCAGAACATGCAGGACAGAGGCCAATCCCCACTAAATCTGCTGAGTTTCCGAAACTCAAGATAACAAATGGCTGCATTTTGGTACCATCTACCTAGACCAAAAATTGCAATCTAGATCCACCAAGGCCTGAAATTTAACAAAGATGTGAACAATTACTGCGTGTCTACTGTACGATGGGTAAAATGAAACCTGTTCTACTTCTCTTTCTCTGGAAAACGTTATTATAACTTCTTGAAGGCATTAGATGATCTGTGCTGGTTAAGAATTTTTTTTAAACCACTTAGCAAATTGTACTTGCTTATATATGTATAACTCTTGCCTAACACAACAGACCAAAAGCTCAAGGGGCAGCAGCAGAGAAAGAATTTAGCTCACACACACCATCTCGGATAAGATGCCTTTGTCAGCAGCCTGGATTTGCCTTTGGGCTCTATCTCTGAAAGTCCTTCTGAGTGAGGGTAGCTCTTGTTCTGTGACAACCGACATAAGGTCTGGAGAGAGAAACATTGCCCAGGGGCCCAGGAGCCAAGTGAAGACCACTAGGCAAGAGAGCACTCCCCTGCCCCAGCCTCCTTTCCCTAACGCCCTTCCCCAGCCTGCCTGCACAGAGACAGCGGGTCAGAACAGCCGCACAGTACACAAAGCCCTGTTGTGGGGGTAAAAGGAAACTTATGATCCAAGGTGAGTGGAAGAAACACAAATATGTGGAACTGCCCTCAAATACAAGTGCAATTATAACACACCCAAAGTAGACTCCCTGGGAGATGCACAAACTCTAAGGAGGACAACCACGCCATCAAAAGCTGGAGCCAGGGGGGAGTCTGGGAAAGCCTCGCCAACCAGGGGCTTTCAGGTAAGAACCACAGAGACCACCTTCCCCCAGCACCCTCTACCTCCTTGCCTGCTGCTCCTTGCTTCCTCATCCCCTACCCTTTCCTTCTGTAACTCTCTAGAGCACTCACATTCTTACACAGACGCTGGACTGCGAGTTTTACACTTGGTCAAAACTACTCTTGAAATCACTTAAATTGCCAAGAGTATAGCATACACTGTTTTGTGCATTCAATCCTTAAACAATAATGCATATGTGAATGTATCGTATATAAGAAAGAGGGCCATGCTGGGTAAAAAAGATGTCTCTCTTTATAAACAGGTGAATCATGCACAGTAAGGCCTAAGGTTCACATGATAGTGGGGTCCTGGGGGACTGAGACCCTCTGAGGGAAGGCAGAGATGAGGCTCCTACTCACCACAGGCAGTGCTCATCAATGGAAATGACAATGAGGCAAAATCACTCCAGCTACAGAGTCCTCTTTCTCTCTTTTTTCTGAGGGTGTATAGCTGATCTTACAGCTGTTAAATACATTTGATGCAGGTCGTCTGTGACTTTATTGTCCTTAACTAGCCGCTCACCTACCCTCATACTCTTGCCTGCATGCTCCTTCCCACCCTTAAGTCTTCCTTCGTTATTTTCCTGTTTCGTGTGCGCGCGCAGAGGGATGGATGGGGAACCATGGATAAGGAGTTGAAATGAGAAGAATTAGTCTTTCCAGTGCTACGTCCTCACACACAATCCCCAAGGGAGGGTAAATGGAGAGGGAGGCCAGTCGGTTGGTTCACTCTTTCTTTTTATAAAACTGTTTCATTTTTCAAGGGTCCACACATAAAACTTTCTTTAAAGAGGCAACGTGTTTGCGGTCCCAGGCTCAGCTCCTATCCTAGAGTATACAATATAAGAAGTCAGATTACTCACCTAGAGTAACGTCTGTCAGAAACAAGATGTTGCTGGTTGAGCACCCAATGCTGTTTGCAATCTTGCGATAACTCTCACTCTCCACTTTGTGTCCAATCTTGGTATCAAAGTGACCATCAAAAAGCTGAACACAGAGAAGGAAGGGGAAAGACTGATGCTCCAGATACAATTGCCACCCAGACCCCTTTGTCTCTCAATCCTATCTCTGAAATATCTGACAATCATGGTGACTTCATCCACTCAATAAACATTTACTGAAAGTCTTCTTAATAGAGAACTTTATGGAGGGTATAAAAAGTAAATATAAAGTAAGATTTTATAGACATAAACATTTGGAAGAACAAAACTATCAATTCAATGTATATAAGATCATTTTATAATGTACTTGGTTTTCTTAGATGAGCACTAATTTTATATCCAAAATCTTTTAAAATATACATGCCCTACCTTCTATCCTTAAAATACTATTTGCACTCAAACTACCTATTGGACTGAGTTTCACTCCTGATGAAATATGAACATTGACCTTTTGATCCCAGAATGAACAGATTTCTCTAACCTGCCTCATTAATAAGCTGTGACTTTACTTTCAAGAAACTTTCATTTTCTAATTAAAACATTTTGAAATTCTACCCAAGAGCTAATACATACCTTTGCTGTCTTAGAAATAATTGGGGTCAAATTATGACTTGCTAATTTAACTGACAGTAATTAAAATAAGTCCACATTTAGGATCAGCTATTATGTGATCTTCTGAATGTTTTCAGAACTTTTCACAAACTAAAAACAAGCCTAACGACCATTCAAAGACAAATTAAGGTACTATTAATATTATGATTTTTCTAACTTTTAAAAAGTTAAGATTGGTTTTGCATATTTTCTCAAGTCGGCCTCACTTAGTAACTAGAGAATAAAGTTTTACTATTGAACACAGTAGGTAATTATTGTGTCCTGTCTACCATCACCTTATTGTCCGTTTCATCAGAGAGAGCAAAAAAGGAGTTTACATCTGTATTCAGAGAAGAGTTACCAATAATTAAAGGGTTTTACTACTGAATTAATATTTGATTTAAAACTAAGATAAAAAAACACTAAGATGAAAAGCAGGAAAGTACTGAAATGAGAATATAACAATCTCCAAAGCCAAAGTGTTCTCTGCGCATGGTAGAGGCTCAATAAATATTTACTTAAAAAAAATAGTTGGCTGAGTGACCTACTCTATATCTCTAAGTTCAGCCTTATTTGGTCAGCATTTCTTTTTAAAATCCTAAATGTATTCCCTTTTTCCAGTGACCATCCTGTCCTGCAGGAGGTGTAGGGATGGTGGGACAGAAGGCTAGCAGGAGTTTTCTCCTGTACAAGAAATGTAATAGGTGGCCTTAACTTATCACTGTTTAATAACATGCCCAGTTCTCTTACATAAGCTGTTTTTGCTGAAGTAAAATCTGTCTCTCTCCAAAGTGCCAAAACAAATGAATCCACCTTGTACTCTGCTGCATTGAAGAAGTTTGTGTGTTATTTTTTTGAATAGTGGCATGTGCCACTATTTTACATCTTACCTGCTACTTTAAACAACAAAAAGAAGCATGCCATTAGTATCCTTTGGGTTGATATTTTCTAATATTGGCAAGATAGCTGATTTATAAGCTAGCCAATGTCTTATTTAGCTGTATTTATGTGCACACACACACACACACACACACACACACACACACAGTTGGTCCTAGTACTAGTGACATCAGAATCACTTACGGTGGATGTTTAAAAACACAGATTCCTACCCCCACCCCAGACCTGCTGATTCAGATTTGCTAGGAAGCAGGGCCCAGGGATCTACATTTTTTAACAAACTCCCCAGGTGATCTTTTTTTTTTTTGTGAGGAAGATCAACCCTGAGCTAACATCCATGCTAATCCTCCTCTTTTTGCTGAGGAAGACAAACATCTAAGCTCTGAGCTAACATCTAATGCCAATCCTCCTCCTTTTTTTTTTTTTGCCCCCAAAGCCCCAGTAGATAGCTGTATGTCATAGTTGCACATCCTTCTAGTTGCTTTATGTGGGACGCGGCCTCAGCACGGCCGGAGAAGCGGTGCGTAGGTGCGCGCCCGGGATCTGAACACGGGCCGCCAGTAGGGGAGCGCACGCACTTAACTGCTAAGCCATGGGGCTGGCCTGCCCCCAGGTGATCTTTATGCCAAGAAAGTTTAAGAATCTTTGATGCAAAGACTGGTACCACAGAAACATTTCACCCTTCCCTATAATGTATTCCCCAGTTTTTCCACTTCTCTTTATAACTTGCTTGGCATATACAAATGCAAGTATCTGAATGTTGATTTAGCTTACAACTGTAGCACATTCCTTTAACATTCATTATTCCATGCTTTGATAGTGTCAGAAAACAAAGTAATCGGGTAACCTACCTCAAGAATATCTCCCTCTGTAGAATGCCCAAATAATAGTTTCTGTGCCTCTACACTCCCTGAAGAATAGATATACACCTTCATGCCAGCCTCTCTCCATTTCCTGACTGCTGGAACTACATCTTCAAAGAACCTAGAAGGAAGACCACAAAGTTAAAATGCAGGAATGCATTATCTAGCCAGATAAAAATCAGTCAAAATAGTTGCCACAAGTTTCTCTATTTGTGCCCAAACGGTCCTCACAAGAAGCAACTCCATGAGACTGAGAATTCCTGCAGATCTAACAAGTGTGTCACTGGAGTTCCAGGATCACAGCAGATTAGACGCAATAATTTAGGTGGAGAGGAGAATAGTTTTTGACAGCCCAAGTAATGATAGTAAAAGTGATTACAGAGAAACGGATGAAATAAGAAAGTGATTTTTTAAACTCCCGAGGAACTCAAAAAAGCAAACAACAATAATATTGTACTATTATGTAATCTTTGATGTAATTCATGACAAGAAAAGGTTAAATTATGTCCAGTGTGCCTTAAGAAAGCATAGAAATGCTTTTAGAAAGATCTGTACCCAAACAATTAAAGAAAAAACATTTGGGGGCTCAAAGCTATTAATCTTTGATTAGCTAAAAAATGGAACCACATTTCTTGAGAACTAAGAAAACCTAAAGTTTTACTATACAGAAAAAAAGTTATGTAACAAATCACTTAAGAGACTTATACCATCTCACAATAGCTCAGCAGCAAACTGTCTGGTTTTCTGATTCCTGACACTCAGCCTTGTCTACCAATTCTACAACATCTTCCATTTAGTAGTGGAAATAACATCACAGGAGATGGGTGAAAAGAGAAGCACAAGGAACACGAGAGCTGGAACCAGTCATCTTTAAAAGATTAGCTGGAAAATGTGAGCGAAGTCTTCTACTGGATAAAACAGCTTAACAGGTTGCACTAATTGAAGGAAAGAGATCAAGCAGTTCAAAACCAGTGCACGTGACTGTGAGTTACTTTGTTACTTTGTACTCAGGAAGACAAGATTTTTCCATATTAAATTTACAGATGGTTATTGCTCCAAAGCAGGGCTTAGAAGTCTAAGATAACTTATTTTAAGCCCCTGGTTTTATAATTAAGGAACCAAGATGAAAAGAAGGAAGGGCTTACTCCTGCGAGCAGAGTCTCCTGGTTCCACTCTTCTGAGTGTTTTACAAAGTGAACTAGCTGATATTCCCAGATCATTGGCCTATCTCGAAATTCCAATGCTTCCTTTAAAAGGTAGAAGCCCCTTGTAAAGTACATAAGTAAAGGAATGGAATCTCATTTGACAAAAAAAACAAAAGAAATATAGGCAGCTGGAAATACTCTTGGATCTTAGGGTTTACATCAGGCAAAGGCCTCAAATCCTTAGTGACAATGTCTTATTAAAAAGTTCTCGGCGGGGCCGGCCCGGTGGTGCAAGCGGTTAAGTGCGCGCACTCCGCTGCGGCGGCCCGGGGTTCGCTGGTTCGGATCCCGGGCGCGCACCGACGCAGTGCTTGGCAAGCCATGCTGTGGCGGCGTCCCATATAAAGTGGAGGAAGATGGGCACAGATGTTAGCCCAGGGCCGTCTTCCTCAGCAAAAAAAGAGGAGGATTGGCGGATGTTAGCACAGGGCTGATCTCCTCACAAAAAAAGAAAAAAAAAAAAAAAGTTCTTGGCAATACCCAACTTGTGAATCTCCTTCGGCAGCAGTGATCTCAGGAACTCCACAGCAGGACTCAAAGCGCCTGTGGAAGTTGCTGGAAGAGCACAGAACACAGCGGCACTGCTGACACGCTAAGCAACCCCAAAGTGACGGGGCACATAATTTCATAGCATTCTTACTTCTCTAACAGAGCAGAAAGCAAGTAATCTAACAGTCCTGGGAAGCAGTCCAACAGTGCTGTCACTCTTATGCTAAGAATCAAATATGACTTAGTCCAAGGAAGTCACCATTTTCTAGGAAGCTGTTTTAAACTGGGATTAACCTTCAGCCATCCCACAAAACCAGACACCCAGGTCTGGGGTATTCAGCTGGGTGAAATGCTTTATCCCAGCTTTGAAAAAAACAACACAAACACTCACTTGTTAGAATAAAAAGAATGTTGATTTTATCTATTTTACTAACCACACAACTAACACTGGAGAGACAGGACTAGTGAAAAATGCATTTGGTTTTGGGACATGTTTAGTCACTTGAGCAGCTACATACTCTGCTTTCACGTGCCCCGCTGTGAATGCTGCCCTCCACATGTGGCCCTGCAGCTGTTTCAGCGCCGTGGTCTTTCGGTCCAGAGACATCTGCCAGCACACATTATCCACCACGGCCTGGATCACCCGTTGCAGGTCATCTGCTCCATTCTCAGATGCAGCGGGGATGGGAACAGCCCCATCCAGGTGGGAGTCCTCTTCAGCCTTTAAGTCATAAACACCATGAAGTTTGTTTCTTACTTATTTAAAAAAATATCAGTTAAAATGAGCCCTGAAAATGAAGCAGATCAACTTTCTCCAACTATCATTAGCACCGAGCAGTTACAAATTAAAGTAGCCTACACTTTGAGGCTGATATGAATGATTCCTAAAAGAAACTAGATTATAATTAATAAATGTACATTGCCTTCCTATATTGCTAAAGCTGAAATTTATTTATTTATTTTCTGAGGAAGATTGTCCCTGAGCCAACAACTGTGCCAATCTTCCTCTACTTTGTATGTGGGTCCCCACCACAGCATGGCTGACGAGTGGTGTGGGTCTGTACCCGGGACCTGGACCCACGAATCCAGGCTGCCAAAGTGGAGCACGTGAACTTAACCACTATGCCAGGGGGCCAGCCCCACTAAAGCTGAAATTTAAACCAAGAAGCATGTTGCATGTGAGAAGAGAGAGAGCACATAATGATAAAATGATATAGTAAGACCTGGTTTGCTGATTCACTTACCAGGATCAACAAACCAGGACTTCAATTAAATCTGATCATTTTCTCTGCACTACAGCTAACTGAGGAAGAAACAAAGAAAATCTTACTAAAATTAGTTTATGCCTAGAATTCAACAAAAAGAAGCTAGTGAAGCAATGACTAAGGCTGGTTCACTTTCAGTCTCCTGTAATCTCCCACATCTTGTAAAAACCCTACCAGCTACTTAGAACAACGACCCTGTGACAATCCATATGTCTAATCTCTAAAGACTCAAGGATTTATATACTACAGTGAGGGAATATGTATGTATGTTTCAACAACAAGAGTTGAGACAACAAAAAAGGTAAGGGAGGGGAGTGTTTCAGACTAACCCTGAGTGATCTAAAATATTCAACAAACCCAAATACTCCATGCACCAAAGGATCTGACTATATTTCCAATCATAACCCCTAACATTAAAAAATTTACAGAGAGCATTCCACACTGTCCAATGTAGAAACTAACTAGAAAGTAACTGCCAGAGAGTTAGCTCTGCACAGCATGTAAAATCCTTGCCACTGAAGCAATTTTAGTAAGAAAAACAACAGAACAGGAGTTTCACAACACACAATACAGAAGGAGAAAACAGACTAAAAACCAGGGGGAGAACAGAGCAGATGAGACTACGGTGCGTATAAAGCCTGGGCCAAGTGTCAGCTGGAGTGAGACGTCTGGAGCGGGCACGTGCGTATCAGGGCCAGGGGACTGTGGAGGGGTCAGAGGGGCTCGTGCCAAGAGGCAGGTGAGAGTGGAGAATGAGGTGATGAGGTGCTGTCACTTGGAGACATTAATGAAAAATGTGATAAGACAGCACAAAACCTTTTGCATTCTACCCAGAAAGGGCTTAGTTTTATAAATACATGATATTTTTATGCAATTGAAGTATTCCAGAAAGAGGCAATTGTAGAGACAATAAACTGCCATGATCTAGACATTTAATTATGTACTGTGCATTCCTAAGCAGGCAAGTCACTGCAACTTCCATGCCCTGGGAATGCAGAGCACTTATTTTGAAATATGCTCAGAGCATATTCTAAGTCTCTAGGCATCTTCAGTTCTAAGACATTTGGGAATGTGGATGCAATGAGGTAGAAATGTCCCAACCTGTTTCCTCAAAAGACTGACATCCTCCTGGCACTCCTCTTCTTCCCAATGTGTCTGCAGATACTCTTTAACATTTTCTTTGATGTAAGGAAATAAAATGTCCTGGATAAAAGAGTAAAAGAAAAATCAAGAATTAGCTTTAGTTATTTGCATGAGATCAAGTTCAACAATCTCACCTTAGCTAACTGCAGCAAACAAGCCACTGAAAATTTCATTGAAAATATGAAAATTGCTGCTGTGGATAAATGAGTGAGACAGAGACAGACACCAAGAAACAAATGAACTAGTCAGCAAACTATGGCCCACGGGCCAAATCTGATCTTACTTTCTGTTTTTGTAGATGAAGTTTTACTGGAACACAGCCACACTCATTTGTTTACATAGTGTCCGTGGATACTTTGGGGCCACAATGGCAGAGCTGAGTATTTGTAACCAAGACCATACGGCCCTTGAAGTCTAAACATTTACTATTCAGCCCTTTACAGAAAAAGTCTGCTGACTCCTAAACTAGACTGCTAGACTACAGGTCTTTGAGGGCAGGGATCAAGTTTATCTGGCTCACAGCTATAACCCCGAGGCACACCACAGTACCTGGCACATGTACATAACTCACATCTCTGCTAAAATAATGGTGCCTATTCATGACAAATGTTTAAAAAAAAAAAAACCCCGGGCTGGCCCAGTGGTGTAGCAGTTAAGTGCACGCACTCCACTTCGGTGGCCCAGGATTCGCAGGTTCAGATCCTGGGTACAGACCGACGCACCGCTTGTCAAGTCATGCTGGGGCGGCATCCCATATAAAGTAGAGGAAGATGGGCACAGATGTTAGCCCAGGGCCAATCTTCCTCAGCAAAAAAGAGGAGGATTGGCAAGAAATGTTAGTGCAGGGCTAATCTTCCTCAAAAAAAGAAAAAAACCTGATCACCATGATTCTTTCTTGGTAATTAGACTACCTAGAGAATACCCTATAAGAAAGTGATGTGCAAAAGAATTCAGAAATAAATAACCTGTCAGTAATCCATGTATTGGGAACATGATTTCTCTTAAGTCAAATTTTTTATATTTACTTGAAATTATAACATATGTATCTTTTCAAATCAAATGTGGTACATTCAATAATTCTTTTAGCGTCTGCTATATGTCAAGATATGCTAGTCCCCAAGTGGGGCATGGAGAAGGGGATTGAAAAGATAAATAAGGGCCGGCTCCGTGGCTTAGCGGTTAAGTGCGCGCGCTCTGATGCTGGCGGCCCGGGTTCGGATCCCGGGCACGCCCCAAGGCACCACTTCTCCGACCAACCCGAGGCCGAGTCCCACGTACAGCAACTAGAAGGATGTGAACCTATGACATACAACTATCTATTGGGGCTTTGGGGGGAAAAAATGAATAAATAAAATCTTTAAAAAAGAAAAGATAAATAAGTCACAGTCTCTTTTCTCAATAAGCTGAAGAATCTAGTGGGAGAGACAGAGGGGATGGCAGGTAACCAAAGAACTGTAATGCAATGCAACAGGTGAGACAAGCAAGAGTACGGGCAGAATGCTGTGCAAATAGTGGCTTTGCAACAGTCTTAGCAATAATCAGAGTCAAAAAAAACAGAAAATGAATATATGCTATGAGTGAAAGCCCAAGTATACAATTCAGAAAAGGCCTTACATTTAAGAGAAACCCTATAATCAAGATGAATTCAAGAGGTCTGTTTATTTAAACTCATTAGTCATTTATTTATTCAATTATTTACTGAATGCCCAGTATAGGGCAGGCCCTTGTGGTAAGAGCTGGAGATGTAACTGTGAGCAAAAACCACACATGATCCCTAATCTCAAGGAGTCTAGCAGCAGAAACACACATTAAACTTAAAAAGGTACTTTAATTAATGCTATAAATAAGAGGTACATAGTACTATTAGGGCAGAAAATAGGAAAGTTTGACCTAGTGAGGGAGGTCAGGGAAGGCTTTGCTAGAGAAGTGACAACAGAACTGAGCTCTAAGGCAATGATTCTCAAAGTGTGATTCAGGACCCCTGAGAGTCCTGACACCATTTTAGGGGGTCCACGAGGTCACACTATTTTCATAAGAATACTAAGATATTATTTGCCTTTTTCACTTTCATTCTTGCAGGAGTGTACAATAGAGTTTTCCAGTGGCTACACGATGTGTGGTATCACAGAAACCCAAAGCAGATAAGAGAATCCAGCTGTTCAGTAGCCAGACATTGAAGAGGCTTGCAAAAATGTAAAACAATGCCACTCTCCCAACCATGTTTTCCAAAACGAACAAAAAAATTATTTTTTTGTAAAAATATATTTTTTATCTTAAAGTAATGGAGTTTATTGTTGATATTTAAAATGAATTAATATTTTTAAATTTCTCAGTTTTAATTTCTAATACGGTAAATGTTGATCAATATAACCCATATAAACAAAACTTCTTCGGGTCCTCAGTAATTTTTAAGAGTATAAAGGAATCCTGAGAACAAAAAGTCTGAGAACCACCAAAGGTGACTAGGATTAACCCGGAGAAGACTAGAGGAGAGAATGTTCCACACAGAGAGGCTGGTGCGGGTGGGGAAAGGCTCTCCATATGGTCACCTAATCTATTGAGTGTATAAGCCAGAGGTTTCCAAATGTTTCCACACCACCTCGGGGTGTGCAAAAGGCCCTGAAAATAAGCAATCCTATTCCCCTCAAAGAGAGCTCACTAAATGTAATAAGAATGGGCTCCAATTCAATTATGAAGCACCAGCACGTGCCATCACAGGATCATGTGTGCCAAAAAGCACATCTGTCTCTTCTGATCAGTGCTAACCAGAACCTGCCCGCGCCCAGCTTTGAGGGATGCAGGAACACGGGAAACCACTGAGCCCTGCTTTCTCCCTCTCTGCCCTTTTGGCCTCCTCTTTGTTACAAGCTTCTGGACCATTACATTTTCTTAAATGCTATTACAAGACAGTGAACAAGGGCAAAAAGAGAAGAAAGAAGCTAGCAGAAAACTTTTTATTTTATTTCCTGCTAACAGCCCTGAGGGATATGTTTAGGACATAGTTAATACCTCAATATGAACAAAACGACATTTTTTTAGTGTGTGTAGTGTTTCCCTGACAAGAACAAACAAAAATTTGGCTACGTAATTAGAATTTTTTAATATTTCAGAAGACCCAAGTCTAAGTTCAACTTAAATGGCACTCCCAAATGAAAACGTACAACACAAGAAAGTTATTATGGCTTTTTTTCAAATGGTAGGATCAAAGTGTTTACCTCTCTTCATGATACGTTATTCAAATTTCACCTGCCCTAGTAAAAATAAAGAAGTCATTCAATTTTGCTTGTTCTCATGTGGCATTCCAGTAACTAATGGATCATTCAGAAAACTCAGAAGCATGTAAACAGTGTGATCAGGCAAATTTTTTAGCATACTTGACAGAAAAGCCTTGTTTAAGCTCAATAAAAACTCACTCGATCTAAAAGGAAAATGAAGAGCTAAGATTGACAACTTTCTTTTTCTGCAACTGATTCCTTTCACCATATTGATATATTTCTGATTTTCTTTAAATATTTATTTTTCCCCTCACGCCCCTCCTTATTCCTTCCTTTCTCCTACTTAACATCTCCCCCCTCCTCACGCACTGTGGTAGGACTGCAAACTGGCCACCCACTGGAGAATGCCATCTGAGAAGATGTAGTAAAACTGAAGGCAGACAAACACAGCCATTCCTCTCCCAGGCATATACCACAGAGAAATTCACATGCACATGTGCACAAAGAGGAAAGCAAAAAAATGTTTATTGTAGCACTGGGTATAATAGCAAAATAATTAGAAACAAGCTAAATCCTTATCAGTTGGAAAACAGATAAACTGCGGTTGTAGTCATAACTCTAAAAAATTATATAGCAGTTAAAAATGAATGTACTAAAATCGTATTTATTAACATGAATATGAACTCTAATGTATGAATAAAACTCTAATACAAAATGGGATGTACGGAGGGCCTCAGTTAACATATGTGATGTTTTATTTCTTTAAGATCTGAAACAAACATAATATCAAAATTTACTTAGCTTTGTGGTGGATGCATGGTCATTACATTAATCTTTATTCTTGCTTATTTAAAATGTTTCACATTTAAAAACAAACAAGCCAGTTTTGATCCCTTATCCTACAGCTGCTTCTCTCTCACTTGGTCATCCTCCTCCAGTGTCATGCTTCTATTATTCCCTAACTCCCAAGCACCTGGAAATACTCCTGGGGGAAAACCTGGTTAGATTCAGGGCCTCCTAGGAACTGAAGAGTTGCAGTACTCAAAAGTTATCAAAATGCATGCAGTGCTATACTACTTTGTGCTTCACAAAGTTCAATTTCCTATATCCAGCTTCACTGGTACCAAGAACAATTCATGAAGAGTCTTTGAATCCTGCGAGCCCAGGGCCATAACCTCTGTGGGAGAGGAGAGGAAGAGTACAGACCCCAGGCAGCACGCCAGGCCAGAGTCCTACCGCTGCCTTTTACTAGCTGTGTTCAACTAACTCATCCTCTCTGAGCCTCAGTTTCCTCATCTGCCAAATGAGAATGATAACACCAAGCAAAGCCATTGCAGTAATTACAGATAACTTGACAGACAGAGAGCACCTAGCATCTTACCACTTACTACATTCTCCAGCACAAAGATTTAAACTGGGAAAGGATCACCTTTGACCCAAATTTAGTGATAAACAATAGCAGAGAAGTTCCCAGAGCATAAATCACAAACACAACCAACTCATTCATTCAATATTTACTGAGGACCTGCTGAGTGCTAGAACTTCTGATAACAGAGTTTGAACCACAGCCCCTCTTCCCCAGAGAACTCATAGAAATAAAAGGTGCACAGTTTCAAACAACTCTGAACTTTTAGGAAAAGCTTTAAAAGTTAGAGATCACTTTAGAATTCCTGATCACCCAATTTGCCCCTTTCCTCCATACATAAAACTCTCCTCTTCAATGAGTAAGCACACACGGCTAGGCAATGAAGTTAGAACTCAGTATAACACCTGGAATATCAATATTACCTGGGGTTGGCATGTTAGCAGACTGTTCTATTTTGGTGCAAAATTGTTATTGCGTAACGTAAAAATACACAGGGCAAATAACTAAATTGTGAAGATTTTATCCATTCTTTCAACACTTATTGAGCATCTATTATGTAAGATAAATAAAATGCCTTCAAGTTGCTTATTTTAAAAAACCAGTAATTATATCACAGCCTGACATGCTATGATACCATATAATGAATGCTCTAAAAACACTTTTTAAAGCTAGTGCTTATTACCCAAACCTGCTCACTGAAAATTTTCAGGCTTTAGAGGATCCTTACTAGAAGTAATTCCAGAAGTAACTGTGATGATAAATGTTTCACCTTCAGTTATAATCCATTTATAGATAATTTCAGAATGCTATAGTATGAAAACAATGCTGCAATAAACCCAGGATTCTACAAACGTGTGAGTATTTTTAGCCCACCAGGCACCCAAGGGGTTGTTACAGTTTAGTAGTACATATAGAACTAAAAGAGTATTTGTCTGTCAGGGGACTGTGATCAAATTCCACTAAATGCTGGAGGGGATACTGTGCAAGAGCAATTTACATTACTCTACACAGCTTAACGGTATCTTTCTGAAACAGCTCCACTAAGGGCCACAAAATTTCTGAAGATCTAATGAAAGAAGCTGCCTCATAAATGTTTATAAGTCCAAATAATGGATTTGCTTTATGGTCAAGTGGTTGTTTTAATGAAAAGGTCATAGAATCAATAAAAATAAAATGGTTACTAAAATATTTACTCAAGTCTCCTTTGAAGAAAACGGGTAATAAAAAGGTAATACTTAGAGTACAGCTATTTAAAGAAACTATTTTTAAACCCTTCCAGGGCCGACCCCGTGGCTTAGCGGTTAAGCGCGCGTGCTCCGCTGCTGGCGGCCCGGGTTCGGATCCCGGGCGCGCGCACCGACGCACCGCTTCTCCGGCCATGCTGAGGCCGCATCCCACATACAGCAACTAGAAGGATGTGCAGCTATGACATACAACTATCTACTGGGGCTTTGGGGGGAAAAAATAAATTAAAAAAATAAAATAAAAAATAAAAAAAATAAAACCTTCCAAAGGAACCACACAGTGCAAATGATTTATAGTATTTGAGAACTTAAAATCTTTTCAGCCAGAAAATTAAACAACACAAAGGCAATATTGGTGGGCTAGTATTTCTCTACTGATCTCAAAGGATAAAAAGCAAAGGAAAATTAAGTGGCTTGATGGGTCTTATAAACAAATCACATTCTCTAAATAAGAAATAACACAGATTACAAATAGTTCATAGAGCATAATCCTATTTTGGGGAATATCTAATGCACAGAGCAAAATCTAGGGGAACACGGACACAAATGTTTACAAATGTTCTCTCTGAGTCATGAGAGTACAAGGAAAAAAACCTTTTTTTTGCACATCTATTTTCTACACTGAAAATGTATCATCTTTTTTTTAATTGAGATATAAGTGACATGTAACATTATATTAGTTTCAGGCATACAACATAATGATTTGATGTATG
This sequence comes from Diceros bicornis minor, assembly GCF_020826845.1. NCBI lineage: Eukaryota > Metazoa > Chordata > Mammalia > Perissodactyla > Rhinocerotidae > Diceros > Diceros bicornis. The sequence goes on along the minus strand of NC_080747.1, from coordinate 67,144,252 downwards.
CGTCTATTTCAAAATGATCATCACAATAAGTCTAGTTAACATCCATCAGTACACAGTTACAAATTTTTTTCTCGTGATGAGAACCTTTAAGACCTATTTTTGGGGCCAGCCCGGTGGTGCAGTGGTTAAGTACACGCGTTACCCTTCGGCAGTGCAGGGTTTGCAGGTTTGGATCCCTGGTGCAGACCTACACACCGCTTATCAACCCATGCTGTGGCAGGCGTCCCACATATAAAAGTAGAGGAAGATAGGCACAGATGTTAGCCCAGGGCCTATCTTCCTCAGCAGAAAAAGGAGGATTGGCAATGGATGTTAGCTCAGGGCTAATCTTTCTCATCAAAAAAAAAAAAATCTATTCTTTTAGCAACTTTCATATATAAAATACAGTATTATTAACTATAGTCACCATGCTGACACTACATCCCCAAAAGTTAGTTATTTTATAACTGGAAGTTTGTACCTGCTTGAACACTTCCAAAGATGGGAATTTACTACTTCTTGGAGTGGTCCATGCCATCCGTCAGATAGCTTCAGCAGTTGTGGTATTAGCCTGCTCCTTAAATATCCTTCCTGAAAATCACACTAGGAACTACTAAGAAGTTTTGGTGCTCTGGCTGCTACACGGAGCCACAGGGACTCAGAAATGATAACTCTGCAGTCCCTATCTTCACGGGATAAGCAGGGATGTAACCATTCCCCTTTGAAAGCTGAAGCCTTTAGGAATGAACGTTAGATTTCATCATCGGCATTCAAAATGACTTAATAAATGTGTTGCTGATAAGACAAAAGTGTCTTCTAAATCCCATTAAAGAGATTAAATTGTAATTAAAGATAAATTGTAATCTAATTAATTGCAATGAATCACATTGCACAAGGGAAGGTTACTACAAGGGGCTAGAGTTGGGATAAGGTTTAAAAAAGAAGCACAGACAGAATACCAGTATCTATGAGTTCCAGAGAGGGAAACCTGACTTGCCCAGAGTCCTAGTCCCTAACGGCGGAGGGGAAGGGGAAGGAATTGACATTTATCTCTTTGATTCTACCTACCATTCCTGCTAGGTGATCCCTTGGAATAGATGAAGCTGAAGTTCAAAAAGGTTTCACTGTTAGTACAAAGTAAAGCCAGGACTCACAGCCAGGCCTATGGAATCCCAGTGCCTGAGCCCATGCAGCTCTGTGGGTGGATGACTTGAGGGAGCACAACTCACTGGGATCACCCAAGTCCCTGGGTATTCTCTATATATAGAGATATATTCCTGATATATTCTCTATAGAAATTTCAAATACAGCTTTGGTTTCTCAAAAAGATCTGTACTAAGAAAATAAGAGATTTTGGTTCACCTGGCAGTTTGTAACATTTCCAATAAATAGTAATAATAATATGAGTCATTGTAGTAATAGTGCCAACGTTTACTGAGTCCTTGCTATTTCCAGGCACTTCTTTATCTACAGTCAATCCTTAGTGATCTCATCTAATCCCATGATTTTAAATACCATCTATTGCTGATGACCCCCAAATCCATAGCTTTAGCCTGGACCTCTTCCCTAAATTCCACAGTGACTTTTTCCAATGGCCTAAGCCCAAATCTCCACTTGGAAGTCTGAAACCAAACTCTTGCTTCTCCCTCTTAATCCTACTCCTCCCACATCTCCCCACCTCAGTTAAACGGCAGCTCCATCTTTCCAGATACTCAGGCCAAAAGCCTTAGAGTCATCTTTGACTCCTCTCTTTCTCTCACACTCCACATCCAATCAATTCATCAGCAAATCCCACCAGCCCTACCTTCAAAATACATCCAGAATCTAATCACTTCTCACTACTGCCACCAGGCACTCCAAATTTACTCAATGAATTGATTAGTGAACGGCCCTGAATGCTCTCATTTCAATTCTCATAATAACCCTATGAAACAAGTGCTATTATTTCCTCATTTTACAGAGGCACATAAAGGTTAAGTATAAATTAATAAACTATGATTATAGTTTATCAATCAGGCCTTTTTTAGTTTGAAGAGCAGATCCCCAGATCCTGATCATCCCGGTTGAAGAGATCTAATCAGCTTACTGAATTTACGACTTGGACCACACAAGGTGAAGCCTAGGAGTCAGCTAGTCTCCCGGAGCATCCCAGCTTAACCGCCAAATACTGGTCTGACCATGCTCCCTCTCCAAAGTCCCACCTAGGTCCCACTGCTGGGATTATCACCAGTTTCTAAACCACATGTCTTAGTCTCTCTTTACTCACTCAGTAAAGGTGTCAATGTCACACTTTTTAGATTTAAGAAAAGGAACTTGTTAGAAGGTCACATAATGAATCACTGAAAAGAAAAGCAAGTTAAGAAATGATCCCCTCATGCATAGACCTTGAAGACAAAGAATTCCTTTCTGTATTAAAGACTTAAATCTTTGAAAAGAAACCTGTATTTCTGAAATGCAGTCCCCTGGGAAGGGTCTCGAGAGATTCCAGGAGGACGTCTGAGGACTGGGCTCCCGACTCTCCACACAATTCTTTAGAGAAGTGACGGAGAACCGAGTGCAATAGGACCAGCGTGACTTGGCTTTCACCCCTCTTCTGACCCCTACCTCCACCAAAACCAATTTTGAAAATGTGTTGAGTTACTAAATGTGAAAATCAAAAGTTTCATACAAAAATAATCTTTTATTGTAAAAAGAATACCTATTTTTCTTTAGTGAAGGGGTGACATGAGGTGAGCTGTAAGGATGGAAAATTTTAAGAACCATCAGACAAGGTAAGACTTTTCAGAGCTAAACATGAGATATCCTTAAAAAGTTTATCTGAGCAAGGTAAAGGCCTACCTACGTATTTAAAAAGTGTGTGGGGGGGTTATATATTAAAACTGGTGCCTTTTTTGGGGTCAATCTGACTACATTTCGTGTGTGTGTGTGTGTGTGTGTGTGTGGAAGATCACCCCTGAACTAACATCCATGCCAATCCTCCTCTTTTTGCTGAGGAAGACCGGCCCTGAGCTAACATCTACTGCCAATCCTCCTTTTTTTTTCCCTTTTTCTCTCCAAAGCCCCAGTAGATAGTTGTATGTCATAGGTGCACATCCTTCTAGTTGCTGTATGTGGGACGCCGCCTCAGCACAGCCGGACAAGCGGTGCGTCGGTGCGCGCCCGCATCTGAACCCAGGCCGCCAGTAGCGGAGCACACGCACTAGACGGCTGAGCCATGGGGCCGGCCCTGACTACATTTCTTTCAAGCATCTAAATGACTTTACTGTATGTACAGGAAAAAAATCAGAAGGAATATTCCCCAAATTTTTAATGGTCATCTCTGTGTGGTAGGAGCAAAAGGGGGCATTCACTCTCTATATTACACTCTTCTGTAATGTTTGCTTTTTATAACAAGCGTGAACTAATTTTGGGGGAAAATATTTCCCTCTATCCTCATTAACAGATACAGGTTTCCATAAAATAATGTATTTAGCTATTTAATTTAATTTTAATTGTTAATAAAATTTCTGTCTTTTATGGTTTTTAATTTCCATTGTTAGCTGATTTCTTCCTCTAAAACTTGTAGGTTTTAGAAATGTTGGGTCAATGAAAATTCTAAATGGGGCTCTAGAAACACTTCAGTTAAACTGCATGCTGTTCAAATAAGATAAAGTACCACCTTGAGGAAATCTGAAATAGCAAGGATAGCAGAGAGTTGGAGAAACTTAATCCCAGTCCCTCCCATGCCCGTTCTGGAATGCATCATATCACCACCACTAAGCATTTACTGAAGGCTTATGTGCAAGCACTGTGCCAGGCTCTGGTCTCTGCCCTTAAGGAGCTCTCAGCATTGCCGGAAGACAGGACACACATACAATCCCACAAGGCAGCATCTGCTACAGTGGCAAACACATGGCCCTGCAGAGGAGGGAGAGAGAGGACTCTGAAATTCTTGCTTAAACACAAGTCCTTTGAGAGCAGCAGCAGGTCTTACCTCTGTATTCCCACAGCCTAGCACAATAAATATTTTTTAAGTTAATGAGTGCATGAGTACTTGGCGAGGAAAAAGTATGACATTCTAAGCCAGAGGAATGGTGGTGGCATTGAAAGGGCATGACTCGAATGGGCATGTTCAGCTATAAACAGTGTAAAGGAATAAAGGGATAGAAAGTTGGAAAATCCAATTCATTCAAGTTCAGTAGAAATTTTATCTCTTAGCAAACAGGAAACCACAAGGGATTTTGATGGTGCAAAGACAATCTGTTTATGTACCTGTCTTCCTTACTAGGTTCCACGAGGGTGGCGGCTTAGTCTTAAGCATTTTGCATCCTTAGCAGAGCGTGGCACATGATGGGTATTCAACCAAATGTGAGAGAAAGGAAGGAAAGATTGATTATGGAAAGATTACGCAAGTGCCATGATATGGAAGGTTCTAGAAGAGTAAGAAACCAGAAATTAAAGCCAGAGGAGCTTTCTATACACCTCTTGATATATGCAGACCCAATCGAGTGATTCTCCAAAGGCTCCTCCCTTTGTTTCAAGTTGAATCAACAAAAATCCTCTCCCGTACCACTATGGGTATATCTTCCTTTGGGAAACACTAAACAATGGGGAAAGTTGGGGGAATGTTGATCAACTCATCAACAATTACTTCTCAAGGCAGTCCTGCCATTTCAGTGCTTCCAGTGCTTCACAAGTTCTTTGAGATTAGCAGTGTTCTGGGTCTCATTTTTAACATATTTCTGGCGAGGGCCATAAGGAGCAGAGGTGGAGGTAATCAGGGTGGGAAAAAATCGAAAGCATGGCACGTTTCAACAAATGTTAGTTCTCCTTTTCCTTACTGACTCTTCACAAGAACTTTCTATCTCTACCAAACAGTCTAATACTTCCTGCATTATAATCAATGTTTCTATAGGCTTTATAATTTTCAAAAGGTTTTGCATTCCATCTCATTCAATCTTCATCACCACTTTATAAGCACAGCAGATCCTACTACCCCATCCTTGCAGATGAAAAAGCCTAAACTCAATAGACTGAATGAAGACAGGGAACGTGACTCAATTGCAGTTACTGGTGTCAGTAATAAATAGCACAGGCAGAAGGAAGTGTCTGGTTTGCTGTCCCCTGTGGGTAGTCATCTAGTGGTTTCATATTGAGGGCAGAGTGGGCATCATATACTTCTCAGTGCTGAGAACATTAGAAGTGATAATACTTATCAAATGGATGATTAACTAAAGTTGAGAGATACTATCAGACAACACAAGCTCTCTTCCTCAAAAGACCATAAAATTAACATAGCAGTTTTCATGAGAAAAAAATGTCAACTTCAACATTTCCCAATTATTTTCTTCTAAAATATATTGTTGAAATAGAACATAAAAGAGTACATTACAAGCATTGTTAAACAATCAAGATTATTTCATATATTCCAAAGAAATTTATTAAGCAAACACCAGGAAAAGCACACAAGCAGGATTCTGTTTTTAAAGGGAATCATAATCTTTACCATTTTGAAAAATGATAATCTTGTACTTCATATAAATATTATTTATAGGATCAGGGACTTGTCTGTGTAATTCATATTTTCTAACATAGAAAGTTTAGTTTGAGATCTTTTCTTTTCCTTTAGTCTAATTCAAAACCTTGCCAAATATCTCATTCTCTAAGGTAAAATTCCAGCCCCTAAACAGTCTTTACCAATCTCCACACCGGCACAATCCTTAAACACCAACACAATCTTTAAAAAAATACCAACTTGTCAAATCTTAAAAAAAAAAAATTATAGATCCTATACAACACCATAAATGATAAATTTCAAAACAAAAGCAGAGCCATTATAAAGTCAAACTCCAATGTAGCCTAGAACCTGTAAAAGCATCTATTAATCAGAAATGTTTGTGTTGGGCTGGCCGTGTGGCTCAGCGGTTAAGTGCGCGCGCTCCGCTGCTGGCGGCCCGGGTTCGGATCCCGGGCGCGCACCGACACACCGCTTCTCCCGCCATGCTGAGGCCGCGTCCCACATACAGCAACTAGAAGGATGTGCAGCTATGACATAAACTATCTACTGGGGCTTTGGGGAGAAAAAATAAATAAATAAAATCTTTAAAAAAAAAAGAAATGTTTGTGTTAACCAAGCGTCGTAGGGAGAAAAATGCCCTCCACTCTCAGATGTCCATGTCCTAAACCCCAAAATCTGTGAATACCCTACTTTACATGGCAAAAGGGACTTTGCAGATATGATTAAATTAAGAATCTCAAGATGGGAGAGTATCCTTGGATTATCTGGTTGGGTCTGACAAGGGCTCTTATGAGTGAAAGAGGGAAGCAGGAGGGTCAGAGTCAAAGTCAGAAAGTGAAAGATCGATCCGAAGATGCTACACTGCTGGCTTTGAAGACAGAGGAAGGGCCCACGAGCCAGGGAACGTGGACAGCGTCTAGAAGCCGGAAAAGGCAGGGAAAAGAATTTTCTCCTAGAGTCTCCAGAAGGAACACAGCCCTGCCAATACCTTGATTTTAACTCAGTGAGACCCATTTCAGAGTTCTGACCCTCCGGAACTGTAAGATGATAAATCTGTATTGTCTTGGGCTGGCCCCGTGGCTTAGCGGTTAAGTGCGTGCGCTCCGATGCAGGCGGCCCAGGTTCGGATCCCGGGCGCGCACAGACGCACTGCTTCTCTGGCCATGCTGAGGCCGCGTCCCACATACAGCAACTAGAAGAGTGTGGAACTATGACATACAACTATCTACTGGGGCTTTGGGGGAAAAATAAATAAATAAATAAATAAAATTATTAAAAAAAAAAATCTGTATTGTCTTAAACCACTAAGTTTGTGGTAATTTGTTACAGCTACTATAGGAAACTAATACAACAGGTTTAGCAAGGCACTACTTACTTACCTTATCCGCCAGGATACCCACAGGCTTACTACGTAGGTGTCTATTGTACATGCATATTCAATTACATAAACATTTAATTGTACTATCTAGTTAGCCCTGCAAATACACATAACTCCTTTCTTTTTCTAACATTCTATTTGTCCTTTAAAATGCGTTTGTTTTACAGTTCAGTTCTGGGAGATGATTTGCAAAAGCTGGGGAAGTGGCCACTTGCTTAATGCTTTGGTGTCTACCAGGCTTATTTCATTGAGCTACCAGGCTTGCTCTCTTTTGTATACAGCCTTACTCATCCATAATTTACTTGACCCCTGAGAAGTTTTGGTTCCTGTTAATGATGACAGACTTCCTCTAATTCATCTCTACCCCCTTGCTTGGTCTGCTTTATCACCTCAAATGAGCCATTAGAAAAGAGCAGTGCTAACAGGCCTAGGAATAGGTAGAACTTTCGAATTTGGATACAGCCTAAACACTCCAAGTGTGCTCTGTGCACCAGCAGCCATCAGCATCACCTAGGAACCTGTTAGAAAACCAGCATCAAGTCCCATTCCAGATCTTCTGAATCAGAAACTACATTTTAGCAAGATCCCTAGATGATTTGTATACATACTAAAGTCTGAGAAGCACAGATATAAAACGGTAGCCACCATGCCCCACTTAATATATTCTAGCGACAAATATCCTAATCAGGTTCATACTTTTGGTTAATGGAAGCTTCTTAATTATTATAAAGATTTTATTTTCAAACATGAAAAGTTTTCCTAAGGCATAAATGAAAAACATGCCCCCCACCCACTACTCCTTGACAAGATTTAATGGGATGGTGGATGAAATACTGATGTAAGCATACTCATTCATTTTATAAAGTTCTTTCAAGGGCTAAACATTCATTAAATGTTCACAGTAGCCTTATGAAGTCGATATCTCCACAGTACAGCTGAGGAAATATGTACCTAGACTCAGAGATATTAACTAACTTGCCATAAACCATATAGGGAGGAGCCAGAATGCTAATCCAGACCTGCACAGTCTCCAAACCCATCCTTCTAAATACTACTCCATGCAGTCAATCCTCATATTTGCAGACTCTGTATTTGCAAATTCTCCTACTCACTAAGATTTATTTGTAACCCCAAAATCAACACTCACTGCACTTCCCTGATCATTCAAGGACAGGTATATGTGTAGAGTGGCAAAAATTTTGAAACACCAGATGTACACATTCCCAGCACAAGGTGACGCTTTTCCTTCTTATTTCACCTCATATTTTAAACAAATGTTCTTTTCAGAGTCTATTTTTAGTGCCATATTTTTTGCATTCTGTGCTTTTCACTGGTGATTTTGCAGTTTAAAACAGCCCCCAGGCAAAGTGCTGAAGCGCTGTCTGGTGTTACTAAGCACAAGAAAGCTACGATGTGCCTTACGGAGAAAATATACGTGTTAGACAAGCTTTGTTACAGGGTGAATTACAGTGCCACTGACCATGAGTTCAACGTTAACCACTCAACAATATATATTAAAAAAGGTAAAGAGAAAGACACATAAAACAAGGTTATATGTTGATCAGTTCACAAAAATGTTGTGACCAGAGGCTCACAGGAACCTAACCATGTATTTTCTCTAGGGGCAATGATTCAGTATTTGCTAATACAGTGTTCTCAGTGACTTCATAAAACATAACTACCGCAACTGTTGTTACATGTACAAATTTGACATGTAACAACAGGAAAGCCACCAAATTAAAGAGCATTTTCAGGAACAAGAGATCATTTTCCCCAAACTCAGAAACAACAGTTGAAGGTTCCTGACAGGATAACCACCGGGACTGGTGATGGTGTTATTTCATAAGCTTACAGACTAAAAACATTAGAAGAGTACAACGCACCAAATCAGAAAATGAATATTACATCACCACGGACAAAGATCAAGTGGTGGCTCCATGGGTGCATATACCCCAGGGGCACACAAGATTCAACAGGGTAAGGGAAGAGAATATAACAACGTTCATTTATACTTACTATTTTAATCTCATCTTTAAATTCCAATTTATAACAATAATAGTACAATAATACGTGTACACAATTTATAAATTTTATTGGTAGTGCCTGCTCCAACTCTGCTGATGGTGTATATGAGCAAAAAATGTTGGGAGATCACCACTGTAGAGGATCAGAGTCAGTACCTGAGAAGAAAACAAACTCCAGAGGCACGTTTCCTGCACTGAGGGGCAGGGCTGGTGGCTTTGAGCACTCAGAGGGACTGGGAACATCTAAGGGAAGCTGGGTTCTACTGCTGCTCTGCCCCCAACAAGCTGTGATGATGCTCATACAGGATATCCCTCCAGGCATCAACTGACTCATATGAGCAATTAATTAGCTGGCTACAACATTCACTAGATGATCCTAGCTAGGAGCCCTTCCTGCTCTAGAAATCTGACAAATCTCTGACTCAGAGAAAATAAGACATAATAGCTGGTAAGTAAAACCATTGTTTGTTGTTGTCTGGAGCCTAAGGGCTGAGGCATGATAGAACAACAGGCTGTCCAGAGAACACCACTTCCCAGACTAGGAAGATTCTATGGAATCCCATAAGATATCCCGGACCATTAGTGTATCTTACATAGTAAGGCTGCATCATACACACATACAACTTTAAGTGCTCAGTAAAAAAAAAGAGGAAGGGGAAAAATAACCATAACCAGCGCTGGCATCTGTCTGCCATTCCACTCAGTGAGGGTGTTCTATTCCCTGGGACAGTCTCAGTTCCCCAGTGTCTCTTACAGTGTGAGTGGCTCAGTGTGAGGCTAACGTCTGACACACATATTTCTCATTTACATCACCTAATCTCAAACCAACTACTTCCTCTGGTGCTCAAGGGAAGCAGCAGGGATACGTTTCAACCCTAAAGGAAAAAGGGCTGCACATGACTTACTGAAAGATGGAAATTAGTCTCCAAGGAGGACTGACTTCCTCAGGGTATTTCACGGGCAATTTTTGACAATGCTCTATTTTCACAGTATATACTGACTGCAGAAACAAATCCCCAAATAAAGTAAGACTCAACTAAAGTTATTCTGGTTCCCAGGGTTCACTCCTAAACCTATCATCAAGAGGTAGTGTAAACTGAAATTTGTTACCATCTACTTTTACGGTACTTCATAGTGATTAAAGTTCTCTCGTATCAACTGTGTCATTTAACACACACAGCAGCCAAGCAAAGACGACGAACAAGCACTGTAGTTCCCATTTCAGAGGTCGAATGCAATAACGTAAAGAGTAAGAGTTTTTTGAGTCAGACAATTTGGGTTCAAATCCCAGGCATATTGTTCAATTTTCCAGAGTCTTAGTTTCCTATCAATAAAATGCAGACAGTGCACACACCTCACAGAGTTTTTGACAATGAGTCAAGTATACAAGTAGCATGCATACAGTCCCAATGTTTGTTTCCTTTCATCATTCCACAAGAATTAGGGCTACATGTTCCAACACCTAATGTGACTAATAAAGCCCAAAGTAGAACAAACATCTCACAATTCCCAGCTCCATGCTCAGAGATTCAAGGATGCAATCTCTTTAAGAGGTGTTCAATCTATACAAAAATTGATATATAATAATGTACACCTGAAATTACACAATGTTATAAACCAATATGACCTCAATAAAATAACTGGAAAAAAAATTTAAAGACCAAAAAAAAAAAAAAAAAGGTGTTCAAAAGGTCAGTCCTTGAAATACTCTGCTTGAAGTTTTTTTGTTCAAGCAAATTTGTGAAATGCCATTCTCTTCAAGACATATGTGTGCATATGTGTGTATGATATAAAGGCTCTGAAAAGTCATGCAATAAAGAAACCTAGTTGAACATGTATAGCCTAACATTTCCCAAAAGTGCATTTAATAATGGAATCTTTTTTGCAAAATTACTGTAAACACCCACACAGATCTAATGTTCTTCTGAATACGCTTTTACAAACATCATTTTTGATATATTAATGTGTAACAAATTAATGAGTATTCTAATAAATAATTAATATTAATAAAATAACAATACATTATAGGACAAGGCATAAGAAACTATCCTTTAAACAAGATCCCCAAATCATTTTTTTGCAGTCTGCCTTTAATTTGCCTATAGACTAGTGTCAAGCTCAAAAAAATCTATTTAGGCCATTAGGGCATTTTTACCCTCAGAAAGACCTCAGAATAAGTCTGCCATAAACAAAGATTCCAAGAAGTGGCTCATACTTTCATCTGGCAGAAGACACAGTGGGGGGGGGAAGGTGGTAGAGGCACCTTGTATGTTTTAACAAAATTGATTTGCATGAGGTATCTTATTCCCTAAATCAACTTTCCAAGAATGGTATATATCATATGCCACAATACTCTCTCTCCTGTCATTACCCCTGGTCTCCTGATGACAACGGAAAGTAAGAGAAAGCCAAAATAGAGACAGTGAGCTGTAAACTATAAACCACAAAGATGAGAAATCCTTTTTTCTCTGAAAACTCCAAGAAAGCGGTTATTCTGCCACAATCAACAAGAAAAAGAACGTCAACTCAATTACCAGCATTTGGGCGATCCTGAATTTTTCTGCAGAGGCATCCGGTGTGATTAAAAACTTGGAAAAAAATGCCAAACTAGATTTCTTAAGAATCTGTGCTAAGATGTCAAGGTATTATGATTCTTCTAAAAACTTTGCAAGTGGTCGATATATTGGAGTCCTAAAAGTGTACACTGATTTTATATTATCACCCACTTCAAGACAATCATTCTTCACAGGTAATTTTTTGAAATAAAACTAAATTTAAAAAATTTATGCGCCGGCCCCGTGGCTTAGTGGTTAAGTGCACGCGCTCAGCTGCTGGCGGGCCGGGTTCAGATCTCAGACGCGCACCAACACACAGCTTCTCTGGCCATGCTGAGGCCGTGTCCCACATACAGCAAGGAGAGGGATGTGCAGCTATGACATACAACTATCTACTGGGGCTTTGGGGAAAACATAAATAAATAAAATTATTAAAAAAAAAATTTATAACTTAAAACTTACCAGTTTGTTGGAAGATGGGTTTTTCCTACTCTGTAAATGATATCTCGACTATTATTGTACGTAAGCCTTTCTAGTTAACGCTTTCATCTTAAACCTCTAGAAGTTAAATAAAAAGACGACTAGGCCCAGAGAATTCTTTAAAAAATTATACTAATATTTGATATTTACGTATTCTGACAGACGAATAGAATATGTATAAAAAAGAAACCTGATATAGCGCAAAGTTGTGAGCTTGTGAATCAGGTGTAGACAAATGTTGGTTAACAGGGACACTCTAGGAGGAAGGTTTTGAGTAAGACCTTCAAGCTTCCGTGGTTTTCTGAGGAAAATGAACGAAATCTAAACGTGTTTGTTCTACAGCTTAATAAATCAGCTCTGGGTTCCACCTAGTCCAGTAACATAACAGGGTGCAGTTCGGCCACTAGCAGCAGGAGTGGGAAGGGACGAAGAGCAACCATTATCGCCCAAGATACCAGGGCTACCAGAAAACTCATTTTGACACTTCAGTCTTTCCCTTTTGTGGGACTGGAGCCTCCAGGACCACGAAATCGCGGCCGCCGCCTCGCCAGGCCTCACTCTGCACAAAGCGGGCGCTCACCTGGCCGGCGGGGGCGCCCACGTCGCGTCACCCCGCCCAGGCGGAGCCACCGTCCTCCGCCCTTTCTCGCCACCACCTCCATCCCTTCCCATCCATCTGTATCTAACCAAGGGCAGTGTAAAGTTGGTGCAGTGAGAAAAGCGTCCCTGCATCCCGCCGCAGCCCTTCGGCTTCCTCCCATCCCACTGCGGGTGCAAAGCCACACCGCCTCTCCAACGCCTTGTGTCTCCAGTGCAAGGTCTGCAATACTTAAGAACAAATTTTTAATTATTTTTAAGCACAGGTAAGTTCCCCGCTCCCTTCCGCCCCTCACCTTCACGAAAGCAATCGGGGTTGTGGTACCTTCGATATCTAACAGGATCACAGTGACTTCGGCAGGCACCGAAAGCACGACCATTTCCCTACCGGATGCTACCACTGGAATCGGCCTACTGATAGGGAGGGCGGAGGGCGGCGCCGGCTGCGCCCCAGCACCTGCCCGGGCCTCCGACAGCCCGCAACAATCTCGGAGCCGGAAACCGCGCGCGACCCGAAGCGCGAGGGGTAGAGGCCACCTCCGCGCCCCTAGAAATGCAGAGGGCGGCGGCACGGAGGCCGTGAACTCGCGAGCTGCCAGGGCAGGAGGCCGAGACCACGTGGGCAGTGAAAGGGGGCGGGCCTCGCAGCGTTCCGAGGGGGTGCGGGACGGCAGAGGCGCCGACGCCGATTGGCCGCCAGAGGGCCTCGAACCCGATCCGTCAAAATGGGCCTCGCGTGGGCGGGAACAAAGAAGCGAACGCGGGAGCCGGGTGCGCGGGCGCGCGCTCTCCGCAGACAGGTTGAGCGAGCGGGAGAGGCCCGGGGCACGTGCAGACGGGAGGCCCGCGTGTGGCGCGCCGGGGATGTGAGTGCCCCTTGCCCTCTACGGCACCTAGCCCCCTCCCCGCCCACTGCCTCCGCTTTTGCATATTTACAGTAATCTGACCGGGCCCGCGCCCCTCCTCCCGGCCTCTGCCAGCAAAAGAGGCCGCGCCGCTCCCGGTTCCGGCTCATCGGCAAGGGAGGCCCGCCGCGCCCCCTCAGCCCGCGCGCCGGTGGCCGTAGCGGAAGAGGCACTCGGGCCGCGCCGCTGCCCTGAGGGGCCCCGCGCTCCTGCTTCCTGTTCGGCTGGTTCCAGCCAGCTCGAAGACAAAACACGCGTGCGCGCGGCGGGTGCCGGGCGCAGTCCGCCTTTTTCCGGAGCAGCCCTGCCACGGTGCTAATCGCCAGCAGCTGCCGCCGCAGCAGCTCCGCACTGGGGGACCGAGGGCGGAAAAAGGCGGGGTTGACGGCTCTTTCCTAGGAGTGGGCTGGACCGGACGGCAGAGACAAAGGCTCTCAAGGCAAGAGGGACTGTGGCCCTGTGACGGCGCTGCTCGGGATTTTGGACTCCAGGACTTTTCGCCCCTTCGTTTTTCTCTTCTGACGCTTCTCTCATCCCAAGCCCGCGTCCCCTCTCCCGCGACCTCGCTCCTCACCGGGAGGGCCGCGATGGAGGTCCCGCCCCGGCTTTCCCATGTGCCGCCGCCATTGTTCCCCTCCGCTCCCGCTACTTTAGCCTCCCGCAGCCTCTCCCATTGGCGGCCGCGGGCGCCGCGGCAGCTCGCCCCGCTCCTCCCTTCGCTCGCTCCCAGCTCCGCCCGGCAGGGGGCGCGCCGAGCCCAGCGCCACGTCACCGCCCAGCAGCCCTCCCGATTGGCGGGCGGGGCGGCTATAAAGGGAGGTCGCAGGCGGCGCCCGGATCTCTTCCGCCGCCATTTTAAATCCAGCTCCATACAACGCGCCGCCGCTGCTGCTGCCGCGATTCGGACTGCGCGCCAGCACCCCCCGACCGACAACTCCGCCGCCATGGAGGACATGAACGAGTACAGCAACATAGAGGAATTCGCAGAGGGATCCAAGATCAACGCGAGCAAGAATCAGCAGGATGACGGGTACCACACGCCTTTCCCTTTTCCCCAGCGCGCCGCACGCGCGTTTCGTCCGTGGGGAGCCGCGCGCTGCCCCCATTCTTGCCTCGGGTCCATTCCCCGCGTGCCCGCTGGGCTTCCCTGGCTTGGAGGGAAGAGGAGAGTAGGAGACGGAGGGGGTGACTGGGGAGGCCCCGGAAGGTGGGGGAAGGGCGGAGGGGTTGGAGGAGGAGGGCGGCGGTGTGTGTGTCCCCAGTGCGCAGGCGCCGCGTGGGGCCCGAGGGGGAGGGGCCGCCCTCGCTGCGCCACATGCTGCAGCCGCCGCCGCCGCCTCTTCATTGTGTCTCTGTTGGGGTTCTGCGCAGTGTTTCTGGGGACCGTTTGAAGAAGTTTTGGCGTGGGAACCAGTAGACCAGTGGTTCCCAGATCCCCCGAACGCCCTCTCATGAATTCTTTAGGTGGAACCTGGGCTTGACAGCTGAGGAAGAGGGTGGAACTAAGTTGTGAGGGATCAGTTAGGAAGTTGGATTTTCTAACCTAAAGTTATCTTGAACGTATTTTGTTGGCCTCGTTTAAACTTTGCATTATGCGGTGTGGAGAGCTAACTGTCCACTGTGTTGAATAAGTGACCTTGATGGAATTTGGGGATTTTTGTGGTCTGTTCGTGTGTATCTGTAAGCGTGGATTACATCATTTGTACATAGGGGTAACTTTCCCTGTACTTACTTGGTAGTTAAACGTAATTAATCCCAGAACTGAAGTAATTGTTGGAGCTACTGCTAACCTTTTAAAAAAAACCAAACTTTTATTTCTAGTAAAATGTTTATTGGAGGCTTGAGCTGGGATACAAGCAAGAAAGATCTGACAGAGTATTTGTCTCGATTTGGGGAAGTTGTAGACTGCACGATTAAAACAGATCCAGTGACAGGAAGATCAAGAGGATTTGGATTTGTGCTTTTCAAAGATGCCTCTAGTGTTGATAAGGTAGGAATGTGTTTCACGTCGTGCTGCTTTTGTGTGACTTTTGCGTGTTGTTCGGGGGCTTGGTTGTGCGTTGTTGTCAGATTAAATAAATCTGTCTTCTAGGTTTTGGAACTGAAAGAACACAAACTGGATGGCAAATTGATAGACCCCAAAAGGGCCAAAGCTTTAAAAGGGAAGGAACCCCCCAAAAAGGTTTTTGTGGGTGGATTGAGCCCAGATACTTCAGAAGAACAAATTAAAGAATATTTTGGAGCCTTTGGAGAGGTGCGCTGTGATTATGTTTACGTGTATTTTATATTTAGTGTGTTTATATAATATTCATCCTTGGCCCTCTTCTTACAGAACAAATTCACATGTGAGAGGAGGATGGGATTAAAATACAGCTCAGATCCCTTCCAGTCACCATATTTTAATCACTGTTTTCTGTGCTATAATGGAAACCAATATCTAATTTATTTTGGCCAAAACATGGATGCTTTGGTATGGTCAGTGTTTGGACTTATTAACTGTTGGCATCTGTTGGGTATGAATGATACTAAGTAAAGGAAGTTTTGCTCTCCCCTGTAAATGCTTCACAGTTAAATCACTGTAGTTTGATATTGATAATAAGGCAGTAGTCTCTCTGTAGGAGTCATCTGATTAGAATAACATGTTATATTGAAGCTGGAAAAGGACCTGTGGCATTCCAAGATCTTTTGGTAGCTTTTTACCATTACTGGATGATCTTGAGTGTGCATCTTGATTTCAGATTGAAAATATTGAACTTCCCATGGATACAAAAACAAATGAAAGAAGAGGATTTTGTTTTATCACATATACAGACGAAGAGCCAGTAAAGAAATTGTTAGAAAGCAGATATCATCAAATTGGTTCTGGGAAGGTAAAGCCATTTTAATTATGTTAAGTGAAAAGTTTAAGGAGTTGTGTGTGTGCGTGTGAGAAATTCTTAGTCTGTCTTGATTAGAATAAAATGGCTTAACATAGAATTTCAGTAACAATTCTATTTGTTTGCTTTTTAAAACTTGTTCATAGTGTGAAATCAAAGTTGCACAACCCAAAGAGGTATATAGGCAGCAACAGCAACAACAGAAAGGAGGAAGAGGTGCTGCAGCTGGTGGACGAGGTGGTACTAGGGGTCGTGGCCGAGGTGAGACTTAATTCTTGGGAAATGACTGTGGTTTAACTTATAAATTGCTAAATATGAATAAGCCCAAAGAAAGGAAATCCAAGTTTAAACTTCCAGCATGGAAAATGCTCAGCTTAGTGGGTGGGGTTTTGTTTTTAATGAGTTTACTGGTTTCACCTCTTCAAAGAATGGCCACTCTGACAGTGTCATCACTGATGGGAAAAGAATACCATTAAATGTAGTTTAAACTACATGATACACCATGGCATGATAGGTTTTTTTCGGCAGGAGTCCTTGTTTTAAAGCCAGTCTGTTTTCACCTTTGTCCTGATTTTCCATTAAATTTACGAAGCTTGATACTGGCACAGTTGAACTTTCTGCCCCCTATTTTATGACAACCGGAAAGATCTTTTCTCAAGCAGATAGTATTATGGAAGTCCATTCTGCCTTTTAAGATTTGCAGAGTGAGGGACAGGAACGCATCGTTTTATGTTAGGATTGGGGGTCAGAAGTTGTTTCCTAACAATCATTGTGCATTGTTTCAGGTCAGGGCCAAAACTGGAACCAAGGATTTAATAACTATTATGATCAAGGATATGGAAATTACAATAGTGCCTATGGTGGTGATCAAAACTATAGTGGCTATGGCGGCTATGATTATACTGGGTATAACTATGGGAACTATGGATATGGACAGGGATATGCAGACTACAGTGGTAAGAATATTTAACTTAATTTCATAAACCCAATGGTATTAAAATTCAGTGTTAAAGTACAGTCCCATTCTGAAATTGTGTGTGTGTATGGGTTTTCCATTTATTCAAGTGTTTGGAGTTACGTTTTTGAGGCATCTGATGGTCATAGGATGGTTATATTAATACAGAGTCTTTGTTACATATGTTCTAGAATATATGATAAATGACTATAATGGCTGTCAAAGTATCTGATTATTTTAATACTTATTTGGCATGCAGTGTTTACACATTTAATACTTTTTAAATATACTTATAATGAATATTTCATAGACACTATCTTAATATAAATTTTTGTCTTTACAAAATAGGCCAACAGAGCACTTACGGCAAGGCGTCTCGAGGGGGTGGCAATCACCAAAACAATTACCAGCCATACTAAAGGAGGACATTGGAGAAAACAGGTGTGTATAATAATACAAGAAAGCAGTAGAAATGTCTAATTTAATTTAAAGATCAATAGACAAATGAAAAATAAGTAAAAACAAAATATTATGTAGCCTGTTTTTACTAAATTGTTAATTTTTTAATTGCTTTATGAGCCTGTTTTGCCTAAAGTGTCTATAGATCTTTAACTTTAAAGTCTTATCTCACTTTCTTTAGTATTACAGAAAAACTTAAAAGTTTTTCTGTTTGCTTTGTGTACCAGGTGGTCTAGAGGAATAATTAAACTTTTTTAGAACTATTAACAGGTAAAGTACTGAAATGGGTACAACTTAAGGAAAACAAGAATGTTGTCTTCTAACTCTGACATTATACCTTGTTTGTACCCGCCAGCGGGAACTTCATTGCAGGCCGTGTGTCACCCTGACCACGTCTATCTCTGGGGGTCGCACGTTGCGGGCAGAGCGCAAGGCATACACCAGAAAACGCTGTCCTGTGGTATGGTCTCTTCCAACTTCATGTACCAGCGTAAAGATTAAAGTGGAAAACTTCAGACTTTGGCTTCTTTTTTAATCTTTTTGAAGATTAAGTGTCTAAACTTAACTTAAATGGTTTTTTACAGGAGTTAAAGTACATAAATGCCTTTTTACAGCTTAATCATTTTGGTCTTCTGTTTAGTGTTGTATTTCAATTGTGGAGCCTCATTTTAAGTGTTCATTCTTTAAGATTTAATGCTTGCTTTTTCTTTTTATAGCTAATAGTGAAATCTACAAACCAAAACAAGAACTTTAAAATCTGGGATATAAATTAAAGATCATATGCACACAACAATTCGTTTTCTTGTAATATAATAAGCTTATTAGAAATTCATGTTTGTAATAGCATTTTACTTGGCTTACTAGAGATGCTTCTAGTAGACCTTAATCTAGCACAGTTCAACCTGTGAATATGGGAAGATTGCATTCCCAGGTTCTTTTATAAATAGATTTAAATTTAATATCATTTGGGAACTCCAGGGTGAATTTATTAATTACCCAAACTGTATTTTGCCAATGAATATGCATGTGATCTTTAATTATTGAAGAAAAGAATAAAGTGAGGACTTAAAACAATTCATGAAAGTGGACCTTTGAAAGCTTGTCAAGAGTTGCACAAATCTAATTGCTAATTTGTTTTTGTTTTTAGGAGGAGATTGCTAAAGTAACCCATCTTGCAGGACGACATTGAAGATTGGTCTTCTGTTGATCTAAGATGATTATTTTGTAAAAGACTTTCTAGTGTACAAGACACAAGTGTGTCCAACTGTATATAGCTGCCAATTAGTTTTCTTTGTTTTTACTTTGTCCTTTGCTATCTGTGTTATGACTCAATGTGGATTTGTGTTTATACAAATTTTATTTGTATGATTTCATGTTAAACCTCAAATAAATGCTTCCTTATGTGATTGTTTTTTTGTGTCAGGTACTAAATAGCTATGTAAAAGTGTAATTTTAAATAAGCAATAATTAAGGCACAGTTTATTTTGTAGGGACTGTTCGTCCATAGGGAGAAACTGTGGTCCTTTATGAATAGCCAGCTACAGTGTCACCCTGTTCCCCATTTTTGTTAGATGTATTCTGTGCTCTAAGGCTCCATTTCCCTGTTAACTGTCACTGAGACTTCCATTACACCTTTGAATAATATTGTTTCCTTTCTGTATATCTGGAGACTGTCATGAAAGTCTCTGTGACATAGTCATAGTGTTGTGATAAGTGGAAGCTTTTTAGTAGACCATTAGTCTTCTGGATTAAATTTTGGAGAAGAGTACCTTTTTAATGGCACCAAAGCATGTTGGTAGCTCTTCTTATGAATGGGACAGAGTTTTGCTTTCGTCCTGTCTCTGGAAAGCTGTTTGTTATGATTTGCTAAATACTTATAATTTAATTAGTGGTCTGCTGGAAAGAGCTTTGACTAATCATAATTGTTCTCAATGAAAATGTCCAGATATACCCAGGGAAAAAGCACTATTCAACTATGTGGTGGGAGCTACAGTTTAGGAATATCAAAAGTAGTTACATTATAACAAGGGTTTTGGCAGATAGGTATGAGGTTATTAAAGTTTGAGCAAAGGTTAAGATATTTGCAGTAGTAGCTGAGTCAATTAGTTGTATTCTGTTGGTATTATGTCACAGCAAGCACCAAACTGAATAAAATGTTTTCTGTTAGGGCATTCTTAGGAAGCTGTGTTAACTAGGTGTTAACTGTTATGTAGTATGAGTTCTTAGGAAAAGTCGTGGGCAGTAGATTTCATCGTTTTTAATGCAGTTAGTGCATGAGCTGAGTAGTTCACGCAGATCCATATTCAGGCATAGGAAGGAATAGAGGAAAAGATACACTTTAAGGTATACTTTAAATCTTACGTATATTAATGCAAATCTAAGTGCAGCTGAGTCATGTTAACAGCAGATTTTCCTGGTGCATTAAAAGTTTTAGCTCTAGATTTTGGAGGGTTTTCTGGGTAAATCCGAGCTTTGAATTTTTTACATTCAGTATAGTTACTTGATTAAAGTTTTGTTTTTGTAGTTCCCTGTTAACCACTAGGATTTGGCATTCGTGTTCACATGCGGAGTAGTTGACCTCACCCTCAACCAAGTGTTAAATTTTTTATGCTGACGAACCTGCCTTTTTTTATTTGGTGCCTGCAACTTTCTTTGTTCCAATGATGTTTGTATTTGCTGGGCTATCAAGTTAAAATGCTCCTGGCCTTGTTTCGCTCCTGTTTTGCTATTTGACCTTACACCTAGGCCAAGTACCATTGTTGGCTATTGCAAGGAATTCTGTTTATAGCAGCCTGCAACCTTAGGGAACAGAAGGGAGATTTTCGTTTTAAGTTGTCAAAAGTCAGTGGGTGCAGTGTCTTTAGGGCAGTGAATTCTGTAAGTTCAAATTTATGATTGGGTGACAAGTTGACATTGAGATTGTCCTTTCCCTGATCAAAAATGAATAAAGGCTTTTTAAACAAAATCAAACTCTTCAATCAAGTCTTGATATATACATTGACTTTGAAGATATGCACTACATCTAGAGATTTTCTGAGATCTTTTACAAAGAATTGAAGGGGGAGTCAGGATGCACTTGTTTTTTTCCCAAGGGGCTTTGGACTATAGATTTAATTCAGATTTTTGGCCCCATAAATGGCTTAGTGATTTAAATTTGAAATAAACATTTCCAAGGCTAATTGCTTTAGGCACTTCTGGTTGGATGAAGTTGAGTATCAAGGTTTCATTCTGAAGTATTCATTTAGAACTAAGTAATTTGACAAGTTAATTGAAGGGGTGGGCGTAGAAATTGTGAAGTACCTATGACAAACATTCTTGACTATCCTGTATATCTTAAGTACCCTTCCTGAATTGTTACACCAAGTTCTGTGTGGTGTGACGACTCATCCTAACAGAAGTGTTATTAGCGATTTCACTGATGAAAACGTTAATATTCCATAGTCTCACATTAGGAATATTAAGAGATCAGATGTCTTGGGATACTAAGATGGATAAGCAGAGCTTTTATTCAGTTCTCTTCAGTGCATCTTAATTTTCATAATGGTGACAGGGACCAACCCCTTTGCTAATCTTCATAATCTTGAATACAAAGACATCTGAAAAATTTATCACTACTCGTTACCAAGATTTGATAGGATGTCAACCACGGAATGCTAAGTTTCACTGATTAAAAGTGATTCAAGGACACTGCAGATATATAAGCTGCAATTTTTATCATGAGGTGTGTTTATGTGTGGATACTGTTTAAATTGATCCTAGCATTAAGCAAAATCAGGAGAAGTCATTCTGTAAAAACTGTTGAAATATTCCAACCTAAAATGCTGTCTTCTGTGGTCTCAACTTTTTGAGCAAAAGCAATGCAACTTTATCTTTCGTATAAAATCATTCAAAAATATATTGCTATAAAAATATAGCCTGTTCTTTTAGGATTGGTTGGGGTTTTCTATTTTTCTTTGTCTTGAAATAGTCAAATTGGATGTGGAATTTCAGCAAGTTTTGGTGGACTAGCAAAAAAATTGACCTTTGACTTCTCAGCCACTGCTTTGTATAAACTGTAGGGAAGAATACAGTGTTCTGGGGATTACAGGGTAATGCTGAACATTCTGAAGACTTAATTTGTGCTACTTTTAAGTGGCAGTTTAATCTCATTTTACACTTCTGTCAGTACTCGTTCAAGAGTGTATTCCCTATTTGGGGAGGCATATCATAATCTCAGGATGGTGGGTCTGAAGTGTAGTTTGAAAAATATTCAACATAATTCTTTGTTACTTAAAGTCTAGAAATTTCAAATAACAGTGCCTAAGATTTTGGTTTATGAAAGACCAGCACAAGTTAGAAATGTGTGAGAAACCCTCTCCTGCACACAAGTTTTGTCATACTGTTCCAATGGTCATCTCCTTTTGAGAATCTGACCAAAAATGAATTATCTTCAGACCAAAAAAAATGCACGTCTATACGCCAAGAAGTTTCTTAAATGTAGTTTCAAGGCAATTACAGACACTTTGAAAGCCGTCTAGTTTAAGAGGCTCTTGAAGTTGTTGGGTTTTATGGTAACAACCTGTCTAAAATTTATTGAATTTTTGCTATCATTGATGAGGTTGCCCAAATAGAGTTCTTCACATGTTCTCTACTGGGGTATTTGTATTTCTTGGCTAGTGAACACTCATAGGGTGATGGTTTTATTGATGAAAGACAGGAATGGCCAACCCCACAAAAGGCCCTATGCAAACCCTTGATTAAGCTCCTAATTTTTCAAGTTGGGGAAGTTAGCTAACTGAAAATACCAACTAATTACATTTTTGAATCTATTAAATTTCTATCAAGTTAAACCATCAAGCTTCTCTGAGGCCTAGATTTTGAACAGAAGCATTTGTCACTTCTGGGAGTGATCTTTAAGCATTAAGATTGGTCAGCAGTCTTCAATACCGTTAATTTGTGAGAGCCAAGATCTTTTGTACGAAAGTAGTATTTTATTACAATTGATTCTTTCTTGTTCCCCTGGTGAAACTGGAGCCTGGATAATCTGGAGCGACTAAATCGTTCCCACAAGAGATCGGTGCTATGGAATTGACAGTATTTAGATTGCTTTCGAACCATGAGACATTTGGGACATAAGTTTTCATAGACCATGCAAGCAGAGAGAGAAAAGGAAGGTGTGATAGTGGGGTCTGAGGGGTATTTTATGGTAGTTCCAAAATTTTTTATTACCAGGAAACCCTTTAAATATTTTCTCCCCATGGACTATATGTTTTGAATGGCTTTACTTGTCAAGTATGTTGTTCTCATGTAATGACATTTATATTAATCAAAGGCATATAGCTGTCAGAATTTCTAGTGTGATAATCAGCAGCATATCGCTAAGTTATAATGCCATCTAAAATCAAAGAAACGATTTTCATTAGCTTGTGTGGATTTTTTAATGATATGTGATTTCTATCAGACTTTTAAAATATTGAAAATAAGCCCAAGAATTTTCATTACTTCTGTCTAGGACTTCAGAACTACACTTACCATATCGTTGAAGATAAGGAAAAAGAAAAGGCATTTTTGAGTATCCATTACTTTCATAATCTGGAAAAAGGTGATATTTTAAAGCACAAAGTATGGACACAATTACAATTTTTAAAAATTATGCAGTTGAATGACTTCATCAGAAATAAAAAGACCCCCAGATTACACCTTTGATCTCATTTAAAATATAAACTATTTTTTTTTCGTGTATTCTTTAGTTATAATCCGTGTAAACATAGGACTTAGAGCCTGTCAAAACTAAGAATAATTTCACTCTGGCAAAGGTCTTCCCTTATTCATTTAATTTAAATTATTTTAATTGCTCTTATTGTGACGTTTTGGAACACTATGATATAGACATTAACAAAGGGGCTTTTATTTTCCCTCTATTCCTCACCCAAAACAATGACATATTCAGACATACCACTCCACTTGCAATGCTGGGCTGAGGCTGGGATTTTTTTTTTTTTTTTTTTAATATCTTGGACCCCAAGAGAGGAAGATCTTGGTGTTGATGGCAGGTACAGAGATTTGCCATCGACCCACAGCTAAGATCCATGGTACTACAGGCTAGTGTTTTGAAAATCTGAATCTTTTTTAATTCTTTTGGGTGTAAATATTTGCCGCTTAATGAAATGAAATCATTTTTCTCTTCCTTAAGGATACTAAGGGGTATCTGCCTTATCCCATCTGCCTTTAACAGAAATAATCAAGCAGATACTCTTAACCAGGAAATATACAGGAATTAATTACTGTTCTCTTGACAATTCTTTTGGGAAAAGTATGCAAACTCTTAATATAACTTGATTAAGAACAATGGTCACAGTTTGTTAACTCCATTTGTTGCCATGAGAAAGGAAAAAAAGCATTACATGAAGATGTCAACTCAGAATTATTCCATAAATTCTTCCTAAGATCATAATCCTATTTTTTTTATTTAGCATTACATATTCACATTTCCATGCATTAGCACAGTCCTACATTTAGTGTAAGAGTACATACTCAGGTGTACATATATATACCTACATAAGATAAAAGGTATACAATTTTTTAAAAAGTATTTGCTTGCTTCTGCTTTCAAGCAACTGTGGCCTAAGTAATTCAAAGATAAAAGGTATACAATTTTTTAAAAAGTATTTGCTTGCTTCTGCTTTCAAGCAACTGTGGCCTCAGTAATTCAAACCAATCCTTCTAAAGACAAGCAGGATGAAATATTTTTAAAAATCTTCTTAACAGAACTGAAAGAGCTAACAAGATGAGAAATTCACCTGGCTAAAATCTAAGAGAAGGCCAAAACCTAGAGAAGTAAGCCTAACACTCAAAGCTGGATTTGATGGCCTTACCGGACAAAGGGCACAGAAGTCAAAAGCCTAGATCAAACCCGGTGGGGATTCTGATACTCCAATTACTCCATTGAACTAAGGGCTTCCAAAGGGCTATGCTCTTCAAGAAAAAAGATGTCGCAGGTTCCTCACCTGGGCAGTTAAGGGAACCTCAATCTCAGAATTTAGATTAATAAATAGTCCTAGAAAGGTAAGAGGCCTCAAATGCCTGGAAGAAGCAAATAAAAATCTTTTCTTCATCCTACAAATATTTTTTCAAACATAATGACTAGCACTTAATAAATTAAAAGCCACAAGTGAGAATCAGCACAATGAACAAATTCAGGAGGTATCAGGCCTCCATGCTTACTATGTTGAAATAAAATATTAGCTTGAGAAAATATCTCCAGGGAAGAGGAAACTATAAAGCAACAAAGCAGATCTGGTAAAGAATCAAACAGAACTTATACAAATAAAACAATACAATAAATGAAAAACAAAAGGTAGATGAGTCTAACAACAGATTAGATGTAACTTAAGAATTACTAAACTGAAAGATAAATGAAACTATCCAAAATGTAGCATGGAATGACAAAAACATGAAATTTTTTTTTTTTTAAAGATTTTATTTATTTTTTTCTCCCCAAAGCCCCAGTAGATAGTTGTATGTCATAGCTGCACATCCTTTTAGTTGCTGTATGTGGGACTCGGCCTCAGGATGGACGGAGAAGTGGTGCCTCGGTGCGCGCCCGGGATCCGAACCCAGGCCACCAGCATCGGAGCGCGTGCACTTAACCACCAAGCCACGGGGCCGGCCCAAAAAACATGAAAATTGCCATAGAGAACCAGTGACATAAAGGATATAGAGGGTAGGTATAACGTGTTTAATTGGAATTTTAGAAGAGACAGAATAAAAGGCAATATTTGAAGAGATAATGGCTAAAATTTTTCTAGAAGTAGTGAAAGACAATCTACAGATTCAGTATACCAACAAATGCAAGTAGGAAAAATACAGAGAAATCTATACAAAGATATATCATGGTGAAACCAAAATATTCAACAACAAAGAGAAAATCTTAACAGCAGCTAAATATAGATCCAACTGCCAGTAAGCGGGAAATACAAGAAATAGAGGCATGTGTTAAACTACCATGAGGATGCAACCATCCAAATCTAGAATGTGGAAAATTCAACTGTTAGAATGTCCCGTTTCTTCAACAAATAAATAACATGAAAAAGAAATGAGGAGTGGAGGTGGTTCTAAAGATTAAAAGAAACATGGTAAGCAACATTTATTGTGGTAAGCAAGCATTTAAAGTGCAAATCATTATTCTTTAATTATGACAGTATATGGATTTTATGGAAAATGGTGACTACCTCCCCAATGTTTGGGGAATTCCCATCATAATAGTATATGAGTCTTGGTGAGAAATGAAGAGTACCACCCAATATAGAAATTTAAAACTCACTTTCCCAGGCTATCTCACAGCCAGAGCACAGATATGTGACCTCAGCTCTGTCAATCAGAATTCACCTACATTAAACTTTGAGACAGGACCTAGTGAATCAAATTGATTTAGTGGAATCAATGCTAGGACAAGTGGTAGCCATGGTGGCAGCTGCTATTCTGATGGAGTGGTGGTTCTAGCAGCAACATCCAGTGTCTAGCGTTGATGATGTCAATGTTGAAAGCAGCAGCATCTGTGTACAGCAGGAGCAGCAGCAGTAGAAATAGGAGTGTCTTTATGGAGCCAGTTCTGTGGTGTGATTTTGGAAGTAGTTCCTGGATGAGAGTTCTCAAGTGTGGCTTTCCAGCTCTCCTAGAGAGTCTGAGGTACTAAAATAGTCATTATTAAATTCATTTTTAGCTCGAAAAAATAAAAACAAGAGTGAGAAATGGATGTTTGACACATTAATCAGAAGCACTTTCAGGATAGCAGTGAGGGCATCCAAAACTTCACTTCTCCATAAAAGCAATGAGAACAGTGGCAAAATTGTCAAAATCAACTTTTTCAGAACTCTGAAAACAGTCTTGCAATAATCCAAGGGCATTTATTTTCCAAAAAATATGATTGAATCTCAGAACAGTGAGCTTTGTGACATTGTAACTTCCCTATAAAGGAATACAATGAATAATTTTATACCCACAAATTAGATAAACTAGGTGTTAATGAGAAAATTCCTAGAAAGACAAAAACTACTGAAACTACCTAAAGAAGAAATAAAGAGAAGAATTAAAGAGATTGAATTAATAATTTTTTAAAAACTTTCCATGAAGAAAAATCCAGGACCAGATGCTTCACTGGTGAATTTTACCAAAATGTTTAAAGAATTAACATCAATCCTTCACAAACTCTTCCAAAAAACAAAAGAGGAGGGAACACTTCTCAACTCATTCTATGAGGCCAGTATAATCCTGATATCAAAAGCTGACAAAGATATGACAAGAAAACTATAGACCAATATCTCTTATGAATATATGCACACAAATTGTCACACACACACGAAAAAAACCCACCCAAATCAAAAAACAAAAACCCGGGAAACAGAATCCAGAAACATATAAAAAGCATTATACACTATGATCAAGTGGGATTTATTCTAGGAATGCAAGGTTGGTTTAATATCTAAAAAATCAATCAATGTAACACACCATATTAATATACCAAAGAACAAAAACCACATGATAACCTCAGTAGATCCAGAAAAAGAACTTGACAAAATCTAACACCCTTGCATGATAAATACATTCAAGAAACTAAGAATAGAAGGTGTTAAGGACTAAATTTTGGCCCCACCCTATTCATATGTTGAAGCCCTAATCCTGAACATGACTGTATTTGGAAATAGGGCCTTTAAGGAGATACTTAAGGTTAAATGAAATCATAAGCGGGAGGTGGGGGGGAGGAGAGCTAATCTGATAGGACTGGTATCCTTATAAGAAAAGGAAGAGATGCCAGAGATCAACCTCTCCCTCCACACACACACAAAGAAAAGGCCATGTCAGGACACAGCAAGAAGGCAACTATCTGTAAGCCAGGAAAAAGAGGCCTCGCCAGAATCCAACCCTGCTGGCACCTTGATGTTGGACTTCTAGCCTCCAGAGCTATGAGAAAGTAAATGTCTATTGTTTAAACCACCCAATCTGTAGTATTTTGTTATGGCAGCCTGAGCAGACTAATATAGAAGGGAACTTCCTCAACCTGATACAGACTGCCTAAAAAAGCCCACAGCTAACATCATACTTAATGGTGAAAGACTGAATGCTTTTCCCCTAAGATAAGGAACTAGACGAGGATGTCCACTCTTGTTACTTCTATTCAACATTGAACTGAAGGTTCTAGCCAGGCCAGTTAGGGAAGAAAGAGAAATAAAATGTATCCAGATTGAAAAGGAAGAAGTAAAATATCTCTATTTGCAGATGACATGATCTTGTATGTAGAAAATCCTAAAGAATCACAAAAATATCAGAAGTAATAAAAGAGTTGAGCAAGGTTGCAGGGTACAAGATCAATGTACAAAAATCAGTTTTATTTCTATACATTAACAATGAACAATCAAAAAAATGAAATTAATAAAACAATTCTTTTTACAATAGCATCAAAAAAAATGAAATGCTTAAGAATAAATTTAACAAAGAAACATGACTTGTAAATAGCTAACTAAAAAACATTATTGAAAGAAATGAAAGAAGTGGAAATATAGCCCATGTTCATGGATTGAGCCCAATGTTGATAAAATGGCAGTACTCCTCAACTTGATCTACAGATTCAATGCAATCACTATCAAAACTTCAGCAGGACATTTTGCAGATATTGACAAGCTGATCTTAAAATTCTTATGAAAATGTAAGGGACTCAGAATAGCCAAACAATCTTGGTTAAAAAATAACAAAGGTGGAAGACTCATGCCTCCTGATTTCAAAACTTCCTACAAAGCTACAGTAATCAATGGGCCGGCCCCGTGGCTTAGCGGTTAAGTGCATGCGCTCTGCTGCTGGCGACCCGGGTTCGGATCCCAGGTGCGCACGGACACACCGCTTCTCCGGCCATGCTGAGGCCGTGTCCCACATAACAGCAACTAGAAGGATGTGCACCTATGACACACAACTATGTACTGGGGCTTTGGGGGGAAAAGTAAATAAATAAATAAAATTAAAATGTTTAAAAAAAAAAGCTACAGTAATCAAGACAGTGTTGTACTGGCATAAAGATGGACATATAGATCAATGGAGTAGAGTTGAGTGTCCAGAAATAAATCTTTACATTTATGATCAATTCAGTCTTGACAAGGTTGTCAATACAATTCAATGGGGGAAGAACAGTATTTTCAACGGTGTTGGGACAACTTGATATCCACATGCAAAAAGTGAAGTTGAACCCCTAGCTCATAACAGATACAAAAATTAACTGCAAATGGATCTAAATATAATAACTAAAACTATAAAACTCTTAGAAGAAAACATAGGAGCACAGGAGCAAATCTTTGTGACCTTGGATTAGACAATGCTTTCCAAAAGCACAAGTGCAAAAGAAAAAAATAGATAAATTGGATTTCATCAAAATTAAAAAATTTTGTGCTTTAAAGGATTTGTAAGTAAAAAGACAACCATCAAGTAAGTGAAAAGACAACCTACAGAATGAAAGAAAATATTGCAAAACACATATCTGATAAAAGACTTGTAACTAGAATATAAAAGAAAAACTTAAAACTGCCAAAAAAAAAAAAAAAAAGACAAATAACCCAACTTCAAATTAGGCAAAGAATTCAAATAGATATTTCTCTGCAAAAGATATACAAATGGTCAAAAAGTACATGACAATATGCTGAACATCATTAGTCATTAGGGAAATGCAAATATCGAAACCACGATGAGATACAGCTTTCCACACACTAGGATGGCTAAAACAAAAAGAAAGACAATAACAAGTTTTGGTGAGAATGTGGAGAAATTAGAACCCTTATACATTGCTGGTTGGAATGTAAAATGGTGGAGCCAGTTTGGAAAACAACGTGACTTTTCCTCAAAAAGTTAAATGTAAGGTTACTATATGACCCAGCAATTTCACTCTTAGGTATATACCCGAGAAAAATGAAAACGTCCACATGAAACTTGTACACAAATGTCCATAACAACGTTATTCATATAGTCAAAAAGTCAAAACAATCCAAATGTTCATCAACTGATAAATGGATAAACAAAATGTGGTATATCTGTACAATAGAAAATTATTTGGCCATAACAAGGAATAAAGTACTGATACACACTACGACATAGATGAAACTTGAAAACATCATGCTAAGTGAAACTAACTAGACACAAAAGGTCACATACTATATAATTCCATTTATATGAAATGTCCAAAATATGTAAATCTAGAGATAGAAAATAAGTCAATTAGTTTCCCAGGGGCTAGGAGAAGACGGAGTAAGGAATGACTGCTACTGTGTATAGGACTCCTTTTCTGGGTGAAGAAAGTTTCTAAAGTAGTGATGGTTGCACAACTCTGTGAACATAGTACAAACCATTAAATTGCACGTTTAAAAAGATGAATTTCGTGGTATGTGAATTATATCTCTTTCAAGTTGTTGCTAAAAAAAGACACATCCATCCAATACAAAGTATATACCTTTATTTGACACAGATTTGAACTATCAACTATGACAAGACAATTTTTAAACACATTAAGGGAAATTTGAACATGGACATGACAAAGGTATTTAGTTACCATTTAAAGAAAGTTCTTACCTGTTAGAGAGACACACAAAAATATTTATTCTAAAATGATATGGTATATGGTATTTACAGCATAAAAAGAAAGAGATAGAATAAACAAGATTGAAATAACAATGATAATTTTTTACAAGGTCATGGTTATAATCTGAAGTTTTCAGAATTTTATTGTTATGAAGGAGACTATAAATATCTTTGTATGATATTCTTTATTCCTTTGGATTGGAGTAATTCTTTCTTGTACATTTCTCAAAGTAGTATATAATTTTATTTATTTATTTATTTTTCCCCCAAAGCCCCAGTGGATAGTTGTATGTCATAGCTGCACATCCTTCTAGTTGCTATATGTGGAACGCGGCCCCAGCATGGCCAGAGAAGCGGTGCGTCGGTGCGCGCCAGGGATCCGAACCCGGGCCACCAGTAGTGGAGCGCGCACACTTAACCGCTAAGCCACGGGGCCCGCCCTCAAAGTAGTATAAATTTATACCTTTTGTCATATTGCTCTCTCAAAAGACTGAATAAACTACAGAACCATTTACAACATTTTTGTACTAATTTATTTTATTTTTGTTTCATTTGCCAACATTGGTCTTTACTTTTTTTCTAGTTTAAGAGAGATGTAATGATGGCTTAAGCTGTTTTAGTTTGCTTTCTTTATATTTTAATATGACTGAACTAGTAAGTCAGTTCCTAAAATGCAAAAGAAATCTGATTATTTACCTTATAAGTTTGTTGCTGAAGCAGGATATTTTGGCTGTCATTTTTGCCATTCAGAATATTTTTTATATACCATTATTTATACTTTGTATTAGCCATAGTGTGGACAGTTATTACATCATATAGAAACTGACCTAAATATGTGGAAATATTAAATTGGCTAATGTTAGACCATCTAGTACAATGGTAGAATCCTGAATGCTCAAAAAGCTATTGCTTATCATTTCTCATGGATTTTCTAAGAAAGAAATAGAAATTATTGGTCTTTTATCTAATTCCAAATGAATATTACTGGTCTGAATATCAAATAAAAATGATTTTACCTAAAATGGCACATGATACACATTTTATTTTAAAAAATCACATTGCTTTTTTTTTTATAATTTTTTTTAACTTTATTTATTTATTTTTCCCCCCAAAGCCCCAGTAGATAGTTGTATGTCATAGTTGCACAGCCTTCTAGTTGCTGTATGTGAGACGCCGGCCTCGGCATGGCCGGAGAAGCGATGTGTTGGTGCGCGCCCGGGATCCGAACCCTGGCTGCCAGCAGCGGAGCGCACGCACTTAACCGCTAAGCCACGGGACCGGCCCCTGACATTGCTTTTTATATCATTCAAAACTTCAAATATTGACCCAGGAAAGCTTAGAAATAAAGAACTGAAAAACAAAACTTTCAACTGATAAAAGAAAAATCCTTGTTAACTTAAAATTGAAGAAGAACAAAATCTTTTTGATGAAACTTAGATATGCAAAATTAGAGCTGGGAAAAATTGATTTGGTAGGAATTATGATCTTAAAAGGAAATTACAATGGCAAAATCTTCAATGGTAAAATTAGATATGGGCAAAAAGTGATCAAATTTTCAAAACAAAAAATTGATTCTGATTAAATAATTTCAGAGAAATAAAAATAACATGGAAAACATTGGAGGGGCCGGCCCCGTGGCTTGGCAGTTAAGTGCCTGCGCTCCGCTACTGGCTGCCAGGGTTCAGATCCCGGGCGCGCACTGACGCACCGCTTGTCTGGCCATGCTGAGGCCGCGTCCCACATACGGCAACTAGAAGGATGTGCAACTATGACATACAACTATCTACTGGGGCTTTGGGGAAAAAAAAAGGGAAAAGAAAAAAAAAAGAAAAACATTGGAAATGATTTTACTGCTCTCCATATAAAATTAAAGATTTAAATTTATATATTAAAGAATTAACAATTCATCAAGGTATCATGCTAATAAAATATTTTATTGATGAAAAACATGTAATAAAAAATTTCCTAATCTCAAAACAGCAGCATAAAAAGTACTCTTAATTTCATATTAATTGTGTGTGGGGGTGAGGGGGACAGGTCAGAAAATATTATTTTTATTTGCTAATTTTTTCCTTTTGTCTTTATTTCCTGATGACAATTTTGGTAAATAAGTTCAAAATTTATTTCCTACCACAATCAGATGCACAGGGAAAGAAACAGAAGTTCTTTGTTTTTTGTTTTCCTCTCACACTAGACCTTTCATTCAGTAGAAATATGGCATTCTAGTCTATCCTGACAGTCTGGGATTCTGTGATCTTTTATTTTTTTTCCAAAATAAGATTTTATTCATGGCTACATAATAAATCATCATAAGGCTGTACCATAAAGCATTTGTTGCCCCAATGATGTATACTTAAGTTTGGCCAACAAAATAACACTGTAGGGTACAACATAAGTTTTTTTTTAATTTAAAACTATTCTGACTTTCCTCTTATTTAGTGGGAGGAAAAATTATTAAATGTCTGATCCAGTTTAAGCTTTGTTTACCCCTATAATCTAAATGATCTTTTGAGGTTCATTAAGCCAGCAAGAAAATTATCTGGAGAAGTCTGACAGCAAGACAGCGTCTTATGCAAGGTAAGGTAATCATGGAAGTGATGTCCTATCACCTTTGACATAATTGTATTTGTTAGAAGCAAGTAACAAGGGCCGTCCCAGTGGCCTAGTGGTTAAGTTTGGCCCACTCCACTTCAGTGGCCAGGGTTTGGTTCCCAGGCACGGACCTATGCCACTTGTCAGTGGCCATGCTGTGGTGGCAACCTACATACAAAATAGAGGAAGATTGGCACAGATGTTAGCTCAGGGCAAATCTTCCTCAGAAAAAAATAAGAAGCGAGTAACAAGTCCCACTCACACTCAAGGGTAGGTGATTACACAAAGGTGTGAATATGAGAAAGAGGAAATAATGGGGGGCCTCTTAGAGTTTGTCCACCTAGCTAGAAAGAGAGAAAGTTAACAAGAAAGATAATACTCCAGGAAGAAAGAATAATAAATTGAAAGTACAAAATAAGGTGGCTGGAATAAGTCCAAACATAACAGTAATCACAGTGTGAATGAATTAAGTTCAACTGATAAAAGATGAATGGGTAAAATAAAGACAAATGTTGGATATGCCATTTATAAGAGATATACCCAAAAGAAAATGATACAAGAAGGTTAAAAATATTGGCATTGGAAAATATACAGCATTACAATACAAACAATACTGGTACCAGGGAAAGTTGAATTTAAGGTAAAGTAATAAAAGAGATAATGTGGAATATTTCTTACTAATAAAAGTAAAAAACAACAGGAAGACGTAACAGTTTTGAACGTTTATGAACCAAAAAAAATAGCTTCAACATAAGTAAAGCAAAAATTTTTAGAAATCAAGAAAAATGTAACAAATCCTAAATCATAATGGGATATTTTAATACATTTTTCTCAGAAAAATCAATAAATTAAATAAACAAAAATATGGCTATTGAAGATTTGAGTAATACAATGAGCAGGCTTGATGTAAAGAAATAGTTATAAAAAATGATAACATTTTAAGCCACAAATAAAATTACAACACATTTCAAAAGACAGAAATCAGATCATATTCACTGAGTGCAATGCAATAAAATTAAAAAGAAAATAACATCCATAAAGAGATCCAAACATGCTGAAATTAAGAAATATAGTATTAAATGTATATATAGATTTTAAGCTGTAGCCTAACTTCGGAAATGTTATAATGTGAAAAAGATCATCTTAGAAAAGACAGCATACCATATATCTCTGGTTCTTAGAAACTATCCTTTAGATCCTTGCTCTCCTGTGGAAGCTGCAATTATTTCTTCCCCCATTTGCTAGGACCCAGAACATTAATGACTCCAGGGTCCCCTCCTCCAGACTTTCCTTTATATTTCAAGGCTTTGGGTAGCATATTTTGGGGGACAGAACAGTGCTAAATATATTTACCTGTTAACCTAATTTAATTCTCACAATAAGGTGATGAGAGAAATCCAGTTTAGAGAGCGTGGAATAACTTGCTCAATGAACATCTGTTGACAAAAACCTCAGCAAGGACAAATAACTCATCCAATATCTTGTCCTGTTACAGCCAGGAATCAAACCTGTCTGGCTTGAAAGCCCGGGCCCTTTTATGCACACAACACTGCAATTTCGGTTCAGAGGTGTTCTCCCTAGCTTGAATCCCCATCGAACAGTTTATCAAGATCATCTACATAACCAGTCTATACACTGGAAGTATATTAAACCAGTAATAATTGATTTATAAAATCTCAATGCTATTTCTTCTTTTTGTCCTGAATAGTATTAGAAAGAGCACTGTCTCACAATTTCTGCAGGCTTTAAATATGAAAAAGTAAAAAATTAGCTGGGACTGAGAAAGTAAAAATATGCCCTACTACGCATCAGTCTGGGAGAACAGAAACAGATAAAGTCAGTTGCAAATTTAACTAGAAATAATGTTTCCCCCAAGGACGTGGTGCAGCTGTAAAGCTTCGCAACAACCTCTTTCCTTGAGTGGCTACTGGTTCTCTAAAATGTAGACTAGAAGCTTTGCTGTTTGAAATTGTATCAGGAAGAATGAAATATCCCACTATCTCTTGGATAATCTAAGTCACAAAAAAGCAACCTTGATTTCCAATCCAGGTGCAGAGCTTCAGAGAAGGGGTTTCTGAAAACAACATTCCACCTTCACCTTAACTTTGTAGTTTCCAAAGAAACAGAAGCCTGTTCAACTTTTCAGTCCAGATCTGATGTTGCCCCCTTTACATACAACTCTGCTTTGCTTTGATCCTACTAAAATACAGCATCATTTAATTATCACCTAAATGTCACCCTTCCCCCAATCCTATAACTCTTATCTTTTCCTTTGTTTAGTGAGACAGCCCATAGTTTCTCCAGTGTGTGGTCTCTCTTGTTGCAACATGTGAGTACACCTCACTTTGTTTGACCACAGGTTTGTCCCTGATGGTCTTTGGCTGATTGGGCTAGAGCAGTTCCCATGGAGGTATGACCAAGACCCTTGCTGCCATGAACCGGGACCTCGACTCAGTAATAATAGGCACATCTGAGACCCCTAGAGTTTCCCCTGCGTGAAGCCTCTCTGTCCTTGACTGCATGGATTTTGTGCTGAATCTGGACTTTTATTATCTCTTGGCCCTTCAAAGTCATGCTGATTTCTTGAGTAAGCAGACAGGGCAACTTATCCTTGGGGTTAGGGCCCAAAACTCTTTTAAGTGATACTTTAATTTTTGACCAACTGTAAGCCAACTTCTCATGAGTTGCTTGGAAATCAACTTGCACTACTTCATGGTGTAACTTCACAGAGGATGGTTTGGAATTGTAGTGGCTAATCTGAAGAACTTTGACATAAATAAGACTGTTCATGTTAGAGATGCCTTAGAATGAAAAAGAAAAAAAAACCTCTTGTGAGAGGATTGTCTGTCTTATCTGTCTAAAAGAGAGATCATTTAGTTTAACGAAAGACTCTCTCCCTCCTCAAATATCCTTCATTTCCGTTCTTAGGGGACTAATAAATATTGACTGTGTTATCTGTGATTTGATAAAATTGTCAAGAGCGCGAGTTACTGTATGAATCAGTTGTAACAACTCATGTGTGTTTTGAAATGGGTTTTTCTAAATCTAAACTTTTTCCCTCTCCTTGCAGCAGAAAGATTATTAGCCTGTCTGCCAAGATAATTTTATATTTGTCTAAAGCTGGCTCCCACTCACTTTTTTTTTCCCTTCTGCCTTCTCACTCTTCCTCTCACTGAGAAAATTTAAAGGTGAATTGACTAGAAAAAAAATCATTCTGTTGTCATAGGTACAGTCTAGGAATACCTAGTCCACATAAACAATCAAAAATTTCAAAAAAAACAGAAAGAAAAAATTAATACTAACTTTTACTAACTTTTAATACTAATTAAAAAATTAATGCTAACACTATATTTTAATTTTTATAAGATGAAAGTTAAACTTCTCATGCTTTAAACTATCTAAATTTTTTATATTGGGCTTATGAGTCAAATAAGTTATCCTTTCCAAAAATTGTTTAAGATTAAAAATGTAAAATGGCGTTTAAATGAAAATGTAATGGTAGATATCTTTT
The DNA here is from genome assembly GCF_020826845.1 of Diceros bicornis minor. Taxonomy (NCBI): domain Eukaryota; kingdom Metazoa; phylum Chordata; class Mammalia; order Perissodactyla; family Rhinocerotidae; genus Diceros; species Diceros bicornis. The sequence continues at coordinate 67,107,853 of NC_080747.1, read as the reverse complement.
AAAACATTCTGATCATGTGAGATTCTTATACTACTACCAATGATTAGGCTTTAATATGTTAATTAAAATTGTTATTTCCAAGTTCTTAGTTAAATTTTTAAGACTTTAGAAAATAAGTTAATAGATACATAATCTTTGGAGACTTGGACAATTTCTAAGTAAAAAATGATAACTAAATGTAGTTTCAATCTACTCATTCTTTTTTTTTATTGAGGTCATAATGGTTTATAACATCGTGTAATTTCAGGTATACATTATTATTTATCAGTTTCTGTATAGACTGCATCGTGCTCTCCACCAATAGCCTAATTTTATTCCGTCACCATATATATGTGCCCCTTTACCCTTTTCCCCCTCTCCCCAAACTCCTTCCCCTCTGGTAACTACTAATCTATTCTCTTTATCCATGTGTTTGTTTATCTTCCACATATGAGTGAAATCATGTGGTGTTTGTCTTTCTCTGTCTGGTTTGTTTCACTTAACATAATACCCTCAAGGTCTATCCATGCTGTTGAAAATGAAATAATTTTGTCTTTTATTATGGCTGAGTAGTATTCCATTGTATACATAAATAACACATCTTCTTTATCCATTCATCAGTTGATGGGCACTTGGGTTGCTTCCACATCTTGGCTGTTGTGAATAATGCTGCACTGAACATAGGGGTGCGTAAATCTCTTTGAATTGTTGATTCCAAGTTCTTTGGATAAATACCCAGCAGTGGGATAGCTGGATCATATGGTATTTCTATTTTTAACTTTTTGAGAAATCTCCATACTGTTTTCCATAGTGGCTGCACCAGTTTGCATTCCCACCAGCAGTGCATGAGGCTTCCCTTTTCTCCACATTCTCTCTAATATTTGTTATTTTTTGTCTTGGTAATTATAGCCTTTCTGACAGGTGTAAGGTGATATCTCATTGTAGTTTTGATTTGCATTTCCCTAATAATTAGTCGTGTTGAACATCTTTTCATGTGCCTGTTGGCCATCTGTATATCTTCTTTGGAAAAATGCCTGTGCATATCTTCTGCCCATTTTTTGATCAAATTGTTTTTTTGTTGTTGAGTTGTATGAGCTCTTTATATATTTTGGAGATTAACCCCTTGTTGGATATATGATTTGCAAATATTGTCTCCCAGTTGGTGGGTTGTCTTTTCGTTTTGTTCCTGGTTTCCTCTGCCTTGCAGAAGCTCTTTTGTCTGATGTAGTCCCATTTGTTTATTTTTTCTCTTGTTTCTCATGCCTGAGTAGACATGGTATTGGAAAAGATCCTGCTAAGATCGATGTCAAAGAGTGTACTGCCTATATTTTCTTATAGGAGATTTATGGTTTTACGTCTGACATTCAAGTCTTTAATCTATTTTGAGTGAATTTTTGTGTGTGGTAAAAGATAATGGTCTACTTTCATTCTTTCGCATGTGGCTGTCCAGTTTTCCCAGCACCATTTATTGAAGAGACTTTCCTTTCTCCATTGTATATTCTTGGCTCCTTTTTCGAAGATTAGCTGACCATAGATGTATGGTTGTATTTCTGGACTCTCAGTTCTGTTCCTTGATCTGTGTGTCTGTTTTTGTGCCAGTACCATGCTGTTTTGATTTCTGTAGCTTTGTAGTATATTTTGAAGCCAGGGATTGTGATGCCTCCAGCTTTTTCTTTTTTCTCAGAATTGCTTTAGGTATTTGGGGTCTTTACTTGTTCCATATGAATTTTAGCATTCTTTGTTCTATTTCCGTGAAGAATGTCCTTGGGATTCTGATTGGGATTGCCTTGAATCTGTAGATTGCTTTAGGTAGTATGGACATTTTAACTATGTTTATTCTTCCAATCCATGAGCATGGAGTATCTTTCCATTCTCTTCATGTGTTCTTCGATTTCTTTCAATAATGTCTTATAGTTTTCACTGTATAGGTCTTTCACCTCCTTGGTTAAATTTATTTGTAGATATTTTATTCTTTTTCATTGAGATTGTAAATGGGATTGTATTTTGTGTGTGTGTGTGAGGAAGATCAGCCCTAAGCTAACATCCATGCTAATCCTCCTCTTTTTGCTGAGGAAGACCGGCTCTAAGCTAACATCTATTGTCAATCCTCCTCCTTTTTGTTTCCCCAAAGCCCCAGTAGATAGTTGCACATTCTTCTAGTTGCTGTATGTGGGACGCGACCTCAGCATGGCCGGAGCGGCAGTGCGTTGGTGCGCGCCTGGGATCCGAACCCAGGCCACCAGTAGCAGAGTGCAAGCACTTAACCGCTAAGCCACAGGGCCGGCCCTCCAGGCATTTTCTGATTTCTCTTTTGATTTCTTCATTGATGCAATGGTTGTTCATTAGCATGTTGTTTGGTCTCCACATATTTGTGACTTGCCCAGCTTTTTTCTTGTAGTTGATTTCCAGTTTCATAGCATTATGGTTGGAAAAGATGCTTGATATGATTTCAATCTTCTTAAATTTATTGAGGCTCGCTTTGTTTCCCAACATATGGTCTATCTTTGAGAATGTTCCATGTGCACTTGAGAAGAATGTGTATTCTGCTGTTTTTGGATGGCATGTTCTATATATATCTATTAAGTCCATCTGGTCTAGTTTTTCATTTAATTCCACTATTTCCTTGTTGACTTTCTGTCTGGATGATCTATCCATTGATTTAAGTGGGGTGTTGAGGTCCCCTACTATTATTGTGTTGTTGTTTATTTCTTCCTTTAGGTCTGTTAATAGTTGCTTTATATACTTTGGTGCTCCTATGTTAGGTGCATATATATTTATAAGTGTTATGTCCTCTTGGTGGAATGTCCCTTTTATCATTATATACTGCCACTCTTTGTCTCTCATTGCCTTTTTTATCCTAAAGTCTGCTTTGTCTGATATAAGTATAGCAATACCTGCTTTCTTTTGCTTGCCATTTGTTTGGAGTATTGTCTTCCAGTATATATATAAAAATATTCTGGGCCAGCCCCGTGGCTTAGCGGTTAAGTGCATGCGCTCCACTGCTGGTGGCCCAGGTTCAGATCCCGGGCATGCACCGACGCACCGCTTGTCCAGCCATGCTGAGGTGGTGTCCCACATACAGCAACTAGAAGGATGTGCAACTGCGACATACAACTATCTACTGGGGCTTTGGGGAGAAAAAGGGAAAAAAAGGAGGAGGATCGGCAATAAATGTTAGCTCAGGGCCAGTCTTCCTCAGCAAAAGGAGGAGGATTGGCATGGATGTTAGCTCAGGGCTGACCTTTCTCAAAAAAATATATATATATTCTTTATATATTTTGGAGATTAACCCCTTCTCAGATATATGATTTGCAAATATTGTCTTCCAGTTGGTGGGTTGTCTTTTCATTTTGTTCATGGTTTCCTTTGCCTTGCAGAAGCTCTTTAGTCTGATGTAGTCCCATGTGTTTATTTTTTCTCTTGTTTCTCATGCCTGAGTAGACATGGTATTGGAAAAGATCCTGCTAAGACCGATGTCAAAGAGTGTACTGCCTATATTTTCTTCTAGGAGTTTTATGGTTTTACGTCTGACATTCAAGTCTTTAATCCATTTTGAGTGAATTTCTGTGTATGGTAAAAGATAATGGTCTACTTTCATTCCTTTGCATGTGGCTGTCCAGTTTTCCCAGCACCATTTATTGAAGAGACTTTCCTTTCTCCTTTGTACGTTCTTGGCTCCTTTTTCAAAGACTAGCTGTCTGTAGATGTGTGGTTTTATTTCTGGGCTTTCAATTCTGTTCCATTGATCTGTGTGTCTGTTTTTGTATCAGTACCATGATGTTTTGATTACTGTACTTTGTAGTATATTTTGAAATCAGGGATTGTGATGCCTCCAGCTTTGTTCTTTTTTTTTTTTTTGCTAAGGAAAATTAGCTCTGAGCTAACATCTGTTGCCAATCTTCTTCATTTTTTTTCTCTTGAGGAAGATTAGCCCCAAGCCAACATCTGTGCCAGTCCTGCTCTACTTTATCACTTTGGTGAAGTATTCCTTCTGCTCGTTAATTTTATTCCTGAATTCGTTGAACTGTCTTTCTGAGTTTTCTTGTAACTCATTGAGTTTCATTATGACAACTATTTTGAATTCTCTGTCATTTAGCTTGTAAATTTCTGTGACTTCAGGATTGGTTTCTGGACACTTGTCATTTTCCTTCTGCTCTGAAGTGTTAATGTTGTTCTTCACGGTGTTTGATGTAGTGATCCTTTGCCAGGGCATAGTGGTAGTATCAGGTCACAGATTCCACTTGCCACCTGTAGGGGCGGGGGGCAGGAACTGTGTTTTCTGAACCCATCTCATCTGCTGGAAGTTGTGCAGATAGGGCTTATCCGCATTTGCCTCCTGGAGGCAGCTGCTTGGCAAGTCACACATGGATGCGCAGGCACTCTGGTGCGGAACTGCTGCTTTGGCCAGGGACCCGCAGAGCTGGTGCACTATGCGGGAGGGGAGGGGCACTTTCTGTCATGCATGTGGGCCTGCTTAGCGCTCATGGGCAGCTCTCCTGGGCTGCTGCACTTGGTGGGAGCACCCACGTCGTGGCTGAGCCTTGCCACTCAGTGTGTAGCATTCCCAAAGGCCGGGCTGCAACTCTGAAAGTGAAAGCATTTGTGTGCAGGCCTGCCTTCTCCCTCACCTCCTCTTACAGTTGCTCACTGGCTGCTGTGTGAAGACCCGTGACCTAAATCACTGCCACTGGAGGGGATCCACTCACCTCCTTCCACTGCTTCCTGGGGATCCAATAACCCCACCTTCAGATGTATGGCTGCATGGATCTCTCAGATGTCCTATTGTGCTTTGTAGGGATTCCTCTGTTGGTTAATGAATGTCCCCATTTGGTTGTAACTTAGGAGTGGGAGAGTAGGGGAATAGCTCACTCTGCCATGATGCTGGTGTCACTCCCCCCTCACCAATCTACTCTTATTTATTTATTTTTTTTTTTGTGAGGAAGATTGGCCCTGAGCTAACATCTGCCAATACTCCTCTTTTTTTGCTGAGGAAGACTGGCCCTGGGCTAACATCCATGCCCATCTTCCTCCACTTTATATGGGACGCCTGCCACAGCATGGCCTGACAAGCAGTGTGTCAGTGTGCACCCGGGATCCGAACCAGCGAACCCCGGGCCACCTCAGCGGAGCATGCGCACTTAACTACTTGCGCCACCAGGCCGGACCCAGTTATTCTTTTTTTTTTTGCTGGGAAAGATTCACACTGAGCTAACATCTGTTTCCAATCTTTCTCTCTCTTTTTTTTTCCCTCCCCAAAGCCCTGGTACATAGTTGCATATTCTAGTTAAGTCCTTCTAGTTCTTCTGTGTGAGCTGCCACCACAGCATGGCTCTTGACAGACGAGTGGTGTGGTTTCACATCCTGGAGCCAAACGCGGGCCAGTGAAGTGGAGCACGCCAAACTTTAACCACTAGGCCATCAGGGCTGGCTCTACTCTTATTCTTAAATGTTATAAAATGACTATAAATTAACAGAATGTGCGAATGCTTTGATGTCATATGTGGGTTTGTTTTGCCAGCCTAAAATTTATAAAGATAATCTAAAATGTGTTCTCAAAAGATTATGTGGGGCTGGCCCCGTGGCTTAGTGGTTAAGTGCATGCGCTCCGCTACTGGCGGCCCAGGTTCGGATCATGGGCATGCACCAACGCACCGCTTGTCCAGCCATGCTGAGGTGGTGTCCCACATACAGCAACTAGAAGGATGTGCAACTATGACATACAACTATCTACTGGGGCTTTGGGGAGAAAAAGGGAAAAAAAGGAGGAGGATTGGCAATAGATGTTAGCTTAGGGCCAGTCTTCCTCAGCAAAAGGAGGAGGATTGGCATGGATGTTAGCTCAGGGCTGATCTTCCTCACAACAAAAAAAAAGATTACGTAGATATTTCTTAGTTTACTGTCTTCTAGGCTTCTCTGTGTTTAGAGAAAACAAAGTTGATTACTTTGAAACACCAGGTGATTTCACCCATATATGGAAAATAAACAAACACATGGAGAAGGAGAACAGATTAGTGGTTACCAGAGGGGAAGGCGAAAGGGGTTAAGGGGTACATATGTATGGTGATGGATAAATCTAGACAAATAAGGGTGAGCAAGATGCAGTCTATACAGAAACTGATATATAATAATGTACACCTGACATTACACAATACAATGTTATAAACCAATATGACCTCAATAAAATAATTTTTTTTAAAAGTTTGTTACTTTGGTTAATGGTAGTAATTAACAAAATAATAAAGTCTATACTCAAACTAATTACAGAAAAATATAATATATATACAAGATAATAGATATAGCTTGTCTATTTCTTAAGTACATTACTGGTTTATTTAAATGTAGTTTCAAGTAATAGTTGATTTATTTAATATGCGGATCAGATTAATTTTATCTTAAACTAAAGTTAAAAGCTTTAATTTTATAATATATTTATATACTCATATGCTTATATATGTCTAAACACACATATATAAATGTATATTAAGATCAATTCAAGAATCATCTATAAATAGTAAAATAACAAATTTAACCTATAATCAATGTCAGCATATTTAGTCATTAAAAACAGCTTACAGGGGCCAGGCCAATGGCGTAGCAGTTAAGTTCGCGTGTTCCGCTTTGGCGGCCCAGTGTTCACCAGTTCAGATCCTGGGTGCTGACCTATTCACCGCTCATCAAGTCATGCTGAGGCGGCATCCCACTTAGAGGAACTAAAAGGACCTATAACTGTGGTATGCAACTATGTAATGGGGCTTTGGGGAGAAAAAAAAGAAAAGAGGAATATTGGCAATAGATGCTAACTCAGGGCCAGTCTTCCTTTAAAAAGAAAAACTTACAAATTCTTTACTACAAATTGTTAAATGGATGATATTTTAAATAAAAGAGTCAAATTAAAATTTGGGTTGTCTTTTTGGGAAATGACCAAGTTAGTATGTGCACAGATATCAAATGTTCTTTTTAATCACCAAAATATTCTATTAATTCTCTGGACTTCTGGAACACTCATGAAAATTTTGACCAAAAATTCTGCACTTTTAAGTTAAGTTCCTAGCAATCACTCTTCCTTATTGCTGTGGTTTTAAACAATATTTAATAAGTATTTCTTGAGTTTTAAAAATTATTATATCTGTTCATATATTGTCTCCTCTGACAATTCTTCTTGATTTTGTCTTTACCATATTAGGCCCTATATTTAGAATAATAAAAATATTAAGCACTTTTGTGCTTAAAGTGTCTTTGGGCTTCCTGGAATGTTCATCAGGTAACACAAAGATTTGCTCCTTCACCTTATAAAAAGGAAGTATAATTGGAAATAATTATTTGTTTGTACATTCTTCAAATTTTACTTAATCTCCAGTGAGAACTTTTTATTTCTTTCTTTTTTTTTTTTTTTACCAAGTAGCATGTACTAAAAAAACAAAAAAACAAAAAAAAGAAAGGGGAAAAAAATCCATACTTTATCAACTTTCTATAATGTGTACACATTATTTTTATTTTAAACGTATGTAATTTTAAAATAGGTATTACTTTTTCAATAGAAAGTTGGAGACTATCAGTCAAACACATATTTAATTTACATTGCTTTGTCTGAGTCTGTCTTGTTAAGCTGACAGTTGGGAGACACGCAGTAAGAGAATGAGAGTCAGTGGTTAGGGATAATTTTTGGGCTGTGGAGAAGTGGCTGGAGTGCGGAAGGGCTGTGGTAATCTAGAGTCATAAAGAGGACTCTGGGGCCAGCCCCAGTGGTGTACTGTTTAAGTTTGGTGCACGCCACTTCAGCGGCCCGGGTTCAGTCCCTGTGCACAGACCTACACCATTCATGGCCATGCTGAGGAGGCAACCCACATACAAAATTGGGGAAGATTGGCAACAGATGTTAGCTCAGGGTGAAGCTATCTGAGAAAAAAAAAAGAATAAAGATGTAATAGATTATAACATATTGAACAACATAAATCCCTGAGACCATAATAATATTTCACAAAAAGTGGAGATACAGAAGGTAAAGCTTTTATTTAAAAAAGAATGACAACTACCTACACGTCTATAGACAGCTAATTTTTGATGAGGCACGCAAGACCAGACAATGGAGAAAGGAAAGTCTCTTCAATAAGTGGTGTTGGGAAAACTGGACAGCCATGTGCAAAAAAATGAAAGTAGACCATTATCTTACACCATACACAAAAATTAACTTAAAATGGATTCAAGACTTGAATCTAAGACCTGAAACCATGAAAATTCTAGAAGAAAACATAGGTAGTACGGTCTTTGACACTGGTCTTAGCAACATATTTTCAAGTACTGTGTCTGACCGGGCAAGGGAAACAATAGAAAAAATAAACAAATGGGACTACAACAAACTAAAAAGCTTCTGCACAGCAAAGGAAACCATCAACAAAACAAAAAGACAACCTAACAATTGGGAGAAGATATTTGCAAACCATATATCTGATAAGGGGTTAATATCAGAAATATATAAAGAACTCATCCATCTCAACAACAAAAAAACTAACAACCCAACTAAAAAACGAGCAAAAGACCTGAACAGACATTTCTCCAAAGAAGATATACAGATGGCCAACAGGAACATGAAAAGATGTTCAACATCATTAACTATCAGGGAAATGTAAATCAAAACTTCAATGAGATATCACCTCACACCTGTCAGAATGGCTATAATTAACAATACAGGAAACAACTAGTGTTGGAGAGGATGTGGAGAGAAGGGAACTCTCATACACTGCTGGTGGGAGTGCAAACTGGTGCAGCCACTATGGAAAACAGTATGGAGAATCCTCAAAAAATTAAGAATAAAACTACCATATGATCCAGCTATTCCACTGCTGGGTATTTATCCAAAGAAAATGAAAACACGAATGTGTAAAGATACATGCACCCCTGTGTTCATTGCAGCATTATTCACAATAGCCAAGACTTGGAAGCAACCTAAGTGCCCATCAGGGGACGAATGGATAAAGATGTGGTATATATACACAATGGAATACTACTCAGCCATAAGAAACGATGAAATCCAGCCATTTGTGACAACATGGATGGACATTGAGGGTATTATGCTAAGCGAAATAAGTCAGAGGGAAAAGGTCAAATACCATATGATCTCACTCATTAATAGAAGATAAAAACAACAACAAACAAACACATAGAGACAGAGATAAGATTGGTGGTTACCAGAAGGGAAGGGGGGAGGGAGGAGGGCAAAAGGGATGATTAGGCACTTGTGTATGGTGATGGAGTGTAATTAGTCTTTGGGTGGTGAACGTGATGTAATCTATGCAGAAATAGAAGTATAATGATGTACACCTCAAATTTATACAATGTTGTAAACCAATGTTACTGCAATAAAAAAAATACATTTGACTTCTACATATGTTATAAACCCCACACACTTTATTATGTTTGCTTTAAAGAGTCAAACATCTTTTAAAGAGGTTAAATAGGATAAAGAATGTTTTTATATTTACCCACCTATTTACCATTTCTGGCATTCTTTATTCCTTTGTGTGGATTAAAATTTCCATCTGTTATCATTTAAAAAAAAAAAGAATTACAACTAATAAATGTGGAAGGAATGAAAAAAAAAAGAGGACTCTGGGTTGTGGAAGGTGGAGGATGTTACAAAAAACAAAAGATGGGAAATTTAATTTTTCACAGGCAAAAGAATCAGAAAAAACTGCTCTGAGTACAGCACAGAGCTAGTGAACCATATAGTACTGGGATGAAGGAGATGAAAAGAAGAATGTCTGGAAGTCGGTGTGTAGGGTAACTCACCCGGCAGTTTCTCTGGTGTACTCACCAGGGATGGCTAGGTCTTTCCTCCTAAAGTGAAGAGCCCTGGGAATTCTGGGCTGGAAGTGTCAACAGATCATTTTACCCATTCAGAACTCAAATTTCCATTTTTATTTTGAGTTTAGAAGAGTGATGTGCTTAACATCACTGAAGTCTCTGGGGACTTCTTGATGTACAATGTTTTATTCTAAAAGAGAACCTTTGATTTCAGATAGTAGTATACTGTGGAGAAAAAGGGATAGAGGCATAAAACCCATTACCACAAATACGTATGTGCATGTCTCTTCTCCTATCCATTAGCAGTTGTGACATACATTCCTTAAAATAAGCACCTGATTCAATAACTGGAAATACGAACTATACCAATAAAAATTACATAATAAACTGAAGATTTCTATAAGCTCAGTAAGGAAGTATAATACTTCAGCTGATTACATTCTCCTTTGGAATTTTATTCTTTCTTTTTGCCCATAATTTTGTTAAAATTTATATTTCTAAAAGCAAAACAAAAGGCACTGTAATTATATTAAAATGAGCAACTGATTCTATTCATTTTTTATTAACAGCTTTGTTGAGATATAATTCACATACCATACAATTCACCCTTTAAAAGTGTACAATTCAATGGTTTTTAGTATATGCACAAAGCTGGGCAACCATTACCATAATCAATTTTAGAACATTTTTATCACCCCAAAAAGAAACCCCATACTCATTAGCTGTCACTTCCCACTTCCCTCCAATCTCCCAGCTCTAGGCAACCATTTCTCTTCTTTCTCTCTTTATAGATTTGCCTATTCTGGGCATTTCATATACATGGAATCATACGTGGCCTTTTGTTGCTGGCGTCTTTCATTAGCATCATGTTTTCCAGGTTCATCTATGTTGTAGTATGTATGAGTACTTCATTCCTTTCTATTGCTGAATAATATTCCACTGCATGGTGTGCAGAAAAGAGTTAATATGACAAGCCTAAGATTGTTGTCCTCAGAAAGTCCTGCTTGCAAGGTTGGTCCTTGGCTGGCATCTGCGAACTTGAATTTGGGAAGATTCCCACCATTCCCTAACTGATAAGAATGGTTTACTCTGCCTTACCTGTTTGTTCAGACAACGTGGTTTATGCTGATGAACTGTTTTTCTTCTGGGAGTCTGGAGTGTTGGTACATGCTTGGCACAGAATGCCCACATGACCAGCCTCCCATAAAAACCTTAGTCATTGAGTCTCTAGTGAGCTTCCCTGGTAGACAACATTTCACATATTTTGTCATAGTTCATTGCTGGAGGATTTAAGCTCATCCTGTGTGACCCCACTGGGAGAAGACTCTTGGAAGCTTGTGCCTAGTTTCTTCCGGACTTCATCCCATGCATCTTTTTCCTTTGCTGATTTTGCTCTGTATCCTTTTGCTGTGATAAATTTTAACCCTGAATATAACTGTATGCCAAGTTCTGTGAACCCTCCCAGTGAATCATCAAATATAGGGGTGGTCTCGGGAACCCCTGAAACATGTAGATCATCACATTTTACTTATCCATTCATTAGTTGATGGATATTTGAGTTATTTCCACTTTTTTTTTTGTGAGGAAGATCAGCCCTGAGCTAACATCTGCCAATCCTCCTCTTTTTGCTGAGGAAGACTGGCCCTGGGCTAACATCCGTGCCCATCTTCCTCCACTTTATATGGGACGCCGCCACAGCATGGCTTGACAAGCGGTGCATCGGTGAGCGCCCGGGATCCGAACCGGCGAACCCCCGGGCTGCCACAGCGGAGCGCATGCACTTAACCGCTTGCGTCACCGGGCCAGCCCCTATTTCCACTTTTTTAACTATTTTGAATAATGCTGCTATGAGCATTCATGCACAGGTTTTTATGTAAACTTATGTTTTAATTTTTCTTGGTTATTGTTATATAATAAAGAATTTGACTGGCTTTTGTCCCTTGTTCCTGGGAGGGAGACTCAAAATTCTTGGAATTTCCCAAGTAATAAAAGTGTCTTTGTTTTTCATCAGCCCTTTGGATCATAACGATTTTATGCTAAGAGGTGACTCATGGTGGACCCCTAGCTAGCTTCAGGATGGGACCTGATCATGTGATTAGAGGTTTGGGGCCTTGAGTAGTGAGATATTAGCCCAACTTCTTGGCCTCTAAGAAGGGGAGGGGGACTAGAGATTGAATTCTTTTGTGTGGCCAATGATTCAATCAATCATGCCTTTTAATGAAACCCCAATAGAAACTCTGAACATTGCACCGCAGTGGAGTTTCCTGTTTGATGAACACATCAATGTGTCAAAAGGGTGACATGCACTGAGAGGCACAGAGCTCTGTACTTGGGATCCTCCTAGACCTCACCCTATGTGTCTCTCATTTGACTGGTTGTACTTTGTATCCTTTATATTAAAACTATAACCATAAGTATATTGCTTTCCTGAGTTCTGTGAGTCATTCTAGCGAATCATCAAACCTGAGGGCGACATGGGAACTCCTGAATTTGTACAGTAGGTTGGAACTGCAGGTGCCCCGAGGACCTCTGAACTTTCGCCTGGTGTCTGAAGGAAAGGCAGTCTTGTTGGAGCCTATGTCTTTAACCTGTGGAGTGTAACAGTAACTCTGGATGGTTGGTGTCAGAATTGTTTGCAGTACATGAGGTATATATCTAACAAGGACATTTCTGGACCACGTGATTTCTATTCATTTTGTATGTGTTTTTCCCTAACCAAAAATACTTTGATAAGATAAATCAAATGGAATGTCATGTTTGGTAGATATTCCAAACATATTTTTTGCTTTTCAGAGACTCCAGAAATAAACTATTCCAACTCTCACTTTTTCAGATGAGGAAAACAAGGCCGGTGAGAGAAACAAGATCCAGGAACGTTAAACATATAAAAGCAAATCTGTGCTTGTGATTGGCTATTCAGAACTATTCACATTGCATTTTACTGCTGTTTTTCAAGCAATATTAAAACAAATAAATTTACTTAGAAATGGGCAAATTTTAAAAAATTTGGCCAACTATTCCAACTCTTTTACTTCACAAGTGAGAAAAATAGGGCGCAGAGGAATAAAGTGACAAGTTTACAGTGGTAAACCTGGGTCTATATTTATAAAACTTTATGAAAAGGAATATTAATGTAAATTTTAAAAAATACAAAAAAAGTGTTGTTTAAAGTGTGTGTGAGTGTGTGTGTGTGTGTGTGTGTGTGTGAGGTGGGCTTGTCAGGAACACTCCAAACCTGTGATTACAGAGTGAGTTTCTCATAGATTTCTGTCTTTGATCTTCATACATAGCATATATCCAGAATCTGAAAAGCTATTTAGCAACTTAACCTTCTGTACACGCTACCTGTTGTGAAACTCAACATTGGGGGCTTCTGTTCTTTGCTAAACTCATGGTAAAAACTTTCACAAAGCCATCAGTTTTCAAAAGTATTGTCTATGACCAAACTGGTGATGGGTTAAGCTTTTGGGTATATATAAGACACACACAATTCATGATCACCAAATGAGCGAAGGAGCAAAAGTTCTAGGAAGACCACTGTACTGGGTATCAGGAGCCATGGGTTGTAGTCCAAGCTCTGATACTTTGTCAGTCAACTTCAACAAGGCATTTAGCTTCCTGGTCTCATTTTCCTATTCTACAAAATGAGAGGCTCAGACTTGAACAGAAGATATCTCTTCTGTTCTCACATTTTTTTCCTTCTTTATGTTGCATGACCTCTAGCACATTCATGCATTGAAGATTTTTCTGCTTTCTTTTCTTAGGCTTTAAAATTAGGCTTTGAATATCTCTTTGCTTCTTGCACCTCATTTCTTCCTTTCAATTCAATTTTCTTCCTCGTAAAGCTGAGTTAACCACATTAATATCTGAAAAGAGTGGACATTAGGGAATAAAAAGGAATAGTACGATGGGGTTGTTGGGGCCCAGGGCAGGGCACCCCAAATATCCCATAATGGCATATTGATTATTTTGCATTAAAGTTACTTGTTTTGACTTAAAGTAAAGTTTTGGCCCTCCTCTCTCTGTTCCTCCTGAAAGCAGGAAATAAATCTCCCATGTGAAAGGTACCCTCTCTGCACCAGGAAATAGAGACATCTTTATCACCAGAGCTAGGGAATTCAGGGCCGAGAAGCCTGTGTAAACAAACCTAGTTACTTTTACTAATTTACCACATCAAGCCTAAACTCTGCTCAAATTCCTCACTAATTACATACCCTCAAGCCTAAGTGTCTTTGTCCTGTCAAATCCTCCCAAATTTATTGTTTCTTTGCCTAAAAACACATATAAACTGTCTGCTCTGTTCACACTCGGAGCATCATTTTATTTATTTTTTATTTTTTGCTGAGGAAGATTCACCCTGAGCTAACATCTGTTGCCAATCTCGTTTTTTTTTTGCTTGAGGAAGATACGCCCTGAGCTAACATCCATGCCAATCTTCCTTTGTTTTTGTTGTTGTTGTTTTGTTTTGTTTTTTGGGTTTTTTTCTTGGTGAGGAAGATGAGTCCTAAGCTAACATCCTCTGCCAATCTTCCTCTTTTTTGCTTGAGGAAGATCGGCCCTAAGCTAACATCTGTGCCAATCTTCCTCCATTTTATATGTGGGTCACCGGCACAGCATGGCTTGACGAGTGGTGTATGTCCACACCCAGGATCCAAACCTGTGAACCCAGGCCACCAAATTGTAGCATGCTGAACTCAACCACTACACCACCAGGCTGGCCCCTTCCTCTGTTTTGTATGTGGGTCACCGCCACAGCATGGCCACTGACAAATAGGGTAGGTCTGCACCTGGGAACCAAACCCAGGCCACCAAAGCAGAGCTTGGAGCATCATTTTTTATGATGGTTTCCCATACATAGGTATTAAATTGATTTTTCTCCTGTTAATCTGGTCTTGTGTCAATTTTATTATTAGTCCAGCCATAAGAACTTAAGAGGGGTAGATGGGGGCATTTCCTCCATCCAACAGTTTTGGTGAGACAGGCAGGAAAGTCACCAGATAGGAAACTGCTTTCTCCCTGAGGCTGCTGCAGCTAAGAGATCCTAGGACATCTGACACAGAAGCCAGCAAAAAAGGCAAACTTATTTACCATGTCAGCCTCCTAGGTCTCTGTCTGCAGGGTCTGATGGGAATGAAAGTGGTGAGAGTTTCCTTTTTCTTCCTCTCTCTTTCTAAATTTATATTAGCAGGAGAAAATATTTATAAAACTAGTTTTTTGGGCAAGTGACTCTGGTTAAGATTTGGGTCAAGTACTCTTGTTTTCTGTTGATCCCATTTCTCCCAGAGAGGGACATTGTTTTCTTTTGTCTCTGCTAGTCAGAAGATGCACGTGCATCTGACAGGCAGCCAAGCAGGCTATGGCTCTGAGCTTAGGGAATCTAAAAAAAATTGGGTGAACTTTTGGTTTGCTAAGTCACCCTATTTCGTTCAAAAGAAGGGAAAACATATGATTCCCTGTAATTTGGAACTGTTGTTTAAACACGGGGCCCCTCATAGTTACCACTTTTACTTTCTTAGGCTAAATCTGGGAGTGAACTTTTTGGATCTTGGGAGGCCTGCATCCTTTGCACTCTCCTTGGGGACACCTCTTGCGTCCATGGTTAAGCCATAAAAAGGCTTATTGATTTCAGTCACTATTAAGATTCCACTCATCGATGGCCAGATGATGGATCCTTTGAATTGGAAAAACTTCTAAATTGGAAAACATTTTTAAGAGCTCTCATATTGGTATAACAGCTATCCATTAAAACTCCCTCAATAAGATGGGAGGACAGAAATTAGAACAAAAATCAAAGTCCACTCAGATCCCTTCCTGTTTGCCTTCAGACATTTGAAAATATTGTTAAAAATCAGGACAATGGAAGTATAATTGTCCAGCACTTAAGAAGAAAAAGAGAAAAAAATATATAACAGCTAGACTTAGGGACTCCCTAACAAAATGAGACAACAAAACTTTAGACTTAAAATAAAAATCCAAAGTAAAAACCCCTTCTTAAAATCTGGCCCCATCTGCCTATTTTAGCTTCCCTTTTTCATACAAGATTTATAGAGAGCACTCCAGTCTAGTCTCTAAGATAATACAGGTTACTCATGTAAATACTGACAGCCAGAAAATGAATTTAGCAGAAGCACCTGGGACAGGTAACAGTGTTTGCTTTGCTGGGCTCTGTAATCAGGCTCTGCCAGCTTCAGACCTTCCTTTGCAATATCTTTTGCAAATATAACCTAGAAGCCTCTCCCAGGGAATTTGTGTACCTTGGACTATAGCCCTTTTTCCTCCACTCAATGGCCATTATGTAATAACCGACCAAAAGAGGAAAATAAAATTTCTCATTGTCCCTTCAGACCCATTGGTTTTTGACCCTTTCTCTCCCAGAGATAGCTATTGCATTCTTGCTTTTCTCATTTTGTGTCCTAGGGGCTTAGCTGTGCTTCCAGTACTAAGAGCTAAGTTTTGCTAATAGCTGTATAACATTCTTAAAGATTTTTTATTTATTTATTTTTTTCCCCTTAAAGCCCCAGTAGATAGTTGTATGTCATAGCTGCACATCCTTCTAGTTGCTGTATGTGGGACGTGGCCTCAGCATGGCCCGAGAAGCGGTGCGTCGGTGCGCGCCCGGGATCCGAACCTGCGCTGCCAGCAGCGGAGCGTGAGCACTTAACCGCTACGCCACGGGGCCGGCCCCTGTAACATTCTGTATATGCCTTTAAAATCTTTTATTATCACTTTGGTTGAATAGATAACTAAGTATTGTTTCACAGTGACCTCTGATCCTGTATGACCAGTGTTTTAAAACATTTTTGATATTTTTGACAAACTTCCCCAAATCAAATTCTAGATGAAGTCTTTTGACCTCAACTAACTCTGAAGTTTTTGACCTCAATGAACTAGAACATTTCAAAAGATGTATTGTCTCTCCTTGTAAAAAGGGAAATATTAAACTAATGAGGCTGACTTGACATGTTACATTACATGGGAAGCATTGTCAAATAAGGAATAACATTAAGCCTTCCTTATGTTGTATCTGTACATGTTATAAGTGTTCTGGAAATTATGTGAAATTCCTAAAAATCTAATATGTCCTAGTATAACATTATCAGTCATAATTCTAGTTATCTTAAAATGTTGTATGTCACAGAAATAACCAAATTTCTTTGTCAATTGCATTATAATCAACCATTTTTAAGTCTTTTGTCCTTTATAGTTACTCTGATGCTTTTGCAAAAATGCTTCATAGAAAGGAAACTTGTAAAATTGAACTGAGGTCTCTGTCATCAAAATTGAGGCCCATACTAAAAGGACTGAATCTGAGCTTTGGGGAAATGCCCTGGCTGATTTTCACACAAAGGCAGCAGCAAGGGAATCTACAAAGATTGTGGCTCATATGGATGAAGTCTGTTCTGCTTCTGAAAAAAAAAAAAAAAGACTTCTTATTGCCAGACTTTTGCCATCTTGATGTCCTGGTAACTTGGCAACAGTCTGCTCCTAAATCAGAGAAATTAAGATGGGTAAACAATGGCTATAAATTAAACAAACAATGGGGAACCCAAGATGGCTTCTCGGTTCTCCCCGGCTCCCTGGCAAATCCTATTTTTTGATTTCTGCATTCCTTCACCCCCCATAGAAAAAACAGTTTTTGTCCCCGGAGACCTCAGAACTCCTCCCTCTGGGTCCTTTGAGCACCTGCAGCTGGACTTCATTTAACTGCCACTTAGTCTGCATTATCAGTATGTTCTTATTGTTGTACGTATGTTTTCTGGATGGCTTAAAGCCTTCCCTTTCCACAAAGCTGATGCTCTGACAATGGCAAAGAAACTGTTAGAAAATGTGTTTCCCACTTGGGTATACCTTCCACAGTCGCCAGTGACTGAAGCACCTACTTCACAGAGCAAAGCACACGAGCCTTAACAAAAACCTTGCAAATTTTTTGGAATTATGACTGTCCCTATCACCCTCAATCATCAAGCAAGTTCCAGAGAACTCATGGAAAAACTGGATTCACGCAGAACAAGAAATAATTACATGGGACTAAATGAACTGATGAGGATGAATATAATTTTTATGACTTCTTGTCTGAAATATTACTGTTTTTTTAATCTTTTATTTTTCTAGATTTAAGGAAATCTTTTTTCTTTTCTCTTAAGCTATCTATGACTTACAACAATTTCATGAATTATACCTTTGTAAGCAGAATTGAAACAATTTTTCTCCCTACTTGATCCCTCCAGTATTCAGAAACTCTCAGAGAGTATTCTTATTTTCATGATAATATATTTATTTGCATAAGTTTAGCAAGAATCTGTACTCCTTGTAACAGGACACAATTGGAAACATTGGTTATATTACCAAGGTGTTGACTGGAATGTCATGTTTGGGAGAGACATGCATAAACTCAAATATGACCAGCTATGAGGAAATAAGGTGGACTCTATGGAGCCAATAAAGCTCCTTGGAAAAACAGCTTGGTAACTTATTTACAGGGTTCCTGACAACCTAACCAGGTGAGAAAAGAAAGTCACTTCCTGGCAGGTGCAAGAACCTCAAGATATGTTTGGAACCTCAAGAGGAGAGGAATTCACTCAAATCTATAGGTATTGCAGGTGGAATCTGAAGGCAAGCATTTGACTTGGCTTCTTAGCCTTGAGAGGCTATTAAAAGCTCAACATGGAGATTCCTTATAAAAAGTTCTAGCAAAGCAAATTTAAAAGAACCTATATGATCAATCACTATTCTTGCTGAACTTATGTAAATAACTAAGCCAAGTTTATTGAAATTAGACTTATTTTGCAAACAAATAGGTCTTAATTTGACTACCTTTGGTATAAAAGAGGGTTATTTTAGAGAGAAAAATTGTTTAGTAAAAACTATGATACACACTTGTGGATATTAGATTCTAGTGCTGTTAATTTTTCCTTGAAGTTTTGTTACTTACCTAAAAACTAGACTGGATCCTAAATTCTTCTAGTTTCCCCCAATATCTGGGTACAACTCTCCAAACGAACACTTCCAATTTCTCTCCCATTTTTGACTTGAAATCACTGAGAACTAAAGCTACCCTTTTCTCTGAAGCCCTGAAAACTGAAGCTGAACAACTTGATATAAACTTGAGAGAGCAACATAATAGCCCATGTTTAGACAATCTTTGTGTCTGTTGCTATCTAAGCCACTCAGAAAGTTTGCCTGAACACCCAATGACATCATCAGAGACATTTCAAACTTCAAAAGATGCTTCAACTCTGACACCTAGAAATCTTCTTGACTGGTTGCCCCCTAAGATCAGAAACTGGTTTATAATTTGCTCCAACCATTAACCTTTGTTTTTCTTTTGTTTCCATAGAAATGTTTCTTATTAAATACCTGATTGCTTGCACCATAGACCTAACTTTGGGAGCCCACCTGCAAGACCCACGTCCTGAAATGAGATACAACTGTTTAACTGAACTGACATATTTTCAAGACTAAAAAATTAATTCAATGAAATAATTAAACAATCTACTAGGTCAACTTTTAATATTTAAACTTCCGGGAAAGTTTCAGAGGAGGGAACTATTGGGGCCCAGGGTAGGCTACCCCAAATATCCCACAATGGCATATTGATTATTTTGAGTTAAAGTTACTTGTTTTGACTCAAAGTTTTGGCCCTCCTCTCTCTGTTCCCCCTGAAAGCAGGAAATAAATCTCCCTGCACCAGGAGATAGAGACATCCTTATCACCAGACCTAGGGGATTCAGGGTTGAGAAGCCTGTGTAAATAAATCTTGATACTTTTACTAATTTGCTACCTCAAGCCTAAACTCTGCTCAAATTCCTCACTAATTACATACCCCCAAACCTAAGTGTCTTTGTCCTGTCAAATCCTTTCAAATTTATTGTTTCTTTGTGTAAAAAGATATATAAACTGTCTGCTTTGTTCTCTCTCTGAGCACCATTTTTTATGATGATCTCCCATAGGTATGTATTAAATTGGCTTTTCTCGTGTTAATCTGGTCTTGTGTCAATTTTATTATTAGTCTAGCCATAGCAGCTCAAGAGGGTAGAGGGAAGAATTTCCCCCTAACTGACAGGGTTCAGGGCATCTACCCCCAAACATGCTACGTTGGCATGTGGCTTATTTTGCGCCAAAGACAATCGAGGCCCAGCAGACTCAGGAAGACTTTTTTACCTCCACTTAATTACCTGAAAGAACTTAGATAGGGGGCCTGTACCAGGAGGCGAGTTACGACCAGAGATAACTTTTTTTTTTGTTGAGGAACATTGGCCCTGAGCTAACATCTGTTGCCAATCTTCCTCTTTTTCGCTTGAGGAAGATCGTCACTGAGCTAACATGTGTGCCAATCTTCCTCTACTTTGTATGTGGGACACTGCCTCAGCATGGCTTGATGAGCAGTGTGTAGGTCTGCACCCAGGATCCGAACCCACAAACCCTGGGCCACCAAAGTGGAGCACATGAACTTAACCACTATGCCACAGAGTCGGTCCCCAGAGATAACTTTTTATATCAGAAAGATTTATCTGCATGGCATGGCAAATATTTGTTTACCAACCATTTTCTCTTCCCATCTTCCTATAAATTTTCTTCCTCCCCTTTGAAGCCCCAGACTCCTACCCACTTCTCCTTAGCTCAGGATGTTATATAAGCTTCAATTGTCTGAGTGCCTTTCAGTCTCATGCCTCTATGGGGCTCCCATACATTTGAAATTAAATTTGTTTTTCCCCTATTAAGTATTTGTCTTATGTCAATTTAATTATTAGACTAGCCAATGAACCCAGAAGGGAAGACGGAATAATTTTTCTTCCCCAAGAAGTACACAATGATAACTTTCATTGTTTTAGAGACTATTCAACAAATGGTGCTGGAGCAATTAGACATCGATAGGCAAAAAAAAAAATTGAACTTCAACTTAAACCTCACAACTTATGCAAAAATTAACTCAAAATGGATCACAGACTTACATAAAACTTTTAGACAAAAACATAGGAGAAAATCTTTGGGAACTAGGGCTAAAAAAAGAGTTCTTAGACTTGATACCAAAAGCACAATTCATAAAAAGAAAAAATGATAAATTGGACAGCATCAAAATTAAAACTTTTGTGAGGCCGGCCCCGTGGCTTAGTGGTTAAGTGCGCGCGCTCCGATACTGGCAGCCGGGGTTTGGATCCCGGGCGCGCACCGACACACTGCTTCTCCAGCCACGCTGAGGCCGAGTCCCACATACAGCAACTAGAAGGATGTGCAGCTATGACATACAACTATCTACTGGGGCTTTGGGGGAAAAATAAATAAATAAAAATTAAAAAAAAAAAGAGGAGGATTAGCATGGATGTTAGCTCAGGGCTGATCTTCCTCACACACACAAAAAATAAATAAATAAATAAAAATAAAAATTAAAACTTTTGTTCTGGGAAAGCTCTTGTGAAGAGGATGAAAAGATAAGATGTTAACTTGGAGAAAATATTTGCAAGCCACAGAAAAGAAAAAGGACTAATATTTAGAATATATAAAGACCACTCAAAATTCAATCATAAAAGATAATTAAATTAGAGTATGAGTGAAAGATATAGTGTTATTGTGATTTATAATACTAAATATATATTTGGTCTTCATTCCTTCCTGGCACAGAGCTCTCAAAACTCTTGTAATTTCCTAAGTGATAAGAGCAATAGGGGCATATTTTGTTATAACAATTTTTTTTTGTCCTCAGTTTTGTTTTTTTTTTTATAATTTTATTTATTTTTTCCCCCAAAGCCCCAGTAGATAGTTGTGTCATAGCTGCACATCCTTCTGGTCGCTGTATGTGGGACTCGGCCTCAGCATGGCCGGAGAAGCAGTGCATCGGTGCGCACCGGGATCCGAACACCGGGGCCGCCAGCAGCGGAGCGCACGCACTTAACCGCTAAGGCACAGGGGGCTGGCCCTGTCCTCAGTTTCTGAAATAGCTTCAGAGCAATACAGGGGAAATGCCTGTCTTTTGTTATTCATAAAAAACCCCTTTCAACCACACCTATGTATGTTAATGAGGTCATTTTTGGAAAGCCCCTAGATAACCACATGATGGGGCCTGGTTGCCAGGGGAACCAACCACGTGATTAGAGAGTTGGAACTTTCACAACCCACCTCATGATCTCCAAGGAGGGGAGAGGGGCTGGAGGTTGATCTAATCACCAACCGTCAATGATTACTCAGTCCTGCCTACATAAGAAGGCCTCCATAAAAACTTAAAAGGTCAAGGTTTGGGTAGCTTCTGAGTTGGTGAAAACATAGAGGTACTGGGAGGGTGATGCATCCAGAGAGGGCATGGAAGCTTTGTGTCCCTTCCCCGACACTTTCCCCTATGCACCTCTTCCATATGACAGTTCCTGAGTTGTATTCTCTTATAATAAATTGGTAATCTAGTAAGTAAACTTTTCCTGAGTTCCGTGAGCCTCTCTAGCAAATTAATGGAGCCTGAGGAGGGAGTTGTGGGAACTTCTGATTTACAGCCGGTTGGTCAGAAGCACAAGTAAAGACCTGGACTTGCAATTGGCATCTGAAGTGGGGCGGGGGGCAAGTCTTGTGGGACTGAGCCTTTAACCTGTGGGATCTGATGCTATCTTCACGTAGACTGTGTCAGAATCGAGTTAAATTGTAGGACACCCAGCTGGTGTTGGGAGAATCTGAGAATTGCTTGCTCTGGGGGAAAAACCCACACACATCTGGTCACAGAAATGTTGTGAATGTGAGTAAAGGAGAAAACAGAGTTTTTCCCTTTAGAGTTAGTGTCAAAAGTGTTGTGAAGTGGAGTGTTCTTAGTGTGAGTGTAGTGGTAGTAGAGTAGAGGAGAAACAAAAGGAGAGTTTTTCCTCTTCAACATGTACAGGCATTTCGCTGAAGGGGATATACAGAAGGCAAATAAGCACATGAAAAGATGTTCAACATCACTAACCATCAGGAAATGCAAATAAAACCCACAGTGAGATAGCACTACATCTCTATCAGAATGGCTGAAATAAAAAATAGTGATAATACCAAATGCTGGTGAGGATGCAGAAAAAGTGCATCATCAGACATTGCTGGTGGGAATGTAAAATAGTACAGCCACCCCGGAAAACAGTTAGGCAGTTTCTTATAAAAAAAAAACATGCAATTACCATCTGACCCATCAATTACACTCTTGGTCATTTATTCTAAAGAAATTAAAACTTATATTCATACAAAAACTTGTATATGAATGTTCATAGCAGTTTACTTATAATAGCCCCAAACTGGAAACTGCTCATATGTCCTTCAACAGCTGAATGGTTTAAACAAACTGTGGCACATCCGTATCATGGGATACTACTCAACAATAAAAAAGAAAAAACTACTGGTATATGCAACAAGCTGGGGATGGATCTCCGGAGAATTATGCTGAGGGAAAAAAAATCCCAAAAAGTTACAGACAGTGTGATTCCTTTATGTAATATTTTGAAATCACGAAACTTTAGAAATGGAGAACAGCTTAGTGATTCAGGGGTTAATTGATGGGAGGTGAGTATATTATAAAGGGGCAGCACCAGGTGCTGGAACTGTTTGGTGTCTTGACCACGTAGGTACACGAACCTACACATGTGATAAAATTGCATAACATACACAAAGTCAAATTGGGTAAATGTGAATAAGATCTGTGGATTGTATTAATGTCAATTTCCTGATTGTCATTTATACTGTAGTTTTTGCAAAATGTTACCACTGAAGGAAACTGAGTAAAATGTGCATGGGATCTTTCTCTGTTATTTCTTACAACTGTGTGTGAATCTACAATATCTCAATAAAAAATTCAAATAAAGAAAAAAAATTTGGTGGGATTGCTATCAGAATTCTCATGATGCAAAGCTTATTGAAATAGGCTATTAACCTTAAAAAAATCTACTACTCTTATATGGCAAATAAATAAATTTATGTTGTACAATCAGCCTTTCAGCTTTTAATTCTTTATGTAATATTAGACATCCAATCACCTGGGCTCAGAGCTGTGATATGGAAAAATTTACAAAATATCCTAGAACATTTTCTGTCAGAGAGATTAAGAAGCCACTGAAGAAACTTTCCCTATATAACTAAAGAAGAATGAAGACTGAAAAAGGTGGAAGGATGTGAGTAACTCAAAAATTAAAACCAGTATTTCTTTACTGATCAACTTAGATGTTTGCTCTGGAGACTGATAGCCTGGCAGCTAGTGGGCCACTGTGAAATTTTGATCGTACACTGTACTAAGTAATTATAAACCACAATGATTTTTTTAAAAAGTTATCAAAATGAGATAGTATTTAAAGCTATGAATATACCTCATCTATAGAGGAAGTCGCTCAGAAAGTGATTTGTAATAAGAAGAGAAGAGGACCAAGGACAAAATCTTGGAGAATAACAGAGTTTAAAGAAAGGAGAGACCAGGCGCCGGCCAGGTGGTGTAGCGGTTAAGTTCACGCGTTCCGCTTAGGCGGCCTGAGGTTTGCAGGTTTGGATCCTGGGTGCAGACCTACTCACTGCACATCAAGCCATGCTGAGATGGCTTCCCACATACAAGAGCTACAACTCTACAACTATGATATGCAACTATGTACTGAGGCTTTGGGGAGAAAAAAGAAAAAGAGGAAGATTGGCAACAACAGATGTTAGCGCAGGGTCAATCTTCCTCAAAACAAACAAACAAACAAAAACAATGTTTAAAAAAAAAGGGGGAGGACAGACCAGATGATCTTAGTGGCAGAATTCGAGAAGTGGTATGACTTGAAGTGGCACCACTCTAAAGTTTATACCTCTGTTTTTGTAGAGTGGGAGTGTGTTAGGAGTAGAGTGAAGAGGACTTTCTTTTTTTTAC
This sequence comes from Diceros bicornis minor, assembly GCF_020826845.1. Classification (NCBI taxonomy): domain Eukaryota; kingdom Metazoa; phylum Chordata; class Mammalia; order Perissodactyla; family Rhinocerotidae; genus Diceros; species Diceros bicornis. The sequence goes on along the minus strand of NC_080747.1, from coordinate 67,083,237 downwards.
TCTATATACTTCTGTTTGTCTTGGTTTTTAGAGTAAAACTGTGTTCACATGTTATTTGTGTGCTTTAATATTACTTAAAAGTAAAAATAAGAATATAGTACAAAACAAAATAATGAAGCTTCACAAGTGGTAGACAGTGGAAGGATACTGTCTCCTAGACCTGTAAAGAAGAGCTGTTAGACTGATAGACGGTGTGCTAGGCCTGTCATGTTGATTGCTGCACAAGAGGCCACAATGAACTGCTTTGTTAACTGAATGATGTTTGGCAATTTCCTGAGGAAGAGCATGGAGGCAGCCTTGGTCTCTGCTGTGACCCGTGGAGAGGTATGTTGTTTTCCTGGAATATCTTGCTGGAAAGTGATATATGATCTACAGTTTCCTCAAACTTGACAATCACTGCTTTTACTCATTTGTGGGGAAGGTCATCCATCACTTGCAGAAGAGAACTAGGATGTACGTTAAGGGACTCTGAAGTGCTAGGTCAAAAGATGAAGTACTTAGTCATTCTCAACAGTGTTTTCAATAGAAAGTTGGCAAAGGGAAGGAAGAAGAATGATATGGTGTGTGGATGCTTAGCTGCATAGAATTTGATTTCCTGAATCACATCTTTGGATACTGAAAAGTTGTATCTTGCCTAAGAATAGAGTGCATCCCTATAGGACTAGGGGAAAACAGGTTTCCTCAGAAATATGCCAAAATGATCAAGAAGGCTTTAGTTAAATGTTGAAGAAGAGGAGGAAAAATCCAGATAATGCTAAATCTACATATGATGGAAGACATCTGAAATGACATAGAATGACAATGAACAGAAATCTGAAGGCTTAAAGTTATAGACATGAGATGGTATTTGAAGCTCTGAGTATAGATGAGATCACTCCATTCTCTTCTTGGCTACCTCCCGGAAATCACTCTGCGATTGCTTGGCTGTTTTTTGTTGGTTTCAGCTTTGAGGTCTTCTATAATCAGTGAGGCCAAAGCTCAGAAGACAGAGATGGGAACGAGGGGGCTGGCAAGCCTTCTAAAAAGGGCCCACGCGGTGGCAGTACCCATCACAGACCGCCACCACAGACCAAGGCCTAGTTTTCAGATTTCTAGGTCAGATTCTGCCACTGTACAAACACACAAGCCACTACAAAAACCAAAATGCCAATTTATTAATGTACAATTTTAGGGACAAGGGAAGGCTTCCTTTCCAGTGGCCTGAATATTTATGGCTGACATGAAGGATAACACCTTCCTCATATGAGGGTAACTATGAGGCTGAATTATTAATCAAAGGGTGATTGACTCAGAATAAATCCAAGAAAAGGGTGAACATTAATCTGAGGGATGCAGGAAATGGTAAATTCTGACTATTTCCAACCCTACAAAAGAGAACTTCTCTCCTGTAATAAAAATAGCCATATTCACTAAGTTAGAAATTTCTTTTTGGAATTCCAAACTGGAGGGTACTAGATAATCCTGTAGTGTTATTTTTATAGAATATCTATTCAATAGAATATTAGGCAGCCATTACAATTTTAGCTATGAAGATTATGCAGTAATATAGGAAATATGTATGGCATATTATCCGATGAAAAAAGTCGGATATGCAATTATATTTTATACTCTAATTCCACTGTTTAAAAGCAAACACACAAGGGAAAAAAACTGACACAAAACACATCAAAACGCTCTGAGAGATTCTATTAGGAAGGTAATCTTAGGAGTGATTTGTCTTTATTATCATTGCTTTTGAAATTGAAAAAGCTTTTTTATTACTAAAAAAAATTTACAGCTGGATTGTATGTAGAGATTCCTGCTTTTTTCTTTTTCCTGAGAGTCTGCAAGTAGTCATCCAGCCTCATGTCATTTCCTTTTTTTTTTTTTTCCTGACAGAACTGGTTATTATACTAAATTAGCAAAATGCCGTAGAAGCGGTATATCCTGATCTTAGCATAGCATTTGACATATCTTTGCTCTTGATCAAGGTTCTTTGGGTTACAGTAACAGAAATATACTCAGATTTGTTCATGTAAAATGTGAATCTAGGGGAACCAGGAGCATTGCATACAACCCAAGGTGAGAAGTTCAGCTGAGGACAGAAGTCAGTGACTGGTATGTCATCAAGAACCAAGGCAGATACCATCTGCATCTTGTCAGAGCCATGTGGTCTCTGGTTCTTTCTACACATCTGTTTCATTCTCTCTCTCTCTCCCCTTTCACACTCAAACTTATGTTTTCAGCGTCTCTGATCCACATGGTGCAAAAAGGCTTCTCAGTCCTATAATCAAATTTCCCCCCCAGCTCTAGCCCTCTGGCCAACTGTTTAGAGACCCAGTATCCCAATTTCAATTCCCAGGAGAGAAAATCAATTGATCAGCTTGGGTCAGGTGTCCATCCTGGACTTGGCTTTGGCAATGGAGTGGGAGTGGGGTAATGTAATATAAATTTGGCTGCAAAGGGGCCACCCTTGGTTGGGGGGAGAGTTCAGAGAAGGGAGTCATGGCTTGGCAGACAATTCAAGAGGTATTTACTACCTGGGTTTCTCAAGAGTCCTCAGGGTTATGGGGGATCAAAATTGGTCACCTCAAAATATGTCTCTTTGCCTTGATTATTTTCCAGAACAAAAGACTCTGAAAGACACTTTGACCTCCCCCCAACTAACTGCATAAAAGAAATTTAAGATAGAAGGCCTGTCTCCAGGATAGGCCATCAGCATAGATAACTCTGGGTATCAATAGACTGGGAGGGTCCTTGCTAAGCCCATTCTTATCAAAGTTCTTTTTACCAAACATTTGCAATTACCAAAACATTTCCATGTGAATTGCCTTCCCCCCCTTTGAAGTCTCAAACCACTACCCCCAACACCCTTCTTTGTCTTTAGTTGAAGATGCTATTTAAGATGACAACCTTACCCATTTTGGTGAGTTACTCAGTTTTCTTGGGTCTCTCCCATGTATACATGTTATAAAGCTTTGTTTGATTTTCTCCTGTTATTCTGTCTCATGTCAATTTAATTTGTAGCCCAGCCAGGAGGACCTAAAATGGGTGGAGGAAATGTTCTTCCTCCCCTACAGGGTCAAGGTGGAGAAATGGGAGTTGGTTGAATAGACAAAAAGATAGATTGTAACTGATTAAATGACCACACCCACAGAAGATAAATCAGTGCCACCCTGTGGAAGGTTTCTGGAGGGAGTAACTTTCAGATCTTACAAGTAGATCTCCAGTAGCACCCAGTAAGTCTCTGTGTGGGCTCTATCCTGATCAACGTTTTTTATTAAAGTTTTGAATTCCTTGGGACTAGTGAATTTGTGCTTCCACTTTCCCTAATATCTTCAAATCTTCTCTATTTCCACCCCTGTCCACACTCTTAGCTAATGACAGACTTCTTAGCTGGCAGAGAAAAATAGAAGGAATCAGAACTGTTAAATAATAAAAATTCAATAGAGTAAATTTAAAGATCAAATTGGCTTTGTTAAATGATTCATGAATTGGGCAGCATCCCATCTATCAAGAGAAAGGACTTCCATGGAGCTGCAGAAAAGGAAATGTTTTTAAAGGCAGAGAGGGAAAGGATAAAGGAAATTATTAGCAAAGAATGCATTGTTTTAGGCAAGGTCTCCCTCCTAGGGAAAAACTGAAGAGGTCTATCAGTGGATTATCTCCCAGTGCTGACCAGGAAATTCCAGGTTGGCTAGTTAAGGCCGCATTCCTGAGAAGGCTGAAATGCAATTAGGTTAGATATTAAGTCTTGGTTTGCTGCTGCAGGGCCTAACATAAGTGACTCCATTTGGGGCCTGCTGTCTCTTTTTTTCTTTACTTTGGTGAGGAAGATCAGCCCTGAGCTAACATCCATGCCAATTCTCCTCTTTTTGCTCAGGAAGATTGGCTCCAGGCTAATATCTGTGCCCATCTTCCTCTACCCTATATGTGGGATGCCTGCCACATCATGGCTTGATAACTGGTGCACAGGTCTCCACCTGGGATCCAAACCTGCAAACCCCAGGCCTCTGGAGTGGAGCATATGAACCTAACCACTATGCCACGGGGCCGGCCCCTGTTGTCTCTTTTTTAACAGAACTAACTATCTGCTTATCACCAAACTTACCAACTGACCTACATCTGACTCATACAATCTTCCTTCCAACCTATACAGTGGATGAATTATCTCTACTCTACCTTGTGCATTGGATCCCATCTCCTCCCACCTAAATAAGAACTTGGCTTCTCTAATTATTGCCCTATTTCCACCCTACATCACTAATTTTTGTCTTTCTACTGGATCATTATCATCATCATACAACCATGGTGTAATACTGAAGAAAAAACTCAGCCCCCACAAATAGGGCTATATGTCACCTAGACTACCAGTTAGCCATAAAGTTAAACTATCAGCAGATCAAAAAACTTTTATGGTCTAGTCCTCTTGAACAAACACTGCATCCCTTTAAGAAATGTTTTAGCAATCTTTACAAATAGCTTTCCAAATTTCTTAAACTATGGTCAACACCATAGAATATTATGCAATGTACTTGTTCCATTGGGTTCTTCCAGGATTTGAGTCTAGTTACTAGTTTAGAAGTAAAGAAATGAGAGATGATACGTCTGGGTCTCGAGGAGAATCAACATTCCTCTGGAAAGCAATGACCTCAGGATAGGTCATTACAGGTTCTTCAGGCAAGGGGAGGCCAATCTCCAGACAGTAGACGGACCAGATTCCTATTGCTGCTGTAACAAATGACCACCAATGTAGATGCTTAAAACAACACAAATTTATTATCTTATAGTTCCGGAGGTCTCATTGGGCTAAATAAAGGTGTTGGCAGGGCTACTTTCTTCTGGAGGCTTTAGGGGAGAATTTCTTTCCTTGCCTTTCCCAGCCTCTAGAGGTCACATGCATTTCTTGGCATGTGGCCCGCTTCCTTTGTCTTCAAAGCCAGCAGTATATGGTCTTCAAATCTCTCTTTCAGACTCTGACCTTCCTACATCTCTTTTATAAGGACCCTTGTGACTACATTGGGCCCACCCAGATAATCCACAATAATCTTTCCATTTCAAGAGCTTTAATTTAATCACATCTGCCCAATCCCTTTTGCCATATAGGGTAACATAGTCACAGGTTTGGGGGATTAGGATGTGGACATCTTTGGGGGCCATTATTCTGCCTACCACAGTAGAGGAAAAGCTGTTTTTGCTGGCAAGGAAAGCTTGGCAAAATTTGGGGGTTTAAGGTCCTCGGTTTCATTGAAATCTGTCCAAATATCTTCATCTAATCTAGTACTCTTTCCTGATCAATACTTTAACATAAGAGAACATGCAAGTGAATTTACTTTGCTTTGTAATTCAGTCATCTTCATGATCAGATTTTGGGTTTGTTATTCAGAAATCTTGACTCTTTGGCTACATCAGATAAGCACTTTTTTCCAGGCAGGTAAGAAAATTTCTGGTTCCTTATCCAGAACTCAAAGTAGGAATTTACACCTTAAGCTTATCATTTTCTTTCTTTAAGTTCTCCAGTATAATTTGAAATAGCCACTCTACTCTACAGTCCTTGTACCCTTTATTTCCACTGTTATCATATTGCAGCAATTTCTTGGTAGTTCCAGGTGATAATTAACCATTTGCCACTGTATGCTGTGAACTACTAATGCCATTAATCACTGGCAATGGGGTCCTTTAAATCTAATGGGATCAGAGAACCAATTCCCATCCTTAAAGTTCTGCGCCTCCTGGAAACCACTTCTATTACCAATAACTAGGTAGTGCAGTGAGGTTTGTAGTGAGGAAAACAAAGCCACTGCAGGTACTCTGGAATAAAGAGATTTAATGTAGGAACTCAGGGTTAGGTGAATGTAGGAGAAGCTGGAGGAGTGAAGGTCTGGGAGCTGCAGCTGAAGGATTAGAGAACGTTCACTAATGACTTTGGCTTGAAGCATTGGAGCAGATGGAGAAGCCAGAACTCATGGAGAAACACAAGAAGCCAGAGCTTTTGGAGAAGTCTGAGAAGCTGCCATTTATGGTCCCCTTGACCGTAAAGCAGGAGTTTGCACAGAAGTCTGAGAAGCCATTGTGTTTGGCTGTCACAACTGCAAAGCAAGGGCTTGTGGCGAGATGTGAGAAGCTTGAAACTGCCACAATCTCCTGGGAGAAGAGAAGTCTGTGAAGCTGCAACAAACTCCTGAGAATACAAGCTTCTTTTCTGTGCCTTCTTAATCTACTGTGAGCACCTCTCATTGGCAACTTGGAACCATAAAGGGAAGGAGACTGGGAAAAGTTCCTGGCTTCTCCTTTGCAATGCAGAGACAGGCGGTAATGATGCAAAACTGACAACCAGCAATTCTTTTTGCTGTTAGAATACTTTTGATTTTGAGAAATAAACTGGCAAGTCAAACTGGCTTAAACGATGAAGGGAATTTATTGAATCACGTGACTAAGTCTAACTGTAGGGATAGCTGTAGGTGGAAATCAATCTAGTAGCTCAAAGAATGTGACCAGGACCTGGTATCTCGTCCTCCATGTCTCGGTAACTCTTCATTGCTCTTTGATTCCTATCTTCATAGATACCTTTTTATTGCAAAACAGCTGAGAGTGGTTCCCTCAGCTACATGCTTCTCAGTTCATGAACAACCACTGGGTAGGAGAGTATTTCTTCACTCACATCAAAGGGAAGTGATTCAATGTGATTGGCTGACTTAGGCCTTCTGCCCTTCCCGAATCCAGGGTGATGAGTTCATTCTGATTCGTAGACTCCATGTTCCCTATCCCTTCATCCCAGCCCCCTGGCTTCTCCTATGCTTTACTAAGAGAAGGGAAAATTGACCTTGGGGGGCTCCAACTCCCAATGTCTACCACAGTAGCCAAAACATGAAAGACAGGAACCAGTTCAACAGCATAAAGCCCTCCTACTATGGCCAGAGGGATTATTTGATTAGCGAAACATGCCACTACTTTTATTTTATTTATTTATTTTTTTGTGAGGAAGATTAGCCCTGAGCTAACATCCATTGCCAATCCTCCTCTTTTTGCCGAGGAAGATTGGCCCTGGGCTAACATCCGTGCCCATCTTCCTCTACTTTATATGGGACGCCGCCACAGCATGGCTTGACAAGTGGTGCGTCCGTCCACGCCCAGGATCCGAACTTGCAAATCCCGGGCTGCCGAGGCGGAGCTTCAGAACTTAACCGCTACGCCACCAGGCTGGCCCCCTGCCACTACGTTTAAAGTGTGATTTTTGAACAACTATACTGAGTCTGAGTGCCTGAGAGCTCTCAGACCTGGTGTAAGGAAGCAATTATTCTCGTGCAGCTTGTATGGGATGAGGAATATCAACTATCTCAGAGCCATTGCAATAAGGAAAAGGCTCCAAACAGCACCCCCGGACAAGAAACACATTCCTAAACTTTTTGTGAGTCTTTCAATATTTGTTAGTTGAACCTTAATCTGAAACCCAAACTTTTCTGTATTATGTTCTCTTTCAATAATTATTCCCTTGAACTGTAGCTCCTACAAACTAAGTAGGGCAATTATAAAATTAGCAGCTAAAAGAACCTTAAAAGTACATTATGAAGCAAAACCTGATACTATTTGGCTTCAGCCTTGGTGTCTAGGAAAAGAAAGAAGTCTGGAGTATCCAAGATGCCAGCACTCATTTAAAGTCAAAATATTTTATTTATTGCAATGTCTGAGGTAGGCCTATGAGAATGCTCTGGACAAACTCTAGCTGCAGCAGCTAACCAAAATTTCATCCCAGAGCTTCAGAGAGGGGGAGAAAATAAGAAAAAAAATACTGAATTTAATGAAAACACTAGTTTTATTTTTTATTGGAAATATTACCAATAATATTAATCTAACTCGTTTTATTTTTTTTAAAGATTTTATTTATTTCTTTATTTTCCCCCCAAAGCCCAAGTAGATAGTTGTATGTCGTAGCTGCACATCCCTCTAGTTGCTGTATGTGGGACGTGGTCTCAGCATGGCAGGAGAAGCGGTGCGTTGCTGCGCACCTGGGATCCGAACCCGGGCCGCCAGCAGCGGAGTGCGCGCACTTAACCGCTAAGCCACCGGGCCGGCCCTAACTCGTTTTATTTTTAATGATCCCTTGTCACTACAGCATGTTTTTCTTTGTAGAACATGTCATTCTAGAAAAAATAAAGTCAAATATGACCACATATAAATAACATTCTATTTGTAGATTTGCCTCTTGTCAGAAGAAATCAACTATGAGAGGCCTCATGACAGCAGTTAACTCTTCTCTCTGATACCCTCCTTACAGTCCACTGTCCATACAACATCCAGAATGATCTGGATTATTAGAATCCAGATTATAATTAACTGGATTATTCTTGCCACTTAAAATTTAAGTCAGGTCATGTCCTGCCCCTGCTTGAAACCCTCCCATAGTTTCTCATCACATTTATAATAAAACCAAAGTGCTAACCAATGCTTACAAGGCCCTGGGTGACCTTGTTCCTGGATACCCCTCAGGTATGATTTTTTTTTGGTTTTCGTTTTTGGTGAGGAAGATGTTTGCTGAGCTAACATCTGTGCCAGTCCTCCTCTATTTTGTATATGGGATGCTGCCACAGCATGGCTTGATTAGCAGTGTGTAGGTCCATGCCCAGGATCCAAACCTGTGAACACCGGGCCGCCGAAATGGAGCATGCAACTTAACCACTACGCCACCTGGCCAGGCCCTAGGTATGATCTTTCTTCCTTTCACTCTATGTAGCCACACTGACCTCCATTGTTCACTGAAAGTGCCAAGCACACTCCTGCCTCTGCCTTGTAAAGTCTTCCCTAAACTCTATGTATCGCTTTCTCCCTCACTTCCTTCGGGGCTTTACTCAAAAAATTACCTCCTTGAAGAGTCCTCTCTGACCACCCTAAAATAGCACATATTCGATCTCTAGCACCTTACTCACTATTTTGCTTCCTATCATTACCTAAAATTATATTACATATCTACTTATTTCGTTTGTTGTCTCTGCCACTAGAAGGCCAGTTCCGAGTTCAAAGACCTTGTCTATTTTGGTCACTATTATATTCCCAGCACCAAAAAATGTACCTGTGCCATAAATGTGTTGTATGGTTGAATGTGAAGAAATCCAACTAGAAATAACCCCAGTATTTATGTTAAGAAGCATTTAGGGCCGGCCTCATGGCTTAGCGGTTAAGTGCTCGTGCTTCGCTGCTGGCGGCCTGGGTTCGGATCCTGGTCGTCCACCAACGCACCGCTTCCCCGGCCATGCTGAGGCCGTGTCCCACATACAGCAACTAGAAGGATGTGCAACTATGCCATACAACTATCTACTAAGGCTTTGGGAAAAAAAAAAAAAGAAGCATTTAGATGAATCAAGACATATTTTGGAGGTGGGAGTTGGTGATCAATTGGATGTGGGGGGTGAGAAAGGGGACCATATCAAGAAATCCCTGATTTTTGCCAGGGGCACATGGGTCTGTGGAGGTGTCACTTACTGAGACAAGGAAGACCAAAGAAGCTGATTTGTAGAGAAGGTGGAGTCCAGTTTTGGACAGCTAATGCTTGAAACGCCTGTGGGACATTCAAGCGGAGATGCTAGGTAGGCAGTTGGACATGTAGGTCTAGAGTGAGAAGATTACATTTCCTTATTGTTTAAATCCTTTTTGACCTAGGTTTTCTTTAATTGAATCTAAAGGCACCCTATTGACATCTCTGCAGTCAAGCAAAACTCAGACTCTACGATAGACTTTGTTGCTGAAGTAAAACTTGACTGTTCACAGTGATGGGGCCTCTATTTTCTTTAAGTGAAGCGAGAGCTTTCTGACAACCAGGAACGATAACAGAGAATGTTCACTGTTTGGGCAGTTGGTCACTTCACCTAAAATCAAAAGCTAATTCTTCAACAAAATGCTTAAGTCTGACTGAGGGTATTCTGTAAGTGAGTAAATGGCTGTTGAACATGGTTGTAGAAGAGGCTCAAGCCTGTGTACCTTGTACAGGAAATGGGTTCTTCCTGTTTTCTCTTCTGGACACTGTTTATTCTAGGTTGCTGAATGGAATGCATATTCCACTTAAAAAAATCTGAGGATAGGATACGCTTGCCCCGTTTGTAGGGTCCTTGCAGATTCAAACCGTGACTGCTTGACTTAGGTGTGTACATCTTGTTCTCGGTTAATGTGATTTCAATTTAAATCTCAAATGAACTTTTTTTTTTGCCTTTTATAAGTACTCTAGTTTTCTCTGCAGTTATTGCTTCACAAAGGCTGAATTCAATGAGGATCCAGTATTTCAGTGTGTTATCTGAAACACACTGGGCACCTCCTGAAGTAGTGGAATTTTTGATGGTACAGTCACTGAGAGGGGACAGTGCTTCCTCGAAGTGGTTTGGGCCAGTCTAACACAACGCCAATATACAATCTTCAGCCCCTTAAATTCTTACCTATGAACGTGGAATAAAAGTCTGATTTTCTGCTTCTTAAGGAATTTCACACATCAGCAAGTGGTTTGAGGAAGCGTTTTTATGTCAGAGATAAAGTGGGATGGTGGGGAGAGGAGCCTATTAAGTTCCTGGAAGCAGACCTGGTTTGCCTGAAAGCCCTAAACCTAGCAAGTTGGAAATATCTAGTATTTTGTCATTCAATAATTCAACCAGCAATTAGTCTACTATATGTGTCTATGTGCATGTGTGTGTGTGTGTGGGGGGGTGGGGGAGGTAGGGAGGATACACAGAACACATCATCTTTGCTCTCCAGGAACTCATGGTCTAGTACAACTGCATATTTAGAATAACAGAAGTAAGGATAGAGGGCTGTGAAATCAGGTGATTAATTCTGCCTCAGGGAGTCTGGGAAGTCTTCACAGAAGCAGTAACATTTGACTGGGGTTTTGAAGGATGAAAAGGAGCTTACTGGGCAAATGAACAGTAAAAGAACTAGGGTTGAAGTTAAAGTGAGTTCTAATAGGAACCTTGGGTGGATGCAGGAGCATAAGATGCAGAGATTTGGACCACAACATGTAGGGATATGAGTAGTATAGCATCATACACATTTATGCAGCATATAGTAAAGATGTTAGCTTTAAAATCATTCCTAGGTTTTCTGGAGTTTTTAACATAAATTCCAAGAAGTCCAGAGGATACTACGCTACATGTGAATTAAAACGAACCTTTTGGAAAAGTCTATTATTAAAAGGTGAGCATGTCTAAAGCTGTCTTAAGAGCAAAAGAATCCTCTCTTGAAGACAGAAAAGATTCAAGAGACCTCCCTTCAGGTGATCTTTTTAGTTGTCTCTAAATTGGAATATTTGGTTTGAGCACAATACCTACTTTCTCCTTGGCTACTATTTTGACAGGTAGAGACATACCCGAAATCACTACCACTTGATCTAAGACATACATTCTTGGCATTGCCTGCGTGTGATTTGGTTAATACAGGAGTTCGGTAAGATTATATTTTTAAGAAGGTTTCAGAATATGATCTGTACTCTTGAGATTTAACTGTGCTGTAATGCAAATTCTGCTAACTTGATTAACAGTAAAAAATTAGATATTTTTAATCTCCCTTTGAGATTTTTGGATAGCGTTCAATGAACAGAAATTCACTTAATTATATAGTGGAAAACAAACATTTAAACTCTTCAGAGTTCTTTACTATATTTTGCACTAGTCTTCGTTTCCCCAATGTTTGGGCACATGCTAAACAAGTAAATAATTATTTGCTGACTAAAGAAGTACTTAAAAATTTCATTTTCTTCTAGGTGTATTGCAGGAAGCTGCATATCCCAAAGCCAGAATAATCCAGTTTCCAGCCAAGGCATTTGGGATTTCTAACAATTCTATTAAAAAATTTTACTGTTATCCTGCACGAAACGCCTAGCGGTGTTTTAAAAAAACCCAAACCCCATAACACGACAAACTCAGAAACCTTGTAAAGATGGTTCACAGTATTTATATATTCTATTTAGTACAAAGACTAGAAAACATTAAATTAAATAAACCCTTGGTTGATGTAACACTTCCCAACTCTTAGTATTTTCAAAGAATCGTGGTAGGTTTTAGGATCTTCAAATAAAGCAAGCAAAGCAAAACAATCCCTGTTCCTTAAAATACGCAAGTTAGCTGCTTCTTTTGGTGAAAGATTTCAGGAGAAAGCAGGCAAGCAAAAATCTTACTTGGAAAGCAAATCTTAAAAGAAGCCCTAATCGTCAGCGGCCTCGGGCCGCCCGCCCGCCCGGGGTCGGGAAGCGCGGCGGCGGCAGCCGGTAAACCTCAATGTCACCCGGGCGCGGGCGCCTACGGCGGGCGGAGGAGCTGCGGCAGTCCGTGCACGCGCGCAGCCCAACGCGTCCCCTCGCTCCGCGGACGGCGAGCCAGGCGTCCGCCGGCGCCGCGCTGGACAGAGGCGGAGGCACGGTCAGACGCCCCAGGGTAGTCTCCTTTCTCCGGCTGGGCGCTTCTAGGACTCAAGGAGCCGCACGAGTGCGCCTCCCCTCCCCCACCCCACGCCGCAGGCGCACAGGGCACGATCGCCTTCCCGGAGGTCCCACCACACCCCTGCCCGACGCCGCTACTCCCGCCCGCTGCCAGGGGGTGCGGATGGGGCGGGTGGGTGAACCGACTCCAGGAACCCTCGGAAGGGCGGGGACAGAGGAAGGGGCCTCTCTAGCCGCGCCTTCGAAACAGCGCTCCTTGTTCTCGATGGTCCCCGCGCGGCCGTCTTATCGAACGCCATTTCCGGTTCCTTTTAAAGGCCCCATGCTGTGCGGCTCGGCGCGTGAGAGGAAGGTATAAAAGGGAGCGAGAGGGCGGGACCGAGGAGGAAGGGGGGGGGGAAAAACTAGCGGTAGAAGGGGCGGAGGAGGCGCAAAGGGCGCGCTCGCGCATCACGTGACCGGGACGCGCCGTTCTTCCGTCGGCCATTTTAGGTGGTCCGCGGCGGCGCCATTAAAGCGAGGAGGAGGCAAGAGCGGCCGCCGCTGCTGCTTATTCTTTTTTAGTGCAGCCGGAGAGTGGAAGTGATCGCCGCGCGAGAGTGGGAGGCGAGGGGGGCAGGCCAGCGAGAGGCGCAGGAGCCTTTGCAGCCACGCGCGCCTTCTCTGTCTTGTGTGCTTCGCGCGGTAGAGCGGGCGCGCGGCAGCGGCGGGGATTACTTTGCTGCTAGTTTCGGTTCGCAGCAGCGGCGGGTGTCTTCTCGGCGGCGGCGGAGGCAGTAGCACTATGTCGGAGGAGCAGTTCGGCGGGGACGGGGCGGCGGCGGCGGCGGCGGCAACGGCGGCGGTAGGCGGCTCGGCAGGCGAGCAGGAGGGAGCCATGGTGGCGGCGGCGCAGGGGGCAGCGGCGGCGGGAAGCGGAGCCGGGACCGGGGGCGGAGCCGCGGCCGGAGGCACTGAAGGGGGCAGCGCCGAGTCGGAGGGGGCGAAGATCGACGCCAGTAAGAACGAGGAGGATGAAGGGTGAGTAAGGGGCGGCCCGGGATAGTCAGGCCCAACTCGTCCCCCCTCCCCCTCCCGTCCCCCGCCATTAGGCCTCGTTCCCGCTCTCCGCCTGCCCTCCAGGCCCCCATACAGCCTCTTCGCACAGTCCTCCCTTCTCTACGTTGGGCTCCCCGGGGCTCGTACTGTTTTCTTCCCCTGCCTGCTTCTCGCCCCCTCCCCCATCACACACGTTTCCACCTTTAGCCGTCACCATGCTGTTCCCCGGCCCGCCCTCCTTCCCTCCCTCGCCGTGGGTCTCCTCCCACCGACTTAGCCGCCAGGATTTTTTCCCGCCTGTCGAGGGGTACCTTTTTTCTTTCCGCGCTTTCCCCTCCCTTCTGGGTTTTCTAAAGTCCTGAGCATAAAGACACAAACAGGTACACCAGTTTTTGTGCCTGGACAACTAAGGTTTATTTGGTGCTTCTCGCTCCAGTATCCCGAGACGATGCGATTCTTTATAAGCACATGCTTCGGGGAACGTGTAGGCTGTCCACCTCTGCTCCTCCCGCCTCGGCTTCAGGCCGAATGTTTTCTAGTGTTTTGAGTAAGTTTCTCCTCGACCTCTTCGTTTTTCCACTATGCACTATTGCACAACGGCTTACTTACCTAGTCCCTACTTTTCAGCCTACGGAACAAATTGGGACTGGCGAAATTCCCTGAATCGCCTGTTGTTGGTTTTGCTCCACGGGGTTTCGTTAAGTTTCTTGTCGGCTGGGCCTGCACTTGACTGGAGCTGTTCCTCCGGCTTGCTGGCTGCCCTGCCCCCACCCGCCGAGTTATTCTAACCGCGCACCCTTTTGGCGCCCTTAGCTATAGGGTTCCCCGACCGTGCGTACAGATTGTATTCTGACCTTGCTGTTTCTGTGAAATTTCCATTTTTTACAAAACCCTTTTTTCCTCCCACGGTGCCCAGGATCCTTTTTTGTCTCTCTTGATTTCTCCTTCCCGCTCTCTTAGCCACTGCTAAGGAGGCTCACTAGCCTTCTTGCGTAAAATAAACAAGTTCTTGTATTGTGCTGTGGCACGATTTTTTTTTTTTTTGCAGGTTTGTAAGTACTAACTTGCTTCCTTCAATTGGAATAAGTTATATGTCGCTTAAAGCTGCATTTAATATATTCGAAAGCAGCACTTGGGAGCGGGAATGTAATAGAGGAGTTAGCAGGAGGGACTAAATCGGAGTTCTTGGTTGGGTTTTCTTTTTCTTATTCCTGTTACTGACTGCTGATCTTGAGTTAACGTTTCCATGTCTTTTTGTAATGGGGGAATGTGTGTGTGTGAATTTTTTTCACTATAATAAGGAGAAAGGTGTTGGTGGAAAGTAAAAGCAGTCAAATGTCGCTTTAACACAGTATTAGAAAACATGATTTCCTTTATTGGGAAAGAGAGCACAAGATTTGCAGTGGGGAGAGAGAAGCACTTTGGAATATAGAATTTAAATTTAATAATCTCAGCCCAGGCAGACTGTTGTCAGGCTGTTTTGCTGATTCTGCTGGCTTTGGGAGAGTGGAGGTGGGATGGGAAATTAGACTGTATTAATCGATTAATCTTGAAAATTACGTATAGCTTAGTTTAAAAAAGGAATATGTTAAATATTTGCAAACGTAAGCCTTTAACATTTTGGTTTTTGTCTTTTGAATTCTGTTCTTTGGACAGAGGCACCAAAATGATTAATTGTATAACTTGCTGTTTGGGGCAGGCTTTCTGTTAGTCCTGATTTTTTCTAATCACAAAGTAAGCTGCCTTTGTAGTTATCTACTGTTGAACTGAAGTGTAAATGAATTAAAGTTTTTAACCCTAACAATGTCAAAAACTAAAACTAGAATTTTGATTGGTTGCTGTACCGGTTGTTAATTCCCTAGCCATTCAAACTCCTCCCCACGACACTCTGAAGCAGCGACGGCACAGCGGGAAGAATGGTAAAACTTTTAAATTTTATTTCTGTATTATAAAGGTTTCAGTAGTCATAACATGTAGAGGCTGTGTATTGGTTAGTTGCCCATTGATCCCCAGGAAATTCTAGACATTAGTACAGTAAGGTTTCTTGTACCTGGGATATAAAACTTTTTTAGGTATTGTGTGTGATCTTTGGGCAAAATTGATGCCATTACATGGTGTTTGGTCTGGTAATGCATGTAGCTGTGGTTTGGCCAATTAAAGCTTAATATAATTAGTAATGATATTTTTACATCTGGGCAAGGAAAAATGTTACTGTAATTTCAAATTTGATTTGTTTTTAAGACTAAAAATATTTTTGTTGGAATTCTAAGTTTAATGCTAAATGTGAAAGTAACTTGATATAAAATTTTGTGTGCTTAAAATGTCCTGCATGTTATACTGAAATACTGTGGAGATGTCAAAAGTAAAACAGTTTTTAAAGTAGTGTTGTGTATATGTATTATGCAAAAATGTATGTCTTTTATCACCAACCATATTTGTAAATATAACTGTAGTAAGATTTGGGTATGTACTATTCTGAGGCGGGCTGATGTGGCTTTCCACTACAGCTCTTACCAGATTTTTTATGGTCAGTGTGATTTGGCTGGAATGTTAATTACAGTTGGTTGGTTGACATATGTTCACAGTTGCATGACTTCTCTTTGGAAGGCTGGTAGATTGAGTATTCTTTTTATTCCTCTCCTTCCCTTTCCTTGAATGTCCATCTTTCTGCTTTTAGGATTATATGAGTTTTCCAGGAGTTTGTATCCACCACCACTGGAGTTTAGAGGGCCAGTAATTTGCAGATAGAAAGTAGTTTGTACAGATATGTCAGTTATTTTAAGAGCCCAGTTTTGGGATAACCTTCAAATTTTACATGAGCTTTACTTATTACTGTATTCTCATCCACTGAAATCTGTCCAGTTTTATATTGGAAGTAAAGCAGACTGGAAACAGTAGGCAAAGAGAATGAAAAAAAAAAGAGACTGGGTTCAGAGTTCGGGGTATAGAATAAAAATATTTCTGATGAAAAGTATTCCCTCTGTTTGACACTGGTAGTTCAATTTCGCTGCTAGTTACTAGTGGCAAACTAAGATTAAATTGTAACTATACTAAACTATAACTATACTCCATTATATATTTCAAATGTTATGTAAGCAGCTATTTTCAGTAATTTGAAAGGACCATAAACTTAGGTTTGAAGGTCACTTGACTCTTTTAAGAATTATACTTGGCCCTCCTACCTAACCCTTTAACTTTACAAATTTTTTGAGTGACTTAGGAAAAATGGACAATTAAATATTTATAGTTAATGAACATTTTAGATTATGATCAATTGTCATCCACTTAAAATAGGATTTTACTGAGGTTCATTGTATGTTAATGAAGGTTACATTTAACAAATAACATTTTCATTTTCAAAGTCTAATATTTGACTTTTTAAAATTATTGCCCAATCACTTAGCCTCATCCTGTTACAGATATTCTTGTTTTTCTTTTTGAAGAAAGAAACCTCAGTACCTTTAAAATTCTTTGATTTCTGTGCACTTGCCCCCATCTGTTCCTTTTTCTGTCTCCCAGTTTGACGGATATTGGGGAGCAGTTTCTTAATAGTCTGAATAGGATAATAGTGGTTACCACATATAAAATCATCTCTATCGAATTTCTTAAACACATTTCTGCATTGCATTTCCTTTTACAATTCTGATGAGAATAAAGTGATTACAGTTTCATCCTAAAAATATTTTAAAAATCAATTTGTTGAAGACTTAAAATTTTAATTTGAATATAAAACAGCTATTTTGAGGAGGGCATGCCTGTTATACCTCTAGTGGATGTTTACACAGTTTACTATGGACCTTTAGAATGATTATTCATTTCCATAGTAAAATGCCTTCCTGAGTTCACCTCATTTTAATCTTTCCAACTTGAACATCCCTGGTTTTTACTATAAGCTATTGCTCTGGAGTTGCCCGTTTTGGGTGTGGACTCATTTTGTTCTCTACAGGGCTGCAGTTCCTTTAGAGTAGTACTTTAAAATTGCTTAGTGTCTGGCAAAATACACATAATATGTAGCAAGTAAGCTACCTGGAGGCAGTGTTTTTAAAATCTCATCATGAGTGGAAAACTATAATGTGTTAGGTTTCAGACAATTTTACAAGGTAGGTACATTGACTTGCCTGCATTGAATTGGCCAGGAAACAAAATAGTCCCATTCACTTATGAGCCAAAGTACAGCAATACTTTTCTCTTAACAGGACGATTGATCTAGTCTTATAACCATTAGTGTATGTAAGCTTAAGTATGATTCTTTTTTGGGCATTTTGTGAATTAATTCTGCTGTACGTTGTCTGCTAATTTTTAAGAAATGGGCCTACACATGTTTTTGTTTTAAATAATTGAGATTATAATATATACCCTAGTGCTTCTGGGGCATTCTGAACATTGTTTGCTTTGTAAACAAGTACTTTTTGAGCAGTCTCATGCCAGATTTATTGGCCTTTGGTTCAGTAAAGTTGGGTTTACTATAAAATTGAGACCCTGAGTAGATGGGTCTGCATTTTAGCATTTTTTGGAACCTTTGACAAGTTTCCAGTGTTAAAATTGCAGAAGTTGTTGCTCCCAGATCTTAAGATGATGAACATATAAGGGAGGAGTATTACTTTCTTTTCATTTCAAATTCTTATCTATTATGAAAGATAATAAAAATCACCTGACCTTTTGGGTTTGGAGTTGGAGACTATCATTGAAGTTGATTTTCAGTGCTGCTTTTTGATGTAAAGATACTTGCCTTAAGCCTGGGTTTTTGCCCTCAAGTTGTATGGCCCCTTCTGTAAATTAACTGTATATTTACTGTCTGTTTTTAATATTGCCTGGGTATTCTGTCATCTGTAAGGCTGCCCTAATATAAGAAAGTTTTGAATCTACTATTGCAGTGTGTGATTTATGGCCAGCGTGGAGGATGGTTAGTTTTAGCATTCAAGTGATACATGCTATGCTTGAAAGCATTTAAAAAGGAATAGAATAATAACTTTTTTCCTATTCCACTTAAAGTTGTGCACCTCAAGTCTTTGAAGATTCACAAATGTAGTGTAACATAACTTCTGTTAGTCCAAGTTTTATTTGACTTGAGTTTTGCTTCAACGTTTTAGTAGATAGGGCACTGAACTGGATGCTGGAAGCGTGGGATCTCTTTCTGTTACTTCACTTCCAACAGTGTGGTCTCAGGTAATATAACATGTTTGTTACTTGGTTTGCTGATCTATGTGTTGGAAACAATGCTCACCACAGGAAGATTGACTACATAGCCTGCTTTCATAGCTTGTATGTATTTATCCCGTGCCTTAATAGTTGATACTACCAGTGATTTACTCCTGTGGAGTAAAGGTAAGCATGTTTTAGTTTCTGGAGTATTATATTGCACATTGGAGCTAGACATTTAAGACTATTTGGGGATGGGGTGGGGAGACTCGTATTAGTGGCAGTGTTTGGCCAATAATCAATATGATAGTTTTAAGTATTGGGTCATGTTCTGTAAACTCCTGCTTATCTAGACTTGAAACTGCCACAAAGCCCAAACAGCTAGGAAATTCCACCACCCCTTTAGTCTTGTGAGAAAGATAAGTGACAGACTATCAGCAAATATACTCAAAAAGCACCCAACAGACAGTGTGATGCAATGAATCTTCTATAATTTTTCCCTTATACTATTAAAAAGTAACATGATTTTAAAGCGTTGCAACGTTCTAAAATTTCATCAAGAAAGGTAAAAATTATTTTCTGAGTTTAGTGTTGATATCAATTGATTTCCAGTAGGAAACTTTATAGAATTGTGAATGTGTAGTAATCTCAGTTAACCAGAACTTTAACCTTTAGGTTAAGGAAACTGCACTCCTTAACCTCTAGGTAGATGGGAGTTTACCTTATAAAGCTGATCGAGAGTTTATTTTAAGAGTAAAGATACAAGATGTCATTCCTGCCTTGGAATGAAGTGAAGAAAAAGGGGAGATTTTGAGTTAAACATTTGCTATTTATTCAGAAACTGTCATGTTTAATTTATTGGGTATTTTTAAATCAGTTAATCATTTTTAGTCATTTAGGTTTGATCTAAAGTATAAAGTAATGAGATTTAATGTACTAGGCCAGAGGAATTAATCTTTTAATGACTTGTTAAAAGTTTGTCAAGCTCTTTCCAAAGGTATTTTTTATACAGATTCTAAAATGATTACCATGTGATACTGTATAGTTGCAAAAAGTAAACTCTTTCCCCCCTTATAGGTAACTAGTGACAGCTTTAAAATAGATCTATAGTTTCTAAGGAAAAATACTCATTTCTTGTGTGTTGGTGAGATTTCATTATATTTAATGTCATTTTAGTATTTTAAAGGAATAATTACAACAATAAAATACCAGAAAATTTATTTAAATAAAGATTAGTGGTATACTTGAGTAACATTACTCTAATAGGTGACAGTGATTGGCTAGTCAACTTATGTACTTGAAATGTATATTGGATTGACATATTTTGTTGTATTTTTTAAACTGTCAGAACTTGTTATGAAACCATATACAGTAGATCATGAGTTGTTAGGAAGTGTTTGAAAGTTCTAGAATACTTTTTTTTGGGCCCTGTTCCAGAATTGAGAGGAAGTGTAATAGTGTTTATCATTTTACCTTGAATAAGGTGTTTCGCAGTAAAGTCTAGTTAGGGGAAGTATCTTTAAATAAAATAATTACTGTTGACTTTGGAGTGTTAAACCTATTGACCTCAGTAGCACAGAGAGTAAGTTGCCTGGATGGGAAAAAACAGGAGTATTTTTTTTAAAAATTATTTATTTATTTATTTTTCCCCCAAAGCCCCGGTAGATAGTTGTATGGCATGGTTGCACATCCTTCTAGTTGCTGTATGTGGGACATGGCCTCAGCATGGCCAGAGAAGTGGTGCCTTGGTGCGCGCTTGGGATCTGAACCCGGGCAGCCAGCAGCGGAGCTTGTGCACTTACTGCTAAGCCACGGGGCTGGCCCAAAAAACAGGAGTATTAAATCAGAACATTTTCCACCAGCCAGCACTGCTCCATATGTATTGCCTTTTATATTTTGAAATTATGCCTTACTAAAATTACTGGCATTTATGTAGAGTACAGACAAGTCATCGAGATGATTTTGGAACTACATTTTATTTAAGAGTTATACAACCTAATTTCCAGTGTATATATTTTTTACGTGGAATATTTAAAAATTTCTGGCTTAAGTCTATAGCATTGAAAATAATCTTAGGATCCATTTATATAAAACTCATCTTGGCCTTTTCCCCTTCATGTTGGAAACTTCATATAGCCCATGCAGATTTTAAAAAATGTAAGCCACTGAGTAAATGAAGAAGTTGCTTTATTAAATTATATTTAGGTCATACTCTACCCCTTCTAAATAATAATTTACTTTTTTGAGTACTTAGATGGGTCAGACTGTGTTCAGTGACCTTTAAGTGTATTTGCTTATTTAATCCTCACTGCAGATATATGAGGTAGGCTCTTAGTCTTCTTTTTTACAGATGTGGAAACAATCTTGGAATTTCTTTTTTTTCCTTGGGGTCATACAGTTAGTAAGTGGTAAAGGTAGGATTTAAACCTAGGCAGTTTGGCTTACTGCCTCTAAATTTACTTCTCTAAAAGAGAATGTCCCACAAAGCAGCCTAAATTCCTAAATGGCGCACTGCATAGTATTTGGATAGTAATCTGCACTGAGTTGTATAACTTTATGCCTGTCACTTAATATTATAATATCGTGTAATATCAATACTGTAAAAGCAAGGAGATTTCAATTGTTGAGTGGATGTTTTAAATTGAATACTATATTGCCTTTGGGGTGCTAAATAGCTTATGCGTAGGCTTAAGAAATTAAACTTTGTTAGTAAAATACTGTAGATGAAGTCCTACATTTTAATTGGGATTATTGATTCATTTACAACTAAGAATCAAGTTTTAAACTTACGTTGCAGCATTAGGGGCCCGTTTTTGTTGCTATTTGAACAAGTCTTGCGACGTAGTTTTAACTTGGCTGCTTAGGATATTTCTGAAGTTCTGTCTCTACATTGTAAAGTGTTTGCACATCTCTGCAGGAGTGACAGCAACTTGAAAGTTAGTCTGTATTCAAAGCAGCAGAGGTAATCTGGGCGGACAATAGGTATTGTGCTTTAAGCAAGATACTGTAATATAAAATATAGAAAACTTAAATTGGTATCATTTTATACCATCTCAGAATTTGAGGGAGAGCATGTCAGAATGCTGGTGTTCTAAGAGAGGCTAAAGTAAGTTCCCGTTTATCCAGAATTAAGACCTTTTCCTACTGTACTGTACCGTTATATCTTGGTGTGCCTTCTGAATAAAGATGGAATGGATTTAGTATGTTCCGTTTAGTCAAAAAGGAACGGATTTGGTGCAGTTTGTGTTCATTGTAGTATGTTCACCTGTCTGGTTATCAGTTGTGCTGCAACCTTATTACAGCAGGAGGAAAAACAGTGCTTTTGGGCTGCCAAAGGGGTGATGCATTTGTCTCCAAGAAGAGCCACTTCTGCTCTTGCTCAGAGACTGTTTACTTTTACTTCACACACAATTTGAAGAGTTTGAGTGTCGGTTACCTACCTACCAAATGGAAGGGGGAGGCATTTTAGAAGAGCAACTGGTGATTAATCTGGCGAAAATGAAAAATAGAACTTGTTAAAAGAGCTAAG
The DNA here is from genome assembly GCF_020826845.1 of Diceros bicornis minor. Lineage (NCBI taxonomy): Eukaryota > Metazoa > Chordata > Mammalia > Perissodactyla > Rhinocerotidae > Diceros > Diceros bicornis. The sequence goes on along the minus strand of NC_080747.1, from coordinate 67,061,140 downwards.
AAATGAGATGCAGTTAGTGTATTAATAAATAGCTCTCTAATTTCAGAAGAGTCTACGGGCATGCAACAGTAGCATAATATATTAACGGTGACTGACCCTTAGAGTGGTAAGTCATGATTACTGTATTTGATTAAGAAGACAGAAGAGTGTGTGATAGGTTGTAGAAAAAAAATTCATTCCAATTAATTGAAGGTTAGAAAACAACTGGGGAGAGATTAGGGAACACCAGTAGTGCTTTAAGGAAGGTGGAATATTTGGCTCCTCATTCTCTAAAGGTGCTGGATAGCTGAAGTTTTACTATGTATTTTGCTGTAATTTTTTGAGAAATAGTAATTATATGTAATATGTATAAATTATAGTTGACTGGAATATTTAATGTTCTGGATAAATGGGATTTGATATTTTAGGAAGGATAGCATCTTCAGTGACCTTTAGGTCTAAGGTAGGCACATTTAATAACTTATCTGCTAAAGACTGTATTAAAGGTTGGAAGTATCTTTAGAGAGCACTTTATTGGGCCAGTTGACGAATTAGTATGCTTAATCTAATTTTTAAGAAAACTGACTTCCTTTGCTGTGAAAAACATTTGGGGCTTGTGAATAATAGAACATGCCTCATTCTTGGTGTTATAATTTATTTCTTTGTAATGGTTTTTTGTTTCTTAATAATTTTAAATTAAGGACACTTAACCCAATATAAACATTGCCTTGGTTAAATAAAGTCAAAACTCATTCTGTCTTAATATCTGAGGAACAGACCAGACAGACACAAAATTTTCTTGCTTTTCAACTTTAGCTTTTTAAAGTAAGGCTTTCATTATTTATTCTCTTCAGCTTGAAATAATTTCAAACTGTTAAATTATTGATGGAAAATTTCTGTAATAATCACAGTAGTGGTCATCTAATAGTTAAATTTCAACTTAATTGAAGTTGTTTCTGTTCTAGAACTTGCCATGGATATGTGAGCAAGAGATCATTTTTTATAGTCAGTTCTCTTTCTCATCTTTAAAAAGATAGCTGTGTCCTTCTCACCTTGAAAGGGTACATGTTAGTAATGAACTTTCATCTATGAAGGAAGTGCTCTGGATCTTTAGGTTAAAAATAAGGTGCTTCAGGCAACTTACGTGACTAGGATTGGATATTAGAAGGTGCATTATTTGAATAAAAGAAAATGTAATTTTGAAAATACCTCAACTTTTTTCCATGGAATTGGCAATAAACATTAAAAGTAACTATACAACATTACGGGTGTTTTTGTTAAGTTCGTTTGATTATAAAATACAGAAAGAGTTAATAAAGGTTACTTCAAGCATGGAAATTTTATTAGAGGAAGTCCTGAAAATTAAGCATATAAATGGCCCAGCTCTAGAGTACATGGACAAATTGAAAACTGGGAAGCACAGTATATGCTTAAAGTAAGACTTCTTTTGCATTAAAAGTTAACTTTTTCGTTAGAAGTAAAAACAAGTCTGTGGTAAAAGAGTAAGATCAGTAACACCTCAGTTAATCTGGCATCTTTAGGGAGAAGCAGAAGCAAGATCTTAATCTAGGGACAAAACTGGCCTTGTTGAAAAATTGGCTGTAGTGGCAGTGTCATAAAAGCCCACAAGATGGGGATGTTTTCTGCTTTAATTTTTTTCTGGGAGCTGGAACTTAGTACCCCATCCCCATCCCTACCCTTACCCACCCCACTTAAAAGATGAGAAATTGTTGAGCAAGCATGATTTTATTCCAAGGGTGAAATCTTTAGCCCTCACATAACAAATTCTGACAGTTTACCCTTAACGTAAACATCTCCAGTCCTGTCTTTTTAAAGGGTAGGAGGTATATGTTTGCTCTTTTTGGGGGGTGGGTGCAAAGGGGGCACGTTTAAAAAGGATCACAGAGCTGCCAGATCTGAGCTGTATGGCCTTTTGCTGTAATAAAAATAAGGTTTCACCTTAAGGGTTTTTTTGGAGTATATATTTTTGGTCTTAAAGTGTCTTGGTGGTTTCCACTTACTACCTGTCACTTTTAGCATTTTAAAGGTTTAAATAACTTATTGCTGGTTAACTGAGGTTCTACTGTAAATAAATCATCTAGGTTAATTAGTGGATTGTGCTTCAATGGCTGATTCTTTTTGTTCACTAAATTGTTTACATGATTGCTTTTGTTTTTATTAAAGACTCTTAGCACATCAAAAAGCTTGGCTTAGGGGGCCGGCCTGGTGGCGCAGCAGTTAAGTGCGTGCGCTCCAGCAGGGTTCGCAGGTTCAGATCCCGGGAGCGGACCTACGCACCGCTTGTCAAGGCACCGCTTGTCAAGCCACGCTGTGGCGGCATCCCATATAAAGTAGGGATGTTAGCCCAGGGCCCATCTTCCTCAGCAAAAAAGAGGAAGATTGGCATCAGATGTTAGCTCAGGGCTGATCTTCCTCACCTAAAAAAAAAACTTGGCTTACATGTTAATTGTGAGACTTAGGATTTTCCATTTTATGTGCTAAGAGTTTTGTTAATGAGAGAACTTAAATAGACAGGAGCTTCAGTATAGCCACGTGCTGGTTGCTGTGATCAGTGGGGACTGCATAGCCTTTTTACAAGTTTAATGAAGAGTTGGAAGAGAAATTTGAGGCTAAAATTCTGTATTTTGCTGTTATCAATATTTGACTTGTAATTTAAGAAAGACTTAATGTACAGTATTTTTACTTTGGGGATACATTTATCTTTTTGGCAAGTCAAAAGACTTAATCTGCTGCTTGCTCACTATCTTGTAATTATACAGGCGCAGCAGTGATAAGGAAAACTTTCCAAAACTGGAATAGGGTTTTCTTGTTATGTGGTTATGTAGGAAGAATGACATTTGAATACACTGCCCAGTAAATTGGTGCAGTTTGGAAAAGGTATTATTATTGATGTGGATACTTAAGGCAAAGTGTATTTTATTTTATTTTTTAGCATTTTAATATTGCTTTTTGTCTTTACAGGAAAATGTTTATAGGAGGCCTTAGCTGGGACACTACAAAGAAAGATCTGAAGGACTACTTCTCCAAATTTGGTGAAGTTGTAGACTGCACTCTGAAGTTAGATCCTATCACAGGGCGATCAAGGGGTTTTGGCTTTGTGCTATTTAAAGAGTCGGAGAGTGTAGATAAGGTAGTGTTATGTGTTCTAATCAGTTAATAATATATGTGGATAGTTTGATACAATCAGTTTGTCCATTATTTGTGATTTCCCCTTTTGCAGTTATACAAAGGAGGAGATAAAGTTCTTGCCAATACATTTTATGAAGAGAGAGTCAGATTCAAGAATTGTTTACTGAATACCTTTTGTGTGCCAGGCTCTACTAAATTAAAATTAACTTTAAAAATATTGAGACTTAAAGACACCTAATTAAAAGGATGTGCTGTGACAAGTTCATAAAAGTACAGATTTTGAAATTTGCTAGGCAAGAGACTTTTGACTGAATCATTTTAGTCTTGGGCTAAGGGTGATGTTTATATTGCTGACAGTTAAAGATGTGATGGTTTTCTAGTAATTGATTAAATTTGTGTCTCCCCTCCTTCCCCATTCTTCTTGACCTTTAGGGTTAAACACTAGTATATATTAGCTGATGCCACATCACCACGATTTGAGCCTGGCATTAGCTACATTTTTTAAACTATAACTGTTTCTAAAAGTAAGTTAATAGACTCCGAACTTTAAGATATACATATTTAAAATGAAAAACTTCAATTTCCTTAGGTCATGGATCAGAAAGAACATAAATTGAATGGGAAGGTGATTGATCCTAAAAGGGCCAAAGCCATGAAAACAAAAGAGCCTGTTAAAAAAATTTTTGTTGGTGGCCTTTCTCCAGATACACCTGAAGAGAAAATAAGGGAGTACTTTGGTGGTTTTGGTGAGGTATGTGATACTGTTTTGACCCAGTTTTTGTCAAAATCAGTGTGAAAATCATTGTCACATTAAGGGTTTTTCACTGAGTTTTTCACAGTTGTTTTAAAGTTTGGACAGATTATGTGATTTGTTTTGAAGTAAGGATTTGTAAATACTTTATTAGCAGATCTTTGAAGGTTAGATGATTGCATTTTCTCATTTATTGAGGAACTACTATATGCATAGCATTGCTGGCCACAGGATACACAAAGATGAAATAGATATTTCAAG